>NC_064926.1:304583038-305833038 GCF_023897955.1 Schistocerca gregaria | reverse complement strand
TTTGATATAGTGAAGAGCGATCTGTATTTGCTTTTATTGCATTCAATACTACACTCCACAGAGATTTGTTAATAGAAACAGGTTTCTCAGAAATAAAAACATACTTAAAAGCATTTAGCTATACAAGGTGCTTTTTAACTATTGTTTTTATTATTAACAAGCCTGTGTGGAGTGGGCTACATAATGTTCAGTATATTGTCAGCAAGTGATTATGAAACAGAAAGTATAACAAGATTTTGAAGATTAGAAAATAGTCTTAGCTGTAGAAACCGGTCATCAGGAATAAACAGTACTGAATGGGATCTTGGGCATTAAAAGTTTATAGAAGCCAAAAAATGAGATATTTCCGTTTATTATTTTGGGTGTTACCGGCAATTTTGGGGCTATTGCGTTCACTAACGCACATGTAATTGCAGGCTGTCTGGATTCTTACTTGCAACACCTATACCGTTGAAAGGAGTCTACTGGGGCACGAGAGAATGACAATAATATTAATGTAAACTAAAATGAAACTATATTATAAACGATGTATGCCTCTAATAGGCTTTATCGAGCAGATCACTGACTGCACGACTGCAGAGCCAAAGATATTAATTCTGGTCTGATATTGTGGTGCTGGAATAAGAGAGCGCTTGGCGCACAGTAGTAGGTAACTGTCGTTAAGCAAAACAGGACGGAGTAGGCAGTTTTTGTGGTGTGCTCTGTCAAGCCAACAACTGTTTGCGTATAAAGTAGGAATTATGAGAAATAGAAACTTGGATGCAGAAGTCTTCACGCAAGTAAGTTAAAGATGTTAAATATTTATGACTCTCGTTTTGCCAGTGCGTCAGTATAGGTGAGTTGGCGGATAACGCTCAATTATTGAGTAACCCCAGAATGTACATAAACTGATTTGATGTAAAAAACAGATATTTCACTTTTGTAATGTTTTTAAGATTTGTTAATACAGCTATATTGTAATTTGATGATTTGTATTTATGCCCTTCTAGTGAGGTTAGATTATACGTTCTGTGTAAATCTCATTGTTTGTGGGTCAAGTAGTAAAAAATATGTAATTTTTCTGAGTAATGTAATTTCGATTGTCAAATGTTTCGGAAACCCAAACGTAACTAGGAATAAAATTTTACTAAGAAAAAAAATCAGTGTTAGTAATTCACCAGAATCAGTGCCGCCTCCATCTCCATGTCATACGGTTTTCAAGGCCGTAGGAGTTTTCTTAAATGTATTCATTTATCAACCAAAAGAATTTCATGCCCATTTCAAAGTGTTTCGGCCAGCAGTGCACACCGCTGAGCCTGTAGCTAGCATATTTTTATTTTATTTTTTATGGGAGACCGGAATATTCGCATTCCACCATTGCTGCTTTAGAGGTAAGAAAATTCAATTTATTTGTTATATGCACAGTGACCAAAGTCATCAGTTTTAAATCGGACCAGAGCATTCAGTGCCTAAGGGGCTGAATGTAATTTGCAGTAAATCTATTTCTTTATCGGTATTCGAAGTTGCATTACCGAGTCATTCCGTATAAAGCTTTGCTAATAAGAAGAGTGTTAGCACACCATTTGCAGTTACAAGACGCCACACTACAACTAGAGTTTAGTATGCATGCCATAGTTGAGATATTCATTCAACGTAATTGATGAATTACTACTTTTAAAAAACGTTACACATTACATTTCGTCAAATACTTGACTACAGTTCCATGAAAACCTTATTCTACGTAATTATGTTTATTCGTCAACATATTGTCCCACTTTCTTTTGGCCTGGATGTGTACTTCCACTCCTTCGTGTGCATCCATAACGCTCCCTTTCCTGCTCGTTTATAGTATTCGTAGGGCTTGGGTGGCCTCTGAAATAATATAAGCGGTCTCTTTAAAAAGTGTTACACTGCGAAATTATTGCTCTCCGTCAATCTTGTCTTATCGTTAAATATGATGTTGAAACTACGTCTCGTCTGAGCTATATGAGGTGTCTGGCATCCGTCACAATTCACTTTGTAGCCCCCAGACCGAATTTTTTGCGTAGTGCGTCAACCTGTCCAATGTCTGCTTGCTACGGAAGCTGACTTTTACATTTTTTCAGCCCTCGCGAATCTGTACGAGATTTTACAGTATCGAGGTGTATTTGGTTTTCCTCACTACTTCACATTCTTTAGCCAGAGTAATTTCCGGTAAGTAGATGAAACAACCGGACAGTCGTACGTACTCGCCCAAGACTCTGACATCGCATTTTGCACGTTCCTGAGCGCTGCAGAAAGCAGTTTTCGCGGAAGTGGTGCACCGAGCGGTCCACTGCCACGACCCGAGGGGAGTAAGCCTGTGTGGGAGTGGCCTTATCGACGCTGTGGCGTCGGGGACAGGTCGCGCCCACGCAGCGCCAATCTAGGGCCCGCTGACCAAGTCTGCTCTTCACGTCTTCCCGGCCTTCCAACAACGATAACGTTAAATCCCTGGTCCGAGATATAAAAAGAACATATAGCATGTTGAGATGTGCTCGGCAAAACAGGGCAGCGCCTTTTCCGCTAGTGTGCTGTAAGACCCCAAAACGACACATCCTTATGTTTTCTCGTAAATCCATCTCTCGCCCTTGCGTCTAATTTCTTTTTTTTCCCATTATTTGATACTCCATTCTTTCCTCCGCTAAACTTTTGAGCCTCGCATACTTCAGACATTCAGAATTTTACTAAACAGCCAACCCGTTTCATGGTGCACAGTGACAGTTGCAGGTTGCCTAGCTAACGGCTTCCAGGGGCAGCAAAAATTTAATTTTCAGTATTTAATAAGTTAATTATTTACAGAATTAAGGAATCCAAAACACTATCACAATCTACTCATTAAAGGGTATAATCTCATGTCAAAGGTTTAACGTAGCAAGATAACGTTGAAGAACAACGTTACAAATATTACCCGAAGTATTACAATTTTTATTCCCCTCCGCCTATTTCGAGACCAATACTTCACTTTTATACAACGTTGTCCAGCAAATTATGAGGAATTTCCTATATTCCAAACCAAATTTTAGGCTCTTTGCGAAGTACATTTTCTAAGCTAATACCAACCTCTTCAGAAACCTGCCTGCTTCTGCCAAGTTCTGAAATTTGCTTTCTAAATAAAATAATTCTTCCAGTATTGCTTATTCCAAAATTTTAAACAAACGAGTCAGTATCTTTTTTCTACTGTTCTCTATCAGTTTAGTTTTTTGTTAACTGCAAAACTCTGCTAATTCCGCTTTTCTTCCCATACAACTTTCCCTTTATTCTTGCCGGAACCAGGAGGACTGTGTCATTCCCTGCCCACAGCTCTGCAACTTGTTCCGATTGCACCTTCAGCTCTCGTCTGATAATTTCTTCCACTCCTCCTCCTGCTTCTTCGACACAGAAGCTACACAATAGTGCAGATAAGCTGTGCCTTTGTCTCCCATCGTTCACCTCGCTAGTTCATCTTTCTTGTTGTATCGCCTTTATTACAGTATTCTTGCAAATATACTAACAATTATATACCTAAAGATTTCCATAGCGACCTCCAGAAAAGGCACGCATCGATTCTGCGTGACTAATGACCGTCTGCCAACAAGAAGTCCTTTACAAAGTACACTCCTGGAAATTGAAATAAGAACACCGTGAATTCATTGTCCCAGGAAGGGGAAACTTTGACACATTCCTGGGGTCAGATACATCACATGATCACACTGACAGAACCACAGGCACATAGACACAGGCAACAGAGCATGCACAATGTCGGCACTAGTACAGTGTATATCCACCTTTCGCAGCAATGCAGGCTGCTATTCTCCCATGGAGACGATCGTAGAGATGCTGGATGTAGTCCTGTGGAACGGCTTGACATGCCATTTCCACCTGGCGCCTCAGTTGGAGCAGCGTTCGTGCTGGACGTGCAGACCGCGTGAGACAACGCTTCATCCAGTCCCAAACATGCTCAATGGGGGACAGATCCGGAGATCTTGCTGGCCAGGGTAGTTGACTTACACCTTCTAGAGCACGTTGGGTGGCACGGGATACATGCGGACGTGCATTGTCCTGTTGGAACAGCAAGTTCCCTTGCCGGTCTAGGAGTGGTAGAACGATGGGTTCGATGACGGTTTGGATGTACCGTGCACTATTCAGTGTCCCCTCGACGATCACCAGAGGTGTACGGCCAGTGTAGGAGATCGCTCCCCACACCATGATGCCGGGTGTTGGCCCTGTGTGCCTCGGTCGTATGCAGTCCTGATTGTGGCGCTCACCTGCACGGCGCCAAACACGCATACGACCATCATTGGCACCAAGGCAGAAGCGACTCTCATCGCTGAAGACGACACGTCTCCATTCGTCCCTCCATTCACGCCTGTTGCGACACCACTGGAGGCGGGCTGCACGATGTTGGGGCGTGAGCGGAAGACGGCCTAACGGTGTGCGGGACCGTAGCCCAGCTTCATGGAGACGGTTGCGAATGGTCCTCGCCGATACCCCAGGAGCTACAGTGTGCCTCATTTGCTGGGAAGTGGCGGTGCGGTCCCCTACGGCACTGCGTAGGATCCTACGGTCTTGGCGTGCATCCGTGCGTCGCTGCGGTCCGGTCCCAGGTCGACGGGCACGTGCACCTTCCGCCGACCACTGGCGACAACATCGATGTACTGTGGAGACCTCACGCCCCACATGTTGAGCAATTCGGCGGTACGTCCACCCGGCCTCCCGCATGCCCACTATACGCCCTCGCTCAAAGTCCGTCAACTGCACATACGGTTCACGTCCACGCTGTCGTGGCATGCTACCAGTGTTAAAGACTGCGATGGAGCTCCGTATGCCACGGCAAACTGGCTGACACTGACGGCGGCGGTGCACAAATGCTGCGCAGCTAGCGCCATTCGACGGCCAACACCGCGGTTCCTGGTGTGTCCGCTGTGCCGTGAGTGTGATGATTGCTTGTACAGCCCCCTCGCAGTGTCCGGAGCAAGTATGGTGGGTCTGACACACCGGTGTCAATGTGTTCTTTTTTCCATTTCCAGGAGTGTATTATCAGTATTCCATGGATTCAATTCATTGTTCTTACTCTGTACACGTTAACCCCCTATTCTTTAAAGAATCGAACTGCCATGGAAAAAACGGCGTTAAACGTCTGATTACTTTACACACCAATTAAAATTTTACATGTTTGCCTTTACATCCAAATTTTAGGGAAGGTTTGAAAAAAAGCTTAAGAGTTCGTTGGAAGTGTTACGGCGTAAAGTCAAGCTCCAGCACGTCAGTCGGGAATGATAGGGAAGAGATGGATCTGAGAAGACGTCAGCCAACCATACACTGACCGACCCTTCCCCAGGACGACGACGAGACAGTGGCGGCCCCTATGTGAAGAGGACGTAAGCTCCGCGACCGACTGGCCACGCTCCAGTTGAATAGCAGCTCCAAGACTAGGCCCTTCGATAGAAGCGTGTACGACAGTTGTTTCGCTTGTACTATATATGTAGCACAGGCTTGATTATTTATACTGAATAAAGTTGCTTATTTTGTATGTCGCCCTTTGCTTGCGACACATCTGTGTAACTGACAAAGTTAAGTATTGTCTCTTTCCTTTTTGTAATAAAACCCATTAATACGACTTGTTTGATTTGATTGTCTAGGATTCCTAGGTACCCCATATTTGACGACAGGGCTGGAACATAATAGGAAGTCACTAAATGCTCTAATTACGAAACTGTCTGGGAATGTTCGTTCCATTTCAAACAAAATCTGTTTCACGCATCCCACTGTTTAAGACGTCATATCTGCTGAACTATGTGTCGTAAATGATATAATTTTTCAAGCGCATATATATATATATATATATATATATATATATATATATATATATAAAATAGATGGTGTGTGCTACGCTATTAGATCAAAATTGTTCGGATACCTGGCTGAAAATGACTTAAAAGTTCATGGTACCCTACATCGGTAATGCTGGAATTCAAAATGCTGTTGGTCCACCCTTAGCCTTGATGACAGCTTCCACTCTCGCAGACATACCTTCAATCAGGTTCTGGAAGGTTTCTTGGGGAATGGCAGCTCTTCTTCACGGAGTGTTACTCTGAGGAGAGATATCGATGTCGGTCGGTGAGGCCTGGTACGAAGCCGACGTTCCAGAACATCCCAAAGGTGTTCTATAGGAATATGGTCAGGACTCTGTGCAGGCCAGTCCATTCTAGGGATGTTATTGTCGTGTAACCACTTCGGCACAGGTCGGCATTATGAACAGATGCTCGATCGTGTTAAGATACAATCGCTATCCCCGAATTGCTCTTCAACAGTAGGAAGCAATAGGGTACTTAAAACATCATTGTATGCCTGTGCTGTGACAGTGTCACTCAAAACAACAAGGGGTGCAAACCCCCTCCATGAAAAATACGACCACACCATAACACCACCGACTCCGAATTTTACTGTTGGCGCTACACATGCTGGTAGATATTCACTTGGCATTTGCCATACTCAAACCCTGCCATCGGATCGCCATATTATGTACCGTGATTCGTCACTCCACATAACGTTTTTCCACTGTTAAATCGTCCAATGTTTACGCTTCTTACACGAAGCTAGGCGTCGTTTGGAATTTACCGTTGTGAAGAGTGGCTTATGAACAAATTCTCGACCATGAAATCCAAGTTTTCTCACCTCCCGCCTGTCATAGTACTTGCAATGGATCTTGATGCAGTTTGGAATTGCTGTGTGATGGTCTGGATAGATGTCTGCCTATTACACTTCACGACCCACCTTTAATTGTCGGTGATCTGTGTCAGTCAGCAGACAAGGTCGGCCTGTACGCTTTTGTACTGTACGTGTCCCTTCACGTTTCCACTTCACTATCACATCGAAAACAGTGGTCCTAGGGTATTTAGCAGTGTAGAAATATCGCTTACAGACGTATGACGCATTTGGCAACCAATCACCTGACCACGTTCAAAGTCCGTGAGTTCCACGGAGCACCCCATTCTGCTCTCTCTCACGATGTCTAATGACTACTGAGGTCGATGATATGGAGTATCTGGCAGTAGGTAGCAGCACATTGCACCTAATATTAAAAACTTATGTTTTTGGGGGTGTCCGGATACTTTTGATCATATAGTGAACGTTGCGAATAGAGTTAATAGTATAGAAGTAATAAATCAAAACGTCATGTCTGATGCTGAAGGCTGACGACATTAAGAGAGAAAATGTCATCAGCGATAAACTTTTTTGCTTTCCTCATTTTGTGCGGAGCGTCAGCTGTAAAAAATTCATATCAGCCTGAAATGATGTGAAAAGTTCCTTGGAAATCGCTAAATACTGTCACTGTCAAATACTGTATAAGTTGAGTCCGGGTATTTGCGCACCTTCCGTTACGCTACTTAAAGACTAACACACTGCTTCTAATTGTAATACTACCTTGCCTTACTACGTCAGACCTTTAACATAAGATTATACCTCTGTGTGAGTAGATTATGAGAACACTTTAAAATTTTAAGTTCGATAGGTAACCACGCGAAATATTGAAAATCGATGCATCTGCATTGCATCTGGTACCGGGCTGCTCGATTCGAGATAGCGTATAAATAACATAGATGTGTAAGTCGTATGATGTACGTCATAAGCTACACGTCTTCGAATGATGTCTGCTAAGCAGCAATTAGTTTCCCGACAGCTGTACTGTGACGGGACTTGGGAATTTCTCAAATGTCCACTTCAGGCGTTTCGGGATACCGTATGCTAATGCGCTCACACACAGTGCGCGGAAGCTCCCGAACGGAACATCGGCTCGCCGGCTTCTGCTCATGCGCGGCGCACCCAGTTTACCCCTCCCTCTGCTCCAGAAAATGCTATCTTATCGACTGGCCAGTCGCAGGTCTCGGGCACCGGCCGTCTTATCGCGTCTCTCACTATCAAAGGGACACACGTACGCAGTTTTGCGGAGCGGCGCTGGAGATACGTTATCATCTGCCGCGACCCAACTAGCTTGATTCCAGGAAAGGCCTTTACCGTTCTAGCTTGCTTCTCCATTATTCTTCGAGGCAACAGCAACTTTACCAAGAAGCCTCCTCTAAAAATACTCCCACCAGCAAAGTGGATCTTTTTCACTGAGAAACTCGTGACAAACGATATCAGACACGAAAAATTCTAACAGAGGCAAATTTTCTCTTTTCAAGCTTAACGATTTCCTCTTCGCACTACTACAATTTAATCTCCCATTGACATTGTGATCATACGGAGACGGAGCACCAGTTCACACGAACAAACAGTAGTAAAGCAGTCGGAACTGCTTACGGGAAACTCTCATTCTTCTTCGCCTTTTTCTTCCATTTCGCTATATTACTTAGGCTTTGCCCCGTTTTATTGAGGCTCTGCCGCCCTTAGACTTCGTATCGTTTCTCGTGATCATCTAGAATGTGTTCTTTCAAAAAGTTGATAACGATAACCTACACTGCATGTAACGAATCTACAACCCAGTCAAGGATGTCATTTTTTGTACGAATATACTTTAAATTTAGACCAAATGAAACATATATTTTTGTTTTTGTTGTGGTCTTCAGTCCAGAGACTGGTTTGATGCAGCTCTCCATGCTACGCTATCCTGTGCAAGCTTCTTCATCTCCCAGTACTTACTGAAACCTACATCCCTCTCAATCTGTTTAGTGTATTCATCTCCACGATTTTTGCCCTCCACGTTGCCCTCCAATACTAAATTGGTAATCCTATGATGCCTCAGAATATGCCCTACAAAACGATCCCTTCTTCTAGTCAAGTTGAGCCACAAATTTCTCTTTTCTCCAATTTAATTCAATACCTCATTACTTACGTGATCTACCCATCTAATCTTCAGCATTCTTCTGTAGCACCACATTTCGAAAGCTTCTATTCTCGTCTTGTCTAAACCACTTATCGTCCATGTTTCACTTCCATACACTGCTACACTCCATACAAATACTTTCAGAAACGATTTCCTGACACTTAAATCTATACTCGATGTTAACAAATTTCTCTTCTTTAGAAACGCTTTCCTTGCCATTGCCAGTCTGCATTTTATATCCTCTGTACTTCGACCATCATCATTTATTTTGCTCCCCAAATAGCAAAACTCCTTAACAACTTTAAGCGTCTCATTTCCTAATCTAATTCTCACAGCATTACCCGATTTAATTCCTCCATTATCCTCGTTTCGCTTCTGTTGATGTTCATCTTATATCCTCCTTTCAAGACACTGTCCATCCCGTTCAGCTACTCTTCCAGGTCCTTTGCTGTCTCTGACAGAATTACAACGTCATCGGCGAACATCAAAGTTTTTATTTCTTCTCCATGGATTTTAATTCCTACTCGGAATTTTTCTTTTGTCTCCTTTACTGCTTGCTCAATATACATATAAGTAAAGGATTCCCAAACAGCTGCATCGATACACAGTAGCCCTCCTTCCCACCTCTGCTGCAATGCAGGCTTGTAAACCCGCATTCAAACAATCATAAAAGTGCCGAATAGCATCCTACGTTGGACTGGCACAAGCATCTTACAGCCGTTTCTCGAATTTACTTACAGACCTTGCAGGCCACAGGGAGCAAGTAAATGCCCTATTCATCATGTCCCACACATTTTCAATCGGTGAGAGATGTGATGATCTTGCTGATCTGGACGGTTGTTGTTAGCACCGATGAGCCGTTTATGGAAATGCGTTGTTTTTCTGAAAACATCAGACTCGTATCGAAGAAATGGCACTGGTTGCTTTAGACTCCGCAAGCACTAAGAGTGACTAATGGCTTACTACACCATTGATCCTGGGTTTGCAACCGATGAGTCGTGAGCGAATGCCCTCTGGAACAGGCAGCTCACTGTGTCGAAGTCATACATGTCAACCTCCATCATTTGCATACATATATTTTCACTTCATTTATTGCATATTGAATGACCTGCTTGTAGGGAAGCAGCCCACTCACGCCAATATAATTCATATACTTCCCATTATGTGCCACCCTAGTCCGCTATAACTAGCTATGACATCAGGAAGGTTGCGAAATACCTTAAAAGTAAAGTAAATAATCTGAAAAGCTTATCAAGAATGATGATAAAATGATAATGTGTTAAGTTTCAGTGTAGTAACTTCAACGGGTTTCGAACTTTGGACGTGTTACGTAAAAATCATCGGCACAACAGGAAGGAGCTAGAAACTTCAAAATTCATATTCGGATTCCTTTTTCACTGTAATTTAATGGAAACAGTATGCTGGGTCTCACAAGGTAATATTTTGGCTGAAATTCGTGATTTTATATTTTTGTGTCCAAAAAGTACGGAAGCAAGATAGATTAAGTAAGTGATTAGATAAAGCTAGGATGTTTAGATTTAGGTAGAATGGAGATGCGCTATAATAACAAAGATGTGAGAAGTTTCCAACAGGTAACTATAAAACTATAGCTGTAGCGTCCCTCCAAAGGACAAGTTCAGAGCTCATCTATTGTGTGCGGTGCAACTAAAATAATTCTCTCGTCAAAAGTATTTAGACTAGCCACATCCGAATTTTATTACAAATTCTTACCTGTGTGCTGACAGCGTAATTAAACTGAGAGCTTCATTGGCCTTCAGCGAATAAAGCAATTAATTATTTAGTAACTTGAAGTGGTCCTTCACTAGTCCGAGCGGCTAGTTAGGAAGACAAATTCTGTCGGATGCGCCTTCGGCGGTCCGCAGCGCCGCTGCATAAATAAGGGCGCTGCAAGCTAGAAGCAGGCCCCAGTTCGTATCAGCGCGCACTCCGTGTCGGAAGCTACGTCGCGTTTATTCATTTGCAAGGAACAGCCTTGGATGCCGTATTACGTAACTCGGTAAGCATGTAAGAATGAGTTTGCATTGGGGTAAAGTGTTAATTGAGGAACGACTCCAGTGATTTATTCTCAGTTTGGGTATGTCGTATCTTCACGTGTCGCCGCAGGACAGACCTTCTGCCATTACTAGCGTGGCGTTTGATGAGAATTAACATCAAATTTTGGTGACAATTCACTTTGAACATTTACATCAATGACGATTATTGAACAGTTTCGTTATCTAGGGGTAATGGGGTCCACGCAATAGACTCTGAAATGCTCTGATAGTACAATAGCTGATATGGGTAACCATTTGCTGCAATTTTACACTTTATCGTTTTCAAAATAAAGTGAAAATTGCTATAGTAAACGGCATTTTCTATGAATCCCAGACATCCTAAATCCTCAGAGTAATGAACTTCAATGACCAATGATTTTAAATCTCCACCAGAATGGGCACAGTGAACTCTAATCACAGGCATCGCGCTTTTGCTAATCGCTTTCTGGTTGCCAACATTGTAGTTAGAGAGGCTGTGTTGAGAACAGCAACAATACAATAGAACTAAATTTTCAACGTGCCGCCCCACATGCTGCTTATTTTAAAAAGCAGGCCTTACATTTTACAATTTTACATCCTACAATAATTTGTTCCATATTTCTATTTTTTTTCTTGAGCAATGAAAGAAGATTAAGAATAATGACTTGGTACTGGAAAAAGTGAACAATGTAAATTTAAGAAGAAGCTAAACGATGACAGAGGTTTTTAATGGAACAAATAGTCCCACTACTTAGCTGCTCCAGGTGGGAGAGTATCGAAACAACTTCGATCCGGTCCGAGATGGAGCGGCAATTTGCTTAGATCTAAGAACAAATGATATTAATATATTATTTACAAATTTTCATTAAATATAATAAATTAGGATCCATTTCTCATATTAATTTTACTGTTCATTACTGTCAATGTCGTGGCTTTTCCTGTGGGAAGGGAGCCTCGGAAGTTCGTCCAGCCTCGCCTCCACAGGCAAGTATGGTGGATGGTACCTACAGTATTTCCCAGTCCCATCGACCGAACAAAGCAGCCACAGCTTGTGCTGTATGCAGCCGAACATTGTCGTGCAAATTGATGGGTGGGTTGCGCAGAAAGTTACACGAAGGAACCACTTCGTGGTATTCGTTTCAGAACTGTTCCAGAGATTCGTTAGGCAGTAGACCGCTCCATTCGCACAATCAACAGAACAGTCACTGCTAACGGTATACCACGCCTTCCACATCGCTGGCAACTGGTTCTACACAACGGTGGTGACTACTCTGAGGGACTGTAACAGGTGCAAACACGTAACTCTTTTGTATCGGTTGATAATAATTAGTTGCCACTATTTAAGTTCCAACTCTCGTATTTGTTACACTACTCGCCATTAAAATTGCTACACCACCAAGATGACGTGCAACAGACGCGAAATTTAAATGAAAGGAAGAAGATGATATGATATGCAAATGATTCGCTTTTCAGAACATTCACACAAGGTTGTAGGCGTGGCTACACGTGCAACGTGCTGACATGAGGAAAGTTTCCAACCGATTTCTCATGCACAAACAGCAGTTGACCGGAGTTTCCTGGTAAAAAATTGTTGTGATGCCTCGTGTAAGGAGGAGAAATGCGTATTTGGCGACATCGCGGTGAACGTACATTGGAAGCGTGTATTCGTCATCGCCATACTGGCGTAACACCCGGCGTGATTGTATGGTTGCCTTTGGTTATCCGTCTCGGTCACCTCTTGTTCGCATTGACGGCACTTTGAACAGTGCACGTTACATTTCAGATGTGTTACGACCCGTGGCTCTACCCTTCATTCGATCCCTACGAAACCCTACATTTCAGCAGGATAATGCACGACCGCATGTTGCAGGTACGGCACGGGTCTTTCTGGATAAAGAAAATGTTCGACTGCTGTCCTGGTCAGCACATTCTCCAGATCTCTCACGAACTGAAAACTTCTGGTCATTGGTGGCCGAGTAACTGGCTCGTCACAATACGCCAGTAACTACTCTTGATGAAGTGTCGTATCGTGTTGAAGATGCATGGACAGCTGTACCTGTACATGCCATCCAAGCTCTGTTTGATCAATTCCCAGGTGTATGAAAGCCGTTATTACGGCCACAGGTGGTTGTTCTGGGTACTGATTTCTCAGGATCTATGCACCCAAATTGCGTGAAAATGTAATCGCATGTCAGTTCTAGTATAATATATTTATCCAATGAATACCCGTTTATCATCTGCATTTCTTCTTGGTGTAGCAATTTTAATGGCCAATAGTGTACTTACCTATAGTTACAACCCTTTTACATTGTATACATTTTTACACATTTTCTATAGTTGGATAATTTTTAATATACACCTTTTGTTTACAGTACGCTTATCACTGAAGACAACAGAGCGCCATTCCATTCTCCAGTCAACGTTTTCACGAAGTCAGAACAGCCTTGCCTGGCGGCATCGTGGTGACAGGGTCAGCATGGCGTGATCTTAACCCTACTGCAAAATAGGAAGCTCTAAGTGGTCCCTGATGACACAGCAGGCGCTACCTTTGCACAGGTTGCATCCGCGGGTGATGGCTGGTAAGACATCGCTGTCCGCATAATGCGTCTGTCTTGACGTGCATCTGTGCTACGGGGGCGCGTTGGACTGTACCACAGAACACTGCTGAAAGCAAAAGCACTCCACCGATACCTTTTGCCCAACAATCGTGTAGAAATCATATGCAGAAGTCTGCCGATACGGCCTTCAAGCTTCCCGCAGGGCCGCCGTGCAAACTCCTTAAAATCGCGGAAGCGGTTCAACGGAAGCACGTACTCGTCAGTGGGGCATGTTGTACCCTAGAATGCATGTTGTCAAAACTTTTCACCTCTGCAGTCAGTACGGTTACGGATAATGAAATCAGTGGTTGCACAGCCAGGCCTCCTGAGCGTCATCTAATTGCCGATGGTCGTGACATACGAATCACGAAACTACCGATACTTGCCTTCTGAGTTCTTAGTGCCTGTATCATTGGCCAGAGTGTTTACTTGCAGGTATATTTCGGGCTGTTGCCGCTTTGGTCTTGAGTGGGAGCCATCGGAGAGTTGGGGGTAGGGGGGGGGGGGAGGAAAGTCTGAATGGGGAGCTAGTGAACACCGGTTGGCAAGCAACACAGGAGGGCAGCGCGGGGTGCCGGAAGAAAGGCAACAAGTGTAAAGGGGCAGTCTAATGGGGCAGTAGTCCTTGGCGGGGCATCGCTGGCGAGGGTTCGCCTGGGCGGGAGCGGTGACTTCGGAGCGGTTAGTGGCTGTTGCAAAGCTTCACAAGACCTGTGTACTGTAGGGCGGAACTGGGTTTCGACGGGGCAGTGTGTGTTGTCTCACGGTATCGTTTATTTGAATGTTGCTGTTGGGAGTTCTTCGGCTTTCCTCATTACTGGTTACTAGTAAAGCTCCCCCACCCACAGTGTACTGTGTTCCTACACGAGGTCGGTGTAGTTATTTGATACAGCTAGGTTGTGCCCGCGTTTTTAGCCTCACCTCCAGAGTATTATGTTCTACAGTACATCCAGTTTACTAATAGGTTTTTTGTATTGTTATTCTGGAATGCCGGTCCCCGAACCTGAGGTGGGATCTAAAGGTTAATACACTACTGGCCATTAAAATTGCTACACCACGAAGATGCCGTGCTACAGACGCGAAATTTAACATAATGGAGGAAGATACTGTGATATGCGAATGATTAGCTTTTTAGAGCATTCACACAAGGTTGACGCCGTTGGAGACACCTACAACGTGCTGACATCAGGAAAATAGCTCTGAGAGCTATAGGACTTAACTGCTCAGGTCATCAGTCCCCTAGAACTTAGAACTACTTAAACCTAACAAACTTAAGGACAACACACACATCCATGCCCGAGGCTGGATTCGAACCTGCGACCGTAGCGTTTGCGCGGTTCCATACTGTAGCGCCTAGAACCTCTCGACCACTCCGTCCGGCGTCATGAGGAAAGTTTCAAACCGATTTCTCATACACAAACAGCAATTGACCGGCGGTGCCTGGTGAAACGATGTTGTGATGCCTCGTGTAAGGAGGAGAAATGCGTACCATCATGTTTCCGACTTTGATAAAGGTCGGATTGTAGCCTATCGCGATTGCGGTTTATCGTATCGCGACACTGCTGCTCGCGTTGGTCGAGATCCAATAACTGTTAGCAGAATATGGAATCTCTGGGTTCAGGATGGTAATAAGGAACGCCGTGCTGGATCCTAACGGCCTCGTATCACTAGCAGTCGAGATGAAGGGCATCTTATCCGCATGGCTGTAACGGATCGTGCAGCCACGTCTCGATCCCTGAGTCAACAGATGGGGACGTTTGCAGGACAACACCCATCTGCACAGACAGTTCGACGACGTTTGCAGCAGCATGGACTATCAGCTCGGAGGTGATGGCTGCGTTTACTCTTGATGCTGCATCACAGACTGATTTCTCAGGATCTAAGCACCCAAATCGCGTGAAAATGTAATCACTTGTCAGTTCTAGTATAATATATTTGTACAATGAATACCTGTTTATCCTCTGCATTCCTTTTTGGTGTAGCACTTGTAATGGCCAGTAGTGTATGTTGTCCTTTTCAGAGTGGGTCAGTATAGTGTTACTACCTGTTTAAGGTCTGAAAAATGGTTATCTCCTTTTAAGAGCTCCTCCGTGCAACTGCACTATTTTCATTTGTACATATTTATTTAACGATGTAAGTCTCCTTTAAATTTCTTTAAGCTAGAGTCGTTATTTTTAAATTCACCAGTCAGACACTTCAAGACTTTTTTCTATTTTTCCATCTTCTAGGGTTTGCTGATAGTACCTTTCACTCTCATTTTGGAAATGATTTTTATACGCCTTGTTAAAAAGGGGTCATTCTGAATTGTGCCTTTGCAACCATTACTTCAAATCAGAAATTAATACTCGTCTTACGCTATTGTTATTGGTTGTGTTAAAGATTTCTCGATCAATTAGTACCAGCTAACCTGTTGATTATTAGAATAGCCTGTATTAATGCCTATTTAGTCTGTTAAGATCGACTCAGCGTATTTGTATAACATTGCTGAAGTTACTCAATTTGTAGGCCAGCGCCTAGGTCATTAGGGGACCGGCACAGGATCAACATTTCATATATTGTTCTTAATATGGTGAGTAGGTTCCCTTACATCAAGATTTTAGTAAAACTGTACAGCCTGCTCAGCTTGCTCTTCTACTATCCTACCGTATCAACTATAACACTTAGTACGCTTGTATCACACCTTGGTGCCACTAAACACATTCAGGAGGTTTCATTTTTTCCCGACTATGTATATTTGACAGGCTGATGTATTAGATTCACACTAAATGCTGAAATCATTTTGTTTCGTATTCATAGACTTGCTTAGTTATGATTACTAATTTCTAGTAATTTAGTTTATGTATACAGGATGTGGAAAACCCATTTGACCAAACTTGTAGGGCAGAAAGACAGCATCAAACGAAGGAATCTGAGTATAGGTACTAGGGGTCACAGTTCAGTATTTAATCCTCTATGCCAGAGTGAAAACTGTTGTCGGTTTTTGCGTTTGCTACGACACGCTTTAAATAAGTCGTGGCACATCTTTGTACAAGAGCATACTCATTTTTTGTTCACTTTGAGCTTTTTATGACGTATTGAAACATAGACATGTAGTATATTGGTTTTTAAATAAGTGTCATAGTACGTCAACTAAATACGATAAATATGTATGTGAAGATTTAATTTTTTCTTGTTCTCATCATCACGATTGGTTAGTCCAGCCATTTAATTAACATATACATTTTCTGTGAATTAAATTTCATTTTCAAAAAACATGTACATATGTCTGACTTGAGCTACGTTCCTGTAGCGGCGAAAATACGCAACTACGACCCCTAGTTTCTACACTCAAATTCATTTGTTTAATATTGTCTTCTGCCGTACACTTTTGGTAAATTGGAAATTTGTTGTAAGATCTTATGAGACCAAACTGCTAAGGTCCCTCAGCTTACATACTATATAATCTAACTTTAACCAACCTACGCCAAGGACGCCACATACACCAATACCCGAGGGAGGACTCAGGCCGCCAGGCTACCCCGCGTGACACACTTTAGGTCAAATTGTTTTTGCTCACCCTGTAAAAGAGATCGGTTAATAGGATATATCCTCAGGCATCAATGATTCGTATGGCCTGGGAAGGGGGTGGGGAGAGACTGAGAGGTAGGCCAAAGTTTGAGTACAGTAAACAGATTCAAATAGCTGTAGGTTGCAGTAATCACGCAGAGAAGACTCTTGCACAAAATGGATTACAATGGAGAACTGCATCAGACCATTCTTCGGACTAAAACAACCACATCACTCCACATTCTCATTAGATTTCCTGTTATCTTTCCTGTATCTCATTACAGACAATTTCTACCCCATTCTATCATTCTACTAACCTAGTTCATCACCAAATCTGCACATAATTTTGAAGTACGTGGAAGCACGTACTTATTTTTATATTTTTACCACATGTTACGGTTTCGCCATGTTCCGTTTACTGTTGAAGCGTACGTAGCACTTCTACACCCCTGTGCGGGTTGTTATTGGCTTGATTTCAGTTTCACGGTATCTACGGTATAGATTGTCAGGAGTTGAATGTTGAGAATTTTTGTGCTAAAAGAAGGCTCTTTATGTTCTTTATGCAGTTTCTTGCACGATGTAAGGTACCTTTCTTTGGGTGCCTGCCAGTTAATATTTTTCGAAATTCCTGTTATAGTATCGACAGTTCAACAATCATGCGTCAGTCGTAGCCTACTTTTTGCTTAACTGCCTTATTATTTACTGTTATATGTGCAGTTCCATTGCAGCTTGTGTTTTTTAAGTTCCAAGAACATTTCTTCAAATTCTATTTTGTTTATCACTCTGCTCTTACTCTGTGGTCTTACCCAAAAATCTCTGTTTTCTGTGAGAGCCTTTAAATCTATAAGTTTTATATAAATGGTTTGAGTTGAGCTGTGATGCGTGTAACTTCTTGTTCCTCTGTATCGTTAGAACGTAGTTAGGGTGATGCCTTGTCGATGCAAGCACTCTCCCTTCTCACTGTCTGTTCGTCTTTGTTCTGTATAACTGTCACATATTACCTTTTCTCGATGTGTTCCCAATACTCCATCGTAGGTCGTCCTCTTCCTTACTTTCCCAGCACTTTCCCCATCAACACTGTTAATGATTAAAATTTTCTGTTTGTTGGCATGTACAATAAATTTTGTATTTCTCTTTTCCATTTCCTCTGATAACCTTCTCTCTTCGTTAACTACTGTTAAGACTACCAGGTTTGTTTTTCTTTCGGTTCAGCTCATTCTTATCATTTTCCTTCATATCCCCATTTCAGCTGCATCTTGTCGATTCCCTTGCAGTTTACCCAGAGCAATGTTCTACATACAAATGATTTTGCAATGAATCATGTATTTTCTGGTTAAATGCCTGTTTTGCCAATGCATCTCTACTCTTCCCTTCCTTTAAGCATTCATTGTCCTCTGTCTGTATTCTACAGGGATAACAAAGTTGTTTCACCTAATCCATTCTGACGTCATCAGTTTTCCTGTTTATGCCAATCTCTCCATTGTTTTCTCGAACTACCAGTAGTTTCAGTTTTGTTTTTGTTCACTTTTAATCCCCGAAGTTTAAGAGTGTCTGATAGAACGCACAGAGAGCATAATTTTTTCCGTACTTTGCAACTAATATATCATCAGCAAAGCTGATACAATGTATGCTTTCACCTTTGGCCTTCGTTACATTTGTCTTGTTTATCAATAAAAGTTTCCGAATAAATGCGCGGAATGAAATGTTAAGAATTTTGTCCCATGCGTTGGCAGCGGCTATGAATCCACGGTAGCTCCAAGGATGGGCGAGAGAATTGTTTCACTTAAGTTTCTTTCAATTTTTACTGAATATCATAATAACTGAAATCTTTGTTCATGAAGTTGCAGTTTTCAGGAGCAGTGAAGTTTAGTTAGCTATGTCTAAATGTACGATTATGTGAGAAAGGTAATGAAACTCCAAAATCATTCATAGATAATTTACTAACGCTTAATCAAGGAGCAACTGATGTGCTGTCACCCTTCTATACTGTTTCATTTTCATCGTACTGAAATTTGTTTATCGCACCGATGTATCCTTTAACACTGGTGGTGATGGTGGTGGTATTATAGAACCCTCAGCAGGAACGTCATCAGAGCTCGTACTCAACTAACAGAATACAAGTGTTGTGGTTACGAGTTGCTAGAAGCATGGAACAAAATGTAAATTATAAAATGTAATCCACATCCATCCTGAGAATCTCTCCGACATTCCCACACATCACAGTAAAAGATGTTGCCTCAAGGCACTGTATGAGTTAGGTATACTGAGCAGCCAGAGCATTATGACCGCCGATTTACCATCGATAGAAATCTGTCCAAGCGATAGCAGTGTCACCTGGCGAGTCACATACAGGCATGGTGCATGTAGTATCAGTGAGCATGATGTCCTTGTATACAATGGGGAAGGTGCGAGATATGAGTTCGACCGAGGGCGGATTTCGATGGCCAGTAGGCTCGGTACGAGCATTTCGGAAACTGCACGATTTGTTGGGTGTCCCATGAGTGCTGTGATGATTGTCTGTCTTCAACACGTAGTGAAAACAAGGTGAAACCACGTTCAGGCGTCGTGGGGTTGGGCGGCCGCCTCTCATTGCAGATGTCGGACATTGTAGGCAGGGCAGCCTAAGAAAACAGGACAGGTGGCGAACCGCGGTGGAACTAACATCAGACTTTAATGCTGCACAGAGTACAAGTGTATCTGAACACACCATGCACCGAACACTACTCCGCAGCCGATGCCCCATGAATGTTCCAATGTTAACACCACGACATCGACAACTACTACTGAAATGGGCACGTGGCCATCGACACTGGATGGCGGTGTCGAGGCAGAGCGTTGTATGGTCTGATAAATCCAGATACCTTTTTCATCATGCCTATGGGACGGAGCGAACCTATCGTCTTCCAAGGGAACAGTTCCTTGACACCTATATTGTTGGATGGAGGCAATCTGGCGGCGGCTTCATTATGCTCTTGGAACATTCAAGTGCCTATCCATGGGTCCAGTGCAGCTCGTGCAAGGCACCATGACGGACAGGGAGTATCGTACACTGATTGCAGACCACGTACATCCCTTCGTGACGGTCATGTTCCCCGTCGTCACTGGCAGTTTTCGGCAAGATAATGTGCCATGTCATAAGGCCAGGAGAGTGATAGAGTGGTTCGAGGAACACAGTGACGAGTTCCAATTTATGTGCTGGCCCCCCAACTCGCCAGATCTGAACCCAATCGAACACATCTGGGATGTGATTGAACATAGTGTCAGAGCTCATCGCCCCCTTCCCCGGAGTCTACGGCAATTAGGAGACTGGTGTGCAGAAATGATGCCAACGCCCTCCAGCGCCCTACCAGGGCCTCACTCGCTTCCATGCCACGAAGCGCCCCGCTGTAATCCGTCACAAAGGTAGACATACGGGCGTTAAGTAGGCGGTCATAATGTTCTGGTTTATCAGTGTATGTAGACCACACATCTACCCTATACGTAATAAGTTTTACAGAATCATTATATCAGAAATGGCAGAAAATAATGTAATCGTTATCCACTCATATTGTTCCATTTGAGGATGTTATGCGACAAGAAGAATTGTATACCCCAAAATTTCTATAATTTGGCAGTTACAAGAGACGCAAGTTGGAGGAAGTACTATGGTTCTTGACTGGTATTGGAACGTGGGCTCCAGTTATTCTGAGAGTCAAGCTACCCACTATGCATGACACGTTTCTTGTTGGGCATTTCTGTGTCGCTGCCACCATGAAGCAGCATACAGCTCTAATTTGAGTCTTCATTCTGTCTTCTGTTAGTCCAGCTTGGTATTGTTCCATGATCGACCATCAGTGTTGAATATTTGTTCGAACGATAGTTTTCTAAGTAGTGCATTCGTGGATGGATTATAACTTCATAGGTTTGTTCTGCTTTCCCCAGGTTAAAATTTATTAGCTCGTTCAACTTTAAATTGCTCCGAAAATATATTTCTACATACGTACTCACTCCACTAATTCATCAGCGACTGTATTGTGAAGGGGTAGACGGTTTGAAAAAGAATCCGCCGTCATGCAAATGGCGGCTAACAATACAAATTACGGAGTACGTTGTGCCGCACGTTATTAATCTCTGAAAAGAACGTACAATTAACTTTTCACACATTTAGTCACATTTAGTGATGCTACCGCTACTGAAATAAGTGGTTTGGTTATCAGTAGCAGCATATATTTACCAGAAATTCGTTACAAGATACACATGTCTCCATCCACGTCTTTCTCATATGAATATCCAAACAAAAGTAAAATTATTCTGCAAATCTATTTCTATTGTTTTATTGTTCTAAAACCACGGATTATCGTGCAATATACACTCCTGGAAATGGAAAAAAGAACACATTGACACCGGTGTGTCAGACCCACCATACTTGCTCCGGACACTGCGAGAGGGCTGTACAAGCAATGATCACACGCACGGCACAGCGGACACACCAGGAACCGCGGTGTTGGCCGTCGAATGGCGCTAGCTGCGCAGCATTTGTGCACCGCCGCCGTCAGTGTCAGCCAGTTTGCCGTGGCATACGGAGTTCCATCGCAGTCTTTAACACTGGTAGCATGCCGCGACAGCGTGGACGTGAACCGTATGTGCAGTTGACGGACTTTGAGCGTGGTCGTATAGTGGGCATGCGGGAGGCCGGGTGGACGTACCGCCGAATTGCTCAACACGTGGGGCGTGAGGTCTCCACAGTACATCGATGTTGTCGCCAGTGGTCGGCGGAAGGTGCACGTGCCCGTCGACCTGGGACCGGACCGCAGCGACGCACGGATGCACGCCAAGACCGTAGGATCCTACGCAGTGACGTAGGGGACCGCACCGTCACTTCCCAGCGAATTAGGGACTCTGTTGCTCCTGGGGTATCGGCGAGGACCATTCGCAACCGTCTCCATGAAGCTGGGCTACGGTCCCGCACAGCGTTAGGCCGTCTTCCGCTCACGCCCCAACATCGTGCAGCCCGCCTCCAGTGGTGTCGGGACAGGCGTGAATGGAGGGACGAATGGAGACGTGTCGTCTTCAGCGATGAGAGTCGCTTCTGCCTTGGTGCCAATGATGGTCGTATGCGTGTTTGGCGCCGTGCAGGTGAACGCCACAATCAGGACTGCATACGACCGAGGCACACAGAGCCAACACCCGGCATCATGGTGTGGGGAGCGATCTCCTACACTGGCCGTACACCTCTGGTGATCGTCGAGGGGACACTGAATAGTGCACGGTACATCCAAACCGTCATCGAACCCATCGTTCTACCATTCCTAGACCGGCAAGGGAACTTGCTGTTCCAACAGGACAATGCACGTCCGCATGTATCCCGTGCCACCCAACGTGCTCTAGAAGGTGTAAGTCAACTACCCTGGCCAGCAAGATCTCCGGATCTGTCCCCCATTGAGCATGTTTGGGACTGGATGAAGCGTCGTCTCACGCGGTCTGCACGTCCAGCACGAACGATGGTCCAACTGAGGCGCCAGGTGGAAATGGCATGGCAAGCCGTTCCACAGGACTACATCCAGCATCTCTACGATCGTCTCCATGGGAGAACAGCAGCCTGCATTGCTGCGAAAGGTGGATATACACTGTACTAGTGCCGACATTGTGCATGCTCTGTTGCCTGTGGCTATGTGCCTGTGGTTCTGTCAGTGTGATCATGTGATGTATCTGACCCCATGAATGTGTCAATAAAGTTTCCCCTTCCTGGGACAATGAATTCAGGGTGTTCTTATTTCAATTTCCAGGAGTGTAGATGCTGCTTTTCACATACATCGCAGTGCGTTATTTAACATATTTCTTCGTATTCTTTTGCTCTCATTTCCTGTAAACATGTCATGTCAATCATAAACGAATATTTCCCATTCCCAGAGAACTAGTACACCGAGAGGGAACAATACAATCGGAAGACCAAGAACGAAATTCTCAGGTTAAAAAGGGATTGAGGCAGGTAAGCAGTCATCCCCCCCCCCCCCCCCTCCTATTATTCAGATGATGTATAGTAGAATCAATGACGGGAATAAGAGGAAGGTTCGAGAGAGAGATTAAAATTTATATTGAAATTATATCAGTGATAAGATTCGCCGATGCCATT
This sequence comes from Schistocerca gregaria, assembly GCF_023897955.1. Taxonomy (NCBI): domain Eukaryota; kingdom Metazoa; phylum Arthropoda; class Insecta; order Orthoptera; family Acrididae; genus Schistocerca; species Schistocerca gregaria. The sequence goes on along the minus strand of NC_064926.1, from coordinate 305,809,947 downwards.
GATATGCTCAGTTGATATGAAGAATTAATGTTCTATTGAGTGGAATGAATAGCCTATTGAGCATAGAATACAGGCTGAGAATAAACCGGAAAAGGCGAAGGTAATGAGATGTAGAGATGAGAATAGCGAGAAACTGAAAATCAAAATTGGTGATCATCAAGTAAAGTTAAGGACTTCTACCACCTAGAAAATTAAAGTACCCATGACGGAAGAAGCAAGGACGACTTGAAGAGCTTACTGGCACAGGCAAAGAGGGCATTCCTGGCTCTGAGAGGTCTACTGACATCAATAACAGAAAGAAAATTCGGAGAAAGTACATTTGGAAAACGGCATTGTATGGTAGTGAATTACGGGCAGTGGGAAAACCAGAACAGAAGAGAATCGATGCGTTTGAGATGTGAGGCTGCAAATGAAGGGCTTATTTCAATAGTGGTAAAAGTCCTTTTCTTTTTTGTTCTGAGATAGTGTCCTAAAGTTAAATGAGCGCTCAAAAATCTGCAATTCAGATAACAGAAATACTCAAGTATGTGGCATGTTGCTAGATATGAACCTTTATTTCTATTTGTTGGGATTATTAATTTCCGCAGCATTACAGGCAGAAAAGTGGAGGTAATGGACATCTACCACTATTGAAATAAAATAAATTGAACATTGTGTATTAACCTGTTAATGAGACTTTCATTAGTTTTAGGGCAATGTTTATGCTCCTGTTTTGCCCACCACACTTGTCACTGCACTCTACTATCTGTTTTTGAGAAGTGACACACTTTTCAATATGTTTCAGTAAACAGGTACCAGTTTCCTGTGAACCCCTTCATGCAGATGTTTCATCCCAAAAATACATAGGGATTTTTCCATCAGTTAAATTGTGGGAACCAAATTATACACGAACAAGTTTCTTTTGTAGTACGGTATCGATGTTGTCCGTTTAGGGAATGCAAGTGCTTTTTGCAGGTCAAAGGTAAACATGAACACCTGGGAATCTGCCTCTTCACTACATGCTGTGTCTGTAGCCATTGCCGTTCTTGCAGCTTCAGCCCTCCTAAGGTGAAGCTCCTTTTCGGTTTGAAGCCTTCTTTTTTCTTCTGCATTGGTAGGAGCGCCCATTTGAAATCTCAATTTGCTACAAAAAGAGCAAGTGTCTTTACTTGGTGGTCGAAATGACAGGTTGAAGTCTTTGTTAAAGACGTGCTAACCCATAATTTCTTTATTCTGAGATTTGCACTTATCTTTGTACAAATCGTACATTTTGGCCCCATGCAGCTCAGGATTCAAATTTTTTTTGTTGGGATTATCCTTCCTTGCATAATGGCTCTCGGAAATTGGAAAGCTTTTGATGTGTTCCTTTACATCAATGATCAGACCTTCCGGTACAGAGAATTTGTTCTGATGTTTGCCCCTCCCATCAAGGTGAGGTGCACCTTCTTCCTTGCTTTTTGTTAAAAGCCTAGAGAGTCGTCTATTAGAAATGTCAAAAGTATTCATGAAAAGCGTCTGTACACTAATGCACAGTTTCCGTTCACATGTAATCGATATTCATAAATACAGCTTTTCTGAGAACCAGAGCCGTCTCTTGCTTGTCGGCGATTAACTGAATGATACTTGAATAAACCAATCAGATAACTATTTTGGCGATTAATATCGCCCGTAGCCCAGAAATTGTCAAATAACGTCTTCCTCATCCTCTAAAATTTTATTGAAATATTTACGTGATCACTTGTAGTCCACTTTGCGAAATGTTTTTGAGGAATTATTTTACCAGTTGCTGTGTCGTATAACTTCCCAGTGTTCCTTTTTTTCTTTCGAATATGCTTTTCACATGTGTCCGCTTTCCTTGCACCCTTCTTGATTCGAGTATGCTTCCTTTTTTGTCTGCATCTGTGCGGCTGCACCGTTTGCACAGGTACTAGTAACAGTGTCTTGTGTTATGTCAATTTTTGGCACTTTCTTTGGAAGCTTCGTTATCGTTACTGGTATCTAGATAGAAAGTAACACTAGTTATGATTTCTACAGCACCAGATGATTGGAAACAAATGTATATGTGAAATACATTAAGATGGACAATCTCATTTTCCATTGTTACTGTCAACATGACCTTCATTCTCGCGTATTCATTTTTTGGAACAAAATGTGTCTAATGCTGAGAGAAAAGTAAGTAAATTCTTTTTACCTGCAGTCGTTTGAAAATCTAAATCATTAATTGTATCACAGTCACTTGATAATGCTCCTCAGCCCATCCTCTTCGCAAGAAATGGCAACACGGTGCAATGCACAAAAGCACACGGACTTATACCTCTACTGAAATAAATTCCTGCTTGCTTTCTCTAATGTGTCAGCATTGAGGTGCCCTCTGTTGGCAGCAGGACGAAGCTGGAGCTGACCCACAATGTGAGTAAATTAAAAACGAATTGTGTGAGTACGTACTTGAGGATAACTACATTTTTTTTTAAGTGGACTTGTAGCACTACTGAAATAAGCTCTTCAAATAACGTTGAAAATTAAGTGTACTTATAAGATAAAGAATGAGGTGGTTTTCCGTAGAATCTATGAAGACAGGAATATATGTAAAACGACAAGAAGAAGGGACAAGATACGGGACAGGTGCTAAGACATTAGGGAATTACCTTTTATGATACTGGAGGGAGTTATAAAGGGTAAAACCTGTAGAGAGAGACATTGATCTGAATACATCCCACAAATAATTACTCACGTAGAATGCAAGTGACACTCTGAAATGAAGAGGATAGTGCAGGAGAGGAATTTGTGGCGCACAGCATCAAACCAGTGAGAAGACTGATGAAGAGAAAAAAAAAAAACTAACTACGACTCCCCCAAATTGGCGCTCAGTGAAGAAATGCTTTGTAATGCAACTCGTGCATTTGCTGGAACTAACAGTAAACAAATAGAAACACAAAGAAAATGCACACCGATCAATCGGACAATTGTCTAAAGTCACATTTTTCTGAGAGTACAACGGTCAGCAAGAGGAGACAGTAAAAATGCTACTTACCTATGAGGAATGTAAATTTAGTAGAGTAGTAACCACTCTAAATTATATATATGTGGGTTACTTTTGAATGATATGAAGAGTGCAGTAAAATAAGTCTCCCATTATGACCCGCACTACATCTTCATTGCTTTCCTTTTACTGTGTCTGAAGGTGGGCACAATGCTATTGAGGCAAACTCTGCAGAGAGCGATAGTCTGATAAAACTCCAGACGATTTTTTCATCTTATTGTGACCCTTCAGGAAACGTAAAGTTTGAACACAAGACTACGGAATTATCATGGAAGACGCACAGATGAAGCAGTTGAAGTTACTGTTCTCGCTTCTGTTGCAGTGAATCCACATGTGAACACACGACAGGTTCAACAGGAAATGGATATTCCTAACACCAGTGTACATCGCATTCTAATACGTCACCAGCTCCACCCTCATCGTTTACACTTACGCCAACAATTGCATACAGCAATAAATCCTCGCCATCCTGAGCTGCTCCTGTGCTGTTTCACCGATGAATGTTATTTCTCAAACAAAGGACAGGCAAGCACAAAGAAAATACATTATTGGTCGAGCGAAAACGGACCGATAGGTGGAACAATAGCGTCAATTGAAAGTTAGTCTTGTATGGGATGCAATTATTGGGCCTTATTTCACCAATGTTAACCTAACCAGCTGAGCATATGACAACTTTGTCACAAGAATTCTTCCTCGACTTCTGGCTGAAGTGCCTCCAAGAAACTGATTGTTTATGTGGTACAAACCCAGTGTATGTCCATCGTATGTCTTGTGCGGGCGTCATATTCTGAACCGAAGAAATCCTGGTAGATGAAGTCATGGAAAAACAGTGGGTTGGGCTGCGCCTGCCAACTATTACAGTACTGCAGAATGATATTAACCTTCAACCACAATAAAAGTAATGATGAAGCAGGTTTTAATGAAAGACTGCCTTTACTGCACACTACATATCGTGTAAAAGTAGCTCATGTATTTATTACGAGAATATGAAATAAACGTTGCAGTTGCCAGAATTGTGAAGCAATGAATACAAAATTTCTAAATGCCATATTTGTTTACTTAAGGGTCACAATAAACATATACTGATGAAAAATCGTTAAGTCGTATTTATATATTTTGTACCGTTATTTACATATTTTATAGCGCTGCATCTTGGTTACGTTAGGCATTTAAGGATACTGATAATGACATACCTGCATATTCCTCTGACATATCAAAATATTTAAGAATTTAAAACTTTTGATCCCCATAGCTTTTATTCATTTTGAAAATCCAGGGAAGGTTTCCTTTTCCCCTCGGTGCACAAATAAAGGTTGCACGTCTGGCAGGTAATTGATGGACTCCTTTGATGACACGGCGGTCGGATGGTTCCGGTAGGCCACTCGTGGCCTGAAGACGGAGAGTTTTCAACCGTCCATCTACCTGTCTTCGCAGACACAACTGACCGATGTCCAACATTGTCCTGAAGAATAACCTTTTCCGAAATTGGCTTTATTGCATTCCCTGTTTTCTACTTCTTTACATATTCAGTATATGCACTTCAAAGTCTTCCGCTCTTTCTCCCACTTACATTCTTATTCATTTTGCACAGGATATCAGCTACTTCAACTTTGAACTTACATAATGGCCTCTGTTTATGTTTAGACCCGCCAGGGTAGCCGAGAGCGCTAAGATGTTGCTACCTGGACTCACGCAGGGGCGCCGGCCCCAGATCGAATCCACCTGGCGGACTAACGACGAGGGCCGATGTGCCGGCCAGCCTGGATGTGGTTTTTAGGCGGTTTTCCACATCCCGCTAGGTGAATACTGGGCTGGTCCCCATGTTCCGCCTCAGTTACACGGCTCGCAGACATCTGAACACTTTCGCACTATTCCACGTATTACACTCAATGTAGACTTGCGAGGTGCCGGGGCTAGCAGTGTATTTAACACTAAATTCTTCTAGAATCTACAAATGTAAATGATGCTCTAAGCCCTCCTATTATAACTCCGACGTTTGCTGTTGTACATTGATTAAAAAGAAACGCGAACTGACGGTAATAGACTCTGCAAGTGAAGTAGAAAAGAGCTTGGCACCTGCAATAATTTAATTTGATAAATAAGTTAAATAAAGGAAAGTTTCACTAACGTAGTATGAAATGATAGGGTTGCTCTACCGATTAACAGAATAAAAGTTCTGTCCAAAATAACAATAAGATTTATTACGACTAAACTCAAAATAATAAACAAAACACATGAAACATTTACAACGCATCAAACTGGCTTAAATTGGATACTCAAATAAATGCTGTGAAGGAGAAGTTGTCCCTAAACTAGATTGACATTTATGACGAATTGGTATGTGGAGCCAATTCCTTGTAACTCAAATCCTAAGAGAAACACACAGCCAACCCAACATTAATTGCTGCTACAGTAGTGAGCACTCAGACAATGAACACCCAAGACAGAACAAAGTTAGAAAAGACGAACAGGCGTGCTCTGCTGAGCTCTGATTATCACCTAGCAAAATTGCCTGCTTCGCCGGTGCTGCGGACGTACATTACCAAGCTGTCTTCTTAACTGCAAGGACACGATCTGGCGTACCGGAAGCGATGGCTGGTTGCTTCGACGTCACGTCGTGGTGATGATAATGTCGCGAGTATAGCCCGAAACAATTTATCCTGGTCTGGTTGTTCCAGACTAAAGACTTCCTAGCAATACAAATGCGCCTCTGAGGGAGACGAAGAAGGCTCGCCACACAATCACTGACGGTGCAGTGATTGATTTTCACTAGCGAAGTCACACAGTAACTCCGATACAGTCAACTTCAGCCACAACTGCTCAAGACAGACAACATAGGCCGCTTGTACGCAGAACGCTCAATTGCCAACTGTAATCGGAAAGTTACGTTGAAGTGGAAACTTCAGCAACTTCGTCAAACAGTTACAATTAAATGAAAATATATTAGACAGCCAACGGAAGGCAGGCTGTCCAGAGCAGCGAGAGCTCAGTCTTGTAACCTACACCGACCGAAAGGCGAGAGCGGACCCTCTCAAGAGCACTCGTACAAGCCGAACACAGAACATTCCCGCCCCCACGTCAGTGGCCGTGGTTAAACGTTCCAATCAGCAACTCGAAAACCGGCGGAAAATTCCACTCTATTGCCAAAGCACTACCATTCCACCAATGGAGATTCTTGGCGCCAATTTCTGCGCCGATTTTGCTACGTCATGGAGCTATGCCCTGAGCAAGCCATTCACAGTTACGATTTAGCAGAAAACGCGGGAATTAACCCGCCGAGACTGCCTGGGAACACAAGTCATTCCCACGCCTCGCTGGTAGCCCGCCAGAAACTGTTTTCACTAAGTTTCTGCGAAGTAACGGAATCTCTAGCCCAGCCGCCCCTTCAGGCGCATCTGGGCGTGTCGCTCCCACTCTTATGACAATGTCGGCTTCTGGAAAGCATCCACTCAACTCCCTCACACCCGTCGGCTTAACCCTTCCAAGCAGAGCAGAACTCACCTGTCACCGGAACCCCGGGTGACGAGAGACGCTGCGTGGGAAGTCAGCGTGTGAAAGAATAGCAACTTTTTACCACATGCAATTCGAGAGGAAAATCGGATTACGCACAGTAAGATAATATGAGAGGGGGCTTCTGCCACCTCTCAGACCGTTGGGGTACACTAATCCTCTCCCAGAGGGTACAGGGTGGCGGCAGGAAGGTCATCTGACCACCCCTTATACATTAACGTGCCAAATCCGATTAACGATGGCTGACCTTGTGTAACTGCGGGACAAGGCTCAAGTGATAGATAGTTGCCTCTGTTTATATTTGGATTCATCAAGAGAGTCACAGTCCCTCCTATGCAATAGCCATGAATTCATAACCATCATACTAACGAAGTTAAAAAATGGCGATAGTTATGCTTCTCCGGTCTGATGTAGATTCTGTATAATGCAGTTAGTGAACCCAAAATCGACTCCTTCCTGAAACTCGATGTAGACAAGAGCCGGCCGGAGTGGCCGAGCGGTTCTAGGCGTTACAGTCTGGAACCGCTCGACCGCTACGGTCTCAGGTTCGAATCCTGCCTCGGGCATGGATGTGTGTGATATCCTTAGGGTAGTTAGGTTTAAGTAGTTCTAAGTTCTAGGCGACTGATGACCTCAGAAGTTAAGTCCCATAGTGCTCAGAGACATTTGAACCAATTTTTGTAGACAAGAATCGTTGATGTACAGTCAGCTTCAATCCCCCCTTTCTTTTACCCCATTGGTCTCGCCGGAGAAAGTTACCACTCTCTCCATCAGCCGCACGAGCGTAAACACTCGTCTTGTTTCCATAAAATACCGCAGGGTTCATTATTTACAATAAGACAGCTTGCTTGGGAATGCCTACGTTGACAAATTTGTAAAGTTTAAAAAATATGCTCTATAAATAATGTCTACCATATCATTTTTTTTAATCCGGATATATCACGAAATCACCTCCATCGCGTAATATTTATTTAAAGTTGATAGCTTATGTTTTTCAAGATCAGTAATAATTAGTATCACCAACTGAAATTCACGCGTTCACGCTACACAGAATTCTCAAGACGCGTCTGTTCCAGTAGTTACCGAAATTCTCATAGTGCAGCGCAACTAGTTACGAATCTGCTACGCAAGGCTACTGCGGGAAAATCTTCTCGATATGCAAATACAGCAATGTATTTAAGCATTACGAATTTGTCGTCGAGTTTGTCCATAGAAGCTTAAGAATCTTGTCCATGTTTTTTATTAAGTTGAATGTTGTGCTTACATGGATGTGTGATAATTTTTGAAGAGGTCTTTAGAAGAGGAAACATACTACCGAATAAAAAATACAGGGCTATTCATATCTCTGCAACGAAAGAAGTTATAATAATGGCAGTCATACTGGTTAATGTCCTCTTGATATCTAAACAATATATGCTTGAAAACAATTTTCTTTTCTGTTTATGGAGAAAACGTTATTTACGGTAGTCAAGATTAATCGGACACCTTGTATATTGTGAATGCTAATGCCACTATCATACTTTTTCCACTACAATAGACACTCTCATGAAGAGGGAGGCACTGCGTTCTATAGGAAGCCGATAATCGATATGCACACAGCACAGTAGTACAGAACTGCAATGAAAATATTCCGAAACTCAAGAAACATGGTGTTAGCTTGTGTTCAGCTTGTGTTCGCTTCGATGTTTCATTGCTAACGGCAACGGCAACTGCATTCCAGCCGTAGTGTTTTAGGTGATGAGCAAGTAGGTGGGGCAACTAAGAGTCTGTGGTGACGTGTTCCAAGTGTGAGGCGCCTGTGGCGGGCTGAGGTTGGCAGTTCGTTTGATCGCCAGTAGGTGACACTTTGGAGTATATTCTTGAATATAAAACTTCATACTAGAGACCGTAAAGGAAATCGTCCCGAAACAATAAAGGTTACGCATTGCTTTATGAAACGGACAGATGAGCCGCCTTTTCTTATACAAGGTACAGTAAACGTCAAATAGCTATATACATTTACAGAAAATAACCAGATGTATGCTAAGGCTCTGTACAGGCAGATGAACGTGTGATACGGTGGGTGTTGGTGCATTTATAACTCAAAATAAAGCACATAAGAATGCAAAGTTTTTGACGAAACACGTTGCACTGCTGGGAGGCAAGATGCAGTGAAGCAGAGCTTTCAGTACTTCTAAAATATGTTACATATTCTGTGAGTTCTCTAACACGATTTTCGTTATTAACTACAAAAATTAAAAGGAAAGGCCAGATCACATACAAGGGATAAATGCATAAGTTTATGCTGCACATGTTTTTAACTTCATACTTTTTGATTGGAACTTATCTCCTTACACAGATCTTAGATACCTGTTTCTCGAATATCGTAAATATAAACCGTAGTCTTTATAGCTTGGAACTATAGATTTGTTCAGAAATAACGTACGTATATTTTGAAAGCTATCAGTTATCAAAGACATTCTTACTGCACGATACATATGGCCTCATATATTTTTCTACTTAGACGAGTACCGAGCGAGGTGGCGCAGTGGTTAGACACTGGACTCGTATTCGGGAGGACGACGGTTCAATCCCGCGTCCGGCCATCCTGATTTAGGTTTTCCGTGATTTCCCTAAATCGCTCCAGGCAAGTGCTGGGATGGTTCCTTTCAAAGGGCACGGCCGACTTCCTTCCCTGTCCTTCCCTAATCCGATGAGATCGATGACCTCGCTGTCTGGTCTCCTTCACCGAAACAACCAACCAACTTAGACGAGCCGTGGAAATTGAGGTCATTGGATGATTGAGAGTTAACACAACTAAAGAAGATTAGGGAAAAACTAGCTATTGCACTGTCGAAGGAACTGTGGGCTGATATAAATATGACCATTACCTAACCCAGAAAGGCAACACCAGAACTTCAAATTGCCTCTTTAGAGGAAAACTCCTGTGTTTTGAATATAGAACACGTAACCAACTGGAGTAATAATTTAATTTTAGATATTTGAAACTTTTTCTTGATAGGTTTTAACGATTTAAATTGCCCAATAAAGAAAAATAACTGATCTAACTTCTAGATATTAGCGGTATTCTTACAGCGTTTAAAACGAGTTGTATTTGCTACTACAAAATTCCGATTGAATCGCTTATTTTGCAGCATATTCTTTTTATTTTTAAAGAGACAGTTTGTTTCTTTGTACTTCGATTTTTCGGGATCTGTGTTTGTCTACACATACGTTTGCACATCAAAAGTATACATTAGCAGCAAGGTAGAAGTGTTACACACAGAATGACGTCAGTTATTAAGCCGTAACATTTATATCGTCTTGTAAACGGTCAGGCTGGAATAATACCTATACTCCAATACCAGGTGTTAGGGAAGTTTGACTTACAATAGTTGTCCGCACAACCTACCTGAATCTTCAGCACAGGCTGCTTGGTCTGTGGCACTGTCGTTTGCAGAGATGCCCAAGTGTTTCAACACTATATGAAGATTGACACGAAAGGAATGGATCCTTTTATTATTGAGATAACACAGTTTTGGTTACATCAATTCTGTTCCGAAATTTCAGGGCTACACTGCTCACACACACTTCTCACACAGAAATCCGAACCTCTTTCACCGCCAAGCCACACGAATCAACGTATCACCTCCTCGTGAGAAGTAACTCGATCATCCTGGTTCGTATTTTCATAGAGTGAGTACCACTTTAAAAACGGTTGGAAGTAGACTGGCTAGCATTCTTTGTAAATATATACCTTATGAAATCCTCCATACATCAAGGAAGTCGAGCGAGAGGCGGTTGAATAGCTACGTCGATCTGTAGAGGTGGAGGTGGCGCCATTAGGGTAAGCCTCCCATTCACGTACATTTCAACTGAATGCAAATGAAATATTCACTCCGCCAGCTGGGTGACTTGAAGTGGGGTTGTCACGCTCAGTTTGTCTCTACAATTAAAAGCCGCCACACGGTCAGCAGCTGTGAATCGGATCCTGTCAGCTCACAAGATGGATGCCTCGTTTGATGCACATTGTACGCAGAGTTCGGGCTTGGGCGCACCTAATGCGGAGTAAATGTAGTGCATTCCAGTGCTGCAGTCGCGGAATGATGTATGGAGGCTGAAAAATAAAAGTTTAAGACAGTAACAGCAGCTTAAATTTACACGTGTATAGCAGTGTAATTCTTTAAGGACAAAAAAAGGGGGGTTTTCTCAATACTCTCAAACAATTTTTATTTCCTAACCAGTTTTCTGCTTCACGAAAACCGCATAGTAAAGCAAAATTTCCGGAAGTAAATCAAGAAAGTTTTTCTGTTTTCAGAGTGAGATTTTCACCCTGCAACGGAGTGCGCGCTGATATGAAACTTCCTGGTAGATTAAAACTGTGTGCCGGACCGAGACTCGAACTTTGTTTTGTTGCAAGTAACTGTCATTTTCATGTACCCAACATCACTAAGCTCGATTATGACTGGAACGAAAGTTATGACCATTTGTTCTTGTTAAGATTTTGATATGCAAAACAGAAATACCACAAAGTAATTTTTGATTCCGTATTTTGTTGTTTATATTTTTTCATGATACATTAGTAAAATCATATTTCATCCGCTGTCGATTTCCAAATTACTTAACATTTGCTTAAGTTTTATAATGTATGTAGCACATTAGTTATCTGAATATCTATCTACTCGTTTATTCATTTGGAACTGACGTTAAGCTTTTTACAGACTTTTCGTTTCTATTTTGTTCTCGGACTTGCTCTTACAATGCCACCATAAAATCACGTAGTAAATTTTGTGTTCTCTCGTACGGTCACAAGCGAAAAGAAGCTTTCTCACGATATTAACGGGGATTAGGTCTTACGCTATACGTACCTCTTCAAGTTTGCAAATTCTGCATCGCAAATGGTGTCCATTCGTAACAGGTCCAAAATGTTTCCATGTTTGCAAATCCTGCATCGCATTTGGTGTGCATTCATAACGGGTCCAAAACTTTTCTTTGAAACAGTATTAAAGAGTATTAAAAGAACTTTAGTTGCTACACGCCTAACTCAATACATGTTCCATATCGTACATCGTTTTCTATCACATTTGGGTCACATAGTCGCCAGAGGAAAGTCATCGTTTTTTTTTCACCAACGTATGTTTAATGAATAGACTTACGAAGTTTCAGATCTTTTTATTTGTGAGCTGTATTATGGAATTAATGTCCACGGTGCAGATACAAAGAAATTAGTACAGTCTTAGAAAAACTGAATGGTTTGTTCAAGAGAAAGGAGGACAGCACGTTTTGTATTATCGCGAAATATGGGAGAGATTGTTACCGAAATTATACAGAATTTGGAGTGGAAAACATTAAAACAAATGCCTTTTTAGTTGCGACACAATCTTCTCACGAAATTTCAATCATTAACATTCTCTTCTTAATACGAAAACATTTTGTTTACACCGACCTACATAGGGAGAAACGATCACCACGATAAAATAAGGTAAACTTGAGCTCGTACGGAGAGACATAGGTGTTCGTTCTTTCCGCGCGCTGTACGAGATTGAAATAATAGAGAATTGTGAAGGTGGTTCGATGAAACCTCTGACAGGCACTTAAATGTGATTTGTAGAGTATCGATGTGAATGTAGAAAGAACTTCACAAATTGAGCATTTCAATAACGCATCGATCCACCTCCGAGGTTTATCCAAGCAGTTACTCGTTTTGACATTGACTGACAAAATTGTTGGATTTCCTCCTGTGGGATTTAGTGCCAAATTGTGTCCACTTGGCGTTTAGATCGTCAAAATCCCGAACTGGAATCTCAATGACTGCAGTAAAACTGTCTTCAGTGATGAGTCCCGCTTCGAACTGAGCTCCTGTGACCAGCGTACGTGTCTGGAGATGCTCTGGACTGCGGTAGGTTACCGATCTGTTTGTCACGCGTCATATGGGTCGACAAGGAGAAGTGATGGTCTGGGATATCGCTTCATTTCATAGCAGGACACCTTTTCCTGTCATCCGTGGCACCCTTACAACACAGTTGTTCGTCCATTATATTCTGCGGCCTGTTTTGTTAGTCTTCATGTCAAGCTATCCTGGACTTATATTTCAGCAATATAATTCCCGCCCAAAGATGTCGAGAGTTCCTACTGCTTGTCTTAGTGCTCGCCACTCCCTGCTTTGGCCAGTGAGGTCGCCAGATCTCTCACCAACTGATAACGTTTTGAGAATTACGGGCAGGGCCCTGCAACCAGCTCGGGATTTTGACGATCTTATGCCCCAGTTGGACAGAATCTGGCACGACAGGCTTCAGAAGGACATCCAACAACTCTTATCAGTCAATGCCAAGCTGAATAACTGCTTGCGTAAGGGCCAGAAGGCGGACCAACGTGTCATTGACTTGCTCAATTTGTGAAACTCACTCTCGTAAATAACTGCCCATTTTTTTGAAAATTGTAATCATTTGTTTGTCTTTACTTGTCCATTTTGTGTCTTTGAGTGTACTTTCAAATGTGTAGCACATACTCTTGAAATGTTCCTGGGGTTTTGTCTGGTCTGCCTACGATACAGCAAAATCAGATCCCTCACTCTGTGAACATTTTTCTGATGCGATGGCAGTCGATGGACGACCTGAACGGGCGTCAGGTCAGTCGACGCTCGCCTGGTTTTTAAACGTTTCAGTTAGCTGTACGTTTATGTTTGACCTAAAGCATTGCTTCCAAAAAAAACTATCAAAACTCGCTGCGTTTGCACTGGTTTTCGCAAGTTAAAACGTTATACAGATACACTGCTTTGCTGCACGGTGTAGCCGCGCCGTCTTAGGTACCTTGTCACCCGTCAGAGATTTGAGTCCTCCCTCGGTGTGTGTGTGTGTGTGTGTGTGTGTGTGTGTGTGTGTGTGTGTGTGTGTTGTCCTTAGCGTAACTTAGTTTCAGATCGATGTGTAAGTCTAGGGATCGACCACCTCAGCAATTTGGTCCCATAGGACCTTACCACAAATTTCCACACCGCTTTTTCGGATCATTTCAAAACCACAATCTCACGAAAATGCGGCTACAGAAATACGTTCGTCAACATCTAACGAGACATTCACTAGTCACGAAAGTGTTTGCCCCACTGATTGAAGCAGGATGTATGAAATGGCACCTAGCAGTATTTCAGCGATCTTTTAAGTAATTTCAAGCAAATTTTTAATTTAGAGAAGTATTGAAACCAACCGATAAGCTATATGTCTTCGTCAATAGTTAATATTTAGTACATATTCAGTCACTGCTCCAGTGGTTTGGGTTCCAGTAGCAAAGAGCACGACGCTGTGTAGCGTCAAAGTTCGAGGTTGTACACTAGACAAAGCACAGAAACCTTAAGAAAAATTACATTATAATTTAATTGCGTACAATTTTACTATACAGTTGTATGATTTAATGAATTGAAGAGACTCGATCTGTTCATACACAGCGAGGGCTTGGCCGCCGCGGAGTGCGGGAGTACCCTCTGCGGATGTGTTCGGCGGAGCACTCGTTTACTGCGGAGAGTCGGTTGTGCTGAAGGGAAGTGTGAAGTAACACTTCTTCCTCGAGGAAAGAAACCTTCATAATTAGTTTGGAGAGAAATATCTAAAAGCCTTGCTATGCGAAAATAACTAATTATGTAAAGTATCTTGATGAGGAAGTGACGGGTATTCACATTAAAAGTGCTGTGAATTGTGTATATGCAAAATGTATAAACGAAGTTTGTGAATGAGTAGGTAGAAACACTGGTGGCAGCGTAACATTTTAGCGCAATGATGTATCTGTCAGCATAGGCTTAAGAACTTACGCTGGTTCTGGCTTGTGCTCTGTTCGATTTTGTAATTTACCATTCGAAGTACCACTCAAAAAGATCTAAGGGGTGCGTACGTGGTAGGGGACCATCAGATGACGACTCAGAGAAGTGGTGTAAACACGACCACAATATCAGTCCAGCAGGTGGCACTGTAGCGGTTGACTGTATAATCGTCTTGCATACAGCTTAAATCGTAGATACCTAATTCCATATAATGATTAATACATCAGTAAGAACCACTTTATTTACATTAATGTTTAATCCAAATCAAATAAATCTTTACATTTTATGTATAATTAAAGTATATATCTTTGATCAATTTTCTTGTGTTCACACCATTTCTTTTGCCAGTTGCCACCTGGTGGTTAACATGAGCACTTGTAACCGGCACAATATGGTTACGTTTATGCTTGTATATAGTAATTTTAAATTTGACACGCCGATTTGTAGTTATGTTGACAGGTTGCATTCCTTTTTTTGCATTTCGCCTCTCATTTCCAACAATTTTATTAATTGATTATATCATTTGAGGGTGGGAAAGGGCCGAATTAGGTTATTCTGATTAGAGTAATTGTACTGACAGCTCAAATTACTTTTCGCTTCATTGCTATGCATGTTGGGAACTGTTTATGGTCTTGCTTTTAGTTTTCTCTGTTACTTCCCTGTGTGGCTTGTTGCGAGGTGGAAGACGCAACACACTGTGTTTTATTGGGGAGGAGGGGGGTCTGCACTTCGGCGAATACGGAGAGGGTGGTACTCAATGGCCTTCAGTGCCTGGCGGGGCGACTGACCTCGGTCGAATTTCGCCTATTGTATCGACGTAAAACGACCTGCCAGACGTCTGAGTGTCGCCACGGTTTGTGTGTTTACCGTTCCGGTGCGTCTGGAACGAAGACTGCTGGCGCTGACCGACTGTATTGTCTTCATGATCCTGAGATTTTTTGTAGACAGTGCCCTGCCGGGTGCGACTGTCTGGCGCGGGATGGCTGGAGGTCTTGGCATGCTGTTCTCGTAGCCGGTCAAACGGTAAGTTCAGTGCCCTCCAGCTAAATAAGAGGCATGATTGCTCAATTTAAACTGAGGCCAGTCGACGACATAAAGCCGTGCTCGAAATTGGAGGTAATGGTCGCTATTGGCACGAATGATTTTCTGAGATAGTGTGGGGGAATTTTGAAATCAGCACTTAATGCTGATTCGCGGCTTTTCAAGAGTAGTGGGAATTTGAGTAATGTTGGCTTCGCTCTTGCATTGCACAGGCGCAAGGCTTCTCGGGATCTGATCCCGTTATAATCGGATGGGCTTGCGACTTAGTCGCACTTTTTCGTAATCGTTATGTAACATGACTTCGGTCATACTCCACTTTCATTCTGCGACTTAAAACCCAGATTCTTACTAAGCATTCTCGCACCTGCTGTGTCTCTTCCTGGAGATACGTCCTCCTGCATCCAGGAGTTTCGCTGCTTCAGCCAAACGAGCAGAACGTAAAAATCTTGCACAACATTCGAGGCCATGGGTTGAAACAGAGTTGCTGCACAGCATGAGTCGGCGCCTGTATCATCAGACCGCTGCCTACCGACGACGACTTGCTGCAGGTTTCATAACTGGTAAACTGTTTTGTGGCTCCGGCATTGTAGGGCCTATCATTTTTATGCTGAAGTCCTCAGCAGCACGTGCGCTCCCTTTGCTACAAGTCCACCTTGTCTGTTTCTCGATGTCCAAAAATGGTTCAAATGGCTCTGAGCACTATGGGACTTAACATCGATGGTCATCAGTCCCCTAGAACTTAGAACTACTTAAACCTAACTAACCTAAGGACATCACACAACGCCCAGCCATCACGAGGCAGAGAAAATCCCTGACCACGCCGCGAATCGAACCCAGGAACCCGGGCGTGGGAAGCGAGAACACTACCGCACGACCACGAGATGCTGGCTTTCTCGATGTATTCCCGTTTCATCTCTCACTACTAATCGCGATATTGCATTATATTTGGGGGAGTAATATTTGATTGACTGCAACCTTCAGTCATTATCGTCAGTCTACTGCATCACAGAGAGGAGTAGTCTCTTGTTCTCGAGCCAACTCTTCTTCTCATAATACTTCCGTATACCCTACCCTGTAGCCTAAGGTCTGTATTGACAATCGAGTACCTTTGTGTTTTGATTTATAAGAAATCTAATTGTAATATTAAATGCGGATGTTATTTCGTAGATAGGTGCAGAACCCCATTTCCTGTCATTTATTATGATTCAATTCCCTTTTCTTACTGCGTAGATTACGATTTGCATTAAATTATTTTGAGTGTGCACTCCGTATTTTACCAACAAGCAGTGTCCACTATCAATTCCTTTGGTTACCGTTGTGCACATATTTCAGTAGGCGGTAGGTAAGGAGGGGGTCGAGTGCATGTCTAGTTCTCATTCAAAATTCGCCAGAATTAAAGAGGTACAAATTCTTCTCCACCACGGCATCTCGCAGCCTTCATGATACTGGGAAGTGTGTATGCAATGTGAAATGAATCTCAGCTCTGATGGATAATATGTTAAAATATTTTGAAACGTAACATATATTTTACTTCCATAGGTTGTGTTACATTACAATTTATAGAGCTGGTGAAATACTTTTCCCATCAATTTTTGTGCATCTTCTTGCATATCCGATTATGACAGCATAGCTCTGACGAAACCGGTCATCCAGCAAATTGATTTTTTTTTAGAGATCTTGGCTTGTGAAGTTAACATATATAACTGTCAAAAATGCTACTCCAGCCAGGCATAAAATAAATGTGTTCAAAGGGAAATAATAAACGCTAAAACGATAATTTGGCCCTGTCTGGCTACCCCCTGAAGCAGATCTTAGGATCTCTTCATTCTCTTATTATACATAAATTACAATCTATACATAAATGTATGATAAAGGCAACTAATACTCCTGAATGATAAAGTTGTTGTTTAGTATATTTATTATAAATTAAAATCAGCCATTTAAGTAAAATTGTCTATTTGCTAATCAAAATTATTAATCAGTGGCCCAACTCTGCCCCTTATTACGACTGCGCTATCTAATGTCAATAAAGCGAAATTACTGACTTTATCTACGTACCAAACGCCAGAAGTCACTACTTTCAATGATGATCTACAGTGGTGTGGAACCTCGGTGGAAATAAACTAACGTAATCACAGCTGTTTAACTTTATAGCCCTAATAAGCTGAAGCAATTTGCGATATCACCGTATGTACTACGTCCGTTTCGTCAAAGTGACGGTTCTCGTATTCGTCTGCGACGATGGAAGAACTCCAACCACAAATAAACTCTTTCAAACACTAGGACGGCAGAAGGCGGTCTCCTGACTCTAAAACTGTTTCTCCTCTCTGTATTCTACAGACGAGAA
The DNA here is from genome assembly GCF_023897955.1 of Schistocerca gregaria. Classification (NCBI taxonomy): domain Eukaryota; kingdom Metazoa; phylum Arthropoda; class Insecta; order Orthoptera; family Acrididae; genus Schistocerca; species Schistocerca gregaria. Next base: position 305,792,244 of record NC_064926.1, on the reverse strand, counting down.
ACGCAAATTACCAGCCACAAGGACGGAGTTCTAATAACGTCTCAACATAAGTATAGACAGAACAAGTGCTCTCAATCACTGAACGCTGCGTACTCAACGACGACTTCCAACCCGGAGGCGAAGTCCAGAATCGTTTAAGTTTGCAACAGTACAGTGCCTACCCGTTCTAACTATAAACCCTCCCGAGAACAAAGACAGCAAGTCCATCTGTACCAACAAACCTGGTACTGACCACATCTCTCCAACTCTGGCTTCCAAGCAAGGTTAGGCTCCCCACTGTCGTAAATCCGAAAACGAATCATATTCCCGAAACCGCGGAATATTCCCCCTCTCTAAAGATTCTACCGAACGCCGACCAACCATATTATAGTCTTTTGTCGTCCAGCGAGGAAAGTTTGCGAGGAAAACCTATACTCGTACAATGGTACGCTTCCGAGTAAAAAGCCGCGGAATTAACCCAGCCTGCGTGATTTCGAAGGGGACGCTTCCTCGTTCCTCTCAGCTACATCCAAGATTTTCGTAGTTTCCGAAGTTTAATACTTCCTGTCCAGCTACAAACCGGCCGATCGCGACTCTGTCGTGTCTCAACGTCCGTTTTGCTGCTTCCTATGTTTAAGCAGGAGCAACGCTCCTATGTGGGTCTTCCACCCAGGGCTTGAGTTCCGTCTGCAGTTTCATTTCCACTGTCGTTCCAACCTCTACTAGTATGATAATAAAGACACCTTTCATGTAATAAGTGTTAGCAATTATTTACAAGGCATATGTGACAATGTCAGTCTCCTTTAAATATTCATATATACGATGTACAACCTATCAAATGATACCCAAAAATGTGGCTGTAGTTCACGGCGAAGTATGTGGATGAGTGCTTGTAAGGCACGAAATTATAGCGAACTTACAACTTCTACATTAAGATGGATCGACCGCACCGTGAATGTATTTGCGCCTGAAAACCATAGAAACGAGTAAGGGATTGAAACGGGAAGCGATAATGCTGACAATAAAAATAAGTCAACCGACGAGGTATCTGCCAGCTTCATTGGCAATTTACATGATGCGGGACGTCAGAATGCGCCTGTGTAGAGTCCGTGCAGGATGGGGTGGCCAATGTGCACTGGCCAGGTTTCGTCCAAAGTGCTAGGCGAGTTCATACGTTAGTTCGTAGGGGGAGGCCAGTCGGCTATGAACTGTGATGACAGAATCGAGGTACATGCCGTGCAGTCTTACTCAAACGATTTTACAGAAACTATTACGCAAAAAAGATTCATTTTTGCGTTACTTATAGCTTTATACGTCAGCTTCATGATTACGTGCCCAGCGTTCCATTAATGGTCATAGTTATTGTGATATTCGCACTTAAGTTAGACTCTGCGAGAAATTCGAAAAAAATTGTAATGAAAAATAGGGGTCGCTGTACTAGTGCTTCTGGTGCATATTACATAAGTCACTGTGTACGAAGTTTACCTAACACATGGAATTTTTATTTACACTCGGGTGTAGATCTCTACCTGTCAGTTATCTCGAGAGAATTGATTTGATGTAGCATATTCATTTGCAATCGCGCACGGCAGCGATGGAGCCAGAATGAAATATTCATAAATCGTACTTCATAAACGATTTGAGATATCGGAGTGAGATTTTGGCAATTGATATGACGCAAAGACGAGAGTATCTTACCATATGGTTATTGTATAAAACTTCATTATCTACCGTGTTATACCACTACCTGCAGACGTTTTCGATGAAAGAATGTAACTTTTATGGCCATCAACAGCTGGTTAAATTATAAGTGCTGTTGGGTTTGAGACAGCATAAGTGAAGACATAACACCTTTGTTTTTGTACCAAGAGTGTGATTTTTCATAAGCTATTGACCATGGTTTTCCTCAGACCCTCACTTAATAATCTGCATAAACTGTGGTTTCAGAATTCTCTCACAAGTGCGTCTGCATAACATGTTAATGAGGTGATATTGAGTAAACTCCTCCGTGTTCTGACAAAAGAAGCAAATTTTATGGTTCAAACACTATGGGAATTAACAGCTGAGGTCATCAGTCCCCTGGACTTAGAACTACTCAAACCTAACTAACCCAAGTACATCACACACAACCACGTCCGAGGCAGGATTCGAACCTCCGAACGTAGCAGCAAATTTTAACATTGCAACAAGAGAAATGTAGGTTTTACTCAAAATTCGCCACTCGTGATGCTTCCCTGAAAGCCATATGAAAATGCATAGCTGCGTTATTTGCATTTTCAGCAGAATTCTTTCTAGATACTAACCAAAGCAGAGCTGTCTGTAGATCTTTATGAATAGTCGCCATGCAAGTGTGGGCATGGAGGGGTTCCACATAATGCTTATAAAAATCGTAAGCTTACGTTTCAGTTTAGAACGGCACTATCCCTACAGCGATCGGCATTTCCCTTACAGTAAATTGGAAATGAGCGTTTGGCTTCATTGGCGTCATTGGCCGGTAGGCCCCTTGCGGGGCAGGTCCGGTCGCCTTCGTGTAGGTCTCATTACATTCGACGCCACATTGAGCGACCTGAGCGCCGGATGGGGATGAAATGATGATGAACACAGCACAACACCCAGTCCCTGAGCGGAGAAAATTCCCGACCCAGCCGGGAATCGAACCCGGGCCCGTTGGACGCCAATTCGTCACGCTGACACTTTTCTTTTTTTCCTGCTTCTATCGTTTATATAAAGACGAAGACCTTTATAAAATGAAATATTTCTGGGAAACTTAAATAAGTGGAAATTTTTTTACATAATAGTGTAACAAACATAAACTGCTTCTATCAGTCTTTTTATATATGTGACGATGACCTTTATAAAATAAAATATTTCTGGGAAACGTAAATAAGTGGAATTTTTTTGACATAATGGTGAAAAAATGAAAAATGAAAAAAGGAAAAAGAACCTGCTTCTGTCAGTACAAAACAATAATGGACCACGTTCCTCTTCCTGGGCGCGTTCCTCGCTAATCCCGTTTTACCTCGCGCTGGTGCCGGGTACGTCTTCACTTGTGGTGGTGGATCCTTTCCGCTGTCCTGGTACTTGCTTGTTCTGATACTTATAGGCAGTAATTACATTCTCCCACCCGGGACACCCCAACTGGCACTCCCTAAAAAATTAGCGTAATATTTTCGATATCTCGGATGTCTCATAAGCTGTGAGTGATGTTCTTGTAGTAACGCCGAAAAGTCGAGTACATTCTTATTGCCGTCTCGGAAAAGATAAGGCACAGTCAAACCTTGAATTCAAATCACAGTGTTTGTCTCTGTTCGGGGATAATAGGTCATATGGGAGAAATAGTATCCGTGGTTTTATTGCGTGCGGCCCCACCCGAAGAAGGAAGGCGATCATTTTTTTGACCAAACACCTTATGTAAGCCGATGGCCCGCATATCAGGCGATGTTCCTCTTTGTGTATAACACTGCACTGCGGACCGCCATATGAATGGTATGCAACCTGGAATGAGTCATGTATCTCCCATTTACCACCTGATGCCACAATGCGCGCGTTCGCGTATCAAGGTGTGGGTGGTGCACTGTACGCCATACCACTGACCACGTAAATGTTGGTTGTCGGCGCTCTACGGCATTATTCGGCCGTCCTCGAGTCAAGATGCGATATATATCACGTGCCGTTGCCGTCCTGGTAGTCGGTAGCTCCATACGTACATAACTGTGTGCCACAAAAAAGGTCCGCATATGGGCATGCGATGGTGAGATGTGAGACACCGCTACCGGAGCCGAACGAGAAGGTGGAGCGAGTTCGTCTATCAAGGTGCCCGTCAGACTTGTCCGGTGTCGTGTCCACATATTTATCATCGTGCTTACATAAATAGCTACTGCTCGGATTTGTACGTGGACTTCTCCAAGACCTCCACAACTATGAGGAAAGGTGAGGGTTTCGTATTCGACCTTAAAAAGCAGACCTGTGCTCACAAAATATCCTAATGCAGCCAGGATTCGGCGCGCCAACACCACCGGCATATGAAGAGCTTGTTCCAGGTGGAGGGTGCAAGAAGCTAGATAAGTGTTGGCAAAGGTGACCCGTTGTATCATATCCAGGCCCCTTAACCCGTGACTTAGGACACTCGCACGAATTGTTTGCAGAAGATGTCTGTAGCTCAGTGCTGCTGTACATCGAACGTCTGTAGTGAAGATAATTCCTAGGCATTTCATCTTGTTGATCGGCTGTAATGGTGCTACACTTCCTGCCGGGAGTCCTCTCCCGATGTTCATCGCTCCCGACTTTGTCATGTTCATACGACTTCCCATAGCCATACAATGCAATTTAATCAAATGCAGGGCCGCTCTTGTCTCGCCGCCCAGCAGTGCTAGATACAAGGTTGGGCGCAATGCATATAAACTTGTTGTGGCTTATGGTCATTCCTTGGAATCGATTCCGGAGCCCGCAGAGCAGCGGCTCAACAGCGATGGCATACAATATCGTCGACAGAGGGCACCCTTGTCTGACCGATCGTGAGATGATGGGCCCCACCAAGCGTCCATTGATGAGCACTCTGGATGAGCCTCCATGGAGGAGTCTCATAATGACGGCGACTAAACTTTCTGGAAACTTAATTTGCGTCATCACTTCCGTGAGATTTGCATGGCTCACCCAGTTAAAGGGACGATCGAAGTCTATTGAGATCGGTGAACCCCGGAGACGATATGTTGATGCCAGTGCGATAACATGGCGGTAGTTGCTGAGTGCTGTTTGTATATTGCTATCCCCTCCTAGCTGGGTTTGGTCGAGTGATATCACTTGGCATATTACGCGTTTAAAGCGTGCTGCAAATATACTGGTGTACATCCTGTAGACTCAATTAAGAAGGGTCAGTGGCCAGTAGACCTGTATCCCTGTGCCGCTGGCTGAAGGCCCCATGACTTAAATCTCAAGGTAAAATACATTTAAACAACAAAGCCTTATCTTAAATTAGGCTGAAGGTCCTACCAATCTAATACTTGAATACTTGACAAGCAAGGAACTGTAATTTTAAAATGGCTGAAGGCCCATGACTTAAAACACCACTAAAAACACCACTAAAAACAATTCAACTTTAATTCAAAACCATCATCAACGAGACATACAAATACACACAACAGAGAATAAGAAAAGGCAGTGCAGCTAACGGCGCTCAGAAGTTTCGGAGGGGCGGCCAGCACTTGAAATACTAACGATCACTTTGGTGAGACAGGCAGTTGGCCCAGCCAACAAATACAACACAACCAACAGGCAGTCAACGGACCCACCGGCAAGGTAACTTGAGCTCCTCTCGACCAGCACACAACGGGGAGTTAAATGCAAAACATAAAAGGTGTGGATGCCCACAACCAAGCATACATTACGCTGTAAAACGTCACACCATGCTGGACAGCGAAAACACGGCCTGGATTTACGTCAACGGCCAGGGCAGGTAATCGGAACGTTAATGGCCACAAGGCAGAAAATTCCGCTGGTGCACTTGAATTGCAAATAACCAAATACATTTAGACTCTTCCGGACAGTGGCTAAACCTTCGCCAACTCGAACACACACGTTGTTGCTCACGGGAATGTCCCAGCAGTCAATTAGAACCAGACGGCACAATGTGAAGTCTTGACTTGCTGATAAATTAAATCCAAACTCAACTTTCGTGTCCAGGGTCGATGAGCCACTGACCTCGTAGCAATGTGAACAGCCCTACACACTCAGACACTGCCTAGAGACCGCCAGCAGGCCCGGCCAAACCATGTCCTGCAGAGATTTCCTCGCTGCTCCTCGCCAACCGACCGACTCCATGCACACAGCACAGCTGGAAACAATAAGCACCAGACCAAAGATGTGCGAAAATGGAAACACACTGCTGCTGCTTCTCAAGGAGATGGCGAACAGCAGCATAATCTAGATAACCGAGGGAAACCAAACATAGAATAGGAACCAAGGTTTAAACAAATGCGTAACATGAGCCCAATACCGCTCACTAAATTACATTAATGTGACACATTTAAAAAGCCTTAATAAGGCTTTCCAATGCAAGATGAGCATGAAGATCATCAATGAGGTTCTGGAAGGCGCTGACAGGGATATGGAGCCGTGTCGACACTGGTGCCATGGACAACTGTGCAAGGTTTTTGGGATGAGGATACACGGCACCAACAGCCTGATCGAGGTAATCCAGCAGATTCTCGATTGGGTTTAACTTCGGGCGTACGGTAGCCAGGGGAGTGCAATAAACTTATTCTGGTGCTCTTCAAACCACGCACGTACACTGCAAGCCGTGTGACACATTGCATTTTCCTGTTGGTAGATGCCATCGTGCTAAGGAAAACCAAATTGCGTGGACATGATCCCCATAGATAGAAACATACTTTTGTTGATCCGTTGTGTCTTCCAGAACTACGAGATCACCCAGAGAGAGCCCACCATTCTGGACACTTCCAATGATGCTGCAGGACATTTGCTCGCAGACGTTTCAAGCTGTACACTGCAACGACCATCTGTTCAATGGAGCATAAGACATGACTCATTTGAAAAGGCCACCGGTGGCCACTCACTGGACGACCAGTTGCGTTCGTGTAAATTCCAGCCTTCGACGCCGATCAGCAGCAGTCAGCACAGATGCATGAACCAGGCGCTATCTGCATACACACAGCCGCAACATTATTAGCTGAACGGTCATTGAGAGACACTGTTGGTGGCCCCTTGGTTCATCCCGATGGTCAGCTGCTCAACAGTTGCTTGTCTGTTCGCCTATACACATCTCCGCATCCGTTATTCACGCCTATCATCTAAGGACCGACCGAGGTGGCGCAGTGGGTAGAAGACTGGACTCGCATTCGGGAGGACGATGGTTCCATCTCGCGTACGGCCGTCCTGATTTAGGTTTTCCGTGATTTCCCTAAATCGCTCCAGGCAAATGCCGGGGTGGTTCCTTTGAAAGGGCACGGCCGACTTCCTTCCCCGTCCTTCTCTAATCCGATGATACCCATGACCTCGTTTGGTCTCCCCCCTGAGAACCCAATGCCGCCTGTCATCTAAGGCCCATACTGCACCACAGTTGCTTCGGCGCTGGTTTTGAATATCGCCATTTTGCCAAGCGCGGCATGCTTTAACCATGGCTGCATGCGACCAGCTTCCAAACTTAGCCATTCCGGAAGTGCTTCCACCTACGGCTCGCAGGCCAATGGCCATGCCCTTTTGGACGTCATATACATAGCTCCATTTCCACTGCACTGCATTCCGCGCCCCCCCCCCCCCCCCCTCCCTCTTTCGACCGACACGCTTCCACCACTTCTAGTGCTGCCACCTGCGGTCTGAGAGTGGTTATCGCTCACTGACGTTGTGACTCAACCACGTATATTTGTTTATAAAAAACAGAATTCTGAGACTCATGTCCATGTAAAAACGGTATTTCAGTTTTAAAAACCATGTAAATTAATTTTTGTAGTACTGTACCAATTAAGACTGAAAAATCGATTAGTGTATTTTAAGGCATTTCAGTATATGACTTCTGTATTTGCTCCTAAAACGATCACAGTCGCTGATGTTGCTGTGGCGTTACGAATTAGTAAGCTATCTGTCAGATGCTGTGAATCTGAAGATGGGTAGTCTGTTTCCCATAAAACAGAATGAAGTCATTCGGAAATGGTTTTCCCGAGTTTTAAAAACTCAAGAATTCGTGCCTGCGGACACGAAGTGATAAATGTTATGGGTTGTGGTTACAATTACATGAGACATGGAATAAATCGACTTTGCAAGCAGCTACAGCTCCGTTAATCGTTGTTCTAAAAGTCGTAGTGATTTTGACATCTACAGCGCCACGCTTTTGATTACGCACCATTAGGAATCTGGCGCTAGAAGGCGAGCAGTTTCAGCGGCGAACGATGACTTAATTCATATCACCTGTCCACTTAATAATTCAGCTGAATAAGCCAACAGAAAATAATTTCGTCCGCGCATTTTACGAGAATAAGAGGGCCCGCATCACAGTATCGGAAGGCAGACTTTGCTTATGATTATCATTATTTTTTATTGTGAATGTTTGTAGGACGAGTCGTTTGTGGTGCAGGGCTTTAGATTGCAGTGTAAATAGCCTGCGCATAAAATCGCCCTAACATTCTACCTGCTCACTCTACCTGCTCACTCTACCAACTGGAACTTATATATATATATATATATATATATATATATATATATATATATATATATATATATATATATATATATAATAGCTATGAAAGGTGATGACCATAGGAAATAAAATAAAACCGCTCTTCTACCTGATAATTGAGCCACACTGCTGTCGACTCTAAGTGTTCTAACGAATAGTTGGTTCATCGTCTTCAGGTTGAGAATTGTATAGTTACATTCCTGTTGTTAGTGTAGAGCACAGACGCCTTTACATACTGTATGGAAAATGGAAATGAAGTTAAATGCTTCTTGACGGAGCGTGGGGGAAAGATGCTGGAGACCCGCACCGCCGTAGTAGCCAGGGTCGTAATGAAGATGATGAAGACGACACAATCATCTCGGAGCAGGTGAAAACCCCTGACTCCGCCGGGAATCGGACTAGAGACCCCCATGCACGAGAAGCGAGAGCGCTACTGAGCGGCCACATACTTTATACAAAAAAGAAAACATACTCGTAAGTATCTTTGTTAGATTTTTAGTTTTAAAATATTTTTTATCTTTAAATTCACAATACATTCACAAATATCAATATGTTCAAATTCAGCACCAACTCACTAAATTAATTTTGTTGTTGCCATTGATGACTTTCTCTCCTCCTTCGGCACATTTCCAAATTTTGATGCAGCCCATCCGTATTGCAATTGTACCAGTCGTCAGATGCATTTTGCCTGATGTTTGAGCAACTATGTGGAATTTAGTTTTTGCCGTGTGTAGCTGCAGTCAGCCCAAACAGATACTGGTCATCATGACTTCCAAGTGACAGTTCGGCATTAATTTTGTCGATATATATTAACAGGACAGTAAATGACCAAGAGCAACCAGTACTACAGCAGCGCCAGCACCTCCCTGGCTCACACCGTCTGCTACCGCCACACAGCAGCGCAGCTCAGTCGCTGCTAGAGTACAGGTTATTCTCCGTGTTCTAATCACTCTGTTAATACTCATAAAAAAACAGTACCACTGTAGACTAATTTGGGGGCATTCTATCGAGTGAGCAAGTAAAATATCGCTTTTAAAATCATGCACTACATCTCCTCCGAAAGAAAAGTTCAAAGCCGCTCCCTCCACCAATAAAGTCGTGGTGACGGTCTTCTGGGCCTGTGAAGCGGTTATTCTTTTTTATATCCTCCCTCAAGGTGCAGCGATCAAGTCTTAAGTGTATTGTGCTAAACTCAGGTAATTGGAGAAACGACACCAGCATGTTCGTCATCACAAAAAAGCAAATTAATTTCTCTTTCTCCACGACAACGCAAGGCCTCACACAAGTCTACACATCCGAGAGCTACAGTGGACTGTTCTTCCTAATTCACCCTACAGCCCTGGTCTCGCACCTTCCGACATCTATCTGTTTGCCCCAGTGAAGGATGCACTCCGTGGGAGGCAGTACGTGTATGATGGCAGGTTGTTGATGCCGTAAGAAGTTGGCTGCGACGTCGACCATTAGGGTGGTATGATACGGGCATACAGGCTCTCCCAGTAAAATGGCATAAGGCTGCCGCACTAAACAGGGGTTATGTTGAAAAATAGGATATTGTAACCAAAAGAGTGGGGAATAGTAGGGTATATTGGAATCTTTGTGCGGAATAACATTGTAAGTGAAGAGTACACGTAACTCAAATTTTCAAATGTGTGTGAAATCTTATGGGACTTAACTGCTAAGGTCATCAGTCCCTAAACTTACACACTACTTAACCTAAATTATCCTAAGGACAAACATACACACCCATGCCCGAGGTAGGACTCGAACCTCCGCCGGGACCAGCCGCACAGTCCACGATGCAGCGCCTCACACCGCTCGGCTAATCCCGCGGGGCTCTACACGTAACTAGACGCAGTACTGGGACCTTTTTGATTCTACTTCCTTGCTCTTACAAATTCATGTCTTTTTAACTTCAGCAGTGCTTTCTCGGAAAAAAAATATCGCCAACAAAAGACGAAAGATACCCCGCTTCTTACTTGGTCAGGATTTGTGATTGGTGTAAAGAATGGCAGCTAACTCTAAATATAGATAAATGTAAATTAATGAAGATGAATAGGAAAAAGAATCCCATAATGCCTGAATACTCCATTAATAGTGTGGCGCTTGACACAGTTATGTCGATTAAATACATGGGCTTAACATTGCAGAGCGATATGAAGTGGGACAAGCATGTAGGCAGTTCTGGGGAAGGTGGATAGTCGTCTTCGGTTCATTGGTGGAATTTTGGGAAGATGTAGTTCATCTGTAAAGGAGACCGCTTCTAAAACACTACTACGACCTATTCTTGAGTACTGCTCGAGCTTTTGGGATCCCTATCAGGTCTGATTGAGGGAGGACTTAGAAGCAATTCAGAGGCGGGCTGCTAGGTTTCTTACTGGTAGGTTTGATCATCACGCGAGTGTTACGGAAATGCTTGAGGAACTTGGGTGGGAGTCTCTAGAGGAAAGGAGGCGTTTTCGTGAATCGCTACTGAGGAAATTTAGAGAACCAGCATTTGAGGCTGACTGCAGTACAATTTTACTGCCGCCAACTTATATTTCGCGGAAAGATCACAAAGATAAGAGAGATTAGGGCTCGTACAGAGGCATATAGGCAGTAATTTTCCCTCGTTCTGTTTGGCAGTGGAACAGGGAGAGAAGATGCTAGTCGCGGTACGAGGTACCGTCCGCCACGCACCGTATGGTGGATTGCGGAGTACGTATGTAGATATAGATGTACATGGTCTGCTGCTGTGAAAAGGCGCCTCTGCATTACTGTAACACCAGGTATGTAACAACACAGTTCTGCTCTTGAAGTTGGTGGTGTGAACGACCAAAAGCACAGTGAGTAAATAAACGAGTGATTGTCGCAGTAAAATGTTTTATTTATGTTGGTTTTACTGGGCTGTAAGGCTCGCTCCTCCGACACACAGTTCCAAAATGTGCCGCTACCGCTCCCAGCCCTCACTCCGCTTGACTGAGCAGTAACGTCTTTCTCCATTCGAAAGCACGGCGTAACAGCGTTCAGAAGCTGCCTCCCCCCGAAAGTGCCAGCGGACAGAACAGCATTTTTCCATTTGGGAATTTAGAGCGCGCTCTATTCTTTCGGACCGCCCCTCGTACGTCAGCTACGGCGACTCGTGCCAGACTAAACAACGGAGGCGCCGTACGGCTCTCGAGACGGAGGCGTTTGTCTGCGTCCGTCGCGTGGGCGGTGGGGGGCGGGCCTAACGACCAGCGGAGGCGCCGTAAATCACTGCCTGTTGTCCCGTTCCTCCCCCACTACGCGTGTGACTCACTAATTGGAGCGGCGGGGCGCCCAAACTAGGAAGCGTCCCACCGGCTCTGGGGGACATGGCAGACGTGGGCCGCCGCCCCTATGCGGCACTTCTAGCCAGAGGCCGCTGCAGACCTTAGCTGGAGCCTCACTTCAAATGGTTCAAATGACTCTGAGCACTATGGGACTTAACATCTGAGGTCATCAGTCCCCTAGATCTTAGAACTACTTCAGCCTAACTAACCTAAGGACATCACCCACATCCAAGCCCCAGGTAGGATTCGAACCTGCGACCGTATCAGTCACGCGGTTCCAGACTGAAGCGCCTAGAACCGCTCGACCACACTGGCCGGCGAAGCCTCACTCCGTGTTATCATCCTTGGATGTGGACTGATGTCCTCAGTTATTTGCTGGATGCATTCTAATCTCTCTCCCGTTCTACAAGTTTTTCCCTCTACAGGGTGAATAGTATTTAAACAGGCAAACTCTGGGAGGTTGTGGGGTACATCAAAACAAATATTTTTCCCTGATGTCAATTTTTCCTATGAGGAGTATTTAAACCGGTAAAGAAAGTATTCTCTGGCGGCAAATTAATTAAACCAACAAACACTTTTCCATTTTTATGATCAAGAGACAACACATTAACACAAAGCAATTTCAATTACAGAAGATTTTCAAAAATGCCTCCATTGACACTGGCAAAAAACCTAGGAGTACCCTGAATTGTTCCTACTGCTGATGCTATCGGGGCAACCAGATCCTCTTCCGATGCAACAGGAGTTGCATAAACAAGGTTGCGCATCTCTCCCCACACAAAAAAGTCCACAGGGGACATATCTGGGGATCGAGCAGGACATGGTACACGACCACCTCTGCCAATCCACATTTCTGGGAACCGTCGGTCCAGGAATCGACGCACACGACGACTGAAATGTGTCGGCGCTCCGTCATGTTGGAACAACATGCGTTGTCTTGTAGGGAGCGCGACGTCTTCCAGCAATTCTGGCAATGCTCTAGCGAGAAAATTGTAATATTGTCTACGATTTAATAGCCTAGGTAGCAGATACGGCGCAATTAAACAGTCCCCAACAACACCGACCCACACATTAACGAAGAAACGCACTTGATGAGCGCTAGTAACTGTGGCATGTGGATTATCCTCACTCCAAACATGCGAATTGTGCATGTTGAAGACTCCATCACGCCCGAACGTTGCTTCATCGGTAAACAACACAGAGGATGGAAAAGTACGTCGCATTTCACACTGTTGCAGGTACCACTGCAAAAACGGTGCTCTGGGTCGATAATCAGCTGGTTCCAGGCTGTGGACACGCTGCAAGTGAAATGGACGTAACAAATGCTCTCGAAGGACTGTTCTTCATCCATCTGATTCGTTCCCCATGTTACGTGCAATTGCACGAATGCTGACTGAAGGATCCCGCTCCACATGCTTCAAGACAGCTTCCTCAAATTGCACGGTTCTTACCGTTCGATGGCGTCCCTGTCCGGGTAATTTGCTAAATAACCCGGTCTCACTCAGACGTTGGTACACAGCAGCAAAGGTAATATGTTGCGGGATACGGCGATTAGGATGTTGTTGATAAACCCGCTGTACAGCTCGTCCATTGTGATGCGCTACGTAGTATGCACTAACCATATCTATATACTCACTCCAGGTGTATCGCTCCATTAGTAAACAGAGACAATGCACTACTACACTGGTGGACAGCACTTGCCTACAACTGAAGTACGTAATACGGCCTCCACCGTTTTAAGTAATCCTCATAGGAAAAAAAGACATTAGTGAAAAATATTTGTTTTGATGTTCTCTCCAACCTCCCAGAGTTAGTCGGTTTAAATACTTTTCACCCTGATCAAAGCGCTCTGAGCACTATGGGACTTAACATCTTAGGCCATCAGTCCCCTAGAACCTAGAACTACTTAAACCCAACTAACCTAAGGACATAACACACAACCATGCCCGAGGCAGGATTCGAACCTGCGACCGTTGTAGTCTTGCGGTTCCGGACTGAAGCGCCTAGAACCGCACGGCCACCGTGGCCGGCTTTTCACCCTGTATAATCTGCTCATCATAAGAATAAACCTGACGTCAACACAAATGCGATGATTGGTCAGAAGCCGTAGTTCACGTACAATGGTGTTGTTACGCTCTTGGAAGTAGGCCCCACATATGTATTAAATATCTTATAACTAAGTTACGTTAAATGAAACTTTAAGATATTCAACTGTATTAACAGCCATCAGCGTTTTTCTTAATTACGATTTAGCTACTATTTATTTCAAACATAGTGTATTCACAGCCTCTGGAGCGTTGTGCTTTGATTGTATGAAAATGGCTGAGGCTGCTTTCTGTTCGCAGTGAAACACGCGCGTAGAACACGGTTAAATAGCGCCGAAATATATATATTGTTCTTTATGTTTTTCGTAAACTTACAGAAATAATCGGCTTTGAAGTTTTCCCAGAGCTGTATAAACTGCACATATCGAACGTTACGCGCAATCGGTAGCGTAGTGGAATGTGAACGAAATGGGAATATTCGTGTGTTGATTGAAATTTCCTCAATATCATTTTTTTCTCGTTCGATTTGAATCTCTTAATTATAAAACTCTTCATCATTTTTCACGAATAATGCACGTCTTCTTGTTTCTAATTACATATTCGACGCAAAATTCCTGTTTACAATTCAAATACAAATTCTTAATTATCGATGTTTTATGAAAGACTGCTCATACAAGTTGTTTAAATTAAGAAAACATAATTTAATTTTTAAGAAAGAAATGAAAAACTAAATCCTCTTTATTTGGACTATGCCCATCGTTTTATACCACAGAAAAACTTGAAAAACACAGCATCGAACACATTAAACAAATGCTGCATTTTTACATTTTCTGTGTGCGATTACAATATGAACCCAACAGAACTGGTCTGGAGCCAAGTTGCGGGATTTGGCCCGGGAAGTAACAAAATCGTTAAGCTGGCAAACATAGTGGAACTAACGCACGCAGCTATTTCACACGTCACTGCGGAACGCTGGCGGGATATAGAACGGCTCGTCATAAAAGAAGATAGAATGCTGCGCCTGGTTGGCGTCGTGGATTCTGTTGTTACGTGATCAACGTAGTACGTGACACTTCCAGAACTAAAATGCATTTCTCGGATTCGGATAAAGGAATAGTTAAGAGATTACCAGATGACTGACTGTTCCTAATACCTTTAGTGGCTTCAATCTTTAATTATATGGTGAAATCCTTCAATACTCTCTTACGTTACGCACGGCTTATGCAGAAAAATTACCCTGTGCTTAAGTCGGGAAGTTTCATAATTCTTGTTTCTAATCACAACTGTACGTTTGCTGAAAACGATAACGTGTTGCGGTTTTCGTTTAGTCGTCTAAGGAGCGTATTGTGGGAGATTTGCAGTGTATTGTTTCATACTGCTTAAAAATTGAATGACATTCGAAGTTGTATTGCTCCTCTCCTTGTCTCTTTTTTCACGTGTAAACTGCAGCTGTCCACATCACTGCAGGCTAGCTGTACCAGCTGACCGGTCAGTGCTGTCCAAGCTAAATGCGCATGTAAAGATGTTGTCCCGTATTATTAGGTTGGGTTTTTTGGGGAAGAAGACCAAACAGCGAGGTCATCGGTCTCATCGGATTGCGGAAGGACGGGGAAGGAAGTCTGCCGTGCCCTTTCGAGGAACCATCCCGGCATTTGCCTGGAGTGATTTAGGGAAATCACAGAAAACCTAACTCAGGATGGCCGGACGCGGGATTGAACCTTCGTCCTCCAGAATGCTAGTCTAGTGTGCTAACCACTGCGCCACATCGCTTTGTCGTCTTATTGCTAAGTCGATGTGAGCGTAACGCACAGCACGAAGCGTACGTACCCTTATTATCGTACTTGACAGTACTCGAGACAGCCTCGCTGCAATCCTACGTGAAACGGAAATCCAATGAGGCACCAGCAAAGGCGGACGAATACATAGTGCAATGTTTACAACAGGTTTATTCTTATCATGAATTTTAATCCCACTCTTGAACCTTTCTTTTATTTCCATCATTACTACTTCGATGTATAGATTGAGCAGCATAGGCGAAAGACTGCATCCCTATTGTACATCCTTTCTACTCCGAGCGGTTCGCCTTTGCTTATTGTCCCCTGTTGCTTCTTGTGCATATTGTGTATCTATTGTTTCCCTGTAGCATACCCTTATTTTCGTCAGAATTTCGAACATCTTGCACCTTGTTAAGTTGTCGAAAGCTTTTTTTCAGATCCTCGAATCCCACGAACGAGCCTTCACTTTTCTTCGTGTTTGTTTCTGTTATCAAACACAACGTCAGAACTGCCTCTCTAGAGCTTTTACCTTTCCTAAAGCGAAACTGGTCGTCATGTAACACATCCTCAGTTTTGTTTTCCATTCTTGTGTATATTATTCTCGTGAGCAACTTGGATGAGTGAGATGTAAGCTGTTTGTGCGATAATTCTCGCAATCTTTGAAACTGTTTGGATAACTTTTTTTTCTGAAAGTCTGATGGTATATAGCTAGTCTCCTACATTCTGCACATCAACATGAATACTCGTTTCGTTGCAAGAATCCATATAGATTACAGAAATATATGTACCTGTGTTCCACATCTTCTCCTATCGCTTATTGTATGGAAAGAACCACTGTGGATGTAAGAACCACCTGCCTATCGAAGGACGGGGGGGGGGGGGGGGGGGGGAGCGGGAGCGGGGAGTGGGTGAAAATACAGTGTAGTCAGATGGTTCAAATGGCTCTGAGCAAAATGCGACGTAACTTCTGAGGTCATCAGTCCCCTAGAACTTAGAACTACTTAAACCTAACTAACCTAAGGGCATAACACACAGCCATGCTCGAGGCAGGATTCGAACCTGCGACCGTAGCGGTCGCGCGGTTCCAGACTGTAGCACCTAGAACCGCTCGGCCACCCTGGCCGGCGCAGTGTAGTCCACAACACGCGAATACCAGTATTGTATTCGACAGTATTCGGGAGACGGAGCACCTAGTCACGTACAACAAATTTTACACATAATTTCTAACCTTCGCGAAGCTTTTTTTCGCTGTCAACAACCACAAAATGAAGAAACCAAAAAGTTTCTCGGTTATTACATTTTCGTTGTGCATATAATAAGACTCCCTTACGATTCATGACGTTTAAAGTTATTTCTTCTTTACTACTAACTGTATTTGAGACACATTTTGCAGACAGTATTCACATATACCACTGAATGTACCTGCAAAATGATATCATTGTACAACACATAGTTCAGGAGATACTACGTGATAAACACTGAGCTGCCTGAAATTGAAACTGCAGGGTGAAATTGGATATAGGTAACATATGGGTACAAATACGTGTCAAATATATTAAATATGTTTAAATATGTTTGACATGCGTGTGCATGCGCAAAGGCACGGGTAAAAAGCTCACCCTAAACTCTTGCAACGATTCGAATCAAATTTGGTACACGTACTAGCTTATGAAAAGCCAGTTAGAAATTGAATGCACTTTGCATCTGAAGCCAATTTCCATTTTCAATTGATTAACAAAACTCAAGCCTCTGAAGTTCGTCTTGTAAGGATGGTTGCGGGACCTCGGATGTTCAGCATAAAATGTAAAATCAGAAACACCTTCCCCCCCAGGGGGCTCGCGGTCCTTTCGTGAGTACGTGCGTGGCGAGCACGGGGCCCCGAGCTATTGCAGCCTTCCTTCTTTTTCCGGGCTGCATTTCCTTTCCCTTCCCCTCCTTTCCTGTCCTTCATCCTTCCCTCCGACCTCTCCTCTCCCTCTCTTGGTGTCCCTACTTATGGTGTCCCTCCTTATGTTGGCCCTGCTATTCTCCTGGTTCTGTTGACCTTGCAATTCGGCCTTGTTCTGTAATTCCTTCATCCTTTTGGTATTCTCTGGTCCCCTCTGGGGTTTGACCTCCATCACTAAATTTTCTTCCGTAGTGTGAGCCATTTGGGGAAGAGCACCTTACCTAGTGTCTCCGGCGTGTGCCATCATCATTGATTCCATCGTTTCCTTCACGTCGTTGTTTGACGCTAGGGTCCATAGCCAGCACGGTAGCCAGCCCGTGTGGTGGGGTCGCTATGTACCCTTTGGTTGAGCCCCCTGAAAACACAGGGATCACACGTCTGATACCTGAGCTGTGACCTCCTCATGTAAGCCTAGGAGTGGTTGCTTGTCGTCCTGGAGCATCGGAACTCCCAGCAATGGCCGCCGTGCCAGACGGCCCTTGCTGTGGCTGGGTGGCGCCCATGAGGAGAGCCCCTGATCGGAGTGGGTGGTATCAGGGCGGACACTATGCTCATGAAACGCATAAGAGTCCACAACGCTGGCCATTCTCCGGCCGTCTCTTTGACTGGAAAAGATTCTTCACGTGCTGCTTCCTCTGCCCCTTCCGCCTTCCCTTCCGTGGCTACCCCCTGGGAGGAGGGCCAGGCTCGTCGGTTGGGGGCGAAACCTTTCCCTCGCTATCTGGTTTGCGCCAGAACTGATGGGGATACTTTTACTCATACGAAACCTATGTTTTTTGTTGAACACATCGAAGACAAGTTTGGCGAGGTGGACTCTATCAGCAAGATGCGGTCTGGGTCGCTGTTGATTAAAACCGCTTCAGCTACCCAGTCTGCAGCTCTCCGTGCCTGTACCCATCTTGGTACGATTCCTGTGTCAATTACCCCACACCAGTCCTTGAACATGGTGCAAGGTGTAATTTTCCATAGAGACCTCCTCCTTCAATCTGATGAGGAACTTCGGGACAATCTAAGCCGGCGGGGGGTTCACTTTGTTCGGCGGGTTCAGAGGGGTCCGAAGGACAACCGCGTTGACACTGGTGCCTTTATCTTGGCCTTTGAAGGGGACACCCTCCCTGAGAAGGTCAAGATTATGGTCTATCAGTGTGACGTGAAGCCATACATCCCACCACCTATGCGATGTTTCAAGTGTTTGCGTTTTGGCCACATGTCTTCGCGCTGTTCGCAGGCCCCCCTCTGTGGTGACTGTGGACATCCGTTCCATGAGGGAAGTTCCTGTGTTCCCCCTCCTGTGTGCGTAAATTGTCGTGGGAATCATTCTTCACGGTCACTGGATTGCCCAGTGTATCAGAAAGAGAAAAAGATACAGGAGTATAAGACTCTTGATCGTCTCACCTATACCGAGGCCCGTAAAAAGTATACACGCCTTCATCCAGTGACCCTGACAACTAGTTATGCTTCAGTAGTATCTTCACCCCCTCCTCCTCATTCCTTACCCCAGTCCCGAACCCCTTTCCTCCCCCCTCCCCCTGCGGTTCCCACACCATCCCCTCCGGGCACCGCTTCCTCTCCCCGGCTGGAGAAGTGTCCTGCTTCTTCGGCGTCTGCCGGTCATGGGCGCCCCTCGCGGGATCCCCCTTCCCGGCACCTTCCAGGCCAAAGGTCTGCTGCCACGCGGCCACCACGAGAACCACGGTCTGCGGGCCCCCAGATCGCCCGCTCTCTTTCTGTTCCCGATCTTGCTGTGGCTGGCTCCATTTTGTTGCACAGCCCTCCACGATCCCAAACAGAAAGAATGAAGAAGCACAAGTCCCGGGACAAGGAGTCTCTGGTGTCGCCAGAGGTCTCGTCCCCATCTTCACAACCTGACTCTGATCTGTTATTCATGGATGTCGCCCCCTCCTTGTCGGTGACGGGTGGTGACCCACCGGCATGACTGACATTAGCCTGTTCACCCCCCAATTGACTCATCGTTCTTTGGCTATCCAATGGAACTGTAATGGCTATTACCGTCACCTACCGGAGTTGCAATCCCTTCTTTCGTTTTACTCTGCGGCTTGTGTGGTTCTACAAGAAACTCATTTTACTGGTGGTCACTCACCAACCCTCCGTGGCTTCCGTGCTTTCTGTCGAAATCGGGTCGGCCCCCTACGGGCGTCTGGCGGAGTTTGCACGTTGGTCCGAACGGACATTGCCAGCACGTGGATTCCTCTCCAAACTACATTGGAAGCAGTTGCTGTTAGGATCCACCTGGACTCTGGGGTCACAATTTGCAATCTGTATCTCCCTCCTGACAGAACTCCTACACCTGCCTCCTTAAGTGCCCTCCTTCAGCAACTTCCTCCTCCCTTCCTTATACTTGGCGATTTTAATGCACATCATCCCTTGTGGGGCAGTGCATTTCCATCTAGTCGGGGTCATCTCATTGACCAGTTTATTACCGACCACGACTTGTGCCTTCTTAACGATGGCTCCCCTACCCATTTCAGTGCCGGTCATGGTAGCTTTTCTGCCATTGATCTTTCTCTCTCTTCTCCCTCCCTCCTCCCTTCCCTACAATGGTCACCGCACGACGACCTTTGCGATAGTGACCACTTCCCGTTGATTCTCTCGCTCCCTTCCCGCTCCCCCATGGACAGATCACCTCGTTGGTCCTTCAAACGTGCCAGTTGGCCTCTGTATACTGCACAGGTCGTTTTTTCTCCCTCATTGTCGGATGGTATTGATGATGTCATACGTGACATGTCTGACGCGATTGTTCACGCTGCTAGCCTTGCTGTCCCGCGCTCATCTGGACCATTTCGCCGCCGGCAGGTCCCTTGGTGGAGTTCGGACATTGCCGTTGCCATCCGTGATCGCCGTCGAGCTTTGCAACACCTTAAGAGGCATCCATCCGTTGCCAATCTTATTACCTTTAAACGCCTTCGCGCAAAAGCCCGTTACTTAATCAAACGGAGCAAACGGATGTGTTGGGAACGCTTTGTTTCTTCCCTCGGTTCTGCTGTCCCTCTGTCGCGGGTATGGGCTACACTTCGCTCTCTCCAAGGTTGCCATCGGCAGTCTACCCTCCCGGGTCTTCACCTCCCGGATGGCCTTTGCACGGACCCGTTGATTCTCGCGGAACACCTTGCGACCCATTTTGTAACAGCGTCGGCATCAGCCTCCTATCCGGCTGCTTTCCTTCCCCAGAAACAGCGGGCCGAAGCTTCCGCCTTATGTTTTACCCCCAGCCAGTCAATCATACAACGACGCTTTTACTGAATGGGAACTTCTTTCCGCACTCTCCTCTTCTCATGATACGGCCCCTGGCCCAGACTCCATTCATAACCAACTGCTTCAACATCTCAGTGCTCCACAACAGCGACATCTTCTCCGGGTATTTAACCGTATTTGGCTCCAGGGTGACTTCCCTTCTCAATGGAGGGATAGCATCGTGGTTCCCGTCATTAAGCCCGGTAAGAACCCCCTGTTCGTCGACAGCTATCGGCCAATTAGTCTGACGAACGTTGTTTGTAAGTTACTTGAACGGATGGTAGCCCGTCGGCTCACTTGGGTCCTCGAATCTCGGCGTCTGTTGCCCCCTTACCAGTGTGGCTTCCGAGAGGGACGGTCTCCGATCGATCATTTACTTCGCTTGGAATCCGCAGTTCGGCAGGCCTTTTCCCAGCGCCGCCATTTGGTTGCTGTATTTTTCGACCTTCGCAAGGCCTATGATACGGCTTGGCGCCATCATATCTTACTTACACTTCATGAGTGGGGTCTTCGGGACCCACTCCCGATTTTTATCCGCCAGTTCTTGTTTCATTGTTCGTTTAGGGTTAGGGTTGGTACAGTTTTAAGTTCTCCGCGAACCCAGGAGAATGGCATCCCTCAGGGTTCCGTATTGAGTGTACTTCTGTTCCTCATTGCTATAGATGGACTTGTGGCCTCCGTCGGTCCTTTGGTCACTCCTGCTCTGTATGTGGATGATTTCTGCATTTGGGTTAGTTCCTCTTCGATGGCCGCTGCAGAGCGGCAGCTCCAGGTTGCTATACGGCGTGCCTCTGCATGGACCATCTCACACGGATTTCAGTTTTCTCCTTTAAAATCGCGAGTGGTCCACTTTTGTCGCCGTCGCAACTCCAGGTTGCTATACGGCGTGCCTCTGCATGGACCATCTCACACGGATTTCAGTTTTCTCCTTTAAAATCGCGAGTGGTCCACTTTTGTCGCCGTGTGACAGTCCACCCCGATCCAGAGCTCTATCTCAATGCACAACGATTACCTGTGGTCCCACAGTTTCGTTTCCTTGGCCTTCTTTTCGACAACAAGCTCACTTGGCTGCCTCATATCAGACGCCTGAAGATAGGATGTTTCCGTAAACTAAACGTCCTTCGCTTCCTTGCCCACACCTCTTGGGGTGCTGACCGTTCCACTCTCCTCCACCTTTATCGGGCCTTAGTGTTGTCTCGCTTGGACTATGGTTGTCAAGTTTACAGTTCAGCTGCCCCTTCTACATTGCGCCTCTTGGATCCGGTCCACCATCGTGGTATCCGTTTGGCCATCGGTGCCTTCCCGACTAGCCCTGTTGATAGTCTCCTGGTTGAGGCTGGGATCCTCCCCCTTTCCGTTCGGCGCTCCCAGCTTCTGGTTTCGTATGCAATCGCTGTCCGTTCCTCTCCCACTCATCCTTCCTATTCTATCCTGTTCCCTGCCCAAGGAAGTCGCCCACCGAACTCCCGCCCTCGGGCGGGTTTACCGGTTGGGCTCCGCCTAGCGTCTCTTCGCCGTGATTTTCAGCTTCATTCCTTTTCCTGTATCCCACGTTCCCTCCCCAACACACCTCCTTGGTTAGTTCCTCGGCCCCGAGTTCGGATGGATCTCTGCCGAGGTCCGAAAGATTCCGTTCCCCCGATAGTGTTCCGTTGTTTTTTCCGCCGCATTTTATCTGAGTTTCGGGATGCTGTTGTTTTTTACACTGATGGCTCTAAATCTGCTGATCGTGTGGGCTATGCCTTCACCTCCTCTGTAGGCATGGAAAATCATCTCCTACCAAATGCATGTGGGGTGTTCACTGCGGAATTGATGGCGGTCTCCCGGGCCCTGGCCTTTATTAAACAGTCCAAGCTCAATCGCGTTTTGTTATGTACAGACTCAATGAGTGGCCTTCAGGCACTTGACCAGTGTTTCTCCCGTCATCCCTTGGTCTCCTCCATCCATGACCATCTCGCTGATCTCCACCATGCTGCTTGTTCTGTTAGCTTCCTTTGGGTCCCTGGCCATGTGGACATCCAAGGAAATGAGCTTGCTGATCGTTTGGCTGGGGGAGCAGTCACTTACCCCCCATTCCCTGTCACCCCTCCTGTGGCGGATTTACGGCTTCATCTCAAATCCCACTTTGCGCAATCATGGGCCACATCCTGGGAGGCTACCTCCTTGTCTAATAAACTTCGTGCGATTAAGGTGACACCTGTCCCATGGCGTTCTTCCTTACGCCTCTCGCGAAAGGACTCAACCACCCTCTGTCGTCTTCGCATCGGCCATACCAGGCTGACCCATGGTTTTCTTTTGCGTGGTGAGCCACCCCCACTTTGTGGTTGTGGAGCTTTCCAGTCAGTGGCCCACATTTTGGTGGAATGCCCCCTTCTTTTAGCTCTGCGTACTAAGTACAGACTTCCCTGCACTTTACCCTTAATATTAGCAGACGATTCCCGGATGGTTGAACTGGTTCTCAGTTTCCTCCGTGAAAGTGGTTTTTATTCTCAGTTTTAAGGATTTTCATCTCCCTCTGGAGTAGGGGCAGGGCGGTGAGGGTTGGGATGTCTCCCACTGTAGGCTGTGCTTGGAGATTCCTGACTCCCCTCCCTGGCTATGTTCCTTCTTTTTTCCCTTTTACTGTTTTTATCGCCTTTTAGGTTTGTTTAACCCCTTTTACAATCTGCCCTTTTACACTCTGGCGGTTGAACGCTTTTAAATAGCATGTGGTCTTGCTTGTACTGCATCACAGGTGGGATATTTCCTCTCTTGAGGTTGCCCATTTACTGACTTCCCTCCTTGTGTTTTTATCATTGACGACACAACTGCACTTTTTTAGCCTTTTACCTTTTACCGATTTGACTCTTCTGAGCTGTCCCTCTGTCGGAACTGACCGCCTTTGTAACAAGGGACTGATGACCTTGGTCCCTTCAACCCCAATCAACCAACCAACCAACCAGAAACGCCTTCAGTAATCTGTATTTCCAATTTTATTTTATTTTTGCTATCAGTTTCAGCGCACACTATCCATCTTCAGAGCCCCTGACGGACTTATAGGAAGAATCCCACCTCTTGTACAATCGAAATAGGGGCCAGTATAGTAGTTACTCATACCCATAGGCTTAATTTCAACAATGCTATGGCTTATTTCGGACTGAAACTGATGAACGAAGTGTCTTCTTGTTAAGAAAAGAAGTTTACGGAACCACTGACTGTATGCTGGTTCCTATTTCGATTATCAAAGAGGCGGGATTCTTCCTACATGCCGGTAAGACGATCTGATGCTGAAACTGGCAGCAAAAATAAAATAAAATTGGAAATACAGATGGCTGAAGGTGTTTTGGATTTGACATTTTAACGAAACTCACTTGATATCCAAATATACCATATTCCATGGTAAAAAAAACTTCATCTTTTTCAAGGTACATTATGGTGCACGCCTGATACGTGCCTTTGCCATCCACACGTTATGTAACTACACTGCGCAAAACAATTAAAGGACCCCATTTTCAAAATTCCTATAATTAACTGTCGTTGCGACGTATAGTTTTAAATTTGGCTCAACGTTGCCTACAGCGTACCCTGTAATGAGCATAGGCTTGGCGCCCTGCGACGTCACCATCGGGACTCGGTGACCCTTCAGACAGCAAGATTTCGACACACGCGAAAAAAAGGACAGAGAGCAAAAGTTCACGTGAGTTGTAAGGTAATTTAATGACCTCACATTGGCACCAAATTTCACCACGATTCTGACCGACACCACCGTGGACGTATCACACAGTGGGAAGGTGTCTCCCCCCATCTCCTTTTGTTGAAGCCTCTGCAGTGGAGGTTACAACTGCGACGCTCAGCATTGAAATCACGCGGTTTTCTTATGTGTGGCCGAGCAAAGCATTTCGGACACACTGTACTGCTCTCTGAGGCTTTCTCGTGTCGGATTTTGAGCAGCAAAGGTCAAAAGCAACAGCTTTCAGTGCAATTAGCGACAGGACGACGTCCTGGATAATGTTTAAAACTGCTGAAGCCCCACGGACGCTTTAACCGTTCCCTAAGGACATCGTGGGCCAGCAGTGGGCCACTGAATGTGATCACCACCTTTTGGAGTGTAGTGTGACCGCATTTCACCTCTTGTGTATAATACGGAACCACAAGAGACCCTTCAAAACTATTCGACGACATTTGAACACCGTCCGAAGTAGCAAAGGGTCGGTAATCAACCCCCTACTTGCTTCTTCCATCAAGCAATAAGCCAAGTCTTTTATAAGGATTTGAGAGGTGCGAGGATTACAATTCTAGTTTACTTATCTAGTCATGTTGAGTTGGCTCCAGTTCTTCTTGTCTAGGGCTCTGATTCGTGAAGCTTAAAATCTCACATTTTAGGTCCTATCGATTGGACTGAACTAAATATAATTGTTGCAGAATCTTTGTTTTTAGGTAAGTATACTTTCTCACATTTCTGCATATCATACAGTATTTTGACTTTTATCATAAACAAAGCCGATATTACATATTTTTGTTGCATTATTAATTTCAATTATTATTTCATAAATTAGTCTAGAAATAAACATAGTAAACAGTACAGGATTGCGTAATTAACAATAGAGATTTTAAGTGTGCCAATAATTCATCATTTAAAATGTTCGTAAAAAAATAATTTTAACACTACATTCAGAACTAGTACTTATCGATTATAGCATCAAAACTAAACTATTTTATAAAGTAATTCCTTTTTCATAAATTTTGGCTTGAAATGTAACATAGTGTGCACAAAATTGTGTGACGGTTTGCAGAAAGCAACTGAGATAACACCGACCTGTCCAAAATGCAAAAAATAGTACTGGTATCGACAACTACTGTTGAGCAACAGTAACTGAGCAAAAGTAATGCTAGAAGAGGATGTCCCGTTACAGCTGCTTATTCTTTTTCAGCTCTCCTGTTTTATGCCCTCCTTTGGCGTGATCGCAGACGGGAGGACATTCACACATATGTGAAAAAAATGTCAAAGCATTCCTCTAGAGCCCTGCTAGTTCGTCAGTACTGTCACTGCCACCTGTCCACGTTTGTTGAGCACTTCAAAATTTTCCTGCCTCAAGAAAACTCGTGACTAGAGTCCTAGGAGCCTGCAGGTAGGCAACTACTTGACAACTCTCCGTTCTGGCATGCCTACTATCAAGCGGCCAGAACTCTCTCACAGGTTTTCTCTGTGCAGGTGTATTTTTAAAGTGCGGTCTCGTTCAGTGGAATTGCTAGCTTATGGTGTCCTTGGAGAAGGGTCGAAGCGTCCGTGGGGTGTTAGTAGTCAAATATTATCAAGAAAGCCGCCCTGCCCTCCTCATAACGCAAACTAGAACCTTCGACCGCAAAACCTATGTGAATCAACGCCTCAAGGGAAGGGATGTTTCAGTGACGCCCTTCATGCCACCCTTTGAGGACCCTTCGTGTCGACCTTCAGCGTCTGTGTGTCTGAAAGCACACAAGAAAGCCGTGTAATTTCAACGCTGAGCATCGCGGTTACAACCCCCAGCGCGGTGGAGTAAAAAGAGGGATGAAACTTGAATAAGATGTGTGGCACATACGCGGGGTCTTTGGGCAGAAATCCGCTCAAATTTGGCAGCAATGTGACATCATTATCCCGACTTACAACTCACATTGATCTCATGCCTTTGTGCGTGCTGTAATTACTCTGATCTTTTCTTTGCGATCCCCACGTGAGTGACAGTTACGGCTTCGTATTATCCGAGATTCTTCTCTTAATTCTGGATTTAGAAACTTTGTAGGTGGGTTTTCACAGAATAAATGGCGTCTGTCTTGAAGCGATTGCAGTTCTGTTTTTTCAGTAACTACGTGACGCTCCTCCAAGGGTCACACTAACCTGTGACCATTTATGCCATCCTTCTTTCTATATGCAGTTAGTCCTATTTCATATGGGCCCAACATACAATGAGGTGACAAAAGTCATGGCATGGCATAATCCTAATATCTTGTCGCATCTCCTTTTGCCCAGCGTAAAGAACAACTCGACGTGGCAGGGAGTCAACAAGTCGTTGGAAGTCCGCCGCCAAAATACACAGCAATGCTGCCTCTTTAGTTGCCCATAATTGCGGAAGTGTTGCTGGTGCAGGATTTTGTGCGCTAACTGCTCTCTCGATTATATCCCAAATGTTCGATGGGATTCATGTCGGGCGATCTGGATGACCGATTATATCCCAAATGTTCGATGGGATTCATGTCGGGCGATCTGGATGACCAAATCACTCGCTCGAATTGTTCAGAATGGTCCTCAAACTAATCTGAACAGTAATGACCCACTGACATGGCGCTTTGTCGCCCTTAAAAATTCCATCGTTGTTTTGGAACGTGAAGTCCATGAATGGCTGCAAATGGTCTCCAAGTAGCCGAACATGACCATTTCCAATCAATGATGTGTCCAGTTGTGTTCCATGTAAACACAGCCTACGCTATTATGGTGCCACCTCCAAATTGCACAGTGCCTTGTTGGCAACTTCGACCCGTGGCTTCATGGAATCTGCACCTCACTCCAGCCCTACCATCAACTCCTACAAGGTGAGATAGCGACTCATCCGACCAGGCCACGGTTTTCCAGACGTCTAGGGGCCTACCGATACGGTCACGAGACCACGACAATCACTGCAAGCGATGTCATGCTGTTAGGAAGGGACTCGCGTTGCTCTTCTGTAGCTGTAGCGCACCAAAATTTCGCCGCAGTTTCCTAACTGATATGTTCGTCGTACCTCCCACATTGATTTCTGCTGTTATTACACGCAGCGTTACTTGTCTGTTAGCACTGACAACTCTAGGCATACGCCACTGTTCATGGTTGTTAAGTAAAGGCTGTTGGCCACTGCGTTGTCCGTGGTGAGAGGTAATGCCTGCAATTTGGTATTCTCGGCACGCTCTTGACACTGTGGTTCGCGCAGTGTTAAATTCTCGAACGATTTCCGAAATGTAACGCGTCTAGCTCCAAATACCATTCTGGATTCAAAGTCTGATAATTCAAGATGTGTGGCCTTAATCACGTCAGAAACATTTTCACATGAACCACCTGAGTACAAGTGACAGCTCCGCTAAGGCAATGTCTTTTTATACCTTGTGTACGCGACACTCCCGCCATATGTGTATGTGCACATAGGTATCCAATGACGTTTGATACCTCGGTGTATTTCAACAATATCTTCGGAAGGGCTGAAAAAGCGTTTTTTAAGCAATTTCCTTTGTAGACTGCATTTTCCCAGTATACTATCAATGAAATGAAGAACTGATGTCTGCCAGGCACTTTACCTGTGAGTGGGCCTATGTAATATTTCTATTTTTACTTTACACATATTTGTAAACGTAGTTTTAACTCACTGATATGGTCGTCACAGGATAGTACACAGTTTTATGAATTGGAAGGTGTAGGCGCAAATATACGCAAGGATTGATTAACAGAAGTAAATCCAAGACACCAACTTGTTATGAGCATCAGGCGCAGCCTCGTGGTATGGATCCCAAAATTAGAATTCAATGGTGAGTCTCACAAAAGTCACCTTAAAAAAGCAGCATATGTGAAATACACCGACCCCAGAGGGAGTCCTATATAAACACAAACATCCTTCCGAAGTCCATTGGTACTATCTGAAAAGAATGGTGCAAAAACTACAAGATACAGAGAAAATACGAATGGGTGCAGCCTCTATCTAAGTTTGGAGCCGTAATACGACCAACGTTATATTTTTCAAAGAAGCAGACATGTTAGAACACGTGAAGCTGTAGGCAAAGCATTCGCTCCGTACTGTCGCTTCTGATTAGTTCGCGCCTGCAGATAGTTAACACGTAGAACCTGTCGTATTTCCCTTATCATCCGTGTCATGGCTT
The DNA here is from genome assembly GCF_023897955.1 of Schistocerca gregaria. Taxonomy (NCBI): domain Eukaryota; kingdom Metazoa; phylum Arthropoda; class Insecta; order Orthoptera; family Acrididae; genus Schistocerca; species Schistocerca gregaria. The sequence goes on along the minus strand of NC_064926.1, from coordinate 305,763,910 downwards.
CAGTGAATTGCATCCACATATTGACGTTTAAGACGTTACGAACGGTGGACAAACTGAGCCCTGTGATGAAAGTTAATAAGCTGGAGAGATGCTCTAATCGCCAGCTGACGGGAGGGTGCCACATTGAACTGGAAAAAACTGACCTGATAGACTATTGTCAAACGAAAAGTCTAGGAATACTGTTCTTCTCTCTAGGTATTGTCCCAGTAGGGATCATCGAAGCAAAACTAGTCTGTTTTGAGCAGGCGTAGTTTTCCGACGGTCAATACGCTATTCTAACGGGAAGAAACCTTAGCATGTGGTCATGCTAAGTAGTTTCTGCCACGCATAACACAGTAATTTCCTGAGTATTAGTGAAAATGTAGACATATCAGTTTTATCACAAATGAGAATCTTACAATTTTGGTCCCTTTCGAATAAATTTCTGCAGACGCCCATGATGCTACTGCGTACTGCTGCCACCATGTGGCTACATTTTCCCGAAGTTAATGAGAAAAGAAGACAGAACTTCAACAGGGTTACTAATATGGAACGATAACACTCGTTCCGAGTAACCATTATAGTGAATTGCTCCATTTCGTCCCCTCTTACTTAGCCGTCCTGATTTAGAAGGCGCCGCCCGAATTGCGTCTGAAACTGAATTAGGTGCCGCCCCGTCGGCTCTCTACGGCCAAAGTGTCGCTCGTAAATCACATAATAAAGGACGGCCCGTAGTGGCTCCCCACCCCCCTCCCCCTCCTCTTCGCTCAGCACGTGGGCGCCTAAAGGATAAACACAGTTCCTTGCAGCAGCAGTTGTCCGGTCTGTCAACTGCGTTTAAAACTGTTTCCACAGCACCCTGAAATTATTTCCGCTCTATGTAGCGAAATTTTCAGAGGCTGTCCTGTCGTAAACATTACTGGTCCACAAATTTAAACTTTTTTCCGAATACGGTTTACAAGCAAATGGATTTAGTTAGTTTCAGGATGGTGAAGTCTGAGGTGTAACCGAAATTGCTCTATCACGTTACATTTACGAGGTACAAAATAACAAAGTGGTAGCGATTTAATTTCCAATGACAACACCAAATTATGATACACATGACCATAAAGTTATTCTAACACTTACACAAAACATCAAAATAATAATCATCGTCATCTTATCCTTTCACCTTTATCCGTAGCTAAACAGGGTCAGCATGGCTATTTAAATTAGTCTTTATTAGCGTTAGAGCGTGGCCGGATGCCTTAAAGGCGTCGGCGAGCTCTGCGAGTTTTGTGACATTATTTTCTGCTGTTTCTCGTCGAGAAGTCATTTCCTAACGCGATAAACAAAATAAGTTTTGCGATATTTCGGCAACGTGCCATGTGAAGTAGAACCAGGAGGAAAAAAGAATGCTCCCTACTTCACATTCAGAAACTAAGACGTCATATTGTATTCGTCGTGTTCGGTAGAAACCCATACTCGATGGGTTTTATGTTGTACGTTACAACCTGTGAATATATGCTGTTTTTAAGGGGGGGTAGGACGTCAAACGGGCCGACTTGGTGCAGGAGAGGCACCACAGAACATTTTAATTTCCATTGTCTATACTTTTTTTAAATATGTAAAAATCAGCCAACCGGTTGCATAGGTTTTCTATATACCTTGACCAGGTTTCGTCACCTCTAAGGGTGACTTCATCAGAAGGTAAGGTATTACATGACGAACATATCGTCAAAGACGTACAGTGATTTAACAGCTGAGTTGCTCTAATCACTGTACATCTTTGACGACATGTTATTCATGTAATTACCTTACCTTCTGATGAAGTCACCCTTAGTGGTGACGAAACCTGGTCAAGGTATATAGAAAACCTATGCAACCGGTTGGCTGATTTTTACATATTTTTCGAATTTGTGTATACGGTTGCTGCAAACGTCAGCCATGTTCAAAATTGTCTATACTTTGTCAAATAAATTCATAAAACATTGTCAGCATGACCAGGAAGGATTGAAGATTCACACTCATAGCAGTGGAAGTTCATATACGTAACAATATATATATATATTTTTTTTTTTTGCATGTGAAATTTCATCATTTTTTCACTTACTATTGGCTGCATTTGTGGCTATTGGTACACTTTTCGTCAGAAGTAAGAGAGATTCTTCGATGAATTTTGCGCAGCATACAAACCATACTTAAAGGTGTATGAAACTCTAGAATTTTCCAAATCTATTAAAAACTATGGTAAAAATTAAGAAAATTTGACTTTTTTAAATATGATGTTTAAAATGTAAGAGCTCATTAATTTTTTTGTAAATGAAATAAGTTCTACAGTTTTCCAGTCGCTTGAGACCTGGTGTTGGGTGATATGTTCGCAAGAAATGAAATCTAAGTAAGGGGCCAATGCCATAGAGTCCGGATGTGGTGACTTACTTGTTTTCAACTCTTTCAACTGTTTCCCTAAGCCAAGGCTCCTTTTTACCATGTCGGCCATACGGAAGTTTCTTGATGATCAAACGATGGTATGCTTGTACGATTCTGTGCGTGAACGATTTCTTAAAGGTGAAATTTAAACCGTCAGGTTTAGTTCTGCTACCTTAGCTGCCACACCAGACTGATCAAAGAGTGTCTGGATGGAAGCCTTAGACCAGCTTACAGATCTTACATAGGACCAGAATTTTCTCGGATTCTGTATCAGATCTTATGCTAAGGTAAGACGGTGGAAGACGTATGCTTCGCGCATATATCTCTTCACAGACGCACGAATCTCAACCAACCTTTGCCTGTAGTCATTCTCGCGCTCTCTTTTGAACCGAGGATGCAACGGCCTGTGCTTCCTCAGGATGTTCCGAATTTTCTTCTGAAATCAGCGTAGGTTTTTTCCGTCCTTAATCCACCCACTAGGCACGTAGTTCTCCAGACCACGATTTACAAACTGTTTATCCTTTACCCATAATCCCTCTATGTCCATTCTACTAGAATAAAGTTATTTCAGTTCACTATCTAAGTGATATGTTGACAACTGCTTACCTGCTTTAACACTCTCCCTAGCCTTCTTGACTTTCGCAAGCATACTCGCTAAGATGATATGATCGTTAATCCTCGTCTCTGTACCAGAACAGTCGACAAGGCTCAGCCTGTTTGCACAAACAAGGTGTAGAATATTTCCTTTGCTTGGAGGGAACCGAACCAGCTGCTCAAGGCAGTTCTCGGGAAACATGTTCAAAAGTACTTCACAAGACAGACTGTCTTTAGCCTCGGTAGTGAATTCATAGACGGTCCAGTCTATACTGGGTAGCTTAAAAGTCACCTCCAACAGATACTGTATGATCTGCCACTGCTGTTACGCAGTATTGCATCTGTTGAAGTTGCCTGTTTATTTCTTCCATCTCTGCTCGTACTGAGTACTTGTTTTTCTGCCAAGGAAGTCTTATAATTACAATATTTAGTTATTGAAATGAGATGCGAGACATGAGACTGGGTGAATAATTCTACTGAGCTGTGCGACTGGGCCAGCCGCTGTGGCCATGCGGTTATAGGCGCTTCAGTCCGGAACCACGTGACCGCTACGGTCGCAGGTTCGAATCTTGCCTCCGGCATGATTGTGTGTGATGTCCTTACGTTAGTTAGGTTTAAGTAGTTCTAAGTTCTAGGGGACTGATGACCTCAGATGCTCAGAGCCATTTGAACCATTTGTGTGACTAGATTCCTGATTTCCTGTCAGAAACGTCACGGTTCGTAGTAATAGACGAAAAGTCATCGAGTAAAACAGAAGTAATATCCGGCATTCTCCAAGGTCGTGTTACAGGCCCTCTATTGATCCTGATCTATTTTAACGACATAGGAGACAATCTGAGTAGACGTCTTAGATTCTCTGCAGATGATACCGTCATTTACCGTCTTGTAAAGTCATCAAATGATAAAAACAACTTACTAAATGATTTAGATAAGATATCTGTATGGTGCGAAATGGAGGATATACGATGAACATCAACAGAAGCAAAACGAGGATAATGGAATGTAGTCGAATTAAATCGGGTTATGCTGCCGGAATTAGACTAGGAAATGAGACACTTAAGGTAGTAAAGGAGTTTCGCAATTTGGGGAGCAAAATAACAGATTAAAGTCGAAGCAGAGAGGATATAAAATGTAGACTGGCAATGGCAAGGAAAGGGTTTCTGAAGAAACGAAATTTGTTAACGTCGAGTACAGATTTAAGGGTCAGGAAGTCGTTTCTGAAAGTATTATGGAGTGTAGCCATGTATCAAAGTGAAACGTCGACGATAAATAGTTAGGACAAGAAGAGAATAGAAGCTTTCTAAATGTGGTGCTACAGAAGAATGCTGAAGATTAGATGGATAGATCACATAACTAATGAGGAGATATTGAATAGAATTGGATAGAAGAGAAATTTGTGGCACAACTTGACAAGGAGGAGGAATCGGTTGGTAGGACATGTTCTAAGGCATCAAGGGATCACCAATCGGACGGCAGCGTGGAGGGTAAAAATCGTATAGGGAGACCAAGAGATGAATACACTAAGAATATTCAGAAGGATGTAGGTTGCAGAAGTTACTGGGAGATTAAGAAGCTTGCACAGGATAGAGAAGCATGGACAGCTGCATCAAACCAGTCTCTGGACTGAATACCACAACAACATGGTGCGAAAAGTGGCAATTGACCCTGAATAAAGAACAGTGTGAAGTTATTCACATGAGTACCAAACGAAATAAGCTAAATTTTGAAAAGTCCCCTTAGAAAAATTATACAAGATTGTGCTTAAACTGACACAAAATCTTTTTAGCGCAACGCAATCTGAATTCCAAAAATCCCTACGAAAGAATGGCCCTGATTAACATTAACCTATACGTTTCACAAATCACTTACCTCACAAAAATCTTCGTTACTCAAGCTACTGCAATACAGCGAGCGCCACTACTGCCAGCTAAATAAAAAGATTCAAACTACTGAAGGCACTAACTACTGATAGACATAGTTAGCAAATGAAAGATTTTAATACAGAACTAACAATGTATTTACCTTGTCAAAATATATATAGCAGTTCATGACATCCAGACTTACAAATATCAAAACTCCGCCATCTCTCTCCCCACTTCCACCACTGCTGGCTGCTCACCTCCAACTGTGCAACGCTACGCGCTGTTAGCATCCAGCTGCCGCTTCCCCAATACTACAATGGCAGACAACAATGCAAACCAGCCACAGACTACACACGGCACAGCCAGTGATTTTCATACAGAGCGCTACGTGGCGGCGGCGTTACCAATAAAAAAACCTAAACAGCCTACTTACATAGCCCCCATGCTCCCCACAAAAAATTTTACAAATTGTTTTGAGCACTGGCCAATAATGATTTGATAAAATTTATCATTACAATAACAAAGATATCAAATGCACACACTTATTGACACAATGTTGGTCAAAAGCAAAAATTTTCTCACAGTCCATAAAGACAGTCCTGATCGTTCATCACAGTAAAATTACAGTGTTTTTTTCAAAGTCTGAGCAATAAAAGAAATTGCACTTGGAAGTGGTGGATTTCTAAGCAGTCTTTAAGAAGTAGTGTTGTCCTTCCAACGGAAAGACAGTGCTGACTCTTGACATGCAGACAGGTAATGGGCCACAACAGAGCAAACCCACAGCAGAGTCAGTCGAAGTTTTGAAGAATATTGGTAGGTAGGTCAACAGAGAGTAGACCCATTGTAGTCCTGGTAGAGATAATGGTATTGGTGGGCTACCAGAGGTGCAGACCCACTGCAGTCCTTGTAGAAATAATGGTATTAGTGAGTCATCAAAGGTGTAGACCCACTTCTGTCCTTGTAGAGATAGCCAGCAGCCATCTGTTGCGACTGTGCAGGTGCACAATCACCATCGAAGAGTCTTGCTGAGAATATAGCAAGTCCATCAACCACCAATTGTGCACGCACACAAAGTTTTTGGAATTGTCCTTAGAACCAGCAATGCTGTTGTCCAGTCCCTTGCTGAATTATTAACACACGTGCAAACACTATCAGTTCTTCTTCTCACATATTGTCCATATACTATGACCAACAGAAACGTGTGCAGTCAAATATAATTTACAAGTTACTTAATTTGATGAACTGGTGTCAATTACAATTTTATAACATGAGAATACAATAACAAAGGTACAAAATATATCATGAAAGAACATAATACTACAGATAACATTTACAGTAATAGAGGCTTTACAAAAGATTCGAAATAACAAATACATCAGTGTTACAGGAATTATGACGTAAGTAAATACGTAAAAGATCAGAATAACTTTTGAAACATCAATTTCACACATGAGCATTAGAAAAAAACAGAATGAATAATGTGTAAAAATCTTTACAAGGTAAATAACATGTTTTAATGCAAATTATATTTGAGGATAACAGTATTCCTCATCATAGTGAATGTAGCTTAGTATTAGAAGAGAAAAAATTCTATGAAACAGTACACAGAATCAGGAAGAAAATAAATACACAAGGGTACACAAACACATAGTGGTATAACACAGGAGGAAAGGACAGGGTTTGTTTTCAGGGTAACATTTGGTTCTGCAGTCCAACCCAAAACTTCGTTCCATAGATCGTCCCTCTCAACATTTGCTCCAGCCAAAAAAAATTCTTATACAAGCATGCTTTCTGTATTCTGTTCACATCCTCTTTCAAAAATAGTTTTTCTCCACTGTACACTACTTTTTTTTGGCCAAACCATTTTCTTATAGCTTCTCAATGCTTTTCCTCCAATTCATCATAGTTGGTTTCTTATATAGTCTACCCCTCTTAAGCTAACTTAAAGCTACTGAGCTCAGATGCTAAACTAAGGGATGAGGCAATGCAGCAGCAGAAAATAATTAATACAAACAACAATGAAATAAAATGGAAGTTGTCAAAGCTAGCAGCAATATTAAAACTAATATAAGGCAATGCGCAGCACACAAGAAAAATAAATCCGTAGTAAAACTGGCTTAACAGAGTAATACAAAGTGAAATTCAGTAGCACTATGCCTGGCACACAGCAGCAGCAAATGCAATAGCTTATAACTAAACATGACAAAGCCCAAGCAGAAAAAAAATATTACACTAAAGACAACAATGCAGATAAGGGAAATGTCTATTCACATCTTAATGTCTATATAATTAACGTGGTGCACCACAAAAACCTATTGTAAAAAAATATCACTATCTACTTGGAAAGAAAATTCTGTAGGCAATTCCTGTGAAGGGAAATGTCTTTTTGAGCTCCTTCGTTTTTTTAAATACATAATAAAGTTATCATTTACTGGATCTGTAGGCATAAAATATTTATATTAGTACGTCCATTAAATTTTATAGTAACCAATGCTGCAGTGCAGCTAGAAACTAGGTATTAAACAAAATAGGCAAAGCAAGGCGTGAAATGTCATTCACTAGCCATATGGCGTTTCATAATGCTTTAAATGCGAACATTTTTAGGTTAGGCTTTACCGTGACTGTTATTGACATTAAATGAAACAATAAGTTTATTGTTTCATAATGCAGTAAACAATCGTTCAACTAGCAAGACAATACACGTGAAATGTTTCTCGTCGTTTCATTAGGCATTATAATAAATATCATCAATTAAGAGCTCCACAGTATAATCATATGTTTTCAAGTTTGAGCGTGTCGTATTTTTCGATGCTTTCTACAAAGGAATGAATGTCAGTAGCGAGGATAATGGCCTCTTTTTTTTCACCTAATGGCTTTCTTTTGTCAGACGACTACCTCTCAGCTGGGGGCCCAAAACGCATTACGTCAAGGTCACTTACCTTTCTTACTAATTTCCACTACAGTGACAGTCTCATATAAAAAAATTCGCAGGTTGAGAATTTGCGTTACAAATGTGTAGTAACAAAATCCTATAAAGATAAGTGTCCAAAAAATTTTCGTCGGCATTGTGATACATTACGCATTTACACACATTTCATAACTCTCAAAGTTCGATTCTTGGCTCCTAACATTCTTTTTCAGAAACCAGAGTCCCTAACCACTACTCACTATTCCTTACCTTATTATACATATACATATTCGTAGACACTTCTTCAATATTTCATCATAATAAATACATAGCATAATCAAATTTCTCACATAGCATCTGCCTATTGATCATAAACATACCGCAACAACGTAATACACATCGTCATCATAACATCATAGAACCTCAGCCAAAACTCAAAATCGTCTTGCCTTCCTTCAATAATTTCAAAACCTAAAAAAATTCTGTGCTCATGTCAAAAGTGTCATCTACCTCAAACGTACTTTAAAAATCATGATCTCATACCAAATACATCATTCAAAGCTCTCATAGTATAACAATGGTTCTGATAAAATATGAACTGTTCACAAAGTACAGACAAAATATAATTTCATAAGTGTGAAGTTATCCAACGGTGTAAATACGTAACCATCTGTCACTGATGTAGTATAACAAATTTTTGTTTCTCTGTTAAATAATCAGACAGCTGTGTAATTTGTGTGTTACAGAAACATGGTACCGTTGTGTAAAGTTGTATAAGCAAATACCGTATTAGCTAGGGCTCCTTGTGCTTGCCAAACACATGGTATACAAAGTAAGCGTGTACCCCCCTGAGGATTAATGTACGAGGGTCGGTCAAAAAGTAATGCCTCCCATTTTTTTTCTACTTAAAAAAATTAAGTTAAAAATTTGAATTTGGCACCATTCCTCAAACCTTCTTCTGCAATCCACTGCAGTAGTAACTTTCTGTGTCAACAGGTGGCAGCACAGCAGAAGTTTGTAAGATGGCCGACATCGATGTTCGTTTGAGACAGCGTTGTGTGATTGAATTCTTGAACGCAGGTGAAACGCCCATACGCATTCATGAAAGACTGAAGAAGGTGTATGGTGTTGTGACAGTGGATGTCAGCACTGTTAGACGATGGGTTCGTCGTTGTAAGGAAGCTGAAGGGCAAACACCGTTGACTGACGAAAAGCGGAGCGGCAGGCCGGTGAGTGCAGTGACTCCACACAACATTCAGCAAGTTGATGACATCATTCGTGGTGACCGTCGGGTGACTGCAGATGAAGTGTGTCGCATTATTTCTCTTAGTAAAGGCAGTGTGATCACGATTATTAAACAATTGGGGTACTCAAAAGTTTGTGCACGGTGGCTTCCAAGAATGTTAACCGATCAGAATAAAGAGGCAAGGAAAACAATAGCCTCCCAACACTTGCAGAGCTTCCGTTTGGAAGGAGATGAGTTTCTGAAAAAAATTGTGACCGGGGACGAAACATGGGTGCATTTTTTTGAACCCGAATCAAAGAGGCAGTCAATGGAGTGGCGTCACACAAGCTCGCCGTGGAAGAAAAAATTCAAAACTGTGCGATCGGCAGGGAAAGTTATGGCAACAGTTTTCTGGGATACAGAGGGTGTGATTCTGGTTGATTTTTTGGAGCAGGGATGCACAATAAATTCTGTTCAATATGTCACAACCCTCAAAAAACTCAAAGCACGTCTTCAGCGAGTTCGCCCAACAAAATCAATGGCAAATGTTCTTCTTTTGCATGACAATGCAAGACCACGCACCAGTCGTCACACCTCTGACGAGATTGTCAAAATTGGATGGGAAGTTTTGCCTCATCCCCCATACAGCCCTGACCTGGCACCATCAGACTTCCATCTGTTCGGGCCACTAAAAGAAGCTCATCGTGGGATTCATTTTGAAGATGAGGAGGCCGTCAAAACATCCGTGCGTCAATGGCTTAGGAAGCAGAGCTGTGATTTTTACCGTGCTGGGATACATGCCCTTGTTCAAAGATGGACCAAAACTGTAGAGATGGTCGGAGATCACATTGAAAAATGACAAAATGATCCTCAATGTTGTGGTTTTCAACCTATGTAATTGCATTTAAATTTCCTGACAATTAAACGTAGAAAAAGAAATAGGAGGCATTACTTTTTGACTGACCCTCGTAATTCTATCCTCAGGTGTTACAGATTACAGCAATGGAACGAAATGTATCACGGAAAACCTTTGTATCATTCTACTTCAAATATCTTTAAAAATAAATGTTTTAAGTACAAAATTAGTCACTCAAATACGCGTACTGTAGCGCTAAACTGTGCGTCTTGTTGTAAGATAATCTCTGTGGAAGTGTCTTAGTTGTCGTCCTCCGAAAGCTAAGTTCTGCAGAAGTCAATGTACGTACCTCATGATAAACAAAAGTGAAATGCTTTGCGTATAAGTATCGTAGTTACTACGCTTATTGCCGTGATGAATTAAGTACTGTACTGTAACGTATTGTTGTGCTACAGAAAAGGCTGTCTCATTGTAGCTATACCACAAAGTTACTACTAAAACATGTTTTCCTTTCCAGAAGAATTCAGAAAAACTGTGCAGATATAAAACAGATACACCGCAAAAGCACAATGTAAATTGTGTCACACATTAGTAGCGTCGTGATACAATCGTGTAGCTATCAAAGAAACCAAATGCTAAGTCATCTTTAATCTCACAGAAAGTACTTCAAATAAAGAATGTCTTTTCAACTAAACCAAAATGTTACATTAAAATCTCATTAACAGTATATGTTCTAAGTATGTAAGCCTTATAGTCGTTACGTAATCGTGCAACTAACAAGCAAGAATGTGCAAATAACAACACTGTGTCGTCTGTTCACAATAACAATGCATTCGTAATTTCTGTTTAAAAATGTTGCCTAGGTTCTAGACTGGATAGTTAACTTGAAAACATTGTTGCATGTTTACAGTTTCTCAGTGTGACAAATTGTACTAGCAGCGTGAAGTGAAAAATTTTATGGCAAAGACTAAGTTAAAAGGCAGATTATCTCTCAATAAACGGTTTTACATGTGAAATATGGTGAAATCCTTTGCTCTTCATAGTACTCAGACTTTCAACTTGAACGCAATTATCATGCGGTAAACGTCGGTAAAGAATACTGGAGTTTTTCTCAGGGTCAGCGCCTATGTTATTTTCCTCTGAGCCAGCCAGCGCACGTGGCTGCCTACAGTGCGAGTCATTGTCTGCTATCTCTTTGTTGGTGTGCGTCGTTATTGGGATTAGGAGACCTAACTTCTACAAATTCACCTTGCCGAGAGGGCCCAGCTCTGTTTGAATCCCGTCAGTTCTGACGAAATTCCGGTCTGTCGTTATGATTATATCGTCTGTCGTCATGTCGGTAGTTCCTGTAGTTTCTTTCTTGTCGGTTAAGTGGTGGAGAATTTCTCCCTGAATTATCACTGCGCGGTGGACCCTTGCGTCTGAAATTATTCTGCCTCCCCTGATAATAATAGTTCTGGTTGCCATATTGTCTGTTTCTATGATTGTCTCTGTTACATTCATTACTACGGAAATGCGATCTTTCTCTGTAACTATTACTCTGCCAGTGGTTGTCATATGGGTGGTGTCTGTTTTGTTCACGGTTTGCGTTGTAAGAATAGCCTTGTCGTGTCCAGTTATTAATTCTGTCATCGCGGAATTGTGACGGATGTGACTTGTAATTGTGGTGTCCCTGTTTTCGCGTTCCGCGATTTTCAGTGACAATTTCCAATTCTTGTAACAGTCCCTGAAAAGCTTCAATGTCATCTTTGCAGCGTCCTGCCAAAATAATATGTCGTAAATGTTCAGGTAGTTTGATTAAGCAAATGCGGATGAGTTCTGAGGGGCTGTATGGGTTTGACAGGTACTGATTCTTGTGCAACATGTCTTCAAAATATTTGACAAGACTTGAAAATTCAGATCGTTCGAAATGTTTCATCATTATGATGCCATCTTTTACTCGGTCTTGTGTGGCTTGAGACCAATATGCTGAGAGGAAGGCATGGTAAAATTCTCCTTCAATGTGGCAATCGTGAATGACCGATCGTATTCTTACAGCTGGTTCATTCTCTAAGTAGCCACACATAAATTCTAATCTGTGCTCCAATGATCAGTTAGGAGGAAAACAATGAGAGAATTGATGGAGCCACGCTTGTGCATGAATGTAGTTGCCGGAATTCTTAAATGTTTCGAATTTACGGCTAGTAATGAACAGCTTATAGTCAAAATCATCGTGTCGGTGGGTAGCATATCGGTCATTGTTACCTAGTGTCGGCGGTTCCATCTCAAAATTCGGTACACCTTGCCAATGTCTTTCATAATTTCCGAAATGCCCTGTGTTATTATTTTGTGGCTTTTCCGTATTTCTAAGTCCCTCTTCCCGTGTTGGAGCGCGAGTGTCCTCTGAAATACGTAATTCTTGTATTACCTGTGTCAGCTGATCTTGTACTTCCCAGATTTCTCTTTGGTGTTGCGTATTAATTTGATTCTGACTTTGTTTGAATTTCCTAAGTTGTTCGCACTCTTCTGTGTCATTCAGATCATCATCTACCTTTGCAGATAAGTTAATGAACTGATCCGAAAGTTCGGCTACTTTCTCCGATAATGCACTTATTTCCTCAGTGTATTTTTCTGAACCAAGAGTGTCAATTTGTGCTGAAATCGTATCTACTGTGTCCTTTAAGTTTTGCTGAGTTTTTGCAAGTTGCGTAACCGAATCGGTAGATGCAACTGAGTCAATTTTGGCTTGCAAGGTGTCATGATTTTCATGAACAATAGTTTGCAGTTCTTTTAAGGCTGATTCGTGATTCTGTAATGCAATTTCATGCCGCGAAAAAATAGGTTGAAAATGCTCACAAATTTGTGTTTTTACGTCATTACAGACCTTTTCACATTTCGATTCGATTTTATGCAACTCAGTAGTTAAATCTTCACGTGTTTGTTCAAGTGTGGTGTCCAACTTTTGAAGCTTTTGCTGTGTTTGTCTCTGATTTTGTTCCATTGTGTCTAACTTTCGAAGATTTTGTCCCATTTGCTTCTGATTTTGTTCAAGCGTTGTGTCTAACTTTTGTAGCCTTTGTCCCATTTCTTGCATTAACTGTAATAACAGTGCACTGGTGTCTGAAACATGTTCCTCAGTGCTTTTCGGCAGTGCATTTGAACCGGCAATATTCGCATTTTGAAAAGCAGAAAATGTGTCTTGAGAAAACGGTGAGGACGCAAAATCTGAATCTACAGTATTTGCAAGATTGTGTCCTGTCATTTCGGAATCCTAAGGCGAGCTGTTGCCGACCGATCGATCGATCGATATTGCTTTCCTGTTCACTAATTGTTTCACTGCCTACACCATTATTTGCAGCCCGCTCCATTTCCCTATGCACTATTACCAAATTACTACTTTGAACATTAGTGAATTCATTACACGGTGGCGCTAACACACCGCTTTCTTCTTCACTATCATTTCTTAGTTTACTTTGGAGCCTAGCATTACGTTTTTCACACGCCATTATTGTCACAATATTTCACACAACACAGAAAAACACAATTTGAAGAAAAAAAATAAGAGAACACATTGACATAGCACTGAAAATATTATCTAGTTAATTGCAAGCGCAGCTGCGAAATACTTGGTGCAAACCTACATGCATGCCACAACTGTTTTACTGTACAACAATGAAAAACTACAACTACAGAGGAAATTCTCTCTACAATTACGCGCTAGCAATAAACAAAGGTTACACTAACTACACAAACTACAAGAAAAAAATCAGAAGATTTCAGTGAGGTATCCTCGGCTAAGGGTCGACATGTGAAACGTCCCCTTAGAAAAATTTTGCAAGACTGTGCTTAAACTGAGACACAATATTTTTAGCGCAACGCAATCTGACGTCCAAAAGCCCTACGAAAGAATGGCCCTGACTAACATTAACCTATACGTTTCACAAATCACTTACCTCACAAAAATCTTCGTTACACAAGCTACTGCAATACAGCGAGCGCCACTACCGCCAGCTAAATAAAAGATTCAAACTACTGAAGGCAGTAACTACTGATAGGCATAGTTAGCAAATGAAAGATTTTAATACAGAACAAACAATGTATTTACCTTAATAGTCATAATATATATATATAGCACTTCATGACATCCAGTCTTACAAATATCAAAACTCCGCCATCTCTCTCCCCACTTCCACCACTGCTGGCTGCTCACCTCCAACTGCGCAACGTTCCGCGCTGTTAGCGTCCAGCTGCCGCTGCCAAACACTACAATGGCAGACAACAATGCAAACCAGCCACAGACTGCACATGGCACAGCCAGTGATTTTCATACAGAGCGCTACGTGGCGGCGGTGTTACCAATAAAAAAACCTAAACAGCCTACTTATAATTTCTATTACGCGTTAAGGCACACAGTTCTGAAGGCTGTAAATTCAACTAAATACTTATGGATTACAATTACAAATAACCTAAATTGGAACGATCACTTAGATAATATTGAGGGGAAAGCAAACCGAAGACCGCAATTCATTAGCAGAACACTTAGAAGGTGCAACAGATCTACGAAAGAGACCTGTTTACAGCACGCTTGTCCGCCCTATTCTGGAGTACTGCTGTGCGTTGTGGGATCCGCATGAGGTGCAACTGCCGGATGACATCGAAAAAGTGCAAATAATGGCAGCTCGTTTTGTATTATCACGAAATAGAGGAGATATTGTCACAGACATGATACGTGAATTGGAGTGGCAATCATTAAAACAAAGGCGTTTTTCGTTGCGACGGGATCTTCTCATGAAATTTCAATCACCAGCTTTCGCCTCCGATTGCGAAAACATTCTGTTGGCACCCACCTACATAGGGAGAAATGATCATCACGATAAAATAAGAGAAATCAGGGCTCGCACTGAAAAATTTAAGTGCTCGTTTTTTCTTCTTTGGTTCGAGAGTGGAACGGTAAAGAGTCAGCTTGATGGTGGTTCACTGAACCCTCTGCCAGGCACTATATTGTGAATAGCAAAGTAATCACATAGATGTAGATGTAGCGCTGAAAGACATAATCCGAAATAAGATCGCTGGAATAGACGACATTCCCTCAGAATTGCTGAGATTCTTCAGAGAGCCATCCATGAAGAAACGATATCATCTGTTATGCATAATGTATGCCTCTGACAATACTTAATTTCTAATATTTTACGTGCCGGTTCCGTCGCAGCTGCAAATTATAGTTACGTAGCGACTTAATACAAGGATACTACTTTAAATTTCGATGTCGACTTGTTCCAATGAGTTCCAAAAATATTACCAGGAAGGAGTCGGAACGCCATTCCGCCCGAAATTAAGCCCTGTCCTCAGACTTCAAAATGAAAGGTCTAGTCCTAATTTCAAAGAAAGCAGCCTCTGGTAGTTGTAAATATAACCGAGCCATTAGTTTAATACGCCATGGTTGCAAAATACTTATTTCCAGAAGCAGCCGACCTCTGGGAAGATCAGTCTAAGTTCTGGAGAAATGTAGAAACAAGTGAGACTATTCTGACTCTACGATATTTCGTAGAAAATACGTTGAGGAAAGTCAAAATTACGTTTACAACAGTTGTGGATTTCGAGTAAGTGTAGAGTCTTGTACCGCAAGGGAGGAAGGGAGATGATGATACGCGCGGCCGATATCCTCTTTCTACAACACGAATGCGCACTGGATTTATATGGTTCTTTATTTACATGAGCTGGAGACATTTAATGAACTTGAATAGAGTCCATGTTTGTGTAAGCTCATTAGTAATCGTCTTCTTACAGACTGATGTAATGTCAACATCGGTAGTCTACTGTTACAAACATAAGTTTCTCGCCTCTAGTGAAGCACAATTCTGATTGACGTATACTAGTCCCGTTTAGTCACTATTGTAGCTTCTGACGAACTGAACCCACTCTGCGAGTAAACTGACAGATGCCATACTGGATGATTGAGACCATAGTCAGCAGTGGCGACCTAAATACATGCTGTTGAGAGGGCGTTGGCGGCTTGTTACTTGTGGGTGTGTCTCTGGCCTCTCTCGTGATAGGTGCGCTTGATCCAGAGCATACTAATCGATCTTAGCGCTTCATCTTTGCCAACTGGTCTGCTGGCGACAGCTTACACCAGCACAGGAAGCATTTGATAATACTGACTGGACTGCACCCTTTGGAATTTTGAAGCTAGCAGGATAAAGTACAGAGAGCGAATGGTTACATACTACTTGTACAGAAACCAGACTACCGTCTAAGAGGCGTTAAGACATTAAAAGGAAAACTGGAGTGGTGGAAAAAAAAGGGATGGGGAATCATCCAACCATTTGCTAATAAAAGTTTATTGGGACCCTTGACCTAGGTTTCAACCATTTTAAAATGTCTTTTTCAGAGGATGTAGTGGACACACAAAATTACATTAGTGGTTACAAATCTATTTCAAACAAGAAAGTAACAAGTGCAGCCGTAAGATTGTTTGATGAGTTACTTGTTACATCACATACTGATGAAGCACAGTGAAGAAAATCTGTCGTATGAGACATCCATCTTAAGAACACAAATAATGACAAGCCATGACCTAAGAATGCAGCACAATATTATTACATGTGTGCAGATCAAATGGCAATAGTAAAGGCCCATTAAGGTAAGGCTCTTGTTGACATAAATGCTGACTTGTATACAGCAGCATGCAGTGATGGCAACTGGTTTAATGCTGTGTGTATATGTCAAGGAGCAAATTCAGCTATCCAAATTAAAGACTCTAGCGCTAAGGAAAACAAGGTGCAGGAAGCGCTAAATATGTGTGCGTAAAAATGCCCATAGATTGCATTGAGCAGATCATGTAATTGAATCAGTTATTATGAAAAGTACACGAGTCCAATTTTTCACTAATTCAGATTTCAGTACTTTTTGCATTCTCCATCTGTAGACGCATATATCTGTGTTGAGAACGTCATGAGTTCCTGTCTTTAAAGCCAAGAAAGTCGTTGCCAAAATTTTTAGTTGGTATGAAAATGTCACGAGTCCAGGACTCACGATTAATATTTTTTTAATCACCGGAAGTAGCGTATGGTTTATGACCCAAAGGGAGCATGGACTCAAATGAAGAAGGCAACGGCCATAACAAGACGAAAGACATACGGCATTATGATAAATACAAACAAATCATAATAAAGAAGGCTGGATTCCGAGGAGAAGCGCACATTAACTACAAAGGACAAAACATTCCAGCAACTGGTATGTTTGAAAAAAAGTTCAATGCTTTTCTATTCGAGGGCACTCTTTCCTAGCTTGTGATGGGGTGTTTGGGAATATAAGAAGAAAGTTACGACAAAATGATAGAGTTTACACTGTGAGGAACATATTGAACTTATTCTTCATCCTGCCAATAAAAATAACTAATTCATTGTCGACTACCTTGAGGAAAACATTCTTAAGAATTATAAGGACTGGTGTCCAGATCTTTTTAAATGCAATTCCCAAAGCTTAGCAACAATGGGAAAAAACAGTTCAATGAAAGTCAACGTCAGTGTGTCACAGTACAATATGTTTGAGTATGACAGCCACAACCCAGAGGTATTAGTAGCCCTATCATTCATTGATGGACTGCCTCTAAACTCTTTCAAAACCTCTAGCAAATATCAGACTCCCAACAACCTTAGCACACGGAGTGAAATATCCTATAAACAAAGTTAAGATACACGATATAAAAAACTGGAACCGTACATCCCAGAGGAGCCCAAAAACTATATTGATTTATTCGCTTCGCCTTCAACAGCTGAAGAAGATGAAAATGTGTGAAACCTGCAGAAAATGTTGCAACAACGCTTAAGTGTAATGAAGATTTTGTTAAAATATTATTTGCATTTTGTGTTTATTAATAAATTCTCAACATTCTATAGTTTTACTATTATTTGTTTTAATTTGGTTCAAACAGGTCATGAGTTCAAGATAAAAAATTAATTTGAAGCTGTGAAAATAAAAATTGATGATTTGAAGATGTAGATTTAATAGTTTCCAAGTGCACCAGAGTATAAAAGTCCAAGTACTTCATATCTTCTACCATTGAAGCATAAAACAGTTTTCTCTGAATATCTCAAAATCATGTTTTATGGACTTCTGACATTTTCATAATAAGTGATTCAACTGCAACGAAAAAAAAAATAATATCGCGTCTTGTATAAGGCCACGGTTAACCTAAAATGATATAAAGTTAAACAAATGTAAAAGTGACTATAAAAATGGAATGTGGAAACATTCTTGTAACAACGTAAGACGGCACCGACATTTCGCCATCCACGTAGTAAAATTGTTATTAAAAGTAGTAAATACTGTAAAGAGGAGGACAAACTATATTTATTAAACATAATACCGTTTAGCATAAGAGAAGCTTACAAACAGTAGCTTAAAACAGAGCAACATTGCAACGACATTTCTCGGTGCACGCACCGGTACACGAAAAACCGGCCCCGTGTACAGACTGCTCGCCAGTTACGCACGAATTGTTGACCGCCATGAGCAAACAACAACAAACAGATAAATGTGCAATAGTTAATCAAAAGATCATAAATAAGCTACAACAGACAATAGTTAGAGAGCAACAATGAGCAGTATAGTACTCGACGTCAGTTTTTCGAGGGCCACCCTGTTGTAAACGATGTTATTGAAAGTGACAAATAGTTTAAGAAAGCTGGGAGAGGGGGGGGCTACTATTTGTAAACTTGCGTATTGCTAAGCAGAAGCTTCTCCATTTTAGCAATTAGTTTTTAAGAAATTTAGTTCATGATTCCCCGCTTTCTTTGCTGTATTTATTACTTTTAATAGTACTATTTACTAGCTGAATGTCGTTACCGTGTTGCTCTGTTATAGGCTACTGTTTGTAAACTTCTTTAACGCTAGACGGTAGTTTCTCCATTTTAGCAATTAGATGGTGCATGTCAAAGCTCAGTATCTTAGTGGGAATCTACTGCTGGGTGTCTGAGAAAGTGAATGTTTTCTTGTTTTTGATCTCCTGGATAATTATTGCATCCTGAACGCCAACCAGCACTGTGCAAGATATTTAAATAATTTATTAATTTCACATTTGTTATCAGACCAAACTTAGGTTTCTGGGCTAAAATCTCCGTAGGGTATGCATGGAAAGCGAATCTGGAGTATATAAACAGGGCGAACTTAGACAGTTTTGGTCTCAAATTTAATGAGATCAAAGTAAGACACTACTCGTATCTCCCATTTAGGCATCCACTCCAGTCTCAGGGCAGGTAGAGCAACCTTACAAAATTACAGAAGACATCCTCAATAGTTGCAAATAGGGCCTCTTCTACATCTCAGCAGACATACGAGCCCACACTGGACTCCTTTCGAGAACTGGAGACTTTTTCTGTAAGGGATGCTATGACGCGTCTAAAATTTATGCTCCCGATAACTACCAATTCTCCCCCCTCTCCCCCCACGCCCCTACATACACACAAACCTATCAGCGTATGCCTGCTGGGATCCTGTTGAAGAAGCGGTTCTTGTCCGCTCATAAGCTGAATGGATGAGCTGAGATGGCGACTCCCCATATTCACCCTCCCCTCGAGCAACAAGAACAAGTTGCAACCTGCCAGTCATCCTAAGTTAAGCGTAGTTCCCTTGCCTTTGGGACGCTGGGCAGTGTCTCGGCAGCAGAGCCCATGGGCAAATTAAGCGACACTTGAGTTGCCCTTTGCGACGCTCCAGTTTCTCCATTACCGCTATGTCCTTAGCAGCAAGCGCGTCCGTAGATAGCAAGCTAAGGTAGGCCATGCCCAAATAGCCTGTCCGTCCTAACACTAAAATCCGTTAGAAAATAATAATCAGAAAGGGAACCTGCTGACTTCTAGATAACGACTACCACTATCAAAGTTCCTGAGAGCATAAATGCAAACCACTAGAAAACACCAAGTCTCTGACAGTAGTTCTGTACGCGCTGGCAGGCTCATTACATACCCTTGTCGTTGAAAGACTGTGTACTCCTGCCGCTTGACTTGGTTGGTTAGTAGGACCAACCTCTGTAGCCGAATGGTTCTAGGCGCTTCAGTCCGGAACCGCGCGACTGCTACGGTCGCAGGTTCGAATCCTGCCTCGGGCATGGATGTGTGTGATGTCCTTAGGTTAGTTTGGTTTAAGTAGTTCTAGGTTCTAGGGGACTGATGACCTCAGATGTTAAGTCCCATAGTGCTCAGAGCCATTTCAACCATTTGAACCATTGGAACTTGGTTATTAATTAGCACATTAGTTAGTTACATGTTTCATACTTCATTTGTTCATTTTAACGATTCTCTCACTGAAATGACGTGGAACGAGTCAGTTTACAGGATATGTACTCACTACTGACGTTACTGAACTTGTTGCTATATAATCATGGTCATGAAACCGCATTTAAACCTTTGTCGCAGTTGTTAGATCGGTTACTGCTGCTACAGTGGCTGGTTATCAAGATTTAAGTGAGTTTGAACGTGGTGTTATAGTCGGCGCACGAGTGTTGGGACACAGCATCTCCAAGGTAGCGATGAAGTGGGGATTTTCCCCTTCGTCCATTTTACGAGTATACCGTGAGTATCAGGAATCCGGTAAAACGTCAAATCTCCGACATCGAGGCGGCCGGAAAAAGATCCTGCAAGAACGGGACCAACGACGGCTGAAGAGGATCGTTCAACGTCACAGAAGTACAACCATTCGGCAAATTGGTGCATATTTCAATGCTGGCTATCAACAAGTGTTAACGTGTGAACTATTCAACGAAACATCATCGACATGGGCTTTCGGAGCCGAAGGTCCACTCGAGTATCCTTGATGACTGCAAGGCACAAAGTTCTACACCTAGTCTGGGCCCATCAAAACCGACATTGGACTGTTGGTGACTGGAAACATGTTACCTGGTCTAACGAGTCTCGTTTAAAATTGTATCGAGCAGATGGACGTGTACAGGTATGGAGACAACCTCATGAATCCATGGACGCTGCATGTCATCACGGAACTGTTGAAGCTGGTGTAGGGTCTGTAATGGTGCGTGGCGTGTGCAGTTGGAGTGATATGGGATCCCTGGTACGTCACTCTTACGGGAGACACGTACTTAAGTATCCTGTCTGATCACCTGCATCCACGCATGTCCAGCAGGACAACCGGCCGTCGTGACCGAGCTGTTCTAGGCACTTCAGTCTGAAACCGCGCGACCGCTACGGTCGCTGGTTCGAATCCTGTCTCGGGCATGGATGTGTGTGTTATCCTTACGTTAGTTAGGTTTACGAAGCTCTAAGTTCTAGGGGACTGTTGAAAAAAATGGTTCTAATGGCTCTGAGCACCATGGGACTTAACATCTGAGGTCATCAGTCCCCTAGAACTTAGAATTACTTAAACCTAACTAACCTAAGGACATCACACGCATCCATGCCCGAGGCAGGATTCGAACCTGAGGATGACTGGGTGTTGTGTGATGTCCTTAGGTTAGTTAGGTTTAAGTAGTTCTAAGTTCTAGGAGACTGATGACCATAGATGTTAAGACCCATAGTGCTCAGAGCCATTTCGAACCTGAGACCGAAGCGATCGCGTGGTTCCAGACTGAAGCGCCTAGAACCGCTCGGCCACACCGGCCGGCTCGAGTCTATGGCACGTCATGTTGCGGCACTTCTGCGTGCTCGCGTGGGCTCTACACGATATTAGACAGGTGTACCAGTTTCTTTGGCTCTTCGGTTTATACCAGTCGTGAGCAAGGCCACCAGTTTCATGCCCGTAATTTTCATCATCTCGTTCCCGAATAAACGGAGCGCTTCGTGGGCGAGACAGCAGGAAGCACTGTGCCGTCAACCGCAGCCAGGAAGCTGCGGCGCGGGACGCGGCAGCCAATGGACGGAGGCCCAGACGAGCTGTGCCGGCGCTGCGCTGGCGGAGCCGCCACAAAGGCGGGCGGGGTTCCTGCCTTCCGGCTACGGGCCGCGCCCTCAGCCAGCTGGATCCGCTAGAGGGGCAGCCCGGCTGTCGTCAGCGCTACTGTACGAGGTGTGACAGAAAACTAATGAGGCAGACAACGCCGCGAGGGATCTGGCAATGTTGTGTTGCTCTGCTTGTGTAGTCGTGGGCGTTCATCGCCTCCAGGTGCTCAGTCCGGGTTCCAGCTCCTACAGCGCTCACGTGATTTCTGAGAGCGCCGTCTACGAGGCTGTGTTTTTGTTGTGTGTAACGAAATCAGAAGAGTGCAATTTTGAGGAACATTAAGCCATCAAGTTTCGTGTTAAATTTGGGGAATCTGCGAGTGTTGAAACCTCCCCTTGGAAAAATTTACGAATGATTATGCTAATAAAACCCTTACGTTATTTGATTTTCAGGCAGCTGAGCAAAACTGAACGTACTCAGACATTTCTCTCTTTACTTATTCTGATCATCACTAAACTGACCCACAATATTTTTAGCTCAACGCAATCTGACTTTCAATAAACCCTACAAAAGCACTTACCTCACAAACATCTTCGTTACTCGAACTACTGCAATACAGCGAGCGCCATTACTGCCAGCTAAATAAAAGATTCAAACTACTGAAGGCACTAACTACTGATAGGCATAGTTAGCAAATGAAATATTTTGATAGAGAACAAACAATGTATTTACCTTAATAGTGTTCAAAAGTCATAATATATATAGCAGTTCATGACATCCAGTCTTACAAATTTACTGTCTCTGATGGACACACGTCCAGATCATCCGCTCTCAAAACTCTGCCATCTTTCTCCCCACATCCACCACTCCTGGCTGCTGACCTCTAACTGCGCAACGCTACGTGCTGTTCACATCCAACTGCCCAACACTTCAATAGCGAATATTACAACAATGCCAACCAGCTACAGACTGCCGGCCGCCATGGTCTCGCGATTCTAGGCGCGCAGTCCGGAACCGCGTGACTGCTACGGTCGCAGGTTCGAATCCTGCCTCGGGCATGGATGTGTGTGATGTCCTTAGGTTAGTTAGGTTTAAGTAGTTCTAAGTTCTAGGAGACTGATGACCACAGCTGTTAAGTCCCATAGTGCTCAGAGCCATTTGAACCAGCTACAGACTACACAAAGAACAGCCAGTGATTTTCATACAGAGCGTTACTTGGCGTTACCAACATAAAAACTTAAACAGCTTACTCACAGTGTGACCTTTGAAAAGTTAAAACAGGCTACTGGTTAACATTCCTTATCAAGAGCACACGGTTTTTACTGGCACAAATCATTTTTGGAGGGCAGAGAACACGTTGCAGATGAACCTTACTCAGGGAGACCTTCAGCTTCAAAACCCCACGAAAACGTCGAACGTATGCGTGTTCTTCTGAAATCAACCTATATTTGACAATAAGGATGTGGGGTGTCCTGCTAAACACTTTCACCATACCTAAAATTGTGACTGAAGACTTGCCCATGCGCAGGATTTGTGCCAAAATGATGCCGAAAAAGCTCATAACTGAGAGGGTGGACAATAGAAGAAACGTGTACGTTGATCCTCTTGAGAGGATTGCCAGTGACCACAAATTGTTCAGTCGTGTGATAACAGGTGATTAATCCAGGATTTTTGTGTACGTTCCTGAGATAAGGCGGGAAAGTGAGTAGTGGCACTCTCAGACATCTCCTCAACTGCAAATCAAAGATTGAAACAGTGCTGATATGGTCTTTTCACAGTGGGCGCGTCCTAGATAAAGAATTTGTTCCTTCAGGACAAACAGTCAACCAAGCGATTTACAAAGATGTCCTTGCAAGGCTCAGAAAAAGAGTGAATAGGGTGAGACCGGACATTGCAGGCACTTGGGTGCTGCAACGTGACAACGTCCCATGTCACTCGGCCACTTCTGTCACGGAGTTTTTGACCTCAAAAGGCACTCCTGTTGTCCCACGGCTCCCCTATTCGCCTGATCTGAGCCTTGTCATTTTTTTCTTTTCGCAAAATTGACTAATGTTTTAAAAGAACGTCATTTTGTTGCTTGGGAGAACATTCAAAAGAAAGTGACTGACTTGTTAAAGGCTCTATCAGCCGAAGCCTTTCAGTGATGCTTGCAAAACTGGGAACAACGACTCCGCCGGTGCACAGCTGCTGGAGGCAACTGCTGTTCTTTAAAAAAATAAAAATTTGGTGTATAAAAAATAGGTCTCATTACTTTTCTGACACACCTCGTAATTACATCAGTGATCGTACAGCGACCTGCCTCTCGCCAGAGACAGGTTGTCTTTTGTGCCGCCTGGCTTTCGTTCATAATGTGAACATCATGACGGCAGGCTATGCCGTTCCCATACCGTGCTTCTCATCGCGAAGCACGACAATCGGCGTTTGCATCGGGTAAATGCACGTCGGGAACTACCTGGTACACTAAAAGTGCTACTACCTGTTGGAATTCAATCCGAATGCAGAGCGAATTATTGACTCCGATATCACTGCCATAGCTGGTCTGTTTCTCGTTTGGGCTATGGAAAAAGGGAATAAACCGTTTTTGGAGATATCATTGCCCCTGACAGATCACCCACCCATTGATCTCACTGACAAATAAACAGAAAAATGTTAACGTTCCCTACACTTCGTGAGTCAAAACTACTAATGTGGATTGAAAAAAAAAATTACCACAAAGAAGAATTTTTATTATCTCTGTTTTGTGTGCTTCACAATAGGCGTAAATATTTTCTTTTAGCAGATTAATAGAGAACGATACATTTGAAGTAAATTTATCAACAACATTGGAAGTCCGATTGAATTTTTTCTTTTTTTTTTTCATAAAGGGTGCTTTTCAAGGGTTATAAACTGATGGAAGAAACCCTGGCAGTTGTTGGGTATGAAGAGACTCATGTGACGGCTTCATGAGCTCGTTATCTTTTGGCTGTTTCTTGTGAGTTCCGGAGCATCTCTTATAGACAATAAGTAATCTGCAAACACTGCTTCATTCCAGTGGTCCTAATATCTCTGTTCGATTACAGTAATTTCCTGGTGGTATCTTTCCCCATGTTCGTCACTGAGAATTCCCCAACAAGGAGGGAAAACGTATAGATGGGAATTGAGAAAATGGACCTTGAAGGGACATATTGCATCCGATTTGATGGTATTTTTGCAGGAGTACCGCCACCAACTGAGAAGAGTTATCGACAGTTTCGTTGCCTAAAATTCCATCAATAATTCCTTTGAAGGATTCTCAAGCTTCCTCTTCTTTCCCCTCCAGAACTCGATCGACCGCAGGGTTCTTTACAAATTAACGAATTTCTAATGCGAGAAAAGTACCTTTCTTAACCTTTGTATTGCTTAATGTAGGAAATTTGCTTCTTACGAATTTGAAGCCTATCATTCTTGGTTCATCGCTTTGACAAAATTTTTCATGAACTTCAGTTTTACATGTAGGAGTGAAAGAATAAAATCTTTTGGGTCCACGAGCGCCTCAGAAACGATATTCTTCCCATTGGGGTTAAGATTTCTTGCAGGCCCGTGTGCTTATTATGTATTGTGATTTTATGTTCTATTGTCCGACGTACATAACACAGCAGTATTTAGCGCAGCCTCGGCGAGTTCTAAAGAGAACAGCTATGGCTTTTACGTGACCTTGTATGTTCCAATTGTGTTCAGCATATTTGATTGAGTCGAGGAGGGGTTTCATGTTTGCATAAGTCTTCTTCATGTGAACTGCCTGACCAACAGAAACAGAAGGAAGGCGGTTACTGCTGTGAAGT
Organism: Schistocerca gregaria; assembly: GCF_023897955.1. NCBI lineage: Eukaryota > Metazoa > Arthropoda > Insecta > Orthoptera > Acrididae > Schistocerca > Schistocerca gregaria. The sequence continues at coordinate 305,738,409 of NC_064926.1, read as the reverse complement.
AATACAGCTTTCAAACTCAGACTGGAGGAGTCTGTGAATAGGCTTCATTCCACTGAATTATGGTTCATATTGAAAGATTTCATCAAACCATTAATATCACAGCAAACAATGTTGTTTTTCTTCTCACAATTAGGAAGCAAATTCCTCCGACGTCTGTAATGTGAGTCCCTGACATCACGTTGGAGAAGATTCCATTGCTGTAATCCTGACCCTAAAAGTTCTTTTTTCTCCTTTGTCAAAACAAGGTTTCAAATGAGATCAATCAATTCCGACTGACTTTTTGAATGAGATCTTCTCTCACAGTGTCTTCACCTATTTTCACCCCAAAGTTTTGTGTTGGAATAAAAACTGGTAGAGCATCGAAATGTGGAGTAGGTCGAATGGCAGATGGAAGATTTGGGTATTGAGTTCTTGTTTTTCTTTTTTTCATTATCAATTCTGACTTTATAGGTGGGGTCAAAGAGAAACAGCAGTCATATGTATGTTTCAGCCATTCTCTTACTATAACAGAATGAGGGTTGTAACATATATGTGGACTACATTACTTATAGTGGTCCCCTACCATCATAAAAAATACGAGTAATGCCAACAGGCAGTCGTCACAAGAGGTGTCACATTCCCTTTCTTTGATGAAAATGTTACTTCACCACAAATGTACCAACAGTTATTCATTGAATTTACACGTGTACGTGGCATGTTAATAAAGAAATAATATCAAACTTCCACTCACGACAACAATATATTTGTTTACAGTACTCAAACAGCTGAAGAACGTTGTGTTTTGTTATGTGACATGTGCGCTAATTTCAAAAATAAAATTTTCCACAAACAGAAAATGTAGGCTCTAAAAATTGACTTGTTACTTTATTGAAAAAACAAGAGCTAATCGGTCATTTAATGGTTATTTAAGAATTTAGCAGGTGTAAATGCGTAAATGCGTAAAAATATCAGTTTGTAAGACCGAAACATTTTATTTGTTGGCCAGTGATTTTCTGTCCCTGGTCCGCATTGGCGTCAGACGTCCCCTCCTTCTACTATCATAGGATCAACTGAAAAAAAGATGGACATCTGAGAAGCTACGAACCAATTAAAGTTAGTATATTCTGGTAAAGAAATCATATATTTAGAAATTAACACACAAATACGAGGTAGCACTGCCACAACGTCTTCCTTAAGGCATCGCTCACAAATATAGCGTCTTGGCGAGTAACTGACTTCCTGTAGGACAACTCAGAAGTTATAAATAGTTCCATAAATAGTTAGGCTATCAGAATAAAGTCGAGTCCCTAGAGAGTGTGAACGGTAAACCTGATTAAAACACGATAATGAAAGAAGCCAGCCATTGCTAATGATTAGTATTACAGAAACCAGTGGTTGGTCGACAAAGCTTTCCACCCTACGACGTGTGTATTTGCAATGCCGATATTTCGCGGTACATATGCGTGATATCACAGTGGCAGCCCCCGACGCAGTGTGCGCTTCCTAAGGCAAATCAAGACGGACAAAACCCGGACAGCTAAACACGAGGTTGTTCCCGGAAGTGACAGAAGGCAGCAGTTTCAAGAAGGTGCTGATAACCGCCGAGCGATGATTCTCATGATGTAGACTCGCTGAGAAACTGGAACTTGTTGCTGGAGAATGGCTCCAATTGCTCTTTGTAACCTCAGTCGCAGCACTTTGGTGTGCGTCCGGAAGTAAGGACTACGTTCCCACAGCCAACGTGACAGAGGATGGAAACGAACCGATTGTGCAGCCTCGCTCCACAGAGGGTACGGCCTCTTTGCCTTTCAGGTTGGGACACCTGCTTGGGCGCCACTAATCCGAATGAGTGAAGAACTGATACAGCTCTGCCATTGCCTGGCTTCAGCTGCAGTTTCAGTTTGAAGTAGTGGCCAGGAACCTTTGCTGGACTTAGCCATCTTGGTCATTTTTTATATTAAGTAATTAAACTGGGAATGCCAAAGTTACCCCGCCCCCTCCGACTGATTATTGCATGGTTATCTATGCAGGAAAGGCAACGATGGTGTCTGCTGACCTGGAAAAATTAACTTCGCAGTAAAAGAAAAGGCTAATTAAGTTTGGTGATTCGTTAATTAATCAACTGACTGGTCTGAGTTTATTATCAAATTACTGGAAATTGTATCAGGAGTCCGAAACTTCGATGGCAATTAGAGTTCATTTCTCTCTCTTCCTTTGGTTTGCACAGTCGATGTGGTCTCGCCACATGCTTACACCAATCAATGCCTTATAGTGCTCTTACGGGGCAGGTCCTACCGCCAGACAGGAATCGAACCTGGGCCGGCTGGTCCCGGCGGAGGTTCGCCCCCCCCCCCCCCCCTCCAGCGTGTGTGTGTGTGTGTGTGTGTGTGTGTGTGTGTGTGTGTGTGTGTGTGTGTGTGTGTGTGTGTGTGTGTGTGTGTGTGTGTTTGTCTTTGTCTTTGTCTTTGGATACTTTAGGTTAAGGAGTGTGTAAGTTTAGGGACTGATGACCTTAGAATTTAAGTCCCATAAGATTTTACACACATTTTTTATTGAACGTGGGCTCGTAGGACGGCAATCCGTCACGCTGACAACTTTTTTTTTTGCCTTTTTTTCGTTGTTGATCGTTGTGTTTGGTCGTTTCGGACGTCCCGTTCAAATTCGTTTATTGATCCTTCCACTCAGTTTTTTATTACAGAGACCAACCAGCTTCTAATAATTTCCGGGTATGCAGCCGGATCCCGTCGACGTTCTGCAGAATGTCGACGGGATCCGGCTGCATACCCGGAAATTATTAGAAGAACAAATACGCCGGGAAAATTTCAGAAGTCACACCAACCAGCTCTCTGACCGAACACGCTGAGCTACCGGGCCGGCGTCCACTCAGCTTTCGGGGTGGACACTTTCATGGTGCAATGGATCTATAAAATACTCCTGAACATAAAGTAAATGAAGATAAATTGTGACCAACATCTTCAACTGTCCTAATACAACATTTCGGTGTAAATGTGACTCTTCTTGTAGGAGAAACGCGGGCACTGCAGATGTACCTACACACCACTGTATGTTCTAATACCTGTAGTAATGAAAATGGTACACCAAACGACAAATTCTCCAAGTGTCCATTGTTGCAGCGCGCCTCTTGAAGTTCGCGGCGACTTGCGCTCTCTGGATCCAACTGAAAATTGTGTATAAAATACTGCTAAAGGAAATGTAAAGGAAGATTGTTTCTTCTGGAGGTATTTATTTGAAATATGTTGTGAACACACCTGTTAATAGTATGAACAAAGGAGAAGCGAGCATATATCCAATCGAGAGTGAAAGATCTAACACTGAAAAATGGATTTGGAGGGAAATAAATTCATGAGAGATTTCATTTAATTTCAGTTATAACTCCGGAAAACAGACACTGTAATTCATGAACCATACATATAAATGTCCACTATTGGACTCCGTGGTTACACAACACCACACATTCACAAAGCAGAAAAATAACCCTTGATCTATTGTAATCCGTGGTATACTATTTAGATTACTCGAAGAAAAATCGGTATCGATCATCGCTCATTCAAAGACGCTATCTGAACAGAGAGTTAACCTTGCTCACATGTCTACATAAATTGCGAAAGCGTCTCTCATGATCCACAAGAAAAGTCATGTAATACTGAACTACGCTCTCTGCAATGCAAGGAAACAAGAAACGGACTCAGCGATGACCCTGAACATTCCATGTCAGTAACAAACAAAACAAAATTTCAAACTTAATTGTCAGCAGACAGAATGATGTTAATAGATCCATTTGGTGACCACAGGAATGTAAAGTGTGTCTCCAGGTGGCCCCCTGTCCGAACAAACGAAAACGTGGCCTTTAGAGTCTTTGAGTCATGCGAGCGATACACAACTCGCATGTTATACATAAAATAAGATTCGTATAACGTCGCGCGGAACGTGATCTTTACCATTATTTACGGCCGCAGAGCTCAACAGCGGCAGTTCTCAGCTACATTTGGCGTCCAAACAACACAGTTTCTTTGCAAAACGTACATGTGTATTGTTGCTACCTTAGCTCTATTAAGACACATTTCCTTCTTGCCTTTTTCTTACACGTGGTACTCTCTCCATAATATATACAGGGCGTTCCATTGATAGTGACCGGGCCAAATATCTCACGAAATAAGCATCAAACGAAAACACTACAAAGAACGAAACTCGTCTCGCTTGCAGGAAGAAACAAGATGGCGCTATGATTGGCCCACCAGATGGTTCTGCCATAGGTAAAACGGATATCAACGGCGTTTTTTTTTTTTTTTTTTTTTCAAATATGACCCCCATTTTTATTACATATTCGTGTAGTACGTAAAGAAATATGAATGCTTTAGTTGGACCACTTTTTTCGCTTTGTGATAGACGGCGCTGTAGTAGTCGCAAACGTGTAAGTAAATGATAACACGTAACATTCCGCCAGTGCGGACGGTATTTGCTTCGTGATACATTACCCGTGTTAAGATGGACAGTTTACCAATTGCGGAAAAGATCGATATCGCGTTAATGATATATAGTGATTGTGATCAGAATGCCCAACGGGCGTTTGCTATGTATGCTGCTCGGTATCCTGGACGACATCATCCAAGTGTCCCGACCCTTCGCCGGATAGTTACGTTATTTAAGGAAACAGGAAGTCTTCAGCCACATGTGAAACGTCAACCAACACCAGCAACAAATGATGACACCCAAGTAAGTGTTTTTAGCTGCTGTCGCGACTAATCCGCACATCAGAAGCAGACAAATTGCGCGAGAATCGGGAATCTCAGAAACGTCGGCGTTGAAAATGCTACATCAACATCGATTGCACCCGTACCATGTTTCTATGCACCAGGAATTGCATGGCGTCGACTCTTAACATCGTGTACAGTTCTGCCACTGGGCACAAGAGAAATTACGGGACGGTGACAATTATGTAAAGTTCTACCGATGTTACTACAAGATGTTTCGCTGCATGACAGAATGGCGATGTACTTCCAACATGATGGATGTCCGGCACAGAGCTCGTGTGCTGTTGAAGTGATATTGAGTAGCATATTTCATGACAGGTGGATTGCTCGTCGAAGTTCCATACCATGGCCCGCACGTTCACGGGTTCTGACGTCCTCGGATTTCTTTCTGTGGGGAAAGTTGAAGGATATTTGCTATCGTGATCCATCGACAACGCCTGACAACATGCGTCAGCGCATTGTCAGTGCCTGTGCGAACATTACAGGAAGCAAACTATTCGCTGTTGAGAGGAATGTCGTTACAAGTATTGCGAAATACATTCAGGTTTACGGACATTATTTTGAGCATTTATTGCATTTATGTGGTATTTACAGGTAATCACGCTGTACCAGAATGCGTTCTCAGAAATGAAAAGTTCCCAAAGGTACATGTATCACATTGGTTTAACCGAAATAAAATGTTCAAACGTACCTATGTTCTGTATTTTAATTTCGAAAAACCTTGTAATGTTATCTATTAATTTGTTCTGAAAGCGGTGCTGACATTTAAGACAATAAAAGCGGGTTAAGAGCTGTGAGCTATCTGGGGAAGTTAACGTTGCATTACTGAGCAGCTGTTTCACCAGGTATCCAGTCTAGCTGCTTACCAAATTCCCACCCAGACTAACACTAATTATAATCTTTTAGTAGTCATCTTACGATAACCCGTTTTATATATATATATATATATATGTGTGTGTGTGTGTGTGTGTGTGTGTGTGTGTGTGTGTGTGTGTGTGTAACAATTTAAATAAAAAGAAATAGATCAGTTTATATTTGGACATTTATTTTAACATTGATCATTGTTCCGTTAAACTTTCAGCACATTAAACTTAATTCATAACTAAACTGGCGCCTTATTTAGGATTGTGAGAATGTGAGTTTGTAATCTTACGGAACACGTCAAATATGGAGCCAAGATTGGGAGACTGCATACAACACTGCATTCATAAAATAACACACGAAGAACGTTGAAACATATGCAAGAGGAAATTAACCACAACCAACCGATTCAATTCTCACCCAAAGAAGTTACGTTCGTAGCGCAATCCTGTCCGTCATGAAATTACCACACACTGGTATACTGAATTCATACTAACTCTCTATGAAATCTTCCCGAAAAGAATAGCTGAGGGCTACTTTCATGATTACACTACATGTATCACGTGGTCAACAAGGTTTACACAAAGAGGGTAACTCCACAATAATTTTGATAATTAAAATAAATTACATCGAAACACGAGTTACAAAAGAAAAACCTCGAACTGGTTACTATTGTCTTACTATTAACCTGGTGGGTCAAACAATTGTATAAGCACGTGGTACTGGTCTCACAAAGTACACCCCACATGGGTTGAACATAAAGAAAAGTTGCTATATTGAAAAATATTGTCAAGACGAGACGTTATAATCTCACGCACATTCGCATTTAAGATTGATGTACTTAGAGTTACGGGTCATCCACACGTTGTTCCATTTTACTCACAAAGTAGTGACAAAACAACTACCAGAAGATATTCAGAACTTCACACTCGAATTACACTGCGTTTCAATTTAAGATAACGTAAGATATTTTAGATCTAAACCTGAAATAAAGGTGTTTAAATTTTCAGTTAGGCTGAACTTAAGAAATTTATTGTCCTACGGACTTAGCAGAGACGCGCTTAGCTGGAGATCTTACCACTTCAGACGCTCGCCGCGAACAGATTGCTGTGGGCCCCTCCTGAGAGTGTTTCACAGATACAAAACGGAAGTGAGCAGGGAGACAGCTTCCTATACCAACATGACAAGGGACGGACAGGACCATACTAAGGATAGAAACCTCTTTGGTTTTAGAAAGCATAGCTACCTGTTCCGACGTTGGTCCTACTGTTCTCTAGCAGACAGGCTTGTCTGCTACCATCAGGCATGCAACTATCAATACATTTGATCATTCATCCTTTCACACAAAAGGAAGGGGGATGACAGTATCTTATCATACGCAGTGTATAAAAGAAAGCGGATGTAGGTTCCGTATGAGATTGTGTGACATGAATTACATATAAACTGTGTTTTAAACTGTAGTAGTGTGACGGATCGTTCTTGATGATGAGTAAAAGTAACATGTTCCACTGCTCAGTCTCATCCCAGATATTCAGAAACACCAAAGTAAATTTAGAAGTGGAATGTATGCCGTAAATGACAACAGATTTGAGAAATTAACATGAAAAGAATCCAAAAGAGACCTTTCAACCTACCTGTTACCAACTGTTCGTCTAAAATTGTGAACCATATGTTTGTGACTAGTACAGCGCCATCTATCACAAAGCGAAAAAAGTGGTCCAACTAAAACATTCATATTTCTTTACGTACTACACGAATATGCAATAAAAATGGGGATTGCTATTAAAAAAAAACGCACTTGATATCCGTTTGACCTATGGAAGCGCCATCTAGCGGGCCAACCATAGCGCCTTCTGGTTTCCCCCCTTCAAGCTAGACAACTTTCGTTCTTTGTAGTTTTTTCGTTTGACGCTTATTTCGTGAGATACGTGGCCCGGTCACGATCAATGGATCACCCTGTATAAATAAAAATTTCTGTATATGAAAATTATTCCATCATAGGGTGCAAGATGCGAACATGTAATGTACGCAGGAACATTGTGGAACATGATCGTTTTGGTGGTCTAGATCTTATGGTAGGGAAAGCATAAAGTTGCATAGGCGTGCTGACCCCCATATCGTTTAACATAGTATAATATTGTTGCGACACTGTACACCTTCTCCAGGACCGTTGTTTCAGTGGTGCATTTAGCCCTGAATTCATTTTCATGGATGACAGTCCGTGACCGCATCTGACAGGTGAGATGGAGCAGTTCTTGGAAGGAGAGTATATTTGAGAAATGGATTTGCGTGCCTATTCCTCCCCACTTAAACCCCATCGAGCACGTGTGGGATACGTTGGGGAGATGTCTTGCAGTGCGTTCACGATGCACCAATGACCATCCAGTTGTTGTAAATCGCAATGGTGGAAGAATGGAACTCCTTGTCAACTTTTTGGCCAGCATGGGAAAACATAACTGAGCATGCACTGCCGTCCGTGCTGATCACACGCCATATTACGACACATGTCACCCTTTCCTTAATACTCAGGGGCCGTCATGGATAGCGGTGACTTCAGTGTAATTATTGTCTTGAAATGATATCATTTTTTTGTTTAATTGCGTATTTTTTTCATTTATATTCTGTAATATCCTGTGGCAGTTATTTCTATGCATGGTCCCAAGGTTCATCGAGCTATGTTACTTGGCTGTGTGCTGTCATTTGAAAGTTACTTTTGTCCTTCGTTTTGCTGACCGCCGGCCGCTGGTGGCCGAGCGGCTCTGTCGCTACAATCTGTAACCGCGCGACCGCTACGGTCGCAGGATCGAATGGATGTGTGTGTTGTCCTTAGGTTAGTTAGGTTTAAGTAGTTATAAGTTCTAGGGGACTTATGACCTCAGCTGTTGAGTCCCTTAGTGCTCAGAGCCATTTTTTTGCTCACCAGTGTGCACAGTGTTGTACTCTATGTGTCAATATTACCGCAAAACAACGGTAACGCAGCGTTCGCAGACTACGTTCGTGATTTGTTGTTCTCTTACGTTCCCTCTTGTGTAAACGATTGTTCACAGATACAGGCGAATGGTAGGGAACACTGACGAATTGCTTGCAAATGCGCATTCGATTGCGTTTGCTTCCAGTATCTCTGGTGTAAATGGGAAGGCACAGATTCCCACGAGTTAATCAGAGACATGGGTCAGTCTTGTTTTGCGCCAGTACCACACACGAATGTCGGATGCCTATCAGCGCTATCGTGGGTACGTTGAGGCTGTGCACTATCGGAACACGATCCTCCAAGCTACTGCCCAGACCCACAGTTATCAGTTTCAACGGCAGGTTTTGATTTCAAGACGATATTGCGGTGGCGTACCGCACCCTCCCGTAAACAGCTTCCTCCAGGAGGTAGGAAACAACGGAGTGGAATAGCGTGCGGTTGTCTGTTGCGGCGGCGCTGGTGGATCTGCACTGCACAACACGGTACGGCACGGGAACCCGAGAGGCGGGCCACTGCCGGGGTCGGGTGTCGATCTCGTGGGTGCACCTGGGTGCCGACACCATGCACCGAGCGCCAGCAGAGAGCCACTAACCGTCGCCTCGAGACCAGTCTATCACATCACCTTGCAACGCAAAAGCTGTCAAGTTGATCATTAATCAGTATACGAGGGGCGTTTGAAAAGTCCGTGTAAAAATGGTAACTACTTACATCCAGGGGGTAATCCTTTTTTATTTTTCGACATACTCTACTTTTTAGAGCTCTACACTTCGTCCAACACTGTTCTAATTTGTTGATCCCTTCCGAATAATAGAAATTGTCCAAGTCTGCAAAAATAGCTATTAGTTGCTGCAATCACCTCCTCGTTTAAACAAAATCTTTGTACCACCAGCCATTTCTTCAACTTGGAGAACAAATAGTAGTCCAAGGGAGCCAAGTCTGGAGAATAGGGGGGGGGGGGGGGGGGGAGGGGGTTGTGAATCGAGTTGGAATCCTATTTCCATTAATTTTGCTACCACAAACGCTGAAGGGTGCTGATGCATTATCATGATGAAAAAGGACTTTTTTGCGGTCCAATCGACGGCGTTTATCTTGCAGCTCGGTTTTCAAACGGGTCCAGTAACTATGAATAATATGCACTTGTAAGAGTTTTACCCTTTTCCAGATAGTCGATTAGGATTATCCCTTACGAATCCCAAAGGACAGTCGCTATAATCTTTCCGGCCGAAGCACTGGTCTTCGCCTTTTTTAATGCAGATTCTCCCTTGGTAACCCATTGTTTAGATTGTTGTTTGGTCTCAGAAGTGTAGTAATGTGTCCATGTTACATCCACAGTGACGAAACGACGCTTAAAGTCCTGCGGATTCTTCCTGAACAGCTGCTAACCATCCTTTCAAGACTTCACACGATTCCGTTTTTGGTCTGGCGTGAACAATCGCGGAACCCATCTTGCGGATAGCTCTCTCATGTCCAAATGTTTATGCAAAATATTATGTACCCGTTCATTCGAATTGCCCACAGCAACAGTAACCTCACGCACCTTAACTCGTCTGTCATCCATCACCACATCATGAATTTTATCAATGATTTCTGGAGTCGTAACCTCCACAGGGCGTCCAGAACGTTCAGCATCACTTGTGCCAATATGGCTACTCCGAAAATTTAGAAACAACTTATAAACGTTCTAACCGATGGTGCAGAGACACAGTAATGTTAATCAAACTTGTCTTTAGTCTCATGAGGCGTTTGCCTACTATAAAGTAATGTTTAATCACTACACGAAATTATTATTCGTCCATTTTTTAACAATCACTCGACTTTCTTGATTCACACGAATGCCAAACACAAAGAAATAGACCAGTATGGCTGAAACTTAGTGTGCGTTCTTTCCAAAGATGCTACTAACTGAACATGACTTCGATAAGCGCCGGTGGTACCATCTCTCGGACTTTGCACGGACTTTTCAAACTCCCCTCGTAAGTGCATCTTCGTTTAAGTTTGACGTGTGCAAATAAAATAATGAGACTGGTAGCGTTATGTTCTAAACCGTTTCCTTTCGTGTTTTTATTTACTTATTATTCATCTGATTTTCGAAATGATTCATTGTAAGGAAAAGATAATTTACTCACAAATGTATCTGAAAAAAGCTGCTTGTTAACTGTTGAACGGTTTTATAGTTATTGTAATGAACATTTATGCTTAGCGAAACCTCTGTAATTGTCAAAGATGGTTGAATAATGCCGGTGAGAAGAAATGATAGTAACTCCTTCACTTGACATCCGCCTTCCACTCTTTCTTTCTATCTTGTGAACTTGTACTGACAACATGTAAGTTCGAGTCATCTGTAACTAGTTTGCTTAATAATTACTTATTTCACTAAAATTAGTTGAGATAATTATTTAATATGAAACTGCCATCTTGTCTCTTTATCCTACACATAACTTGTACTGTGTGTTAAATTTTTTTCAGAGGCATGATAGGAGAGGTTGGAGGACGGTTATTTGAGGGCGGAATACCGAACACTATTTGTGTAGGTCGTAATTGATTCTCTGTTGGCAACTAGAATCCCCCTGAGATGTTTTATCCGATCATTTCCCATACCTTATTCAACATTTTTTGGTGAGAGTTATGCGGTTTGCATCGGTTACCGCCTTCGAACAGTGGCGCCCGTCAACCTACTCATCGGCTTTATGCGGCCGCGATTGTAAGAAATTCTAGTGACCTGTGCCGTACGAAGCTCTTGAAGTAGATTATTCTCCGTCATCTATGCGGCTTGCCTGCATGCCGAGACTGTTACCTTAAATAAAATTATTTTATTTTTTGACTGTTATCTAAAGCCGCCCTTCTGAGAAACCATCAATTGAAAATCTCACTGTGAGAAAAAGGCAACGCTCCATTTCTATCCAGCAACGCTGGCGATGCTGGAGTTAGAGGGGCAGTAGGTTAACACGTGATACGCCGTTAGGTGCCGTTGGACCGCGCTAGAGTCATCTTGGTTGCCCATGGTGCTGTTTTAGTGAAGCAGATATTGTTATGGGTTCTGATAATGACTGACACGAACCTTGAGTGACGGCGTGCGATCAGATTTAGCTTCAAACTTGGACACAGTACAACGGAAACCTTCGCAAAACTTCGGTAGGCCTACGAAGACAGTGTTTTGTCCAGGGCTCTGGAATTTCGGTGGTTTACGGAATTTGCAGTAGGAAGGCAGTCAACTGAAGATGAATCTAGCAGTGGATGGTTTTCGCTTTCAAGAAATGCTGTAAACATAGACATACTGCAGGATTTTGTGTGTCAGGTCACTGTTTGACAGAATGACTGTGACAGTTAAATTTTAGTCACGCCACAGTTCATCAGATATTGACGAACGAACTGGGGATAAAAATCTGTTCAAAACTGGATCCGAGAAACCTCATGCTGACCAAAAGGACATGAGGAAGGACACGTGCGTTGACTTTCTGGAATCGATCGCAAATGATCTCCATTTTCTGGAACCGGTGACGAGGCTTGAGTGTTTGAGAAGGTCTCAGAAACCAAGCCTCAGAACACACTCCAAGGTATTCAATAACAAAATAACCAAGAATGAGCGAATGAGTGATTAAACGCATACTAATATGCTGTTTTGATACCGAGGAAATCATTCATAAAGAGTTTGTACCTCCAGTCCACAGGTGTAATCAACACATTTATCGAGAAGTCCTTGAAAGATTACGCAAACAGATTATGCCTGTGAGACCAAACATAAAAAACAATTGGCAATTGCATCTCGACAATGCGCCTTGTCACACAACTATTTCAGTTGGCCAGTAAGATGATTTATGAAGGCCCCCCCCCCCCCAGCCACCTTATCGCCCGGCTTGGATGCTTGCGACCTTTTTTCTCTCCCAAGACTGAAAACACATCTAAAGGACGTCGCTTTGCGTCCCTAGAGAACACACAAATGACTGCAACTGACTAGGTGAAGGTTATTCAAGTATCAGAGTTCCAGCACTGCTATGACAGGTGGAAGAAGTGCCCACAACGCTGTGTGGCTTCCGAAGGCAAGTACTTTGAACGGGACAATATTAAATTGTATTGTTATTGGAATGAAACAGGTGAAAAAACCTGTGTCATTAATTTATTTACACATCTCACATAACACCAGTCCTGCACTATATAATTATTTCTGGGAAGAAATAATTGCAAATGACGAAAAATCTTCTTGTCTGCCATGCTTCCTGCTCGATGTCCAGAGACCGGATTTATTACTGTAATGTGTGAAGCACTTGCCTGCTTTTAATTTTTTTGACATTTATTTTCGTTCAAACCACCTCTCACATATTGTGATTCAACGTCAGAATACCACTAGGCAGCCTCGTCATGACGTCATAAAGTAATTTGTGTTGGAATTTGTGGGTCAGTGTAGTCATCAGAGAGTACTAACGAAAATAATCTGTCAGTAACATTTAACTTATAATCTACATCTACGTGATTACTCTGCTGCTCACAATAAAGTGCCTGGCAAAGGGTTTAGTGAACCACCTTCAAGCTGTCTCTCTACCGTTCTACTCTCGAACAGGACGCGGCAAAAACGAGCACTAAAATTTTCTGTGCGAGCCCTGATTTCTCTTATTTTATCGTGATGACCATTTCTCCCTATGTAGGTGGGTTCCAACAGAATGTTTTCGAAATCGGAGGAGAACACTAGTGATTAAAATTTCACGAGAAGATCCAATCGCAAGAAAAAACCGCCTTTGTTTTAATTATTGCCACTCCAATTCACGTATCATGTCTGTGACACTATCTCGCCTATTTCACGATAATACAAAACGAGCTGCCCTTCTTTGTAGCTTTTCGATGTCATTCGTCAGTCCTACTTGATGAGGATCCCACACCGCACAGCAATACTCCGGAATAGGGCGGACAAGCGTGGTGTAAGCAGTCTCTTTACTAGACCTGTTGCATCTTCTAAGTGTTCTGCAACTGAATCGCAGTCTTTGGTTTGCTCTACACGCAGTATTATCAATGTGATCGTTCCAGTTTAGGTTATGTGTAATTGTAATAGTTAAGTATTTAGTTGAATTTACAGCCTTCAGATTTGTGTGACTTACCGCGTAATCGAAATACAACTTACCGAGCGAGGTGGCGCAGTGGTTAGCACCCTGGACTCGCATTCGAGAGGACGACCCTTCAGACTTGCGTACGGCCATTCTGATTTAGGTTTTCCGTGATTTCCCAAAATCACTTCAGGTAAATATCGGGCACGGTCGATTTCCCTCCACATTCTCCCTTAATCCGATGGGACAAATGACCTCAGTGTTTAGTCCCCTCCTCCGACTAAAACAACCAACCATAACACAACTTATCAACAGCACAGATCACTTCGTGCATTGTCATTTTGTTACGAACGCCGCCCCATGGGAGTGATCCAGGCTGGGAGTTAGCTGAGATCAAGCCTTGCCGGCAGTCAGCGGAGTCCAGTATTAGCAGACGAGGCAAATAGATCAGGTTTGATTCGCGGGCTGTAGAAATGCATTCCGCAAAGCAAGTCTGCGAACAGGGTGGACCAGTTACAAAAGTTGTTATCTATTGTTCATTAATGTATGAAAAGTATGTTTACTACACATGTGGATTTTTAGATCACGTGTCGGTGTGAGCACACACAAAAAAATGGTTGAAGTGGCTCTGAAGCACTAGGGGACTTAACTTCTGAGGTCATCAGTCGCCTATAAGTTAAAACTACTTAAATCTAACTAACCTAAGGACATGACACACACCCATGCCTGAGGCAGGATTCGAACCTGCGACCGTAGCGGTCGCGCGGTTCCAGGCTGTAGCGCCTAGAACCGCTCGACCACACCGGCCGGCTGAGCACACAATTTTGTAATTACTGAGGTTGTATTATGTTAACTGCAGGGTAATGGGCTTGGTGGTGCTGGCGCATAGACTGCGCCAGTTCCCACCACTAGTGACTCCAGGTTAGTCCCTGCACCCACCACCAATTCGTTCATTTACAGCTTTTTCTGGCCTCTCTCTTGTTCATTAGCCCTCACCAAATTAAGCTGGAAGAAGAACGACATTAACACTTGGCAGCAGTAACACGTGACTACTATAATTCGTATGGAAAATTATTACTTTAAGTAAGTTAAATAAGCTGTTGTAATAATAACTCGAAGCACTTAAACAGCTGATCAGTTAAACATTATTTTACCAACCTAGGTATCGATGAATCGAACCAAACCCAAAAATACTATTAATCATATGTATAACACACATTACACTAAGCCTGTGAATTAATTCTGCACTATCTGCAGAATACTTATTTAATTTTCATTCCTGTGTAATCGTCGTTGTAAACGTAAACTGGGAGCCGCAAGTACTTAGTGAAATAGCTCCTCAATTGCACCCTGTTGCAGCCCCATAAAAATAAAGAACACTCAGAAGGTATCTCTGAACAACGTTCGAAAGTTTGTCGGTGGAGCTCTGGCCCATCCTGTATGGTATCACTACAATTCAGTCAACGGTACGTGGGGAACATCCAACCACTTGCGATGAAGTCAGGTCAGTTCACCAGCTTACTACATATTTCTTCACGATACTCCAGTAAGCATGCGGACGGACATAGAGTACATGTTTTCTAATATCTGTTGTTGGCAAAAATCTTCGAAGTTCTTGACCTCTTTACTTACAATTTTTGTGCTATGCTCTAGTAAACATTGTAACGGTCATAGGCTACATATTTTTAATATATTTATTAAGAGGAAACGTTGTTGGCAAAAATCTGAAAAAGAGTCCTACATCCCACTAGGTGAATATAGGGCGTACCAGTGGGAATTCCCGCCTCAGTTAAAAGATCTGCAAACGTTTCGAAAACTTCTTCTCATTTCACATGGAGAACATTATATGCAGACAGCTGGGGTGCACATATTCCGTAGGAGGTTGTACGAGGGGCATTTAATAAGTGATGCACCACATTTTTAATCGTTTTCGGTAGAAAAAAAAGTAGAATTTCTTGTGGGGCATCGTGCAGTATTCCCGCTTCACAAAATAGTTAAACAGTTGTAATGTTGATGCTTTAAGTTGTTCTGAAAGCGGTGCTGATATTCAAGACAATAAAAGCTGGTTAAAAGCTTTGAGCTATCTGGGGAAGTAAGTCTAGCTTACCAAATTCCCAACCAGACTAACATTAAACATAATCTTTTAATAGTCATCTAACGACAACCGGTGGTATATAAAGAGAATTTAAATAAAAAGAAATAAATCAGTTTATATTTGAACATTTATTTTAACATTGATCATTGTTCCGTTAAACTTATAGCATATTAAACTTGATTCATAACTAAACTGGTGCCTTATTTAGGATTGTGAAAATGTGAGTTTGTAATCTTACGGAACTCGTCAAATATGGAGCCAAGATTGGGAGACTGCATACAACACTGCATTCATAAAATAACACACGTTGAAACATATGCAAGAGGAAATTAACCACAAACTACCGATTCAATTTTCACCCAAAGAAGTTACGTTCGTAGCGCAATCCTGTCCGTCATGAAATTACCACACACTGGTATACTAAATTTGTACCAACTCTCTGTGAAATCTTCCCGAGAAGAATAGCTGAGGCCTAGTTTGGTGATTACACCACGCGCTTCACGTGGTCAACAAGGTTTACACAAAGAGTGTAACTTCACAATAATTTTGATAATTAAAATAAATTACATCGAAATGCAATTTACAAAAGAAAAACCTCGAACTGGTTACTATCGTCTTACTATTAACCTGGTGAGTCAAACAGTTGTATAAGCACGTCGTACTGGTCTCACAAAATACACCCCACATGGGTTGAACATAAAGAAAAGTAGCTATATTGAAAAATATTGTCAAGACGAGACGTTATAATCTCACGCACATTCGCATTTAAGATCTTAGTTGGAGTTACTGATCAACACGTGGTTCCACTTTGCTCACAAAGTAGTGACAAAGCAACTACCGGAAGATATTCTGAACTTTACACTCGAATTACACTGCGTGGCAATTTAAGATAACATAAAACATTTTAGATCTAAACCTGAAATAAAGGTGATTAAGTTTTCAGTTAGGCTGAACTTAAGAAATACATTGTCCTACGGACTTAGCAGAGACGCGCTTAGCTGGAGATCTTACCACTTCAGACGATCGCTGCGGACCGACTGTCGTGGGCCCCTACCGAGGTTGTTTCACAGATACCTACGGAAGTGACCAGAAAGGCAGCTTCCTATACCAACAGGACAAGCGATGGACAGGACCATACTAAGGATAGAAACCTCTTTGCTTTTAGAAAACGTAGCTACCTGTTCCGACGTTGGTCCTACTGTTCTCTAGCAGACAGGCTTGTCTGCTGCCATGAAGCATGCAACTAGAAATACATTTGATCATTCATCCTTTGACACAGAAGGGAAGGGGGATGACAGTATCTTATCATATACAGTATATAAAAAAGCGGATGTAGGTTAAGTATGAGACTGTGTGACATGAATTACATATAAACTTTGTTTTAAACTGTAGTAGTGTGACAGATTGTTCTTGATTAAGTGTAAAAGTAACACGTTGCACTGCTCAGTCTCCTCCCAGATAGTCAGAAACACCACAGTAAATTTAGAAGAGATATTTATGCCGTTAATGACAACATATTGAAGAAATTAACATGAAAGGAATCCAACAGAGACCTTTCACAGTGACAGAGTTTGGCAGTGGTACCTATATTATTTTTCTCCTGACCCGGTTTCGCACCAAGTCCATGTATGGAAAATCAGATACGTCGATGCTTGCATGACTGGAGCCATCAATACGTGTAATCCGTGAATTTTTTGTGGAGTGTGTACTTCAAAAACTTGACAAGTCATACGGCCAGGAGCCTGAAGATGGCAGTAATAGGATGCGGAAACAGATGGTGTAAATAAAATAACCACTTGCGGAACGTACGGATGTTCTCTGTGTGTGTCGCAGGTAGAGCAGGAGTTGACAGCGCGGCGCATCCCTGCTGCAAGACAGGGCCTTACGTGCAGTGGTCGGCCGGCGCCGGAAGAGCGAGCGAGGGCAGGGAAGGGGACAAGGGACCCGTGGGAGCCCGGGGCCGGTAGCGGCGGCCGTCGTGCGGTGTCGCTTTCTGTGAGAACGATAGCGACGGACGCGCCCACGTACGGCCGACACCCGATCGCAACCGATCCGCTGACACGGCCGCGACGCGCCGCAGGCGCCGCCCTGCACGGCAGCCGCCCGCCCTGGCCCGCGTCCACGCAGCTGCAGCTGCAGCCGATCACACGGCGCCCCCGCCGAGCCCAGGCCGACCCCTACCGCAGGCAGCGCTGGCCTCTGGCGACTGCTGTTCCCACAGTGGCACACTCCACGCCGGGCGCGTGCAGGGCTTGGTTTGTGCGTATGTAAACCAGGCAAACAGAGACAGCTGTTGCACTGCAGACGGAGGGCACCAATGAATGGAACACTTACGCCATTTATTTGATACATACTGCACTACTGGCCATTAAAATTGCCACACCAAGAAGAAATGCAGATCATAAACGGGTATTCATTGCACACATACATTGTACTAGAAGTGACATGTGATTACATTTTCACGCAATTTGGGTGCATAGATCCTGAGAAATCAGTACCCAGAACAACCACCTCTGGCCGTAATAACGGCCTTGATACGCCTGGGCATTGAGTCAAACAGAGCTTGGATGGCGTGTACAGGTACAGCTGCCCATGCACCTTCAACACGATACCATAGTTCATCAAGAGTAGTGACTGGCATATTGTGACTAGCCATTTGTTCGCCCATCATTGACCAGACGTATCCAAGTGGTAAGCGATGCTGGCCAGGGCAGCAGTCGAACATATTCTGTATCCAGAAAGGTCCATACAGGACCCGCAACATGCGGACGTGCTTTATCCTGCTGAAATGTAGGCTTTCCAAGGGATCGAATGAAGGGTAGAGCCACGGGTCGTAACACATCTGAAATGTAACGTCCACTGTTCAAAATACCGTCAATACGAACAAGAGGTGACCGAGACGTGTAACCAATGGCACTCAATAACCATCACGCCAGGTGATACGCCAGTATCGCGATGACGAATACATGCTTCCAATGTGCGTTCACCGCGATGTCGCCAAACACGGATGCGACCATCGTGATGCTGTAAACAGAACCTGGATTCATCCGAAAAAATGACGTTATGCCATTCGTGCACGCAGGTTCACCGTTGAGTACACTATCGCAGTCGCTCCTGTCTGTGATGCAGCGTCAAGAGTAACCGCAGCCATGGTCTCCGAGCTGCTGCAAACGTCGCCGAAAAGTTCGTGCAGACGGCTGTTGCCTTGCAAACGTCCCCATCTGTTGACTCAGGGATCGAGACGTGGCTGCACGATCCATTACAGCCCTTGCGGATAAGATGCCTGTCATCTCGACTGCTAGTGATACGAGGCCGTTGGGATCCAGCACGACGTTCCACATTACCCTCCAGAACTCACCGAGTCCATATTCTGCTAACAGTCATTGGATCTCGACCAACGCGAGCAACAGTGTCGCGATACGATAAACCGCAATCGCGATAGGCTACAATCCGACCTTTATCGAAGTCTGAAACGTGATGGTACGCATTTCTCCTCCTTACACGAGGCATCATAACGTTTCACCAGGCAACGCCGGTCAACTGCTGTTTGTGTATGAGAAATCGGTTGGAGACTTTGCTCATGTCAGCACGTTGTAGGTGTCGTCACCGGCGCCAACCATGTGTGAATGCTCTGAAAACCTAATCATTTGCATATCACAGCATCTTCTTCCTGTCGGTTAAATTTCGCGTCTGTAGCACGTCATCTTCGCGGTGTAGCAATTTTAATAGCCATTAGTATATCTCGGACTTCTGTGATGTAGCTGGGCTCAGCCGCTAGTTGATTTCATCAAGTTTACCAGCTGTACGCTGGTCTTTGCCAACGGCTTTGCCGCAGTGCTAACACGGGCTGCCATCCGATCACCGAACTTAAGTGCTGTCGGGTTGGGTTAGCACTTGGATGGGAGACCATCCAGCCTGCCGAGCGCTGTTGGCAAGCGGGCTGCACTCAGCGCTTGTGAGACGGAGGAGCTCGGTGACTGAGAAGCAGAGGCTCCGATCTCGTAAACCGACATACGGCCGGGAGAGCGGTGTGCTCACCACACGGCCCTCCATATCCACATCAAGTGACGCCTGTGGGCTGAGCATGACATGGCGACCGGTCGGTATAATTGGGCCTTCGTGGCCTGTTCGGGCGGAGTTTAGTTTTTTACACTGGTCTCTTACTTCGTGTTGGCCAGAAAAAGTGCACATATCGATACATTAGATTTAGCGTATTTCAAAACGAATCTACTGGTTTTAAGGATTTGTAGGAGTCATTATTTTCAAGTTACAATTATAAATAATAAATCAAGTGAAAGAGCTTTTCATACAGTGTTGTTTGTACACCTGTGTGCAAAGGAAATTTTATGGAAGGACCAAGAGTGACTCAAGATCGTGTTGAACGAGTGAGAGTCTTTACTTATAGCCCCCAGAAATCACTTGCAGAAATGTTTGATACACACTCTGCCGTCTGACAGCACTACCAGTTTCCATCATGGACTATCTTCGCAATGGAGAAACGTCTGTTGTGACAACGTCACAATTCGTACATGCTATGTACCCAGAAAAGTATGCGCCATTCTGAGTAAATAGCACGTATGACATGTGAAGTTGGTTCAGAATGGTACAAATGGCTCTGAGCACTATGGGACTTTATTTCTGAGGTGATCAGTCGCATAGAACTTAGAACTACTTAAACCTAACTAACCTAAGGACATCACATACATCCAAGCCCGAGACACGATTCGAACCTGCGACCGTAGCGGTCGCGCAGTTCCAGACTGTAGCCCCTAGAACCGCTAGGTCACCCCAGCCGGCCATTTGAAGTTGTCACAAGAGATATTATTCCACTGTTGAGAAGGCCTCTGATCGAAACTGGTAGTGAATAAACATATTGTAAGACAGCAAAAGTGTATCGAAGATGTTGTGAGTCGCTTGTAAACATTTTCTACCCAAGAAATCAGTTCGGAAGAGAGTCGTGAATTGTTAGTTCCAGTGACATCCATAGGGCGATTTTAAGGAGATGCTTGCAGCTGTGTCCTTATCCTTGTTACAAGCTCTAAAGGCTACAGACTGAGCTATGCAAACGAAATGTTGCTGCACGACGATGAAGATTTTCTGGATCGTGCCGTCGTCAGTGATGAATCGACATTTCACATAAGTGGAAATACTGACACACAAAATGTGCGCATCTGGGTGTCGGAAAATCATCACGAGATCATACAGCTGCATCGAGACGCCTGTAAATTAATGTTCTTTGTGCCACGTCCCGGCGGAAAATGTATAGGGCTTTCTTTTTCAGTGAGGCAGTTGCAACTGTTGTTTCTTATCTTGATGCGCTAGAACTATATGTCTTTCCTGTATTGGAAGAAGCTGAACCACAGAACTTTATTTGATAGAAAGATGGTGCGCCACTTAATTGGCTTAAATCAGTACACGATTGGTTAAACGACGATGTATTCGATCGTTGGATTGGCTGCAGGGGATCGGGTGACAGGATCATGCGTCCGCCACCAGCTGAACTTCCCGACTTCGGAAAACGAAGTGTTGCAAGAATTATTCCATACACACTGATTAAGGTTTGGGAAGAATTCTACTACCGACGCGATGTATGACGAACAGTGCTCACACTGAACATTTGCAAGAAAAACTGTTGGAATTGCTCTCGCATTCGATGCATTATTTATAATTGTAACGTCAGTGTAATAAATACTAAAAAGCCTTAAAACATAGTATATATGTATATAACTAGGGAAGCAGTAGCAACAGAGTGGATATATATATACTGGGAGATGAAGAAGCTTGCACAGGATAGGGTAGCATGGAGAGCTGCATCAAACCAGTCTCAGGACTGAAGACCACATTTCTTAACTAGAGAAGCAGTGAAGCAGTAACAACAGAGTGGGTCAGTCAGGCGAGGTCAGTGACATACAGCATAAGCTAGTCAGCGGACTTCACTTGAGTAAAGGATCCATCAGCGACATTTCAGACTTTTCACGCTGCCCAAGACGACTATAACTGATGTGACGTAAAGTGGAAACGAGAAGGAACAACCACAGCTAAATCAAAATCAGGCAGATCTCATTTAGTGATGGACAGGATTGGAAAGTGGTTCTAATAATCGCCTAAAATCAGCTGAACGATTCCTTCGTGAGTTCCAAAGCTGCGACCAGCAGTCTAGCTATCAAAATGTTTTTGCGAACAGAGCTAAAAAATGAATGCCGCGGTCGAGCAGCGTCTCACAAACCATACATTTCTGTAGGCAATGCAAAGCGACGCTTGATGTGGTGTAAAAAGCTATCATTGGATAGTGGGTGGCTATGAACAAGTGATTGTGAGTGATGAATCACGCTATACTCTCCATCACCGCCGTGGAAGAGTTTAGGTTCGGCGACTGCAAGAGAACGTAAGCAGGCATCATGTGTAATACCAACTATAAAGTACTAACGAGGTGGTGTTACTGTAAAGGAATGTTTTCGTGGTTAACATGTAGTTGCAGTATTGTGCGTAAGAAAAAGCTAAATGATGAAGTATCTGAAAGGAGAATTTGGAGACGGTGATTGTTTCAGTATGACAGTGCACACTGTCATAAAATATCGCCTATGAGGCAATGGTTTGTAGACAGTAACATTCCTGAAATGGACTGGTCCATCCAGGGTCTCATCCTTAACCCAACACTACACCTCTCAGATGAATTACAACGTCGACTTCGCTTGAGACCCCGCGTCCAACATCACTACATTCTAAACCGAGCGAGGTGGCGCAGTGGTTAGACACTGGACTCGCATTCGGGAGGACGACGGTTCAATCACGCGTCCGGCCATGCTGATTTAGGTTTTCCGTGATTTCCCTAAATCGCTCCAGGCAAATGCCGGGATAGTTGCTTTGAAAGGGCACGGCCGGCTTCCTTCCCCATCCTTCTCTAATCCGATGAGACCGATGAACTCGCTGTCTGGTCTCCTTCCCCCATTAACCCAACCCCAACCCATCACTACATTCTCTGGCCTCGGTTCTTGAGGAATAATGGAATGACAGTTCTCCACAGACATTAATTGAAAGTGTCCCCAGTAGATTTCAAGCCGTCATAAAGGCGATGGGCGGACACATCTCATATTAACGCACTCTAACAGGAGTGCGGATGTAGCGCCAACTATGTTCCGAAAGTAAGTTCTGTCGTATTTCTGAAAGAGAAGAAGGTACACCAGGTGACGCAAACAAACGCCATATGAACCCACACCCGTTGTTGGTTCAGTGACGGAATGGGGCATCACCGAGGAGAAATGACGCAAGCTCAAAGCGCTAGAAAGAGAGAGCAGCAGCAGACTGGCGTGCCCGAAGCTGTTCCAGTACACATCACGATGGCATACGGACCTGTACTGACAACGTGGTCGCGAGTGGAAATGGGTGCTCCTGTCCGGTATGAAGGGGCACGTGGGACTACTGTGTCTGTTATCCATGAACGCCTACTGATCATGTATGGTGAAGATTTCATGTCTCGTCAAATGGTTGATCGTCGGTATTGCATGTTCAGAGGAGGGCAGAGTGTGGAGGATGTAGGTCAAAGTGAACGTCCCTCCACATTCACAGCCAATGCTGAGGTGAAGCAGACTGTGCAACAGTTCTTTGCATCACAGGGCACCAGGGCAGATTCTTCAAACTGATTGCATGCTACGACAAATGTCTCGATGTATGTGGAGAGTACGTGAAAATATAGTGCAAGGTGTATAGTGAAATGAAATGTGTGGCTAGGGCCTTCCGTTGGGCAGACTTCGCCTGGTGCAAGTCTTTTGAATTGATGCTAATTCGGTGACTTGCGTGTCGATGAGGGAGATGGTGTTGATTAGGACAACACAACGCCCAGTCCCTGAGCGGAGAAAATCTCCGACCCAGCCGGGAATCGATCCCGAGCCTCTTGGCATGATATTCCGTCACGCTGACCACTTAGCTACCGGGACGGACGGTGTGTAGTCATTGACACCAAAGTGTATTTGTTCAGGGCAGTAAACTTACCGTCGGGAAAACAATGACGGAAATTTCTATCCGGAAATTCTTCGTACTTTCCACTTGTAAGATACAGTTACACAACGCGCTTCTGATTCAGAAATAGCATTTGTATATTGATTGTTTGTTAAGAAGATCGTTTTATGCTTTGGGTACGACATAGAAAGATCTGCTAGCAGTTATCGAAATACTACGCCATCAGAAATGTGTTCTTCATAGATTTCGGTTTATTTTTCAGCCATCTTGTTCTCACCGCAATGCGTAATCCCAACGGATGCGTGCGACTAGTGTGTAAGAGCTCAAACAGGGCAACAACTACGCTTAGTCAGGAAACAGACATCTTTACACCAAGAAAAAAAAATCCACAAGGACTGTGCGGCAACGTCTGAAGCACTACAGACTGTCAGCGAAGCGCCTGTTGTTGCGACCTTCCTTGACGCGGTAGCGGAGAAAGTAGCGTCCACTCAACCGTTCTGCTCAACAGTGGACACGGGAGTGACAACACATCTAATTTTGAGGCGAATCCCGCTGGCGTGAAGACTCGGGATGGACGTACTCGTCTGTATAGACAGCCAGTAGAACGAACATTGTCAGTCTGCATTCGTCTCCGTCATGCGGGCCCAGTTGTTTGTGTGGTGGTGCGGAGCGACTGGATACACATCACAGTCACATCTGGTTCGCATGGACGGTAATGTGGACAGCATACGTTAAATTTCCCACATATTAAGGTAAATTTCCCATGAATTCACTTTAAAAAAATCGTTTGTCTGTTTTTTGTTTTTCGACTCAAAAATCTCTCTTCGTGCGTCCAAACCGCTGCTTTCGTATTCAGTGTTGTTATTAGACTCCTGTTCGAGAAACGTGTACAAGTTGACAACCCTGTCAGAAAATGCGCTTTGGGATGCTTTTATGTTTTACTTGTACAGTATATCTTTGGTTTTCGAGCATTGTTTTCCTTATCAGCTTTTCTGTAGTTTGAGTTGCTGCTACGCCATTTTCGAAAGCTATTATGCCTCTAATTTGTTTTAATGTGGAACAGTCTAAAGTAGGTACGAATATACTCGCAGTCTTGGTTTAATATGAAACAATCACTGCTGGCGGCTAATTCCATATCAGTGGCCGAAGCTGATAAGTGGGTCCTCGAGGCAACTAGAGACAATAAATAACAAGGAGAAATTAGGAGAGCAAGAGGCAAGTTGGGGAATATGTAAACCAATAAGATTATGCAACTGCTGTGTATGAGGAACAACGGAGGTAAGTCGTACATTAAATACTGTTTAGAAATAAATTTCCTGAGAGTTAAAATTTCTGAGATGTTTGTTTTATGCACAAAAAAATCTATTTGAGCTGCTGTTTATTCGGTGGAAGTGTGTCCCTGACAGCTGAAGCGGGCTCTGCGCTGCAGCTTCGCATGCCTCCATAACCAATAGTGTAACGCGATTTTGTATACGTCTCTATTGGCAACTGCTCAAAGTTGTCACGGCTCAGTACACGGTTACTGTTTTCGCCTGCAGTCATTAGCCTTTTGCAGTTGAAAGCTGCTGACAGCGCTGAGAGCTGTCACGGACCTTCTTCGCCGTCTCGACTACAGACGTGTGAAATTTTTTGCGATGTTTCAGGGTACTATTTGAACGAAAGCAAATTACAGACACTAACGTAACACTGACAAGAGGGAAAATACATAAAAAAGTCACCTTAAATTTTTTGTATCAGATGTAAAGATTTCTGCAATAAAAACTTGTGGCTGAAAGACGTGACTGAAATCTAATTTTTAAATACACATGTTGTAAACGCACACTTAAAGCATGATGCATCTAAGAGAGATAGTTAGTCAATGCATAGATTTCGGGTATAGAAAATGTAAATGACCGATATTCGCAAAAAACTGTATTAAAGTAAACGCTTGAACTACTGAGATTAATTGTATATCAAAATGTTCAGCAACAATCACTGTTATTGTTTTAAAATTTTCATCCTACCAAGAGTTTACGTTTCTGAACTAGAAACGTGTAAAGTTTATGAAAATTGTTAGCACATGGACGATAAGAAACTGCAGCACCAAAAAATAATGAACGTGGAGTAATGAAATTTCGGGAATACATTGGCCTATTCAACATATTTAAATGTACACCAATGCAAGCCTACAGGTAAGCGCGAGATAAGCCATTCGAAATGTGAAATTCTGGTATATTGTTGCTGTTGTGATCTTCAGTCCTGAGGATGGTTTGATGCAGCTCTCCATGCTACTCTATCTTGTGCAAGCTTCTTCATCTCCCAGTACCTGCTGCAACCTACAACCTTCTGAATCTGTTTAGTGTATTCATCTCTTGGTCTCCCTCTACGATTTTTCCCTCCAAGCTGCCCTCCAATACTAAACTGGTGCACCCTTGATGCCTCAGAACATGTCCTACCAACCGATCCCTTTTTCTAGCCTACTTGTGCCACCAATTTCTCTTCTCCCCAGTTCTATTCAATACCTCGTCATTAGTTATATTATCTACCAATCTAAGCTTCAGTATTCTTCGTTTGCACCATATTTCGAAAGCTACTATGCTCTTCTTGTCTAAACTATTTACCAAAAAGAAGGTTCAAATGGTTCTGAGCACTATGGAACTTAACATCGAAGGTCGTCAGTCCCCTAGAACTTAGAACTACTTAAACCTAACTAACCTAAGGACATCACACAACACCCAGCCATCACGAGGCAGAGAAAATCCCTGACCCCGCCGGGAATCGAAGCCTGGAACCCGGGCGTGGGAAGCGAGAACACTACCGCACGACCACAAGATGCGGGCTAAACTATTTATCGCCCACGTTTCACTTCCATACATAGCCACACTCCATACAAATACTTTCAGAAACGACTTCCTGACACTTAAATCTATACTTGATGTTAACAAATTTCTTTTCTTCAGAAACACTTTCCTTGCCATTGTCAGTTTGTTTCATATCCCCTCTACTTCGACCATCAATTATTTTGCTCCCCAAATACCAAAAATCCTTTACTACTTTAGGTGTCTCATTTCCTAATCTAATTCCCTCAGCATCACTCTACTTAATTCGACTACATTCCAAAAACCTCGTTTTGCTATTGTTGATGTTCATCTTATATCCTCCTTTCTAGACACTGTCCATTCCGTTGCTCTTCCAGGTCCTTTTCTGTCCCTGACACAATTACAATGTCATCGGCGAACCTCAAAGTTTTCATTTCTTCTTCATGGATTTTAATACCTGCTCCGAACTCTTCCTTTGTTTCCCTTACTGCTTGCTCAATATACAGACTGAATAACATCGAGGATAGGCTATAACCCTGACTGACTCCCTTCCCAACCACCGCCTCCCTTTCATCACCCTCGACTCTTATAACTGCCATCTGGTTTCTGTACAAATTGTAAATAGCCTTTCACTCCATGTATTTTACCTCTGCCATCTTCAGAATTTGAAAGGGAGCATTCCAGTCAACATTGTCAAAAGCTTCCTCCAAGGCTACAAATGCTAGACACGTCGGTTTGCCTTTCCTTAATCTATTTTCTAAGATAAGTCGTTGGGTCAGTATCGCCTCACGTGTTCCAACACTTCAACGGAATCCAAACTGATATTTATAACCGGTGTAACCGCCAGAATGTTGAATGCAGGCGTGTAAACGTGCAGCCATTTTGTTGTACAGGTGCTGAACATCAGTTTGTGGAATGGCGTTCCATACATGTTCCAGTCCGCAACTCGTCGTCTAGTGGCTAGCGTTGCTGCCTCTGCATCACTCTGTCCCGGGTTCGATTCCCTGCCGGGTTGGGGATTTTCTCTGTCCGGGGACTGGGTCTTTGTGTTCATTTCATCATCATCATCATCATCATCATTCGTGACAGTGGCTAGTTT
Organism: Schistocerca gregaria; assembly: GCF_023897955.1. Classification (NCBI taxonomy): domain Eukaryota; kingdom Metazoa; phylum Arthropoda; class Insecta; order Orthoptera; family Acrididae; genus Schistocerca; species Schistocerca gregaria. The sequence continues at coordinate 305,710,845 of NC_064926.1, read as the reverse complement.
GTATTGTGTAAGAAATTGGACTGTATAAAAATTGGGACTTTGTTCCAGCGCTGATGACCGCGCTGTTGAGCGCCTCGCAACCAAACATCACCGTCATACCTGTTCCTCTCTGTCGGGCAGTACAGGGACGGGTAATGCTGTTTGTGGATGACGCTGGAGTTGTCATCCGATGATGTCTCATATCTGTTCGAGTGGAAACAGCTCTGGTGATCGCGTAGGCCAAGGAAAAATGTCGACATTCCTTAGAGGATGTTGGTCTACAATAGCGGTTACGTGGGGGAGCGTTGTACTGTTGAAAAACAGCTCCTGAATTTCTGTTCATGAATGTAAGCAAAACAGGTCGAAACACGTGATAGACGTACAAATTTGTAGTCAGGGTGCGTGGTTTAATCTCGACAGTTGTCCTGCTGTCAAATGAAATCTCACCCCAGACCATAATTACAGGTGTAGGTCCAGTGTATCTCGTAGGCAGACAGGTCGGTTGCATGTCTTCATCTGACCTACAAGACACGGCCGTCACTGTCACCGATGCAGAACTAGATTTCATCAGAAAACACGAGATCCCCACTCTGCGCTCTAATGAGCTATCACGTGACAACACTGAAGTCGTAAATGGCAATGGTTTGGGGTCAGTGGAACGCAAGATAAGGGCGCCTGGCTCGGCGATGTCCTTGAAGTAACCTATATGTAGGAATTCGTTGTGTCACTGTGGTACCAACTGTTCCTCAAATTGCTGTTGCAGATGCAGTGCGATGCATCAGATCCATACGCAAAAATTACGGTCTTCCCTCTCGGTAGCGCCAAGTGTCTGTCCGGAGTCCGGTCTTCTTGCGACATTATGTTCTCGTTTCCATCACTGCCAGAAATCATGTACAGTGAATACATCCTGTCACGGCTTGGTGCAGTATCGCTAAAGAGACAGCCACCTACTCATAGCCTTATTAGACGACCTCGTCCAAACACAGTGAGTTGTTGATTAAGGCGTCTTTGTCGAATGGAGGTTTCCTTGACTAACATCAATCACCATATCCTCTCTGAAAGGTAACTAACGCTCACGATCGTTACAGCTTGTATGTAAAGAAAACATGACTTGCATTCTCGTAGTGGTTCTACTAGGACCACCCCTATGCGAGTGGCACTAAATTTGAGTAGACATCTTTCAGATGTAGAGACACGCCTACCAATTTTCGTTTGTGCCGCACAACTCTTTCTTAGTTCTGCTGTTTTTTGTCCTTTTGTGTATTTGTCCAGGCGTTCAGAAGCAACTTACTTTAAGGAGAGTGGCTGCGCCCTATGTTAGTGAACTCTGTGACGTAATCTTTCACCTGTTGGCAGTGCTGCCCTGAGCTACCTCGATGCTGAGGATGTTTGATTGCAGTCCTGGAAAGCATGTTATCAATTGAAGACATCTGGTCATAGGTTGCCGGGAGCCTGGCACACCAACATTCGGCAGCCACTACGATTGGTCAGTTGCTCCAAAGAATTGAAGCAGCAAGGAAAGACATAGGAATATCTGTCATCGACGCTCATTCGATTCGGTGCTAGCCGGGTAAGTGTTACTGGTGCTGCTATAGGTGGCACCACTGTCTAGTAATGATTTTACTTTCGTGTGGAACCACAGAAATATATAGCTTTACAAAAGATATACGCGCCATTTGAGTAAAGAACAGATTTTATTCCACAATGTAGATTTCGGCCTTAGGCCATTATCAAGTGTTACAAGTATTAAAAATCTTTAGACTTCAGTAGAGCACAAATACTCGTCAGAAAATGTTCACTGAAGTGCCAAAGAGAGTGGTATAGGCATGCGTATTGAAATACAGAGATGTGTAAGCAGGCAGAATGCGGCCCTGCGATCGGCAACGCCTATATAAGACAACAAGTGTCTGGCGCAGTTGATAAATTGGATACTGTTGTTACAATAGCAGGAAATCAAGATTTAATTGAGGTTGAGAGTGGTGTTAGAGTTGGCGCACGAGCGATGGGACGCAGCATCTCCAAGGTAGCGATTAACTGGGGATTTTTGGTACGACCATTTCACGAGTGTACCGTGAATATCAGGAATCCGGTAAAACATCATATCTCCGACATCGCTGCGACCGAAAGAAAATCCTGCAAGAACGGGACTAACGACGGCTGAAGAGGATCGTTCAACGTGACATAAGTGTTAGCGTGGGAACCATTCAACGAAACATCATCGGAGCCGAAGGCCCACTCGTGCACCCTTGATGAATGAACGACACAAAGCTTTACGCCTCGCCTGAGCCCGTCAACGCCGACAGTGGACTGTTGGTGACTGGAAACATATTGCCTGGTCGGACTACTCTCATTTCAAATTGTATCCAGCGGATGGACGTGTACATATAAGGAGACAACCTCATGAATCCATGGAGCCTGCTTGTCAGCAGATGAATGTTCAAGCTGGTGGAGGCTGTGTAATAGTTTGGGCGTGCGCAGTTGGAGTGATATGGGATCCCTGATACGTCTAGATTTCACTCTGACAGATGACACGTACGTAAGCATTCTGTCTGATCACCTGCATCCATTCATGTCCATTGTGTATTCAGACAGACTTGGGGAACTCCAGCAGAACAATGCGACACCCATGCGTCTAGAATTGCTACAGAGGGGGAGTTGGGTTTGTTTGGGGAAGGAGACCAGATAGCGAGGTTGTCGGTCTCATCGGATTAGGGAAGGACGGGGAAGGAAATCGGCCGTACCCTTTCAAAGGAACCATCCCGGCGTTTGCCTGGAGCGATTTAAGGAAATCCCGGAAAACCTAAATCAGAATGGCCGGATGCGAGACTGAACCGCCGTCCTCCCAAATACGAGTCCACTGTGCCACCTCGCTCCGTTACAGAGTGGCTCCCGAAATACTCTTCTGAGTTTAAACACTTCCGCTGGCCACCAGACTCCTCAGACATGAACATTATTGAGCATATCTGGTATGCCTTGCAATGCGCTGTACACAAGAGATCTCCAACCCCTCGTACTCCTACGGAATTATGGACAGCGCTGGGGTATTCATCGTGTGAGTTCCCTCCAGTACTACCTCAGACATTAGTTGAGTCCATGCCACGTCATGGTCGCAGGGACCCTACACGATGTTAGGCAGGTGGACCAGTTCCTTTGGCTCTTGTGTATAAAACTTTCTGAAAGGTATAACCGACTGTAGAACATTTTTTATTCCATAATCTAGATTTCGGCCTTAGTCCATGATCAAGTGTTATCAGTACTGAAAATCAATAGACTTCAGTAGAATACAAATCATCGTCACAACATGTATCTTCGTGTATATAAACCAATTCTGTCAAAATTAAATGCGAGATCCTTTGTGTAACAGGCAAAGTTACTGGCAATTAGCATGATTTCTTCACTTGATATTTTTGCGTGATAAAATAAAGACCGAATCACAGGTTTTAAACTGTGTTACACTGTGTCTAAATAGCCACTGAGTGGTGTTACGTAGTCTACGAAGATTCACCTCCTCTACAGTCCTTACATGACCTTCAAAGTTACATCTCTTACAGTTCTGTAGATACACAACAAATAAAATTTCTCCATCTGCATCCTCTCCTGGCCAGCATTGTATGCTGGCGTTGTAGCCGAGAGGAGGACCTCTGGCAAGGTCGCGGCCCGACTTTTCTTGCCCCGCTGAGGGAAACCCGAGAGGCCGGTCCGGGGCGTGCCCTTCCGCGCAACTACGCCAAGTGGCGGTAATTAACTGCAATTGCCGTGCGGTGCTGCGCAGCCCGGCGCGTCCCACGGTTTCCGCGACTGGCGCCAGTTTCCTGTGCAGCCTGTGGGGGCGGGTTCACCGCGAGCGTGGTGCGGCATCAGACGCCGGCCACGCAGCCGCGCCATACAGATGCTAATTCCTCCCGGAGAGGAACATCGGACTAAGGCTGCCGTATCGTGCGTCGGCACGTCGCCCTGGCCTCCTCTGTCCAGCGTGCTCGCTCCTGCGTGATGGCTTACTGATGCCCCTCGTAGTACGACATTTCTCTTTTTGTGTTACATTCACCTCCGTGTAAAAATACCACGTACTGTGTCGTAGCCTTTAAGCTTTCTTCCTACCCCTGAAAGTTGCTTTTATAAACTGCGACGGAGGAGTGTACTTGTCGAAGAGAACCTAATTGAACTCTTCCTACCTTAAAGCAACAACAATAGTCACGTGTTCTTGCACGTAAGTTCTTATATACTGCCTCTGTTGCCTTCGCAGCCCATATAAGTAACTCCGAATGCCTTTGTGGATGTGTGGATACGTGCCTATGAGGCTTGTTCCCACGCTATGCTTGTGTCAGCTGACGTACAGCAACGTCTGAGCGTATTGAGTCGTTCAACATCTTGTTGCTTACATCTGTATCGGTATCCCGACTGTAATAAAATTCTACACGATGTTGTCAAATAGCGTTTTAGTTTCAAATTAACGACTCTGATAGCTGATGAGAAATTGAAATTTAGATAAAACTCGATATTTTTCGTGTTGCATAAGAATGTACAATTTTTATGCTTTCAGAAAGTGTGGTGGAATAAATGAGAAGTGTACATAAGGAAGGTGATAGGCTGCAGGCAGGTCGGGCTATTTGGTAAGGTACCAGGCCATCAATAGGCACAGTTCTTAACTAGAATATCTGTACAAACAAATCAGATAAAGTTTCTCCATGTAAAATTTCTTGAAAAACTGACCTCAACATTTAGTAAGAGAACAACACAGTACCTTTTTTATACAATATTTGTGAAATTAATAAGCAATTAAGGTCTTCAAATGAATATTCGAATTCAATTAATAACGTACAAGACCATCAATAGGCACAATTCTTAACTAGGAGATCTCTACAAACAAATGCGATAAAGTTTCTCGACGTAGAATTTCTTGAAAAACTGACCTCAATAGAACAACGTAGTAAATTTGTTATAAGATATTTGTGAAATTAATAACCAATTAAGACCTCCAAATGAATGGTCGAATTCATTAAATAACTTATATTCGAGCAAAAGCAAAGAAATATACTTCTTAAATAACTACTTTGACAGACATTGACATAACAAGCCCACTGGAGCCTTCGAATTCTAATAACAATCTGTGAAGACAACAAATTATGCACAGCAGAGAGAGAAACACAGTTAAAAGAGAATTTAAATCGTTATAACACCCATTTAAACAACTGGTAAGATACGGCTATAAAATAGGCGGGAGATGTCCGTTATACTTGATTAAGTGACACAAGACATAACACACGAGATATTCTGTGAAAATATTTTAAATGTTACTACAGAATAAAAGCAAACGACAGCTGTAGTTAACTGCTGCTAACACTATATTTTGCTTTGGCACTCGCTAAATTATCATAATATCGTACGAAAAAAACAATAGTTATAAAAAGCAACCAGTTGTGATAATAAATTAGGAACATTAAACACGGCCGGCCGCTGTGACCGAGCAGTTCTAGGCGCATCAGTCTGGAACCGTGCGACCACTGCGGTTGCAGGTTCGAATCCTGCCTCGGGCATGGATGTGTTGATGTCCTTAGGTTGGTTAGGTTTAAGTAGTTCTAAGTTCTAGTTGACTGATGACCTCAGATGTTAAGTCCCATAGTGCTCAGAGGCATTTGAACCATTTAACACGGTAGTTCACAGTTATCATGGACTCAGAGGAAGATAAGAAGTATATTGCAAATATCAATAACTACCATCATTCATAGTAACGTAGAAATGATACTGACAAATACATAAATAAAATATTAACCATGGCCTGCCGGAGTGACCGTGCGGTTCTAGACGCTGCAGTCTGGAACCGAGCCACCGCTACGGTCGCAGGTTCGAATCCTGCCTCGGTTATTGATGTGGGTGATGTCCTTAGGTTAGTATGGTTTAATTAGTTCTAAGTTCTAGGCGACTGATGACCTCAGAAGTTAAGTCGCATAGTGCTCACAGCCATTTGAGCCGTTTATTAACCATGGCAAGCAGAAAAAGTAAAAGTTCGGTGCCAACTTCCGGGTAAGATCCGAAGCTATGAAGCAACAAGTTCTCACTGAATAATTTTCTACTATGATAGTCCTGGAGTAACGGATACATTGCTTTCGACGTCGTCGGCCAAACTTAATCCAGTCAGGCTAACTTCCTCCACAAGGTACCTCACCAAGTTAACAATCTGGCGTGGACTGCAGGAAACGCACAGGAGGGCACATCCAAGGGCCTCTACGAATTAAAGAATTATAAATGTGCTGTCATTTTTTTAGTTATTGTCGATTTTTGTGGAACTACATATCCTCTATATTGTAAAAAATATTTTGCAAATCAATATTAAACGATAGTATTCGCACTCATTAGATGTCGTATTCAAAAGTCTCACTTTCTGGTCATCTGGCACGCTGCTATCGCAGTGGGTAACAAAAGAAGACGTATCACTCATATTTTCTTCATGTAAAATGCTCAACTGATAAATATTCCAGACGTATCACTCATATTTTCGCCATGTAAAATGCACAACTGATAAATATTCCAGATAAACTGTGAAATGCATCAAACGAACTGGCACTACTCATGATATACACATATTTCATGATCATTTCTCCTAATATGTCCGCAATTCAAATACTTTGAGGGACAAGACGCATGGGATACCCCCTAATATGATGTCGGACCTGTTTTTGTACAGCGTGATATGGACTCCACAAGTCCTACGAAGTCTCGCGCAGAAATATTGAGCCACACTGCTGCTGACCATAACTGCGAAAGTGTGCTGGTGCAGGATGTTGTGAACGAACTGACCGCTCAACATGTTCCATAAATGTTCGGTGGGCTTAATGTCGAGTGATAGGTATTCCCACGTCATTCGCTCTAATTGTCCAGAATGTTCAAACCAACTGTTAGCAATTGTGTCCCAGTGACATGATAAGAAGTCCATAAATGACTGCAAATGGTCTCCATGTAGACGAACACAACAATTTCCAATTAATGATCCAGTCCATTACATGCAGACACAGCCCACATCATTATAGAGCCACCAACAGCTTGCACAGTGCCTTTTTGACAATTGGGGTCCATGGCTTCGTTGGGTCTGTGCCACATTTGAGTCCTACCATCAGCATTTACCAACTGAAATCGGGACTTATCCGACCAGGCCACCGTTTTCCGATCGTGCAGGGCCCAACGGATACGGTCGCGAGAACAGGAGAGGCGCTGCAGGTAATATCATGTTGTGAACAAAGGCACTCGCGTCGGTCGTGTGATAACATGGCCCATTAAAACCAAATTTCGCCGCTCGGTTCAAGCTGATACGTTCGTCGTGCATACCTCATTGATTTCTACTGTGATTTCAAGCAGTGTTACTTTTCTGTTAGCACTGACAAAGCTACGCGAAAAATGATGTTCTTGGTCACTGCGTTGTTCGTGGTTAGAGGCAAAGCCTGAAATTTGGTCTTCTCGGTACACTTATGACGCTGTGGATATCAGTATATTGAATTCCCTAACGATTTCCGGAATGGAATGTCCCATGTGTCTAACTCCAACTATCAGACCAAGTTTAAAGTCTGTTAATTTCCGTCGTAATCACGTCGGAAACATTTTCACATAATCACCTGACTACAAATGACAGCTCCGCCAACGCACTGCCATTTTATGCATTGTGTAAGCGATACTACCGGTATCAGTACCGGGTTATCAAAAAGTCAGTATAAATTTGAAAACTGAATAAATCACGGAATAATGTAGATAGAGAGGTACAAATTGACACAAATGCTTGGCATGACATGGGATTTTATTAGAACCAAAAAAATACAAATGTTCAAATGTCCGAGAGATGGCGCCGCATCTGATCAGAATAGCAATAATTAGCATAACAAAGTAAGACAAAACAAAGACGATGTTCTTTACAGGAAATGCTCAATATGTCCACCATCATTACTCAGCAATAGCTGTAGTCGAGGAATAATGTTGTGAACAGCACTGTAAAGCATGTCCGGAGTTATGGTGAGGCATTGGCGTCGGATGTTGTCTTTCAGCATCCCTAGAGCTGTCGGTCGATCACGATACACTTGCGACGTCAGGTAACCCCCAGCCAATAATCGCACGGACTGACGTCTGGGGACCTGGGAGGCCAAGCATGACGAAGGTGGCGCCTGAGCACACGATCATCACCAAACGACGCGCGCAAGAGATCTTTCACGCGTCTAGCAATACGGGATGGAGCGCCATCCTGCATAAACATCGTACGTTCCAGCAGGTGTTTATCAGCCAGACTGGGGATGATGCGATTCTGTAACATATCGGCGTACCTCTCACCCGTCACGGTAGCAGTTACAAAACCAGAATCACGCATTTCCTCGAAGAAAAAAGACCCGATAACGGTAGATATGGTAGATCCAACCCATACCGTGACTTTCTCGTCGTGCAATGGAGTTTCCACGACAGTTCTAGGATTTTCGGTAGCCCAAATTCTGCAGTTGTGGGCGTTGACAGATCATCGGAGCATGAAATGAGCTTCGTCGGTCCACAATACGTTACTCAACGAATCGTCATCTTCCGCTATCTTTTGAAACGCCCACACCGCAAATGCCCTCCGCTTCACTAAATCGCCAGGTAACAGTTCATGATTCCAATGGATTTTGTACGGATAGCATCGGAGGGTACGCCTCAGTGCCAACGAAACACCAGTGTTTGTAATGCCGGTACGACGTGCGACTGCACGAGTGCTGACTTCCCAGTGCATAGACGAACCCGCTACAGTCTCCGTTCCTTCCTGAACTCTCTCAGCAGCATTACGCCTTGTGCTCTCTCGGCCACTATGGGGTCTATCGTCTAAACAACCCGTGGCTTCGAACTTCGAAAACATTCTCGCCACAGGTGCATTTGTCAACGGACCTTTACCCGTTCGGATCCCCATCCTATAACGAAAGGATGGTAACGCTGAACTAGGACATTCCCCATTCTGATAATACAGCTTCACTAAAAGCGCCTTTTCAGGTAACGACAATCAATCTGCGACTGCTGGTTCATCTGATTCTCTTTCTCATTTTAGCTCCTTTTATACACGATTGTCTTGCGCAGTCAGTGACGTTTTACTGTCCAGTGCCATCTGTCTGACATTTTGTGAACTTTTCTAATAAAAGCCCATGTCATTCCAAGCATGTGTTCAATTTTTACCTCTCTCCTTCGGGCATGGGTGTGTGTGATTGTCCTTAGGACAATTTAGGTTAAGTAGTGTGTAAGCTTAGGGACTGATGACCTTAACAGTTGAGTCCCATACGATTTCACAGACATATGAACATTTTTTACCTCTCTACGTTATTCCGTGGTTTTTTAAGTTTTCAAATTCATACTACGTTTTGATCACCCGGTATATGTGCATATCGCTATCTCACGATTTTTGTCACCTCAGTGTATATAGAGATGTTCAAATGCCATCAACAGGTATTAAGATTGCAGGTTAATTTTTTCGACGTGAGAATTAAAAATGTACGACCACCTGCTTTGAGCACTATATCTAGAACTCAGTTTTGTACTAAGCTGCTTTCCCCAGTGGTTGCCGTCGATCGGAGGGATCACGCATCAGCCAGTCACTATTGATCAGCGTGTGGCACGAAGGCGGTAATGAAGTTATTACCACACGAGATGTAGGGGTGCCGGCGGACTGAGGCGGGGGCGTGACTTGCGCTGCGCAGCGGTGCGTCGCGTCGCGACGGCCCTCCGTGTCCCGGAAGGCGGCCATTTCCACCTGCGGCGGTCGTCGCCCCGCCACGGGAAACAATTTGGGCGGCGTGGGCGGAGCCGTGTCCGCCGGAACTCGTCCGAGGGCGACTCCGCCTGCACGCCCTGATAAGGAGCCGGTGAGGCTTAAAAAGCCCTGCTGCCGCCGGCAGGGCGGTGGCCCGGGTCCACGGCCGATAGCGCGCTGTGCTGGTGGCCAACGTTCTCCTCCTGTGGTCCCAACATCGGCGCGCGACAAATTCAGGACACGCAACATCGGCGTGTAACAACATTCGCTACGTGGCAAATTCACAGTCACCAGTGAGACGCCCTGATAACCCTGCAGGACAGGACAAGTAGTAGGAATTGTGGAAGGGGGGCAGAATGAGCGGCTGTCAGTTACACTCCAGACGTAACACTTTATTTAGTTGTCCAAACATTATAGCGAAACTTCTAAGGCAGGCTATCGACAGAAAAACATGTTCAATTCTAAAACGGCTGAAGGCCTATGAATTATATATATATATATATATATATATATATATATATGCAGGGTGTTACAAAAAGGTACGGCCAAACTTTCAGGAAAAGTTCCTCACACACAAAGAATGAAAATATGTTATGTGGACATGTGTCCGCAAACGCTTACTTTCCATGTTAGAGCTCATTTTATTACTTCTCTTCAAATCACATTAATCATGGAATGGAAACACAGAGCAACAGAACGTACCAGCGTGACTTGAAACACTTTATTACAGGAAATGATCAAAATGTCCATCGTTAGATAGGATACACGCATCCACCCTCTGTCGCATGGAATCCCTGATGCGCTGACGCAGCCCTGGAGAATGGCGTATTGTATCACAGCTGTCCACAATACGAGCACGAAGAGTCTCTACATTTGGTACCGGGGTTCCGTAGACAAGAGCTTTCAAATGCCCCCATAAATGAAAGTCAAGAGGGTTGAAATCAGGAGAGTGTGGAGGCCATGGAATTGGTCCACCTCTACCAATCCATCGGTCACTGAAACTGTTGTTGAAAAGCGTACGAACACTTCGACTGAAATGTGCAGGAGCTCCATCGTGCATGAACCACATGTTGTGTCGTACTTGTACAGCACAGGTAGAGTATCCCGAATGAAATTATGACAACTTGCTCCATTGAGCGTAGGTGGACAAACTAAAATGAGCTGTAACATGGAAATTAAGAGTTTCCTGACACATGTCCACATAACATATTTTCTTTATTTGTGTGTGAGGAATGTGTCCTGTAAGTTTGGCCGTACCTTTTTGTAAAATCCTATATGAGAGAGAGAGAGAGAAGGCTCTAGGCTTTAACCTAAAATAGTATTTAAGGCCAAGCGATGTGAGACTTGACTAGTCAGACAGATTAAGTTTTTAAAAGCGACTGAAGGCTCATAAATTTAAAACAACTTAACTACAATAACCTTTCAATAGGCAGAAGGCCCAAGCTTTATGAGCAATAAGAAACCTTACTTCAAACGGCTGAAGGCCTTCGTTTAAAAAAAACTGCAACCAATTTTTCAACACAGAAGGCCCAAAGCTTCTAACCTGGAATGTAGTACTTGATAAATAAGTACCTTAAAACTTAAAGCGGCTGTAGGCCCATGCTTTTAATAATAATACACTACACTAAATTTTCAACAGGAAGAGCTGGCCGGTGTGGCCATGCGGTTCTAGGCGCTTCGGTTCGGAACCGCGTGTCCACTACGGTCGCAGGTTCGAATCCTGCCTCGGGCACTGATGTGTGTGATGTCCTTAGTTTAGTTAGGTGTAAGTAGTTCGAAGTTCTGGGGGACTGATGACTACAGATGTTAAGTCCCATAGTGCTCAGAGCCATTTGAACCATTTGAATCAACAGGCAGGAAGCCCACAGCTTTATCTTCCAAAAGGTAATACTTGACAAGTAAGATTATTAAAACTTAATAAAAGTGGCTGAAGGCCGGTGCTTCTAAAAACAATACAACAAATTTCCAACAGGCAGAAGGGCCAAGCTTTATCTTCAGACAACGTAAGACTTGCCCAATTTAGAAAAACTTAGAATTAAAACAGCTGAAGGCCTTTCTTTTTAAAAACACAAAACAAGCATACAAATTCCAACCACCGGCTAAGAGCCATTAAAAATACACATTTAAACGCTAGTAAGAAGGCAGTATAGGAGACGGCGCTCAGAAGTTTCCAGGGGGCTCGGTCTTCCCTTGAAATCTTAACGTTCGCTTAGGTGACACAAGAGGCCGGCCCAACTATACTCAATCCGCCGGCAACACAACCAAGAGACAGTCAGGGACCCACCGACAAGACGACTTGCTAACCACTGACCAGTGGAATTCCAAAAGCAAAATGTTAAAGACATAGCCGCCCACAACCAAAAATATATTAAGCTGTCAAAAACTACACACAATGTCGGACAGCGACAACAGGTGAGGAAAGGACATTGCCAGAATTTACGTCAGTGACCAGGGCAGGCAATCAGAACACTAACGGCCACAAGGCAGAAAATTCCACTGGTGCACTTGAATTTCAAACCGACAAATATAGTTTATTCCACCACAAGGCGGCTATATCTTCACCAACTCGAACACTCGCTGTTGCTCCCAGGAGTAGCATCAACAGCAAACCACCAACCAAGGGGACCTTAAGAACATACTTGGCTTTAGTAATAAAATCACTCAAATTTAATGTCCTGGGCCGGTGAGCAATGAACCTCGTAGCACTCAGAACAGCCCCTACACGCCCCGACACTGCATAGAGACCAACAGCGCGCCCGGCCGACTGCGCCGATCGGAGACGTGCTTGCTGATCTGTTCCAACCGACCGGCTCACTGCCAGTACGCCGACAACATTTAAAACAAGTTGTCAATGGAAATGACACCAACTACACACACAGTTGGACAAACACTTGTGTAATGTTGTCGCTTTAATTTGTTATGTGAAAGTGGTGCTGATAGACAATAAAAGAGGGTTAAAAGCTGTGAGCTATCTGAGGAAGTTAACGTTGCATTACTGAGCAACTGTTTCACGAGGTATCCAGTCTAGCTTACCAAATTTCCAACCAGACTAACATTAATTATAATCTTTTAATAGTCATACTAAAACCGGTGATACATAAATAAAAAAGAGAATTTAAATAAAAATAAATAAATCAGTTTATATTTGGAAATTTATTTTAACATTGATCATTGAAATTTCAGCATATTAAACTTGAGTCATAACTAAGCTGGTGCCTTATTTAGGATTGTGAAAATGTGAGTTTGTAATCTTACGGAACACATCAAATAGGGAGCCAAGATTGGGAGACTGCATACAACACTACATTCATAAAATAACACACGAAGAACATTGAAACATATGTAAGAGGAAATTAACCACAACCAATTTTCACCTAAAGAAGTAACGTTCGTAGCGCAATCCTGTCCGTCATGTAATTACCACACACTGGTATGCTAAATTCGTACTAACTCTCTGTGAAATCTTCCCGAAAAGAATAGCTGAGAGCTACTTTGATGATTACATCACATGATTCACGTGGTTAACTTGGTTTACACAAAGAGTGTAACTCCACAATAATTTTGATAATTAAAATAAATTAGATCGAAAAGCAATTTACAAAAGAAAAACCTCGAACTGGTTACTATCGTCTTACTATTAACCTGATGGGTCAAACAGTTGTATAAGCACGTGGTACTGGTCTCACGAAGTACACCCCACGTGGGTTGAACATAAAGAAAAGTTGCTATATTGAAAAATATTGTTAAGGCGAGACGTTATAATCTCACGCACGTTCGTATTTAAGATTGATGATCTTAGTTACAGTTACTGATCAACACGTGGTTCCACTTTACTCACAAAGTAATGACAAAGCAACTACTGTAAAATATTCTGAAGTTCACACTCGAAATACACTGCGTTGCAATTTAAGATAACATTAGATATTTTAGAGCTAAACCTGAAATAAAGTTGATTAAATTTTCAGTTAGGCTGAACTTAAGAAATCTATTGTCCTGCGGACTTAGCATACACACGCTTAGCCGGAGATCTTACCACTTCAGACGCTCGCCGCGGACAGACTGACCTGCGCTCCTACCGAGCGTGCTTCGCGATACAAAACGGAGGTGACCAGAGGGGTAGCTTCCTATACCAACATGACAAGGGACGGACAGAACCATACTAAGGATAGAAACCTCTTTGCTTTTAGAAAGCATAGCTACCTGTTCCGACGTTGGTCCTACTGTTCTCTAGCAGACAGGCTTGTCTGCTACCCTCAAGCATGCAACCAGAAATACATTTGCTCATTCATCCTCTGACACAGAAGGGAAGGGGGATGACAGTATCTTATCATATACAGTACATAAAAGAAAGCGGACTGTGTGACATGAATTGCATATAAACTGTGTTTTAAAGTGTAGTAGTGTGACAGATCGTTCTTGTTTATGTGTAAAAGTAACACGTTCCACTACTCAGTCTCCTCGCATATAGTCAGAAACGCCACAGTAAATTTAGAAGAGGAATTTATGCCGTAAATGACAACAGATTTAAGAAATTAACATGAAAGGAATCCAACAGAGACCGTTCACTTGCACGAAGACTTGAAACAACACTCGGCAGTGGCTGTACAATCACGAATACAAAACGAGAGTCGACACACACACACAGCCAACCCATGAGCGATCAAAGAGCCAATTCACGTCGTCCAGTAGGACGACCGACGATCCACGAAGACCGTCCCCGGCTCAAGTGATGTGTGGCGGCAACGGTCGGGCGAGCCAGACATCCGGGCCTCACTGCTGCTGCAACCGACTGAAATAGTGCCGCATTCCAACTCCCAGACTGGCACTTCCGAAGTGCACTGCTGGCTCGTTCCAACTCACTCCACGACAGACGACAACCGGGAAGCAATAGCAATAAGGCTGTATCGATATGCGCTGGTACTGCCGCTGACGGCAAACAAAGCAGCAACTCGGTGACAACAGGAATTGAAACTAACATAACGAGGTGACAACACGAAAAAAAAAAAACAAGATGTAAAATAAGAGATTGCACGAGGGCGACCCGCGGACGGCTAACAGGTTTGCTCCACTATGGATCAAAAGTTTTTGATCGCCTATCACAACCGTGAATTTTTGATTAAAGCTGTGATTTGGTTGTGAATATCATATCCCCGTTATAACAATAAAACAGACAAAAAACATGAGAAGACCAAGGTGATGTGTTGTATATTTGACAGGTCACTCGCATAGAGGGTTGCTGATGTGCGTCCACAAAGAACCAAAGAACATTGACGTGTCATCACCTAACACGGATCCGTTGCAAGAGGCCTCTTTCCTTCAGCTGCGTCTGTACTAATCAGTTCGCATTAGTTTGCAGTGTAATACTTGCATCTAGCAGAGTGTTTGTAAACCTGATCTGGTTCATATTACCTCCTAATGTAACTGTAGATTAGTATCAGGAAGACTATTCTAGTACGACAATAGCAACAAAAGCTGGTGCTACTCAGTATACAACGTTGAATGCATTGCAGCGGTTCAATCAAATCGGTGCCAGTGCAAGTGCTTTGCGATCTCGGAGAGATAGAGCAACATCATACAGGGAAGATCACTTCAAAAAATGGTTCAAATGGCTCTAAGCACTATGAGACTGAACATCTGAGAGCATCAGTCCCCTAGAACTTAGAACTACTTAAACCTAACTAACCTAACTAACTAAAGACATTACACACATCCATGCCCGAGGCAGGATTCGAACCTGCGACCGTAGCAGCCGCATGGTTCCGGAATGTAGCGCCTAGAAAGGCTCGTCCACAACGGCCGGCGAAGATCACTTTATATGTGTACAAAGTAAACGTCAGAGTACTCGTATTGTACCTGAAATTTGCGAGGAAGTAATTAGTATGCGAGTATGTCTCAACTATGTAATATCGTCTTCGTGAAGAAGATATAAGGGGAGCACGGTCGCCAAGAAACCCGTACTACGCAAACCAAGCTGTGCGAAAAGATTACATTGGACACAGCAACATAAAAACTGGTACACGTAACAATGGTCCAAGTCTTATTCGCGGACAAATCTGATCCTGAAGTATTTAGAAGCGATCGTCGAATGTTTCTCCATCAACTTCGTGGAAAACGTATCAAGAATTAGTATATGATGCGAACAGTGAAGCGCTATGAAGGGTCGGTCATGTGTGGGGATATTTTGCGGGTGATAAAGTTGATGATCTAGGGAGAATTAATGGAACATTGAAAAAGGAAGGATATCACAGGTTTCTGATCAATAATGCATTTCCATCTGGAAAGAAACTTATTGGCCGTGGGTTTGTTCTGCAGCTTCTAAACTGTGCTGAGGGTATGTCAAAAGAAAAGAGAAATGTCGGGAACTGAAGAATATGATCAAGTCAAGTCAGTCAACTGACTTAAATCCCATATTAACTCTTGTGGGATGAGCTTGACAGCGAGGTCAGAAAACCGCGGACATCTGATGTTGAAGATTTGTGGAAAAGCTAACAGTCGCGTTGGATCGCTGTATCTGCAAAAACACCACAAAATCTTTTCTCCAGAATATCACGAGTTTGTGCAGCTGTTCTGAGAGCAAAGGGTAGAAACTTTGCACGATGTGTTTGTATATTGAAATATCGTATATAGCGGTCATCATAGATGATCGAAAACTCTTCACCAGCTGTGCACATCCATCACCATATTTTACGAAACGCTGCGAAATACACTAATGTGTAGAAATATTATGACCCCTGACCACTGAAAGACTGAATGCTGCCCGGTGTCGTAGCGGACCCATGATCCGGTAAGAAAAGTATATAGGGTGTATCTACAAGAGGGTGCAAAAATGTAACAGGACTTAGAGAATGCCCCACTGAGTAATTTGACGCAGGGAACCTGCGGTCGGAGAAGCAAGCTTAAGGAGATATAGGAATAAACTTGTCTACCGCTTTGTCTGGCATTACTGTTCTCCACCATATTTACTACTAACATCCGTAGAAGTTTACACGTACTGGGGTGTTAATTTGCATATACATTCTTTATTTCTTGCAAGGAAATAAGGACGACGAGCCTGATTACTAGGAAGTCATGATGCAAGTTTTGTTTAGTTTACTTGTCCGTAAGTTGGCTCTGTTGTATCGTATTTACATTGGAGAGCGTCGCTCGGCTGTTCGTGAGAGGATGAGGATATAACATGATGGTGCACCGCCTCACTTCAGTGTGGCTGTCCGCAACCATCTCAGTGCTGAATTTGAAAGGCAGATCTTTTTCATGGCCTGCGAGGTCATCTGACCTGAATGCCCTTGATTATTTCCTATGGGGGTGTCTAAATTCACTTGTTACGAGACCCAAGTGGATGTGGAGATAGAATTGGTTGCCAGAGTTGGAGGTGCCTGTGATGTGATCCGAAACGTACCAGGGATACTCGTCAGGGTACGTCAGAACCTTGTTCGCCGATTTCAGACTTGCATTGAGGTTGATGGCCAGCAGCTTCAGAACATTTTGTAAGATAGAGTACAAATGGTACGTTTTTATTGTGTCAGTGATGGTCTTTGCACTTAACCGTAAAGTAAAAAAGTACACAGTAATGTGATTTTATTCCTATTATCACCTCAAGCTCCTCTAGGCCCTGCTAAATTTTTGCACGCTCTTACGGAAACACCTTGTATAAGACGATCTGAAACGAGTAGGAAATCATTCTAATGAAGATACAGTCGGTATATGGGGAAGTCCACTGACGTATGCGATTTTGACAAAGGGTAAATTCTTAATGCACGACGCCTCGGAATGAGCATCGTGAAAACGACGATTCTGGTAGGCCGTTTGCGTCCTATAGCCGTGAGCATCTACAGTGGTTGGTTCAAGAACAGGGAAAACTTGAGCTGACACCAAGATGTTGGAAGTCCTTCACTAATGAACAAGGCTTTTGGAGGCAAAGGTGTATTCATTCCACTTTTAGCCTGCCCATACCTGCCTGTTAGCCAGGCAGGCAAGCCGCCTCACCTCATCAGGAGAACGTGCAGGCTGTTTTACTCCCAAGCCAAGCAATGCTCAACCCAAGCAGGCCAAAGGAGTCCTGCTTGCCCACACATCTTCCCGCTGTGCTACGCTATGTAGCAGTTTATTTTGTACGCTTTGTTTGTAGTGTTTTTAGTAGGGTTCGGAAGCTGATGTTTTCTGTGGTGAGCAGAACTGTCTCTGAAGTCGAGACCCTTTATACCTAAGAAACTGAAGATGTCTACTACACTGCAACGCTAACTTAAGTAATGTTTTGTAAGTCTAGTTTCTGTAATCTTTGTGTGTTTCTGCCGAATATGACCCCTGTTATACCAATTTTGCCATCGACCTTGCCGCAGTGGTAACACCGGTTCCCGTCAGATCAGTGCAGATAAGCGCCATCGGGCTAGCACTTGGATGGGTGACCATCCGATCTGCCGAGGGCTGTTGGCAAGCGGGCTGCACTCAGCCCTTGTGAGCCAAACTGAGAAGGTACTTGACTGAGAAGTAGCGGCTCCGGTCTTGTAAACTGACACACGGTCGGGAGAGCGGTGTGCTGAACACATGCCCCTCCATATCCGCAACGAGTGACGCCTGTGGGCTGAGGATGACAC
This sequence comes from Schistocerca gregaria, assembly GCF_023897955.1. Taxonomy (NCBI): domain Eukaryota; kingdom Metazoa; phylum Arthropoda; class Insecta; order Orthoptera; family Acrididae; genus Schistocerca; species Schistocerca gregaria. The sequence continues at coordinate 305,692,536 of NC_064926.1, read as the reverse complement.
GGCGGCCGGTCGGTAACGTTGCGTCTTCCAAGGCCTGATCGGACGGAGCTACCAATTTTAATCACATTTTGCAGAATGTATACTGTGAGTTCTCCAAACGCATTGCAGCAAACATGAAGTTCGTTTTTTCTTATTACGTTAACCTAAAAACAACATGTCTGAAAGAAGAAGCTTTTCTTTCATACTAAGCTTACTTCGCACTACATTACATACCACCTGAACGTAGTTTTTAATATCCACTGAGCCATATTTTTTTTTTCTATTTCAGTCAGTGTTTGCCCTAAATTTCGAAAGCCTAATACTTGTAAATAGTCTCAAGTCCTTAGCGTACATTGTCACACACTTGTCAGCCAGTAAATCTTTGCCCTCTTTTAGAAGATATACGACGTGAGGGAACTGCTGATCAAAGTTACAAACATGTTATAACGTACTCGAGGTATTGCGTTTAGTAATTTTTTATACAATTTGCTATCCGAAACACCAATTTATTTGAAGCTGCCTCATTTACACAGGAAAACTTTTCCCCTGCTGGACTTGGGCTCTCTTTCATGACTGGTAAATATTCCCCAATTCTTAATTTCTCCTCAGTCTTTTTTAAGTTTGGAGTGTTCATTATGATGCTCCCACCGCTATGATAAATTAGCTGCAGTGAAACTACCTACGCAGACGTGTACCTGGTTTTCGCGATGAACTGATAGCGCAGACGGCTTAGGCTGAATGGATCCTGTAAAACTTGCCAGACTTGTGAAAACCTGAGTTATCCTGCTTTAATCACTGTGCCCCAGTACGCATGTACTCTTGCGTCTTCGTTGCTGGAGGTTGAGCTGCTTTAGCGGTTGCGGCAGAGACAGGGGCAAGCAGACTGGAACGAGAATTTATATACCTCTCTGGTCGTAGGCTTGCAGACACTAAAGCAGGTTAGGCAGAAATCAGGGGCAGGTCTCATTACACACTACATAGCTGGCACAGACATGAGTGTTTCGGAACACACCGTACAGTACATATTGCTCAAAATTAGATGCCGCACAGGACACCTACACTTTTTACCAAAGGTGCGACGAAAAGTCGCGCAGGAGACTTGCGACCTTTACGTAAACTTGAGGAGATTTACGGAACTGCTGAATAGGACGCTAGAATAATGAGTCACTTGCTGTTCAAAAATTCTTATGTACTGGTGCGTCAAAAAGAAAAGTCTTCATACAAAGTATGGTGTTCAAAATGGCTCTGAGCACTATAGGACTTAACATCTATGGTCATCAGTCCCCTAGAACTTAGAACTACTTAAAGCTACCTAACCTAAGGACAACACACAACACCCAGTCATCACGAGGCAAAGTATGGTGTCATGTGTCCGCCGTCAGCATAGGTATCCAGCTGTTACTGAGTTGAGCACTTACGCTGACAGCTGACATACATGGGTCTATAGGAAGACTTTTTTTCTGTTGCGTTAATGGGCCGCACCCGAAGCGCGTGAAAAAAATAAAAAACTTTTGAACAGCAAGTGGTCAGTTTTTCTACTAACCTATTCAGCAGTGGAGTAGGTCTCCTCAAGACGCTTACATCTTCCAATTTTGACCCAACTACCAAGTACAATACGATTGCAGTGGACAAGGAATCATCGAGATTGGACCGTGGATTAATGGAAACATGCCCTGATCCACGGACGCAGACTGATGGGAGAAGTGTTATGCTACGGGGGACATTCACCTGGGCTTCCTTTGAACCTCCGGAAATTACTGAAGGCACCATGGCAGCTGTGGACGATATGAATTTTATGTAGTGCCACCTTCATGTCTGATGTCTTCTCCGACGGCGACGCCATCATCCAATAGGGCAACTGCGCATATCACAGTGAGGAGCTTCACTGTCAACTCCTATTGATGTCTCGGCCACCAATTTCGCTTGATGTGAACCCCATGGGCACCAGCTGCGCGCTCTCAGACTACCAGCCCGTAATTTTTGGGAATTACATAACCTGGTCATAGGCATCTGATGCCACAAAATCAAAAAAACCTACCAAGGAGTCTTCAACTATATACCGCACAGAATCGCTGCTGTATTGCGTTCAACACGTGGACCTCTGCCATGTAAACAAATGATTAATATCGGCCCATTACCTTCAAAAACATCAGTTCAGATATAGTTTTAAACAGACAAATACTAAGTATTTGAAGCAAACGGGCATTTCCAAGCTTGTGAAGTAAGAAAGGTGCTGGCTCAAGAAATGATTAACGAGTAATTTAAAATAAATTATTTAGTGTACTAAATACCAGAGACCGGTAATTTCACAACAACATGTTAAAACCTTACTTATTTTAAGCAATGACCATGACAGTTTACATTGGAATTGAACTAAATTTTGCAATTACACAAAATATCCAAAATGTTTAAGTAAACTTTACAATAAATAAAAAACATTAAACGCTCAAAACTTTCAGGCTAAAAGATTTCATAAATTTTATAAATCCTTTAGGTAAAACTTTATGATAAATAAAAAAAACGAGATATTCAAAATTTATCAACAAATATTAATAATTTATAAAATAAATAATAAAATGGCAAGTAGGCCAAGCCTCTCACAGTAAGTGGAAATCAGGTGCCTTGCTTCCTAAAGAGCGCTGTCTGAGTGATGGTATTTACTCTAGATTGGGCGATCGCTTCGTGTCACTTATACACTCCACCTCTGTGACTTCCAGTTTGGCCTTACATGAGTGTTAGTAATACAACTTCAGCACATAGTAATAGCTCATGCAACACAACAAATTTGGAGCACTTACAACAAGCAGGCACATGAATAAAATGTTTTTAACCTTGAGACCATCAAGGCTTGACGTAATTAGCAGATATCAAGCAAGGAGCTAAAGTTACCAAGAAAGTTTATTACTTAACAAGAGAAGGAACTGCACGGATTAATTAACAAAATCAACGAGGAATTTAGGTATAGATAAACAATGCCTAAATCACTTGGCGCAACGCAGTCTTTAAATTTAAGAAAACGTCTTTCCGTCGCGTTGCTACGCGAACACTTATACTAAATCCGTCTGGTAACGAGGACGGGGAGCTTTACACAGTTTTACTTCGACACGTATATTTGGATCAGGATGGTGCTTTCAAATAAGAGAACTCAGAGTGTCCTTCACCGTTAGTGCTGTAATTCCTTTCCCATATACATTAGTCAAAATTAGAGGCTCATCCGAAGCTGACGGCATTCCGCACACTAATGGCAATGAGTTATTCCACAAGCTATATCTTTTTTTTTTTTCTTCGTTGTTATTTCATACCCCTCGCCCCATATGGGAGGCCGGTGGGCTGTCAACGGTACAATATCCTGTTCTTCAGCCAAGGGCGTTCTTAAAAATATATCAAAAATGAGAGAAAAAAAGAATATGAGGATTGTTTCCGTTTTAAATTAAAAATATTAATGATGGACAGCTAAAAGGACGAAAAGTGTATACAGCTTAAAAACACAATTGCAATGTGGTGATCTTCTATGAAAAAGCACTGTAGCACTGCACTTCCATTTAAGTTTTGAAGAGCCTGCACTGGGTGAGAAGTACTGTGATAGGAGATAATACGTTCCATAGGGTTGAGAGGTGTGAATAAAAAGATAGCGGTCTGCTAGGTAGGGAAATTATGTAGATAATAAACTGAAGTGTCAAAGAAACTGGTATAGGCATGCGTATTCAAATACAGAGATATGTAAACAGGCAAATACGCCGCTGCGGTCGGCAACGCTTATATAAGACAAAAAAATGTCTGGCGCAATTGTTAGATCGGTTACTGTTGCAATGGCAGGTTTTCAAGGTTTAAGTGAGTTTGAACGCGGTGTTGTAGTCGGCGAACGAGCTATAGGACACGGCATCTCCGAAATGCCGATGAAGTGGGGATTTTGCAGTACGACTATTTCAAGAATGTACTGTCAATATCATTAATCCGGTGAAACATCAGATCTCCGACATCGCTGTGGCCGCTAAAAGAACCTACAAGTATGGGACCAACTTCACCTGATGAGAATCGTTCAACGTGACAGAAGTGCAACCCTTCCATAAATTGCTGCACAATTCAGTGCTCATCCATGAACAAGTGACAGTTTGCGAACCATTCAACGAAACATCATCGATATGGGCTTTTTGAGCAGAAGGTCCGCTCGTGTACCCGTGATGACGGCACGACACAAACTTTACGTCTCGCCTGAGCCCGTCGACACCGACATTGGACTGCTGACGACTGGAAACATGTTGCCTGGTCGGACGAGTCTCATTTCAAATTGTATCGGTTGTATCTGCGTCTACGGGTATGGAGACAACCTAATGAATCCATGGATCTTACATGTCAGCAGTGGACAATTCAAGCTGGTGGAGACTCTTAATGGTATGGTACGTGTGCAGTTGGAGTGATATGGGACCCCTGAAGCGTCGAGATAACAGTCAGACAAGAGACACGTACGTAAGCATCCTGTGTGATGACCTGCATCCATTCATGTTCATTGTGCAATCTAGCGGACTTAGACAATCCCAACAGGACCATGCGACACCCCAGACGTCCAGAACTGCTACAGAGTGGCTCTAGAAACACTCTTCTGAGTTAAAAAATTTCCACTGCCCAGCAAACTCCCCAGATATGAACATTATTGAGCATATCCGGGATGTTAGTACTCTTAACGATTTATGGACAGTCCTGCAGGATTCATGATGTCACTTCCCTCTAGCACTAATTCAGACGTTAGTCGAGTCTTTGCCATGTCGTGTTTAGGCAGTTCTGCGTGCTCGCGGGGCCTCTACACGATATTAGGCAGGTATACCAGTTTCTTTGACTCTTAAGTGTAGATGGTAGTTGAGGTGGATAGTGGGGATACAGATGGTGAGAAAGACGAAGGTTGAGGGTTAATGTGATACGTAGGTAGAATAGTTATTACAAGAGGAAATGGATAGGGATGGATGGAGAGGGGAAAAGGAGAGAGAGGAGCCCTAATGTCGAGCGGGACAGATGGGGAAGAGTTAAAGTTAGTAGGAGGGAGATATTATTGTCTGAGAGAGGGAATTGGATGAAGTTTCGTTGTAATAGGATATGTAATGTGTTTGGGTGTAGGGACGGAAGGATGTGTTTATGAAGGCACATTGGCTTACCAGGTTTGGGAATTAGGGTGAAGACAATGGGGTTATTGGAATCCACATAGATTCTGGATAGTATAGGAGACCCAGAGCTATTCGATGTGGATGAGGAAAGATGGAATTTGACAAGACAGTAGAGGGTCCATGCTGGAGAGGGTAAATGGGGGCGGAAAGTGGGACGGAGTGCATGGTGTTCGAGAATTTGGAAGGACTTAACACAAATTTGGTTGGACAGAGATTCATACAACATTTGCGTAGCAAATGATGGGTCGGATCAGGGCTTCGTAAGTTTGGAGAACAGTGGAGAGATGTAATCCCAAAGCTCGCTCAATTAGTAGAAGAAAAAAAAAAGGTTCAAATGCTCCAAGCACTATGGGACTTCACATCTGAGGTCATCAGTCCACTAGACTTAGAACTACTTAAACCTAACTATCCTAAGGACACCACATACATCCATGCCTGAGGCAGGATTCGAACCTGCGACCGTAGCAGCAGTCCGGTTTCGACTGAAGCGCCTAGAACCGCTCGGCCACAGCGGCCGGCCCCTGTTAGTAGTTTTCGTCTATTGTGAGCTTTCTGTTGGATGGATAGGAAGTGAGGTTTCTCGCTAATTGTCGGTCTATGGTTAGTCAACGATATTTTAGTGTGTTAGTTAACTGGATATGACTGTCTATGAGTGGTTAGGTAGAGTTGAAAATACGGAAGATGTGATAGATCCTCCTGTAATCATTGCCTATGTTTTTTGTGTGTGTGGTGGGGGGGGGGGGGGGGGGGTTAACCTCGATGAGCCATTTCTTACACCAGGAGACAAACTGATTGAGGTGGATGGGGAGGTTTGTTGGGATTTCCGGATTGTGGAATAGAGTGCGAGGAAAGCGGTGTCATCAGCGTACTGAAGTAGATGGTCTGGTGGCGGTGATTTGGGCATGTCAGCAGTGTAGAGGAGATAAAGGACAGAGGTTAAGCTATATCTGGAGCAGTGCCTTCAATAGGAAACAAAGGGCAACAACTTTTGGAGAAAGCTTGGAACAACGCCAAGCTAAAACGAGCCAAGTGCAGACAGTGAGACGCTGTGTATTTCGTTCAGCCTGGCAGAACCCAACGCCGGCACATACGACCACCAGTCCACATAGGACACAACAAATAGTCCAAGCGCATAGCTAGTTACACGGTGGCTCCATCTCTTCTCTCCACAAGAAGTACTCGCTCTCTGGTCTCATTCTCAGGGCCTCGACCTTTTAAAAGTAACCGCGCCAGAGTACCTTTAGTAGTCGGAGCTCCGATTTAGCGCGAGATATCAAAGCAAAATAACCACTGAAACAAGCTTGACCGACCAGGCTCATAATTTTTGCTTATATTTTAGTCATTATTCGATTATTGCTTCTGACGTGACACACCTCCCAGCACAAGGTGCGTACTAGGGAGGAGGGGCTCTGAGAATGCGCAAAGTGGAGAACAGGACTTGGCCAGGAGGGAGCGCCCGCGCCTTTGTTCTGGGGCCACCTGCGACCGATCACGGCTGGCTGCGGCCGGAGATTTAAGCGGCGCAGCAGTCACGGCCCGGCCGCCCCCTTTCACGCTGGTCGCTTTTCCGCCCCGCCAGCGGAGCGTGCCAAGACACGCGTGCTCGACCGCCTCCAGACACGCGGCCGCTTCCCCTCACGCCAGCGCCTTATCGCCTCGCCTCGCCTCGGCCAGCCCGCAGCTGTTGATCAAGTGCTACTGTGTGCGCACTTGCCGCCGTCCGTCACTTTAAGGCACAGGGTGTCTCTCTAGTCGCCTGGGTTAAAATGGGCTACAGATCAGGTGAGTTGCATGTGAAATGTTATCGTTTTACTCAATCAATTTTCGATATTGCATCCGGCATATTACTCTACTGGCCATTAAAATTGCTACACCACGAAGATGACGTACTACGGACGCGAAATTTAACCGACAAGAAGAAGATGCTGTGATATGCAAATGATTAGCTTATCAGAGCACTCACACAAGGTTGGCGCCAATGGCGACACGTTTCAACGTGCTGACATGAGGAAAGTTTCCAACCGATTTTTCATACACAAACAGTAGTAGAACGGCGATACCTGGTGAAACGTTGTTATGATGCCTCATGTAAGGAGGAGAAATGCGTACCATCACGTTTCTGACTTTGATAAAGGTCGGATTGTAGCCTATCGCGATTGTGGTATATCGTATCGAGACATTGGTGCTCGCGTTGGTCGAGATCCAATGACTGTTAGCAGAATATGGAATCGGTGGGTTCAGTAGGGTAATACGAAACGCCGTCCTGGATCCCAACGGCCTCGTATCACTAGCAGTCGAGATAACAGGCATCTTATCCGCATGGCTGTAACGGATCGTGGAGCCACGTCTCGATCCCTAGTCACCAGATGGGGACGTTTGCAAGACAACAACCATCTGCACGAACAGTTTGACGACGTTTGCAGCAGAATGAACTATCAGCTCGGAGACCATGGGTGCGGTTACCCTTGACGCTGCATCACAGACGGGAGCACCGGCGATGGTGTACTCAACGACGAACCTGTGTGCACGAATGAATCCAGATTCTGTTTATAGCATCATGATGGTCGCATCCGTGTTCGGCGACATCGCGGTGAACGCTCATTGGAAGCGTGTATTCGACATCGCCATACTGGCGTATCACCTGGCGTGATGGTATCGGGTGCCATTGGTTACACGTGTCGGTCACCTCTTGTTCGCATTGACGGCACTTTGAACAGTGGACGTTACATTTCAGATGTGTTACGACCCGTGGCTCTACCCTTTATTCGATCCCTGCGCAACCCTACATTTCAGCAGGATAATGCACGACCGCATGTTGCAGGTCCTGTGCGGGCCTTTCTGGATATAGAAAATGTTCAACTGATGCCCTGGCCAGCACATTCTCCAGATCTCTCACCAACTGAAAACGTCTGGTCAATGGTGGCCGAGCAACTGGCTCGTCACAATACGCCAGTCACTACCCTTGACGAACTGTGGTATCGAGTTGAAGCTGCATGGGCAGCTGTACCTGTACACGCCATCCAAGCTCTCTTTGACTCAATGCCCAGGCGTATCATGGCCGTTATTACGGCCAGAGGTGGTTGTTCTGGGTACTGATTTCTCAGGATCTATGCACCCAAATTGCGTGAAAATGTAATCACATGTCAGTTCTAGCAAAATATACATGTCCAATGAATACCCGTTTATCATCTGCATTTCCTCGTGGTGTAGCAATTTTAATGGCCAGTATTTCGGTTCAAATTGTTCAAATGGCTCTAAGCACTATGGGACGTAACTTCTGAGGTCATCAGTCCCCTACACTTAGAAATACTTAAACCTAACTAACCTAAGGACATCACACACATCCAAGCCCGAGGCAGGATTCGAATCTGCGACCGTATCAGCAGGGAGATTTCGGCTGACAACATTTCAGCCATTCTCAAGGTGAGTCGCTTGCAAGATTTGTAAACCCCTTTACACCGTGGAGTAAAGGCGCATGAGTCCAGATAACACTATTGATAACAAGGGCGTCAGACATACATAAAACTTTACATCTCTAAGAGTAAAAGCAAAGGAAAATAAAGCCAGCACAGAGTCAGCGAATTCACAGTGCATACTAAGTAATACGTTCATTAGTGTGGATGGAGCATATTTAGACTTAGAAAAAGCTTTTGACAATGTTGACTGGAATACTCTCTTTCAAATTATTAAGGTGACAGGGGTAAAACACAAGGAGCGAAAGGCTATTTACAATTTGTACACAAATCAGATGGCAGTTATAAGAGTGAGGGGCATGAAAGGGAAGCAGTTTTTGGGAAGGGAGTGAGACAGGGTTGTAGACTCTCCCCAACGTTATTCAATCTGTATATTGAGCAAGTAGTAAAGGAAACAAAAGAAAAATTCGGAGTAGGTATTAAAATCCATGGAGAAGAAATAGAAACTTTGAGGTTCGCCGATGACATCGTAATTCTGTCAGAGGGAGCATATGATTTGGAAGAGCAGTTGAACGGAATAGACAGTGTCTTGTAAGGAAGATATAAGATGAAAATCAACAAAAGCAAAACTATGATAATGGACTGTAGTCGAATTAAGTCGGGTGATACTTAGGTAATTAGATTAGGAAATGAGACACTTAAAGTAGTAAAGGAGTTATGCTATTTGGAGAGCAACATAACTGATGATTATCGAAGTAGAGAAGATATAAAATGTAGACTGGCAATGGCACGGAAACCGTTTCTGAAGAAAAGAAATTTATCTTCACATTTAAGTGTCAGGTAGTCGTCTCTGAAAGTATTTGTATGGAGTGTAGCCATGTATGGAAGTGAAACGTGGACGATAAATAGTTCAGAGAAGAAAAGAATAGAAGCTTTCGAAATGTAGTGCTACAGAAGAATGGTGAAGATTAGATGGGTAGACCGCACAACTAATGAGGAGGTATTGAATAGAATTGGGGAAAGAGGAGTTTGTGGCACAACTTGACTAAAAGTAGGGATCGGTTGGGAGGACATTTTTGAGGCATCAAGGGATCACAAATTTAGTACTGGAGGGCAGCGTGGAGGATAAAAATCGTAGAGGGAGATAAAGAGATGAATACACTAAGCAGATTCAGAAGGATGTAGGTTGCAGTAGGTACTGGGAGATAAAGAAATTTGCACAGGATAGAGCAGCATGGAGAGCTGCATCAAACCAGTCTCAGGACTGAAGACTAGAACAACAACAGTGTGGATTGCATACCATGGAATGACAGGCAGTGTAGACATAGACCAATATTTTCTTTGAGAGCGCAGACGTGAAACAAAGGGCGCCATGATTTCTCGAGTTGGAAACCTTCGCTCGGTTGAGTAGGTTGTCTGCTAACTATATTTCCACAGCGCCCTTGAATCCCAGAAGGATAAGGCCAGTATCGTAACTTTTCATAGTCCAAGAAATGTCCAATGAAAATACAGTGTTCAGCCACTGCAGATTTGTTGGGTTGTAGTAGGCGAGTGTATCGCTAGTGTTCTTCTACAGTGAGTGTTATTTACATTGTGTACCACACTCACAAGGTATCTGGTATATACCCAACTTCCTTGTGAGTGTCGTAAACGGTACAGAGGACAAAAAAAATTGTTCAGTCATCAGTCTTCTGACTGGTTTGGTCCCGCCCGCCACGAATTCCTTTCCTGTGCCAACCACTTCATTTCCGAGTAGCGGTTGCAACCTATGTCTTCAATAATTTCTCGGATGTATTCCAATCTCTGTCTTCCTATGCAGTTTTTACCCCTTACAGCTCTCTCTAGTACTTTACAAGTCTTAAGTGATATTCTATCATATTGTCCGTTTTTCTTGTCAGTGTTTTCCATGCATTCCTTTCCTCTCCGATTCTACAGAGTACCTCCTCATTCCTTAACTTATCAGTCCACCTAATAAACATTCGTCTGTAACACCACATCTCAAATGCTTCGATACTCTTCTGTACCAGTTTTCCCACAGTCCATGTATAACACCCCACCCGTCACTTATCTGGTTTTGGCGTGTGTTCACCCCAGCTAATTGACTAACAGATTAACAGAGAGTGCAAAACTGCCGCAATATCGGATAATGCAAAGAAGGCCCTGTGACTCCTGATTGAACTGTGGTGGCAGTGTTGACATTAATTGATTCAGAATTGATAACTTTTAATTAAAAAGAGGTGCACATTGATGTTATATGCAGCTATTGAACACCAGATGCAAATGTAGAACATAAAATTAAGAAAGTGACTTGGGATTTCAACTACTTGATTGAAAACAGATGCAGTCGATTATCACAAATTTATTTTAACTCACGAACTTCAATCATCACATTACATGTCTCTCCTATCAGGCAGTGGTAATAAATTGCATTTGCTTGGAGTAAAGCTCGATAACTCAAAAGTAATTCCTATCGACTGACCCAGGCATAATGCAAAGTGCGAGAAGAATTCTACAGTACACGGCCCATGAAACCCTCGTGGAATCTCCAACAAATTAGTCAGTGGCCGGAGCGGACACAATATCATCGAATTCAGCGTGGCGGAGTGGCGTCATTGTGTGGACGTCGGCCGACCTTGTGATTCTGCAAGGCTGCGCTCGTGTATTTACTCCTAATTATCTTGCTCAGTACATAGCTGAACCAAAACTTTCTATCTCCAAGCTCAATCGTTCCATTTGCTAAGTCCTAAACTGCAGATATGCTCACTCTTTCTCAGGCAAGCCGAGTAAAGAATGCCACATCAGAACTCTAGGCAAGCTGGGAACAGAAGACCTCTACTGAGACTCCTGCCAGTCCGCTCTTCGCTTCGGTTTCCCCACCAGCAAAATCATTTACACCAATTGCAGTGCAGCTCGCGTTAATTATGTATCGATTCTCAGTGCCCAGCGCCGACCAGTGCCTGCTCTGGGAAGTGAACAAATTCCCACAAAATTTCTCTTCCTCTCAACTTCTTCTATTTTTCTCCCCCCCCCCCCCCCAGGTCACCCATCAAGGTTAGCGTCTGCACAAACACCAAGTTTTCCGGAATTCTGACTCCCAGGAGAGTACTTCAAATTCCTTGGTCCTACATCCCCATCAGAGGCCAGCGTATTTCAGGCTGTCGCTCTTCACCTGATTTACTTCAGGCTCTGCGGACTGTGAATTCAGCATGAAGTTGCTATAGTCACAAACACGCATTTTTTTGACCTCTGTTGACCGCTCCACGTTAGCTTTGCACGGCTTTCTCGCATGTTTCACAGAAAACGGGATGACAGACATTTATCAACAGGTGTTCAAGTTCTCCATCTGTTTCCCGGTACACCAGCATGGAGTCGGGGTCAACCACCCATGCTGTCACTCATCTTAAGGCGGCTGGAGGCTGCGCCACGTTACCGCTTTCTCAGAGCTTGAGCCACCCTAAGCTGCCTATTGTCGCTTCCCTTGACCATCCCCCAGCCGGCCACGGTCACTCTAAATGCTTCCCCTGGGGTAAACTAGTGTCCAGTAAATCGACTCGTTTCCACAAAGTTTTCATGTCATGTGAATTACTTTGAAACCATCACCCGACATTAATTATTCCAATACGTCCTACTATACCCTCTACACAATGCATTGTGTCTTGTCAGTCACTTTTTGTTCAGCCCTACTGTTCAGCCCTACTGTTCGCTCAACGTGAGTTAGGTGATCTTTAGTGATTTCATCTAAGTGGCATAGTTCTTGCCATCTTACACATGTTTCACTACCATACGATGCTGTGCTTCAAACGTAAGTTCTCAGAAATTTATTCCTCAAATTAAGGCCTGTGCTGGATACTGGTAGACTTCTCTTGCCCAAAAATGCCCTTTTTGCAAGTGCTAGTCTGCTTTTGACGTTCTCCTCACTCTGTGTCTCATGGGTTATTTTACTGTCTTTGTTGCTGAACTCAATGTTAAGTTTCTCTCTGTTCTCATTTCTGCTACTTCTCGTTATATTCGTCTTTCCCTTTCGATCTGTATTCTGTACTCAGCAGACTGTTCATTCCATTCAGTAGATGTTGAAATTCTTCTTCACTTTCGCTGAGGAGAGCAATATCATCAGAGGATCTTATCACTCATAATATTTCACCTTAGTTTCATTCCATTCCCACCATTGTTTAACCAATGTATGGACTGAACAGTAGGAGCAGAGGACTACATCACTATCTTTCACCCTTTTTAATCCTAACACAAAGTTCTCGATAATCCAGCCTTATTGGTCCATGTACATATTGTATATTACCCATATTTCCCTGTAACTTCCTCAGAATTACGAACATCTTGCACTATGTTATAGCATCTAACGCTTTTTGCAGGTCGACAAATCCTATGAACGTGTCTTGATTTTTCGTTAGTCTTGCTTTCATTATCAATCTTAAAGTCAGAACTTCCTCTCTATTACCTTTACGTTTCCGGAAGCCAAACTGACGATCATTTAACACATCCTAAATTTTTCTTTTCCATTCTTCTGTGTATTATTCTTGTCAGCAATTTGGATCCACAAGCTGTTAAGTTGATTGTGTGGCAATTCTCGTACTTGTCAGCTCTTGCAGTCTTCGGAATTGTGTAGATGCTATTTTTCCGGAAGTCGGATGGTGTATCGCTAGACCCATACGTCCTACACACCAACATGAATTGGGGCTTTGTTGCCCTTCCCCCCGTGATTTTAGAGATTCTGAAGGAATGTTATGTGTCGCTTGTACCTTATTTGACCTTAAGTCTTCCAAACCTTTTTGAAATTCTGGATCTCTTGTCTCTTTCCTATCGACTCCTATTTCTTCTTCTACCACATCACACAAGTCTTCCACTCATAGAGCCTTTCAGTGTACTCTTTCCACTTACCTGCTTTCTCCTCTGCGTTTAACAGTGGAATTCCCATTACATTCTTAATGTTACCACCCTTGCTTTTAATGTCATCAAAGGTTGTTCTGACTTTTCTGTTTGCTGAATCAGTCCTTCCGACAACCATTTGTTTTTCGATTTCTTCACATTTTTCATGCAGCCATTTCGCCTTAACTTCCCTGCACTTCCTATTTATTTATTTCCTTAGCGACTTGTGTTTCTGTATTCCTGAATTTCTCTCAACGTATTTAGAATTGCTTCTTTCATTGATCAACTGAAGTATTTCTTCAGTTACCCATGGTTTCTTTGCAGTTCCTGTCTTTGTACCTAAGTTTTTCTTTCCAACTTCTGTGACTGCCCGTTTTGGAGATGTCCGTTCGTCTCCAAGTGAAATGCCTACTGAGCTATTTCTCATCGCAGTACCTATAGCCTTACAGAACTTCAAGTGTACTCTTTCATTCATTAGTACTTCCCTATCACACACCTTTGCGTATTGATTCTTCCTTACTAATCTCTTAACCTTCAGCGAACTCTTCATCACTACTGAATTGTGATCTGACTCTATATGTGCTCCAGGGTACGCCTTACAATCCATTATCTGATTTCGGAATCTCTGTCTGACCATGATGTACTCTAATTGAAATGTAGTATCTCCTAGCGTTTTCCAAAAAATATGCACTGTAAAATAACGTTACACTGAACATCAGAGATACACTCGCCTACTCTAGCCCGTCAAGTCTACAGTCTGACCGTGCTAGTCCCACTGACCAATAATTAGTTTTTTATTTCTTTTTATTTATTTAAATATAAGTTATTATCTTTCGGTACGTGTCGATACAATCATCTCAAACTGAAATATCATTCTACAGATCGTTTTCACAATCCAAAGTATACATTCTTTTAAGCTGTACCTGGTACGAATATACATAGGCTTAACAAAGTATTGGAAAGTTTCCAGGTATGTTAAGATACTGGCCACAGCCTCATCCTACTAGAATTCAGTGGCCAAGGAAACTGTGGAAATGAAATTAGCGGACAATCTGCACAATTGAGACGAGGGTTTCCAGCTCGACAAATCGTGGAAAACTCTCATTTCATGTCTGCACTCTCAAAGGAAATATTGTTCTAGGTCTTCACTGCCTGCACTCCATCGTATGCCATCCATAATAATCAACGAAATACTTCTTAAACTCTGTGGTTTGCTGACTCTGCAACTGCTTTATTCAACTCTTAGAGGGTTAATGTTTTATCCATGACTGACCTCTTCTTACAGTGTTATCTTTGATGCGTGTGTGTTTACTCCACAGCATAAATTGGATTTGGAGCCGAAATACCTGTGCAAGTGTTAATAATTTCTTAGATGGCACTTCCGAAAACTGACGGAATATTCGATCCGAAGGGCAAACTTCAAAAAACATATCATTGGTTTTCAAACTGTCTGTTGGCTTCTGTCTGGGGTTCTTCATCCGAAGTTTGCTTTTGATGATTTACCAGGCATTTCGTCAGCACTAGAGCCAGCCGCTCAAGCCACTCGTGCTGGCGAAACGTCATAAAAATCATCAGACATGGAGGGTGAACTTCTGACAATGCCTACCACTCCAGCTGACGAAACGTCACAAAAATCATAACATAAATTTGCCTGAAGAACCTGAGACGCAAGCCAACAGCAACTTTTTCAACAAGTTTACACGAAAAGTTCAATAGTTTAGTATAAGAGGTTTAATCTTATAGGCATCACTTTTGGTGTGAACAGTTTCCATGCCACGTGCACATTACTTTTGTCAATTGTCAGCCCCAAAGATCTGTGGTTACCTATCTAACAGTATTGGGGCAAGGCAGGTTCTGCCCCAGGTGGTTTCTGCCCTAGGCGGACCCATAGTACCGTTATCCAAAATGGCGGCGATGACGTCACCCAACCCAAAGGCGGTTTCTGCCCCAAACTGATGTCTTTTGAGGACGTCATCGAAGATGGCGTCCGTGACATCAGTTGATGACGTCATCCAAGATTGCGGCCATGACGTCAGCTGATGATGTATGTACCATTATTCAAGATGGCGGGAAAGTGCCACACCCCGCAGCCACACCCATCCTGGCATGAAGTTCAAATTCCATCAGGACAAAAAAATAATACAAATGGCTCTAAGCCATCAGAGGTCATAAGTCCCCAAGACTTACAACTAATTAAACCTAACTAACCTAAGGACATCACACACATCCATGCCCGAGGCAGGATTCGAACCTGTGATTTCAGGAGCAGCATGGTTTCCCATCAGGTCAACCTCTACCAATCTAAGAAAATGGCTAGAAAGAAAGGCCACTTGGGCTACCTCCACTAGCTTAAGTCACCCAACCATCACCTCTTCCTAGGAACTGGCGCCAAGTTTGAAATTTGAAGGGAAGATAGGTCAATTGGGCAACCTCTACCAACCTAAGAAAAAGGTGCGAAAGAAAGGTCACTTAGGGTACCTAAGTCACCATATGGCCAAGGAGGAGAGACTGCTGAATTGGGTCACTGTGAGCAGCCTGGTTGCTGCAGCCCTAATCCACTAGCCTGAGAGGGGACAGGGTGGGGAAATGGCCAGGACCAGCAGCCGCAGGGACGGCTGTGGTGTCAGTGTCGAGTGGCGGGATGTGTTTTTTATTAGCGATCTTTTGTTTAAACTGTATTCCATCGCTTTCACTGACCAATAAAATGCTGCAAATCTTAAGAAAAATTACCCCACACATGTGCAAAATATCGATTTACTTAATTTGCATAAATTTCTTATATCAACGTGGTGTTAGCGGTACAATAGTTAAGGGGAGAGTGTGCATGAGTGGGTGATATGGAGCAGAACAGCAGGTTAAATGCAGAAAACTAGGTTAATTTGCGGTAATTTTATGTAAAGTGCAGTACAAAAGTTTAAGGGGGTGGGTGACAAAGAATAATGAGCAGAAAATGGCGTTCAAAAGTATGTGAAATTCTAAAAGTGTATCACAAAATGGTGGGAGGACATAACCAATTACTTAATTTGGTATCAATGGCGGTAAAATATTTTAAGGAAATGGGGGTTACATGGAAAAACACTTAACAGAACAATAGGTTAAGTGCTCACGAAGGGCTCAACCATAGGTTAAGACAACCGGAGAACAGTGCTGAACATTAGGTTACGCATCATGTTTACTCCATGTATTTACTTCTTACAAGACCTACATGTTTCCAAACAGCAGAGAATGAAGTGCAAGATAAATCCAACTACCACAAAATGATTTTTTTAATATAAATAAGCAATATACCGTTGAATTTCCAGTATGATGCCCTTCCTCTCCACCATCGGACTGCCATCTTGGATTATGTCACGGAAGGGACGACATCGCCCTCTGGTGGTGGTACTGTGTACTAGATGCAGACCTCGTGGTGAACACACTTGATGGTGATACTGCCTCTAATTGTTTAAATAAATAGTGCATGTAAAATAAAGACTTATGTCCAGCACAGGTTGAACCCTCTCCTCACCATTTCCTAGGATGAGATGGCGGTCGGATGACTTAGGTTAGTGGAATAGACCAAGTGCCCTATTTTTCCCACCTTTTTCTTAAGTTAGTGGAGGTAGCCCAAATGACCTTTCTTTCCTTCCATTTTCTTTAATTGGTAAAGGTGGCCCAATTGACCTACCTCCCCTCCAAAATTCAAACTAGGCACCAGTTGCTAGGAATGACTTAGGTAGCCCAAGTGACCTTTCTTTCCTGCCTTTTTCTTAGGTTGGTAGAGGTTGCATTGTCCTGATGGAATTTGAACTTCCTGCCAGGGGGACGTGGCAGAGGCCCGTGGCACTTTCCTGCCACCTTGGATAACGGCACTAGCATCATCAGCTGACGTAATGAACGCCATCTTGGATGATGTGAACAACTGATTTCACCGACGCTATCTTCGAGACGTCATCAGTCTGGGGCAGAAACCACCTTGAAGTTGGGTGACGTCATCGCCGCCATCTTGGATAACGGTATTCTGGGGCCACACCCAGCTGGGGCAGGAACCGCCTGGGGCAGAATCGCCTTGCCCCCATTGGTTTTGTCTGCTAGTGCAGTACATCTCTGGTTGAAAACAGCAAGTTATGTCTTGATGGGTTATGCGAGTTTCGACGGAGCTGGCCAGTGGGAACCCTAAAACACAGTATTTTATTTTAGAAGGTTTCGTGGCCAGCATGCGAACGTACTTCCTTTACTGCTGCTATGACGACTGGGTGTTCTGTTTTTCCTCTTAGTACAGACAGTGAAGTCGACTTTGTCTGGATCATGGCGAGATGGTTGCTAGCTTTGCACATTTGGGCTACATTTAAGTGATAGTAAATTAAGCCACCTTTCAGATTATCTACAGTTAGGTTTGTAAGCATAAAATTGTATCGTTGACTATCGATAGTAACCTCTCTGCTGAGTGCAGAGTAACAGTTGGGAGTCATTGCATAGCTTTCGTGGAGCATGGTCGTAGTGTTGTATTGATGCCGTGGCTGCTGCATGTATCTTACAAGTTATGGTGAAGTAATTGAAAATATTTGCCACAAAAATTTTCCGTTTAATTTCACTGTTCACAGTACAGTAGCAATGTGGTGCTTCTCGGTTTCGTGTGTCGTGTCGGGAGAACAACATCAACCGCGTCGCGACGGTTACGGAAAAATAATGTGGACTCGTATGATTCTAACTGCAACTTCTACTTGAAAGAAACACATATCGTTTTGACTGGCTGAATATCACTAGCGCAGGTACTTCCACTTTCGTATATCGTACCCGGAATTTTACGGAGCATCCGTGTCGCGATTCCACCATTCGGCATTCTTATTATAAGCTATTGAGTTTTTAGTACTGTTGGAAGAACTGTGCCAATCGTCGACTGGTAATACATACGTCGAACAATGATTATTTTGTGTTTGTGTACCGTGTTTTTGTACTGGATTCCATCATTTAGACGGCAACCTTATACGTCACAACGAATGCGTACTTGGAGTACAAATACTGCTCACGTCCATTATGGAAATATGTTAATTGTGAACAGTGCAGCCCCACCTTGAGCGAGTGTTTAACAGAATATTGTATTGTTGGTGTGACTGGCTCCTCTCCCTGCTAGACAATAGTTATTACACATCATAGCAGGCAGTGCAGAGAGCAGCAGATCACCCTCCACCGCGTGAAGGACCTGGTACGTGGGCTTAGGCACACGGTCGATAAATATCTAGCCCCGTTCCTGTGCCTGAGGAGTGTAGTACAGTCTCGAGTGCTAAGGCTAGCATTATTAGTTCTGCATATCGACCCCTTTCCTCCCGGGCGTGTTACAGGTTTGTGTCCCCAGTACATTTCGCACTATTTTGGCATGAGGAATGTTAAGTTTTTGGTCGCGCTATCGACTTCCTTAGAGCACTTGGGGATCAGTATCCATTTCTAACTCAGGCTCTTCCATATGTAAGACAATGTTTCAAAATTTAATAAGAATATGCTCTAATTTTCTATGGTCTATTGTATCCTATGGGAATGCTAAGGGACGTTTACATGTAGAGCATGTTATTCTGTAGATGAATACTGATCATTGTATTACGCTTGAGTATAGTTGAGATATTAAGAATTCATTTTCCTTCTCTTTGACATTTGTTAAATGAATCTTCCCACTACATGTGTTCGCTCAAGAACAAAATTTTTTGAAACGTACTCTGTTCAGTTTAACTGTTTCCATACCTAGGGCGAAATAACCTACATTAAACAGTGAGTAAAAATATATGAAGTGAGAATTTCACCTATACAACTACATTTATGCCCTTCAATAACTCTTAGACTTCATGACCACACTTTGTATTTTAAAAGGCAATGTTGTATAAAGCACAGAATATTTTCTGTGACTGGCGTAACACAGCCTATGAAAGTGACGTAATGTTAAAACTCGCTATCCAATTTCGGATGTAACAAGAAGTGTGGGCATGACATCGGAAAGTTATTAAAATGTATTCAAATGGGCCCTTCGTGTAGTTGAATTTTCATGCAAATTGCAATTAGGTCTATGTCGCAGTGGAACTTCGACACACGTGTTAGCGAAGACGAAGTCATCGAAACAACTTACCGTATTACACAAATTCAGAGTTTTTCAGTTTATTAGATACCGTAGAACACAGCTGGCAAAAACATTCGCAACGCTCAAATTGTGTCTATAAGATACAATCCGTCAAATAAAATACGTAAGATACAATCTATAAAATACACTATGTGATGCAATCTGTGAGATACAAATTCTTTACGTATACAGTTAGTAAATGTATGAGGTCTGCAGTGAGGATTCTAGTATCACATTTGTCTTACAGTTAGTTTACTCTAGTTAACCCGTTTTTATTTCCGTGCGCTCTGAGACAGTCCTTGCCACTCCGAAATTTTAATAACCTCGGTCACAGTGCGTTTACTTGCATGTGGGTCGGATTTGATATGAAGAGAAAGCACTTTAGGGAACTAGACAAAGGTCTCAATCTCTTATGAACTTCCAGTTTAAGGTTAATTAAAGATGGCCAGGATTTCAACTTGCAGTGTCCAATGTTAGTAAAAACTCAAGTTTTCGACGAAATTCTCCACCGCCTTCGTCATGAACAGCTGACTATCGTTGATGCTATTATGGTGACCGTAGTACATAGTCCACAGAAGGCGTGTCACCGTTCGGCGTACGTAATCATTACGTCATGCTGCTAGAGTTCGTGTCGGTGTCCGCCCCTGTGGCGCCACCACTCACTTAGTAGTGTGAACAGTTCATCACATTCGTTTGTACTTTCTCACCTTCGAGAGAGCTATTCCACTCATCACAAATATTACAACTGCTGTTCCTGTTGCAGTTATTCCCTCCATTCGAATTTCTAGCGCTTCTTTAATAACAGAATTTCGTCGAAAGCCTGATATTACAACACACTGGGCTCGAATTCGGGAGGCCGACGGTTCAGTCCCGTCTCCAGCCGTCCTGATTTTTCCGTGATTTTCCCTAAATCGTTTAAGGCAAATGCCGGGATGGTTCCTTTGAAAGGGCACGGCCGATTTCCTTCCCCATCCTTCCCTAACCCGAGCTTGCGCTCCGTCTCTAATGACCTCGTTGTTGACGGGACGTTAAACACTAACCTCCTTCTCCTCCTGATGTACAACGAGTTCGACGCGACAAGGGAATCGAGAATGTGTTATAGAAAGACGTCGTCGTGAGAAACTTCGATCTCGTGGCAGCTGTGTGGTTTTATGGGCTAAAGGTTCGTTTTTAGCAACACCTAACGTATCTCGTGGTGATACTTGATATCGACGTAGAAATGTTTTAATTCATATCTTTAGAGAGACAGCACCAGAAGAATCAATATGTGGTACTCTGAAATGTTCGGCCCCGGTAGCTCAGAGCTCAGCGCGACAGAATGTCAGTCCTAAGGGCCCAGGTTCAATTCCTGTCTGGGTCGAAGATTTTCTTAGGGACTGGGTGTTCTGTTGTCCTAATCATCATTTCATCCCCATAGACGTGCAGGTCTCCGAATTGGCATCAAATCGAAAGACCGGCACCTGGCGAACTGTCTACCCGACGGGAGGCCCTAGTCACACGACACTTAATTACTCTGCAAATGGACTTTCTATCGGAAAACACGTTATATTCAGTTCTGTAGGAAAAACTGGAGTAACACTATAATCAACATAGCACATGGAATCACTAAACAGCGTAGACTGTTCCAATCTTCTGGATGTACATACTGATGAAAATCCGAGTTGAGCTTCTCAAGGAGCGAAGTTAAGCAGATTACACATTTCCTACAATAACTAAATTTGGAATTATGCAAATAAACATATTAGCATATTTTACCTGTTTAAAGTCATTAATTATTCGAGGTACAATTTTATTAGGTAACTGATCACCAAAGAAGAAAATAATGATTTTGTACAAAAGCAAGCAGTGAGAATAACCATTATGTGGTGTTCAACTACAGATCTCTTGAAAGAGTTGGGCATTCTAACCGAAATGTATATATTTTTTCCCCACTCTGCAGCAGCCTCCAGGAAATTCTTCATTCTATTCGGCCTTGTCTGTTTATCGAAAACGCATTTTATCAGAAAAAGATTCGAGCTCACTGTTTCCGAGAAAGAATATCTGTACGACAGGTCCTATCGTTTTTGTATCAGATGCGTTTTAGGCAAACCAATTTGCGTGATTAGAATGGTGACACTTACATTGCTTGTAAGCTACTGCAAAATGGAGAAAAGAACTGAACTACAGAGTCTCAAATGTGAACATAGGATGAAATCGTTACCATTGAAAACATCAGGAGGTTTAACATTATTTTAAAGTTTTTTTTAATTTTATTTACCACCGTTTTGGAGATAACAATAAAAACTTCCTGGCCCTGACGATTTAAACAGAGCTTAATGAAAGGAAAAGAAACTTTTTTTGGTTAAGTGGAAGTGCTTTTTAAGAATGCGGGACCTAAAAACAAACTTTTTCTGTGACTTTTAACTCTGAATAAACCTTCCTTAGAATTTCAACTCTTCTAACAAATTACTGGAAAATAACACATTTCTGTGTTTCTGTTTACTCCAACACATGGTCAACATGTTTTTCGTCTCGTTCTAAGCACATCCCTGCCCGCCTTTGTGTATCTTGAGGACCCTGAACTATGTCCGCTTCTTTCATATCATCTCGCGTGGTAGGTCAGGATGGAAAGTGTCTCTGTTGTGTCTCCAAAAGAAAATTCGAGAGCAATTATACCTGACGACAGCGGTTGAACAAGTCAGCGGTCCTTCTCCATCAATCCATTGACCAGAATTAACTGATTTTACCTATGACATGTCACTGAGGATAAATGTGTTGGACACCCATCTTGCTGCTGCAACCGTGTTGCTAATAGAATGTCTTCTAGTAAGTCTGTAAGAGCGCCTCGGAGAAATTCTGAACACCACTCTTCATGTAACGGTCATTAAAAAAATATGTTCAGATAATTATATTAAGGACGAGTGGACGCCAGATATTTACGCTCCGCACGTACTGGTTGTCCCCCGGCGCAGTACATTCATGGATGAAATTCGTCATAAATGTATAAGTACGAACACACATCTGCACTCTGCAAATGGTGGCTGGTGTGTAGTGCACAGCGCGTCACTACCGTTTACCCACTACATTCCAGCCCCCTCCCCCCCCCCCCCCCCCACACACACACAAAAAAAAAATATCCCCACTTGTTTCATACCAGAATGGTACGAGGAAGGGAAATTGTAGCTACTCTTCTGCATATATGTAATTTTAGTCTCGTCTCTTTACAAAGGATGTATGCCTCTTGACTCAATATCGAACATGGTTTCTCCAAATTCCGTAAGGCACTCTACGATGTATAACGACTCTTCTTGTAACTTAATTATCCGTCACAATTTTAAATGTGCAATGTCCACAATCAAAACACTGCAATGTAGAATTTGGCCTACGTTAATCATTACTAAAGCTGATGGTGGCTCAGAAAGGTGTTGACTATACAGTTACAGAAGTCTTTCGTCTTTTGCATAATAACACAATTTTTCTGGCTTGTAGGACAGATAATTTTAGATCTAATCTGAAACTGTTTCTTCTGAAATGACCTTCTGTTCCATAACTTAAATCTTATTAAATACGGATGCCATTTGTAATATAATAGATAAAAATGTTTAGGCCTACGTCTTCTTAACTATTGAAGGTATTTTCCTTCCACCTATGCAACTACAAGAAAATATGAATTTCTTTTATCAAAAGAGTTTTGTTTTATTGAAATAAATCGTGCGTGGAGGTGTTTTGTACTGAGGTGACAAGAAGTCATGGGATAGCGATACTCACATATTACAATTGGTAGGAGTACCGCTTACACAAGATGCAAAAGCGCACTGTACTGGCGGAGCTGTCATTTGTACTCAGGTTATTGATGTGAAAAGGTTTCCGAAATGATTATGACCGCACGACAGAAATTAACAGACTTTGAAAGCGGAATGGTAGTTGGAGCTAGAAGCATTGGACATTCCATGTTGGAAATCGTTAGGGAATACAATATTCCGTGATCCACAGTGTCAAGAGTGTGCGGAGAATGTAAAATTTGAGGCATTATTTCTCACCACAGACATAGTAGCGGCCGACGATCGTGAGCCGTGGCGTCTGCGTGGAGTTGTTAGTGCTAGCAGACAAGCAACACTGCGTGAAATAACAGCAGAAATCAATGTTGGATATACGACGAACGTATCAGTTAGGAGAGTGCGGCGAAATTTGTCGTTAATGGGATATGGCAGCAGACGACCGACGCGTGTGCCTTTGCTAACAACACATCGCCTACAGCGTCTCTCCTGGGTTCGCGACCATATCGGTTGGGTCCTACACGATCGGGAAAACGGTGGCCTGGTCAGATCAGTCCCGATTTCAGCTGGTAAAAGCTAATGACCCCGATTGTCGAAAACGCACTGGTGCCTCTAGAATGGTGTGGGCTGTGTTTACATCGAATGGACTGGATTCTCTGGCCCAAATGAAGCAATCATTGGCCGGGAATGGTTATTCATGGATTTCAAGTTCCCAAACAACGGCAGAACTGTTAGAAGTGACCACGGGCAAATTCGTTGGGCCACAATTGTTCGCGTTTCGTTTGAAGAACATTCTGAACAATTCGAGCGAATGAGTTGGCCATCCAGATCACACGACATGAATGCCATCGAAAATTCGTGGGACCTAATCGGGAAGTTAGTTCGTTTCACAAAATCCTGCGCAGGCAACACTTTCACCAATTATGGACGGCTATGGAGGCCACTTAGTTCAGTATTTCGGCAGGGTCCATCCCAAGCCGAGCTGCCGCACTACCGCGGTGAAAACGAGGTACGACGGGATATTAGGAGATACCCCATGATTTTGTCGCCTCAGTGTATGTTGGATTTTCGCTACTGTAGTGTTGCTACACTATGTTGTGTTTCACATCAAGAAATGCATAGTTCTGGAAAGTAATGTTGCACTAGACGGAAGGTAATAGTGTCGAACGAAGGAATATCTCAATAACGTGCAAATAGGTGGTGTTTCCTGATGTGAGCAAAAATCGAATTTAAAGTACCGCCTCTAATGATGTTTTATTTTAATAAAACAAATCGGTTTTGATGACAAAAAACACAGTTTGCTGTAGTTGCGAAGATGGGTTTAAAATACCTTTAAAAATTAAAAAGTAACTGCAGGAAAATAGTCCACTTTTAATTGTAACTGTATGTAGATATTAGAATAGATATTATGAATTGTTCATGAGGAATCTGCATTCCTTACTGTGCTACTTGTCAGGCAACAGCAAGCCGTTAGTACCTTGTGATGACTTGAATTTAGACTTTCTAAAGGATTTTGATAGGAAAAATGATCTGGAAAACTTATTTGGATCCTACAATTTGTTCTCAGTAACTGACTTCATAACACGAGTGGATAAAGATAGTAGAACCCTAACTGACAATGTTTTCTTTGGTGAAGCTCAAAGCAAGAAAATAGCTGAAAGGTAGGAAGGTAGGAGACGGATACTGGCGGAACTAAAGCTGTGAGTACCGGACGTGAGTCGTGCTTCGGTAGCTCAGTTGGTAGAGCACTTGCCCGCGAAAGGCAAAGGTCCCGAGTTCGAGTCTCGGTCGGGCACACAGTTTTAATCTGCCAGGAAGTTTCAAGAAAATAGCTGTTTACCCTGTAACGAATACTCTCTCCGATCATACAGCACATTTAGTTAGCATAAAAAACATACTGCCATACAGCATGAATACGCTTCAGTGGAAATAAGTTAGAATAATTAGTGCCTCCACAACAAATATTTTTAATAGTAGGTTGGAGGGAATGACTTGGTACGAAATTTATAATGAACCAAGTACTAACACAAAAATTTAATATTCTTCATATGAAATTCATATCATTATTGAAAATAGCTCTCTACGGATCACTAGAGGGATTAAATGTACCTCTTTTTGCAAGAACAAATAGAGGTCCTGCACTAGTTGCACACTACAAAACTACTCAAAATTGCTAATACAGTTATTAGAAAATCGAGGAACTTACATGTAATGTCAAAAATCAGTAATCCCGACAATACACTTAAGGCTTATTGGAATGTAGTGAAACGAAGACAGAACAATCAGCCAAAGAACTAGATAACACCAATATTGCACTAAATGGAGGGGCTGTATAAGATAAATCACAGGTAGCAAATGCATTTAATAATCATTTCTTAAATATAGTAGAAAGTATAGGGACAAACAGTTTAAGAGAATCATCACAGCGGTGTGCTCAAAAAGTTAGTCCCATAACATTCAGTCATATGAAAGTATCAGGAAACTCTCCTTCTGAAATTAAGAAAATTTTATATTCTCTAAAAAATAAAAGCTCATCTGGTTTTGATGCCGTTTCCAATAGAGTAATAATGATTTGTGCCTATGTAATAAGCCCAACCTTATCCGAAATGCATCACTAACTCGAGGCATTTTTCCAGAGAGTCTGAAACATTCCGTTGTTAAACCTTCTTCAATAAATGTGATGAGAGACTGTTGACATGATTTTCCAAAAATTTTTAGGTGATTTATTCTAAAATAATATCTTACTTTAGCAAAAAAATATCCTCAGCAAATCTAAGTTTGGGTTTCAGAAGGGTTGCTCTGCTGAAAATGTCATTTACATATTCCCTGACCGGATTTTACAGGCATTAAGTTATAAAATAGCGCCAGTTGGTGTTTCTGCGACATATCTATGGCATTTGACTGTGTGAATCAAAGTATTCTCTTTGATAAATTTACGTTCTGTGGGATTGATGGTGTAGCCAACCACTGAATAATGTCATATCTACCGAAAAGAATGCAGGAAGTTTTAATTAGTAATTAAAAGAATATAGTATGGGGCCTAATTCTGACTGATGGAAAACTATCAGTGGAGTTCCCCAAGGCTCAGTCCCAGGTAAACTATTGCTCCTCACGCATGCAAGAGACCTTGTATCTAATATACAATAAGCAGGATTCTTTTTGCAGACGACACTAGCATTGTAATCAAAACAAGCATACATACAGAAACAGAAGACATAGTAAACAAACTTCTTAAAAGTATCATTGACTTGTTTTCTGCGAATGGCCTCAACCTCAATTTTAAAAGGACACAACATATTTAGTTCTGCACATCTAGGGGTGGTACACCAATGACAAGAGTAATACATGGTCAGGAAATAATAAAAAAAGGTGCAAACTTGAAAATTCTAAATGCCCACATTGATGAGAATTTAAATTTGGAAATAAAGTTTTCGAACTCATAAAAACAACTTAGTTCAGCCACATTTGTGCTTAGAATCACTGCAAATCTTGTGGGGAGAGAAATCTGTAGGTTGACGTAATTTACATATTTTCATTCAATAATGTCGTATGGAACAATGTTGTAGGGTAACTCATCTTAAAGAAAGAAATTCTTAATTGTGCAAATACGTGCTGTGCGAAAAATATGTGGTGCTCATCTCGTGAACATCTGTTTAAAGAGTTGGGCATTCTGATTTCTGCTTCGGAGTATATGTATTCCCTCATGACGTTTGTTGTGAATAATCCACTACAGTTCAGAAAGAACAATAATGTTCATAATTAAAATACCAGAAGGAAAAAGATATTAATTTCTCCAATTTAAGGTTGTCTTTAGCCCAAAACTGGGTTCACAGTACAGCAACAAAAATTTTTGTTCACTTACCCAGTGATATAAAATGTCTGACACAGAGCAAAGAAAAATTTGAAAACAAACAGAGAATGTTTCCCATTGGCAACTCATTTTATTCCATAGAAGACTTTATATTACTGTAATGTGTAAAAGGTGGTGACTAGGAATTACTGATTCAAAACTGCATATCTTTTTTCTTGTTCGGAATGTAGCCACATATATAAATTAATTTATGATGTGAATGTAAAATGACTTATTCCGCATCATTACGATGTATCGAGCAAAATGATTCATGGAACGGGTAACTAACTAAACTATGGCAACACAACGAAAGTATTGTTGTTAAATTTTGTTTCCATATTCAAGGTGAGTGGGTACATAGATTAATACGTTAATTATTTTTAACTTTATTTCACTGTACAATGTAGTAATTCTTAAGCGCCTAACATTCAGTGTAGACACAAAGAAATCAGGAGAACATAGCCTTTAACATGACTCGTTTCACATCATTTCGATAGTAGTCGTACAACTCATCCATGTTGCTAAGAAAGCAACTAATTCATAAAAGGAGAAGTACACTACTGGCAATTAAAATTTCTGCACCAAGAAGAAATACAGATGATAAACGGGTATACGTTGGACAAATATATTATACTAGAACTGACATGTGATTACATTTTCACACACTTTGGGTGGATAGAGCCTGCGAATTCAGTACCCAGAACAACCATCTCTGGCCGTAATAATGGCCTTGATACGCCTGGGCATTGAGTCAAACAAAACATGGATGGCGTGTACAGTTATAGCTGCCCATGCAGCTTCAACACGATACCATAGTTTATCAAGAGTCGTGACTGGCCTATTGTGACGAACCAGTTGCTCGGCTACCATTGACCAGACGTTTTCAATTGGTGAGAGATCTGGAGAATGTGCTGGCCACGGCAGTAGTCGAACTTTTTCTGTATCCAGAAAGGCCCGTACAGGACCTACAACCTGCGGTGTTCCATTATCCTGCTGAAATGTAGGGTTACGCAGGGGTCGAGTAAAGGATAGAGCCAGGGTCGTAACACATATGAAATGTAACGTCCACTGTTCAAAGTGCCGTCAATGCGAACAAGGATGCGACCGTCATGATGCTGTAAACAAAACCTAGATTCATCCGAAAAAATGACGTTTTGCCATTCGTGCACCCAGGTTCGTCGTTGAGCACACCATCACAGGCGCTCCTGTCTGTGATACAGCGTCAAGGGTGACCGCAGCCTTGGTCTCCGAGCTGACAGTCCATGCTGCTGCAAACGTCGTCGCACTATTCGTGCCTATGGGTGTTGACTTGCAAACGTCCCCATCTGTTGACTCAGGGATCGAGACGTGGCTGCACGACCCGTTACAGCCATGCGGATAAGATGCCTGTCATCTCGAATGCTAGCGATACGAGGCCGTTGGGATCCAGCACGGCGTTTCGTATTACCCTCCTGAACCCACCGATTCCATATTGTGCTAACAGTCATTGGATCTCGACCAACGCGAGCAGCAATGTCGCGATACGATAAACCACAATCGCGATAGGCTACAATCCGACCTTTATCATAGTCGGAAACCTGATGGTGCGCATTTCTCTTCCTTACACGAGGTATCACAACAACGTTTCACCACGCGACGCTGTCAACTGCTGTTTGTGTATGAGAAATCGGTTGGAAACTTTCCTCATGTCAGCACGTTGTAGGTGTCGCCACCGGCTCCAGCCTTTTGTGAATGCTCTGAAAAGCTAATCATTTGCATATCGCAGCATCTTCTTCCTGTCGGCTAAATTTCGCGTCTGTAGCATGTCATCTTCGTGGTATAGCAACTTTAATGGCCAGTGGCATATGTAACTAAAATACAGGGTGAGCAAGAATAATTGAGATTAGAATTTAACATCCGCTGAGTTATGAAAAGGATATGGGAAGTAATTGGTCGGAGACTGTTGAGTAATTATATCAATACATGTTTGCACTGTTCTGAAGGAAATGTGGCATTTACTGTGGAGCCTTGTAACGTAACGGTCGCGTTCATCTTGCTGACAGAGCAAGTGGTATCCCTACACAGACTGAGGTGGTTGTAACGATCAAATATACGATAACGGTGATTCTGGCACGTTTATTGGCCTAGGTCGCAAGTTACAACATGTGTTCAGTATGGTGTCTTGACTCAGGAAGATGCTGCATCCGTAATACGGTATGTCATCGAATATTATCCTTCAGTCCAGGAAGAGTCCAGATGCATCCCTGACAGAAGAGATCTTTCAGATGTCCCCACAACCAGAAGTCACAAGGATTCAGATCGGTGGATCTGGAATGCCACACGTCTTGAAATTGCCTAGACATGATGCCCTCGTCACTGAATTTTTCTCGTAGCGAGTTTTCACTTGGCGAGCGACATGTGGTGTCGCGCCGTCTCGCATGAAAATAATGGTGAGTACACTTTTGCGTTGTTACTAGGCTGGACTCAAATGCTAAACAAGGAGGTCCTTATAATGTACAGAAGTCACTTTATATGTAACTGGCTCTTTGGGTGTCATCTCCTCGTAGAAAAACGGACTAAGAATGAAGAAGCGTGTGAAACCACACCAACACTCACTTAAGCAGAGCGCAGTGGATGTTCCTGTACAAAATGTGGCGGATTAGAGAGTCTTATGTGCATTCACAGAACCGTGCAGGGTAAAATGTGCCTAGTCCGTCCAACGAATATTCCTCGGTCACATGCCTTCCATTTCCGTGCGATCGAAAACACGAAGTTTAAAAGTCACGGAGTTGTAGCCTATCTTGAAGCTTCATTTGGTTCACATTCTGAATCTTGTAGGGATACCAGCGTAAAATGCGCCCCAAAACCTTTGGGATCGTAAACCGGAGGGAGAAAATTCCCACCACATTGCTCGAGCACTGGCTGCAGGATCTGAAGCATGTGCTGCACAATCGGCTATAGGTACAGCACCATCATCGACAACTGCCATCGGAATGGACCTTCCTCTCCCTGTTGCCATCTAATCCACCTGTTTCCCCAAATCTTTTGACCATAGTCTTCAGCCTGTTTGTTTACATGGAGATTTTGAGCTGTTTATGTTGATAATAATCCCGCAATGTTACGCTGTTACTGCTGCCGTTGGGTACTCACACGCATACCATTGTCTACACCGACTCAAGTAATGAAAGTTTAATTATAACCTCCCCAAACATCCAATATGACGGAAAGCCGGCGATTGTGGATAAATTGAAAATATTAAAACAGGATCTTTCTTCATTTACTGCTCCGTACTCTTTGTTTTTTTTTCAGAAAAGTTATTTGATTAAAACCATTTTGCTATCGAAGATCATTATGAATTTGTTAGTATATATTGGCATAAAATCCAGAAAGGTTGCACGCCATCAGTGAAGGTAAGGAGTGCTTTATTAACTGCCATCTACTTACATATTCGCATATATCTTTTCGCATCGAAAAGCGTTGACAGCCAAAGTGATCCAAATAAATAGTTTCTCTCCTACCTGGCAAGAGCCAACATAAAGTTTTAAAAACTTTCTTCCCTTACCTATAAAAATATTTGTTTAGAAGAAAACTCACAGGAGAAATTAAGTGAATGCTTGAGAGCTTGGTTGTGCAAGTGCAAGAGCACATTATATGAGACACACACACGAGAGCCGATCTGTCGTGAAATGGAAACCACTGTGAAAATCCGATGAGGCTTTTCTCAGATGTTTTGGGCAGTTTCTCTAGTATGCCCGTCGTTTGCATCAGGGCGCTTTTTTCAGTTGTGAGCGCATTGTGAGCGAGTAAAGGTGCCTAGAACAACAATGGCTCCCTCCAAGCAGGAGAGCCTGCTGAGAGGCTTCGCCTTAATGACTGCAGCCCACCTAACACAACTGCCTTACTGCCATGCACTTCCTTCTTCATGGCAATTCTCAGCAGCAACCTGGAGGGGCAGTGAAGACGCTCCTGCAGCCTTTAATATGGGAATTGTTTGGTCACCCACAACACAGCCCTAATTTTCTCGTCGTGAGTATGACCTCTGCTCACATGAAACGCTGGATACAAAGAGAAGACTTGGGCGCACGCTACGCGCTATAGAGCAGCTTAGAGAATTATCAGAAAGCACAGGTGGCTGCCTTCTACGACGATGGTGTTGGAAATTTGGTACAACGCTCCGACAAATGTCTAAGTCAGAGAGGCGACTATGTAGAGGAGTACTTGGATGGTGTAGCTAAACGTGCAAAGAAAACAGTTTTGATTTTCACTGTGGTTCCCATTTCGCGACCGACCGTTCCTTACTTTCCAAACAAACCTCGTAATTTACATACACAAAATGTTTAATGTTTTTGTCAGATGCTCGATAAGTGTTCCAGATGCAAATTACAGTTCGTACAATTCACCAGTCTGACCAGCGTCTTCGGGAGGTTTCCTTCAGTCATCAGAAAGTCCTATGACAGCTCACCGTTCTCTCTAGACTTTAAAAAATATTTAAATAAAAGAAACAGATCCACACTGGGTTTAGTGTGACAACATAGTCTTAGAGAAAAATTTAACTAGTTCCGGTCCCCCAATCACATCAAGGTTTTCAGGAGATTTGCCTGGGTTTCAGGCAATGATGGAACTTGTAATCCCTCCCATTTATTCCCTATTGGGAACCAGCTACCACACAAATGTTAATTAGTGAAAAGAATCACGATTATATAATGGGGCGGATATCAAGTAGTCCTCTCTATTTCTTGGAGCACAGAATGAAAAATAAATAAAGAATTTAGCAGTGGTGTTTAAAAAGGAACAATAACTTTCAGGGTAAGTTGTTGCTATGGGTACCTTATAAGGTAAAAGTAACATTTAGTGACTACTAACAAACTAAGTGATGGGATGTGATATAATAATTTTAGTTACCAGCAATTATCATATTTTCTCTACTTGCAGTTTTCAGGGTTGTATATACAGAGGTTATTCAGCTGCTCCTATCAGTAGGTTTTATGCAACCTGCAACACCTTCAAATACCACGCTCAAGATAGTTATATTCTTTCGCTCGCTACGTGGAAACTACCAGTCCTACAGAAAAAATTGAAACGACCTTTTTGTAATAAATTTGAAACGTGCCCTTAGAAAAATTAATTAATTACTGTGCTGATAAACCTCTTACATTGTTTGATTTTCAAACAGCTGAGCAGAACTGAACGCACTCAGATATTTCGTTCTTTACCTATTCTGATCAACACTAAACTGCCACACAATATTTTTAGCGCAACGCAATCTGACTTTCAAAAATCGCTACAAAAGAATGGCGGAAGGCACTAACTACTGATAGGGATAGTTAGCAAATGAAAGATTTTAATAGAGAACAAACAATGTATTTACCTTAATATCATCAAAAGTCATAATATATATAGGAGTTCATGACATCCAGTCTTACAAATTTCAAAACTCCGCCATTTCTCTCCCCACATCCACCACTGCTGGCGGCTCACCTCCAACTGCGCAACGCTACGCGCTGTTCACATCCAACTGCCTAACACTACAATGGCAGACAACAATGCAAACTAGCCACAGACTGCTCACAGCACAGCCAGTGATTTTTCATACAGAGCGCTATGTGGCGTTACCAATAAAAAAACCTGAATAGCCTACTTACAAATTTTATGTAGTTAAATTGTGTACTGGGATGCGTTTCGCTAGAGGGAACAGCTTTCGAATTATTCAAGAAAAACGAAGAAAACTGACCTTCAAATGCGCATTTCTTGAATAAATCGGGAACTGTGGTCTCCAGTGAAAACGTTTTGTAGCACAAAATTTAACTACCTTTTATTTCGTACGAAAGGTAGTTGTTCACTTATTTTTTAGCACTAATAATTTCAGTGTAGTGAGCGAGAGGATATGAAAGTTCTGCACATGGTATTTGAAGGCGTTGCAGGCTGCATAAGACCCATAGCCAGTTGCAGCTGTATCACCCTATACGTACCAGTCTTGTGTGTGCATTTTAACTGCGATTTTGCCGCCGAAGTCAGCATACTTATTTCTTCCGGGGATAGACGGTATATTATACACTCCTGGAACTTGATATAAGAACACCCTGAATTCATTGTCCCAGGAAGAGGAAACTTTTTTGACACATTCCTGGGGTCAGATACATCACATGATCACACTGACAGAACCACAGGCACATAGACACAAGCAACAGAGCATGCACAATGTCGGCACTAGTACAGTGTATATCCACCTTTCGCAGCAATGCAGGCTGCTATTCTCCCATGGAGACGATCGTAGAGATCTGGATGTAGTCCTGTGGAACGGCTTGCCATTCCATTTCCACCTGGCGCCTCAGTTGGACCAGCGTTCGTGCTGGACGTGCAGACCGCGTGAGACGACGCTTCATCCAGTCCCAAACATGCTCAATAGGGGACAGATCCGGAGATCTTGCTGACCAGGGTAGTTGACTTACACCTTCTAGAGCACGTTGGGTGGCACGGGATACATGCGGACGTGCATTGTCCTGTTGGAACAGCAAGTTCCCTTACCGTTCTAGGAATGGTAGAACGGTGGGTTCGATGACGGTTTGGATGTACCGTGCACTATTCAGTGTCCCCTCGACGATCACCAGAGGTGTACGGCCAGTGTAGGAGATCGCTCCCCACACCATGATGCCGGGTGTTGGCCCTGTGTGCCTCGGTCGTATGCAGTCCTGATTGTGGCGCTCACCTGCACGGCGCCAAACACGCATACGGCCATCATTGGCACCAAGGCAGAAGCGACTCTCATCGCTGAAGACGACACGTCTCCATTCGTCCCTCCATTCACGCCTGTCGCGACACCACTGGAGGCGGGCTGCACGATGTTGGGGCGTGAGCGGAAGACGGCCTAACGGTGTGCGGAACCGTAGCCCAGCTTCATGGAGACGGTTGCGAATGGTCCTCGCCGATACCCCAGGAGCAACAGTGTCCCTAATTTGCTGGGAAGTGGCGGTGCGGTCCCCTACGGCACTGCGTAGGATCCTACGGTCTTGGCGTTCATCCGTGCGTCGCTGCGGTCCGGTCCCAGGTCGACGGGCACGTGCACCTTCCGCCGACCACTGGCGACAACATCGATGTACTGTGGAGACCTCACGCCCCACGTGTTGAGCAATTCGGCGGTACGTCCACCCGGCCTCCCGCATGCCCACTATACGCCGTCGCTCAAAGTCCGTCAACTGCACATACGGTTCACGTCCACGCTGTCGCGGCATGCTACCAGTGTTAAAGACTGCGATGGAGCTCCGTATGCCACGGCAAACTGGCTGACAATGACGGCGGCGGTGCACAAATGCTGCGCAGCTAGCAGCATTCGACGGCCAACACCGCGGTTACTGGTGTGTCCGCTGTGCCGTGCGTGTGATCATTGCTTGTACAGCCCTCTCGCAGTGTTCGGAGCAAATATGGTGGGTCTGACACACCGGTGTCAATGTGTTCTTTTTTCCATTTCCAGGAGTGTAATTAAAACCAATAGGTACCTATTACACTTGATTGTGACTGTAGTATGTCGCCATTGTAGTGGAAACCTCTTCTCTGTCCTTGCACGTCATTTAAGTTTTGGTCCGCACTCCGTATTTGGAAAGCTTCGATGTCCCAGTGGGTGTCGTCGCAGCAGGTAGCCGACGGCCGTGAACCTGCCTGTGCGGTCGCCACGCGCCCGGCTGCCGCCCCGGTGCGCGCCGGGACGCTCCACCGGCTCTGAGCCGCCGGCGGGCGCGCCGCGCCTCGCAGCACGGCACGCTAATGCATTTTTCAGCAGGCCGGCCGCTTCCTGCCCGCCGCGCGGCCGAGCGAGACGCAGGGGCGGGAATCACGGTCGCCTTCCGGCGCGGCCCGATCCGCTCCCATTACAACCGAAACCTGCGCTGTCAGCAGGAAGCGGCCGTGAGAAAGCAATCTCGGCCTCTCCACTGCCTGCGACAACCCCTGGTGCGAAATTATAACACTGTCAGAGTGACATCGGGAAATAATGAATTTCCATTGCAGCAAAGGAACATGAGGAATCTGCTCAAGCCTTTTCAATTTAACGGGGCTGTAAGATACCAATAGAAGTACTGGAAAGTAATGAGATGTACCCCAAACATCAATCTCAGGGCCCACACATTTTCTTGTCTACATTGAAGAGACAAAGATTTTAGATTAGATTAGATTAGTACTTGTTCCATAGATCATGAAAACGACACTTCGTAATGATGTGGAACGTGTCAGGTTAATGAAAGGTATCTATACTAGATATTACATTACACAAAATATTACATGACACTCAATAATTTTAATTTTTTTTCTTTTTTTTTTGCGAGTTTGGGAAATTACCCACGTACTACATCCAAAAATTCATCTAATGAGTTGGAGGAGTTACCATTAAGAAATTCTTTTAATTTCCTTTTAAATGCTATATGGCTATCTGTCAGACTTTTGATGGTACAGCTGTCTAAAATCGTGTAGAGATCCAGCGAGCACGCAGAAGTGACGCAGCACGACGTGGCATGGACTCGACTAATGTCTGAAGTAGTGCCGGAGGGAACTGACACCATGAATCCTGCTGCGTCGTCCATTAATCCGTAAAAGTACGAGGGAGTGGAGATTTCTGCTGCACAGCACGTTGCAATTCACCCCACATATACTCAATAATGTTTATGTGTGGCGAGTTTGGAGGCCTGCGGAAGTGTTTAAACTCAGGAGAGTGTTCCTGGAGCCACTCTGTAGCAATTCTGGACGTGTGGGGTCACTCATTGTCCTGCTGGAATTGCCCAACTCCGTCAGAATGCACAAAATGGCTCTGAGCACTATGGGATTTAACATCGATGGTCATCAGTACCCTAGAACTTAGAACTACTTAAACCTAACTAACCTAAGGACATCACACAACACCCAGCCATCACGAGGCAGAGAAAATCCCTGACCCCGCCGGGAATCGAACCCGGGAACCCGGGCGTGGGAAGCGAGAACGCTACCGCACGACCACGAGATGCGGGCTCAGAATGCACAATGGACATGAATTGATGCAGGTGATCAGACAGGATGCTTACATACGTGTCACCTGTGGGTGTCATATCTTGACATCACAGGTGTTCCATATGACTCCAATTGCACACGCCCCACACCATTAGAGAGCCTCCGTCAGTTTGAACAGTCCTCTGCTGACATGCAAGGTCCATGGATTCACGAGCTTGTATCCATACATTTACACAATCATCCGCTCGATGCAATATGGAACGAGACTCGTCCGACCAGGCAGCATGTTTCCAGTCATGAACAGTCCAATGCGATGTTGACGGTCCCAGGCGAGGCGCAAAGTTTTGTGTCATGTACTCATCAAGTGTACACGAGCGGGTCTTCGGCTCCGAAAGACCTTATCGATGATGTTTCCTTAAATGTTTCTCACGCTGACTCTTGTTGATGGTCCAGCACTGAAATCTGCAGCAATTTGCGGATGGGTTGCACTTCTGTCACGCTTAACGGTTCTCTTCAGTCGTCGTTGGTCCCGTTCTTGTCGGATCTTTTTCCGCCCACAGCGACGTCGGAGATTTGAAGTTTTATCGGATTCCTGATACTCACGGCCCATTCGTGATATGGTCGTATGGGAAAATCCCCACTTCATCGTTACCTCGGAGACGCTGTGTCCCATCGCTCGTGCGCCGACTATAACACCACGTTTAATCTCACTTGAATCTTGATAACATGCCACTATAGCAGCGGTAACCGATCCAACAACTGCGCTAGACACTTGTCTTATATAGGCGTTGCCAACCACAGCGCAGTATTGCGCATATTTACATATCTCTGTATTTGAATATGCATGCCTATACACATATCTCTGTATTTGAATATGCATGCCTATACACTTTTCTTTGGCGCTTCATTCTATATTAATGGCATAAAGAATTTAGTTATTTGCTAAGTTCGCTTTGTTTACTAATAAAAATATTGCTATAAATACCAAGCCAGTTTTCATGCTCAGAATTCGCGAGACTGTCGTGCACCACATTCAGCTGGAGGGTAGCTGTATCTAATTCCTGTTACTGCCATGTATGTAGTTCGCTTTGTCGTGTGCTTCCCCACCTGCTCTCATTGCAGCCACTAGGTGCACTGTGAGCGGAACACAGGTCTGAGGAATCACTGTAGATCTTCCCATCGGTTTCTACAACCGCTACTTCAAAATTACAACAATTTCAAACAACCATCGAGAAAGATTGATTTCCCACCACAACAAAGCAACACAACGACACGGTTTAAGCCTTTCCTTTCTGTCAGTTCCTCCGCAGCAGTTCATCCCGGAAAGAAAAATCCTGGTTTGTCAGACTGGTAATCGTGACAGACTCTTACATCTGTTAAATGCCCTATCCCTTTTATCTGGCGGCCAACCCAAGGATAGTATCACGGTAGCTCTTTTAAACACCCCTTTTACACTGATTCAGCGCAAAACAAAATGATGGAAGATGGATGAAATTTTATGGTGAGATTTAGCTACGATTTTCCAAGCGTAAAGAAAGAGCTCCAAAGGTATGCATCTCATTGCAAAGTATCAGGCCGAACTACGAAAAGGAAGGTGGCCAATGCGCAGCCGGGCACACACGTTGGTTATCAGTGCTGTAAGTTTGCCCGTAAAGTACGAACGTCTTCCACGTGCGAAGCAGCAGTCCTCCAGACAAGTGGGTTCCAAACGAAAAAAATCACGACACTTTGTAAAACACGTTAACGCAGTAGAACGAAGGAGGCAACAACTTGCTTTTTCTCCACCATTATTATTAAGTTACTAGTAACAGTCTGTAACATTACACTAACAAATTCAGATTTCTTCTATCCTAATACGCAGCTCGGTGACAGATTAAAGTCATAAATCACTAAGGACGACAAACGTATTTCATTTAAACTAGCACCAAAATACCATAAATTAGACACATGACAGCACGCAACAGTTAATTGTTTTAGTGCTGTTAATCTACTGAATGTTTTTATAAGGCCCTCCATGACTGCCTTTCTAGTACCAATCTCTTAATTTCAGAACAGCACCTAAATCTAACTTCCGCAAATATTTGCTGTATATATTTCAGTCTCTGTCGATCCTTAGACTCTTTTTGTCCCACACTCTATGTATCTTTTCATTCCGATTCTCGCACAGTCCATGATTCACTCCAGACGTACGGTGTCAGAAATTTCTTTCTCCCAAATAATTATGATTAGTGAAATCGACTTTACTTCTAAATGAGAATTCGGTATTCTATGGAGCCGCTACATTCTGGATAGCGCAAAACGCTGGTGGTGGTGCTGCTGAAGGTATATGAGTAATAACAATCGCCATCTATATTGATGCAGAAACATTAGCCGTTACCATAGGGACGCAAGTAAAATGGTGTTACCTAACTGACCGTGGTAGAGGGACGAAGTAGCTGCGTCAGCCGGCCGCGGTGGTCTCGCAGTTCTAGGCGCTGAGTCCGGAACCGCGCGACTGCTACGGGCGCAGGTTCGAATCCTGCCTGGGGCATGGATGTGTGTGATGTCCTTAGGTTAGTTAGGTTCTGAGTTCTAGGGGACTACTGACCACAGATGTTGAGTCCCATAGTGCTCAGAGCCATTTGAACCATTTTTTTTAGCTGCGTCACGCCCACTTCAACTTCCCACTTGGTGACGAAGGTGATGCAACTGACTAAATATCCTGAGACTTCAAGAAGAACATGATGTCTAGTTTTAAAAAAGACATGTGGTGATAGGTGTGAATATTACCGAAATATCAGTTTAATACATTATGGTTGCAAAACACTGACACGAATTGTTTACAGAAGAGTGGGAGAACTGGGGAGAAATTTAGGAACACAAGTGGAAATACCGCCCGTTGAAAGTCTGAAGATAACAGAGATAAACTGCAGGGAGCGGACGGTTATTCGCATCTTGTACGGAAATCAGTAAGTTGTAAGAGTTGAAGAATTTGGAAGGGAAGCAGTAGCTGAGAAGGGAGTGAGACAGCGTTGTACTCTGTTCCCAATGTCGCTCAATCGGTACACTGAGCAGGTTGTACTGGAACCTAGTACGAAATTCCCGAAAGGAATTAAAGTTTGCGAACAAGAAATAATTTTTTTTAGGTTTGGTCATGACTTTGTAATTCTGTAGTAAACAGCAAATTACTTATAGAAGCAGTTGAATGGAATGAATAGTACCTTGAAAAGAGATTCTGAATATCAACAAAAATAAAACAAGGTTAATGGAATTTAGTAGGATTAAATCTAGTGATGCTGAGGATATATGACAATGAAATTAGTATCTGAATTATGCACTTAGGGAGCAAAAAGATGATGGTACCTGAAGTAGACAGGATATAAAATGCCGATGTAGTAACAAGAAATGCATTTTTGGAAAAGAGAAATATGTTCGAATGAAATATGAAAGTTGGACGTCTATTCTTAAGATACTTGTCTGAAGTTGACCCGTGTATAGATATGAAACATGGACGATAAGCAATTCAGGCAA
Organism: Schistocerca gregaria; assembly: GCF_023897955.1. Lineage (NCBI taxonomy): Eukaryota > Metazoa > Arthropoda > Insecta > Orthoptera > Acrididae > Schistocerca > Schistocerca gregaria. The sequence continues at coordinate 305,652,958 of NC_064926.1, read as the reverse complement.
GAAGAAAGTATAAGCTTTTGAAATGAGTGCTTCACAAGAACGCTGAAGATTAGATGAGCAGACCGAATAACTAATGAAGGGATAGTGAATCAAACCGAGGAAGAAATAAATGTATGGCACCAAATGACTAACAGAAGTCGTCGATTGATAAGACACATCTTGAGGCATCAACTGGTCCTCAGTTTGCTAATTGAAGGAAGTGTGGCAGGTAAAACTTATAGAGGGATAACAAGCCTGGAAAACAGTAAGCGGGTTCAATCGGATGTAAGTTGTAGTAATTATGCAGAGACGAAGTGGCCTACACATAACAGACAGACTACCGTGCGAGTGCATAAAATCAGTCTTGGGATTGAAGACCACAACAGCAACAAAAAAACTATAGTAGCGTTACTTCCCACGTGTTAATCTACGATCGCCTTCGCCATTGCTACCTTCGTTCTTAAACGTTTGTGCCTGCACCATCTAACTGTTCCTTCCAAAGCCAGGTCGGTTTTCTGGCGACTGTAGCCCATTAATAACATTTTTAAAATTCCCATAAGAGTTTTGGCCAGGATTGTGACAAATAAAGTGACGATCAGCCACGTCGCAGATGTGTGTCGTAGGCCAGGGAAGCAGTAGAACAACCGTTCTTCGAAGAAGACTTCCACCCTCCTCATCACATGTGTTCATGCGTACTTGTAGTGAAATAACTCCCGTGTAACTGACAAAAGAAGCTAAATACCTCGGTATATGAAATACCATGATCAAGCAGTTTGTCTTCGCACTACCCCTCAATACGTTATGCTCAATGGGGTCCGAGGTACCACAGCGATATTTGCCCTGTATAACGCCCAACAACTTCTGCTGCCAAATACTGATAAAAAAAAGCTGCAACTCTATACAGAGCTATCACTGCAAAACAGATTAGTGTGGAACAAGTCTGAAAACTCTATACTGCATAAAATCTCCTTTAGGTTTTACTCCGCACCTTTGATAAATCATATCTTTATGTTAAAGAAATCTCCACAAACTTTTATTCTTCTGGAAGTAGTTTAAGCTGTTTATGTCGTCATTGGTAGATTTTGAAGCCTACACGGTGTACAGCATCTGTCCACCATTGCAAAATATGTTACATTAATCATTTAATATGTTTGATATAATGGATACATGGTGCAAAGGGTGGTCGGAATTTTACGTTACACACTTCTAGAACTTGTAGAGTGGAGTGAGGATATAGTATTTTGAATAGGAACCCATGTCCGAGAACGTACCGTTTCCGTTCTACGACGGTTTCAGTTCGAATGTTTAACTCATCGACCTCTGCTTGAGGAACTGAAATGGGCGAGACGCAGTACAATTCGAAAGAAAACGTAAAGAAACACCCATTCATCACTTAAGCACATGTGTTTGCAATAACACTTACACATTTCGTGTGTACATAATTCCAAAATAAAAAAAAGAACCCAGTATACTTTACGTACAGAACAGTACTGATGCATTACAACAGCTGGTCGATGTGGCGACCACCAAAGTTGTTACTGACATTGTCTTTACTCAGTACGTTCTGTTGCCTCTTCAGTTTCTAGTGCAGGGACCAGAACTCATGCCACCAGATTTTCCTCTGTCTCTGTAAGAGTCTCATAAATTAAATATTGTATACGACCTCTAAGGAGCAGTACACGTCATCCAGTCTACACTGTTGCATACAAGGACGAGTAACTCAGAGACATTTCTCTTTCCCTCACCAGACTTGGACGAGTAACACATATGAACTGAAACCGTAGTAGAACGGAAACGGTACGATTCTGGACATTCTGTTCAAAATATTATGTACAAACTCCCCTCTGCAAGTCCTAGAAGTTTGTAATGGGAATTTCCGAACACCCTGTATATGATTTGAAAGTGGCCAAGTCCTTCCTTTCATTTCAACAGTCAGATCATGTGGACATACGCAATTAGAACACTTATATCTAGAGTAGGTAGGAAGGCACTGACACCAACAAGATGCTTGTGAAACAGGACTGGCAGTGGTTGGATACTGAGTTCATTGGTACCCAATTTCACGGAGAATTCTCAGGTGACGGGACTTGGTTAGAACAGTTACGGCTGCTGCTCGACGAAGGGAAGTTCGTTGGCCGTAGGTAGCGGAAAGACCAATTTCTAGGTGACAGTTCAGAGAACAAGGAAGGAGTATAGACACTGCTATATCGGCAGGCGTGGAAAAATCAGTCGCTGCGGGTATGGTCAGAGCAGCAGGAGATCCGCCAACCACGTGCTGAGAACTGCTCTTAGCGACCAACATTACATTGTCCCAGAGACTTGTCGCAGAGTTGCTTACAACTTATTTAGCCGAGTCATGATGTTCCGGGGCCCTGATAACGGATCCCTGTCGAAAAGAGTGCATTCTTCAGATTCTGCATGTACCCACTCGATGTTTTTTCCGAGGACCTTTCTGTGAGATCTGTACCTGTAAGGATCACTAAAACATCCTGCCTCGATGACTAAAGGCTGGCACAGCAGGACGCCCGACGCACAATCGCTGGGATAGGCACTGCAATTTTTAGACATCATCTGGGAACCCACGCAAGAGGTCTTCCGCATGAGCAAAGACACCGTGTCTTGACTGGGATTCTGACGGTGATGTCAGAAGAAGTACCAGAGGCAGTCTGTTCTCTGTCGCGACCGGCCGCTGTTACCGAGCCGTTCTAGGCGCTTCAGTCCGGACCCGCTCTGCTGGTACGGCAACAGGTTCTAATCCTGCCTCGGGTATGGATGTGTGTGATGTCCTTAGGTTATTTAGGTTTAAGTAGTTCTAAGTCTAGCGAACTGATGACCTCAGATATTAAGTCCCATAGTGCTTAAAGCAATTGAACCATATTTTCTCTGAAGCGCAAAGCGATGCGATTGGAGTACAGGAGTTTGTCTGTTTTTCTTCAAGGAGGCTGTACTGAGAGAGGAGAATCACGCGACTGGCGTGAAGAAACACTGCCACACTTCAAATGGTAGTTTTACTTTTTCAAGAGAGTGTTTTGGAAATGGTAGTGAAGGACGGAGAAAACGATTCGGGCTTTGGCCGTGAGGCGAGTCTGTTCAAAAATCGGTGCGAGAGCCCTGTTCGTGTTGGATCTTGGGTTCGAGTTTGATCTGTAGACATCGTTACATGTGCCGGTACAAGAGAAGTAGACTGCAGTCCGCTGTTTGAGTCGACGTGAAGGCGAGCTGGTGGCAGCGTTGCAAAATCCTGCAGGTGTATGGTGAGCACTAACGGCTCCTGGGACAGTGTAATTACAAAAGAAATTGAAATAAAAATTACCAATAACATCCTAAATAGAGACGGTGGCCTGCAATTCACCGCGGAGTGGAACACGGCTATCGCGAGATTGAAGTGGGCACATCGAACGCCGATTCAACGAATGAACACACGTGGCGTCACAGCCAGCAGATGGTGTACATACCAGGTGTACAAGCAACCTGCTGGCAGTCATACCACTTGACAATGGGCAAGGAGTACTTGACCGAAAGCTTGTGCAATTTTAATTACTTGACGCGGCTGGAAACCCGGATATATTTTATTCGGGTGCATTCCACTTGCAGTGTTCCAGCGCCGAGTCGACGACTGTAAACGGATACATGTGGTCTTTCATACAAGTGCTGACAATATTCCCGTATTATGGCCACACTGCATGGTTCAATAGCCTCTACAATCCTCTTCCATCGACACTGATCCACACATTATGAGCATAGCAGCACACAGTGTATTAAACAGAGTGCTATCATATGTCAAACCGATTTGCTGGAGGGCCGTTATTCCACACCACCCCAACACTCTCACCAGCTGATACTGCGGACGTTAAAGAGAGGTGCGCTAACTTATTTCACGTTTCCACTTCATTCCAAGGCGCTCCACTTCACGAATTTGCTGCTGCACTGATCTCTCTCATGACACGAGAGTGGTAACCGTTCAGCAAACGTTTCGGCGGCAACCCAGGGATGTAAATAATCTATTTCTAACGCTGAAATACACGTTGAGAGTTAGGAGTCATTCCACACATTTTTCTTGCTAGGTGCAGTTTTCATAATTATTACTACGGAATTTGGTGACAAGAAGAGATGTAGGATGAAAACTAAAACGCAGATTAAGGATTGTTCCTCGAAATTTCGGGCGAACAGCCGAATGTCGGTATCGTCCAGCCACAATGTTTCGGCGCGGAGTCTTCCAGCAATCTTCAGGTGAAATATCGTGGTAGGATGTTACCGACATCCAACATTTCGCCCGAAATAATAATATAATATAATAAATAATTTAATAAATATCCCTGAGACAGAACGGCTTTTGTCCGCATATCAGTACGGATTTAGAAACTTCACTCGTGCGAAACTCAGCTCGCCGTTTTCACACATGATCTCATACAAACCATGTCCAGACACTTTCTGACCAAAATGGTACTGAAACAGAGGATGACAGACTAAAGGCCGAATTACTAAATGTCTTCTTCCAAAGCTGTTTCACAGAGGAAGACTGCACTGAGCTTCCTTCTCTAGATTGTCGCACAGTTGAGAAAATGGTAGATATCGAAGTAGACGACAGAGGGATAGAGAAACAATTAAAATCGCTCAAAAGAGGAAAGGCCGCTGGTCCTGATGGAATACCAGTTCGATTTTACACAGAGTACGCGAAGGAACTTGCCCCCCTTCTTGCAGCGGTGTACCGTAGGTCTCTAGAAGAGCGAAGCGTTCCAAAGGATTGGAAAAGGGCACATGTCATCCCCGTTTTCAAGAAGGGACATCGAACAGATGTCCAGAACTATAGACCTATATCTCTAACGTCGATCAGTTGTAGAATTTTGGAACACGTATTATGTTCGAGTATAATGTCTTTTCTGGAGACTAGAAATCTACTCTGTAGGAATCAGCATGGGTTTCGAAAAAGACGGTCGTGTGAAACCCAGCTCGCGCTATTCGTCCACGAGACTCAGAGGGCCTTAGACACGGGTTCACAGGTAGATGCCGTGTTTCTTGACTTCCGCAAGGCGTTTGACACAGTTCCCCACAGTCGTTTAATGAGCAAAGTAAGAGCATACGGACTATCAGATCAATTGTGTGATTGGATTGAGGAGTTCCTAGATAACAGAACGCAGCATGTCATTCTCAATGGAGAGAAATCTTCCGAAGTAAGAGTGATTTCAGGTGTGCCGCAGGGTAGTGTCATAGGACCGTTGCTATTCACAATATACATAAATGACCTGGTGCATGACACCGGAAGCTCACTGAGGCTTTTTGCAGATGATGCTGTGGTGTATCGAGAGGTTGCAACAATGGAAAATTGTACTTGGAGGATCTGCAGCGAATTGACGCATGGTGCACGGAATGGCAATTGAATCTCAATGTAGACAAGTGTAATGTGATGCGAATACATAGAAAGATAGGTCCCTTATCATTTAGCTACAAAATAGCAGGTCAGCAACTGGAAGCAGTTAATTCCATAAATTATCTGGGAGTACTCACTAGGAGTGATTTAAAATGGAATGATCATATAAAGTTGATCGTCGGTAAAGCAGATGCCAGACTGAGATTCATTGGAAGAATTCTAAGGAAATGCAATCCGAAAACGAAGTAGGTTACAGTACGCTTGTTCGCCCACTGCTTGAACACTGCTCAGCAGTTCGGGATCCGTACCAGATAGGGTTGATAGAAGAGATAGAGAAGATCCAACGGAGAGCAGAGCGCTTCGTTACAGAATCATTTAGTAATCGTGAAAGCGTTACGGAGATGATAGATAAACTCCAGTGGAAGACTCTGCAGGAGAGACTCTCAGTAGCTCGGTATGGGCTTTTGTTAAAGTTTCGAGAACATACCTTCACCGAAGAGTCAAGCAGTAGATTGCTCCCTCCTACGTATATCTCGCGAAGAGACCATGAGGATAAAATCAGAGAGATTAGAGCCCACACAGAAGCATACCGACAATCCTTCTTTCCACGTACAATTCGAGACTGGAATAGAAGGGAGAACCGATAGAGGTACTCAGGGTACCCTCCGCCACACACCGTCAGGTGGCTTGCGGAGTATGGATGTAAATGTAGATGTAGATGTAGATGGAGGGCAACAGGGAGATTCCATATTCATAAATTTCCGGAAACCATTTGACTTGGTGTTCCACAGGAAATTGTCGACGAAGGTCCGAGCATACTGTTTAGGTTGATATGTGAATATTTTTGGGTAATTTTTACTAATTTATTAAACTAATAAAAGCCAGAATGTGGTCCTTGTCGGCCAGCGTTCATTAGAAACAAAAGTATCGTCATAACTGCCCCTGGATAGTGTCATTGGGCCGCTTTTATTCTCTCTATACAAAAATGGCCTGATGGACAGCATTTTACGACTGTTTGCTGATGACACTATAATGTATGGAGAAGATGTCGTCGTTGAGTGTGTGTGTGTGTGTGTGTGTGTGTGTGTGTGTGTGTGTGAATATCAAAGGGACCAAGCTACTGAGGTCATCGGTCCCTAGATTTACACACTACTTAAACTAACTTATGCTAAGGACAAAACACACACACACACACACACACACACACACACACACACACACACACACACACACACACACACACACACACACACACACACACACACACCCGGGGAAGGACTCGAACCTCCGCCGGCAATCCGTGACAAGGCGCCTCAAATCGCGCGACCACTCCCCGCGGCGCGTCGTTGAGTGACTGGAGGAATATACAAGACGACTCAGACAAAATGTTTAGTTGGAATGATGAGTGGCAGCTTGCTCTAAATGTAGAAAAATGTAAATTAATGCGGATGAGTAGGAAAAACCATCCCGTAATGTTCGAATACAGTATTAGTATGGTGCAGCTCGACTCAGTCCCTTCAATCAAATATCTAGGTGTAACATTGCAGAGAGATATGAAATGAAATGAGGGAGTCAGGTTGGTAGTAGGGAAGGCGAATGCTCGATTTCGTTATATTGGGAGAATTTTGGAACAGTGTAGCTCATTCCTAAAGGAGACGGCATATAGAATGCTAGTACGACCCTGTCTTGAGTACTGTTCGACTGTGCGGCTGCCTCGGGCATGGGTGTGTGTGTTTGTCCTTAGGATAATTTAGGTTAACTAGTGTGTAAGCTTAGGGACTGATGACCCTAGCAGTTAAGTCCCATAAGATTTCACACACATTAGAACATTTCTTAAACACTGTTCGAGAGTCTAGAACCCCGCCCCCCGTCCCCCATTCCCCCCCCCCCCCCCCCCCCGTCAGTTCGGATTAAAAGAAGACAACGAAGCAATTCAGAGTCGGAGCTGCTAGATTTGTTAGCGACAGGTTCGATCAACACGCAAGTACTACGGAGATCCTTCGTGAACTCAAATGGTAATCCCTGGAGGGAAGACGATGCTCTTTCAGCAAGGCACAGTCCAGAAAATTTAGAGAACCGCTACATGAGGTCGAGTACAGAACGATTCCACTGCAACCAATGTACATTTTAAGCAAGGACCATAAGATGTGAGAAATTAGGGTTTCGTACGGAGGCTTTTATACGGTCGTTTTTCCCTCGCTCTATCTGCGAATGGATCTGACGTACCCTATGCCACGCACCGTACGGTGGCTTGTGGAGTATGTATGTATGTGTGCTTATGTGTGTGTAAATTTTATCGAACAATAAGGAAGATGTCGTAGAGGTCAGTAGAAACCGAAGACTATGATTTTCTGGAAGACATTCAGCGTTATTCGTAATGCCGCTAAGAAGAACGAAGATGAACAGCGTACTATCACTGTGTTGATGTTCTGCGGCTATCGGGGGGAAAAAACCTTGTTTCGAGCTCCCCAACAAGTGTGTACTGGTCGCCTTATCTGTCCGCTACGCAGTAGCTGATGGCGTCCATGAAAGCGGTCGTAAAATGCACTCATCTCTCCGACACTCGCTGTAGGCCTTCCGTCATCATAAACATCGCATTACGTCTGGTTCCAAATGCCTCGGGCAGCTTTCCGGACACATTCCGTAAGCGCATTACAGAAATCACTACCCGCGGGGAACAACGGCCATTGAGCGTCTTGCTCTGGATTGTAGGGGCTGTTTAAAAAATTTTAAGCCAAATGTTTCGGTTTTTCTTCAGTTTTATGTTCTCCGAAAGTTCGGCAGCAGTGGTGTTCATATCTCCAGCTGACAACCTTATATAATTTTTCCACCGAATTTTCAGGCAATAGTGACATATTTCTCGAAATTCCTCAGTTCGATCCTGTAATTACGTGGGTATATTCCAGTTTTCGTGATGACTAATGTTCCATGTAAAGTCTAGTCACTGTACGATTGTCTGCAATGAACTCATTAAATTTCGTCTGTGTTTGCAAAAACGAACCAAAATATTACACGAGATTCGTGAGAAAAAAAAAACGAATCTTCTAATAGGTGAAGAAAGGGGTAACTGGATCACAGTTACCGTAAAAAGCCTCGTTCAGTATTAAGAAGCGCACCCAAAAAAATTATATGTTACGAAAACATTGTAAGAACTTTCACGATGTAAAGCAGCATGAGCCGTAACGACTTCCAGAAATAAATGACAAAGCAAATATGCCCTTTCATCACTTTAAGAAGATACAGTACGACAGTTTCAAGAAAGTGAACGCAAGTTTTTATCACCGTCTAATTGTCACATTCGATCTACTCTTACTATCTCAACATTCCACCAATGAGAAATAAACTGTTACATTCTCTTTGACCAGTGCCTACACTCCTAATGACATATGCTATTGCTTGCCCATTATTGTAGAATCTGTCTGTCATTATCATTGGACCTCACACACTTCCACTTTCTCCTTCTCTTTCTATACAACAACCTCTGACTACTGTCTTCTAGCATTTATTGCTTTTCCGTCTCTTTCCCCACAGCCATTTTCTCCTCCTCTCTCAGCATAAAAACCGTGGATATGTTAGCAGGACAAACTCCTTAAGAAAATTTTTAAAGGTGCTGAGGAAGGTAGAATGAAGCAGCTAGTGCTCCACCTTTTAATCAAGTCTTTTAATGAACAGGAGCATCTTTGGCTTTTTCTTGTTGTAACAGAACCATTTTCTCGGTGGTTCTTTCTTTCATCTGTTACGGCAGGGCATGTCACTCATATGAAAACAATTTTATGGGTCAGTAGAATTTTGATGTTCACTTGAGTAAAATTGAATCACACACATTAATTTTACATCTCAGATCGGATTTTACGTACACAAAAACTTTAACGTGCTTCGGTAGTAAAACACGGTTTTCTCGGAACCCTTCTGATGATAATGGAGACACTTTAAAGCATGTTTCTCCATGCTACGTCACTTCGCCTCACACCGTATTTTACGTGTACGAATAGGGTAACAGTGAACCTCTGTATATAGGAAACGGGTAAACATATGAAGAAAATTTTCAAGGTTACTCCTGATCGGGATGTTAGGAATATATGGTAAAAATTGTAGTCATTCGCTGTGCATAGTCATCTTGCACTCAAAATCATTTTTTTGGGGGCGTTTCTCAATAACGGATAAAGATGTTTGAAAACGGCAAAATGGAGCTTCTAGACAAATACCTAGAGAACATATTGTTAAAATTTAAGCCATTTGCCGCGGTTAATTATGTAGCTCTCGCTGCAGAAGCTAAAAACAGGTGAAAAGCTCTTTTTTCGGGTTTTCTCAGGAGCCGCCCCTTTAAGCGCAACTAAATCACATGTAATGCAACAAGACCCAACCGATTTGCTCAATACGCCTAAGCTGGAGAAAGTGTGTAGTATTCAAACTTAGAATTTTTTTTTTTTATTCCAGTCTTTGATCACAATGTAAAGTCTTTCGCCGATGGCCGGTTTCAGTCAGTAATGACCATCTTCAGATGTACAATATAAGAAATATACAATTTTCACCCTGTACTGTAGGAATAGTTACAGTAGGACAACTTTCTTTCGTATGTACAAATGGTCCCTAGCCCAAGGGCTACCCCAAACACTTAACCCTACAATTGTATCACTAATAGAGCCGGAGGTGTGAGCACTGGAAATATCCCCTTTTTATGCTGGGTTCTTTGGAAAATATCAAGTAGAGTATGCTGTCACATGAGTACCGTATCATAGATACCTCCAGGGCTTCAGTAAACGACTGCGCGATATTCATAAGTACCTCCAGGGTTTCAGTAGACGACTGCACGATATTCATACCTCCAGCGTTTCAGCAGCCGGCTGCGTGAAAACCACTGGATGTAGAAAACAGACACGTATTACTTGTTAGAGCATCGCTCTTAATTCTCGCTGCCGGTGCTCAACATGAGCACGGTTTGTGACGCAGCAAACACCAGTACGTGAATGCAATTAATTGGAAGTTACAGACACAAACTGTCCGGGAACGCATGACAACAGGCCGCTTTGGAAATGCGGGTGATATGTCTACATATTCTGACACGTCTGCCACCTAGTGAAACTAAGCTTGCCCATTTATGAACTGAAACTAGGACATGCTCTATTCACCGATAAGTATCATTTTTCTATATGTCTTGCAGTTTTAGTGCACTCGTATTCTGAAACCCTGGAGTTCCTTATGAAAAAGCACGTTTCAGGGACAGTCCATAATCGATATGCCGATCAGACGAAATTTGTGGCAAGATCCTATGGACGCCTGAAGGACACGAATACCACACCAATCCCTTGCCTAGAAGTCCTTTAGCAGTGCGTAGGAAGAGGCCAATGGAAATGCCCGAATTCTCGTCCCCCTGCTACGACCTCTATCACAGCTACCAACCATACGATAGTGTACTGTGAGTTGCCGCTTATCTAGCCTGCTAATGACACCTCCTCTGGACTCCATACGTAAACTGCCCGTATCAGCAGACACACATCGGGTTGTTTCCAACTGAACATACAGTACACGACGTGGTACCGTTTGGTGCCAGCCATAATTCCACTGCGGCACTACTGGTTTTCGCGAGTCATGTTCCTGCTATGGCCGAGATTTAGGTCGCTGCACGACTGATCTGCAGCCAGTCTGTACACTCTCGGCTTACGCTGGCTGCGTCTAGCATCTCGTAGCTCAGAGTACACAACGTCGAACCAACGAGTAGCGTCTCAACCCAGAATTCAATAAACCTCGAGGACACTATCTCTCACCGCCGCCTCCGGCTTTACGGACTAGGTTGATCTAGGTGCACCTGAAGTGGGCTGCTTCTGTGTTGGCAGCGCTGTGTAGCGCTTTGCACTGGATCTCTGACTGCGCTTTCTTTGTAAGAGACTCTGTGGCTGGTTGTACTTGTTGGAAGTTAATCGCCAGTAGTGTTGGGCAGTTGGAAGTTAAGTCGCCAGCAGTGATGGAAGTACTGTTGCGCTGTTCGAGATGAACAGCCAGCGGTGATGGATGTTAGATGTGAGAAGTTAGCATTGATGGAGGGTAGAGGTCTGAAGTGTTAGCGTAGGCTAACGATTTATACATGTTCGACTTGGAGAATATTTGTACTTGATGTCAATGATGATTTATATTCGTGTTTGAACTAGATGTCACATTATTAAGGTAAAAAATACATTATTTGGTTTTCAACAAAATCTTGCCTTTGCTAACCACGTGCCTATTAGTAGTTAGTGACTTTAGTAGTTAGAATCTTTTATTTAGCTGGCAGCACTGACGCACACTGTATTGCTGTAGTTCGCGTAATAAAGATTTTGGTGAGGTAAGTGCTTAATGAAATGTATACGTTATTGTTAAGGTATCTTTTTAGTCAGGGTCATTCTTTTCAATTTATTATTTGAAGTCAGGATGTAATTTTTTGTGCAGGCAGATTGAGTTGCTCTAGAATATTGTGGGTCAGTGTTGTCAAGATAAGAAAAAGTAAAGATAAAGTAGGCACAGTACGTTAAGTTTTACTCAGCTGTTTCAGAATCAAATAACGTAGAAGTTTCATCTTCTCAGTCATTCTGCAATTTAAGTACAGACACACTCACTCAAATAAAAAAGTTTCACACGCTATGGCACACTGCCATCCATGGCCTTACAGACTTCATCCATCGTTGAGCCGTCTACGTATGCCCACAATCAGGTCCTCACGGACGTTGTTGATTTGGGAACATTCTTTGGAATCGACTGTGGTTGACTTTCACCCGGAACCAAGTAGTGTGGACTCATGGCCGAATGGACTGTTCTTGTATTCTTTTCAATAGACTTCATAAATACACAATATATTGTTCTTTGTAACCCCGGCACTTCAACTGTAGTGTCTTCTTTCCCTTAGGCATGAACACTATAGAAAAGACGTCTAACCCTCGTGTGGAGAAGAAGTAAAATATACGCCTGTGTGCGGGAGGGGGCCAAGAGGGGAAGGTGCTATTTTAAGCATTGTATGTACGAAATCAGAAGTGAGTGATCCATAAATTGCTCTACCAGGCGGAAAAGCCTTGAAACACTTTGCAATTGCGTCCCCGTTAACAGGGGAACAATTCTGGTCATCTAGGCGAGTATCGCGTTTAAGCGAGTGTGCACGGTTACATGCATTTGTAGAAGTAAGCATCTACAAGTAGGGCGGTGTTCATTGAATGGAAGGACTTGGAGAGGCTTAAGTGAAGCCAAGGAAATCCATTCTTCTCTGTGAGGACTTGAAATGCGGTGTTTTTGTACTTTTTCACCAACTTACTTTGAACTGTATTCAGCCGGCCGCGGTGGTCTAGCGGTTCTAGGCGCTCAGTCCAGAACCGCGTGACTGCTACGGTCGCAGGTTCGAATCCTGCCTCGGGCATGGATGTGTGTGATGTCCTTAGGTTAGTTAGGTTTAAGTAGTTCTAAGTTCTAGGGGACTGATGACCATAGATGTTAAGTCCCATAGTGCTCAGAGCCATTTTTTAAAACTGTATTCCAGTTTTGCTGTTGTGAACATTATCGGCAGCAGTTGTTAGGAGCCAGATGGGGTTTAAGAAATATCAGCAATGTGCATTTTCCAGTCCGGCGGTCGGAACTCGGAATCTTTCTGAAAGTACTTGGGGCTTTAATTATTGGCTTCGCGGTAGTGAGTCCAAGTTTCACCACTTCTCGCGGGTCAAAGCGAGACTGGTAACTCTCCATCTCAGGGACGACATTAAATCGTCACTCAACAAAAATGGCGTTGTCAGAAAAACAAAGATAATTCCTGTTACTTTGTCATAATATTTGTGCACTGGAGTTTTAGCTAGATAACAAAACAGGAAGGGGAAGAGAAAGAGTATGTAGAAAGTGATGGGTCGGGAGATGACAACAAATGCCAAAATGAATTTTAGAAACAGTGAAATTCGCGAGCTGGTTTTGTAGGTTGAAAGGGTGCGATGCCTGTGCAGCATAGGATCACTCTCCTCAAGTTACGGTAAATTATCGCTGTGTGGACATGGCCAACATCTTTGCTTCTCTCATAGTTCATCTCTGTAGTACTGCAATGTCTTCGGTACCAGAGTTGGGGCACGTGGCCCAATTTTCATATGTGCGAGCCGGGAATGGTACAGCAGCCGCGCTGTAGACAGTGGAGTTGGTAACGAAGCATTTCATTATTCTGATGCATGCTGAGAAAGCGCCTATTCCAATAAGAGAACATATACTGAGGTGACGGAAAACAGTGGATAGCGTTATGCACTTAATACAGGCAGCGGTAGTATCGTGTACACAACCTACAAAAGCGTAGTGCATTTGCGGACGTGTGATTTTTACTCAGGTGAGTCATGTGGCAAGGTTTCTGACGTGATTATGACCGCACGACGGGAATTAACAGCTTTGAACACGGAATGGTAGTTGCAACTAGATGCATGGGACATCCCATTTCGCAAATCGTCAGGGAATTCCAAGGTCCACAGCGTCAAGAGTATGCCGTGAATACCAAATGTGAGGCATTACCTCTCACCACGGATAACGCAGTGACCGACGGCCTTCGAAATGGTTCAATTGGCTTTGAGCAGTGTGGGACTTAACATCTGAGGTCATCAGTCCCCTAGATCTTAGAATTACTTAAACCTAACTAACCTAAGAACATCACACACATCCATGCGCGAAGCAGGATTGGAACCTGCGACCGTAGCATTTGCGCGGTTCCGGACTGAAGCGCTCGGCCACCGCGGCCGGCCGGACGGCCTGCAGTTAATGACAGGTAGTAACAGCACTTGCGTAGAGGTGTCAGTGCTAACAGACAAGCAGCACTATGTGAAATAGCCCCAGAAATCAATTTGGGACATACGATGAAAGTGTCTATTAGTACAGTGCGGTGAAATAGCAGACAACCGACCCGAGTGCCTTTGCTAACAGGACGACGTTGCCTGCAGCACCTGTCCTGGGTTCGTGACTATTTGGGTTGGATCCTGGATGACCGTGTCCTGGTCGGATGAATCCATATTTCAGTTGGTAAGAGCTAATGGTCGATTCCGAGTGTGGCTCAAATTCCACGAAACAACGGACCCAGGTTGTCAACAATGCGCTGTGCAAGCTGGCGGTGGCTCCATAATGGTGAGGGCTGTGTTTACCTCAAATGGACTGGGTTCTCTAGTGTAACGTACCCGATAATTGACTGTAAATGGATGTGTTCGGCTAGTTGGAGACCATTTGCAGCTATTCATAGACTTCACGTTTTCAAACAACGACTTCATGTCACCGCGCCACAATTGTTCTCGATTGGTTCGAAGGACATTGTGGACATGTCGAGCGAACGGTACGGCCACTTACATCACCCGACTTGAGTGCCATCGAACGCTTATGGGACACTTGGTGACTTGGTCACTTGGTGCACCAAACCCTGCGCCGCCAACACTTTCACATTATGGCTCAATATTTCTACAGAGGACTTCCAACGACTTGTTGAGTCGTTACATCGCGTTGCTCCACCACGCCGGGCAGTAGGAGGTCCGACACGATAATTAGGAAATATCCAACGACTTTTGCAGCTTAGTGTAAATTTCCCTTTTTCTTGTGATACGAACTAGCAATCACTCATTCTAGTCGCAGCACTACAAGCAAATGGTGTTATCCAGCTCAACTAATGTAAGTAGCAGTCAACAAGTTACCGTTTGATGGCGTACCTGGAGCGTATACGCAGCCCGAGTCTGGTACTGGCTTAACAGCGGCGACGTGTAGGCTGCGGGTTAATGTGACATTCGTGTCTTTTTCACATGCGTGTGGTAAATGCGGAAATGTCAGCTGTGGTGGCATTGTACCAAATGGCCCCGAACAGGGCCAATGTGCTTTTATTCATATCTTGGCTGGCGAAGAACAAACACCGGTAGACATCCATCGGAGAATGAAGAATATGTATGGGGCAGTTAAGGCGAAACGACTGGAAAAATTTCGACAAAAGCTGCAACTGCTTCTTGTTGATAGCGACGTCCCCATACTGCAAATGTCGTAACGCAGAAGTTGCGCAATCTTCAGTGGGCGATCTAGGCGCTCAATCCGAAACCGCGCGACTGCTACGGTCGCAGGTTCGAATCCTGCGTCGGGCATGGATGTGTTTGATGTCCTCAGTTAGTTAGGTTTAAGTAGTTCTAGGTTCTAGGGGACTGATGACCACAGATGTTAAGTCCCATAGTGCTCAGAGCCCTTTGAACCATTTTTGAATCAGTGGGCGACACTCTAGCATCCGCCCCATAGACCTGACCTCTCCCCACGTACGGCCTTGAAACGTCGGCGATCCCTGTGGGTCTTGGACGTGCAGCAGGCAATTAAAGTACGTCTTCATGCCGCACGATACTGTGTTTTGGCAAACGGGTATCTTGAACCTGATGCGTTCGTGGGATAGCTGCCTCAGTACTCACGGCGATGTTGCCTGTTTGGCATACCGGTTCTGGACTGTTCAGCCTTCGAACTGAAACATTCTGATCGCCAGTTATAGTATCTTCCTTAACCTTCTTCATTTTTAATGATAATGAGCCAGTAAATATAAGACTACGCTTTGGCCGAATTAAAAGTCGCAGATTTTTACCCAGTTGTTATTCGGAAGACCTTTTCTTGAATCGTAAGTTCTTTAAAGGCAGATTAGAAACGCCATGAATTTTTAGATTTACATGTACATGTACATCTACATCTACATCTACATGGATACTCTGCAAATCACATTTAATTTCATGGCAGAGGGTTCATCGAAAAACCTTCACAATTCTCTATTATTCCAATCTCGTATGGCGAGCGCAAAGATTGAACACCTATATCTTTCCGTAGGAGCTCTGATTTCCCTTATTTTAACGTGGTGATCGTTCCTCCCTATGTAAGTCAGTGTCAAAAAAATATTTTCGCATTCGGTGGAGAAAGTTGGTGATTAGAATTCCGTGAGAAGATTCCGTCGCAACGAAAAAACGCCTTTCTTTTAATGATGTCCACCCCCAATTCTGTATCATTTCTGTGACACTCTCTCCATATTTCGCGATAATACAAAACGTGTTTCCTTTCTTTGAACTTTTTCAATGTACTCCGTCAGTCATATCTGGTAAGGATCCCACACCGTGCAGCAGTATTCTAAAAGAGGACGGACAAGCGTAGTGTAAGCAGTCTCCTTAATAGGTCTGTTACATTTTCTAACTGTCCTACCAATAAAACGCAGTCTTTGGTTCGCTTTCCTCGCAACATTTTCTATGTGTTCCTTCCAATTTAAGTTGTTCGTAATTGTGATAGTAGGTATTTAGTTGAATTTACGGCTTCTAGATTAGACTGATTTATCGTGTAACCGAAGTTTAACGTGTTCCTTTTAGCACTCATGTGGATGACATCACACTTTTCGCTATTCAGGGTCAACTGCCACTTTTCGCACCATTCAGATATTTTTTCTGAATCAATGTGCAGTTTGTTTCGATCTTCTGATGACTTTATTATTCGATAAACGACAGCGTCATCTGCAAACAACCGAAGACGGCTGCTCAGGTTGTCTCCCAAATCGTTTATATAGAAAAGGAACAGCAAAGGGCGTGTAACACTACCTCGGAAAACGCCATATGAATATCCTTGCTCTCGTGTTATTTCTTTAGAAAGCCTTACAACATTTTATTTTACGGTGATTATTGTATAACGTTGTGTGCTGCGTGTCCCAGTGAAATATAGTTACACATTGTGCGCCTGGCCACATGAATCTAAGTTGATGTCTATAATCGGAGCCAACATTGTTTTTGCTATTACTTCGCTTTAATACAAGTATTCAAAGCGGTTCGTAAATCTCTTGTACTTCCCACGGGTAATTTAATGTGACTCCTGCAGTATCGTTTCCAGGGTAATAATCTCGGTTTCTTGTTACTTAATGAGCTGCGTATGTTTAACGTCTTGTACGAAAATGTATTTATGCAAGTTGGCTCAGTTTTCGGGTATAATTGATGTGTTCGGCGGGAGAAAGTGCTAACCTTCAATTTACTAAGTATTGGACTGACCACGTTACTGTTGTGTATTGCGAATTAACCACAAGCTGATAACAAGAAGTTCCAGATCTTCATCTAGAAAGTGCTGTATTCCGTACAACTGGTTTAGTCTTATTGTCTTCATGTTCTTGTCTTTCAGTTTAACCAAGCATGCTATAAGCAATAACTCAAAACACGTTCCTGTGAGTTAGCAGTTTGGCCTACTGATCACTTCAGTTCACAGTCACTAAATTCATGTTTTCAAGGAATAATGTCAGTGAGTTTAGTTAGAATTTAACCCCTTATGTTCTTCGGGTTTTCTGACGATTTTATGGACTGTTCGTTTACTTGACCTGTCATGTGTCGTCGAACTGATTCGACATCGGACTCTTTGTAGACAGCATTTCCGGACAACTTTTCCCGAGAAACACGTGTAATTGTAATAACATTAATAACCGTGTGCCACTGTGACACGTTTCTTCTCGATCTGCTAGTTTCGTTCTTCGGTATAACTTATTTAAATATAAATAAACTTCGACGAGAAAGGATCCTGAAATTAAAGTCTATGAATTACGGTAAGTTTATTGTATTTTACTTTCATGAAAAGGCCCCCAGCTCTATCTATAGTGCAGTCAGTCTACATGCACAGACACCCTATTCGCATTTATCATACGAGTTTGCCAGTGCTCTTTGAAATTCCGTTCCTTCGAGGTAATGACGAATGTACTGTTTCGTATTGCATCGTACTAGCTTTAAAATAAATACTTCTCGACCACATTCGCGCCGAAGGGATCCGCCCATCCCGACCCCTACACTCAATGAACCGATGAATCACACCAACTAACTACGTGCCTTTTCTGTAGGCGCCAAAAACGCGCCCTACTTTCCATCTGACAGTGCATCCCTACGCCACCTGTGATCGTCAGTAAAGTTCCACACAGTAAATGGAATAACACCATATAGACTTCGATCAGAAATCTGTAGCTAAGGTAGAATATTCCAAATTTCTTGGTGTATGCATTGATGAGGGGTTGAACTGGAAAAAACACACTGAGGATCTGCTGAAACGTTTGTGTTCAGCTACTTATGCTATTAGGGTTATTGCAAATTTTGGCGATATACGTCTGAGTAAATTAGCTTACCACGCCTATTTTCATTCTCTGCTTTCGTATGGCATCATATTCGGGGGGGGGGGGGGGGGGGGGGAACCCATCATTGAGTAAATGAGTGTTCATTGCACAAAAGCATGTAATCAGAATAATTGCTGGAGCTCATCCAAGATCATCCTGCAGACACTTATTTAAAGAGCTAGATATCTTCACTGTAGCCTCGTATATATATATATATATATATATATATATATATATATATATATATATATTCACTTATGAAATTTGTTATTAACAATCCGAACGAATTCAAAAGTAATGGCAGAGTACATGGCTACAACACTAGGAGAAAGGATGCTCTTTACCACTCAAGGTTAAATCTAACTTTGGCTCAGAAGGGAGTAAATTATGCTGCCACAAAAGTCTTTGGTCACTTACCTAATAGCATCAAAAGACTGAGAGATAGCCATATAGCATTTAAGGAAATTAAAAGAATTTCTTAATGGCAACTCCTTCTACTCATTAGATGAATTTTTGGATATAGTAAGTGGGCAATTTCGCCAAACACCGCGACTAAAAAAAAAGAAAAAAATTAAGTGTCATGTAATATTTTGTGTAATACAATATTTTGTATAGACACCTTTTATTAACCTGACACGTTCCACATCATTACGAAGTGTCGTATTCATGATCTATGGAACAAGTACTAATCTAATCTAATCTAATCCAGTAGGGCCGGCAGATGTGGCGCTACAGTCTGGAACCGCGCGACCGCTATGGTCGCTGGTTCGAATCCTGTCTTGGGCATGGATATGTGTGATGTCCTTGGGTTAGTTTAGTTTAAGTAGTTCTAAGTTCTAGGGGACTGATGATCTCAGAAGTTAAGTCCCATAGTGCTCAGAGCCATTTGAATCATTTTAATCCATTAGAGGTGGGCAAGGTTAACGGAGAGATTCGATACATCGTAGGGTTATCGATATCTGTGCCCTTACATCTTACAGGCAGTGCATTAAATTCACGTAAGATCAACACCGCAGTTTTTTCCAGGTTTATAATGCAGTCCCAGCTACCGTCTTAGTGTGGTACATTTTTTTGCTTCTACGAGTCACACGTGCAACCCTGAGGAATATTCGACCGACAGAAGTAACTCAATTTTCATGAAAAATCCATCGATAAAAACTTAGTTCCTGACTTACAATAGCAGATTGCATAATGGATACAGTCGCAGGGCTACAGTTGTCGGAGCAGGCCATGGAAATCATTGGCGGAGATCAAGGCTGGTCAGCCTGTTGACAGTTTGAAGCATCGCCTGGGGTCACTCGCGTCGGTTCCACGCCACTACGAAGTCGATTCGGCAAACCTCATCCCCACACCTTGCCGAAAGGTCAGGAACCCAGCGCTAGCAGATCTGATCTATTTGTATGCGTGCGTGATGCTTTATTCATCGTGCGTTGCGCCGTATTTGATGGCGCCGTCTCCCAGCGTAGTCATCTGAATGGCAGAGCACACGTGCTATCAAATGAGTGTGTGCGAGCGCATTGAGATGGAGCGGTCACTCACTGTTTTGTGTACTTCTTGTGTCACTGACTTCTGCCCGCTTCTTGACCCGCAAGGAGGGAGACGCTAAGAACCTTGTGGTACAACACTTGAGCGGCAGGCGTGCTAAGCGGCAAAGGGTATTGTTATTCGATCTGTAGTCATGAAAATCATTTCACAGATCTGAGGATTCACCCTTCCCTATTTCTCTGGTGTTCAGTCTGAGAAAATTCGACTAACTTAACCTTCTTCTTTTCCATATTTTGCCATTTAAATGGGGTCGTCGGTCTTGGAAAGTCTTCTCCGTTTTCCTCAGTCCCATCCTTTCCTTTTCCTTAAACGTTTCTCCCTCAACTTCCCACGTCGACAGTCAATCCATCTCACTCCAGATATTTCTCAATTTTTACCCTCCACTACTATTTCTACCATTTTCTTGCCTACATAGGTATCGTCTTTTCCCATGACGTGCCCATATCATTGCTGTCTTCTCTTTTCAATCCTCCTTGATATCTGCCTCAATTTGATGCCGCTTCTTACTCTCTCGTATCTCAGCCTATCGGTTCTGGTGACGCCACAAATTCTTCTTAACATACTCATTTCATCCTGTCCATCATCCTACAGTTTAGTTGCACAATTCCGTGTCCCACACGGCATTATATTTATCATTACTGACTTACACATAATTTATTCAGACTTCACATTTATTCTTCTATCGCACAATTCATCCGACGAACTTTTGCAATCCGTCTAACGCTGCACTCTACGGTCTATGACCATACCTGAGTTGCCATCACTAGATACTGACATTCCTAAGTAGCTAAAGCTATAGACTTTCTTCAAGTTTTATGCATTCAGCTGTGCTGTTTCTCCCCCTTCTCCTTCCAGTCACATGCATTCTGTTTTCTTCCTATTAATCTTCATCTCTCTGCCTTCTGAAGCATTTCTCCAACTTTCCAGTCGTTTTTCCAGCTCATCCTTGTTGGTGCTACATAACGTTATATAATGTTACGGGTGACCTGCCTCTTAACCCGAATTCTGGTACCACAATACACGTACTGCAAATGACATACATCACTGTGTGATCAAGAGTATCCGGACACCTGGTTACGTTGCGAGGTGCCGGAGTTAGCAGTGTATTTAACTCTAAATTCTTCTCGAATCTTCATATGGAAATGATGCTCTAAGCCCCCCCCCCCTTTTCTAACTCCTACTTTTGCTGTTGCACATGGATTAAGAAGAAACGCGAACTGACTGTAATCGACCCTGCAAGTGGAGTAGAAAAGAGTTTGGCACCTGCAATAAATTAATTTGATAGACATTAATTAAATAAAGGAAAGTTTCAGTAAAGTAGTGAGAAATGAAAGGGTTGCTCTACCGATTAACAGAGTGAAAGTTCTGTCCAAAATAACAATACGATTTATTATGACTAAACTCAAAATCCCCCCCATGAACCATGGACCTTGCCGTTGGTGGGGAGGCTTGCGTGCCTCAGCGATACAGATGTCCGTACCGTAGGTGCAACCACAACGGAGGGGTATCTGTTGAGAAGCCAGACAAACGTGTGGTTCCTGAAGAGGGGCAGCAGCCTTTTCAGTAGTTGCAGGGGCAACAGTCTGGATGATTGACTGATCTGGCCTTGCAACATTAACCAAAACGGCCTTGCTGTGCTGGTACTGCGAACGGCTGAAAGCAAGGGGAAACTACAGCCGTAATTTTTCCCGAGGACATGCAGCTTTACTGTATGATTAAATGATGATGGCATCCTCTTGGGTAAAATATTCCGGAGGTAAAATAGTCCCCCATTCGGATCTCCGGGCGGGGACTACTCAGGAGGATGTCGTTATCAGGAGAAAGAAAACTGGCGTTCTACGGATCGGAGCGTGGAATGTCAGATCCCTTAATCGGGCAGGTAGGTTAGAAAATTTAAAAACGGAAATGGATAGGTTAAAGTTAGATATAGTGGGAATTAGTGAAGTTCGGTGGCAGGAGGAACAAGACTTCTGGTCAGGTGACTACAGGGCTATAAACACAAAATCAAATAGGGGTAATGCGGGAGTAGGTTTAATAATGAATAGGAAAATAGGAATGCGGGTAAGCTACTACAAACAGCATAGTGAACGCATTATTGTGGCCAAGATAGATACGAAGCCCACACCTACTACAGTAGTACAAGTTTATATGCCAACTAGCTCTGCAGATGATGAAGAAATTGAAATGATGAAATAAAAGAAATTGTTCAGATAGTGAAGGGAGACGAAAATTTAATAGTAATGGGTGACTGGAATTCGGCAGTAGGAAAAGGGAGAGAAGGAAACATAGTAGGTGAATATGGATTGGGGCTAAGAAACGAAAGAGGAAGCCGCCTAGTAGAATTTTGCACAGAGCACAACTTAATTATAGCTAACACTTGGTTTAAGAATCATGAAAGAAGGTTGTATACGTGGAAGAACCCTGGAGATACTAAAGGGTATCAAATAGATTATATAATAGTAAAACAGAGATTTAGGAACCAGGTTTTAAGTTGTAAGACATTTCCAGGGGCAGATGTGGACTCTGACCACAATCTATTGGTTATGACCTGTAGGTTAAAACTGAAGAAACTGCAAAAAGGTGGAAATTTAAGGACATGGTATCTGGATAAGCTGAAAGAACCAGAGGTTGTACAGAGTTTCAAGGAGAGCATAAGGGAACAATTGACAGCAATGGGGGAAAGAAACACAGTAGAAGAAGAATGGGTAGCTCTGAGGGATGAAGTAGTGAAGGCAGCAGAGGATAAAGTAGGTAAAAAGACGAGGGCTGCTAGAAATCCTTGGGTAACAGAAGAAATATTGAATTTAATTGATGAAAGGAGAAAATATAAAAATGCAGTAGATGAAACAGGCAAAAAGGAATACAAACGTCTCAAAAATGAGATCGACAGGAAGTGCAAAATGGCTAAACAGGGATGGCTAGAGGACAAATGTAAGGATGTAGAAGCTTATCTCACTAGGGGTAAGATAGATACTGCCTACAGGAAAATTAAAGAGACCTTTGGAGAGAAGAGAACCACGTGTATGAATATCAAGAGCTCAGATGGCAACCCAGTTCTAAGCAAAGAAGGGAAGGCAGAAAGGTGGAAGGAGTATGTAGAAGGTTTATATAAGGGTGATGTACTTGAGGACAATATTATGGAAATGGAAGAGGATGTAGATGAAGACGGAATGGGAGATAAAATACTGCGTGAACAGTTTGACAGAGCACTGAAAGACCTGAGTCGAAACAAGGCCCCCGGAGTAGACAACATTCCATTAGAACTACTGACGGCCTTGGGAGAGCCAGTCATGACAAAACTCTACCAGCTGGTGAGCAAGATGTACGAGACAGGCGAAATACCCTCAGACTTCAAGAAGAATATAATAATTCCAATCACAAAGAAAGCAGGTGCTGACAGATGTGAAAATTACCGAACTATCAGTTTACTAAGTCACAGCTGCAAAATACTAACGCGAATTCTTTACAGACGAATGGAAAAACTGGTAGATGCGGACCTCGGGGAGGATCAGTTTGGATTCCGTCGAAATGTTGGAACACATGAGGCAATACTGACCTTACGACTTATCTTAGAAGAAAGATTAAGAAAAGGCAAACCTACGTTTCTAGCATTTGTAGACTTAGAAAAAGCTTTTGACAATGTTGACTGGAATACTCTTTTTCAAATTCTAAAGGTGGCAGGGGTAAAATACAGGGAGCGAAAGGCTATTTGCAATTTGTACAGAAACCAGACGGCAGTCATAAGAGTCGAGGGGCATGAAAGGGAAGCAGTGGTTGGGAAAGGAGTGAGACAGGGTTGTAGCCTCTCCCCGATGTTATTCAATCTGTATATTGAGCAAGCAGTAAAGGAAACAAAAGAAAAATTTGGAGTAGGTATTAAAATTCATGGAGACGAAGTAAAAACTTTGAGGTTCGCCGATGACATTGTAATTCTGTCAGAGACGGCAAAGGACTTGGAAGAGCAGTTGAACGGAATGGACAGTGTCTTGAAAGGAGGATATAAGATGAACATCAACAAAAGCAAAACGAGGATAATGGAATGTAGTCAAATTAAATCGGGTGATGCTGAGGGAATTAGATTAGGAAATGAGACACTTAAAGTAGTAAAGGAGTTTTGCTATTTAGGAAGTAAAATAACTGATGATGGTCGAAGTAGAGAGGATATAAAATGTAGACTGCCAATGGCAAGGAAAGTGTTTCTGAAGAAGGGAAATTTGTTAACATCGAATATAGATTTATGTATCAGGAAGTCGTTTCTGAAAGTATTTGTTTGGAGTGTAGCCATGTATGGAAGTGAAACATGGACAATAACTAGTTTGGACAAGAAGAGAATAGAAGCTTTCGAAATGTGGTGCTACAGAAGAATACTGAAGATAAGATGGATAGATCACGTAACTAATGAGGAGGTATTGAATAGGATTGGGGAGAAGAGAAGTTTGTGGCACAACTTGACCAGAAGAAGGGATCGGTTGGTAGGACATGTTTTGAGGCATCAAGGGATCACAAATTTAGCGTTGGAGGGCAGCGTGGAGGGTAAAAATCGTAGAGGGAGACCGAGAGATGAATACACTAAGCAGATTCAGAAGGATGTAGGTTGCAGTAGGTACTGGGAGATGAAGAAGCTTGCACAGGATAGAGTAGCATGGAGAGCTGCATCAAACCAGTCTCAGGACTGAAGACAACAGCAACAACAACAACAACAAACTCAAAATCATAAACCAAACACATGAAACATTTACAATACATCAAAATGGATCAAATTGGATACTCAAATAAATGCTGTGGAGGTGAAGTTGTCCATAAAGTAGATTGTGACATTTATGACGAAGTGGTATGTGGAGCTAATCCCTTGCAACTCAAATCTTAAGAGAAACACACAACCAACCCAACATTAATTGCTGCTACAGTAGTGAGAACTCAGACAATGAACACCCAAGACAGAACAAAGTTAGAAAAAGACGAACAGGCGCGCTCTGCTGAGCTCTGATTATCACAGTGCCAATTCCCTAATTTGCCGGTGCTGCGGACATACATTATCAAGCTGTCTTCTTAACTGCAAGGACACGAAGCGATGGCTGGTTGCTTCGATGTCCCATCGTGGTGATGATAATGTCACGAGTATAACCCGAAACAAATTGTCCTGGTCTGGTTGTTCCAGACTAAAGACTTCCTATCAATACAAATGCGCCTCTGAGGGAGACGAAGAAGGCTCGCCACACAATCACTGATGGTACAGTGATTGATTTTAACAAGCGAAGTCACACAGTAATTCCGATACAGTCAACTTTAGCCAAAACTGCCCAAGACAGACAACATAGGCCGCTTGTACACAGAACGCTCAATTGCCAACTGTACTTGGAAAGTTACGTTGAAGTCGAAACTTGAGATTTATAGCATCGCGTTTTAGTACCTGAGTAGTGTAAAATCGCGTAGTCTCCTACCGCCGCCGAGCAGTGTCAGCAGTGCGCAAGTAGCAGCATTACTGCATTTACTAGGCAATCTTGTATTTTAATAACCGCTTAAATTTTGTGTTGATGTGTTTGCGCTCTCTGTAGATTAGCTCAAACGTTCCTTGCACAACAGTTTTTAGCATGGATAGGGACTGCAACTGCTGTGTTCGGATGCAGGCTGAGTTGGCATCCCTTCGCTCCCAGCTTCAGGCAGTGTTGGCTTCGGTCACGCAGCTTGAGGCTGTTGCCAATGGGCAGCACTGTGGGGGTCCGGATGGGGGTTTGTCGGGGACGGCCAGCTCGTCCCACGCATCCCCCGATCGGACTAAGACTGTGGTTGCCCGGGATATTGCCCGCATTGAGGCTGATCCCTCACCTGTGGTAGAGTGGGAGGTCGTCTCAAGGTGTGGCAGAGGGCGAAAGACATTCCAGAGGGCTGAACGGAAGGCCTCTCTGGTTTGTCTGACGAACCGGTTTCAGGCTCTGTCTCAGGCTGATACTGATCTTCGGCCTGACATGGCTGCTTGTCCTATTCCAGAGGTTGCCCCTCAGTCTGCAAGATCCGGGCGGTCGCAGAGGGTGGGCTTACTGGTAGTTGGGAGCTCCAACGTCAGGCTCGTAATGGGGCCCCTTAGGGATATGGCAGCAAGAGAGGGGAAGAAAACCGATGTGCACTCCGTGTGCATACCGGGGGGAGTCATTCCAGATGTGGAAAGGGTCCTTCCGGATGCCATGAAGGGTACAGGGTACACCCATCGCATCGCATCGCTCATTTCGGCACCAATGATGTGTGTCGCTATGGATCGGAGGAAATCCTCTCTGGCTTCCGGCGGCTATCTGATTTGGTGAAGACTGCCAGTCTCGCTAGCGGGATGAAAGCAGAGCTCACCATCTGCAGCATCGTCGACAGGACTGACTGCGGACCTTTGGTACAGAGCCGAGTGGAGGGTCTGAATAAGAGGCTGAGACGGTTCTGCGACCATGTGGGCTGCAGATTCCTCGACTTGCGCCATAGGGTGGTGGGGTTTCGGGTTACGCTGGATAGGTCAGGAGTCCACTACATGCAACAAGCGGCTACACGGGTAGCAGTGGTTGTGTGGCGTGGGCTGGGCGGTTTTTTAGGTTAGATGGCCTCGGACAAGTACAGAAAGGGCAACAGCCTCAACGGGTGCGGGGCAAAGTCAGGACATGCGGGGACCAAGCAGCAATCGGTATTGTAATTGTAAACTGTCGAAGCTGCGTTGGTAAAGTACCGGAATTTCAAGCGCTGATAGAAAGCACCGAAGCTGAAATCGTTATAGGTACAGAAAGCTGGCTCAAGCCGGAGATAAATTCTACCGAAATTTTTACAAAGGTACAGACGGTGTTTAGAAAGGATAGATTGCATGCAACCGGTCGTGGAGTGTTCGTCGCTGTTAGTAGTAGTTTATCCTGTAGTGAAGTAGAAGTGTATAGTTCCTGTGAATTATTATGGGTGGAGGTAACACTCAACAACCAACTAGGTTAATAATTCTCTCCTTTTACCGACCTCCCGACTCAGCAGCATTAGTGGCAGAACAACTGAGAGAAAATTTGGAATACATTTCACATAAATTTCCTCAGCGTGTTATAGTCTTAGGTGGAGATTTCAATTTACCAGATACAGACTGGGACACTCAGATGTTTAGGACGGGTGGTAGGGACAGAGCATCGAGTGACATTATACTGAGTGCACTATCCGAAAATTACCTCGAGCAATTAAACAGAGAACCGACTCGTGGAGATAATATCTTGGACCTACTGATAACAAACAGACCTGAACTTTTCGACTCTGTATGTGCAGAACAGGGAATCAATGATCATAAGGCCGTTGCAGCATCCCTGAATATGGAAGTTAATAGGACTATAAAAAAAGGGAGGAAGGTTTATCTGTTTAGCAAAAGTAATAGAAGGCAGATTTCAGACTACCTAACAGATCAAAACGAAAATTTCTGTTCCCACACTGACAATGTTGAGTGTTTATGAAAGAAGTTCAAGGCAATCGTAAAATGCGTTTTAGACAGGTACGTGCCGAGTTAAACTGTGAGGGATGGGAAAAACCCATCGTGGTACAACATCAAAGTTAGGAAACTACTGCGAAAGCAAAGAGAGCTTCACTCCAAGATTAAACGCAGCCAAAACCTCTCAGACAAACAGAAGCTAAACGATGTCAAAGTTAGCGTAAGGATGGCTATGCGTGAAGCGTTCAGTGAATTCGAAAGTAAAATTCTATGTACCGACTTGACAGAAAATCCTAGGAAGTCCTGGTCTTACGTTAAATCAGTAAGTGGCTCGAAACAGCATATCCAGACACTCCGGGATGATGATGGCATTGAAACAGAGGATGACGCGCGTAAAGCTGAAATACTAAATTCCTTTTTCCAAAGCTGTTTCACAGAGGAAGACCGCACTGCATTTCCTTCTCTAAATCCTCGCACAAAAGAAAAAATGACTGACATCGAAATAAGTGTCCAAGGAATAGAAAAGCAACTGGAATCACTCAACAGAGGAAAGTCCACTGGACCTGACGGGATACCAATTCGATTCTACACAGAGTACGCGAAAGAACTTTCCCCCCATCTAACAGCAGTGTACAGCAAGTCTCTAGAGGAACGGAAGGTTCCAAATGATTGGAAAAGAGCACAGGTAGTCCCAGTCTTCAAGAAGGGTCGTCGACCAGATGCGGAAAACTATAGACCTATATCTCTGACGTCGATCTGTTGTAGAATTTTAGAACATGTTTTTTGCTCGAGTATCATGTCGTTTTTGGAAACCCAGAATCTACTCTGTAGGAATCAACATGGATTCCGGAAACAGCGATCGTGTGAGACCCAACTCGCTTTATTTGTTCATGAGACCCAGAAAATATTAGATACAGGCTCCCAGGTAGATGCTATTTTTCTTGACTTCCGGAAGGCGTTCGATACTGTTCCGCACTGTCGCCTGATAAACAAAGTAAGAGCCTACGGAATATCAGACCAGCTGTGTGGCTGGATTGAAGAGTTTTTAGCAAACAGAACACAGCATGTTGTTATCAATGGAGAGACGTCTACAGACGTTAAAGTAACCTCTGGCGTGCCACAGGGGAGTGTTATGGGACCACTGCTTTTCACAATATATATAAATGACCTAGTAGATAGTGTCGGAAGTTCCACGCGCCTTTTCGCGGATGATGCTGTAGTATACAGAGAAGTTGAAGCATTAGAAAATTGTAGCGAAATGCAGGAAGATCTGCAGCGGATAGGCGCTTGGTGCAGGGAGTGGCAACTGACCCTTAACATAGACAAATGTAATGTATTGCGAATACATAGAAAGAAGGATCCTTTATTGTATGATTATATGATAGCGGAACAAACACTGGTAGTAGTCACTTGTGTAAAATATCTGGGAGTATGCGTGCGGGACGATTTGAAGTGTAATGATCATATAAAATTAATTGTTGGTAAGGCGGGTACCAGGCTGAGATTCATTGGGAGAGTCCTTAGAAAATGTAGTCCATCAACGAAGGAAGTGGCTTACAAAACACTCGTTCGACCTATACTTGAGTATTGCTCATCAGTGTGGGATCCGTACCAGATCGGGTTGACGGAGGAGATAGAGAAGATCCAAAGAAGAGCGGCGCGTTTCGTCACAGGGTTATTTGGTAACCGTGATAGCATTACGGAGATGTTTAACAAACTCAAATGGCAAACTCTGCAAGAGAGGCGCTCTGAATCGCGGTATTGCTTGCTCGCCAGGTTTCGAGAGGGTGCGTTTCTGGATGAGGTATCGAATATATTGCTTCCCCCTACTTATACCTCCCGAGGAGATCACGAATGTAAAGTTAGAGAGATTAGAGCGCGCACGGAGGCTTTCAGACAGTCGTTCTTCCCGCGAACCATACGAGACTGGAACAGGAAAGAGAGGTAATGACAGTGGCACGTAAAGTGCCCTCCGCCACACACCGTTGGGTGGCTTGCGGAGTATAAATGTAGTAGATGTAGAACTTCGTTAAACAGTTACAATCAAATAAAAGTATATTAGACAGCCAACGGAAGGCAGGCTGTCCAGAGCAGGGAGAGCTCAGTCTTGTAACCTACTCCGACGGAAAGGCGAGAGCTGACCCCAACAAGAGCACCCGTACAATCCGATCACAGAACATTCCCGCCCCCATGGCAGTGGTCGTGGTTAAACGCTCCAATCAGCAACCCGAAAACCGGCGGAAAATTCCACTCTATTGCCGAAGCACTACCATTCAACCAATGGAGATTCTTGGCGCCAATTTCTGCGCCGATTTTGCTACGTCACGGAACTATGCCCTGAGCAAGCCAATCACAGTTACGATTTTGTAGAAAACGCGGGAATTTGCCCTCAAAGACTACTTGGGAACAGAAGTCATTTCCACGCCTCGCTGGTAGCCCGCCAGAAAGTGTTTTCGCTAAGTTTCTGCGAAGTAACGGAATCTCTAGCCCATCCGCTCCTTCAGGCCCCTGCGGGCGTGTCTCTGCCGCTATTATGACAATGTTGGCGTCTGGAAAGCATTCACTCGTCTCCCTCACACCCGTCGGCTTAACCCGTCCAAGATCAGCAGAGCCCACCTGTCACCGGACCACCCGGGTGGCGAGAGACGCTGCGTGGGAAGACCGCATGTGGAGGAATAGCAACATTTCATTGCATGCAATTAGAGAGGAAAATCGAATTACTGAGAGTGGGATAGAAATATGAGAGGGTCCTTCTGCCACCTCTCATAGTTGCACCCTAATGACCTCATTGTCGACGGGACAAACTTTTATCTCCTCCTCCTCCTATACGAACTCATTACCTGCTCCTCCGTGGTCCTCGTTTAATAATTGTTTTACGTGTTCCATACCTTTACATGCATATACTGACGAACCACGTTCTCGAAATACGCTCCATCAATTTTAATTGTACTCGACTGTGGGACGTGGTAGCCAGTATTAACCAGAATTACACTTTTATTAAATAAATGCTTCAGCTGTTCTTGGTACACTATGTGATCAAAAGTATCTGGACACCTGGCTGAAAATGAGTTACAAGTTCGTGGCGCCCTCCATCGCATCTGCTTGAATTCAGTAAGGCGTTGGCCTTGATGACAGCTTCCACTCTCGCAGGCATACGTTCAGTCAGGTGTTGGAAGGTTTCTTGGGGAATGACAGCCCAATCTTCAAGGAGTGCTGCACTGAGGAGAGGTATCGATGTCGGTCGATGAGGCCCGGCACGAAACCAGCGTTCCAAAACATCCGAAAGGTGATCTTTAGGATTCAGGTCAGGAATCTGTGACATTGTCACGCAAAACAAGGGCTGCAAGCTCCCTCCATAAAAAAAACACGACCATACCATAACATCACCCCCTCCGAATTTTACTGTTGGCACTACACACGCTGGCAGATGACGTCCACTGGGCATTCGTCATACCAACACTATGGCGTCAGATCGCCATATTGTGACCGTTATATGTCACTCCACACAACATTTCCTTGGTGATGGTCTGGATAGATGTCTGCCTATTACGCATTACTACCCGCTTTAACTGTCGGCCGTCTCTGTCAGTCAACAGACGGGGTTGGCCTGTACGCTTTTGTGTTGTACATGTCTCTTCACGTTTCCACTTCACTGTACATCGGAAACCGAAGTTTAACGGATTCTTTTTAGCACTCATGTGAATAATCTCACACTTTCCTTTATTTAGGATGAATTACCAATTTTCGCACCATACATATATCTTTACTAAATCGTTTTGCAGTTTGTTTTGCTCTTGATACCTTTACTAGCTAGCAGCTCTATTCAGCCGTAGACCTCTTTTAGAGATATACTGGACTCGTTGTTACAATGTAAGAACAACAGAAATAACGTAATTCACATATACAAGCTTGCACATACTTACAGATTATTTTGACAATGATGGAACACGTAGTCGAGAGTGGCCTTATAGTAGGAACGATCCCGGCATTTGCCTGAAGTAATTTAGGGAAACCACGGAAAACCTAAATCAGTATGGCTGGATGAAGACTGGAGCGTCCACACACCCGAACCAGGGGCCTGTCAGTTTGAAAGGGTGCACCCTCATTCGGTTTATCCCTATTGTACAACAGTGTTTTATAAAGTTATTTTATAACACAAAAGGCTAATGCAGCACCGTTGATTCATTTCTCACTCCCAGTTTCTGCAATTCCTGTAGACGCTGTCAGCTGATGTCAGGACCAGAGAGACGATGTTGGTTTTCATTTGCACGTCGCAACTTTACAGTTGGTAGACTGAAAAACTGAATCAGAATTCCTCTATAACAAGTGATATGTCGAGCTCAGAAAAACTATAATATGCTACTGTTATACGTACACAGAGTATCGTTAGGAGTAATTCTTTAAATAAAAGGAAAAAAACATAGTGTGAAGGTGATTTTTTAAAGTTATCAGTCGCCTGACTGGTTTGATGTGGATCAGTCGCGTGACTGGTTTGATGTGGCCGACTAAGAATTCCTCTCCTGTGCCCAACTTCTCAGCGTAGCACTTGCAGCCAAAGTCCTAAATTATTTGCTGGATGTGTCCCAATCTCTGTCTTCCTCTACAGTTTTTACACTCTGCAACTCCCTCTAGTACCACGGAAGTTATACTCTGATGCCGTAAGACGTGGCCTATCATCTTCTCCCTTCATTCTGTCAATGTCTTCCATTTATTTCGTTCCTCTCCTACTCTGCGCAGAGCCACCTTATTCCTTAACTTATCAGTCCACCTAATTATCAACACTCATCTGTAGCTTCACATCTCAAATGATTCTATTATCTTCTGTTCCGGTTTCCCCACTGTCCATAATTCACTATGCTCCAAACATACTTAACAGAAATTTCTTCCGCAAATTAAGGCCTATGTTTCATACTAATAGATTTCTCTGGCCAAGCATGCCCTTTTTGTCAGTGCTAGTCTGCTTTTGATGACCTTCTTTCTCCGTCCATCAACGGTTATTTTGCTGCATAAGTAGCTGAATTCCTTAACTTTGTCTACTTCGTGACCATCACTCTTGATAAGTTCCCGCTTTTCTCATTCAGTCTACTCCTTATTACTTTCATCTTTCTTCGATTTACTCTCAATCCGTATCTTTCTACCATTATCAACCGCAACATCAGAACTGCCTCTATGGTGCCTTTTACCTTACTTAATGCCAAACTGACCGTCATCTAACACATACTCTGTTTTCCTTTCCATTCTTTTGTACATTATTCTTGTCAGCAACTTAGATACGTGGACTATTATGCTGATCGTGCGATAATCTCGCACTTGTCGGCTCTTGCATTCTTCGAAATTATGTGAATGATATTTTCCCGAAAGTCAGATGGTATATCGCCAGACTCATACATTCTACAGACTGACGTGAATAGTCGTTTTGTTGCCGCTTCTACCAATGATTTTAGAAATTATAATGAAATGTTATCTAAGCATTCTGCCTTAGTTGATCTCAAGTCCTCCAAAGGTCTCTTAAATTCTGGTTCTAATACTTGAGCCCTTATCTCTTCTAAATCGACTCCTGTTTCTTCTTCTGTCACATCAGACAAATCTTCCCCCTCATAGAGGCCTGCAGTGTACTCTTTCCACCTATCCGCTCTCTTCTCTGCATTTAACAGTGGAATTCCCGTTGCACTTTTAACGTTACCACCCTTGCTTTTAACTTCACCGAAGATTGTTTTCACTTTCGTATTTGCTGAGTCTGTCCTTGCGACAATCATTTCTTTTTTGATTTTTTTACATATTCCTTGTAGCCATTTCGTCTTAGCTTCCCTGCGCTTCTTACAGATTTCATTCCTCAGCGACTTGTATTTCTATATCCCTGAATTTCTCTGAACGTTTTAGTATTTCCTCCTTTCGTCGATCAGCTGATGTACTTCTGTTACCCTTGGTTTCTTTCCAATGACCTTCTTTGTACCTACTTTTTCTTTCCAACTTCTGTGATTGCCCTTTTTGTAGATGCCCATTCCTCTTAAATTGTGCTGCCTACTGAGGTATTTCTTATACCAGTATTTATAGCCTCAGAGAACTTCATGCATAGCTCCTCATTCCTTACTACTTCCGCATCTCACTTCTTTGCCTGCTTTTTTTCCTGACTAATCTCTTAAAGTTCAGTCTACTCTTCATCACGACTAAATTTTGATCTGAGCCAATACATAGAATTCAGTATCTGGTTTCGAAATCTCTGCCTGACAATGATGTAATCTAGATGAAATATTCCCATATCTCTCAATCTTTTGTAAGTATACCTCCTACTCTTGTGATTGTTGAACAGAGTATTCGCTATTGCTAGCTGTAATTATTGCAGAAATCAATTAGTCTTTCTCCTCTCGCTTACCTAGTACCTCGCCAAAGTTTTCCCGTAACCTTTCATTCTGCTCCTTCCACTACAACTGCATTCCATTCCCCGATGATTATTACATTTTTATCTCCCTTTACGTACTGAATTACCCGTTGAAAATCCTTCCATACTTTCTCTTCATCTTCAACTTGTAACATCGGCATGAATATATGAACTATCGTTATCGTTGGTTTGCTGTCGATTCTGATAAGAACAACCCTATCACTGAACTGACCTCAAAAACACACTCTTCTACCTACCTTCCTGTTCATAAAGAATCCTACTGCTTTCTACCTTTTTTGCTGCCGTCGATATTAACCTACACTCATCTCACTAGCAATCGTTTTCTATTTTCCATTTGACTTCACTGACCCGCGCTATAACTAGATTGAGCCTTAGCATTCCCCTTATGAGATTTTCTACCTACCCAACCATGTTCAAACTTCTGACATTCCAGGCCCCGGCTTGTAGAACGTTACCTTCCGTTGGTAATTCAGTCTTTTTCTCATTGTCACCTCCCTCCAGGGAGTCCCTTCCAGGAGATCCAAATGAGTATCTGTTGCCAATGGAGAGACCACAATGGCACTTCTTCAGTCACAGGCCACATGTCCTGTGGATACACGTTACGTGTCTTTAATACAGTGGTTTCCATTGCCTTCTGTATGCTCGGGCCGCTGATCATTGCTAATTCTTTCATGTTCTTGTGCAGTTGCCCAAGCCCAAGGGCAAAAGAGTGCCCTGAGTCTCTGACCAGTCATCCTCCCTCTTTGACGAGGACGTTGGCGGAATGGAAGTCTTCAGCTGAGAATTTTTATTCAGAATGTAAGTTACGGCAGGTCTGAGAACGTTTTGATTACTAACCAAAGACGCTACCTCTCGTTTCCCCTTAATTATGTTCGTTATTATTCTTCGCATTTGGTTGGGGGCGGACGTCACACGACATCCGTTCAGGTTTATCAGAGATCCTTTCAACCAGTCATTTTTTTTAAAAAAAATTACGGAGCAGCCAGCCTTCTGACAGAACAGGCCGAGATAGCCTGCCGGCTCCCTAAACCTCGGCGTCGCCCGGAACATTATGTTTTGTTATCGTTTTTATTAGTGTTTGTATGTGTTACGTTTTTACCAAACCGCACTCTGTATTACATGAGTAATCCTTCGACATGGAGAATGTAGGACTTAAGAAGTACTTTTAACTGCCTTTTTAAATAGCTTTGTCTATGTAATGCCCTTAATCTCCTGAGGGAATTTATTGTACAGTTTTATTGTTTTCTGGAAAATGGAAGTTCAGCATTGGTATTGTTACATAGTCATGGACAGAGCTGTTTGGGCAGTAATCTGTATTATAATACTACACTACTGGCCATTAAAATTGCTACACCACGAAGATGACGTGCTACAGACGCCAAATTTAACCGACAGGAAGAAGATGCTGTGATATGCAAATTATTAGCTTCTCAGAACATTCACACAAGGTTGGCGCCGGTGGCTACACCTACAACGTGCTGACATGAGGAAAGCTTTCAACCGATTTCTCATACACAAACAGCAGTTGACCGGCGTTGCCTGGCGAAACGTTGTTGTGATGCCTCGTGTAAGGAGGAGAAATACGTACCATCACGTTTCCGAGATTGATAAAAGTCGGATTGTAGCCTATCGCGATTGCGGTTTATCGTATCGCGAGATTGCTGCTCGTGTTGTTCGAGATCCAATAACTGTTAGCAGAATATGGAATCGCTGGGTTCAGGAGGGTAATACGGAACGCCGTGCTGGATCCTAACGGCCTCGTATTACTAGCAGTCGAGATAACAGGCATCTTATCCGCGTGGCTGTAACGAATCGTGCATCCACGTCTCGACCCCCGAGTCCAAAGACGGGGACGGTTCTAACAACAACCATCTGCACGAACAGTTCGACGATGTTTGCAGCAGCATGGACTATCAGCTCGGAGACGATGGCTGCGGTTACCCGTGACGCTGCATCACAGACAGGAGCGCCTGCGATGGTGTACTCAGCGACGAAAGTGGGTGCACGAATGGTAAAACGTCATTTTTTTCGGATGAATCCAGGTTCCGTTCACAGAATGATGATGGTCGCATCCGTGTTTGACGACACCGCGGTGAACGCACATTGGAAGCGTGTATTCGTCATCTCTATACTGGCGTATCACCCGGCGTGATGGTATGGTGTGCCATTGGTTACACGTCTCGGTCGCCTCTTGTTAGCATTGACGGCGCTTTGAACACTGGACGTTACATTTCAGATGTGTTACGACCCGTGGCTCTACTCTTCATTCGATTTCTTCGAAACCCTACATTTCAGCAGGATAATGCACGACCGCATCTTGCAAGTCCTGTACGGGCCTTTCTGGATACAGAAAATGTTCGACTGCTGCCCTGGCCAGCACATTCTCCATATCTCTCACCAACTGAAAACGTCTGGTCAATGGCTGCCGAGCAACTGGCTCCTCACAATACGCCAGTCACTACTCTTGATGAACTGTGGTATCGTGTTGAAGCTGCATGGGCAGCTGTACCTGTACACGCCATACAAGCTTTGTTTGACTCAATGCCCAGGCGTATCAAGGCCGTTATTACGCCCAGAGTTGGTTGTTCGGGGTACTGATTTCTCAGGATCTATGCATTTAAATTGTGTGAAAATGTAATCACATGTCATTTCTCGTATAATATATTTGTCCAATGAATACCTGTTTATCATCTGCATTTCTTCTTGGTGTAGCAATTTTAATGGCCAGTAGTGTACATAATTATTTTTGACATAAAAGTTTTCTGGTTATGCTACTCCATCACGCTGTTAAAAATTTTTTTACAGTGACTGAAACGATGGTTTTCTCAGTATAGTTTTTTTTTTTAATGTGGTGCGACACTCAGAAAATTTTAGTGTCAACTGATTCCGGCCACGGAAGCCTTCGCAGCTACATGTTGTTTTTGGTGTCTACAACTGGCTGGTTACTTTACTCTTGCGGTTAAGTTAAAATTCCCACACTTTTAAACAATTTTTTGCAATGAGTTTGACTGCTTGCCGAAGACATGCGTTGTGAATCAATTAGTTGGCTGCGGCAGCGGCTAGAGAACATGATTTCCTCCCTCTCTTTGTACTTAGCACTTAAGTGCAGACATCCTTCCAATGGTGAGGAGACCCGCCTTATCAGGTGTATCCTGTCCTAACCTAGAGTGTTTACAAAAGCCTCAAGAGAAGTGCTTACTCTACAGAAGCCTACAGCGAATTCATTTTTTTTACCAAGGCTTATAGCGGAGTGTTTACTCTTCAAAATCCTTCAGCTAAGTTTTCTGCTTCTGGCTACTCTGAAACTTTACCGTTTTTTGTCAGAGTAGGACCTCGCTAGCTAATCTTAGCAAAGCTTCTGAGTGCCAACCAACAAAATTCAAGTGAGGGTATTAAACAATCTCTCACTCTCTTATATTTTGTCTGTGTTGAACAACTGGACTCTTATACACGGAGGGAGATAGACAACCTCTGTCATTCCACAATACAATTCTGAAAAGGGTCTATTCGATGCTCTGCACACAGATACAGTGAATTAGCGTGGGCCCTTCCGAAAATGACAGTATTACCCAATCAGAATGGTGCATTCTGAAACTGTAAACTGAACGTTATTCAGAGGCGACGTAACAAACATTCACAAGCTCTGAGGAAGCCACGCCTGTTTAGAGATCTCTTATCTAGCTAAAAGGTTCCGCCAAGAATTCCCTCTTTTTTCGACAGACCCGTAACCCTTCTGGAGAGCGAGCTGGGGGAAAGAATCTGGACGGGAATGCTAGTCTGGCTACCAGCGACAACGCGTCTGCCAGCAGCTCAAATTTTTATAGCGGCAAATTGCTCTTGAGAGGACTCTTATCTCATGTATCCTACCTCTAAGTTTTCAAGTTTTCAAAACCTGAAGAAACTACATAAGAAAAGCAGTAAAACAGAGTGAAATGAAAACAGCCACTGGCGATGCTAATAGAGATGTGCAATTACAGAACAGTATAACTGAACGACTACTTGATCAAGGGCATTTGCATATAATCCTCTGATATATGTTACTGGACGGTTTCAGAGAAGAAGGATCACTTACACTTGCTTTTTGAAACCACTTCACAGTGGTTTGCAGAGTACATAAGTAGATGCAGGCGTGGATATTGGTACACAATCTTGTCTATTTGAATCAGAAATTGCGCTCTATTGTTGGCGAATGGAACGATTTCTCTTTGAAGATACTCATAGTTTTTTCGATGGCAAAATTAAACAAATAAGGGGATAATGAGATCCCTTTTCTAATTTTGGCTCTACTTTGTTCTCAATGTACCTGTATTCTCACTCATTGGGTTTTGCATACGTTGAATACTGTTCTCCTGTCTTTTCAGTCTAAATTTGTATTCTTTATGTTTATGATGGGTTGCTTGAAGCTGACACTGTCAAATGACTTTCCTAGACCAATGAAGGCTAAGTAAGTATCTCTAATTCCTTATAAAATTCCCTCTAGCATGCTAGATTTCGCTGGACCATATTTTATGTCTAAAACCAAGTTCTAATTATATTACACATTTTGTCTACTTTATATAATGGA
The DNA here is from genome assembly GCF_023897955.1 of Schistocerca gregaria. NCBI lineage: Eukaryota > Metazoa > Arthropoda > Insecta > Orthoptera > Acrididae > Schistocerca > Schistocerca gregaria. Next base: position 305,614,580 of record NC_064926.1, on the reverse strand, counting down.
TGTGGGTTTTTTACTGTGTGAGAAATTTGGCTTATCGTTTTGTAGCTGAGGCAGTCTGTTGTGTGGCTTTTCTTATGAATGATTATTATCTTACTGTCTACAAAAGCAACTGGAAGAGGACCATAATCGTAACAACAGATTATAATTTTGAAAACTTTCTCTTTCATATCCTGTCAGAGCTCAACTCGAAAACCATATGGACTTGGTTCTTTCTTTGCTCTCACTTGTTTCAGTGCTGTTTCAAATTCTGTTTTCGTAATTACATGATCTACTTCTTCTATTTCTTCAATGTATTCTGTTTTGTTTTTGATCCCTTTTCCTTCGTAATTTTTTTCAAAATATCCTTTCCATTAACTGCCTTCATCTGCATTCAGTAATATGTTTCCTAATTTATATTTTGTCCTTGTCTTTCCCTCGAGATAATATTTTAATCATGCTGTTTACTTTATCACTCAGTCCATTTTTATGTTCGTTTCACAACGCAAAGCATGTATCTTTCATCCACTGTCCCTAAACCTCTCATAATTTTTGTGGATGTCTTTTTTAGGTGATTCTGTAACTCTCTTGATGTTTTGTTGTGTTTATTTTTTCTTTACTAACTTCTTTCCTGGGTCATGTTCATTAATTTGCATGTCATCCATGGTTTTCTATATCCAGCTTTTCCAGTACTTCATCTGCTGTTTTTGTCACAGTTTGTTTCACTTGTTCCATGAAGTTAAAGTATTACTGCTGTTGTTAACGATTTTTGTTTTTTTTTCTCAAATTCTGATATTGTTTCTGGGTTTCTGCTTTTTTCATATTGGCTGGTTTCTTTTAAATCTTAGATTGCTCTTTGCCTATGATTACTGTCTGCAACTAGCCCTGGACAGCCATGGCTAGACTTTCTTGGATTTCTATGACTTCTCGTCGCTAATACGAAATCCATTATGGAACGTTGTTATCACATAGAACTTTCCGTATGCACGTCGTTCTTTCCCTCACTTCAAAGTTTGGATTTGTTACCACCATGTGCCGGCCGTGGTGGCCGAGCGGTTCTAGGCTCTACAGTCTGGAACCGAACGACCGATTCCTTACCCAAGTCTCCCTGCTGTCCTTTTTCCAAGATTCCTTATTGCGCAGCTGAAATCTCCCAGAAAGAGTACATTACCTTTGCCACATTTTATTTTTATTAATGCTTTTTTTCGTTTTCATAGATTTTTTCAGTCTCATCTTCATCAAGCGCAGAAGATGGGAAACATTTTTTTATGATTACTACGTTATCAAGTTAAGCTGCTTTTCTTATTATTAATGTGTCATTTGTACGATAAATTTTCTTCACGTCATTCGCCCGTTTTCCCCCCATTGATTTCTGCTCCATTTCTGCCTTGTTCTCCTCTTCTCCAATAGATTTAATTAAGATACTATTAAAATTTCCTTGCTCTATGCCGGCCGGGGTAGCCGAGCTGTTCTAGGCGCTACAGTCTGGAACCACGCGACCGCTAGGGTCGCAGGTTCGAATCCTACCTCGGACATGGATGTGTGTGATGTCCTTAGGTTAGTTAGGTTTAAGTCGTTCTAAGTTCTAGGGGACTGATGACCTCAGAAGTTAAGTCCCATAGTGCTCAGAGCCATTTTTGAACATTACTCTATCCATCTGGTTTCACAAAATCCTAAAACGCCAAAACAAATGTCGTTACTGTTTTTGAGTTCACTTAATTTCCCTGCTTTTAGAAGTGACCTTATTTTATACCACATTCCTATTTTCATCCCTTTCTTCATACTGCAAGACTTTTACTGTGTCTCGACATGGACCATATCACTGACATCCCTGTCAGATCTTGGCTTCCAAGTTCCATGATCAGTATAGTCAAAATTATTCCTTGTACTCCCCATGGTTGCTACACTTAGGAAATATCGTAGTGGTATTCAGTTCGCTTTCACATTTCAGTTCACTGCCCATCAAGTCTCCCTAACAACGAGGATAAATATTTAGCTACAATCCAGGCTGACACCTTTTGTGTTCTGCTTTGTGCTGATATTGATGGCGCTGCTTCCACCATCAGGAAGAAAGACTCTTCTGCCTCTGCCGTTGGTATTGTTGTCTTCAATGAAGTCGTCGGTCTTCATCTATAACCTAACGAAAGCGTGTCACTCACTTTATCCAAGGCCGTGTATCCACTATTACGTCTTTGGTTCTCTTAGAACTTCAGTACGACCAATCGCACGAGGATTCTGTTGAGTGACGGGACGGAATATGGACCCAAGGCACGTGTTTCCGTTAAAGACATGAAACTGGATATAAGAAAGTTTATTAACAGGGAACAGACTAAATGATATCGCGAGATATTTAAGCAGTAAGAATTTTACATTGATAGTTACAGATAACTGGAAGAATTAGCGCTGGTAATGGTGGTGTACGAAATGTAGCATTACGATTCCAGCAGTGTGCGTGTAAGAGATAGAAATCGTAGTAAACTGTATTCATTAATAAATTCCAAACGTGTCGTGTAGCTTGAATGATGATTAAATACAAGCTGAGTGTAAGGAGTTTTGCAAGTATGTATTCATTCCAGTCGTCTATTAGTCTATCTCCTTCTCCCCCTTTCCCTAACCATATCCTCCTCTTCCCTATGAGACCATTTTCCTCTCTTCCTGTCTCTGTCCATCTCCTCCAGCTGCCTTTTCTCTCCACGTAGTGTCCCCCTCCCCAGTAGATTGCTGGTATTTACCCCAACAGTATTTCCTTATAGATAGTAAGTAATATGTGTACCAAGTTTGACTTAAATCTATTCGGTGGTTTAGGAGCAGCTTTTTACACTCGGCTATGACCGCATACGCATTTTTCTCATATATTTTATACATAGTTCCCATATTTCACACACATTTTTGCCTATATCTCTATCGAATTGCTCTCCGCGGTTCCGTTTTCATGCCGCCGAATGTTTATGACGTCATATGTCGTGAACTATACGTCACACAAAGATACAATTTTTTTTGTGCATCCAGTGATAAATGTGGATACTGCCTGCGAAATACGTTGCAAATAGCGTAAGTAGTAAATAAGTAATAAATTGTAATAAATATAAAAGTCATAGACAATGCTGCAGTTTTTCACTCATCTCACTATGACGTGACTTCTCTTGAACTGTGATAGGTAGTTGCTTCGTAACCCGACAGCGATTTCTGCGTGGCAGTAAGGAATATATGTGGCAAGTTTGATTGAAATTGGACCATTGGATGAGGAGGTGATATATATATATATATATATATATATATATATTACCATGTTCTATTCCAAGGGAATGATTGTGCTTAACAGTCAGTTGAAATCTAGATCGGGAATGCAACAAAAAAGGACAGATGACATTACAACCAATACTGGGCTTCTTTCTGTCCTGATATATATATATATATATATAGGGTATCCCATTTACATTTACCACCCTAAATAACTGTTTGCCCAGATGCAAATTACAAAATGTCTCAAGCAAATCTTCCTTAGTCGTCTGGGGGACATCAATCGCCATGATTGCCTTCGTTGTAGCTTCGTTTTCTACAAGATATGAATAGTGGTATAACTCTTTTAAATGGCACCCTGAATTTTTTATTCGGTAATTCATTTCCTCTCCTAAAGATCTATTTCAAACTGTATCACAGTCTACGACTCACTGAAACGCAACGTTATTAATTACATAACACAACATTGACGTTCACGCTCCCAGCGCTTAGTGCAGGTACCCGGGATAATGGAACTCACCCACGTGCTGAGGACGACAGAGGACAGATGTAAACATAAGTAGAATGCACACCCGTCATTCCGTCAACCATCATCAGCTGAAGAGTTGTGTGAGTAGAATGAACACCAACGAAGAGAAGGTAGAAATGCTACTCATCTCTATGTGGAATGTAAGTTAGCAGAAGAGTAATTGCAATACTGTTTTCTCATGTACGGGTCCAATTAGTACAGTAGTTTAGTCCTTTTAAATACCGTTGTTTAGAGTAGGCATACAGTAAACTGCATCGACCTAACGTTTCTTTTTGTTGTTGTTGTTGTTGTTGAAAGTAGGTGAAATGCTATGCAGGTAGCGGAACTGTACAGAGAGCGATATCCTGACAAGAACCCACCTTCCCGACGGATGTTTTCTCGTCTTGTTGCGACACTTCAGCAAACGGGAAGTTTCAACCCACGACAACGCAATCGTCGTAGCACTCGCACAGACGAAACTGCCGAAGATACTGCTCTCGCTTCCGTTGCTATGAATCCACAGGTGAGCACGCAGCAGCTTTAAGACAAGACTGGCATCCCTAAAACCAGTGTACATTCTATTTTTACACGTCGTCCGCCTGCTTAGCTGGGTGGTAACGTGCTCGCCTCCCATGCAAGTGGGCCCGGGTTCGATTCCCGGCCGCGTTGGAGTTCCTCCGCTCGGGGACTGGGTGATGTGTTTTCCTCATCTTCATTTCATCCTTATCACCGACGCGCAAGTCGCCCAGTGTGGCGTCGACTGGAATAAGACTCGCACTTGGCGACCGAACTTCGCTGAATGGGGTCTCCCGGCCAAAGATGCCATACGCTAACTTCATCTTCTTATACGTCACCGGTTCCATCCTTACCATGAACACCTACATCAAGAACAGCATGGGAATGATTTCCAGAATCGTGTACAGTTCTGTCAGTGGGCACAGCAGCAATTCCTCGCCAACCCGAACTTCTTCTCCAGTGTTCCATTTACCGATGAATGTTCCTACTCAAACTAAGGACAGGTAAATACAAGGAACATGCATTATTGGTCCTGCGACAACCCACGACGGCTTAGGCATGTGGAACATCAGCGTCGATGGAGAGTTAACGTGTGCTGTGGGATGCTTGGTACAACAATTATTCGCCCTTAATTTATCAATGGTAATCTAAACGGCACACCGTAACCCAACTTCCTCAGACGAATTCTTCCTACACTTGTGGATGAAGTGCTGCTAAAAACCAGAATGCTTATGTGGTATCAACACGATGGATGTCTAGCAGCCGGCCGGCGTGGCCGAGCGGTTCCAGGCGCTACAGTCTGGAACCGCGTGACCGCTACGGTCGCAGGTTCGAACCCTGCCTCGGGCATGGATGTGTGTGATGTCCTTAGGTTAGTTAGGTTTAAATAGTTCTAAGTTCTAGGGGACTGATGACCTCAGAAGTCCCATAGTGCTCAGAGCCATTTGAACCATTTGATGTCCACCAAATAATGCCTTGCGTCTACGTCGTGTTCTGAACCGATGGTATCCTGCCAGATGGATTGGACGAGGTGGAACAGTTACTTGGCCTGCTAGGTCACCTGATTTAAAATCCTCTGGACTTTTTTTCTTTGTGGATGCATTAAAGACGTTGTCTATCGCGATATTCCAACAACTCCAGAGGACATGCAGGAACGTATCGTGCTTGCTTATAATTCTCTTCAGCAGGCAACATTGGATGCAGTAAATAATTCTTTCATTCAACGTGTGCACCAGTGTATCGGTGTCCAGGGTCACGACTTTGAACACTTTTAAATGTTCTACTCCTGGGCAGTGGTACAGGACATTAAAAGTGAATTTTGTATTATGCTTTTACGTGATTTTCGATTGTTTTCTGACAACTCCAGCACATGGACGAGTTTCTGATCCCGGGCTCAAAGTTAATGTTAACAACATTGTGTTTCAGTGACTGGTACACTGTGATACATTTTAGAATAGGTATTTAGGAGAGGAAAAATACAGGGTGCCATTTAAAAAAGTCATACCGATGTCCCCCTGACGGCTAAGGAAGATTTATTTGAAACATTTTACAGTTATCATCTGGACAAACAGTTATTTAGGGTGGTCAAGATGATGGGACACCTTATATACATGTCAGGGACTTTCCTAGTTAGTAATACTCATAATAATGATTTAATTGTAGTCTTGTTGGTTAGGGTACTAGTCACTGTCAGAAGCAAATACAACCGACGGACAAGAGCTCTGTTGCCAGATAAACAGTCTCATCATCATCATCATCATCATCATCATCATCATCATTTAAGACAGATTATGCCTGTCAGCGTTCAGTCTGGAGCATAGTCCCCCTTATAAAATTCCTCCATGATCCCCTATTCAGTGCTAACATACCTGTATGTGCCTCTTCTCATGTTAAACCTATTATTTCAAAGTGTCTGATGGCCGATAATAATTCAAATTGCTCTGAGCACTATGTGACTAAACGTCTATGGTCATCAGTCCCCTAGAAATTAGAACTACTTAAACCTAACTAACCTAAGGACAGCACACAACGCCCAGCCATCACGAGACAGAGAAAATCCCTGACCCCGCAGGGAATCGAACCCGGGAAGCCGGGCGTGGGAAGCGAGAACGCTACCGCACGACCACGAGATGCGGGCGATAATAATTAAAATGTGATAACAGTTTACTAGAATAGAGCTTGCTCCGGTATGTAGACGTTTACAGGGTGTCAGCTGGAATCAAATGACACCTAGATTTATTGACAAAGTGACTCTGTTCTGGCGTCTCCTTTTGTAATTGCACTTTATGTAATGTATGACGGAGTTGGTAACTGCTGTGTCGCGGCTACGCGGAACTGGGAATGCGGATATGTGGTCTTGGGAAATAAACTTGGGTGTCCGTTTCCTGAGCAGCCGGTCCCGTATACGTCACGTGGAATTTTCCTCTTGTGGTCTGCACTGACGTCCTGTCTCGACTGCCGGCTGATAACATAGCAAGGCCAAACAGCGGCGTTCGGTAGCCTCTTCGCCTGTCTGTCGTACAGGTGTGCGGCTGGCCCAGAAACCTGCGAGGGCTCCGGAGTACCTACACACGTATATAACGAAGATCTATACGTCAATAAGTGAGGCTACATCTCTTTTGTTAATGAAGGTGTTAATTACAGTCTAAGATAAAAAAGACTATGCACCACAAATGAATTATCAGAATACGACGGAAATTTGTAGATGTGATATACCTGTACAGACAAACAAATCATTATGGTTTCATAAAAAAACTGGATGATTTATTCAAGAGAAAGAACTTCACAAATCGTGCAAGTCAGTAACGCTTTGTTGCTACTCTGGCCATTATATAAGCAGTTATTCGTGCATTCCGTCTGCAGGCCATAAATGGCCCACCTGGACCATCCGACCGCCGTGTCATCCTCAGCTGAGAATGCGGATAGGAGGAGCTTGCGGTCAGCACACCGCTCTCCCGCTCGTTATGATGATTTTCTTTGAAAGGAGCCGCTAATATTCGGTCGAGTAGCTCCTCAGTTGGCATCACGAGGCTGAGTGCACCCCGAAAAAATGGCAACAGCACATGGCAGCCCGGATGCTCACCCATCCAAGTGCCGGCCACGCCCAACAACTCTTAACTTCTGTGATCTGACGGGGACCGGTGTATCCCCTGCGGCAAGGCTGTTGCCTAAACAGTTATTGGGCTGTCATTAATTGACAAATTTGTTGGATGCCCTGCTGGGGAATATCGTGACAGATTCTGTTCAATTGGTGATTTAAATAGTTAAAGTTACTAGATGGTTGGAGGACCTTGTACATAATGCTCCAAAGATTCTCGATTGTGAAGACATCCAGCGACCCTGCTGGCCAAAGTGTGGTTTGGCAAGCACGAACAAAAGCAGTGGAAAATCTCACCGTGTGTAGGCGAGCATTTTCATGCTGAAATTTAAGCCGAGGATGACTTGCCATAAAGGGCAACAGAGCAGAGCATAGAATGTTGTCGGCTGCATGGCTGCAGCGAATGACAACCAAATGTGTTTTGCAATGAAATGCAATGGCATCCCAGACCATCACTCCTGGTTATCGGGCAATATGATGAGCGGCAATCACTTAGGTATTCCACCGCTATCTGGGGCATCTCAGACACGTCTTGGGCCTGGAATTTCATTGAGTGGTTCAGAATTGTCCTCAGTGATGTATCCCTCTCTCTTGGAACTGAGCGCCGATGACCAGTGAATACGGGTATGGTAACGCTCCAGACTGGTTGGGATACCAAACATTGTCGGAGGCAATAGGGCCTGATTACCAGTTGCGGTGGTTTAGGGTACCACTACATTTCATAGCAGGACCCCTTTGGTTGTAATCTGCTGCACCCTTACAGCACAGCCGTACGTCGACGATATTCTACGGCCCGTTTTGTTGCCCTATATGGCGAGCCATCCTTGGCTTACATTTCAGCATGATAATGCACGCCCGGGCACGAAGAGTGTTTGTACTGCTTGTCTTCGTGCTGGCCAAACCCTGCTTTGGCCAGCAAGGTCGCCGGATCTCTCTCCAATTGAGAACGTTTGGAGCATTTTATGCAGAGCCTTCCAGCTCGGGTTTTTGTTGATATAACATGGCAACAAGACAAAAAAAGGCACGATATCGCTCAGGAGCACATCCAACAACTCTGTCAATCAGTGGCTACCAGTTTCCATTAGGGCCAGAGATAGGCAAAAGCTCATTGACTTGCTCTGATTGTGGAGCTCCTGCTCTTGAATGAATCGTTCCATTTTACTGAAATTGTAATGGTTTATTTGCCTGTACGTGTACATCACATCAATTGTTTGCTGTTCGATTTGGTGCGTCGTATTTTTTTCTACTGATTTTCTGTGTATTCCCGAGACGATAAACTGAAGTTACATATCACCACCCCATATATAGGAGTACTTTTGAGTGTGGTTAACTTGAATGCGACGCCTTTCGAGCAATAATTGTACGTGGCCACGAAGATGGCGGTGACGTAGAGGAGCTCCTTGGTTTAAAGAAGACGACATAAGCGCATTGCTGCCTTTCAGGGAGGTGGTTGGCGGATAACATCAGCCAAGTAGTGACAACCTAACTGACATGGAGAGTTTCGTCACATCTTACTTGTAAGACGGATACAGCGTTTTGTAGTAACGTCCGTGTAGGTAGCAAAAGAAAATGGTTCCTACCCAGACTAGTGCCGCAGCGCGTCACCGAAAACGTCACCAATTATAAACTGTATGATAGAACAGATTTTCATGATCGACGTGCAGCCATCAAAGGCTGCGGGGGATAGGTCTTGTGGCGCCTGATACTGTCGGAATGTCCTATTATACACCCATCATCCCTTCTTTAGGTTAATCTCTCCGTTGGCGAACGTGTATAATTTTGACGCCCTCAGAACAGAGAGGGTTGAAGCTGCTTCACGTGTTGTAAGTACTGTAGAACCATAACGCAGCAACAATTAGGAACTGTTTTTGATTTAAGTAACTGAAAACCTAAAAAGATTTTTTTAAGTCTAATTCAGTATCTGCTCCATTGTGGAAAAGATTCTGAAGAGTTATTAAAACTGCGGGTGAAACAATATCTGTGGTAAAATTCGCTGATAATGCTCCCATCCTCTGTGAAAGTGAGGAAGATTTACAGGACCTGCACGATACAGTGAAGTTTACTGAGAAGGGACTACCGATCGAGAGCAAACCAAACTGGAACTAAAGTAAAAAGCACCAGCAGAAATGAGGTTAGCGACGAACTTGGAATCGAAAGGGGGCCCATGTAATAAACGAAGTGAAAGAATTCAACTACCTTGCAAGCAAAAACAATGGATGGTGGAAGGGCAAAGGAGGCACATTCCTCCCTTGCTACCAGTGCACGTTACTCGAGAACGCGCTGATTTATTAGCGTAAACTTACCAAAGTTGAAAGATAGCCGACAGTTCAATTTCCGGTGTAACATTGCATTGTGTCCTTGGTAGGGAGACGGGAACAGGGTGCATTTGTCTTCATGAAGGTCAGTGACAAGTGATTTTAAGGTGGAAGTAAGAGCTTATCTGTAAAAGGCGGCATTTGTGTGCTAGCCACATGCCAGTCATATATTGACATCCAGTAACGTAGAGGGCGATCGAGTGCACGTGAAACCTGATCGCAGAATAGCACCTGGTGTTCACTGCAATATGGGAATTCTTGCTGGGAACGAGTTTTTGAAAAGGACCCAGCACGGTCACCCAGCCTCACTTTTGTCGGTGTCCTGTAGCAGTCGACACGTAGCTTCTGCATAGACAGTGTCCATCGCAGAGGACGCCGTGGTAGGTACCATGCTGGTGAAAACACTCTAAGACCCTTCTACAAGCAGTAAGCGCTTTTGAAAATCGAATATGACGTTCACTATTCGTGAGACGTAAATGGTCTATGTCAGAGGCGGGCACAAATCGGCTCAATGAGCAGCGCTCCAGCTCAGGCAGAAAAGAAAGCAGTTTGCGCTCTGGCGGAATTTAACCTTGTAGCTGCTTGCACAGCTTGCCGTAACAACCGGAGAAGAGACGCGTATCAAGCCAATGGTAGACTTGTGAGACTGTTGTGGTGCCTAATATCTCATTCTATTCCGAGCATTAGATTATGGTGCTAAACAAGTACGTTTAATTATATTCCTTTCATTAGATACGCGTAGGAAAAAAGAGTGATTACTTTGACACCTGACAACTAAATACTTCTTTGACTACTACCTATAGTCATGAGAATACAGTGGGCCAACATGAAAGCTTATTTAGAATGCACCATAACCAATGAATGACAAACTAACTCTAGGTTATGCACAGAAATAAATTGTAAGGTGTCAGGCAAATCCAACACCTTCCATGAAAACCCTAACATGATAAGCAAATCCAGTAGTATGTCATACAGCTCCGAATAAATCGTGACATTAAATTAACCAAAGTAATACGAGTAACGAGTGAGCAAATGGAATGCCACAGACTAACACAAGAATACCTAAATGCATGTCACACCTTTCCACCGAGAGACCGACGCAGTTCCGAGGGGAGAAACGAGGACAGAAGCCGAGAGCAGAACCGTGTTAAGCTAGAAGGCCCTACGATAAGGGACGGACTGGACACCCACGTCGGTAGCCTACCTCTAAGACTACCACCCGCACGTTTTAGCATGAGACTTTTTCGCGTCCCTGTTACTTCAAGGACCACCCCCCAGCCCATGTTAAAAGCTAGAGCCCTCCAGAAAAACAGTATAGATCTTACGATAACACAAAAAGGGCTACTACCACCCGCAAGTTTTAACGTGATACTTTTTCGCGTCTCAGGTACGTCAAGGACCACCCCCCAGCCCATGTTAAAAGATAGAGCCCTCCAGAAGAACAGTATAGATCTTACGATAACGCTAAAAGGACCACACCAGCTGCAGGTTTTAGCGTGAGACATTTTAGCGTCTCTGTTACGTTGCAAACTTTAAAAACATTGCCCCACCATGAAAAGTATAACGTTTCTCATTGGATAGACAGAATTTTTGTAGGCGGAGCTTAAGGTTAACATTGAGACCCTGATTGGTCAGATGAAAACACAGCGAGATAGTTTTTTTAAATCAACTTCGGTAAATTGTAGTAAGGAGAAGTTAGGAGAGAGTAGCTTCCGAGATGGCGATGTGAGCGGAGCTGTGCTGCCCGCCGCTGCCCTGACGCTGCCTAAACACCAACAAGGTAATGAACGCACGCGATGCCGCATTTTTGAGCGCATAAGGCTTCACTCAGAACTGCAGAAGTCTCATCTATTACACCCCCTTTTTGCGTAATACTAGTGTCGATCGTTAATTAAAACTCATGGTGTTCACATTTGTCACTTAAAGTAAAAATCTGTAACGCGATAATTTTTCTGTTATATAGTTATTGAGAAGCCACATCAGCCACTCTAATTTACGACAAGTTAGATAAGTAATTAAAGATAATTGAGAGTCACTGTAGACCATTTTGATAGTTATCTCTTTTGTGAAACTTATATTAAACCTAGATTATAGATGTGATATGGCATAGGTCATCCTTCGATCGATTGTAGAACTTGGAAACCCATTCAGGGAATATTCGTTCACATTTTTGTTGAACGCAGTTGGTTTTTACCATCCTGTACTAAAACATTTCCTTTTATCAATAGTGCAATTTATAAACGATGTTTTGTGAGTAGAATAAAATTTTCAATGGTAAACTTAACGGCTTTTTCGACGTTATTTTACCAGGTAACTAAAAATAGGAAATCATTGAACCCTTTCCACTAAATTTAGTTAGCATTAAGATTCTTTTACAGGGAGTGCAGTGGAGCTAACGCTGAGATCATTTAGTATTTGGTTATATCATCGCTAGTCTCAATGAACTCTTCTGAATTCTACATGTCATGTGTGGTCTGACGTCTCCTTACCAGCAACAGGTCCAAGGTTCAAAACTAGTCAATTCCCTAAAAAAAAAAAAAAAAAAAAAAAAAAAGTGTTAGGGAGACACGACATAGAACAAACAGAAACCACAATGAACGTTTAGAAAATAAATGAAAAAATATAATTCACCATAAACAAAACATAGGCTTGTATGTTCTTATATATCTGAAATGTCGTTCAGCAGATGATGTGCAGGTGTGCGTCTCTTTTCGCTGAAGATCGATCGATCGATCTCGCACTTGCAATTCTCGGAACCGCAGTGAGACGTGCATCAATTAGAGTGGCTCTTCGTGGAGATTTATCCTTCGAAATGATATCCATGAACTGTTCCACAATATTGCCTCACAAACGTTTGATACGGCGGGTTATAGTGCGCTGCGACAGACTCTGATAAGTTTGGACATGGTCTGCTACAATTTGCAAACTCTGCTTCACAAATTCGCAGTCACAAAATGGTCGGGTAGAACGGTCCATCAGCGAAGTTAAACTGTAACTAGCACGAACAGCGGCATCAGAAGAGGAGACATCACATTCACAAAAATGCAACAGGAGCATAATATGTAAGAAATTATCCATGCAACCTGTAAGTACAGTTCAAAACATTATTACTTAATAGGAAATACCAACCACCAGAACTGTTTATAACCTATAGGCACAGTAACAGAAATGTAAATTAAACAGCTACTACATGGACATATTCCAGGCTACTGATGATGCCTTGCACAGAATAAAGGCGAAACGCGTGTGGCACTAAAATTGTGTTTTATTTAGTTGCTGTCAGACGGTCCGTAAGCAAAAATTATCAATATATCGTAATATTACACGCAACTGAGGAAGACAGGACTACAAAACTTGAAGATGTGAATATACAGCTCTCTGCAATGGCACTCTGTTCTCTGCCCTCAAATATCTACATCTACATCTACATCCATACTCCGCAAGCCACCTGACGGTGTGTGGCGGAGGGTACCCTGAGTACCTCTATCGGTTCTCCCTTCTATTCCAGTCTCGTATTGTACGTGGAAAGAAGGATTGTCGGTATGCTTCTGTGTGGGTTCTAATCTCTCTGATTTTATCCTCACGGTCTCTTCGCGAGATATACGTAGGAGGGAGCAATATACTGCTTGATTCTTCGGTGAAGGTATGTTCTCGAAACTTTAACAAAAGCCCGTACCGGGCTACTGCGCGTCTCTCCTGCAGAGTCTTCCACTGGAGTTTATCTGTCATCTCCGTAATGCTTTCGCGATTACTAAATGATCCTGTAACGAAGCGCGTTGCTCTCCGTTGGATCTTCTCTATCTCTTCTATCAACCCTATCTGGTGCGGATCCCACACTGCTGAGCAGTATTCAAGCAGTGGGCGAACAAGCGTACTGTAACCTACTTCCTTTGTTGTCGGATTGCATTTCCTTAGGATTCTTCCAATGAATCTCAGTCTGGCATCAACTTTATATGATCATTCCATTTTAAATCACTCCTAATGCGTACTCCCAGATAATTTATGGAATTAACTGCTTCCAGTTGCTGACCTGCTATTTTGTAGCTAAATGATAAGGGACCTATCTTTCTATGTATTCGCATCACATTACACTTGTCTACATTGAGATTCAATTGCCATTCCGTGCACCATACGTCAATTCGCTGCAGATCCTCCTGCATTTCAGAACAATTTTCCATTGTTGCAACCTCTCGATACACCACAGCATCATCTGCAAAAAGCCTCAGTGAACTTCCGCTGTAATCCACCAGGTCATTTATGTATATTGTGAATAGCAACGGTCCTATGACACTCCCCTGCGGCACACCTGAAATCACTCTTACTTCGGAAGACTTCTCTCCATTGAGAATGACATGCTGCGTTCTGTTATCTAGGAACTCCTCAATCCAATCACACAATTGATCTGATAGTCCGTATGCTCTTACTTTGTTCATTAAACGACTGTGGGGAACTGTGTCAAACGCCTTGCGGAAGTCAAGAAACACGGCATCTACCTGTGAACCCGTGTCTAAGGCCCTCTGAGTCTCGTGGACGAATAGCGCGAGCTGGGTTTCACACGACCGTCTTTTTCGAAACCCATGCTGATTCCTACAGAGTAGATTTCTAGTCTCCAGAAAAGACATTATAATCGAACATAATACGTGTTCGGAAATTCTACAACTGATCAACGTTAGAGATATAGGTCTATAGTTCTGCACATCTGTTTGATGTCCCTTCTTGAAAACGGGGATGACCTGAGCCCTTTTCCAATCCTTTGGAACGCTTCGCTCTTCTAGAGACCTACGGTACACCGCTGCAAGAAGGGGGGCAATTTCCTTCGCGTACTCTGTGTAAAATGGAACTGGTATCCCATCAGGACCAGCGGCCTTTCCTCTTTTGAGCGATTTTAATTGTTTCTCTATCCCTCTGTCGTTTATTTCGATATCTACCAATAAATAACTATTAGCAAGAGCAACCTATAGAGCTCTAACCCCCCCCCCCCCAATCCCAGCCCACCCCCCACAAACACACTCACACACAAACACACACACACACACACACACACACACACACACACAGAAAGAAAAGAAAAAAATCACAGATAGCTCTGAAAGGTTCAGAACAACCGCCAGGAACACCGCCAGTGAAACAGTTGCAGTGAGAGTGACAGTGGCAACTCAATATATAATGTTTGACAGTGATGAAGATGATTAAAAGGAAAATGGTAGTGAAACATTATATAAATAGACTCACACACACACACACACACACACACACACACACACACACACACACACACACACACATAGAATTAAATATTTTCAGGCACAGAAATAACAAGTTTTCAAATCGAAATTTGGCTTAAGCAATTTATCTACTTTAAGGTATAAGTGGTTGCAGATGACAAACTGTGGAACAAAACGGTCACCGTAGAAACACAAAACATCACTAAAAGCATACCATGTGCTAAAAAGGAATGAATTCTTAATTTAAGTGTTTTTTTTCCAAATATTTGTAATTACAATTTAAAAACTAATAGCTACATGTACACAGACAGCAAAGAACACTCTTTATCTTTAACAGCTGAAAAATAAAAGCCCACTGAAGATGCTGCAACTGCAGTGAAACATGTTTGGGTTAAAAAACAAAATTGGGTTTTCAAATGGTTCAAATGGCTCTGAGCACTATGGGACTCAACTGCTGTGGTCATCAGTCCCCTAGAACTTAGAACTACCGAACCTAACTAACCTAAGGACATCACACACATCCATGCCCGAGGCAGGATTGGAACCTGCGACCGTAGCAGTCGCACGGTTCCGGACTGCGCGCCTAGAACCGCGAGACCACCGCGGCCGGCAAATTGGGTTTTGCTAAAGGCGGACCCTATCCAAAAACATACGTGCTCGGATATGATGATCGTATGAGCATGGCTATGGACCCTGTCGTAAAGCACTATCTTTGAGGCAATCGTTTGTGGACAATAATATTCCTGAAATGGACTTGGCTGACCAGAGTCCAAATCGGAACCCAATGGAACACTTTTGGGAAGCATTAGAAAGTCGACTTTGCTCCAGATCCAGGCGTCCAAAATCACTACCACCTCTGGTTTCGGCTCTTGCGAAAAAAATAGGATGCCATTCGCTCACAGATACTTTATTGAAAGTGTTCCCAGAAGTTTTGAAGCCGTCACATACTGAGGAGACAAAAGTCATGGTAGAACGATATGTACATATACCGATGGCAGTGTTATTGCCTAGTCTTGGTAATAAACAGATCAGCCTCCTAACGTACTTTGCATATTTCCACTCAATAATGTCATATGGAATTGTTTTCTGGGCTAACTCACCACTTAGACATAAAGTATTGATTGCACAAAAGATAGAAGTGAGAATAATTAGTTATGGTCACCCAAGGACGTCATATACGCACCCTTTCAAAGGGTTAGGTATTTTAACAGCACCATCAAAGTACATATATCCGCAAATGAAATTCATTGCAAATAGTTAATCTCAATTTGCGAACAACAGTGATGTTCATACGTGGAACACTAGAGGGAAAAATGACCTTTCCTATCCGTTATTGAAGCTGTCAGTTGCTCAAAAAGGAGTACATTATTCAGCAACAAAAATCTTTGACCATTTGCCCAACAACATAAAGTGTCTGCAAGTATCAGATCAAGTTTTAAATCTAGCTTAAAATCATTTCTTTTGGGAACTCGTAAACTTCATGAACGAGTTTCTGTTTGAGAAATGGTCCAAAAAAAAGAAAAAATTGTATCTCTAAATGTAGTTGCATGTGTAGAACTAAAAATTTCAGTAATATTAATACCAGCACTATTTATGTGTGTATATATATCCTGTAATCTTACTTGTTCCACATCATATCGATAAAATAATCGGGAAATTGAACTATGGAACATGACATAACTAAACTAAACTAACTGCATTTGTGCTGAGGTGAGTCATGTCAAAAGGTTTCCGACATGATTATTGCCACACGCCGAGAATTAACAGACTTTGAACGCGAAATGGTAGTTGGAGCTAGACGCTAGGGACATTCCAGTTCGAAAGTCTTTAGGGAATTCAATAATTAGAGATCCACAGTGCCGAGAATACTAAATTTCAGGCATTAACTCTGACCAAGGACTATGCAGTCGCCGACAGCCTCCACTTAGCGACCGAGAGCAACGGCGTTTGCGTAGAATTGTCAGTGCCAACACTGGATGAAATAACCGCAGCGATCGATGTGGAACGTACGACGAACGTATGTGTTAGGACAGTGCGGCAAAATATGGCGTTAACTGGCCGCAATGGTTCCCGATTGGTTTGAAGAACATTCTGGAAAGTTTGTGTTAGTGCGTTGGCCACCCAGATCGTCACCACGAAACCCATCGAACGTTTACGGGTCATAATCGAGAGGTCAGTGCGTGCACCAAATTCTGCACCGTCGACACATCCGCAATTATGGACGGCTATAGAGGCAGAGGGCTACCAAACGACTTATTGAACCCTTGCCACGTTCAGCTGCTGCACTAATACGACCAAATGAGATCCGATACGATATTAGGTGATATCCCGTAACTTTTGTCACCTCCGTGTCAAGGTAAAGAGTAGACATATCCCATATTATGATGTTCACTGACAGGTCCCCCATACTTTTGACTAGATACTGTATTTCAGTAGCAAATACTTCGCCCATAATGGACTGGTAAGGACTACAACTAATTCTATAAACGACACAAAAAATCATAGCTTTACTGCTTTACTTATTTTCGTTTTAAGTACCAGTACGTGTTTCAAAGGTCTTGTCATCCTCAGGTTCTGTGGGATGTTGTTACTTGTTGGAAAGCACTTCTGACACACAACTGTGTTGTATATTTGGCAGACAATGGTGTGGGGAAAAGGTTATCTATTGGAAGAAACATTAGCGTAAGTTAAACACTGAAATGAGGAAGGAGTTACGGCATATTAAGGTTTACTGCTCCGTCGATGACGATATCATTAGAAACACATCCAAGCTCGAGAAGCGGAAGTTTGAAAAAGGATATTTGTCGTCCCCTTTCACAGAAACTATCCCCATATTTGCATTGAGCGATTTTAGAAAAAAAAAACACGGAGAACCTTAATCTGTACAGCCTGACGAGGATTTTAACCTGCGTCCTTCAGAATATAAGTCCAGCGTCCTACGACTATTCCACGTTGTTCTGTAACACTGAAAGTTGTTTTACAAATTTTCACGAATGCTTTACTTACTGCACAGGAGGAAAACAATTCCTTTATGTTGCCAGATCATATTTCTAAACCACAATATCAAACCCATATATTTTAGCTGCCACAAAGGTACTGCAGCTTTATTCACCCTCATATGCAGTAAGTGCAGCTCCCACAGACGTTTAGACATTTGTACATCACCTTTAAGTGGTGCAAGTATCGCTAATGTTTCGTCACGATATAAAAACGTCTTAATTAATCTGATGACCCTACGGAGTGACCACGCGGTTTGATGTGCCATGTCACGGACTGCGCGGCCCCTCCTCCCGAATGTTTGAGTCCTCTCTCGGGCATGGGTATCTGTGTTGTTCTTAGCATAAGTTAGTTTAAGTAGTGTGTAAGACAAGGGACCGATGACCTCAGCAGTTTGGTCCCTTAGGAATTCGCACACATTTGAACATTTAATCTGATTTTGATAGCATTGCCATTGCAATGCTTACGGTGTTCAAAATACAGTAGCTGAAGTAGTATGGGGGTCATAAATTATTTTTAGAATTTTTTACTTTATTGCCTATAAAACTGCACTAAATATTAACAATTCGTTTTCAGTACTGATAAGATAATTCATTAATTTCTGTGTCCTCATTTATACAGTGCAACGTGTGCAGTCCAGCCGGAATTCCGTTTCTCCCCATGTATGGTTCAAGATCTCCACGGTGACATGTTTAAATGCATTGTGAATGCGAGCTTTCAAGGCCTGTAGGTCCTGTACTCTGACTCAGTACACCAAATCCTTTACAAAGCCTCACAGGAAGCAGTCTAGTGGTGTGAGGTCAAGGGATCGTGAGGGTCATCAAAGTGGACCAACTCACCCAACTCAGGTATCCGCATATTTTTCATCTAGAAACTGACGGACGTTACGGACTAGTGGTATGGTGTCCCATCTTGCTGGAATGTGACTTCAGTTTGCCGGTGTTCCAATTTTGTCACCGCCGTTGACAGCAAACTCGATGAAAGACAATGCACCAGTGATGAAAATGTGTATCAGTTCGCACCAACAATGGCCTTTGGAACCTCTTTTTTCCATTTCAAGGGTAAGACAAGGATGGTGTTAACCCCATATACGAACGTTATGACTCTTCATTTTGCCGGATACATGAAACCTCGCCTCGTCGGAGAAACAGACTTTTCTAGCATATCCGCTGTAAACTGTGCACCCTGAGGTTTGCCCGTAGGGTTTAATGTGTGATGCAGGGATATAGCCATAACCTCTTATCGCAGACGTTGTACACTGTGGATCGTCTTATTTCCAACTCCCTGGCCACCGCACCCGCCGATTTTGTCGGACTACTTGCGAACGCCTGCCGTATCTTGTCCAAGCTGGTGTTTGATAGAGATGGGCGACCCGTACCCTTTTTGTAGAGAATACTGCCTGTTTCCATAAAAGACATATACCAAGCCCGAATAGTTGGTTGGACGGTGGTTTCCTCCCATATCTTGTTCGAAAGTTTTGTTGCTGTTGGGTATCGGACGTCGTCTGTATCAACCAGGCCATACACCATGCCTTCTCCCGTGGCGTCCACATTTCATCAGGTTTTCATGTTCAATTTTGTTTCATATCTGCGTCACCTGGAAGGTAAAAAACCTGTATCTTATCACGTGTTCAAAACCATTAGTTAAATTCAAGTATAGTTTTAAAATTATTAGGGTCTTAAATTGTAAAGACAATTGAAGGTCACCCTCTGTACCTTTCATCTTTTATCTACAGGGCGTAATTAAATCGCCTTTCCAGACTTTGAGGACAGGATCCTTACACCAAAACAAGAAATAAATGTCCTGGGAACATGGGCTCTAAAACGCATACATTAAGAGCTGTAAGCACTTGTTCGCCTTCTGTACTGCGAAAAATGTCTCTCAAGTGCTCATAGCTTTTAAAATATACATTTTAGAGCCCATCTTCATTACACTTTTTTTCCTTGTTTCGGTGTAGGGAACGTGTCTCTAATGTTCCATAGAGGGATTTAGTTACACCCTATATATAATTTAAGATAAAAAGAAGACCCACCACGAAAGAATTATCCGAATGGGACGGAAATCGGTAGATGTGATGTTCGTGTACAGACAAACAAATGATAATTTCAGAAAAATTGGACGATTTATTCAAGAGAAAGGGCTTCAGCGAGTTAGTAAGGCTTGGTACACTCCGGCCCTAATACAAGCAGTTATTCGGCTTGGCAATGACTGACAGTGTTGTTGGATGCCACTCTGAGGGATATCGTGCCAAATTCTATCCGATTGGCGCGGTTAGATGGTCGAAATCCCGAGCTGGTTGCAGGGTCCTACTCACAATGCTCGGGGCTGTCGTCGTGGCTCAGTTCGAAGCGGAACTCATCACTGAAGACAATGCTAATCCAGTCCGAGATTCCAGGCCGAAGACGTGTCTGGAGACGCCCCCAACAGCGGTGGGATTTCGACCTGATCCATTTCTCTACAAATAATTAGGTTATTCTCAGCATAAGGCCCAACATCCAAGAGTGACGGCCTGGGCTGGCATTTCCTTTCATAACAAGACCCCTTTGTTTGTCATCCGCGGCATTCGTACGGCACAGTGGAACGTCGACGATATCCTACGCCCGTTTTATTGCCCTTCAAGAGACACTGCCCTGGGTTTACATCTCAGCAACATAATGCCTGCGCGCAAAAGACGAGAGTTTCATCTGCTTGTCTTCGTGCTTGCCAAACCCCGCCTGGGCCAGAAAGGTTGCCGGATCTCTCCCCAGCTAAGAACGTTTGGAGCGTTGTGGGCAGGACCGTGCAACCAGCTCGGGATTTTGTCAGAGACAGCAAAGGACTTGGAATGGACAGTGTCTTGATAGGAGGATATAAGATGAACGTCAACAAAAGCAAAACGAGGATAATCGAATGTAGTCGAATTAGAATTAAGTGCCGGCCGCGGTGGTCTCGCGGTTCTAGGCGCGCAGTCCGGAACCGTGCGACTGCTACGGTCATAGGTTCGAATCCTGCCTCGGGCATGGATGTGTGTGATGTCCTTAGGTTAGTTAGGTTTAAGTAGTTCTAAGTTCTAGGGGACTGGTGACCACAGCAGTTGAGTCCCATAGTGCTCAGAGCCATTTGAACTCGAATTAAGTCTGGTGATTTTGAGGGAATTAGATTAGGAAATGAGATACTTAAAGTAGTAAAGGAGATTTGCTATTTGGGGAGCAAAATAACTGATGATGGTCGAAATAGAGAGGATATAAAATGTAGACTGGCAATGGCAAGAAAAGTGTTTCTGAAGAAGAGAAATTTGTTAACGTCGAGTATAGATTTAAGTGTCAGGAAGTCGTTTCTGAAAGTACTTGTATGGACTGTAGCCATGTTTGGAAGTGAAACATGGAGGATAAATAGTTTGGACAAGAACAGAATAGAAGCTTTCGAAATGTGGTGCTACAGAAGAATGCTGAAGATTAGATGGGTAGATCACATAACTAATGAGGAGGTATTCAATAGAATTGGGAAGAAGAGGAGTTTGTGGCACAACTTGACAAGAAGAATGGACCGATTGGTAGGACATGTTCTGAGGCATCAAGGGATCACAAATTTAGCATTGGAGGGCAGTGTGGAGGATAAAAATCGTAGAGGGAGATCAAGAGATGAATACACTAAGCAGATTCAGAAGGACGTAGGTTGCAGTAAGTACTGGGAGATGATGAAGCTTGCACAGGATAGAGTAGCATGGAGAGCTGCATCAAACCAGTCTCAGGACTGAAGACCACAACAACAACAACAACAACAACCGCGTCAGTCGGATAGAATATGAAGGGCGTTGATAAGTCCGTGCAAAGTTCTAGAGATTTGACACCACCGGCGCTATCGACGTCATGTTTAGTTAATAGCATGTCTGGAAAGAACGCACACAAAGTTTCAGCCATATTGGTCTGTTTCTATGTGTTTGGTATTCGTGTGAATCGAGGACGTAGAATGATTGTCGAAAAATGTACGAAAAAGAATTTCTTGTAGTGATTAAACATTACTTTATGAAAGGCAACACGCCTCAGGAGACTATAGAGAAGCTTGATAAAAATTACGATGACTCTGAACTTTCGATTAGAACAGTTTATAAGTGGTTTCAAAATTTTCAGAGTGGCCATATGGGCACAAGTGATGCTGAACGTTCTGGACGCCCTATGAAGGTTACGATTCCAGAAATAATTGATAAAATCCATGATATGGTGATGGATAACAGAAGAGTTAAGGCGCGTGAGATTGCTAGTGCTGTGGGCATCTCGTATGAACAGGTACATAATATTTTGCATAAACATTTGGACATGAGAAAGCTATCCGGAAGACGGGTTGCCGCGATTGCTCAAGTTTGACCAGAAACGGAATCGTGTGAAGTGTTGCAAGGATGGTTTGAAGATGTTCAGGAAGAATCCGCAGGACTTCAAGCGTCGTTTCGTCACTGTGGATGAAACATAGATACATCGCTATACCCCTGAGACCAAAGAACAATCTAAACAATGGGTTGCCAGTGGCGTATCTGCTCCAAAAAAGACGAACACCATTCCTTCAGCCATAAAGGTTGAGGTGACTCTCTTTTGGGAGGGAGATAATCCTCATCGAGTATCTGGAAGAGGGTAAAACTATTACAGGTGCATGTTATTCATCGTTATTGGACCGTTTAAAAACCGAGCTGCAAGAAAAACGCCAGCGATAGGACGGCAAAAAAGTTCTTCTCCATCACGACAATGCACCAGCACACATCTCAGCAGTTGTGGTCGCAAAATTAGTGGAAACAGGATTCCAACTCGTTTCACACACCCCTATTCTCCAGATTTGGCTCCCTCGGACTGCTACTTGTTCCCCAATTTGAAGAAATGGCTGGCGGGACAAAGATTTTATTCAAACGAGGAGGTGATTGCAGAAACTAATGGCTATTTTGCAGACTTGGACAATTCCTATTATTCGGAAGGGATCAACAAATTAAAACAGCGTTGGACGAAATCTATAAGTCTAAAAAGATACTATGTCGAAAAATAAAAAAAAAAGTGTACCCCAAACACGTAAGTATTTTTTTATTTTTGCATGGACTTTTCAAACGCCCCTCGTATGTCACGATACCCTCAGGGTCACATCCAACAACACTATCAGTCATTGCTGAAAAACTGCTTGACTTGCACAATTACTGACGCTCTCCCTCTTGAACAAATCATCTATTTTTTTCTGAAATTGTAACCATTTGATATGAAGTACGTCTACCGATTTCCATCACATTCGGATAATTGGTTCGCAATGAATGGCTTGGTCACATATGACTGCGAAAGCCTCCTTCGAAGAACGACGTGTGCGACTGCTTCCAAGACGTGTCCCTGACATACGAATCAACAAAGATGTCTGCCTGTGATTGGAAGACAAGCACTGCTGATGGTTTCTGTACTTGCAAACCTTGCTAAGAAATCCTGGCTCCCTTTGGTTACGCGTAAAAACATTAATAGTTTCTTATTTTAGTGCGTGTGAGCCTACACGATAATTTCGTCTACCTGACAAATGGTATAAACTTTATTTCACTTCCACGACCCATGTTGTAATTTCCACTAAAGATAATCCATTTCTCTACAAATAATTAGAACGTTAGTCGATTGTTTTTAGCATTATAATCACTCCGTCAGGGGCTCAAATACTGTTATCAACAAACTACTAATGATGTACTGAAATGAATAGATAAACAGAGAAGGCTACAGGAAAGTCTTTAAAATAACAAAGGAAAGATTAGGTAGAAATGTGAAAAAACATCGGGAATGATAAACGAGGCACTGCTGGAAGACAGAGCGCCGTCCGTGGAGGTCTTATGGCAAAGCGCATGCTAGAAAAGGATAGGTCACGAGAACGACCACGATGTATTTCAGTCAGTCTTTAACCCAGCCTCCAACATCCAATAATGTGAAGCTTTGATACGAACAACAGGTGGCTCGCATTCCACGATAACCTGTTGGTTCCCTTTCCCCGGCGAGACCGCAGGGTAGGTTAACCACACGCAAGTTAACGATGTGGCGTCCAGTTGAAAGACTTGCACCAGGTCTTTGAGCCACGCGGAATTATTGTTGTTGTTATTATTATGGACAGAGTAAGTGTACAGTTCGCCAAACAGAGTACTAAGTACGGCAAGTGTGGATGCTGTTCAGAGCTTATACAATTTGCTCAAACTTATAAGAAACGGAGGCTGGTATCAGACTAAACGAATGAGTTTCTATGTACTATTCAAAAAATTACTGGAAGCAAACACGTATACGACGAGTGTCGCATCAGGAGTAGTACGTTTCAAAAATACGTAAGATGGTAGTATAAGTCCTCCGTTCTAGTCGAATACCTTGTTCTCTACCAAGACCAAACATGTGTACCCAAACTGACAAAAGATTCTCCTCTACAAGACAATATTATCTCAAACGTCTTTCGGTATAAGCATGGAACGATCACATGCAGTAACGCCTGGTTATACCACGCAGAACTTCATCACTCGATGGAAATGTGCTGTGCTTGCACTGTATTCATGACAGATGAAACGGAAAATATATAGTATTTTCTGTGTGAAAGAGACACAAGGTGGAAAGAGAATCTGCAGAAAAAATTACAATGACACTTGAGAGAGGTCAAGTGCAGTAAGAAAATAAACAAAAATAAGGGTTAAAAGACTACAGCTGTCATTGTACTGCACACTACTACCTGGAGAGCCTAGTACTGGTAACAAAGGGAACTCAAAACTGTACATAATGAAATGTGAACCGAGAGAGGATTACTTTCACGTATACAGCATAGTACAGGTCGACTTAAAGCTAGATAAGGAACAGGAAACGTAATAGCGAGGTAGGGGTTTTACCGATAACAACCATTGCATGCAGCAGTGCTACACAGGTAGATTTCGCGTTTCTGATATCGTGAATGGTGTTCGCGCGTGACTTTCACTCGTAAATATGTACGCAACATGAAACACGTGAACACAAGCTTATTCGCTTCGTTTTCTTTACTATAGAAAGTGTCATGAGTAATAAACGAAAAAAATCGTCCCTTAAATGCTGGCCAGTGTGGCCGAGCGGTTCTAGGCGCTTCAGTGCCGCCCGAACGTTACGGTCGCAGATTCGAATCCTGCCTCGGGCATGGATGTGTGTGATGTTCTTAGGTTAGTTAGGTTTAAGCAGTTCCAAGTTCTAGGGGACTGATGACATCAGATGTTAAGTCCCATAGTGCACAGAGCCATTTTTTTATCGTTCCTTAAATGAAACAAAGCTCATCAGAAAGGTTCATATACAGCAGATGAAGAGTTATAATAGTTGGAAACTCTGTTTAAAAATAATTTAGAGTGAAACCAAATTAATAATGAGCGAAATTATGTGATATACTATGATCTAGCAAGCTGTCTGAAACACGAGAGGTACTTTCGAGAACACCATTCATATTCAGTATATCGAAATAATCAGAAACCAGTTGCATAAAAGAAATTTTATTTCCTTAGCCATTTTCAGGCATTTATTGCCCTTCTTCAGAAGTTTACAGTCATCGCATTATTTGCGAGAGTCAACAGTAAGATGCATGCAGCATACTGCTGTGGTCATGTGGTTCACAGTACCTGTACAAAAATGAAAAAATTCAGGAGAATTGTATTCCTGCTGTTCCCTATTATCAATCACGTACAGTGAATCTAAATTTTTGTTTGTGGGTATCACTATCTTCCTTCTCTTTTATATCATTCTACACTGGCAACCAAGGGATGCAATGCAGTATTGTATAAGTCAATGTTACCTTGTTAACCGACACCGTGCCAGGATCAGTCCATAGTGGTTGGCTGAATTTAATAACTGCTATCATTTGTTGCTGCTATTGTTTTTGGATTATCTAATACTGTATACCTGCAGCTGCTGTATGGCTGTACTGAAAAAGTTGATGCGGATGAATCGGAGATTCGAAGTAACGAGGTCTGGATAAACTACGTTCAACAGCATTTAGAGATGAAAACAATAGCATGAGATAGAAAGAGTGGAAGATGACAATACATCAATGGAAAAAATTGGGCAAGTGCGGGTAGGATTCGCAAACTGAGGCTTCTGAACAAACTTATCTATATAATTACGTTCATTTTTGGAATACAACCTACGACCAACTTAGAGACAGAAGTGATGACACTTTCTGCAGGATCTGACCATCATTTGCAGGACAATGCTCAAGCACATGCAGTGCAAGCTATAACTGATTTGATCGACTGATGGGGCTGCTAAATGCAATGCCGCCTACTGCAGTCCCCTGACTTAAGGCCTCCTAAGTTCAACTCGATTCCTAAACTGGACGAAACATTTCATTGCATTCGCTTCAGAACTGCTACAAATTCTTCGGACGATAGACCGCGCCGCTCGAACTGTCAACACAACTGGCACTGCTAAGAGTATCCTACGACTTCCACATCGCTGGCAACAGGCTATACTCAATGCTAGTGACTACACTGAAGGTCAGTAAAACTTTGAAACACGTATCTATTTTGTACGAACTATAAATAAATAGTTCCCACTATTAAAATTCCAGCCCTCATATAAACACTCCAAGCAGACAACGATCGGTATTGAATCAAGAAAACATAGGGTGACAACGCAAATATAGAATGATTGCTTTTCTGTATCAGATTAAACTTTTAACATGTATCTAGCTAATGTGGAAAATGTTTTTGATATGGTAATTTAGTATTGAAATATCACTATGGCTGCATGGCTGCCAAGTATAGCACCCAGTTGATCATCCTCTCAGTTGGAATTTATGGGAGCACCGACACCTAAATGACGCTGTTCAGATATATAAAAGTGGTTATCAATTCTGGAAGTCAATGAAGCGATTTATTTAGAGACGCTTCAAGACACAGTGAAGTGCTAAAGAAACTAGTACACCTGCCTAATATCGTGTAGAGCCCAAGCGAGCACGCGGAAGTGCCGCAACACGACGTGGCATGGACTCGACTAATGTCTGAAGTAATGCTGGAGGGAACCGACACCATGAATCCTGCAGGGTCGTCCATAAGTCTGTATGAGTACGAGGGGGTGGAGATTTCTTCTATACAGCACGTTGCAGGGCACCCCACATATACTCAATAATGTTTATGTGTAGTGAGTTTGGTGGCCAAAGGAAATGTTTCAACTCAGAAGAGTGTTCCTGGACCCACTCTGTAGCAATTCTGAACTTGTGGGGTGTCTCATTGTCCTGCTGGAATTACCCCAGTTCGTCGGAACGCACAATGGACACGAATGGATCGTATCTAGACCCATCGGGAGCCCCGTGTCACTCCAACTGCATACGCTCACGTCATTACAGGGCCTCCCCAAACTTGAACAGTACCCTGCAGACATGCAGGGCCCATGGATTCGTGAGGTTGTACCTATACACGTACAAGCCCTTGTACTCGATACAATTTGAAACGAGTCTCGTCCGACCAGGTAGTATGTTTTCACTCATCAACAATCCAATGTCGGTATTAAGGGGCCCAAACGAGGCCTAAAGCTTGTGTCGTGTAATCATCAAGGGTACACGACTGGGCCTTCGGCTCCGAAACTCCAGCAATAAAACCTACAGTGATCTGCGGAAGAGTTGTAACGGTGAAAAATTCTCTTCAGTCGTCGTTGGTCCCGTTCTTGCAGGTTCTTTTTGCGGCCGCAGGGATGTCGCGGAGTTGATGTTTTACCGGGTTCCTGAAATTCACCGTACACTCGTGAATGAATGGTCGTACGGGGAAAACCCCACCGTCGCTTTCTCGGTGATGTTGTGTCCATCGGTTGTGCGCCGACTATAACATCAATTTCAAACTCACTTAAATCTTGATAACTGCCATTGTAGCAGCAGTAAACGATCTAACAACTTTTTACCGCATCGCCGTATTCTGGCTATTGACATATCTCTGTATTTGAATACGTTGGCGTATAGCTATTTCTTTGGCGCTTCAGTCCGGGAATCGAGATTCTCAGCTTTTTTTGCCTGTTGTCGATATTTATGATGGCAAGATATCGGTCCCCCGAATTCGAAGATCAGAACTTCAGCTGTAGTTCCTGAAACCAGCCGGACATACAAAAAGAAGTGTGCATAGGAGTTCTTTTATGTATGTAAATATTTGTTATTTATTATAATAACAATTTAACAGTTTACGGATTTTTTGCCTTACTTGCACTGTGATATGTTGCTTCTTGCCAAATTTCGTAGTCCTAGGTTTTGAGGAGGGAGTTTATGGATATCAAAATGTGTGACACATATGGCCGTACTTTTTACTGCATTCACTTAGAAGCTGAAATTTTTACACTACCAGGGAACATAAATTTCAACTTAATCCATCTACTCGTTTGTTAGAAAAAGTGTTTTAACAGTCGACCATACAGACAGACGATCAAGCACTAAAGTGATCCGACTGAAGTACGGGACGCTTCTATGACAAAACCTTCAAAATTTTTGTACCATCATAAGTTTCCATAATCAGTTAATTAGCCGTTTAAGCCCAAAACATTCTTCGAAGACACAAACTGCTTTCCCTTGGGAAGTGGCGTGCTACTCAGGTAAAGGGGTACGTGAGAAAACCGCATATAGAGACAGATTTAGGCCCGAGCGACGCTGCGATAAGAAAGCAGCACTGCCAACAGCTAAGGATCAGATTCTGGCAGCTTGTTATTTGTTAGTCGTAATTCCCAGAATGTTAGGACTACCGCGCAGACACGGCCGCGTTATCTTCTCGGAAATGCTCGGGAGGCGAACGCCGGCAGATCTGCTCCACTAATCCCGCCGTGCCACGGTCGACTTCCCGTAGCTATGCAGGCCAGCGCATCTCCCCAACGGCCTTGCCACTTCAACTGATAGTAACGTTTCGTGTGTTCCGCGAAAACGCTAAGAAAAGCCCTCACAACGTCACGCACGCTAGACTCCCAGCTACTTGCCGACGTCTCGTCACTCGGTTACAGATGAAGTCTCCCGTAAATATCTCAATTGCACACTACGGACCTCAGCAAGGGCCAGGAAAGAGATACGGTAAAAACCTCCGCACACGAGACGTGAGCCGTTTGTGGAGGTGAAGATGGCCAAATTTTTTGACGCCACTACTTGGAAGTTAGCGTTCTTGAGCATTTATAAGTGTGGAGGTCTGGGTAATATGCTTAATTAGATTTTTGCTTTGTGGAGAGGAACATGTACAATGGGGCGCAGGATCGTTTTTTCCCGCTACATTAGCTCCTGTCTTTCGGTGCTGATGAGTTTTATAACTTAACGCCCAACGAGTATACGAACATGCTCGTTCATTGTGTCAGCGTATTCAGGTTCTCTGAAAACGACCTCGTTTTTGGCACGATTTGTTGTAAAAATGACGGAAAACGACACATTAGTGCTTGTAGAATTTTCATACTTGGTTGTCCCCGTTTAGTAATTTCTGTGCTATGGAAGTATGCCATTCAAAGGCAATGGCACGTGGAATATTTATCAAAAAGGGGAGCGTGCAAGGGATAAGGCCCTGCAAGCGCACAATCCTCTGTGTCCTCGGTGGCTCATATGGATTGCCGGCACGGTAGCTCAGCGTGTTCGGTCAGAGAGCCGGTTGGCCGCTGTAATAAAAAACTGAGTGGAAGGATCAACCACCGAACTTGAACAAGATGTCTTGCGACGTCCGCAACGACCAAATACAACGATCAATGACGAACACAAAAAAAAGAAGAAGGCTAGAGCGTCTGCCATGTAAGTAGGAGATCCATGGTTCGAGTCCCGGTCGGGGCACACATTTTCAACATGTCCCCAATAAAGTATTTCAACGCCTCTTTGCACTTAGAGTGTCCATTTAATTATTATTTTATCTATAAAGCGTCGTTTTTTGTACGATTTGACATAATTAAATGTTGGTTAAAGACTTAGAGGCCGTTAAACCTTTCAGAACATCTTATCATGAAACAGAGACCTACGTAGCATCACTTCGGAACAAACAACCAAAAAATATCAAATGAAAACTATACTGTAGCTGCTAGAGGTGTAGAATTATGAACTTAAATGTATAAGGGGCACTCACACGAAAACGAGAAAGATGCAAAAAAGTGGGTAAACTGTTTATTTTGTTTTTTTAACTAATCGTTGTAATCACCAGCGTTGTTGAAACAATCAGCCTACAAAATTCCCGCCAACGGGTCGCATGGTTCTTTCAACTACGTTGCAGAATTTACGGTTGGAAGCTGTTACAAATCCCCCATCCAGATCTGATCTCTGCCCGTGCGATTTACATATATTTGGGGACCTGAAGAAAGACATTAGTGGCCTTATATTTGCCTCGGATGAAGTGTAATGTGCTGCGAATACACTGAAAGAAAGATCCTTTATCATTTAGCTAAAATATAGCAGGTCAGCAACTGGAAGCAGTTAATTCCATAAATTATCTGGGAGTATGCATTAGGAGTGTTTTAAAATGGAATGACCATATTAAATTAATCGTCGGTAAAACGGATGCCAGACTGAGATTCATTGGAAGAATCCTAAGGAAATGCAGTCCGAAAACAAAGGAAGTAGGTTACAGTACACTTGTTCGCCCATTGCTTGAATACTGCTCACCGGTGTGGGATCCGTACCAGAGAGGGTTGATAGAAGAGATAGAGAAAATCCAACGGAGAGCAACACGCTTCGTTACAGGATCATTTAGTAATCGCGAAAGCGTTACAGAGATGGTAGATAAACTCCAGTGGAAGACTATGCAAGAGAGACGTTCAGTAGCTCGGTACAGGCTTTTGTTGAAGTTTCGAGAACATACCTTTACCGAGGAGTCAAGCAGTATATTGCTCCCTCCTACGTATATCTCGCGAAGAGACCATGAGGATAAAATCATAGAGATTAGAGCCCACACATACGGACAATCTTTCTTTCCACAAAAAATACGAGACTGGAATAGAAGGGAGAACCGATAGAGGTACTGAAGGTACCCTCATCCACACACCGTCAGGTGGCTTGTGGAGTATGGATGTAGAGGGACATGTAGAAGAGATGCACGCCTGTGTGCAATCATGGTTCCGTAGGCGACCGCAACCAGTATTCCAAGAAGACATTGACCGTCTTGCCTCCAAGTCGGATAAATTTATTAACAGATAGGGCAATTATTCGTACTTGTGAAATAATAATCAGTTAACTTAATATTTGCTTATGTTTCGGTTTCATTTGACTGCCCGTTGTACTTGGACTGCTTCCCGCTATCTGCAATGTTTTTATTCGGTTTCATGTTTTATAAAAGATTCTGGTACATTCTTACTTATTTTATAGAATTACGCTCGGGAATATTGGATGTTATTGTGTGTGTCAAAGTGCTCTGTGTCAGAAGTGAGTTTGGTCGTTATTCTGAACATGCCAAGGAACATGGACTAAAAATTGCAAGGTTTCTTTCAATGTCAATGCCTAATTAGTTCGCAGTTCAGTTATTTCATTCTTTTTAGCTTCGAACAAGCCACCTGAGGACCACGTTTCAACTTCAGTTCTTCGTTCTTTCCTTTTCTTCCAGTATGCTTTCATCTGTTCACTATGTTTCTTCCTTCTGTCTTCAGACTATTTTGAACCAGTCTTTTTAGCTACCCTGCGTTGGAAATCCCTCCGTTTTCAGTACTTTTTCCAGAAAGATACTACAGATAAATTTTTCTCTGTTGTCTGTATCTTCTGCTCTTATGTTGTTTCTTTCTAAAATTCGCCATCCTAGTACTTCTAATTTATCTAAATTATAGTTTAATGCCAGACATTCGCTTGCATATAGGCATTGTGACTTCACTACTGTGTTATAATGCCTTATTTTTGTATTTTAGCATAGCCACTTTTTACTGTAATGGTCTTTTGTGATACCATATGCTCTCCTCATTTTAAGCTACCTTTCCTCTATTTTCCAAAGCGTTTTCTTGTATTACCTCCCCTAGGTATTGGAATTTTTTTACTCTCTCTATTTGGCCAGTATCTTATTTCAGAAATTTTTGTGCTTTCTTGATGTTTGTTATAAATTTTGTTTTTTCTGCAGAAATTCTTAAGCCAGTACTGCTGGATATTTGTTCCAGGAGATTTATTTGTCCTATAGCAGATGCCACATTATCGGAAAGTATAACAATATCATCTACAAATACAAGACAGATGATTTTGATCGTATTGCTTCTCCTTCCTAACCTTATAGACTAGATGTTGAGTTCAATAAGTTTTTCGTTCCTAATTCTCACTGGACTGTTTTTCACATATTAGGTTTCCCAGTTACGATTTTACGCCAAATTCTCGAATTACTTTATCTATAGTATCTCTGTCTACAGAATCAAAAGCCTTTTTGAAATCCACAAACATAACTACAATATCCTTTGAATTAAGTAATCTGTGGCGAATTACTGACTTGAGATAAAAGATTGATTGTGAACATGACCTTCCTTTCCTAAAACCACCTTGATATTCACCTAAATGACTCTCTAGTGTTGTTCCTGTTCTGCTTTAAAAAATCTTGGAAAATACTTCATATGCTACTGGAAGTAAAGAGATTCCTCTGTAGTTCTTTACATCTTGTTTATTATCTTTTTTGTGGAGTAGATGTATCAAGGCAACTTTGAATTCCTCTTGGATATTTTCTGTTTTCCAGATTTCTTCAAAGACTAAATTTAGTTCCTTTGCTATATTTGACAAGGACCACTTCAAAAGTTCAGCTGTCATAAAATCTTCTCCACTAGCTTTGTTGTTTTTGAGGGTCTTAATTACTTCTTCAATTTCTTCTATAGTTGGTGGTAAATCTTCTCACAGATTTTCATTGCTATCTGAGAATTCCAATTTATGGCATGGTTCAGGACAGTTCACATGCTGACGAGAATATCTTGCTAGTATTTCACAATTTTCTGTGTTCCTTAAACTAGTTTTGCCGTTTTCATTTTTGAAACATATATTTGGAGTTTCGTACCTCTTTACATTGTCGTAAAAAGTTTGATAAAAGTCACTAGTATTATTGTTTACCAAATTTTTGTCTATTTTCAAAAGTTTCTCCATTTCGACGGCTCGTTTGGTATTTCTGATTAACCTGTCTGTTTTCTTTCTTTGTTGCTTAAATTGATCATAATCTTCGATTTTCTTAGAGCATTTTTATTTTTCCCATTTTATAGTCCTCTCTGCTACGGCTGCTTCGCATATTTCGTTCTATGAGAAATAATACTTGAGGCTCGGTGATTTACAATTGAACTTTCCTGACGAAGTGTCGTAGTTCATCCGGCGATGTTTCTGCAACTCAGTTCAGACACTATGTCAGATGGTGCTAGAAGCTTCATAAAACCGTTACTTTCACTTTCATAGACCATGCGGAGTCCGTTCGTGTGCTGATATGGCACTGCCGATGCGAACTGGATGGCGGTCGTCATGTTACTGTAAAAGAAAAAATTGGTAGAGTTAAAAGTATTTTCAAACGTGAAAATGACCGTGTGTGCAGGTAGTAGCTATCCATCCATTCTCCGTCGATTAGCACTGTCTCTGACCCGCCGAGGTATCTGTTGTACATACAATTCGATCCACAAATGAGAACTTCAACATACTTTCTGGAATAATTAACAAAGTATATCCTTAAACATCAGCACTCCTTTTCCCTACAAATTTGCGTCGATTTCGTTGATAATTAACCAATAGTAATTACATGAAGTGAAGATAGCATGGAACGACTCTCTGTACTCATCCCAAACTCTCTTTTCAAAGACGGCTGCAGGCTTTTAGTCATTGTAAAGAATGTAAATTGACCTCGAAGCATGAAAATAGAGGGGAACGCTGCAAAAGGTTCCACGACATGGCGTACAGATAGGCAGAAATAGTTTGCTAGGTTGGTACAGGGTTTGAATGGTCTTCCGCTGTTGGATGACGTAGCACACACACAGCGTCTAGAAGGGAAGGCAATACACAGGATTGGCAAAACAGAAATATTGTTGAGAAGCTGCTCAATTTCTCACGTGTCATGTGAATGGAAAGACAGGATTCGTGTTGACATCTGTTCTGAGTAGATACCCGCTAAATCCCAACTGGGCACTTGCGGGCTGACACACTCTCGCAGCCACGCGTGGGGGTTAACTCTCAGCAACCGTAACTTCAGAATACGCCCTGCAGGCCCTGGTAACCACCGCAGGATGCCACACAACTCCTAAGCAAAACTTTCCTGTCGTACACGGCAGTGACCACGGTTAGTTCCGGAACCACTCCCTTGAGTGAGAACCTTTCAACCGACACTCAACAGTCTGCACTGCCCACTTCAATTTAAGAAATGAAAATAACTGAACCGATACAGAATCGTGGAGTGATCTGTACCAGTCATATTACAAAACAAAACATAAGACAAACCTTCTAGGCCTATTTCTGAAGTGTATCTGATATTCACTAATACCATCACAGCTGTCATGGAAAGAAATTAATTTTGATCGGCAAAAGAAATAAACAGGCACCAAAAGTTTGTATAGCGTAGTGGACCACTTTCACGTTGTGAATGATATTACAGAATGGAGCACTAAGTAATGAGTACCAGAGTACTTTTCCGCAGACGGATAGATTTTGAGAAAGCTTTTGACTCGGTTTCAACAAATCCTGAACTCATAGCCTTATTTCCAAAAGTTCTGGTCAGTAAATGTTCAAACTTGTGTGAAATCTTACGGGACTTAACTGGTAAGGCCATCAGTCCCTAATCTTACACACTACTTAACCTAAATTATCGTAAGGACAAACACACACACCCATGCCCGTGGGAGGACTCGAACCTCCGTTGGGATCAGCAGCACAGTCCATGACTGCAGCGCCTTAGATCGCTCGGCTAATCCCGCACGGCTCTGGTCAGTAAAAGAAGGGATACATTTTCATGGTACTATCTGATCAAAACTATCCGGACACAAATATGTAACGTCTAATTGACCACCAGATGTCAGGAGGGGCTGGCCCACCATTCTCAAAGGATATGGGTAGTAATGTGATGTCAGTACATGAACAGTAACCAGAATCGGTCGGGCAGGAGAGCTCAGTGATTTGGAACGTTGACCAGTCATCGAGTATCACTAGAGTAACAAATTGTCAGTAAAGCTTTGACCCTTCTAAAACCGCCCAAGTCGACTTTTGGTGGTGTTACAACGGTGAGGTAGGGCGAACGAGCAATGACAGTTAAACCAAGACCAGGAAGGGCCTCCTGTAATGACGGGGAGGGACCACTGACCACTGTGGAGGATGGTTATAAAACATTGCATTAAATCAGCGGAAGTCCAATGAAAGGATTTGAGTTTGGTGAATGCTTGTAGAACATTTCCTGCTATCATATGTGTGGCTACATACATTGGAAGACCAATGAAAGGATTTGAGTTTGGTGAATGCTTGTAGAACATTTTCTGCTTTCATATGTGTCGCTACGGAATGGGAATGTTTTTCCTGTTTAGCGTGTGATCCCCTTATTGCTCTTAAGAAAGCACTAAATGTTTAAGGATAGCCGCCCGAAGT
The DNA here is from genome assembly GCF_023897955.1 of Schistocerca gregaria. Taxonomy (NCBI): domain Eukaryota; kingdom Metazoa; phylum Arthropoda; class Insecta; order Orthoptera; family Acrididae; genus Schistocerca; species Schistocerca gregaria. The sequence continues at coordinate 305,579,258 of NC_064926.1, read as the reverse complement.
GGCCGAGCGGTTCTAGGTACTACAGTCTGGAACCGCGTGACTACTACGGTCGCTGGTTCGAATCCTGCCTCCTGCATGGATGTGTGTGATGTCCTTAGGTTAGTTAATTTTAAGTGGTTCTAAGTTCTAGGGGACTGATGAGCTCATAAGTTAAGTCCCATAGCGCTCAGAACCATTTGAGCCATTTGTTTAAGGATATGAACATGTTTCACAGTATTGTGTACTGCGCACAGTAGAAGAACAGTTCGAAGACTATGACTGTTCGTATCAGCATGACAGTGTGCGTCCTGTCATAAAGCAGCACCTGTGAGACCAAGAACTGTGTACAGTAACATTCCTGAAAGGAACTAGCTTGTCCAGCGTCGCGCCCTGAACCCGATACAACAACTCTGGGATGAGTTACAACGTCGACTTCGCTCTAAACTTCAGCATCCATCATCACTACTTAATCTGGTTTCTGCTCTTGGGAAAGACTGGGCTGGCATCCCTCCTCAGACATTCAGACACCTTGAAGCGAAACAAGCGCTGCGTCGAGTGTGAGATTTAGAGGCGAGCCAGTGTGCCGGGACTTACCCCAGTTCACTGCTAGTAGCGACACGTCACCTTAACGGGTCCCAATGCAGCGCAGAAGTATTGCACCATAATTAAGTATAAAATTAAAAGTCAAAATTTCCATTTAAAACTTTGTCAACATATATTTTATTGTAATAATGTTTTAAATATCAATTCTTAATGTAACTAAACTTATAGTTTTCGTAAAAATACAGGTTTTACAAAAAATAATTGGCGGTAAATAATAAACCTAGAAATCCAGAATTTGGTCAGAATGTGCCTATGGAACTCATAAATAACTGGTGCAAGTTTCAAAGTAAAAGAATAAAAAATTATATCACCAATCCACGATTTTTAAAAGAAGTGAAAGTCGCTAAATACTGGACATAGAAACGTGAAAATTTGTTTTATTCTTCAATTCATCCTAAAAAAATAACTAAGAAACCAGGTTAAGCTACCTCTTATAGTTTTTGAGTAATTTAATGAAAACCAAATTTGTAGCTAAAATATCCCCATTTATAGTAGATTAAGTGCCTGTAATTTTAATGACAAAAGATTTTGGTTACAGCAAATGATAAAACCTACTAAATAATAGAGCTGTACCTAATTTTGGAACCATAATATTAATAACATCTAATATCAGTTCTAGTAAAGGTATGGTTCAGAGGTAACGATCTACCGTTAGTTCCATTATAAAAATTCTAGAAGGCAAAGTTTTTATTCAAGCAAGCTGAAACTTTTACTGTGCTTTCAAACAACGTACCTAAATCAATGTAAAAATTAAGAAGATTTTAAATTAGTTCATAACCGAAATGCTGCTGATAGATTTCTTACCAAGGTGGCTCACAATGACCAATCCACATTCGAAGTGACTGAGCTCTCCCGCCCCACTCATCCTATTGTTCCTCCTTCGTTACTGACACCACAATACTCCTCGCCTCCTTTTATGCTAGTGGTTCCGCCTTTCGTGATATCTAGGGGCCAATCAGACATTAGGTTTGTATTGGTGTCATATAGTGTAGAAAAATCCGAGACTTTCTCGACTTGTGTAGTGTACCTATGTTACAATTTCTCTTTTTGGTTTCACACATTTTATTCCTTACTCCTGTGGGTTGTTCTCTTCAGTCAAATATTCTAGCTACCTGAAGGTGGAGTCAAGGGGATCCAATATTTGTGTGGGAATTTCCTGTTTTGTCATTCGCCTAATGATACCTGTAGTCGGGCACTATATGCCCCCAGATATTTCTTGTTGGTATTCGTCTACGAGATGAACCCTGTTACGACTGATCGATCAGTGTCATCCTGCAGGATAGCAGATTCTAAGGAAGTACCCATGCAAGGATGTCATCTTTATGGGGAAACTCAGGAGGTGAAGTTACGTCCACCCGCCTAGAAATATTCTACCAGAGTGGCAACCCACCCTTTCACAGACTTTTCATTCCGGAATTCAGTCTCATATTTAGCCGAAATAGCTGTATTACTATTTTGAAAATTATACCACGAATAACTTCTACATTTCCTACAGCTCAGTGAAAAATTAACAGCAGAAAAATCGGTGCATCAGTTATGTGTGAAGCGAATCTTGGGTTTCCCGCCAGCACGTTGAGTTTAGACAACCTCTGCTATTATGCTTTCCTGTGCATTTTTGGTTCTCTGTTCTATCTGTAATAACTGGTAAAATTTGTAAAAGTACAATGGCACCGCTGACTGAAATATCCCACAGGGTGGTTCAGCCATTGGCCAGAATATACACACATCAAAAAAAAGTTGTGCTTCACCTTGGTTCTGAGAGTTCCGGAACCTGTAACAGGAAATTGGAATAGAGACCAACATAAACATCATTTCCACCCTTTTTATTGCTTATAAAAACCATACTGCATGTTGTACCACTATACAGTAAGATCTTCAGAGTTGGTGGTCCTCATTGCTGTACACATCGGTACCTCTAATACGCAGTATCATGTCCTGTTGCACTGATGCATGCCTTTGTTCGTTGTGATATACTATCCACAAGTTCATAAAGGCACTGGTGGTCCATATTGCCCACTCCGCAATGGTGTTTTGACTTGGATCCCTCAGAGTGGTGGGTGGGTCACATTGTCCATAAACAGCCATTTTTAATCTATCCCATGCATGTTCGATAGGGTTCATGTCTGGAGAACATGCTGGTCACTCTAGTTAAGCGATGTCATTATCCTGAAGGAAGTAATTCGCAACACGTGCATGATGAGGACGCGAATTGTCATCCATGAAGACGAATGCCTCACCAAAATGCTGACGATATGGTTGCACTATCGGTCGGAGGGTGTCATTCACGTATCTTACAGCCGTTACGGCGCCTTCCATGACCAGCAGCAGTGTACATTGGCCCCACATAATGCCACCACAAAACAACAGGGTACCTCCATCTTGCTGCACTCGCTGGACAGTGTGTCTAAGGCGTTCAGCCTAACTGGGTTGCCTCTAGTTGAAGGCATACGCGACACTCATCGGCGAAGAGAACGTGATGACAAACCTGAGCGGTCCATTCGGCATGTTGTTGTGCCCATCTGCACCGCGCTGCATGGTGTTACGGTTGCAAATATGGACCTCACCATGGACGTCGGGAGTGAAGTTGCGCATCATGCAGCCTACTGCGCACAGTTTGAGACATAACACTACGTCCTGTGGCTGCACGAAAAGTATTATTCAACATGGTGGCGTTGCTGTCAAGGTTCCTCCGAGACATAATCCATAGGTAGCGGTCATCCACTGCAGTAGTAGCCCTTGGACGGCCTGCGCGAGACATATCATCGACAGTTTCTGTCTCTCTATATCTCCTCCATGTCCGAACAATATCGCTTTCGTTCACTCCGAAATGCCTGGACGCTTCGCTTGTTGAGAGCCCTACTTGGCACAAAGTAACAATGCGGATGCGATCAAACTCTGGTTGAACTACAGACAACACGAGCCTTGTAGCTCCTTCGTGGTGGAATGACTGTAACTGATCTGCTGCCAGATCCCTCCGTGTAACAGGCGCTGCTCGTGCATGGTTGTTTACATGTTTGGGCATGTTTAGTGATATCTCTGAACAGTTAAAGGGACTGTGTCTGTGATACAATATCCACAGTAAACGTCAGGAGTTCCGGGAACTGGGATGATGCAAAACTTTTTTTGATGTGTGTATATTATTCCTTGCCGTACATTGGCCCCTTTCCTTATTAATATGTGACACTTGTGTCATATGTATGTTTGTAGAATGTAGGTGAGTGTAATGTATGCTTGTATACTGCTTGTCGTATTTGCGTTGTATGACGATGATGACAGAGTGGAGAGGGCGAAACCCGGCGCCAGCACATGCAGGTAGCCTACTCTTCACGAATAGCATCAAAGTGACCATCGAAGTCCCCATAATACGGACGGATCACCATCAACAGTGTCATATGTCACTTTATGAGGCATAGTGGAGAGGTTTCGAATGTAATCCAGGACACTTCAAATGGCTCAAATGGCTCTGAGCACTATGGGATTTAATTTCTGAGGTCATCAATCCCCTAGAACTTACAACTACTTAAACCTAACTAACCTAAGGACATCACACACATCCATGCCCAAGGCAGGATTCGAGCCTGCGACCGTAGCAGCAGCGCGGTTCCAGACTGTAGCGCCTAGAACCGCTCGGCCACTCCGGCCGGCAATGCAGAACAGTGGCGCAAAGACTACCACTACGAAATTTTCGCCACCAAGTCTCCTCCCCTTGCCGATCAAATACAGACAACGAAAATTTCATCCACAACCAGGATTATTCGGTATATCTCCGAGTCGAGCACCACCGCATAAACGTGCATTAACGACCTCGGCTTCGGAGGCGGCTACTGGTAAAAAAGATAGACGTTGCGGGAACGACGATATGGAAGAAAAAATCGTATGTTGTCGAGCGAGACAGGAGGCCGGAAAATTATTTGGACTCCATGTGGTACTTAGGCTAGGATGCTGTGTCGATTTCACACTCTGTTACGTGTCCACTGAGTGTCCCGTATCATCAACGAATACTACAATGACCCAACAACAAAAAATTACTTTGACTGCTGGTGCCATCTGGATACGTCCTCACACCTGCCTCTCTCGGAGCGCAGGGTATTGTATTCGCGCTCTCCAGCGTGGCAGAATAAACACAGAGGCAGATCCTTCGCACACATTGCGCTCTTCGGAGGGGCGTAGTCAGCCATTGTCTGCTTCACGTGTTGGGCGTGGACACATCTGCACAGTGTGATGTCGCCACTCCTTCGCCAGTCCATCTGCTGCAGCTTACTTCCCAAGCTTTGTTCCGAGAAATTCTACATCGTCATCAAGATCCGGTCTGAAACGTTCGATTCACGCCCATCTGCTTCATTCAAGGGACCAGAGGCATGTGAGAAATTTTCTTGTCAGATAGATAAAAAATACCTTCGCTGTAATGAAATGAGAGTTGGAAGCTTCGGCATGGCGCCGAGCGAGGTTCTGGTCAATCCCTCACAATTTTGCCAATAATTAATATTTTCTTACGCACATCACCCAACTTCGGCTATGTAATCTACTATCTGATATTTAGTTTATACGTTTTGGTAAAACTGTTTAATCGGAAAGAAGTTCTGATAGAGAAATAAACACTCAGTCACATTTATATTGATTTTTCAAGCAGGCTACTTTTCGAAGAGTATGGTCTTATCATCAGATGCAAGCTGATGGAAGAAAGGCTAGTTAGTTCACAAATCATGTATCAAGTAGTTAACATACAACGTTTTTTTTTAGTGTTTCGTACCTCAGTCGTTAAAAACGGAACCATTATAGGATCACTTTGACTCCGCATGTCAACCCGTCCGATTATTATGCTTCGTTCTCCTCAGGAACAGATAGAGAGATGAAGCTGAAATTTATGTCACACATTAAGGTCTATTGTACCTTGACAGTGTGAAAAATGTAAGCTTCTAAGCCAATGCGGTCAAAAGATACGGCCATGTAGGTCACATATTTCGATACTCGCAATCATCAAATTCTGTAAGATACTGTCAGTTGACCTAGAATGATGAAGCAAGGTTTGACAGTTCAAGTAAAGGAAAAATCCGAAAATTGTATTTTTGTAACTACATCACAGTTTTTTTTAATTTTTTTATTCTCCATTTGTTGTTTGTGTGTATGTCCGTCTATTGAGACTCCTTTTCCTCAAGAGCGTATAGCTGTACGTAGCAGGCCACCGAGCCACACGGAATTATTATTATTATTTGTAAACATAATTTAGTTTATACAGAAATCTTAGAGCGCGAGTCGTACTCGCACTGTCTACATCTGACTACATGGATACTCTGCAAATCACATCTAAGTGCCTGGCAGAGGGTTCATCGAACCACCTTCACAATTCTCTGTTATTCCAATCTCTTATAGCTCGTGGAAAGAATGAACAACTGTATCTTTCTTTACGAGCTCTTATTTCCCTTGTTTTATCGTGGTGAACGTTCTTCCCTCTGTAGGTCGGTGTCAACAGAATATTTTCGCATTCGGAGGAGAAAATTGGTGAGTGGAATTTCATGAGAAGATTCCGTTGCAACGAAAAACGCCTTATTGATGTCCAGCCCAAGTCCAGTATCATTTCTGTGACACACTCTCCCATATTTCTCGATAATACAAAACGTGCTGCTTTTCTTAGAACTTTTTCCATATACTCCGTCAGTCATATCTGGTAAGGATCCCACACCGCGCAGCAGTATTCTGAAAGAGGACGGACAAGCATAGTGCAGGCAGTCTCCTTAGTAGTTGTGTTACATTTTCTAAGTGTCCTGCCAATAAAACGCAGTCTTTGGTTAACCTTCCCCACAACATTTTCTGTGTGTTCCTTCCGATTTAAGTTGTTTGTAATTGTAATACCTAGGTATTTAGTTGAATTCACGGCTTTTAAATTAGACTAATTTTTCGTGTATCCGAAGTTTACCGAGTTCCTTTAAGCACTCATGTGGATGACCTCACAGTTTTCGTTATTTAGGGTCTACTGCCAATTTTCGCACCACTCAGATATCTTTTCTAAATTGTTTTGCAATTTGTTTTGACCTCCTGATGACTTTATTAGTCGATAAACGACAGCGTCATCTGCAAACAACCTAAGACGGCTGCTCAGATTGTCTCCCAAATCGTTTATATAGATAAGGAACAGCAAAGGGCATATAACACTAGCTTGGGGAACGCCAGAAATCACTTCTGTTTTACTCGATGACTTTTCGTCAGTTACTACAAACTGTGACCCCTCTGACGGGAAATCACAAATGCAGTCACATAGCTGAGACGATATTCCATAAACATACAATTTCACTACGAGCCGCTTTTGTGGTACAGTGTCAAAAGACTTCCGGAAATCCAGAAATGCGGAATCGATCTGAAGTCCCTTGTCAATAGCACCCAACACTTCATGTGAATAAGGAGCTAGTTGTGTTTCACAGGAAAGATGTTTTCTAAACCCATGTTGACTTTGTGTCAATAGATCGTTTTCTTTGACGTAATTCATAATGTTCGAACACAATATATGTTCCAAAGTTGAGGTTAACGATATGGGCCTGTAATTAAGTGGGTTACCCCTACTATCTTTCTTGAATATTGGTGTCACCTGTGCCACTTCCCAGTCTTTGGGTACGGATCTTTCTTCGAGCGAACGGTTGTATATGAGTGTTAAGTATGGAGCTAATGCATCAGCATACTCCGAAACGAACCTAGTTGGTATACAGTCTGGAGCAGAAGACTTGCTTTTATTAGGTGATTTAAGATGTTTCACTACTCCGGGGATATTTACTTCTACGTTACTCATGTTGGCAGCTGTTCTCTGATTCGAATTCTGGAATATTTACCTCCTCTTCTTTTGTGAAGGCATTTTCTTTTTTTGTTTTTCATTTTTTTCAGTCCTCTGACTGGTATGATACGCCCCGCTGCGCTACTTCGGAGTAATAATTGCACGCAACGTGCTCAGTCATTTGCTGGATATATCCTAATTTCTGTCTTCCCCTTCAGTTTTTACTATCTAAAACTCCATCAAGTACCGTGAAAGCTGCTTCTTGACGGCGGAATACATGTCTTACCTTCCTGTCCCTCCCTGTCGCCAGTGTTTTCAACATGTTTCTCTCCTTTCCAGTTCTACGAAGCAAACCCTGTTTTCTTATCTTGTCAGTCCATCTCATTTGCAAAGTCCTTCTGTACTACCTCGTCGCAAACGCTTACATTCTCTTCCGTTCCGTTTATCCTACGGTCCATGATTAACACACGGTTTACTAATTCTGTTTTCATTCATTGCTTTCGTATTTTTGGAGTAATTCATCATTAAGGAAAAAAGTATTGACTGCACAAAAGTGTGTAATCAGAATAATAGTTGGAGCAAAGCCAAGATCATCTTGCTCACATTTATTTAGGGAAATAGGTATACTCACAGTAGCATCGCTATAGATTTATATCAATTACGAAATTTGTTATTAATAACACGTTTCACTTCCAAAGCAGTAGCAATATGCATAGCTAGGACACTAGGGGTTAGGCTGATCTTCACTGCTTTGGGTTAAATCTATCTTTGGAACAGAAGGGGGTGAATTATGCTGCCATAAAAGTCTTTGGTAACTTACTAAAAGTCTGGCAGAGATAGCCAACCACAATTTAAAAACAAATTAAAAGAATCTCTTCATGACAACTGCCTCTACTCAACAATTCATGAACTAGCGAAAAAGCATTAATCTAATCTCATCCAATAGATATCTTTTCAGCTGCGGTCGTCTCCATGACGCTGCTTCAAAATTTCAACCAGCGAGACCCCGTAGCTTTCGCTGCCGCTGTTCTACAGCGCTGTGGAGCAGCGTATTTCTGGTTCGCGCCAGCCGGCAGGACGTGTCGCCTGACCTCGCGCGTGGGCGTCACACTCGCTATCGGACGCGTGGGCGTCGCTGCAGGTGCGCCTGTCGCCCCTTATCTCCCGCCCCCCCCCCCCCTCCCCTCTACTCAACCCACGGACTCTATCATTCACTACGGCTGCGCCTTTTCCAAATAGCAACTTCTACTGGCGAGTTTTTCGCAGATTTATCATCAACGTCGCAGATTTATTATCAACGTCTTATGAAACGTCCCCTTCGAACAATTATACAAGACTGTGCTTAAACAGACTCACAATATTTTTAGCGCAACGCAATTTGACTTTCAAAAATCCCTACAAAAGAATGGCCCTGACTAACATTAACCTATACGTTTCACATATCACTTACCTCACAAAAATCTTCGTTACTCGAACTACTGCAATGCCGCGAGCGCCACTACTGCCAGCTAAATAAAAGATTCAAACTACCGAAGGCACTAACTACTGATAGGCATAGTTAGCGAATGAAAGATTTTAATAGAGAACAAACAATGTATTTACCTTAATAGTCTTAATATATATATATATCAGTTCATGACATCCATTCTTACAAATTTCAAAACTCCGCCATCTCTCTCCCCACATCCACCACTGCTGGCGGCTCACCTCCAACTGCGCAACGCTACGCGCTGTTAACATCCAGCGGCCCAACACTACAATGGCAGACAACAATGCAAACCAGCCACAGACTGCACACGGCACAGCCAGTGATTTTCAGACAGAGCGCTACGTGGCGGCGGCGTTACCAATAAAAAAAAAAAACCTAAACAGCCTACTTACAGTCTCTGAAAATTCGAGGATCGCACATATCTGTCGCTACGTTTGTATATGAACTGAAATGATGCCATCGATGTCTCTTTGAAATTTCTGCTCGAATATTGTTGTCACATACGGCTCTACTGGAAAGTAATACATAGTTCATTCAACAAGTCACTCTACATCAGGATGAAAGAAAGTTATTAATAACTCCACGTACAACAACTCTGAAAATAATAGTAATAAAACATAAGTTACAGAACAGTTATGACTACTTTTTCTGGCTTCGCAGAAAAACTGTAAATGTACATAAAAACTTAGAGAAGTACGTATAATAAGTCTGCAAAGTTTACAAGAAGTTACAATATTTTAATTTATGGTCCCTTAGTATAATTTAAAGGTATTGCCTTCCATCTGTGCTTCTGTATACACATATCAGTTGGCATTTTGCAAAAAGGCCATTATTTGTGGGAAATATTCCTATATTGTTGAGATGCTGGGCTAGGCAGTCATGGCCAGCTGTTAGTCGAGAGCTGGCTACTCCTTCCTTCCACGTATATTCCTCGACGGGTCCCAGCATTTTTGTGTGTTTTTCCCAAATTTTCACTAGGAACTCGAAAGCCGGTTCAAGACAAATTGTTATTTAAATATCATTATGGAACATTAATACCGTGTAGTAAACGTTTTAGTAAAAAAATATCACTACAAAATTGGCTGTCTCAATCATATAGCGGGTGAGGGGGATGAAGCGGGCATACCGTCACGCCAATTCGTACATTATGTGCCATCAATTAACCTCAGAAGTAAACACGACAGTAGTAGAACAAGAATTGTAAACTTTCATTGAGATATAAAGATGAAGATGGAAAATCAGATGGTCCTGTGTCCTACAAACATACAACATCCCGTCTGCCCGAACGTCGGCAGGTAAGATCAGATATCACCACAGTATGGAGCATCAGAAGGCAATATGCTTTCCAGAGTGAGCTAAATAGCGTAATCATTCATGTACACTGCAGGGGAATACGTGACAACGCTCAACGTCGATTAGGCTGTTAGGGATGGAGCAAGTTGCAGGTGCTTAAGGGTGGGGTGGCGCGGGCAACTTGTGAATCAAACCGGCTTTTAGTGCGCCAATTTGGATGCGAGCTGTTCCTACTTCTATGCTTAAGCCAACTCAGGTAAGCCTTGTTTTATTTTACGTGAATAATTTTTTTGTCAATATATGTTAAAAATGTATGCTTTTCTCCGAGGAAGTTTTCGACAAGGAGTTCCAGCGGTGTGTCCCCCCCCCCCCCCCTCTTCAACCAATCCGAACCAGCGTGTGATGGTTCGGGGTACTTTATGCGATACAACCGATGGGTGTTATCGGCGAGAACATCGTTCGACAGCCGGCCGCGGTGGCCTAGCGGTTCTAGGCGCTCAGTCCGGAACCGCGCGACTGCTACGGTCGCAGGTTCGAATCCTGCCTCGGGCATGGACGCGTGTGATGTCCTTAGGTTAGTTAGGTAAAGTAGTTCTAAGTTCTAGGGGACTGATGACCACAGATGTTAAGTCCCATAGTGCTCACAGCCATTTGAACCATCTACATCTACATCTACATGACTACTCTGCAATTCACATTTAAGTGCTTGGCAGAGGGTTCATCGAACCACAATCATACTATCTCTCTACTATTCCACTCCCGAACAGCGAGCGGGAAAAACGAACACCTAAACCTTTCTGTTCGAGCTCTAATTTCTCTTATTTTATTTTGATGATTATTCCTACCTATGTAGGTTGGGCTCAACAAAATATTTTCGCATTCGGAAGAGAAAGTTGGTGACTGAAATTTCGTAAAAAGCTCTCGCCGCGACGAAAAACGTCTATGCTGTAATGACTTCCATCCCAACTCGTGTATCATATCTGCCACACTCTCTCCCCTATAACGCGATAATACAAAACGAGCTGCCCTTCTTTGCACCCTCTCGATGTCCTCCGTCAATCCCACCTGGTAAGGATCCCACACCGCGCAGCAATATTCTAACAGAGGACGAACGAGTGTAGTGTAAGCTGTCTCTTTAGTGGACTTGTTGCATCTTCTAAGTGTCCTGCCAATGAAACGCAACCTTTGGCTCGCCTTCCCGACAATATTATCTATGTGGTCCTTCCAACTGAAGTTGTTCGTAATTTTAACACCCAGGTACTTAGTTGAATTGACAGCCTTGAGAATTGTACTATTTATCGAGTAATCGAATTCCAACGGATTTCTTTTAGAACTCATGTGGATCATCTCACACTTTTCGTTATTTAGCGTCAACTGCCACCTGACACACCATACAGCAATCTTTTCTAAATCGCTTTGCAGCTGATACTGGTCTTCGGATGACCTTACTAGACGGTAAATTACAGCATCATCTGCGAACAGTCTAAGAGAACTGCTCAGATTGTCACCCAGGTCATTTATATAGATCAGGAACAGTAGAGGTCCCAGGACGCTTCCCTGGGGAACACCTGATATCACTTCAGTTTTACTCGATGATTTGCCGTCTATTACTACGAACTGCGACCTTCCTGACAGGAAATCACGAATCCAGTCGCACAACTGAGACGATACCCCATAGCTCCGCAGCTTGATTAGAAGTCGCTTGTGAGGAACGGTGTCAAAAGCTTTCCGGAAATCTAGAAATACGGAATCAACTTGAGATCCCCTGTCGATAGCGGCCATTACTTCGTGCGAATAAAGAGCTAGCTGCGTTGCACAAGAGCGATGTTTTCTGAAGTCATGCTGATTACGTGTCAATAGATCGTTCCCTTCGAGGTGATTCATAATGTTTGAATACAGTATATGCTCCAAAACCCTACTGCAAACCGACGTCAATGATATAGGTCTGTAGTTAAATGGATTACTCCTACTACCCTTCTTGAACACTGGTCCGACCTGCGCAATTTTCCAATCTGTAGGTACAGATCTATCGGTGAGCGAGCGGTTGTATATGAGTGCTAAGTAGGGAGCTATAGTATCAGCGTAATCTGAAAGGAACCTAATCGGTATACAATCTGGACCTGAAGACTTGCCCGTATCAAGCGATTTGAGTTGCTTCGCAACCCCTAAGGTATCTACTTCTAAGAAACTCATGCTAGCAGATGTTCGTGTTTCAAATTCTGGAATATTCCATTCGTCTTCCCTGGTGAAGGAATTTCGACCATTGTTACAATTGCATGAATTTGTTGTTAAAGAACTATCACAAAAAAATACTGTAAAATGTAAAGACGTCTAATTGAACTTCCAAACTGTACATTTATGAGTATGCATTTATGAGTATGTTGTACTGTGAAAAGTAAAAGACTCAGTTCATCATTAAAATTCTGCTGTCAACGAAATCTTTATTTGACTAAGGCAGTGAAACTATTTAGCTGAACACTGACTTTGCAGAAGTGTCTGCAATAACTTCAAGTTGAAAGGAAATATTGAGATGTACCATGAAACAGAGGCGAACAAAAATAACTGAAGACATTTCTCATAATTAAACTGAGTTTTCTGAAAAGTTTCCTATCGTGCAATTCACGAAGTTGAAGCCGGGATAGTTTTGAGGGAAAGTGCCTTAATAACAGTCATTTCATAAATTTCAGAAAGGCAAAAAATGATGTCACAATTTTCAAAGATGCTTTGTGATAAATAATTGAAGAGCTGAATTATCAAAAAGTACTTCAAGTCGATTTTGTTTTACGTAGTGATTAATTATGGATATCTTATAAGCTACATAGAAGAAGTTATCGTCCGTTTCGCAAGATTTTAACTATAGGAGCAAACCAGAGGGGGCTTTCGAAACTAATTAAAGGCTTAAACCGCTGTTTAATTAAGTTACAGTGACTAAATATTTATGATAAAGTGTGGTCGAACTCTGGGAGTTTATCATTACGCTACAGCGCAGTTAAACGATATCCCTGATAGCCAGAATTTCGCTATCTCGACGCTGCATTGTTTCGCGTAACATTATACAGTTGGAGACTTAAAGGCGAAGCAATATAAGCCACGATTTGATCTTCCCGTTCTCTCTAGGTCAGAAAAATGATCCTGGAAAGTGTAATCAACTCAATCCGAAGTAAAATTAGCAGTTCCATTTATCTTCAATCAAGGATAAAAACTTCGAGTGAAGCTTCATCCCACTCCGACACACACTATCAAGACGGTATGCAGAGGGCTATATTACGAAAGAAGACAGCTTCATGACGTTGTAATCCAGCACTTAACTGGGCGGGGTACTTCATGGTGAGTAATGGATGGGCGTGTCAATGAAAAAACACCTCAAGTGCAGCCGACAGGGAGCGAAACAATGCTCCTCTCGTCCATGAAACCACTTCTTTAAACAGTAAGTCTCTTCATTCAAATTGCAATAATGGTGAAAATGATTCGAACAGATTGGTATGTACATTGCTGGCCATTAAAACTGCAATGCCATGAAGGCAGCATGCAACAATCATCAGTATGGGATGCGATGCTCCACACGCTTGTGTAAGCAAGTTTTCAACAGCGTGGAGTACGTAAGAGTAACGCCACTTACTTCACATGGTTAAGGAAAGATAAGGCAACGGGCAGCAGAAATGTCATTTCAACGTTGTTTGCAAGAAGACGTGTTATACTTCGCGTAAGGAGAAGAAATGTCTCGAAGCGCGTGTCGTAATTCGACAGTAGTAGGATCGAAACTGCGGTTTGTCGTTCCCGACATTATTGAAAATGAGTCAAATGGCTCTGAGCACTATGGGACTTAACATCTGAGGTCATCAGTCCCCTAGAAATTAGAACTAGATAAACCTAACTAACCTAAGGACATCACACACATCCATGCCCGAGGCAGGATTCGAACCTGCGACCGTAGCGGTCGCGCGGTTCCAGACTGAAGCGCCCAGTACCACTCGGCCACACCTGCCGGCCGACATTATTCCTCGTGTTAATCTTAATCTCACAACTGTCTTGTGAATATACACGGTAGTAGTACTCATCGAAACAAGAAATATAATACCAGTAAAGATTAGTCCGGAAATGCATACTTACTGCAATAAACACGCGTTAACAGGAGGTGTTCAACGTGGCGTTCATTCATGACACTACACCCATCCGCCCTCTGCTCTAAGAAGTGATGCCCTTTTGAAGTATGCATGGTTGTTGGGCCTGTTGGCACGCAGTGAAAACGCGATCTTGTAGTGTTCGCAATCGTTGATGGCCGTAGCGCAGACCAATTCCTTCAAGTGTCCCAAGTACAATCCAGCGGTTCTGAAAGGTCTGTGTCAGACGTGCGCGCACGTTGTGACGAAAGTGTGCAGGTGCGCCATCATTCATGAGCCACATTTGTATTCGTTGCTGCAATGGCACAGACTCCAGCAAAGTAGGCAATACATTAATGAGAAAGTCCAGATAGTGCACCAAAGTTAACCTTTTAGTAGCAGGTACGGACCTACTAATCTATCGCCAAGCACGACTGCCCATACGTTGATTAAGAATCGGTGTCCATGCCCTATTTCCTGAATTGCTTGGGGATATACATCTGCGTATAGATGCTGGTATGGAAATCTCTTTTGAACCATGCCACATTGGTACTTAAATTGGATGTGAACCCATCCGCATCAGCCATTGACAGAACCCCGTCTGCCATGACGATCCTGTGACCTTAGGGCCTGAATACACTGGAGATGATAAAGGTACAGCAACTGTAACCCCCAGATAAGAGCCGGACTGGGTGGCCGAGCGGTTCTAGGCGCTACAGTCTGGAACTGCGCGACCGCTACGGTCGCAGTTTCGAATCCTGCCTCGGGCATGGGTCTGTGTGATGTCCTTAGGTTAGTTAGGTTTAAGTAGTTCTACGTTCTAGGGGACTAATGACCTCAGAAGTTAAGTCCCACAGTGCTTAGAGCCATTTTTGAACCCAGATAAGAGAGTAAGACATGCTTTCTGCTGCAACTAATCGCACCACACTGGTCTCAGTGGTTTCTTTCGCCAAACGTAGCACACGCTCCTCCATGTCAGGCGTGTCAGTGTTCCGAGGTGCAGGAGTACCTGTGTCCCTCACACGCTGGAAAAGTCTGCCGAACACCTTATCAGAGGGACACGGTCTCACAGGCTACAGCCATTTGCTAACCCGTAGCCACGACTTGAATATTGCTCGCCAGTGTGGGATCCGCACCATATAGGGTTGACAGAAGAGATAGAGATGATCCAACGGAGAGCAGCGCGCTTCGTTACAGGACCATTTAGTAATCGCGAAAGGGCTACGGAGACGATAGATAAACTCCAGTGGAAGACTCTGCAGGAGAGACGCTCAGTATCTCGGTACGGGCTTTTGTTGAAGTTTCGAGAACATACCTTCACCGAGGAGTCAAGCAGTATATTGCTCCCTCCTACGTATATCTCGCGAAGAGTCCACGAGGATAAAATCAGAGAGATTATATGCCACACAGAGGCATATCGATAATCTTTCATTCCACAAACAATTCGAAACTGGAATAGAAGGGAGAACTGATAGAGGCACTCAAATTACCCTCCGCCACACTCCGTTAGGTGGCTTGCGGAATATGGATGTAGATGTAGATGTAGAATATAGTATCCGCCGTTTCACTTGTCGAAGGGTTCCGCTGCTAATAAGCTGTTGAAGAAAAAAACTGTAACTGTACTACACCATTTGTGCGTACAAACAGTGCAAAAACAGTAAACACATAAGCGAATCCGCGTTTGGATGGAGGTAAAACACCATGATACATGATACGAACCCATGGTTGAAAATACTGTACGATAAGGCACACAAATACGACTCGAACTACCAACTGACTGAAAACCACCTAATGGTAGGGTGAGTACAGTGAGCAAGACACCATAATATCCTGCGGACACATTTGACGGAGCGTAACTACAACGACTGTGGTGATATCCAAACGAAGCATCGCGCAGCCCTTTCTACAGGGTGTTACAAAAAGGTACGGCCAAAATTTCAGGAAACATTCATCACACACAACTAAAGAAAAGATGTTATGTGGACATGTGTCCGGAAACGCTTAATTTCCATGTTAGAGCTCATTTTAGTTTCGTCAGTATGTTCTTCCACCTACGCTCAATGGAGCACGTTATCATGATTTCATACGGGATACTCTACCTGTGCTGCTAGAACATGTGCCTTTACAAGTACGACACAACATGTGGTTCATGCACGATGGAGCTCCTGCACATTTCAGTCGAAATGTTCGTACGCTTCCCAACAACAGATTCGGTGACCGATGGATTGGTAGAGGCGGACCAATTCCACGGCCTCCACGCTCTCCTGACCTCAACCCTCTTGACTTTCATTTATGGGCGCATTTGAAAGATCCTGTCTACGCAACCCCGGTACCAAATGTAGAGACTCTTCGTGCTCGTATTGTGGACGGCTGCGATTCAACACGCCATTCTCCACGGCTGCATCAGCGCATCAGGGATTCCATGCGACGGAGGGTGGATGCATGTATCCTCGCTACCGGAGGACATTTTGAACATTTCCTGTAACAAGGTGTTTGAAGTCACACTGTTACGTTCTGTTGCTGAGTGTTTCTATTCCATGATCAATCTCATTTGAAGAGAAGTAATAAAATGAGCTCTAACATGGAAAGTAAGCGTTTCCGGACACATGTCCACATAACATATTTTCATTCTTTGTGTGTGAGGAATGTTTCCTGAAAGTTTGGCCGTACCTTTTTGTAACACCCTGTATAAAGAAGTGTTTATCTCAGAAAGTATGCTTTTCTGGACCCATGTCTGCGTTTATTTTTATTCTCTCAAAGGATTCTACAGTTGTTTTTGAACACCCTGTACAACAGATGTGTTCAGAAGGGCCATACTCAGTGCCATGCACAATTTCAGAGGCAGGAAGCGAGTAGGGAGAAAATGGCTATAAGCGCTATTAGACTTAACGTCTGAGGTCATCAGTCCCCTAGACTTAGAACTACATAAACCTAACTAACCTAAGGACATCACACACAACCATGCCCGAGGCAGGGTTCGAACCTGCGACCGTAGCAGCAGCGCGGTTCTGGACTGTAGTGCCTAGAACCGCTCGGCCACGTCGGCCGGCAAGCGACTAGGACTTGAGAGAACAAAGACACGCTCTGTCGTGTATGATAGAATAGCAACGTCGCGTATCTCGAATCAGGAAAAGTTCTTGTATGCAGCAAGACAGCTCTCCACTCAAACAGTGCCACGGCGCCTGGAGTACCACGGAGCCTCATCACGGTGACCACTCTTGCGGCTTCCCTTGACGGCGTCTCGAGATAAGGACACGGAGACTTGCAGGCACCGGAGATATGCGGCCTCCTAGGATTTCGTAATGATCTGCAGCGCTGTAGCAGCTGCAAATAGACTGAGGCACCAAAGAAACTGGTATAGGCGTCTGTATTCAAATACAGAGATATACAAACAGGCAGAATACGCCACTGCGGTCGGCAACACCTATATAGGACAAGTGCCTGGCGCAGTTGTCAGATCGATTACAGCTGCTATAATGGCAGGTTATCAAGATTTAAGTGAGTTTGAACGTGGTGTTATAGTGGGCGCACAAGCGATGGGACACAGCATCTCCGAGTCGCGAACAAGTGGCAATTTTCCCGTACGAACATTTCACGAGTCTACCGTGAATATCAAGATTCCGGTAAAACAAATCTCCGGGATCGCTGCGGCCGAGAAAAGATCCTACAAAACCGGACCAACGATGACTGAAGAGAACCGTTCAACGTGACAGAAGTGCAATCCTAACGCAAATTTCTGCAGATTTCAATCCTGGTCCGCCATCTAAGTGTCAGCGTGGAAACTATTCAACGACACTTCATCGATATGGAATTTCCGAGCCGAAGGCCCACTCGTGTACCCTTAACGACAGCATGACACAAAGCTTTAGGCCTTGACTGGGCCCGTCGACAGCGACATTGAATTGTTGATGACTGGAAACATGTTACTTGGTCGGACGATTCTCGTTTCAAATTGTATCGATTGGATGGACGTATATCGGTGGGGAGACAACCGCATGTATCCATGGACTCTGTATGTCAGCAGGGGATGCCGAACGGTCTGAGGCGCCTTATCACGGTCCATGCGCCCCCCCCCCACCCCTCATCAGAGGTTCGGGTCCTCCCTCAGATATGAGTGTGTGTGTTGTCCATAGCCTAAGTTAGTCGAAGTTAGATTAAATAGTGTGTAGGCTTAGGGACCGATGAGCTAAGTAGTTTGGTCCCATGAGACCTTACCACAAATTTTCAAAGATTTTTTCAACAGGGAACTATTCAATTTGGAGGAGGCTCTATAATGATAGGGAGCGTGTGCAGTTGGAGTGATATGGGACCCCTGATACGTCTAGATACGACTCTGACGGGTGACACGTACGTAAGCATCCTGTCTGATCGCCTGCATCCTTTCATGTACATTGTACATTCCGACGGATTTGGGCAATTCCAGTAGGACAATACGACCCCCCAAGCCTCCAGAATTGCTACAGAGTAGCTCCAGGAACACTCTTCTGCGTTTAAACACTTCCGCTGGCCACCAAACTTCCCAGACATGAACATTATTGAGAACATCTGGGATATCTTGCAACGTGCTCTACAGAAGAGATCTCCACCCGCTCGTGTTGTGGCACTTCTGCGTGCTCGCGGGGGCCCCAGACGATATGTGGCAGGTGTACCCGTTTCTTGGCTCTGAACACTATGGGACTTAACATCTATGGTCATCAGTCCCCTAGAACTTAGAACTACTTAAACCTAACTAAGCTAAGGACATCTCACAACACCCAGCCATCACGAGGCAGAGAAAATCCATGACCCCTCCGGGAATCGAACCCAGTAACCGGGGCGTGGGAAGCGAGAACGCTAGCGCACGACCACGAGATGCGGGCATACCAGTTTCTTTGGCTCTTTAGTGTACATGTATGCTCTGCTACCATAAATGGCTTTTACTCCACCCAAGCCGCGCTAAAAATACATTTCTTTTAAAAGCCTCGCCACCTGAAACTATCACTTCTGTCACTTTCATTTCTAAGCCTCGCATATACCATAAATTTGGACGAAACCGGTGTTGACGAGTAGGCGCGGTCCCGTTGTGAACTGCGGGCTACTTGTGCGTGGCGCACTCAGGCAGCACGCTCATATAAAATACTTCAACTTCTATTTGCTGCCAACTTCAAAACAAAGTACAATGTGTTAACTACGTCAAGTATGTAGCAATGCATTACCTAAACTGAACCAAACATAAAGCAGCGAGAAACCACATTTTTCACAGCGAGCCCTTCAAATTTTATACTATGTAGTACTTGAAAATTATCACGTTAACTATGACATATAACGAGAAAACAGATACTTCATCATCAAGATGTCATATGAACTATGAGACACGAAATAAATCAATTCTGTACACCAGTTATTTCCCCCAGGATCGCGAGAGAGGTATTATGTACAATAGTGCAGAAGATGTGCAAACGCGCAACAAGTCTTCTTAATTTGTTAAATGAAAAGGAGAACCTCTGCAAAAAACTAACTAAAGAAGTTGATGTAACTTTACTTCATTTACATACGTTGCTTTTCTTGTTTACAGCAACAAAATCGGAAAACTCATTTTTCTCTACTAGTCGGTTCGTGGTTTTCACTCGTTACTCTGTTTGGTCTTTTCTCTTACTACTGCTTATTATTTGTTTCTAACTTTTACAGTGCATCAAACAATTGCTTACTTGTAGCTAAGCCCAGCAACTAAAACCCACAACTAATTAAATAAACAAAATGTAGCCGTTCACCTTTCGCTTCAAATACAGGTATTTAATCGGTTTCAATACGACAGACCTTGCAGACGGGCGCAAAACTTTGGCACATAGGTTCGAGCTGAATTTCCATTTGTATACTCTCTATTCTGTGCCGTGACGTCCGCGTATCTCCGTGTCCGCATGTTTTCGCCAATCGCATGGAAGAGCCAGCAGAGAGACACCACGCCCAACGACAATACTGGGCATAGCAGGGCCATCACGCCGGCTATTCAGATGAGTTCCGGTCTGTGTAGAGCACCACGGTGGCCGTACCCGTGTGTGGAGACTCTGAGGAGGATCATCGTTATCGCTTTGCTTTCTTCATAGACAAACGGGCCCAGTATTTGCCGTTATGGTTGCAAATGCCGAAGGGTAGACAATCAGATCACCTCTGCTTTACGTAGACGGTCATTTGGACAGCAGACTTCACATTTCTGACGCGTAAAGATCCGAGTTCTGACCTCAGTTCAATGTATCCGTAGCCGGCCGCGGTGGTCTCGCGGTTCTAGGCACTCAGTCCGAAACCGCGCGATTGCTACGGTCGCAGGTTCTAATCCTGCCTCGGGCATGGATGTGTGTGATGTCCTTAGGTTAGTTAGGTTTAATTAGTTCTAAGTTCTAGGGAACTGATGACCTCAGAAGTTAAGTCGCATAGTGCTCAGAGATATTTGAACCATTTTTTCAATGTATCCGTCATGTTATCTGTCAACAAGATGCATGTTGCCCGTGCTGTGCCAACCTACTTCGAAACAACAATGTTGCGCTGGCCAGCAGGCCCCCTACACGTCTGAAGCACTGACAACATTCTGTCATGGATTGCCGAAAGATAGATAAGCCACCATTCCGTAGCCACTACAATTGACGATTTCTAGCATGGAGTTGAGGCAGCAGGAAATTACGTATCCGAGTCTGTAATTGCAGCTCGATTCCACTCGATGCCCAACCGATTTAGAGTCATTTCCGTTGCCAGAGGTGGCAGTTCTGACTGCTAAATTCCGCATTCGGTTCACCCGCGGATCACCTATCAATTTATGCATGTATACTTCCAAATACACGGTATCTGCACAAGAAACAATATTTCTTTATTCGCCACTCTTCCAGGTACTGTAGTTCTAATGACCAGCAGTGAATTACACGTCTGTACAAGAGTTAAGAACAAAGCAGATGAAGTAATATAACATGTTAATCACTCGGTGGCGGTAATGACAGTGAGGGGGCATAATGCCAGAGCTCTTCCAATTGTACTCAGGGAATTTCACGCCACATAGCGTGAGGACCACGGAAAGAAAGTGTCGATCAATCAGAGAGCAGTTACGGTGCACTTTGCTGGTATTCGTCACTGTAATATGGGCCGTAGACAACATTTGATGAATTGACACTGAGAAGTATCAGCGGGAAATTGGAAGAAAGACGAAATGCGATGCATGGCGCCTAAGTGTTTGGCGTTGCTCGTAGGACTGATTGAAGTGCACAGAAAGCATTCCGAGGTAGAGGCGCTGCTGCCCTAAAGAAACAAGGCGGACGGCTACGGCCAGCTGCAGCAGTAGATGACCGCTACACTGTGCAACAGGCAAGAACGGACCCACGTCCCACAGAGGGTGCAGTTACAACCACCTTTAACAGGACCGGAAAGCGCGCAATCTCACACTCCACAGTGACACGGCGACTGCTTCGGTGCGGTCTTTCTGCCTGGCGAGCAGTACGTTCTATCCATTGGCACCCGCACGTCGGCAGCACCACTCCCAATGCTGCCGAGACTATAGCGGCTGGACCAAAGAAGAGTGGGAGCACCGGCTCTTCTCGGATGAGAGCAGATTTCGTCTGAGTAGCGATTCTGGACAAAGGGCGGAAACACTCAATGAACCGAGGAACATCGTCGAACACCATCGTTTTGGTAGTCCACATGTTACGCTGTGCGAGTGCACAATGTTGCAGTTGCGTTCTGACCTCCATATCTTTCAACAGGATACACTGACAGATCGACATTATTGTGATACTGTACTCCTTTCCCATGTGCGTCTCTTCAGGGCTGCAGTCGGCCCAGGCTTCATTTTTGTGGATGACAATGCGCGACCGCTTCGAACAGCGCGGATGAAGAGGCTCTTGGAAGGAAAGTAATCTCCGCGAATGGACTGACCTTCCCGTTCCCCCGACTTAAATCCCATCTAGACGTGTGGGATGCACTGGTGAGACGTATTGCAGCACCTCCAGGTGCACCAACGACCGACCAGTAGTTGCTAGTCGCTCTGGTGTAGGAATGGAACGCCCTGCCTCAAGAACTCCCTACCAGTCTTTTTGGAGCGTGGACACCCGTTGTAGAGCATGTATTGCCGTTTGTGATGATCACGCAGCTACCAAGAATCACCTCCCACCTTTTGTTAATCTCCAGGGGGGCGTCGTAGATTGCGGTGACTTCAGCGAAGGTATTGTCTTTGAATAAATGTGTCATTTTTCTTCGACTTACAGCATATTTTTCCAGTTACCTTCTGTACTACGCTGGAGGAGTTCTTTGCGTATACGGTCCAACTTTCACTGAGCCACGCCACTTGACAGTGAGATATCATGAGAAAGTTACTTTCCTTCTTATGTTTTGCACACCAGTGCGTAAATACAGGAAGTGCTAATTTGTCGCTTGAAATTGTGCAGTAATGTGTATGAAGATTAGTAGATACGTTAGACTATAAGATTTCGGCACGGAGAACGAGACAATTTCCCACGTTACAGGAACAGGTTACTGACAAGAAACTGCTACAGGGGGAAGGCCAGGCGCTAGCGTTGCAGGAAGGCGACGCGGTCACGGCGGGGCGACGTATCAACCGTAACACACCCAGCGACCGACGTCGCGGTTTAAAGGGCAGCCCGGTAATGCGATACTGTGCGGGCCGGCCAGCGCCTCCCACGGGAACCACCTGCAGCAGCAGAGGCGACACCACAGGCTGCAACCAGAGGAGGGTCCAGAGAACAGTAGCGACAGCGATGGGGGCGCCGCCAGGGAGGACGAAGTCCTGACACGAGACGTGCACACGTTCGGGAAGCACGTGCTCCTACTCCAGTACAGTGTAAATGACACCATACAGATGTCGTTACCTTGTAAATACCGTTTCTATGTCGGAAACATCCAATTTTACTTATTGTCAGACCAGAAGATTAAAATACTGTCGTCATCCAGATGAATGGTGATAAGTCTTTATTCTCTCTCTTTCTTGTTCAACGCAAAAGACAAACAACCAACTATTACAAAAAGTGGGATTCATGAAATCACATTCCGTGAGTGTTAGTCTTGTTACGTTGGACAGACGGGGAGGTCAATCTGTACCTTGCTTAACCCTTTGTTGCCTGACGGTACTTGAAAGTACCAGTAAGTTTTGACTCTCATTATTTTCTTGTGCTGCAGTTTCGTGATCTGAGAGCCTGTCGGTACGTAACAGTAACTCTGCTCTACTGTTTCATAGATGTTATTGTGCAATACATAGACCTCTCTGGCGGTCAGTGCTTGAAATTGTTTTTCGCGCGCTGCTGTGAAAACAGAAGATTGTATGTGCTTGATTCCATGGTGTTGCCTGAATTTGTGCGCAGTTTATTGAAACTTTTGTTGATTTCCATTGTACACACTTACCTTCTTTATTTTTTTATAACAGTTTGAAGCATTACGTTACAAGTGAATGAGATAAAGTGGAAAATATAAGGCGGACTTATTAGTACCGTCAGGTTGTGCGAACACTTTATTGTAGCAACAATGCGTTACCTCTCACTAATTGTTCTGTCCACTTTTTCTCACACAGAAATCGGTAAATACATTTGCCTATGGAACAATTAGAACAAACAGGAAAGGTTTGACAGGGAATTTACCTAAACAAAAATGTCTAAAGCGTGGGGAATCACATCACAAAAAGTCATCTTTAGACCTAATAGTATTTCAATGGAGTGACAATAAAGTAGTGTATTTTGCGTCAAACTTCCATGGCACTGAACAAAGCGCAGTGACAAGAAAACAGAAAGATGGAACTAGTAAGACTATACCATGTCCAGTTGTTGTATGTGATTACAATAAAAACATGTGTGGTGTGGATCATGCAGACAGATTACGTTCAACTTATGGTCTTGACAAGCGATCAAAGAAATGGTGGCACCGTCTCTTCTGGGGAGCAATACAAATTGCTTTTGTCAATGCTTACGTCATTTTTAGTGATTTAGATGGGGCACTGCCACTGCTGGAATTCAGGCGTACTGTGGCACTGGGGCTATTGAATGAACAGCAAGTGCCAAATGTCAAAAAGAGAAACTCTGGTAAAGATGAAATAACTCTCCCAAAGAGAAGGAAGGATAACTTTCCTGTTCCGAAGGATGTACGTCTTGGCAACCGAGGAAACTATTTTGTAGTGTTCAGTTGTAAAAGAGGACGATGCAAAATGTGTGCGAAAAATAAAATTCAGTCGAGACCACATTCACAATGTAGTACATGTAAAGTGTATTTGTGCTGCAATGAGAAAAAGAACTGTTTCCTACAATTTCATGAGGTATCACTAAATATGTGATATGTATATACTGTCAAAAATGTATAGCTAAGTTACTAAGTATTATGAAGTTGCTCTAGAATAAATTTATGCGAAATTTTTTAAAAAATTCAGAAATATATTTCTGTTAATTAATTTTCTTATGTAAAAATATTTAATATTTATGTGGAATAAATTTCAAGTTATAAAAATTGGATCATTTTTCTGGGCAGGTTGTGATTCTGTCCATGGAGTCTGACGGTACTTCTGAGTACCAGGAGAGAAAAAAGTTGTGAAAAATAAAATAAATTTTACAAAAAATCCATTTGAGGCCACAATAGCATAAATTCTGCAAAGAAAATGTTAAAAAGTAAATTTTTTTCTTATGTCAGGAAACAAAGGGTTAAAGAACACCACAGAAGCTGGAGATTGAAGAAGCCTGATTCAGCCTTTGCAAAACATTGCCCGAACAATAATCACAAATACACAGTCCTAACCACAGAGGAAAAGGGGGGCCAAACTCAACCAATTACAAATTTTAGAAATTTACAGATAGTTGTGTACGTCCACACAGCTATTGTTAAACAAGCAAACCCAATTCAATTATTCACCTCTTTCAGATGAGATCACATCCCCAGGATAGAAACAAAACTTTGGGCCCCAGCCGGCCGAAGTGGCCGTGCGGCTCTAGGCGCTGCAGTCTGGAACCACGAGACCGCTACAGTCGCAGGTTCGAATCCTGCTTCCGGCATGGATGTGTGTGATGTCCTTAGGTTAGTTAGGTTTAACTAGTTCTAAGTTCTAGGGGACTAATGACCTCAGAAGTTGAGTCCCATAGTGCTCAGAGCCATTTGATCCATTTTGGTCATTGACGTAATTATATATTAAGCTAAGGACCGATACTTTAAGAAGTTCAGATTATTATCTTTACCTTGTCATCAAGTTTATCTGTGCATTATTATCTTTGGGAATCAGTAATGAACTTGTAAATGGGCATATAACCTGAAACCTGGGTTGTGCAATAACATTAATAATAAAATTGTGAAACAAAGCCAAAAACAGTGTTTGTTTAGTTAATTTACAATGTTTCACCAAGAACTCACACTTGCTAAAATCAAAGTAATTCCATTGTATTTCTCGATGTCACAAAACAATGACGTCATTGAACTCACACTTACAACAAAGGGAAAGAAATAAATAACAAGACTGGATCTGAACATGGAGCACAAACATCCGAACTTGTCCTGTCAGCTACTGTACTATCAACTTGCTTGGTATAATATCAAGCGGCCGAACTGATGTGGTAGCGTCGAAACTTTGACTGTCACTTTCTCGGAAAATATTGAGTGTTGCCACCTGAGACAAAATAATTTGCCCACTTACTTTTTTCCCTTCTTTCAGCAAGAGCTGTTTCGACTGTGTCAGAGAGATACTTACTGTGGCTCCTCCTTGTAAGATATAGTGTCAGGAAATTGCTGATGTGACCCCACACCTGCGAATGGAGTTCTTGCTGTATTTGCAGACCAGAAAGGTAACTCAGTCAATCCTTCGGGAACCCATATGCCCTTCATCTCTCAGGACTCCTACGATGTAATTAGGTGTTTTATGTTAAGATTAAACCGTATTGTTTCTGTAGAAACGGATATGTTTCATCTCCTGATGTTTCTGGACTTCTTTATTCTCTCTTTTTGACTCTCTCCCTGAATCTAAATCATTGGTGGGCTTTTCGATGAAAGTATAGGATGATAGTTTGGGATTGCATAATGTGGCCTAGACTTCCCACTGCAACCTCCAATTACCAAAGCGTTTAAAACGACTAGAATAGATCTTCAGTTACATGTATTTGGCGTTTTTTATCCGCTTAGAGGCAAGTTTAAAAGAGAAATACTTATGGAAGAAGTGATTTAGGTTTCATCTCAAATGTTTAATTTATT
The DNA here is from genome assembly GCF_023897955.1 of Schistocerca gregaria. NCBI lineage: Eukaryota > Metazoa > Arthropoda > Insecta > Orthoptera > Acrididae > Schistocerca > Schistocerca gregaria. Next base: position 305,552,851 of record NC_064926.1, on the reverse strand, counting down.
TCATCAACCGCACTTCATCTAAATTCTTTGCCTTACCAGCGCTTTCCTTTTTCTAGTTATTCCATAGTGATATAAAGAGTGAGGTATTTAAGTCTCCATGCCTATTTTTCCTTCTGGTTGTATCCCATTTATCCTTCCCTCATCTTTTTAGTTAAGAAGGAGCAGATGAATAATTGTCTTAGGAGACAAGTTGATGTGTGCATTGGGTATCTTGAAAGCATTATTAAGCCTACCCAGTCGTCTCCAAGATGGAGTAATATTACAATTAGCGTTGTCCACTGAGTCACATCCGACCACATGTGCCACAGTATTTAAAACAGAAGTCTGATGTAACGATTACACTTCGGCAATTCACATACAGTTTGACTGTGGTGGTGGCCTAGAGGGATAGTTAGTGTGAAAAACCGAGAAGTAAACTGCGACTAAATTGCTCCAACTACGAGATACTGCGTTGAAATTCCTTCTAACGCTCACCTAGGGTAACCCTACTGGCCATTAAAATTGCTACCCCACGAAGATGACGTGCTACAGACGCGAAATATAACCTACAGGAAGAAGATTCTGTGATATGCAAATGATTAGCTTTTCAGAACATTCACACAAGGCTAGCGCCGGTGGCGACACCTACAACGTGCTGACATGAGGAAAGTTTCCAAACAATTTCTCATACGCAAACAGCAGTTGACCGGCTTTGCCTGGTGAAACGTTGTTGGGGTGCCTCGTGTAAGGGTGAGAAATGCGTACCATCACGTTTCCGACTTTGAAAAAGGTCGACTTGTAACCTATAGCGATTGCGGTTTATCGTATCGCGACATTGCTGCTCGCGTTGGTCGAGATCCAATGTCTGTTAGCAGAATATGGAATCGGTGGGTTCAGGAGGTGTAATACGGAACGCCGTGCTGAATCCCAACGGCCTCGTATCACTACTATAATATATTTGTCCAATGAATACCCGTTTATCATCTGCATTTCTTCTTGGTGTAGCAATTTTAATGGCCAGTAGTGTACTTCCTTTCCTCTCTGTCTTAAACTACCAGAAAAATGAAAACCTCATTCCTCAGGTGCTTTTCGCTGTTACTGACAAACCATTACCAGTAGTTACGATTAGACGATAATTTTCGTCCTTCTGGTTTTTAAGGAATGAATGACAGTTTTGCTTAAAAATATTTGACACATTACTGTAATCACATTTTGTTCCTTGTCTCACATTCTCATCACAACTGCTCCTGCTTTCATGTTATCAGACTCTGGAATCCAACTTACGCTGTAATGATTCACTTTTGAAGTTATCTTCGCGACTTTTAAGTCTTATTTTTCGGTCATTGCGAACAATTCCCTTGCACGGCGTGCTTTTGTGATTTGAAACTATGAGTATATTTTTTTGCATTAAATGAAATTTGACTAAAAACCGTGAATTTTCACACGAAGTTCTATTCTGTCTTTTCATCTGTGTTGTTATGCATTAAAGGTTGTGCCAATGAAAGCTTTTTAAGGAAAACTGCTTTCAAGTACACAGTATTAAGATTTTGTGGTGGTAAGTTCCTATGGGACCAAACTGCTTAGGTCACATGTCCCTATGCTTACACACTTTTTAACCTAACTTAAACTAACTAACGCTAAGGACAACACACACACCCATGCCTGATGGAGGACACGAACCTCCGACAGGGGGAGCCGCGCGAACCGTGGCAAGGCGCCTGAGACTTCGCAGGTACCCCGCACGACTCTAGTATTGAAATGAATGTTATTTACTCACATTGTTAATGGCGTCTGGTGATGCTAAAAAAAAGCGAACGCTTCCGGTGAATGACTTTTTTTTTAGCTTGCAGTTTGCTTAAGGCAGAAAAACAGAAATACCTATTGCATCTACAGAAGTCGAGAACCGACGAAATAATTTGTCCTGCACTCTATTCACGACGCTCGTCTTGTAGTCACCATGTTTTGGATTTATTCATAACTTTGCCTTAGACCCAAATCATAGTTACAAAAATGTGAACAAAACGAATTGGTCTATGCAAGGTGTTTTTGCTCCCAGTCAATGCTGTGGCTGCCTGGAGTCGGCGCGTATTCGATGGGCGATCTTCCGAGATGCCAGCAAGTTCAAGATTCACATCAGTTTCAACAGATGTATTCTGGCTGTCACTAATATAATGGAGACTTGGCAACATTGTTGAATACATTTGGAAACCATGTGACTGTCGATTTACTTACTGGTTCAGAATTATCCTGGTAAATTCAATTCATATTTTCTTAGAATTTAGATCAAACATACTGAACTACTCTCAATGAAGGAACGGCATAGAGGTAATAAAATTACGGTTTTGAGCCCAGGAAGCTCGTTCTAACAGATACTGCAGCTTACTTCGCCGTTTATGTTGTGAACTCTCTGTCTTGACCACCAGCGAGATTAAAAGTGAGCGCACTTGGATGCAATTGTGTTCTCGGTTGGCGGTAATGCAGAAAAATACTTTAGTTTTCGGTTCCCATCTTGCTGGAAACAAGATTTTTTACCTCTTCTGTGAAAGAGACACTAGCAGAGGTATCGACACTCAATAAATAAATTCTAAGATAATCTTATAAATTTTCACTACCTTGATTCTGTCCACTGTAGATTTGAATTGCACGCATGTTACTGCCTGCTTTTTCTGCTTCTGTCAATCTTATTGATATAATTGTGGCACTGAATTATGTTTTAACTGGATTTTGTTTTTATCTACGTCTACGGCTACGTATGCCCACTTTTGTAGTAGTCCTGTAATGTTACTCCAGTATGACTGCAGACTGAACGTAAAAACAGACCGTTTCGAAGCCAGAAGTGCGTTTTATCCTGCTAATTCTTGACGATTTGGGATACTTTGTTTTATTACAAAAGACATTTTCGTAACGTTGCGATGATAAGTTGTAATTCATTTCTACTAGTACAGCGCCTACTAAGTAGCTTTTTGTAGTTAGTTTATTGAACACAGCAGATAAACATAGCAGACAAATAAATCAGCAGCAATACAGTCTCTCACACTATCGAAAACAGTCTGACAATGTCCGGAAAGTTTTCTACTTCACGTCTATAAAAATATGTTGGTAGCACTTCGTCTCGTTGCACGTTATCCTGTGTTAAGAGATGGTAAAGCTGTGCAGTTCAGCATGATTATGAGGCGAGGGGCTTTCGACGACTGTGCATGTTCTTCAATGTAATTTTCATTTTAGCAACACAAATTCTTATGATGACTAGCCGAAACGTGTTAATCTGGATAGAGTGATAAAATAAATAGTTGGTGGCCCCATATGTTGCCAATGTTGTTTCGAGTATGCTGTAGAAGTTTGCTTGGGAAGCCCCTACTGCTTTTCCATACAGTGCCAATCTCTCTCCACGTGATTTCCATATTTTTTGATCCCTGAAGGAAGACATTCGTGGTGGCCGACTTGCTTCGGACGAACATGGTTCTAAAGGCAACCACAGACATTTCTCCATAGAGGCATTGAGTGCTTATCTCACAGTGAGATAAACATGTTAACAGTTACAGCGATTACTTTTGAAATAATGAACAGTTTACTTACCTTTTTCCGTCTGTCACGTTGTCCGTCGACTGCCCCTTACAGGAGAACCAATGGTGAACCTAAGAGTGAGCCTTGTGGAACTCAATAAGTGATTTCTGTCCTTTCATAAGAATCTCCTGTGCTTACATTGGCTGAATTATTGAGTTCAACTTTTTGCATTCTTTTGGTTAGACATGACATTACTCATTGGTTAGCTACCCCATCGATTCAGTAAAACCCCTGTTTACCCAGGAGAATATTGTGATTTTTACAATCAAATGACTTAGACAGGTCACAGAAAATACCAACCGATGCTTTTATTGTTTAATGTTCTAAAATCAGGCGAGTCAACGTGTAAATGGCAGTCTCAGTTGCGGAATGCTAACTGCGCGTTATTAAGTATATTACTGTTGATTCAATGCTATATTATTCTAAAGTACATAAATGAATCATTTATTATTGTCTCTCTCTTTGTTAGAAGCCTTGCACGAGCGAACAAATAGGTGCCACGACGTGGTTGTTTTTTTAGCCTATTGCTCCCAGGTGCTTTATATTAACTTGTGTTGAACTCCATGAAACCGCAGCCAGGACCTTTTACTTCTGTTCTTATTTTGTTTCTTATTTTTGGTTATTTTCATCGTCTTGGGTTTAATCTCATGTTGCTTTTTTTGTTTATGACGTTTTATTCTCTTCATTATGTGTTTCGTTTTTTATTAGGTATTTTATTTTGTCATCGTCTACGTCTGCTCCGTTTAATGTCCTGTTTTTTCTGATTCACTTATTTTAATGCGAATTTTGATTATTTTCGGCAGGTGAGGTTGTTTCGCTTTGGAGAGTGTTCGTCGCATTACACTTGTGTCACGGAGATGCTTAGTTGCCACCTTTCCATGGCGGGCCCTCCTGAAGACATCCTTTGTAATTTTCGATATTGTGTGGTATTTATTCCTTTACCTATTATTGCGGGTATAAAGACTTGTTACCTGATATTTTAAAAAAGATCGTACGTATTACAGTTTTGGTTTGTCATCTTTTTTATGGTTTTTTTGTTTTGTTTTTATCTGCAACCTGTGATACAGAATAAATACCTTTTAAAATACCAAATAATTTGAGGATGAATTATAAACAAAATTTTGTTGTTTTAAGAAGAATGTTAAAAGATGATACAATAAAGGAGAGATTTGTTAGTGCCATCACCGATTGTGACTGACGGTGAATACCACGGAATGGTTTCTTCTCGCTGTTGACCGCCACTCACAACAGAATACTTCATAGTTAATAGAAGAGAAATGGTGCTGCTTAATTAGGTACTTACTTGGCTAGATTGCCAGCACCTTACACTGTATTTACTCTACTATTTACTGCCTAAACGACTATTTGACTGATATGTACAATTTGTCAATGCATTTTGGGATTTTCTCTGCCTCGTGATGACTAAGTGTTGTGTGATGTCCTTAGGTTAGTTAGGTTTAAGCAGTTCTAAGTTCTATGGGACTGATGACCATAGAAGTTAAGTCCCATAATGCTCAGAGCCATTTGAACCATTGCATTTTGTCATGTTACGTCTAATTCATAATACTAGGTGTCTTATGTACTGTTAATCTCGTCTTCCTCTACGTCCTCATCTTCTTCATTGTCACTGTTGTCTCTGTCACTGTAGGTGTCGCTATCCACCGTCTGAAGATTGTTGTTACCTTGCATATCGAATGACTGTTATGTCCTTTCCGTAGGTAAAATTCGTGTTTTGTTTTTGAAATACTGTCTACTAAAGCATTTACTCGCAATTGTGCTCATTGTGCTTGGTCTCTTACTGCTGTCTGTACAGGATGAGTCACCTAAAACTTGCACCGCAAGTATTACGGAAATGAGGAGTGCTATTGACGTGCGGTTTTCACAGAATGGATCCGTAATCAGGCGATCGTACTGTTTGCCAATAAACAGATTGTAATAATACTAAGAAATTGTACTTTTTGTGCAAAGATACACTTTTAAAAATGGAACAATGGCTATCGACATTAAAAAACTGAAAGTAGGATATATTACAAAGTCCTCGGTAGTCGTTGCAGAATTCTAGTGCGAGTCGTTTACGAGATTTCGTATTTTGAAAAGTTTCCACACCGACCCTTTGTGCCGTTCAACCTGCGTAGTTGCTAGGTACGGTGTTGTAGTGTTTGCTTGTAGTGTGGTTGTGTATTGCTTGATTGCTCTGCGACTTGCCAGTCAGTTAGTGGGTGACAATTCAAGCAGCAGGCCGAGAATGGGCCATGGAATTTAACAATTTAGAAAAAAACCGACATGCTCATGGTGTGTGGAGGGTGTAGGAAGAATGTAGATCGTTCTTGTACCGTGCATGCTGCAAGATATCCCAACAGGCGTCAACCATGTCGGCAGTTATTGGGAAAACTCTTCAAACAGTTACGTGAAAGTGATAGCGTAACACCTATATAGTTTAACAGAAAAGGGGGAAATTGATGTTCTTGCTGCCGTTGGAGTTGATCCGCAGGTTACTTCCGGGTCTTCGAGTGTCAGGGGAGGAGTCGCGGATGGACCAGTTGGGAGCACAGTCGGGGCGCAGCAGCAGTGAAGTCGAGGAAGGAGCGCCAGTGAGGTAAGGACAGCCAGTGATCGCCGACCTCTGGCGACAGTCATGAACTGTCCGACGGAGGGAGATTGGAGCGGTACGACTGTAGGTTGGTCGTCTCATCGGGCGACGTATATTTGGTCCTTTGACCGTTTCTTTTGGTCATCTTGCTGGACGAGGGTAGGTTCCTTCCTTGTGAGGAGATGTGGCCAATGCGCTAGAGTTACCTCTGTATGGTTGGGTCCGAGCCAGTGTGCCCGGGTCGCCGTGTCTCCGAATTCAGAACAGACGTCGAGTGGAGTCGGGTTGGAGCTGCAGTCAGCTTCGGATGGCCAAGTCTCGCCCAACCATTTCCCACACATGTGACTTCAGTGGGAACGACCTGGGTTGGTCGTTCGATCGGTCGTCTCATCGGACGATCTATATTTGGTCGCCGACCGCTTGTCGTATAAAAATGGCGTGTGACGAGGGCCTCCCGTCGGGTCGACCGCTCGCCTGGTGCAAGTCTTTCGATTTGACGCCACTTCGCCGACCTGCGCGTCGATGAGGATGAAATGATGATGATTAGGACAACACAAAACCCAGTCCCTGAGCGGAGAAAATCTCCGCCCCAGCCGTGAATCGAACCCGGGCCCTTAGGATTGACAGCCTGTCGCGCTGGTCACTTTTTTTTCTTTTTTTTCTCATTTTGTTCGATACAGTTCGTTGCGTTTGGACTGGGCGGACGTCGCAAGACATCCGTTCAAATTAATCGTTGATTCCTTGACTTAGGTTTTTTATTAGAGAGCACGCAGCCCTCTGACCGAACACGCTGAGCTCCCTTGCCGGTAGCACTCAGCTACCTGGGGCGGACACCGCTTGTGGTAACTGTCGGTGTGTCGAATTCATTCGTCATTGTTGTCCCACAGTGATTGCTTTTACAATTGTTCGAGTTCTTGTACAGGTGTGTATACGTGGAACCGTGTGTAGCTTTTGTGATTTCCACTGAGCAGATGAATGCTGTAAGCGTACTGGAGTAATCAGTCGGTCGGTTGAAACAGAGCAGCGAGCGTGCCGGGTGGAAGGGAATTGATGGGGTTGATTAGGCTGTTGGTTGTTTCTTCAGCCGTTCCTGGGTCGTGTTGCCACCCGATTGTTTAGTGTTACGCTTGGCTGCATGTCTCACCTAAGTATGTCAGTTGTTCGCTTACGATCGGCAGCGGAGGACAGTGTGTTCTGGGTAGGCTTCTTCCCCGCATGTGCATGTAGGTATCTGTGTCAGACTTGCCAGGTTTAAGTTCGTGTTGTTTGTGAGCGTTATAACGGTACTTTGCGGGCAGGCGTTTCAATTAGCATCATACTAATTAAAATCGGGGATAAATAGACTTTATTTTGGAAGAATTAAAAAGGGGAAAGTAATACGAAACTTTAATAACTGCACAGTGTTACTAAGAAACAAAATAATGAAAAGTAATAAAAAGCAAAGTAGCAAAGACCAAGCGGGACAGAAAGATATAGCGGCGTGTTTGTTTTTTAATACATATAAAAAAACATGTAACACATTATGGAGCTCTCTACCTTCAGTTATCGCGATCGGGCTAGTTGATGAAAAAGTGGTACGCGACTGCGAAATTTGTTAATGAGATTATTTAAAGACTCTTCCAGCACGTTTAAAATACATTACGTGTGACGAAGTGATCATAGACGTTTATTGTCGGGTGAAGTGAAAATGATTCCGACAACATAATTCGAACTTTATGTTAGCTGGGAAAAATACTTTTGAGAAACTTATGTGGTTGTGGAGCCCACGAAAGTTGCACGCAACGGATAGCTATAGTTTCCGTAATTCTGCATTTTATAAAATTGTGAAACGCGTGTGCGCGGACCATTAAGAGAATCTTATCCTTGGACGGTTGCGGGGGTAACTGATACAAACAACGCGCCAGCATAAAAATAGTTCGCTTATTAACTACCAGATATTAATTAACGGGGACCTAAAATACTAAAAACAGTGAATACACCGTTAAATTGAATCCTGCGTGTGAAAGACATTCATATCGAACATTTCGAGAGCGAAGAATAGACATTTAAGTGCCGAATTGATAGCCTGGGTCGTGTCGATATTTGGACATTAGGTGACACGCGTTATTCAGAACACGATATCGACCATTTTAAAACTGAGAAGAAGGATAGGATCATCACTCCCAATCCCGATTCATATTTCGTATTTAGTTAGTGAAGCGAAATGTGTTAATAAACAAACTACATTTCAATTTTATCCACGATTTTAGCTTCATTACGTAGTCTTAACTACATGATGAACAATATCTGTGGAAGTCGTATACAACGTACCGTTATAGTATTTAGCGAACCAATATTGTGGGACAACAAAAATGTAAATGCATGAAATTGTTCTTAGAACGGATGTATAATGTGTGAGTGCGACGAACTATATTGACAAACTTAACATCCATTACGTACTTGCGTGTTTATCTGCGAAAATGGTCCTTGCCGGTATATCAGCATAGAGTTCGAATAGAATCGCTGGAACATTGCAAACCATTCAGATTAATCGAACATCTACATACGCACAATGCTGGTATCATCAGGATGTGTTCTTTCTCCTCACCCCCGTGGCAGTAACTGAATTAAGAGTCAGCCGGGAATAACATTTAAATCAATTGACGACCATTGAGCTGGCGTCACGAATTTTCAAAGGTTCACCGCCATGTATGAAGGCGAGTGACACCACGAGTGTTAACGTCGATCGAGGGGCGTCGTCGTGATCGTATTGAATGACACTGAGCGGTCTCAGCGTGCGTGAGAAAGAGAGAGCGAGGAACGTGAGCGAGATGTGTTTCGGCCGGCAGCCGGTGGCAGGGCAGCGGGAGCCCGGGGCGTGGTGTGTCGGGGTCGAGGCCCGGCGCATCCGGCGCCGCCACCGCCGCGCCGGCTCAGCAGCGCCGGTGCCAGGCTCGGCGCTGGGCGGCGCCGCAGGTGGCTTCCGGCGGCGGTGGCGGCGGCGGAACACCGCGCTTTCCCACGGCGCAGCAGCCGCAGCGGGAGCGGGCCGCCGACACACCGAGGGACTTCACGGGAAAGAACAGCAAATAAGTCACCAGGTCCGGATCGAATCTCAGTTCGATTTTATAGGCGCAGCCTGTCCGCGGCTCGTGGTCTTGCGGTAGCGTTCTCGCTTCCCGGGTTCGATTCCCGGCGGGGTCAGTGATTTTCTCTGCCTCCAGATAACTGGGTGTTGTGTGTCTTTCATCATCATTTCATGCTAATTCACTCGCAAGTCGCCGTAGTGGCGCTAAAGAATTTGCGGAGCGGCTGCCGAACCGCCACGCGAGGGGTCTCCGGGCCACCAATGCCATACGCTCATTATTATTATTACGCCAATGGCTCCTTACCTTGCCTGCATTTATCGCAAATCTGTCGCCCAGCAAAATGTCCCAACCGACTAAAAAAACGCAGGTGATTCCAGTATGTAAGAAAGGTAAAAGAGCGGGCCCGAAAAATTAACAGATCAATATCCCTAACTTCTGTTTGCTGCAAAATCCTTGAACATATTCCGCGTTAGACTACCTTGAGACTGGGAAGTTAATGTCCACTAATGAGCATGGTTTTAGAAACCAAAACTCAGCTTCCCTTTTTCTCACATGATATACTCAGAGCTATGGAGGAAGAGCAGCAGGCACATTCCATATTTCTACGTTTTTCAGGAAAGCATTTCACATTATGCACCATTACATTCTGTTAACGAAGGTACGAGCATACAGAATAATTTCATAGATATGTGAATAGTTCGAAGCCTTCTTAAGGAATAGAACCCATTATATTGTCGTGGACGGTATCGCCAAGAGAACTCCAGAGCGACGTGACGGGACCGTTGTTCATCGTTATACAGGGTGGTCCATTGATAGTGACCGGGCCAAATACCTGTATCTCACGAAATAAGCATCAGCCAAAAAGCTACAAAGAACAACACCTGTCTAGCTTGAAAGATTTAACCAGAAGGCGCTGTGGTTGTCCCGCTAGATGGCACTGCCACAGCCCGAACTGATATCAACTGCGTTTTTTTAAAAATAGGAACCCCCATTTTTATTACATATTCGTGTAGTTCGTAAAGAAATATGAATGTTTTAGTTGGACCACTTTTTTCGCATTGTGATAGATGGCGCTGTAATAGTCACAAACGTGTAAGTACGTGGTATCAAGTTACTTTCCGCCAGTGCGGACGGTATTTGCTTCGTGAGACATTACCAGTGTTAAAATGGACTGTTTACCAACTGCGATATCGTGTTGATGTATGTCTATTGTGATCAAAATGCCCAACGGGCGTGTGCTCTGTGTGCTGCTCGGTATCCTGGACGACATCATCCAAGTGTCCGGACCCTTCGCCGGATAGTTACGTTATTTAAGGAAACAGGAAGTTTTCAGCCACATGTGAAACGTTAACCAACACCAGCAACAAATGATGACGCCCAACTAAGTGTTTTTAGCTGCTGTCGCGGCTAATCCGCACATCAGTAGCAGACAAATTGCGCGAGAATCGGGAATCTCAAAAACGTCGGTGTTGAGAACGCTAACCAACATCGATTGCACCCGTACCATATTTCTATGCACCAGGAATTGCATGGCTCGACTTTGAACGTCGTGTACAGTTCTGCCACTGGGCACAAGAGAAATTACGGGACGGTGACAGATTTTTTGCACGCGCTATATTTAGCAACGAAGCGTCATACACCAACAGCGTTAACGTAAATCGGCATAATATACACTATTGGGCAACGGAAAATCCACAATGCCTGCGACAAGTGGAACATCAGCGACCTTGGCAGGTTAATGTATGGTGCGTAATTATGGGAGGAAGGTTAATTGGCCCCCATTTTATCGATGGCAATCTAAATGGTGCAATGTATGCTGATTTCCTACGCAATGTTCTACCGATGTTACTACAAGATTTTTCACTGCATGACAGAATGCCGATGTACTTCCAACATGATGGATGTACGGCATACAGCTCGCTTGCGGTTGAAGCGGTATTGAATAGCATATCCCATGACAGGTGGATTGGTCGTCGAAGCACTATACCATGGCCCTCACGTTCACCAGATCTGACGTCCACGGATTCCTTTCTGTGGGGAACGTAAAGTTGAAGGATATTTGCTATCGTGATCCTCCGACAACATGCGTCAGACCATTGTCAATTTATATGCGAACATTACGGAAGTTCTAACTACTCGCTGTTGAGAGGAATGTCGTTACACGTATTGCCAAATGCATTGAGGTTGACGGACATCATTTTGAGCATTTATTGCATTAATGTGCCATTTACAGGTAATCACGCTGTAACAGCATGCGTTCTCAGAAACTATAAGTTAACAGAGGTACATGTATCACATTGGAACAACCGAAATAAAAAGTTCAAACCTACCTACGTTCCGTGTTTTAATTTAAAAAACCTACCAGTTACCAACATTTCGTCTAAAATTGTGAGCCATATGTTTCCGATAATACAGCGCCATCTATCACAAAGCAAAAAAAGTGATCCAACTAAAACATTCATATTTCTTTACGCACTACACGAATGTGTAATAAAAAATGGGGGTTCCTATTTCTTAAAAAACGCAGTTGATATCCGTTTGACCTATGGCAGCGCCATCCAGGGGGCCAACTATAGCGCCATCTGGTTTCACCCTTCACGCTAGACAAGTTTCGTTCCTTGTAGTTTTTTCGTTCGACGCTTATTTCGAGATATATGTAGCCCGGTCACGATCAATTGGCCACCGTGTATACGTAAATGATCTGGCGGACAGGGCGGGCAGCAATGTGCGGTTATTTGCTGATGTCGCCGTGGTATATGGTAAGGTGCCGATGTTGAGTGACAGTAGCAAGATACACTCCTGGAAATTGAAATAAGAACACCTTGAATTCATTGTCCCAGGAAGGGGAAACTTTATTGACACATTCCTGGGGTCAGATACATCACATGATCACACTGACAGAACCACAGGCACATAGACACAGGCAACAGAGCATGCACAATGTCGGCACTAGTACAGTGTATATCCACCTTTCGCAGCAATGCAGGCTGCTATTCTCCCATGGAGACGATCGTAGAGATGCTGGATGTAGTCCTGTGGAACGGCTTGCCATGCCATTTCCACCTGGCGCCTCAGTTGGACCAGCGTTCGTGCTGGACGTGCAGACCGCGTGAGACGACGCTTCATCCAGTCCCAAACATGCTCAAAGGGGGACAGATCCGGAGATCTTGCTGGCCAGGGTAGTTGACTTACACCTTCTAGAGCACGTTGGGTGGCACGGGATACATGCGGACGTGCATTGTCCTGTTGAAACAGCAAGTTCCCTTGCCGGTCTAGGAATGGTAGAACGATGGGTTCGATGACGGTTTGGATGTACCGTGCACTATTCAGTGTCCCCTCGACGATCACCAGAGGTGTACGGCCAATGTAGGAGATCGCTCCCCACACCATGATGCCGGGTGTTGGCCCTGTGTGCCTCGGTCGTATGCAGTCCTGATTGTGGCGCACACCTGCACGGCGCCAAACACGCATACGACCATCATTGGCACCAAGGCAGAAGCGACTCTCATCGCTAAAGACGACACGTCTCCATTCGTCCCTCCATTCACGCCTATCGCGACACCACTGGAGGCGGGCTGCACGATGTTTGGGCGTGAGCGGAAGACGGCCTAACGGTGTGTGGGACCGTAGCCCAGCTTCATGGAGACGGTTGCGAATGGTCCTCGCCGATACCCCAGGAGCAACAGTGTCCCTAATTTGCTGGGAAGTGGCGGTGCGGACCCCTACGGCACTGCGTAGGATCCTACGGTCTTGGCGTGCATCCGTGCGTCGCTGCGGTCCGGTCCCAGGTCGACGGGCACGTGCACCTTCCGCCGACCACTGGCGACAACATCGATGTACTGTGGACACCTCACGCCCCACGTGTTGAGCAATTCGGCGGTACGTCCACCCGGCCTCCCGCATGCCCACTATACGCCCTCGCTCAAAGTCCGTCAACTGCACATACGGTTCACGTCCACGCTGTCGCGGCATGCTACCAGTGTTAAAGACTGCGATGGAGCTCTGTATGCCACGGCAAACTGGCTGACACTGACGGCGGCGGTGCCCAAATGCTGCGCAGCTAGCGCCATTCGACGGCCAACGCCGCGGTTCCTGGTGTGTCCGCTGTGCCGTGCGTGTGATCAATGCTTGTACAGCCCTCTCGCAGTGTGCGGAGCAAGTATGGTGGGTCTGACACAGCGGTGTCAATGTGTTCTTTTTTCCATTTCCAGGAGTGTACAAGACGACTTACACAATATTTCCAGATGGTGTGATGCATGGCATCTAACTCTAAATGTGTAAAAATGTAAGTTAATAAGCATAATTCTCAAAAATGAGATCGACGGGAAGTGCAAAATGGCTAAGCAGTGATGGCTAGAGGACAAATGTAAGGATGTAGAGGCTTGTCTCACCAGGAGTAAGATAGATACTGCTTATAGGAAAATTAAAGAGACCTTTGGAGATATGAAAACCACTTGTATGAACATCAAGAGCTCAGATGGAAGCCCAGTTCTAAGCAAAGAAGGGAAAGCAGAAAGGTGGAAGGAGTATACAGAGGGTCTATACAAGGGCGATGTACGTGAGGACAATATTATGAAGTGGATGTAGATGAAGATGAAATGGGAGATACGATACTGCGTGAAGAGTTTGACAGAGCACTAAGAGACCTGAGTCGAAACAAGGCCCCGGGAGTAGACAACATTCCATTAGAACTGCTGACAGCCTTGGGAGAGCCAGTCCTGACAAAACTCTACCATCTGGTGAGCAAGATATATGAGACAGGAGAAATACCCTCAGACTTCAAGAAGAATATAATAATTCCAATCCCGAAGAAAGCAGGTGATGATAGATGTGAAAATTACCGAACTATCAGTTTAATAAGTCACGGCTGCAAAATACTAACACGAATTCTTTACAGACGAATGGAAAAACTGGTAGAAGCCGACCTCGGGGAAGATCAGTTTGGATTCCTTAGAAATGTTGGAACACGTAAGGCAATACTGACCTTACGACTTATGTCAGAAGAAAGATTAAGGAAAGGCAAACCTAGGTTTCTAGCATTTGTAGACTTAGAGAAAGCTTTTGACAATGTTGACTGGAATACTCTCTTTCAAATTCTGAAGGTGGTAGGGGTAAAATACAGGGAGCAAAAGGCTATCTACAACTTGTACAGAAACCAGATGGCAGTTATAAGAGTCGAGGGACATGAAAGGGAAGCAGTGATTGGGAAAGGAGTGAGACAGGGTTGCAACCTCTCCCCGATGATATTCAATCTGTATATTGAGGAAGCAGTGAAGGAAACAAAAGAAAAATTCGGAGTAGGTGTTAAAATCCATGGAGAAGAAGTAAAAAGTTTGAGGTTTGCCGATGACATTGTAATTCTGTCAGAGACAGCAAAGGACATGGAAGAGCAGTTGAACGGAATGGATAGTGTCTTGAAAGGAGGATATAAGATGAACAGCAACAAAAGCAAAACGGGGATAATGGAATGTAGTCGAATTAAGTCAGGTGATGCTGAGGGAATTAGATTAGGAAATGAGACACTTAAAGTGGTAAAGGAGTTTTGCTGTTTGGGGAGCAAAATAACTGATGATGGTCGAAGTAGAGAGGATATAAAATGTAGACTGGCAATGGCAAGGAAAGCGTTTCTGAAGAAGAGAAATTTGTTAATATCGAGTATGGATTAAAACGTCAGGAAGTCGTTTCTGAAAGTATTTGTATGGAGTGTAGCCATGTATGGAAGTGAAACATGGGCGGTAAATAGTTTAGACAAGATGAGAATAGAAGCTTTCGAAATGTGGTGCTACAGAAGAATGCTGAAGATTAGATGGGTAGATCACATAACTAATGAAGAGGTATTGAATAGGATTGGAGAGAAGAGAAAATTGTGGCACAACTTGACTGGAAGAAGGGATCGGTTGGTAGGACATGTTCTGAGGCATCAAGGGATCACCAATTTAGTATTGGAGGGCAGCGTGGAGGGTAAAAATCGTAGAGGGAGACCAAGGGATGAATACACTAAGCAGATTCAGACGGATGTAGCTTGCAGTAGGTACTGGAAGATGAAGAAGCTTGCACAGGATAGAGTAGCATAGAGAGCTGCATCAAACGAGTCTCAGGACTGAAGACCACAACAACAACCATAAGTTGGAAGATCGAAACTGTAATGTTAGGATACAGTATTGTTAGTGTCCTGCTTGACACAGTCAAGTCGTTTAAATGTCTGGGCGTAACGTTTTCGGTATATTGGGAGAATTTTAGGGAAAAGTGATTCACCTGTAAAGGAGAGCGCTTACAGGAGGCTGCTGCGACCTATTTTTGAGTACTTCTTTGGTGTTTGAGATCTTTACAGGTCGGACTGAAGGAAGACATCGAAGCAGTTTAGAGGCTGGCTTCTACATTTGTTACCAGTAGTGTTACGGAGATACGTCGGGAATTCAAATTGGAATTCCTGGAGGGAAGGCAACATTATTTTCCAGAAACACTGTTGAGAAAATTTAGAGACCCTGCATTTGAAGCTGACTGCCGAACAATTCTAATGCAGCCAATATACATACAGGACCACGAAGATAATATACGAGGAATTTTGGCTGATACGGACACATATAGACCGTCGTTTTTCCCTCGCTCTGTTTGCGAGTGGAACAGGGATAGAAGTGACAAGTAGTGGTACAGAGAAAGAAGTTTGTTTGTGGCCCCATCCTCCGCAGCAAGCATATAAATACTTGTTTTGCAAATCAAACTGCCTTTTCCTGCTGCTAATTATTTTATTTAATCCATGCGCGTTTCGCCTTCTACTGTTTTAAGGCGTCATCAGTGGGATATATAACGATACAGTTTTGTTAGTTATAGATTATCAAACAGTTAACTTCGCGATTTTTTGTAAAATTGTAATTACTTACGATTTGCTGATCTGCGTTTCCTCACATCTGGTCTGGAGACCGCACAACCACTTTTATCACTGTTCTATATTCACCTCTTCGTGTTTTCGCCCTCCACACGCTGTTCACCAGGTTTCTCACTCTTTTTTGTGGTGGACTATCGTTATTCTGTCACTAGATACAACTACACTTCTTTTGTATCGAGTGACAGAAGAACATTTATTTACACTAAAGAGAAAAAAGAGTTATACAAAGGTATTATATGACTTGCTCCACACACTTGACAACTCAGTGAGAATAACGGTCCAATAACTCCATATCGGCCAGTTCGTAAGCCCTTTATCCTCGTCCTTTGCCACGTATCCACATCACCATTTCGTTCGATACCGAGGGGCTATTCGAATACAGTTGAAGAGCCTCTACAATGATGATCTAGTTTAGGGGGAATACCAAGTGGGCTGAGGTACGAAAGGGAATTTGGATTGAGGGCGGAAGAGTGTTAGGTAGTGCGTGCAGCTATACAAAGCCACTGTGCCAGGGTGGCGTAGTGGGTAGCACATCTGCCTCGTGAGGAAGAGACCTGGGTTCGATTACTGGACTTGGCAAAAATGTTCATTTGTCGCTTCAGCCTGCACATGTACAAAATTTATTCACACTAAGGAGAAGAAGATCATAAAAAAAGATATTACATTAAATAACACTACTAAGCCGTGACTTCCTCCCACCCTGGACAACCTCCAACGATACACTCAGTTGGAATGGCCTCGTAATTTCCCTTTGCTCTGGAGTAGTGACAATAACAGTTCAATAAACTCCATCCCTCACCTTCGTTCCACACATATCGGGGCAAGAAATTTTCTCGGAGAGGGAACGATGTCGCCGATTCTCATCTTGTGGCTTCTACCGACGTTCTGAATTTGATGAAAGCTCCTGAGTAACTGTACGTAGGCTTTGCTCCAGTGATCCAGAACTGACGCCGCTTGGATTGTTTTACTAAGTCAGTTGACATCGAGAGCTCGATTCCTCTCAATAAGGAACTCAGAAGAATCACTGTAGACGCAGAGGGACTTCAAACTGTTCTTCGAAGTATCGAAGCTGCAATCAACTCAAGACCTATCTCTTAGACTGACGACAAAGTAACTGCAGCAGTGCACTTCCTGGTAGGAGGAAGACTTGCTACTTTACCGAGAGCAGTCGAGTCCTCAAAGTCAGCTGACTTCGTAATACACTCATGCTCATAAATTAAGAATAATTGTGGTGTTACACAATGTGGCACTATCCAAAACTAGCGCTAACAGCATAGGCACATAGGGAACACACACGACACGGATCTGTAAGTCCACGGTATTGGTGATAAGTTGAGAAAACCGTCCCGAAACACATGTGCTACAAAACGCAACTGTTCCCTGTGCATGTGCCCCGACGTCATTATGGGATATGATCACCAAGCACACGTACACAGGCCGCACAACGGGTTGATCTACTCTGGATCAGGTGGTCGAGCAGCTGCTGGGGTATAGCCTTCCATTCTTGCACCAGTGCCTGTCGGAGCTCCTGAACTGTCGTAGGGGTTTGAAGAAGTGCAGCGATACGTCGACCGAGAGCATCCCAGACGTGCTCGATGGGGTTTAAGTCTGGAGAACAGGCAGGCCACTCCATGGAGACAACTGTTCCAGTGGTTGCGGTAACGTCCCCAGCAAGGCTACTGTAACACTCCGTGGCCGTCAGCGGGCACTGTTAGTGAGATATCGGTCTTCTTGTAGGGTTGTAAACTGTGGACGTCCCACGCTGTACCGCCTGGACCGTTTCCTGTCTCCTGTAATCGTTGCCATAATCTTAAGATCACACTTTGTGGCACACGGACGTCCCGTGCTACGACCTGCTGTGTTCGACCAGCCTCCAGTCGCCCTAGTATTCTACCCCTCATAACGTCATAAATATGTGTTCTTTGAGCCATTTTCAACACACAGTCACCATTAGCACGTCTGAAAACGTCTGCACACTTACTCGCTGCACCGTACTTTGACACGCACCAATACACCTCTACGTATGTGGAATGCTGCCAGCGCCACTGTGCGACCGTGCGGCGACCGCAGGTCAAATGGACCTCATGGTCATACCCCGAGGTCATTTAAACCCGAAAACCGCCAAGAAGAGCGTTGTCTCACCATGTATCAGCATTATCCTTAATTTATGAGCATGATAGTAGAATTGAAGCTCCACGAAAAACTAACAGAGGACTTCTGGAATCGTCGGAGCAAAGACTACTTACTGCTGCTCAGGAGCCTTCATCAAGTTCAGAGCCACAGGATCGGAAACGGCGACATCGTCCTTCTCCAAGAATACGTATTGCCCCGACTTGAGTGAAAAAGCACGAGGGATGGAGTTTATTGGACTGTTATTCCCACAACTACTGTTCAAAGAGAGATTACTAGACCAATGTACCGTTGTAGGTTGTCCAAAGTGGGAGGATGTCGTCGCTTAGTAGTATTATCTAATATAGTTTTGTATGACTGTTCTTCTCCTTGGCGTGAATAAATTTTGTACATATGCAGACTGAAGATACAAATGAAATTTTTTACCGTGTTCAGCATTCAAACCCGTGTCTCTTGTTCTTGAGACAGAAGCCATTTTGCATAGTGGTTTCGCACAACTGCGCGCACTACCCTAGCACACGTCCCTCGTCAATCCAAATTCCCACTGACACCTCAGCCCACTTGGTATTTTCCCTGAACTCGAAGAGCATTGCAGAGGCTCTCAAGCTGTATTGGAATAGCACCTCGGCATCTAACGAAATCTGAAACCCAGCCATGTGTGCTTTAATCAGATGATACCACATGGTTCCAGAGACCCCTTCAGATGACTTGAAAAGGTCTCTAGAACCATATTCTTTCATTTAAATAAATGTGCCAAACAATAACTAGAACCTGAGGCCAAATAGAGCGGACGCTCTCAGTGGCCCCGGTCATAGTCCCTCAGAGTGGGGAACGAAAATGGAAGAAAAGAAACCTCGGGTTCAGAGTGGTGGAGTGGTGAACGAGCGCACACTCCAGGAAGTGTCTCTGCCTCGGTGGGCGGCATCTCCCTGCACTGCCGCGGAGGATTTCCGCAGCTCGCTCGGCCGCCCCCTGTGCTTCCGCGGTAGCGGGCGCGCATTTGCACACAATGCCGGATTACACTTTCAGATGAGAGCTGTAACCTAATTACGGGACGCGAGGGGAGCCACACAACCCCTGTGACCCGTGCCGACTCGGATGCAACGGCGTCCGGGGTCGAGGGGATTTGTGTCGAAGGAGGAGGCAATTAGTTCGTCGGTCTCGCTGGGCACGGCAAAAACCACCCACCTGGCCTACCGAGAGAACACTTTTCTTACCTCTCTTTACACTGAAAAGCTTCCTACTGGCTTTTAGATTTCATCTCAATACATAACTGGTTTCACCTCAGTGTTAATGTTCTGAAAATAGTCACTACCCTTTGTAAACAAAATTTTGACCCATGAATGAATATTAACGCGAACAGGATTCTATTTATGAGATATTCGGATGTAAGGAGGATTGTCAAAGGGCAAGCATAAATATAGAGACACGTGAACATTTGTTTAAGCAATGCATAATCACAACCATACATCCAAATCTTTTAACACATCCTGAAAGTACATTTCTTCCTCTCTTCTATAGAGAATGTGTGGAGTGGAAATGTAGACTCCACATTGTATGGCCTGTTACCTACTTACAACAAGCATTAATCGCAATAGTCATTACCAACGTAGAAAGACAGGATCATCACGTCTTTCGAAGTTCTCAGCAGCTCAAATCTACATTGTATTTGCTGCAATGTGCGTGCAAAAAAGTATCATATAATCTGACAGTGGTAGATTCTCCGTATAACAATTCCACTGAAGACATTCATTGAAGCGAGCTCGCCGGCCGGGGTGGCCGAGCGGCTCTAGCCGCTACAGCCTGGAACCGCGCGACCGCTATGGTCGCAGGTTCGAATCCTGCCTCGGGCATGGATGTGTGTGATGTCCTGAGGTTAGTTAGGTTTAAGTAATTCGAAGTTCTAGGGGACTGATGACCTTAGAAGTTAAGTCCCATAGTGCTCAGAGCCATTTCAACCATTTTTTTGAAGCGAGCTCGTCTGAATTGCTGGTTGTGCACAAAGGCTAAAAAGGCGCATGGGAGCTGACAATGGAAACGTGATAAGTTATAAATAAAACTTCCTGGCAGATTAAAACTCTGTCCTGAACCGAGACTCGAACTCAGGACGCTTACCTTTCGCGAACGAGTGCTCAAGCGACTCTTTGTTATGCCACTGAGAATCGATCCCCTGATCTCGTTGTTTCCGGGCATGTGCTTTCCCGCTTTATTTCGCCTAGCCATTATGTTTCTTTTAAAGGCTACTTCTACTTGACACCGCCACTTTTACAGTTCCATAAAAACAGAACTATTCCTCTTCAGGCGTTGTCCCTAATTGTCTCCAGAAACTCCCTAGGCGATATGGTCCACGGTGCTATAGCTCTTTTTTAATTCCTTTGTTATAATTAATTAGTGTGTACAAATGAAAGTCCTATAAAACATAACGTTACAAAAAATGGCTAATCCAAGGGGAAACAAATTTAACATTTGTATATTATTTCTGCTACTCCAGCTGAAACAATCTTTCGTCAAGTTCTGGTGCAAAGCTAACTTTCCTTGTCCACTGCCACTGGCGTTTTCTGTCTCAAAGAGCGTCGCGTGGAAGATCTACAACAGACTCATTCTGCTTTTCTAATGCCTCAGTGAATGCACCTTCCCCAGGAACCAGCCAGTCTCTTTCCTGACGTAATGAACTACGGAAGTACGACTCGGATGTGATTTGAGCCAAGACCTATATTAACTGATGGGTTAAATAAAGCATGGGCTTGATCATTGTACATATAACCAAGCCTGCCAAGCAACATTCTCAACATAAAATCTTGTATATTCCACCGTCGAATGGGCTGTGAAGTAAACCATTAGCCAAAGCCGCTGTCTTTTCAAATCCTAGGCAGCGCCGATGCAATATGACTACCCCAGCGGCTGCAAAAACAAACATGTGCGCTCTCTCTCCCCGCCATGATCCTGACTGATCATTAAGGAACCGTTCCAGAGTAGCGTGAACAGATATGATTTCGCTATACAGCCAAAGACTGTGTCATTTCTGTCAGACAAAAGCAGTGCATACAGCTTCTTTGCATTATGCCAACGGCTTACAACTCACGTAGTGATAAATGTAATGAAAGACAAATTTTGGCTTTCTAAACTTAGCGGTATGCAAAACACAATAAATTTATTTTTTACTACCCAGACCTGTTTCGATATCTATGTGCGATCTCCAATGGGCCTCCTTTATTTCCGTAAAATATCACATAAATTCGTAATTGATCTTCGATTTTAAGCCTAAAATTAATAACACGTGCGTTTTGTGTAATTTGTTTCGAATTGTTCAGGTGGAATGACATTACTTGCTTACTTGCGGAAATGAATTTTTACAGATCGGCTTGTTTTTATGCCTTTTTACCGTTTTGACAGAAAGTTATCTGCAAAGTTTTCATGAAGGGATCTGTTTGTTTTTGAAATCCTTTTTCGTGAGCACTGGTTATGTATCTCATTTTCCCATCAGTTGTGCAACTTCGATGCATTTATTTATTTATTTATTTATTTGCTGTTCCTACTGTACACTCTTTTCAACGTCTTTCTTAAATACCCTCTCATTTCACACTTTTTTTTACACAAAATTTGGTTGAACAAACGCTTAAGTCGCCATGTCCATAGAGGAGTGCTATTACCGTCTCTGCTCTCTTGTTCATAGTATTGTAGTTTTGTTTCTGTTCAGCGTGGCGCTAGTATTGAATGTTCGGTGCCACTTACTGTGGCATGTCTGCTCGAAAAGAGTTTCAGATCCAAGCCAGACGATATGACAGATATTTTTAACAAACGGGTTCACTCTTTTTAAGATCCTCAGTCATGGCACCGAAAAACCGAAGAAAGAAGGCTAAAAGACGGAAGCAATACGTAGAAGAGCAAAACAAAGAAAACGGACTTCATCACAGCATTACAGTAAGGGAAGAAGAATGAAGATAACATAGTAGATATGCCACTGAAAGAAGAATCTGACAGAGTACTGAAGGAATTAAGTCGAAATAACGGACGTAGAGCAGACGACATTCCCACAGAGCTATTACGATTCTTGGGAAAACATACCACGACAAAAATATTCCACTGGTAAGTAAGATGTATGAGACATGTTAAATTACCTCAGACTTCAAGAACAATGTATTAATCCACTTTCAAAAAAGGGAGGCTCTGAGATGGGCGAATATCACAAAACCATCAGTTTTTAGTTCATTGTTGTAAAACTTGGACACAAATAATTACTAGATGAGTGCAAAGACTGCCAGAAGCCGACCTCGGAGAAGACAATCAATGTGGGTTACAGAGAAATGTAAGAACACGAGGGGCAATACTGACCCTATAACTTATCTTGGGGAAAAGATTGAAGAAAGGCATGCTAACGTTTATAGCAATTATAGATAAATGGAAATTTTCTACAGTAATGACTAGAACACACTATTCACATTTTAAAGCTAACAGGGATCAAATATACAAAGCGGAATGTTATCTACAACTTCTGCGGAAATCAGATAGGAGTTATGAGGGTCAGAGAGTAAGAGCGGGATGCAGTAGAGGGTGAGGCAGCGTTGTTCCGTGCTCCGGATGCCATTCGGTCTGTAAAATGGGCTATGAAGGAAATCAAGGATAAATCTAGAAAGGCAAAGAGAAGATATCAAAACTTTGAAGTCTGCCGATGACACTATGACTCTGTCGCAACCCGCAATGGACTTGAAAAATTACTTGAGCGGAATGGGCAGTGTCTGGAGAGACGTTGTAAGATGAATATAAACAAAAGAAAAGCTAATGTAAATGAGTGTAATCAAATTAAATCAGACGATGATGAGGGGATTAGAAAAGGAAATTAGACACTAAAAGTAGTAGATGTGTTATGCTATTTGTAGAGATAAATGATTAACGATGACCGAAGTAGAGAGAATATAAAATGCGGACTAGCTATACCAAGAAATGTTTTTTTTCTGAGAAAGAGAAAACTTCTGAGATTTGGTGCTGCAGAAGAATGCCGAACATTAGGTAGATAGATTGCGTAACTAGTAAGGAGGTAATGAACTGAACTGGGGAGAAAAATTACGGTTCAAATTGATTAAAAGATGGGATCGGTTAACAGCACTCGTGTTGAGACATCGAGGAACTGTCAGTTTGGTAACGGGAGGGAAACATGGTGTTTAAACCTATAGACGTAGATCAAGGGTTGACTACTGAAAACTTTCAGGGATTAGGCCAAATTATATCGTCCTCAGAATTATATACTGGTTTCGTATTAACTTGTTGTTTCCGTACTTCCCACACCTCTTTGCATCTAGCAAAGAACTTCCTTTGTGCATCTAATCGCACTGTTCATTCGCCTGCCAACATATCCCATCTTCTTCCACTTGATTTTGATTATTCCAACCTGTTACCCGATCCATTTGTTTGCTTCTCTGTCTTTTCTAGTATTCTGTACCTTGCATATCTACACTGCAGGGGAAAAAAGGGAAAAACTGAGCAACCTTCAGTTTTGAACGATTTCGCATTAAAAGTCTTTCCGCTTCAGACACACTGGACATATGTTTGACATTGTTGCTTTGTTGCTGCTTATTGAAGTCAGCTCCTCTGTACTGAGTTACTGAGTAACAATTTTCGTTGTGAACAACGTATAGATATCAAATTTTAAAGTATGAAAATACTTACTAGCGCTGCCCTTATATAAAAATCACTTTGTTTTAAAATACCGTTCACGCTGCATCGCTATGGGCACTTTCTTTAAATTAATTTTTTTTAACTCTCGACCACCACTTGCACAGCTGTGGCTGAACCATTACGTGTCTGCATTTACTATAGCTATGAGCTACGATTAGTGTATATTTTCCTGGACACAGTATGGTTCTGCCGATACCTATCTGAGAGTAAGTGCGTTTCTGATGTTTCTGTTCACTGTCTGTCAGGTTACGTGTGATTTACGTGCGTTATCTAATGTGACTGCGTTGCACTAAGTTTCTTATTACAGCGCGCTGTGATATGTTTGTGTCTGTTGTGTTTCATTTTGTGTAATGTGTTTCACTGAGTCTTTCTACATAAATCTGCACTTATTCTGAAGTGGAATTGTTTCATGTTTCGTGGTGTTCACTTACGTATTGTTCTCCGCAGCGATCAGTCGGTTAATCTAGGTATTAATCAGTCCTACTGTAGTTAAAATTGACACATAGGCCTTGTTAACTGTGAGTTGAACTTCAAAGCGTGTTTCAACCCAACGGAATTTATTTTGGACACACTAGTGATGTCGTCGGATAGTTGCAGGCAGTCGGTGTGTTGTGCCAGACAGTTAAAGATTACGTATTACGATGTGAAACCATTTTTGGCACACATATTTTGCACCTTATGTGATAAAAATATGTAAAACGAACGGAACAGTTTCGCCATAACCTTATCCCACAGCAGAATGACTATAGCGAAATGCAATGGCTTAAGATCACATGGTTACACTTTTTCCAACGATCTGTCCCCTTCCTCAGAAGGCCGACCACTAACGCTTCGAAAGGTTCGTGCAGGTGGAGTACAAAGAGAGAGGAACGAATTGCTGTTGGTTATGCTACGTGCGATGTTTTTCTCTATTTTTTACTAGGGGTATTCAGTTCTACAAGGTAATTCAAAATTGCTATTACAGGCTTCTGTGGGCTGCATAAGGGAATTTGTAAATGAGGTTTCGATAAGGAACCCATGTCCGGAAATGTACCGTTGGATATAAAATGTTTGAAGTTCGAACCAGATTGACATTTCCCATTTCACGGTAGGCACGCAAGCTGAGAAGGGGGCGCCGTCGTCAGAACCTATTGTAATACGAGTTGTGTTCAAAAAATTCCGAAGCTTTATCCACAAAATTTTTCTACGCCTACCTTTTACTTCTGCTTCGAAGTACTCTCCTTCACAATTAATGCGCCGCTCTCATGCCGTTTCCACTTCCGGAAGCAGTCTTGCCACGCCTCTTGCTGGATGGCGCGAAGCGTCGTGTGTGAATTTTCCTTTATCTCTTCTATCGTTGCAAATATTCGTTTTTTCAACATGGTTTCCACCTGTGGGAGTAAAAAACAAGTCCGCAGGGGCCGGGTCTGGAGATTATGAAGGGTGAGGCAGCACAGTGATTTCGTTTTTTAGTGCAATAGCCGCGCAACAACAGGGATGAATGCGCGGGTGTGTTACCGAGATGCAAGAGCCATGAATTGTCTCGCCACATTTCGGGCCGTTTCCTTCTCACATTTTGTCGCAGACTTCGCAGCCCTTCCCACTAGTACCATCAGTTTGTCCACGTGGCATGAATTCATGAAGGACTAATCCTTCAAAGTCGAAGAAAACCGTCAGCCTGCGTTTGACATTTGACCTGACCTGACGAGCCTTTTTTGGTGATGGAGAACTTTTCCTGACTCATGGTAAAGACCGACCCTTGGTCTCAACATGGTAACCGTGGACCCAGTTCTCATCACCATTTGTGACTCTCATCTCGTTCTCATTTGCGCGTGCCAAAAGCTCTTCACACATTGCGAGGTGAAGGTCTTGCTGGTCTTGACTCATGAGTCGGGGGACGAACTTTGCGGCGACGCGATACATCTCAAGATGCCGTGTCAGGATATAATGATATTATTCAACAGAAATGTTACACTTTCTCGGACAGTGAAACTTCGCTGACGTTCCGGACATTAGCGTCGTCGGTGGACGTCGAAGAGCGTCCTGAACGAGCGTCATCTTTAACTTCCGTCCGGCGATTTTTATACCGTGTGAACCATTCCTAACACCGAGTACAGTTCAATCACCCATCACCACCGTACGCTTCCTGCATCATTTGGTGTGTCTCTGTAAAGGTTTTCCTGAGTTTCGCGCATAATTTGATGCAGACGCGTTGATCCTTTAATTCTATCCTCTCAAAATTCACAAACTGTGCGATGAAACATTCAATACAGCAGTGAACAATAACTAACAGACATACAACAATGAAACTTTGGCGCGTGCAGGGATGTAAAACACTTTTCGCTCCTACACACCACTGGCAGCAAATTACGAATGTTCCGCGACTTTTTTGAAAAGACCTCGTATATATGACATAACATTAAGACCTTCGTCCGAATACGAGACCCCGACTGCAAGAAACTTGTACGTTTGGAACTAGAAGGGTTGGCTGTGGCGCTCCACGAACCAGCTAAACTCTACATCTACATCTACATCTACGTGATTACTCTGCTATTCACAATCAAGTGCCTGGCAGAGGGTTCAATGAACCACCTTCAAGCCGTCTCTCTACCGTTGCACTCTCGAACAGCGAGCAGGTAAAACGAGCACTTAAATTTTTCTGTGCGAGCCCTGATTTCTCTTATTTTATCGTGATGATCAGTTCTCCCTATGTAGGTACGTGCCAATAGAATGTTTTCGCAATCGGAGGAGAAAACTGGTTTTTGAAATTTCATGAGAAGGTCCTGTCTCAATGGAAAACGCCTTTGTTTTAATGATTGCCACTCCAATTCCCGTATCATGTCTGTGAAACTGTCTCCCCTATTTCGCGATAATACAAAACTAGCTGCCCTTCTTTGTACTTTTCGATGTCATACGTCAGTCCCACCTGATGCGGATCCCACACCGCACAGCAATACTCCAGAACAGGGCGGACAAGTGTAGTGTGAGCAGTCTCTTTAGTAGACCTGTTGCACTTTATAAGTGTTCTCCCAATGAACTGCAGTCTTTTGTTGGCTCTACCCACAATATTATCTATGTGATGGTTCCAATTTAGGTTATTTGTAATTGTAATCCCTAAGTTTTTAGTTTAATTTACGGCCTTCAGATTTGTGTGACTTACGCGTAATCGAAACTCAGCGGATTTCATTTAGTACTCATGTGAATAACTTCACACCTTTCTTTGTTCATGGTCAATTGCCACTTTTCGCACCATACAGATATCTTATCTAAATTATTTTGAAATTCGTTTGGTTCATCTGATGACTTTACAAGACGATAAATGACAGCATCATCTGCAAACAATTTAAGACGGCTACTGAGATTGTCTCCCACGTCGTTAATATAGATCAGGAACAATAGAGAGCATATAAGATTTCCTTGGGGAACGCAGGATATTATTTATGTTTTACTCAATGAGTTTCTATTACCACGAACTGTTACATTTCTGACAGGAAATCACGAATCCAGTCGCACAACTGAAGCGATATTCCATAGCCACGTAGTTTGGTTAGAAGACGCTTGTGAGAAACGTTGTCGAAAGCATTCTGAAATCTAAAAACATGAGATCAATTTGACATCCCCTGTCTATAGCACTCATTACTTCATGAGTATAAAGAGCTAGTTGTGTTTCGCAAGAACGATATTTTCTGAATTCATGCTGACTACGTGTCAATAAATCGCTTTCTTCAAGGTCTTCATAATGTTCGAATACAGTATTTATTCCAGAACCCTACTGCAAATCGACGTTAGTGATATGGGCCTGTAATTCAACGGATTACTCCTACTTCACTTTTTGGTGTGACTTGATCAATTTTCCAGTCTTTAGGTACGCATCTTTCTGTGAGCGAGCTGTTCTATATAATTGCTAGACGTGGAGTTATTGTATCAGCATACTCTGAGAGGAACGTGACTGGTATACAATCTGGACCGAAAGCCTTGCTTTTATTGAGTGATTTAAGCTGCTTCGTTACACCGAGAATATCTACTTCTATGTTTCTCATCTTGGCAGTTGTTCTTCATTGGAATTCAGGAATATTTACTTCGTCTTCTTTGGTAAAGAAGTTTCGGAAAATCGTGTTTACTAACTCTGCTTTAGTGACACTGTCGCCAGTGACTTCACCGTTGTTATCTCGACTTCGAGGAGGACGCCCTTCATCACGAAGATGATGAAGTCCTATACTCTTTGACAGAGCGTAGGGGTATGATGCAGGGGACCCGCACCGCCGTACTAAGCAAGGTCCTAGCGGAAGTGGTTTGCCATTGCCTTTCTCCGACCGTAATGGGGGTGAATGACGATGATGAAGACGACACAACAACACCCAGTCATCTGGAGGCACTTGAAAATCCCTGACCCCTCCGGGAGTCGAACCCGGGACGCCGTGCTCGGGAAGCGAGAACGCTACCGCAAGACCACGAGCTGCGGACTCATCTTGTAGAAAAGAACCCGAGGACACGTACTCGAAACATGATCCGATCCTTGAACTCATTCTACATCCAAACGGTAGATTCCTTATTTAAAACTTCATAGGACATACGGTTTTTATGGGCGTGCGTCGCGTTCTGTAAGTGCCGGCACGGTAGTTCAGCGTAATCGGTCAGAAGGCTAGCTGTCCTGTGAATAGAAAAACTGAGTTAAATATTCAGCGATCACGCTGAAGAACTGAGATGCGCCGTCCGCTTAAGCCAGTTGACCAGAATAGTGGCACCGAGCGAGGTGGCGCAGTGGTTAGACACTGGACTCGCATTCGGGAGGACGACGGTTCAATCCTGCGTCCGGCCATCCTGATTTAGGTTTTCTGCGATTTCCCTAAATCACTCCAGGCAAATTCCGGGATGGTTCCTCTGAAAGGGCACGGCCGACTTCCTTCCCCATCCTTCCCTAATCCGATGAGACCGATGACCTCGCTGTCTGGTCTCCTTCCCCAAACAACCCAACCCAACCAGAATAGTGGCGAGCAATATGAGGGGAATAGAAGGGTAGTGCGTGATTGAAAACAAAGGTCTCAGCATCGAATCCCGGTCGGATCACAGATTTATCGGTATGTCTTTAATTTTGCCTTCTTCTTTTAGATGTGAGTAGTACCCAGAAACAACACGTGGTGCGTATTCCATGTTAAAATGTAGATCCTCTTTCGTCGGTAGTATAACTGTGCTGGATTACAGACACGTCGAAGTGGCTTCCAATCGTAAGACTTGCACTAGGCTATTAAACCACACGAAATTCTTATCACCACAGGCTTTCTAGTCGATTGGATTCTTCTTCTGTGATCTTCATCTACTTTTCTTTTCGACGTTTCATCCGTTCTTCCTCTGATGAAGTGTTTAAACTACTGTAACATTTCCTTGATTCTTTCCACAAATCGTTGCCTCCTACAAAAGAACCGAGTGGCGATCGATATTTTTCATTTAAGGAACGTTGTTGTATTAATACGAAGGTCACTCCAAAAGAAATACACACTTTTTTAAAAAAAATCCATCTTTTATTCTACATGTTCGAAAGTTTTACAATGTGCAGACACATCCTTTAAGAACAATATTTTCATTTCTCCACATAATTTCCATCCCTGTCAACTGCCTTACTGCATACCGTTTTTATTGTTTGTTTATGAGCCACTGTCAACATCCTGGGAACCGACCTGGCATAAACCTTTTTTAACGCCAACGCTTTCAATATTCTGTTGTCCGCAGCTCGTGGTCGTGCGGTAGCGTTCTCGCTTCCCGCGCCCGGGTTCCCGGGTTCGATTCCCGGCGGGGTCAGGGATTTTCTCTCTCTCGTGATGACTGGGTGTTGTGTGATGTCCTTAGGTTAGTTAGGTTTAACTAGTTCTAGGGGACTGATGACCATAGATGTGAAGTCCCATAGTGCTCAGAGCTATTTGAACCATTTTTCAGTATTCTTCAAACACTTCATTCCCCTATCCCAACGTATCGTGACAATTCGTTCACTGTGATGCGTCTATCAGCAGTCACCGATTCGTTAAGTCTCTGCACATTGTCTGGAGTGTGTGCAGTACGAGGCCTGCCGCTGCGAGGACAATCCTCAATATTGCCGTGCCCGCTTTCATCACGTAACCTGGTTGCCCACCGACTAACTGTACTGCGATCGACAGCAGCATCTCAATACACCATTTTCATTGTCTTGTGGTCGTTTCCCACTGTCTCGTTTTCACAGCACAGGAATTCTATGACAGCACGTTGTTTCTGACGAACGTCAAGTGTAGCTGCCATCTTGAAGACATGCTGTGACGGCGCCACTCACAGGAACAGGTTGAACTAAGTTTGGAAACAAGCGGGAAGGATGTATCTACACACTGTAAAACTTTCACACATGCAGAATGAAAACTGTATTTTTACAAAAATAGTGTGCACTTCTTTTGGAGTGACCCTCGTATTTGCGACCATTCTGATTTTTGTTGTGAGTGTCAATATCGTAGTGCAACTAATTTTCTGTTACTCCTATTTTTTTCCATTCCTGGCGCATAGTATTTAAAATTTCAGTGTGTACTTACATGGACAAGTATTTCTCAGGACTGAAACAAAATTTTTCCCCTAATCAAGTCCATGATGGTTGTGTATTATGATGATACAACGATTAGTACCCTGTACCATCGAGAAATCTCTGTCACGCAACACATGGATTGTAAGTAGTCATAAGCTTTGTAATGATGTTGAAATGAAAACATCTTATGTATTATGTTTTGTAGTATGATACTGAAAAGATTTTTGTTGAGTTTTCTGTGTCATGGTGGGAGCCTGAGGCGTGTCAGCAGCACAAGCACCATTCTCTCCGTCGTCAAGCTGCCCTCTTCGCACGCCAACGGTGGCGTTAAAACCACTACCGGTTATCAAAGAAGAACTCGCGAAGTGACTCGCCCGATCCTACGTTAATAACTAAAACAAAATAGTAATGAAGTGAAATATATAACCAGTTCTTGTTTAAATATAACCACGATCAGATGAAATGTGTACATGTGAGCTACTGAATGTTTAATGTGTGGCAATTTTTGTAATTTATTTGGAGACTAATTTGTGAATGATTGGTTTGGAAAGACTATTATGTATCAGCCAAAGACGTTGAAGTTTCACTAACTATCCAGATTAAGTTTAGATCCTATACCGTGAAATCTTGGATCACACTGAAATTACGCGTATGAGATTTTGTGAATTTATTTCACGATAGTTTGAATAAAGCTGAGATTCTTAAGGTCTTTTCAAGGATAAATGAACTTTACATTCCTTCTCATGTGAAAAACTGTGAAGCACACGGTAAATCAGTTTTCGAATGACAGCTCTTGAGAGAATCCTTGCAATGAATACAAAACTTATACCAGTGACAATAACAGTATCTTTAAAAGTTGTAAGTTATGCTGCATACAGTGTTAATGTAAAAGTTTTATCATATTGAGGAAAGATCTCTTATAATATTCAGAAGTTGAAGCATTCACTAAGACAGAGAGCGCAGACTAATGGCAATCATGATCAGTGGATTAATTACGAACCTATTCACAAATAAATACTAACAGAACAGACAGATTTTGGCGTATTATTCACATGAAGCGAATGTCTCTGAGTTACTATACCATCAGTACCGTGATAAGGAGGTTTTGTAATCACAAATATATCAAAAGTTATCGGTAACAACAAGCTTACGCCCTCGAAGACGGACCGCCAAAATTGACCATGTAAATTATTTAAAATCTATCTGTGGAATTATTCAGTGGCGTGCACCTGTGGTATGAATTTCACATTATTGCAACAGCACATCGTATCTGAAACTTGACCCATTTCGTCGAGCAGTAAGAAGAATGGTGACCTACTGAAGTGTTTCACTCAGTGGATTAGTGCCGAATGAATTCAGTTCTACAATCTGAAAATGATTGTGTACTATTGGCTCTGGGTTAGAAGTGCAGTAGTTTTTCAACAAATGTGGAAACTAGTATTTAAACAACTGCCATTTATTTACTATATTACAATTGATAACACTAAACTATTTACACTTGCTTTGGATTTTAGCTGTCTGATGTTTGATAATACATACAAAATAATTTTTAAGTACACATTCATGGAAAACACCTATCTTTCATTCTTCTTCAAAGGAAACTGTGTTATACTTGAATCGATTCCTTACTGGTCGTCTTCATGCGAGAAACCTTGGTACACAAATGTTAAAGAAGACACCTAACAACTGCAGATTACACGTGTGAAGTCTGCATTACAACACTGCGCAAAAGCAGCTGCAGGAACATTACTCTAAACACATATTTAGATGGGAAGCAAGAAGTGGAGCAATAAATAGTGCTACGAATTAATCATTTCTCTCCATTACACAACGATTACATTCTGGAGTAAGATACCTTATATTTCGAATACACACAAATATTACTTTATTTAGATAAAATTTGTAAAACATTAACACGTTACATTTACAAAATGAAAAGACAACAAGCACAACAATAGGTATTGATACGGATAACGCTGGTATATGGGACATGATTCTTCTTGTTCTCACATCTGACTTTTTTTTCTTTTTTTTTTGGAGACTTTCTAACCAAAATTTTTGCGTGCTGATTATCATAGAAATAGAAATTTATAAATAGTTTCAAAGGAAATAAAACGCCATGATATGCATCCACCACGGCACACCAACAATAGCTCACAAGCATATATATACGGAGAGGTTTCCACTCTGTTCGTTCATTGGTGGAATTAAAGCCTTTAAACAATTACCGAAAAGATCACAAAATATGAGAATTTGCGTAGACTAGAGTCGGTGACGACGGCAGCCGGCGGCGGCAGCCACCAGCCGCGCCGACGCGGACGTCGACGGCGCTCAGCGCTGCGGAGAGTGGCACTCGTCGACGGACTCCGCCTCCTGGGGACCTCCGACCTCAGCCTCCGCGCCGTCCGGCTCCTCTCCAACCTGCCACACAACGCACATCGCACTACGCTTCAGATGAGAATTGGTGAGAACGGCAGCGCAGGCTCGCTCAGTACCAGCTTCTTGTTCGGCCAATAGTCACTCAGGTAGCGGTAATTTCCAAGAATGATTGCCTGTCGAAGTCGCAAACGATGCAAATCAAACGTGCGATTGTAAATCGATCATACTGCTCTGATGGCGGGCGTTATGAGTATGTTTACGGTGGTCACTAAAGCAACGACAAAAGAAGAGCGTTACAAAAATACTTGTCATTACAAAGGAGACGACTTATCTCACTCGTCGTCGGTTCGTCAGTGTTGTCGCCATGTGACAGTTCATGTGATGTGTACGCTACGGGAACAATTCCCTTTTTGCCATAGCCTGAGTAAACTCTGCCAATATCAGGCAAGAATATGGGTAGACTGCCAGTTGCATATCTTTTCCCCGCAAACGCAACTTGTGGAAATAGAGGTACTGAAACAAGTATAGTTCGTCTCCTTATCCTGAACGCCCTTCTCTTTTAATGGAAGACTGCACACATTTCCACAGCCGCTCGATGTTCTGCGTGTGCACACTGCGGTCATCCGAAGACACGAACTTCACAGAGTGGTTCACGAACTCGTGGTCGAATCCATCTGCTTTGAATGTTTTGCAGGACTGAGACCCCTCCGTAATGACTTTGCTACCAGGCAGTATGAAGTGCTTTACCAGACGCACTAAAGTGACCTTGACTGTGGACAATACTGTGATAATGAAACACTTCCGGGACTCGTTCTATTCCATTGAATACCCAAATGTGATCGATTTCACTCTTGGAAGGTCGTCCTCTCTGCTTCTTCCTTCTTGCTATGTGAGATTCGTCCACTTCAACAACTTTACTCTTTCCACCAATAGGTACAATGTCGTTCGTCACTGCCACATAACACACTTCTCTGCAAAACTCCAAATAGTCGCACACGGTAGTAGCAAGTAAGTCAATTTCCGATGCTCTTACTTGCAAGGTGCAGTCTCGAATCCAGCAAGATACAAGAATCAACGCTGGTCTGGATGGATAATTTGGAAGAGTCGAACCATGTATTTCTTCCTGATACTCATTCGTTTTCCGCACTGACCGCAATGAAACTGTAACGGTATTTCAGCATCGAAACTCTTCTTACCAAGTTTTACACACTTCGCACCACCACAGTCTACGCGGTCCCTCCTTTCCTCGTCCGATAGTACTGCATATTTGCGACAAAATGTGAAACAATTTTCTACGCTGGACTGGCATGGAATTAGATTTTTCCATGTGATAGAATCTGCCGAAGAAACATCAAGAACTCCAGATATCCCACTCAAATAGTTCAAATGGCTCTGAGGACTAAGGGACTTAACATCTATGGTCATCAGTCCCCTAGAACTTAGAACTACTTAAACTTAACTAACCGAAGGACATCACACAACACTCAGTCATCACGAGGCAGAGAAAATCCCTGACCCCGCCGGGAATCGAACCCGGGCGCGGGAAGCGAGAACGCTACCGCATGACCACGAGCTGCGGACTATCCCACTCATTATCGACATAAGTCGTCTGGATTTCCCTAGTGACTCACAAGTAATTCATGGAAGTAACTTAGAGCACCTAAGGGAACGGCGAAAAACAGATAAAAATGACGATTTCAAATAATTGATCATAATGCCCGCCACCAGTCGCATGATCGATTTACAATTGCACGGTCGATATGTATCGTTTGGACCCCGCGACTTCGATAGGCAATCATTCTTGGAAATTACCCAGATAGCAAACACAGACACACACAATTTATTGTCTTCTTTTTATCTTAGACACAATCAAAGAATATTTTAGACACCACCAAAAAAGAGCTATGTGCCGTGAAGAAATTATCCGATTGGGACGGAAATCGGTACACGTGATGTGCTTTTACAGACAAGTCATTATAATCTCACAAAAATTCGATAATTTATAAGGGAAAGAGTTTCTCAAACTGATCAAGTCAACAACGCATTGGCCCACCGCTGGGCCTCATGCAGGTAGCTATTCGTCTTGGAATTGATTGACAGAGTTGTTAGATGACCTCGTGGCGGATATCGTGCCAAATTCTGTCCAATAGGCGCGTTTGATTGCCAAAATCCCGAAATGGTTGGAGGGCTCTGTCCATAATGGTGATAATGGTGCAAACGTTCGAGGCAGACCCGGGCACCTTCCTGGCCAAGGTGGGGT
This sequence comes from Schistocerca gregaria, assembly GCF_023897955.1. NCBI lineage: Eukaryota > Metazoa > Arthropoda > Insecta > Orthoptera > Acrididae > Schistocerca > Schistocerca gregaria. The sequence continues at coordinate 305,517,805 of NC_064926.1, read as the reverse complement.
TCGGCAAGCACTACGACAAGGAGATGAAACTCTCGTCGTGTGTGGATGGGCATTATCTTGGTGAAATGTGAGCCTAGGATGGCTGGCCATGAAGGGTAACAAAACGGGTGTAGAACATCGTGATGTACCGCTGTGCCGTAAGGATGCCTTGGGGGAGAAACAAAGGGGTCATGCTACGAAAATAAATAGCACTACATACCATGACTCCCGGTTGTCTGACCGTATGGCCGGCGACAGTCAGGTTGGTATCCCAACACTGTCCAGAGCGTCTCCAGACACGTCTACGCTGGCCATCGGGATCATCATTGAAGACAATTCTACCCCAATCAATTAGATTCCATGCTGAAGTGATGCTTCAATTGCAATCCAGTCCAAACAATTACCAAGTGAGGGACTTCCTATATTTCTCAGAAATTCAAAGAGTACTGCATTACAGAAGGAACTGAGCAAATTTTAATAACGACAGGACTTCCTACAGCGAATGGTCAGGTTGAGAGGCTCATTTCGACTTTGGCTAAAATCATTGTTGAGCTCAGTACTGATGGCCATAATGAATGGAATGAGATGGAACCATGAATCCAACTTTCCATAAAGTTAACGTACCCACAGAAGTATTGGGAAAACACCATTTCAACTTTTGATAGTAGTTAAGATGCGCACACAGACTGATATTCACATCACAAAATTATTTACAGAAGATATTATTCATTCATTTGAAGAGAGACGCGGTAACCCTGAAGACCATGCGAAGCAACAAACTGACAAGGTGCGAGAAGAGAGCAATGCTAGATTCAACAAACGTCAGAAGAAAGCCACCGAGTACAAAGTTTATCACCTGGCGGTAATAAAACGAACACAAACTGGACCAACATCAAACGTGAAGGCGAAGAATCTAGGTCCACATCGAGTTACAGAAGTTAAATCAAATTATCACTGCAATGTGTGCCAGAACTACAATAGGTGCTGATTATTTATCATCAGGGTCGGACGCCTGTCAGGATGATCGAATGTGGGATGTGGACGGGGAATTTAAGGGTTTCCCGGACGATGAGAGTGGTAGCACGACGGGGCAGTTGAATACTAAAAGCAGTTCGGTGTGTTCAAGGGAAAACAATGTTCACTGAAAAATCTGACGTTTTTGGTTAAGTGCTTTTGTTCCTTTTGGACGGTCCAGTATTAAAGTTTGTATCGAGGAAATTAATGAACAGTTCTTCATGAAAGTCAGAACCGTTTCTTTTACTTTGTTATCCTTCTTGTTAGTGTAGTGGTAAGACACAACGCTTTGCAGCCTGAAATCTTCTAATTTCTGCCACTTCAGAAGTAAGGAGTCTAACAATCAATGGTTTTAAAAATGATAAGTATTGTGCACAAGTTTTAACTTCGTACAGAGTGGAGATGAAGCAAGAGTGTCTAGGGAGAGAATTGGTACAGGGCAAACATGTTTTGCAAGAAGTTTCTACACTCACTATGGAGAGTTAGCTTTCTTTTGTGAGAACAAACCGTAGGTAGCATTCGTGACGCATCTGGAACATGTACAGGACCACACACGCACAAGCACGCACGCACGCACGCACACACACATACACACACACACACACACACACACACACACGCACACACACAAGCGCGCGCGCACGCAAGCTCGCATGCTCTACACTCTAACACAACAAATAGACAGGAAATTGGCATTTAAGATTCATATGTGGCAAAGTAGATTTTTAACTATAATAGCTATGAATATGAAAACAAGGTTCTGGATGGGTTTCAAGCGTGCTTTATGATGTACAACGACTGAGAAACAAACAAATATAAAAAAGAGTATTAGAAACAAGTGGCACCCAGTATCTCATTGCGTCGTTAGTTCATGGTTTAACAAAACACCTACAAAATCTAAATACCATTTCAGTTTCGTACTTTTCAAAATAAACGTGTTCAGAAAGCTCTTTTCCATTCTAAAATTTAGTTATTCACCAATATACTTGTAGTGAGTTGGACGAAGGGAGGGTTCCGGTGAAGGGGTGAAGGGTGATGGGGGGCCGAGCAATTGTACGAGCTAATATCTCACTGCACTCAGGGCGTAAGAAAGGTTGAGGACCGCTGATCTGATCTATGGAACGGTTGTAAATTTGACAATGCGTTTCTGATTATGGCTAAAGATGAAAGTTTGAAGGTGAATAATTTTGAAAAACCAAACAATAGAGAAGGCGAAAATTTTGTGATATCTAGTGCCAACTGTCGCAGAATCGTATAACAATTTTGTCGAGTTCCAAGAATAATCATAAAGTTATAATTATGATCTCGAAATAAAAAATGGTTTTTTTCTCGCATAGTCATGTAGTCTACATATCTATGGTCTTATTTTCATTACATTTTATTAAGGATAATGTATGATTAATCTTTATGTTTCACGTGACATCAGCAATGCAGATAAAAATAAAAAAAAGGCTAACACAATACCTAGGTCTGCATGAATACAAACTTTACACATTTTCAACGAAAAGTACTTGTAAGTCCCAGTAAGTTAACCTAGTTCGCAAAGAAGCTCCCGCTTCCAAAAAACGAGTGCATTGCCGCATGCACAAGGTCACTGCAACGCACATGTGCACCAACATCCAGCTCTTTCCATTTGCAGAGTTCACGCGCTCGCGGTCCCTTTGCTTTTTTCACGCTTCTGCTGACGCCCACACGTCAACCGAAGACGCTTGGGGTCCTGGAAGTCCGCACCGTACTTCACCATCAGCAGTGATCCTCTGGTTCATCATGGGTCTTCTTTATAGCGTCAAAACTGTTTTGTGTTTACCCTACGCCCTGATTCTGAAATAAGATGTTTAAGATATTTCCAATGTTCTGTTGTGGTCTTTGTTTCTACATTTTTTGACTTCTATTTCGTAAGCTCTGTAGTTCTGTAACTGGTCGTTCCGCATTTTATTTATTAAATAATGAACATAGTTGTCAAATAATCACAAAATGATATTTTTCTTCTGTATAGGAAACAACACCTGCTCGAGGAATATTGGGTTGTTAATGCTGATTTCCGTACCACCAGCTCTTTTGATGAAAGCTACCCGCTATTTTATCTCCTGCCATATCTCCAGATATCCTGTCCAAGTCAAACGACGATATAACCTGTCTACAAGGTTACGGTTTATTTACTTATTTGTATTACTTAGACCAGCTGCATCTAGTTTACTGGTAACACTGTTCGACACAGTTGGTCGTACATTTGTTGTAAGTACAACATTTCACAAATTACTCCACATGTTTTTATAGTTATTTTTGTGATACTTTAATTCAGTCTTATATCTGTTGTCACCTGTACTCAGTCTGTCAATAATAATGCTGCACTTCCTGCGACTTTTAAGCTGTACACTGTCTTCCGTGTATATCAGTTCCATCTGTTGCGTTTTTACAATAATTATTAGAATTTTTAAAGGAACATATACCATTATATATTCTAGTGCACTTTGTACTGCTTCTGTTCAAGGTTTTCATTAAAACCTAAATTCCATAGGATGCTATTTTATTACAAGAAAGGGAAGTTTTATTTTAGTAAGACGGGTAGTTGGAAACGCTTGTCACACCCGTCTAGCTGTTAGGCGGAAAAGCTAAATTCATTGCTGACGTGCTATAGTGTTTTGAGATTAAATCAGTGTTGTTAAACACAGTTTTACAGTTCCCACAAGTGTCTGAATAACCCGAACATATTCTGTTATATTTGTGGGAAATACGTAATTGCTAAGCAAAGATAGGACATTAACATTTTCGTGAAAAATGTCTACTACGAATATTTTATTTTAAGATTTCGTGATCAAGACGTACTCTAGGCTCCGCAAGAGGTTATGATGCATAGGTGATGAGGGAGTGAAACTGTAGAAAAATGGGAAGAGGAAATCAATGCTTTTTCCAGCTCCCATGGTTTTGAGGAAGCCCCCAAACCATTTAAATGATGATTATTTTGTATGGTTAAAGCTTAAGGCCGTAACGCAAGGAGGATATAAAACATGCTAACGTTTTTTCGGCCTTACGACCACTTACGCATTGTGACTCTTTTCCAATTCCGATTCCATCTTCCATTCTTAAAGATCTGCAACAGAAGAGCAGCTCAGATAGTGAATGCGATGTTGGTGATGATTAAAAGTCCGAATAAGATCTGCATCAGAGTTATTTAGTCAAAACGAACTAAATGATGTAACTCTTCACTTGAATCTGACAAAAGATAACGCCTAATTGCTTGGGTTAAGACTGAAAGCAAAATATCTTCTACTGCCTGGAATATCATTCGCTTGATACAGGAACAGAGAAAATAAATTAGTAAGTTTCTTTAAAGAAGAAGACCTTATGGTTTTTGTGATATTGAGGGTTTATTGAATTTCTTTATCATCACTTACGATCCACGTTAGTGGAGGTTGTTTATAGACTGGTTAAAACGTAGCCTGAAAGGAGTAATTTTACATGCTCAATACCTGTTGCACGTTCAGTACACCACAACGAGATGCATGAAACCTTAAAAGCTGTCTTTAAATATGTCAGGTACAAAAACATTCTTGGACAATATGTGGAGATTTGAGAGTAGTTAGAATGTTAGAGGATCAACAGTCATGCTACAAAAAAATGTTATGTATGGTCTGTGAGTGGGACAGCCGAACCAGAGACAAGCATTGATAGGTAACTAAGTTGCCCGAAAGGAAAACCCTTCTAACTGGTTCAACCTTACGAGAAACTTAAAAGAAGGGTCTTTGTGGGGCTGCAGATCAGAAATTTAATGAAAGACAATTTGAAAGTGCAATGAGTTCATTAGAAGAAAGTGCTTAAGTTTCGTTTAAAGAAGTAGTGGCTAACTTTTTGGGCAACAACAAACATAAAAATTCTAAAACGAAGTTTCAAACCATGTTGAAGCATTACATGAAATTAGGGCGTAAGAAGTGTGTAGGAAGCTTAGTTTTCTACATTCGTATGTATTGATTTTTTCCTTGTAAACCTTGGTGACGTCAGGAAGGACAAGGAGAATGGTTCTGCCAGTACATCAAGGAGATAGGAAAAAAGTTCCAGGGAATATGGAATACAGACATGTTCAGTGATTACTGCAAATGGTAAAGAGATATGGCACTGGTGAAGGGCTGCAACTAAGGAAAAGAAATTCTGTTCCCTGTCAGAAAGAACTAGGTACAGTGTGACAGCGAAGGGAAACTGAGCTGTCACGCATTTGTTGTGTTTTTGTAATGATTATCAGCATTTTAAATGAACTTACACCATAAGTGCTTCGGTACAAAGTTACAAAATAAATCATTTATTTATAAAGCAATTAAAAAGCAGCTCTATTAGAAAAAATGTGGTTTCATTACAAGCCTCAGACACGATTTGCACAAAAATCTGACGTTATACAGAAAATCAAGATCAGATTTGAAATCATAATGAAGAATACTCTAAGTATCACCTTACAGCTGTAATATATTGTTCGAAAAGTTTTAAAATGCTGCACAGTGGTGTCAATATTTAACCGGTGCAGAGAGTTCAACAGCGATCCAAGCTCTACAAAAATTAAGTATTTATCACTGCGCTAGGAGAGTCAAAGTACAACTGCGCTGCCCTTTGATAACGTGTATTGTGAAGTAGTTCGTTTACTGCATTTAGAACAACAACACCGCAAAAATCCATGCTGACTTGGTGGAAGCATGTGGGTACGACACACCATCTATCGCACAGAGGGTAGGGGGCACAGATGCTCCCAGTGTGGAGAACAAGATGAATGACGAAGAATAAGATTAAAGACCTTCTGTGACAAGAAACAAGCCATTTGCTGAGTCCCTTTTCGCTTAATATGGCAATTACGTTCAACTAAGCGGACAATGATGGGCGCAATATTACAGTAACAACTTAGAGTAGCAAATTATGACTGCAGTGACTCTATGTACACTCCTGGAAATGGAAAAAAGAACACCGTGAATTCATTGTCCCAGGAAGGAGAAACTTTATTGATACATTCCTGTGGTCAGATGCATCACATTATCACACTGACAGAACCACAGACACATAGACACAGGCAACAGAGCATGCACAATGTCGGCACTAGTGCAGTGTATATCCACCTTTCGCAGCAATGCAGGCTGCTATTCTCCCATGGAGACGATCGTAGAGATGCTGGATGTAGTCCTGTGGAACGGCTTGCCATTCCATTTCCACCTGGCGCCTCAGTTGGACCAGCGTTCGTGCTGGATGTGCACACCGCGTGAGACGACGCTTCATCCAGTCCCAAACATGCTCAATGGGGGACAGATCCGGAGATCTTGCTGGCCAGGGTAGTTGACTTACACCTTCTAGAGCACGTTGGGTGGCACGGGATACATGCGGACGTGCATTGTCCTGTTGGAACAGCAAGTTCCTTTGCCTGTCTAGGAATAGTAGAACGATGGGTTCGATGACGGTTTGGATGTACCGTGCACTATTCAGTGTCCCCTCGACGATCACCAGAGGTGTACGGCCAGTGTAGGAGATCGCTCCCCACACCATGATGCCGGGTGTTGGCCCTGTGTGCCTCGGTCGTATGCAGTCCTGATTGTGGCGCTCACCTGCACGGCGCCAAACACGCATACGACCATCATTGGCACCAAGGCAGAAGCGACTCTCATCGCTGGAGCTCCGTATGCCACGGCAAACTGGCTAACACTGACGGCGGCGGTGCACAAATGCTGCGCAGCTAGCACCATTCGACGGCCAACACCGCGGTTCCTGGTGTGTCCGCTGTGCCGTGCGTGTGATCATTGCTTGTACAGCCCTCTCGCAGTGTCCGGAGCAAGTATGGTGGGTCTGACACACCGGTGACAATGTGTTCTTTTTTTCCATTTCCAGGAGTGTATATACTGGCTTCTAACTAACTTCAGCTCTTAATTACATTTAACATGCTGTGGCTCTTCTTTATCTTCGCTTTCCGAGAGTGCGTGTAACAGGGCACATTCTAGATTTTGGGCAGAAAATACGGCATCAAACGTAAAGAAAAAAGGTGGACCCGAGCAGCCAGACGGGACTCTGGCATTCGCCGGAAAGAGGACAGTTAGAATAACGTGTTTTCTGTGCGACAGTTGCGTCGGCGGATGAATCCTCGGAGGACCAGTGTTACTGTTCATTTACGACACATCTCCATCGTAGCGGCCGAGCAATGCCGAGGGAAAGAACTTTCAACAGCGGGAGACCACTGATCTGACATGTTCAGAATAGTTCTACCAGCAGGTAACGATCTGATGTTTTCCAAAAGAAACATAGGATGGTGCAAAATAAGAGCCTAGCCTCGAGCACAGATTTTTCTTTCTTAGGATCTGTGGTTTAAGGCCAGCTCCTGGGTATTAAAATGTGTGGTGGGTAAACATGGTTGTGACATCAGAAGGATGAATCATACAGAGAAGTCTTTTGGAAAAGAGGGATATATCGAAAAGTCATTGGAGTTTTAACGGGACACGATTTCTTTGCAGTATTTTTGTGGAAATAGCAATTATGGCATTGGCGAACAGAGTTCTGAAACAACGATTGGTGATGGTGTCTTGCTTGGTGGCATGACAGGAGCAGGAAGTACAATTCAGATGGAAAATTCGACAGTTTGACAAGGGTCTTGAAGCTGAATGGATCGCTATGGGCTCCACTCTCCACTCTAGCAAACGAATTGGGTCCATACTTGGTACTGGCAGAAGCATGAGTCTCATCGAATACTTCAGAGAACCAATCACAACAGCAAGACTCTACACGTCTCACGCTGATAATTTACTGTGAGCATTATTAGAAGCGCCGGCACCTCAGGACAATCCTTGTTCAGAATTTAGGCAGTTCTCTGCCCCACGTCCACCAGTGCATTGGTCGATGCAGGAATTTCTCAGCGCATTTGTTAGGCAAACAGTCACTGTATTTGTTTAGATAAAATTCGTATGTCATTTCGGAACGACAACTGAGTCTATACAGCACATTCTCCAATCTTTAGTAACTCCGGGAATCAGCAGATTCACTTGGTGAAAGCCATATAGCGTACTTTTGTAATTTTAACTAACGATTAATCTAATGGTTCTGACCATTAGAAAAAGCCAGCGTCTGACAACCTAAAGCGAGCAAGAAACTTGTCCAAAACTGTATAAAAGAGCACAGTTACCTTAGTTACAAAAAGTAGATTCTGTGCCGCCAGCCATTTTCTTCCAAATCCAATGTTGTAAACAACTCCCACAACAAGAGCTCTGCCTCACTGGGAACTGAGGACATCTGCCATCAACAGGCATTTCCACGACTGGTACAATCAGTTTCTACTTAACACAGTTCCACAGTGTAGCCGCCATGCTTAATGCTTCAGCACACGAAGGGTTCACAAAACATTGCCGGTTAGTCGGAGAAACGGTTAGTGGTCTTGCTGCTGCTAGTTGCGAAAATCGCATCATCCGGTATTACGATCGCATCCGTATCACCGACAGCCCCAGGGTGCCACGTTCTACTACATGTGCCGTCAGTAGACAATATCTCTCTCGCTCGCCCTTAATTACATGTGTAACTTCTTCATTTTATTTCCTCTGATTACTGAAGGGTATGGTTTTTCTTCACTGACGGTGAGTTGTCTCCCAGTCTAGTAATAACTACAATGAATCCAAGCACTTTGGCCACCTATTTTAGTATCTTTTTAACTTCTTCAGTCGGGTGAGCTGCATTCTCGATATATTCGTGGGTTTTTATCACACCATATGGATTTAATTGAGTCTATAGCCAAATTTTATTTAAGTGTACTTGTGATACCCTCATCTCCCCGTAATCTATCATACAAGTGGTCTACAGGGTGTCAACATTAAGCATCCCTCATCTCCAATTGCAATTTAAAACTTCCTTGAGATATAGATAGCTGTGGTTTGCGGCATCATGTAAAGTAGCTCAAAAGGTTTTGGGTTTTTTTTTTCGGAAGGACTCCTTTTATCTTGTTTCAGGTGCTGACTACATGTGAAGAAAGCCCATCGCGTGGTGTGACACGTAGGAAAGAATACACCCACTGTTGTCCAAAGACATTTCCAACTTGAATTACAAAGGGTGCACCAGAGGCTCAGGCGGTTTGGTGTGACAAGAGACTAGCTACTAGCAGTGCAAAGAGACGGTCAGGCTCTGGCAGAAAACGCACGTCTGCTGAAACTGTGGTGGAGATCAGAGAGACCTTCCAAAGATGCCCATCAAAGTCAGCTCGCCGAGCATCAAGGGAGCTAAACATCCCTCACTCAACAGTTCATGTAGAGCTGCACAAACGACTTCGCCTGCACGCTAACAAAGCTCAAATTGTGAAAGCACTGAAACGAAACGACTTACAGCTTCATCATGAATTTGCTATTAAGATGTTGTGACAGATCGGGCATATCTCTGACTGTCTAGGCAATGCAATTTTTCTGACGAAGTAGCCTTCCGCACAAGCGGGAAGATTACCTGACTGCTTTTATCCGTGGCTTTCAGGATATCGTGCAAGGAAACTGCGAGTTCGGTTTCACATGATCAGTATTTTCAAAATCCATGTTGGTTGTCATGGAGGGGGTCGTTTTAGTCCTCATTATGTTTCACGTCAGGTTATGTTGTAAGATTCTAAACAAATCGACGTAAAGCATATTGAACGGTAGTTTTGAGGATCATTTCTGCTACCCTTCTTGCGGAGAGGCGTGACCTGTGCTTTCTTCCAACTACTGGGCACTATACTTTGTTCGAGTAATCTACAAAGGAATATAGTTAACAGAAAAACTGGGAATGAACTCTATAGATGTAGCAGTCAGGGCGAACAGCCTTAGATGGTGGGATCACGTTACACGCATGGGAGAAGCAAGATTACCCAAGAGACTCATGGGTTCAGCAGTAGAGGGTAGGAGGAGTCGGGGTAGACCAAGGAGAAGGTACTTGGATTCGGTTAAGAATGATTTTGAAGTAATAGGCTTAACATCAGAAGAGGCACCAATGTTAGCACTGAATAGGGGATCATGGAGGAATTTTATAAGGGGGACTATGCTCCAGACTGAACGCTGAAAGGCATAATCAGTCTTAAATGATGATGATGATGATGAGGGTATAGAATCTGATACGTATTTCATCGGCCCATCAGGCTTTGTTCAATTTCAACGATTTTAGCTGTTTCTGAACGCCACTGATGCTAATATCCATTTCACTGATGGGACGTAGTGAGTGCTCGTTTGCAGGTCAGACACCAGGGAACACGATTTCACCTTTTCACATCGTGTGAACAGAAACACTACTCGTGACAGGTGAGAGTCAGTACAGAAAAAAAAGCGCCAAGGGCGCTGCAGTAGACTCACTTACCACGAGTAGTCGATTGAGACAGGGAAGTATGGGACAAACTCTCCCGTTTCTCTCGGGAGTCCCGTATTACAGCAATTTTTCTTTTGGTCTCCCCGGGTCCCTTATTGAAACCCTCTTTGCACCGTATATTTTGTCAGTGATCACTGTTATAAATAGTAATCTCAGGAAATACTATCGAAACTTCAAAAGCCGTAGCTGACAAGTCTCAAAACATCTTCCTATAATAATCAATAGCGTTCTCGGCATGTAGTCTTTTGTTCTGGTCGTGTTTCTGCGGAAAGAAGACGGCTTGGCTCAAGTTAATGCGAGGAGCGGAGAAAGAATAACATAGCCAACGCCTCTAGAGTGTCATGACAGGGGAAATGTTCACTTGTTTCTCGGACGATACTGGCAACCAACGGATGCACTTGCCTCGTACCGGTCACCAGCTATGGTAAAAGTAAGGCACGGAAGTAGCAAGTACTCATAGAAGCGGATTATAGAGACAGTAATGTCTAAACACATTATATTATTTACTTCATATCTGACTAACACAAGCATCTGTGTGCTGTGTAAGCTTGACTTCAGCATCGCTCATAGGAGTAATGACGAATCCAGGCAACATTCTTGTACAGAAGTTCAGAGTCGGAACGAAAAGAACTGAAGGCTTCCGCAAATTTACTAAAATATTTTGGCAATGATAGCAAGAAATTAAAAAAAACATTGCAGGTGAGCTAGCAACAGTTTTTCATACTGTCGGACATAATGTCAGCTGAGGAAGTACGGATTACAGAAATAAATTATCTAAGAATGACTAATTTGGAAAAGATGATGAAGTACGGTCAAACTAAGGCAGAAAAAATTGCTATAAAGGATTTGCCTCAAAATATTTTTCAGCATGTCACTGATGTCTTAAAAGACCTAGCGAAGTCAAGCAACTTCTTCTCTATTGTATCAGATGCGTCATACCAAAAAACAGAAATATGTTCCCTCTAGTTGTGAGGTATTTTAATCCTGACAAGGTGATAAGAAATGGAGTATAGACTTCACTAAACAGGCCGATGGGACAGGTAATGGGGTCCACAGCCTGATGAAATCTTTACGGAATTTTCGCAATTTAGATGTAAAGAACCTCAATGCACACTGTGCAAACAATGCAAATGTAAATTACGGGAAACATAATTCTGTGATTAAACAGCTTCAAGAACACAACAAGCTTTGGGCGAAACCAAATGCTCAGATCACATACTGCAAAATGGAACAAAATATGTGTGTGAAGCATTAGATATTACAATGCTCGTCTTGAAAACATATGCAGATTTGTCTGTATCAGCCACTCCAGGAAACCGCGATGCAGTTGTGCAGTTGAAATTTATTGTGACTAAATCTCCCTTAAACCTCTCTTAAAATCGTGGTCAGGTGTTGGTCATCTCCCTTAACGCTTTTAGACTTCAATTTTTTCAGCAGGAAGAAAATTTTTCTTTACATGGTAATGCTCTTACGTGACTTTTTAATAGTTTTAGATGCACGATTTACACAAAAATTGTGGTATCGATAGCTACGATGCCACGGCGTAGGTGAAAGTTCTTAAACTGGCACTACGACAGACACCGATGACATCGCCCTGTAGCCGGTGCTGTTTAGGTCTACGAGCTCCGCTACAGATTCTGCCATTTCATCAACAGCAGACGGCCTGGAAACATCGCTTCAACCTCACAGGGTGATGGCTTGCTATTGAGACTATGTACTACTTACGACGTGTCTAAGGCTTCGCACCTCAGTGCAAAGTTATGTATTCAGTTAATATTGTGATATAGTAAAACCATTTCTAAGAGCAGTACCGAGAGATTTTCACCTTTTCCTGCTCCTACTCACTTCCTACCCTTCAGTTTACAGCAGCAGAGCCACGAGCCGCCTTCCAGGCGGTATACAAAAAAATATGTAGCCGTTATCGAAACATCCTTCGTACACTTGGCTTCATTTTATGGATTAAAGTTACTGATTACGAAATACTCTCTATTGTAATAAATAATAAAATGATCATTCAATAATCACCATATAAAATAAAAATAACAATATTGAATTATTCGGTGAAATGTTGAAAACGAAACATATCCGTATATTGTGACAGTCACGAGCTGCTGCGCACTGCTACACTGACTTGTTGATATTTTAATAGTACCTCAGCTTTCATTGCAAAACAGTACTTCTATTGCAGCTAAGACACTGTAAAAATTAATGTACACAGTCGTAGCTAGAGGGTCTGAAGGGGTTAAAACCAAGATCAAATGGTGGTCACAATGCAAGAAAGTCGGTTGAAAATACCGCTTCAGTTGTAAGGTTCTTTTTATTTCGAACACGACCCGTTTCCGTCTCTTATATGCACATCATCAGATGTTTCAACTTTGTGCTGTGACACCCGATCTCTGCAGTGGACGAGTACAGGCCGCGGTGTATCTCTAGCTCTTGGTGAAACCAAATGTTCAGATCAAATACTGCATAACGCAACACAATATGTATGTGAAGCATTAGATATTGCAATGCTCGTCTTCAAAATGTATGTAGATTTGTCCTGTACTCGTACACTGCGGAGCTCGGGATCACAGCACAAAGTTGTAACACCTGATGATGTGCATATAAGAGGCAAAAACGGGTCTACATCCACATCTACATTTATACTCCACAAGCCACCCAACGGTGTGTGGCGGAGAGCACTTTACGTGCCACTGTCATCACCTCCCTTTCCTGTTCCAGTCGCGTATGGTTCGCGGGAAGAACAACTGCCGGAAAGCCTCCGTGCGCGCTCGAATCCCTCTAATTTTACTTTCGTGATCTCCTCGGGAGGTATAAGTAGGGGGAACCAATATATTCGATACGTCATCCAGAAACGCACCTTCTCGAAACCTGAACAGCAAGCTATACCGCAATGCAGAGCGCCTCTCTCGCAGAGTCTGCCACTTTGCTAAACACGCTATCACGCTTACCAAATAACCCTGTGACGAAACGCGCCGCTCTTCTTTGGATCAGCTCTGTCTCCTCTGTCAACCCGACCTGGTACGGACCCCACACTGATGAGCAATAGTCAAGTATAGGTCGAACGAGTGTTTTGTAAGCCACCTCCTTTGTTGATGGACTACATTTTCTAAGGACTCTCCCAATGAATCTCAATCTGGCACCCGTCTTACCAACAATTAATTTTATATGATCATTGTGCACGTATACTCCCACATATTTTACAGAAGTAACCGCTAGCAGTGTTTGTTCCTCTACAGTGTGCGATTAGCAGGGCGGGAGAGGGGGGGGTTGATTCCCCCCCCCCCCCCCCATCCACCCTCTGCATCAGACCATCCACTCCTCTGGTTTTAGTTTATGCATCCCAACCTGGGATGTTTATTTCCCACGCACTGGAGTAATACTTTACATAGCGTTTAAATTTGTGGAGCCGAACACTGAAAGTTTTTAATACAGTCTTACTATTAATATGTTTGCTTATTAATTTTTAAAAAGTGTTATGTAGTAGGTAAGCAATTCAAAACACTCAGAACCAAACGACGCACGCCACATTTCCGTAGCATGCCACAATGTTGTAAGACGTCGCTCCAGCGTAAACAAGGCTTTAGAGCCAGGTCTGTATTGTATGGTGGATGTGATGTGTTGCGTACGAAACTAAAACCTGCAATCAGATGCAAACGTCGTGGAAAACTGTGAAGAGGTGTCATCCTGCAGCAAGATAACGCTCGCCCACCTTCTGCTAAACGGACAGCTGACGCAGTAAAGGAGTTGAGATTCGAGGTGCTGGAACATCCACCATACAGTCCAGACCTGGCTCCAAGAGATTTTCACATGTTTGGACCCTTAACGGAAGCACTACAGGGAAGAAGATTTGAAAGTGATGATGTCGTCATTGCTGCGGTTCAAAATTGGTTACAGATGCAACCGATAAACGTATTTACTGATGAAGTAAATAAACTCGTAAAAAGTCAGGAAAACTTCATTGAAGTCCAGGGAGGTTACGTAGAAAAACAACAAATGTTTCAGTTTTCTATCATCAGAATAAGTACAGCTTTTCTCAAATGTGCCTTTACTTTTTGAGTTCCCCTCGTACACCTGTATGTAAAAGATTTTGCAAATAAACTTTACCTATAATGCACTTTTAAAGATCTAACAAGCGATGGCTTTTCTGATAGTGTGTATGCGTGAATAGTGAGTTTCGGCATTAACATCTATTTATAAATGACTGTTTAACCACGGGTAACGCCACGGTCCAAGCTAGCTACATAGGTAATTATACTAACCCCCTAAGACATCCCCCCCACTGGTAAAAAGGATCCTAAACAAAAAGAACCTTACAACTGAAGCGGTATTTTGAACCTCTGCTATAATGCTCAGTTGCGGATGTTCCTCCGACAGGACTGTTTGTACAGTAGTTGAAGTCGGTCGAGTAGAACCGACGTAAGACAGGGAGGGAGTGCCGGCACAGAGGCGGCTGGCTGGGTGGGAGGCAGTCTCACCTTCTCCCACTGCCACTGGCCCTCCAGAGGGCGCTCGTTCACGAAGTCGAAGTTCCAGCGGCGGGTGGCTGCGGCCGTCTCCTCGGCGGCCATCTTGTCTGCGACGTCCTGGGCTGGCCGCAGCACGTAGACTGCCAGCGGGTCGTCGGGCCAGCGCGCGCGGCGCCGCCTCCGCCCGGCGTCGCCGATGCCGCCGGCGCCGCCGTCCTCGCCGGCCGACTCGTCGTCGCCGAAGAGGCGGCGGCGCACGCTGCGTGCCCGCATTACTTGCCGCCGGTCTCCGTCTGGAGCCTCCCGCTACAAGACACAGCCAGTGGAACTCGCGTCAAGTGCTGTATTGCTGCAACGTGGGCACAGTAGGGATCTACAATATCACACAGGGTGTACACCTAAGAGCGTGCAAAAATGTAACAGGACATGGAGAATGCTTCACTGAACAATTTGAGACAGGCAACCTCGGGCCGGAGAAGCCATCCTACGAACTGCGCTGTTTATTTACATTGAAACATCTCTATGAAGTCGTTTCATAAGACACTTGTCTAATTCGGTACAACTTATTCACTTTACTACCTGATTTTAGCTCAATTCATGAACTCTTCCAGAAAGACTGATCACTCAAATAAGGCCTATTGAATATTATATGTGTTTTTTAATGTGGGGTTTCGGTTTTGTTTTGTGGGAAACGCTGCTGGGAGCAGACGATGTTGCTTGTCGTTCGAAAGAGAGCCCAGGATAACCAACTTCGTTTTCCACTACCTGAATAGACAGGTTTACCCATCTTAGTCGAAGGCTGTGTCGAAGGCTGCTTTTGTGTGTGTGGTTGGTGATGGAGGGCTACCCCTCTGGTATCTTCCGCTGCACGGGGACCTAGGTAATCTCGGAAGAGAAAGCGGCACTCTTCGGTGAACGCTTGCTGAGTACGGATCGTAGCTCTTAAGGGGGGTTTCAGGTGATAGGAAGCAGGTTGAGTTAGGACTTCGTTATTGTTGTGCACATAGTTCAGCGTAGTCAGCGCGTACAAAACATTCCCACTAGAGCGCGCCCCGCTAAGCACAACAGCGCAGACGCGGCGTTCGCCCGTCTTCTCACTACGAGATGGCGCTGCTTTAGAGACGGACCAAATTCTGCTTCCGCTGTTCCACGTATTAATATGTAACGCAGCCAGTGAGATTGCTGCTAACGTAGAACCTTTTCTCCTCACGTATCTCACTCTCGCAGTGACACATGAACGCACGAGGTATTATAACGAGTGTACAGACCTCCAATTAGTCAGTCTGCCATTGTCCGCACCAGTCTGCATTAGTCTGCATCAGTCTGTACGAGTCTATAGTCAAGTTTCAGTCTGCGCCTAATAAGATTGCCATATTCCTGTAAATAGCCATGAAGATAATGTATAGACACTTTTGTCAAGTATCAGAGATATATGTGAGAATAAGATTAACGTACCGATACCAAAGGAACTTCAGATTTTTAATTGTAAATAGCATCCAGAACCAAGTTAAGTAATTTTTATGCTTGTTATTTTAATAAATATGTGTGAAAATTAATCCAGTTCTGTTTAAAGTTGGTCACCGCCAATCTGCTACTCTAAGCGCGTAAGTGGCATTTCTATCGTCTGACCTAACGGCAGAAGATAAACACGTCACGATAAGACCACGAGACGTATTGCTGACTCTCGCCTACTTCGTTAGAGCAAAAAGTCAAACAATCTGATGGTGTGTGTGCTGAAGGTCTTACAGTACGCTCACCACAGAAGCCGAACGAAAACTGCAGTAGTTTAATGAGAACTGAAATATATGAAATTATTGTTGCGACTAGGGTAATACCCAGGGAACAAATCGATTTTGCACCACCTGCGTAATGTATTGTGTCCCAAAGGAGCCTCCGCCGGCAGCAGTGAAATCGTTGCTGCGCGTTGCTTAGTAAGTTTGTTTGGTTTAAGAGCTCACGGCTGTATAATACTTCTGTCCGATCATTGCTGATGGCAGTGTGGCGAACTAATGGCAGACAATTGAAAATGGTAAACGATGAGGGGTTTTGTACCCACAGTACCTACTGTACAATCTTAGACGACACATCAAAATATTACTATTTACTGTACATCGCAGAATTTGAAACAGCGCGCAATTAGAAATTGTAGCTGCTCAGGAACACAGTAAATTACCTTGTAATGTACGTATGTGCTCTTAACAGGACCAGTAGTGAATTGTTTCCAGGAAATTATACAAACTGGTCAAGAAACTGGAAATAATTCGTCACGGTTCGAAATACAGAGTGTTCTGAACAAAGAATCACTATTTGTGACTAAATGCCGTTTGTTTCATTTTTTGAAGATGGATTGTTCTTCAGTAACGGGTTGATGCTATCCCCAGAGAAACCTGTTTTCAGAAAATTGTGTAAACTGATCAAGCAACTGAACATGGGCCCCCACGACTCGAAATGCATAGTGTGCTGAAATAAAAGTTACGATTTATGACTAAATTCCGTTCGTTTTACTTTTTGTAGAACGATTAATTTGGATCTTATGGGCGCTCAACGGCGAGGTCATCAGCAAGAATATTGTTCAGTAGCACATTCATGCTAGCGCCAGAGAACCTTGTTTTATTTACAAAGGAGTATATAGTCAGAATATATTCGCCTTGCTACTCATCGTTCCATATTCTCTAAACGTGACGTCAATTCTATGTTACGATTCAAAGGATATTTGCATATCGGTGACCATTATTAAATTCCTTCAATTTATTCGTTTAGTCCGATTTGACTGGGACCCTAAAATAAGTCTACCAAAAAATCCAAATCTGGTTTCGGCCTCCTCTGAAATTAATACGTCGTTTCTTCTTCGTATGGATTCAGAGGTATATCCCCAAAAGTCTTATACGATTTGATCAACATGTATTGGACCTTTCTGTTTAAGAGTATCTTCATGTTTCTACGATAACTCCATATGGTATTATTCGTCCGCCGATTTTACATGTGTTCCATAAGGACGTTGCGAGATACAAATGTATACTGTAGTTTAAACATCTTTTGGAGAGATATATAAGGGACAGTCAAAAAGTCAAAAGTTTCCGTTCGAAGACCGTGCAGTTGAGAATCGGTGTTCCAGCCAGGCAAAATCGCCGTGACCATTGAGGCAATCATTCCACCGACGCATCAAGTTGAAGATATCCGTTTGATAAAACACCATGTCCTTCTTCGTGCAGAAGCCCGTGATTGGCTGCTGCACACCATCGTTCGTCATGAATCGTCGTCCCTTCGGGACATTTTTAAGGAACCGAAGGCGCGATAAGCGCATCGGGAAAAATCAGGAGTAGAGGCCGGATGCTCATGTGTCTCCCACTTCTGCGTTGCGACATTTGCAGATACCACACTAATCCCTTGCTTACATGTCGCTCCTTTTATATACAGGCAATGGAGTCACACTGTGTTGCATATACGCTGCGGCAACGAACACAAACGGGAAATTATTTATCGCCCCTTACACATACTGCTCTCGCAGCACGTTACTAACGCGATGAGATTAAACGTTTTCTATCTCTTGTCACTTGATCCAGGTTCACTACATCACAGATCCAGATACTTCGAACGAGAAAAAAAATCGCACTAAGAAAAGTTACTAACAATTCACTCAAGCTATATCTGGATTTTTCGCGGAGAGGGGGGGGGGCTGTGCCATGTTATCTGCGACTTACAAACAGTCGTTTTCGGCGCCTATACGACAGTGAGCCAATGGTGCCACGTTGCTCGAGGGGAAGCCTACGTTACAGGCGCAGACTCCCAACACATGGTCTCCCCAGTTGTTGTCGGCTTTCTAACGCCACACTTCGTTTATTGTACACCTACACTTCAATTACTGCTTTTCATCTTTCTTTGAATTTGCGAGAGTTCACTTAATTCATACATCTTACTGGATAACTTATGACATATCTGAAACACAATTATTCCAAAGGCAACGTAATGATATATGCGTTTCACAATCACGTATCGGCTTTACATCTACATCTACATTTATACTCCGCAAGCCACCCAACGGTGTGTGGCGGAGGGCACTTTACGTGCTACTGTCATTACCTCCCTTTCCTGTTCCAGTCGCATATGGTTCGCGGGAAGAACGACTGTCTGAAAGCCTTCGTGCGCGCTCGAGTCTCTCTAATTTTACATTCGTGATCTCCTCGGGAGGTATAATTAGGGGGAAGCAATATATTCGATACCTCATCCAGAAACGCACCCTCTTCAAACCTGGCGAGCAAGCTGCACCGCAATGCAGAGCGCCTCTCTTGCAGAGTCTGCCACTTGAGTTTGTTAAACATCTCCGTAACGCTATCACGGTTACCAAATAACCCTGTGACGAAACGCGCCGCTCTTCTTTGGATCTTCTCTATCTCCTCCGTCAACCCGATCTAGTACGGATCCCACACTGATGAGCAATACTCAAGTATAGGTCGAACGAGTGTTTTGTAAGCCACCTCCTTTGTTGATGGACTACATTTTCTAAGGACTCTTCCAATGAATCTCAACCTGGTACCCGCCTTACCAACAATTAATTTTATATGATCATTCCACTTCAAGTCGTTCCACACGCATACTCCCAGATATTTTACAGAAGTAACTGCTACCAGTGTTTGTTCCGCTATCATATAACCATACAATAAAGGATCCTTCTTTCTATGTATTCGCAATACATTACATTTGTCTATGTTAAGGGTCAGTTGCCACTCCCTGCACCAAGTGTCTATCCGCTGCAGATCTTCCTGCATTTCGCTACAATTTTCTAACGCTGCAACTTCTCTGTATACTACAGCATCATCCGCGAAAAGTCGCATGGAACTTCCGACACTATCTACTAGGTCAATCACCACGATTAACAAACGTGCTTAATTTGTTTCAGTTGGAGGCGTGAAAAAAAAAAAAAAACAAGTGGCGACACAAAACTAAAGTAAAATAACAGTTTCACAGATTGATATATGTTAAAATTGTTATCAGTATATTTAAAATTGAACCTAGACGAGATACGGTGTTTTGTTTCACACTTCAGCTGCCGCTTTTAATGTTTGTCAGTTATAGAATCAAAGAGTCATCTTTCGCCGCTCGTTATCTGTTACGCCAAGCTTTTGTTTTGATCAGAGAACAGGCTGTTTATTAGCACTGGGAGGGCAGAATTAAAATGGGGCGTATGTCGTGGCACCTACTTAAGGCAATTTCATTTTAATAAAATAGACTAGAGCCCACACAGAGGCACACCGACAATCTTTCTTTCCACGAACAATACGAGACTGGAATTGAAGGGAGAACCGATAGAGGTACTCAGAGTACCCTCCGCCACACACCGTCAGGTGGCTTGCGGAGTATGGATGTAGATGTAGATGTCCAAGGTACTAATAGTTAGGTAAATGTAAATCCGTTCCTAGTGAGTACATAAATCTATGCAAAAAGACCACAGGAAACTGGTATTAAGCCCTAAATTCTTTTCATTGTACATAAATGATGTGTTAACAATCTTTTTCTACTGCAAATACCACATGCACGCTGAAAAACACCAGTTGTATGTAAGTATAAAACGTACAAACCTAAAGAAAACTAACGAGAACCCCAATACTGATCAATGTGCATTTATCAAATTGTCCCAGGATAGAAGTTCAAAGCTCAGCTCATCCAAAATCCAAGCGGTACTAGTCAGTCATTCTAGGCTCATTAGCCCGAAAAAGCGGGAGTCCCTACCAGCTTTAACCGTAAGTGGGACAAATATCGACTTTTCTACATCGAAAAAAGTTTAAGAGTTATAACAGATGAAAATCTAAATTAGAATGAACACGTAACCATAATGTGTAAGAAGGCTTAAAAATCTCTCCATGCCCCTCAAAAATATAAAAAGAGCCTCTGTCCTGACCTGGAAAGGTAACTTGTAAAAACACTTACATTTCCAAACTATTGATTACAGCGATGTGCTCCTGCAAGGCCTTTCTCAGGAAAGCTCATGGCACTTGTATCTGTTTATGACTGCCTGTGTTCGTCAAATCTGTGATACTCGACCATTTGGTCATATTTCAGCATTGTACACACAGCTGTCCTGGCTGGGTGCAGACAAGTGCAGAGATTTCCATACCCTCTGTCTTGTCAATGAACGCTGCCCTCGTGTCTCTCCTTGACCTTGACACTCTTGTCTGAACAACAATGAAGAAACACCCGTTCCCATCACAGCAAAATGCTTTCTGTCTCACTCCATCGTTCAGTCACCTTCTCGAATCCTTCTCAGTACCAGTAACCTGACTCTGGAACAACCTGACTCACTATATTACATAACTAAATAAAATCTCCATCTTCAGAAGGCAGGTACTGAAATACTTACTAAAGCAACAATAAGATTACCATTGTCCCTTTACGCACTCGTTGGTCTAGTACAGCCCTCTTTGCAACCTGACCTTCCTTATTTCCCAGTATTCTTAGCCGAGATAGTCTCCTTAAATTTCATTTTCCCAGAACTCGCAGTATCAGAATACATCTACTTTGTTGCCCTATCAATTCTTCTTATATGTGCCACTATCATTATTGTTACTAATTTCGCAATTGTGTCATTTTTGTTATTATTATTATTATTGTTGGTGTTAATATTATTATCACTATTAGTGGCTTCAGGCGGAGTATTACAAGCTATGCCAGTATCAACTTTCTTAGTTGATAACCGGCATAATTTATTCACATTGCCACTTCAGATAGTCAAATCATTTTAATAGTACTTGTCATACTAAAATTCTTATTATTGGTTAACTATGATATAAAAGACGCAGCACGTGTGAAACCCTGGACTGATGTAAGAGAGCGCCTGGTGACCCTAACCAAATCAGGTTAAATAAATAAATATATATAAAGCATCACATGTAAACACAAAATTCGTAATTAATGTTCTGCTTGAATATTAATTTGTTTTGAAACTCTATATTTTCATATTCATAATCCGTTCACCACTTTTGAGTCATGGTCCTAAATTTATTTCGTATGGAAGTATAATATTGCGCTTGTTTCAAACGCCCACAAAAAATTCAGTTTAATCGGATAACTGCGGATTTTGGTTTATAAAGACTAACCTGCACATATAGGAAGAAATTAATTAAATTTATGATGGTGAGGGAGAAGGTATGATGACTTGCCAACAGGTCAAAGGCAGTTGTAGATCCAGAACACTCTGGGGACCTCTGGAGTAGTACATTTTTACGTAAGACGAAGCGTCCTATGGGCCTGAACGGCTGTCGGAATATGTCGTGCTGTTCTGGTTCACACTTTCATTCTGAAACTCTTAAGAGTTATCGGAAATGTAATGCGAAGCTGGTGTTGATGAACGCCTCGAGCGTCGTGTGGGAAACCGATAAGGGGCAGAGGGTCTGCAGTTCCGGGAAACAGTCTGCGCCGAGCCATCGCGAAGCGGGACTGCGCGCTGCCTGCTGTGACGTCACTATATTGCTGTAACTGCCGCCGGACTTGACGCAATATCCGTTGGCCGAGAGCAGCGGAAAAAGCACTTCTTCGCTGGAAATCTGCTTCCTGCCACACTCACAGCTGCTTTATGCGACGTAGTTGCTTGCCTTACGACCGTGCAACGATGATAAACCTAATGTCTTTCGTCATCACATCTGTATACATAATCTGAGCATACAGTATGAAATTCTTGTCGAATACATGTCATTTCCCTTTATCAGTTTGTACCATCTTAAGGAAATGATGGTTTCCAGAGTACTTTTCCAGATTTTCAAGTCCTCATGAAGTAGGCATCGCAACAACTGTCGAACGTACTCAGATAATTCCGTGTACACCACACAAAAGTATACTGCAGATGCTCGAGTAATTTAAATGGGAATCTTTCGAAGAAAGAAGGCTCCTTCCTCGAGAAATACGGTTGTGTAGATTTTAAGAACGTGAATTTAACGAAGATGTTTCGACATTCTGCTGCCACCTGATGTACCGGGTGATCAAAAAGTCAGTATAAATTTGAAAACAATAAATCACGGAATAATGTAGATAGAGAGGTAGAAATTGACACACATGTTTGGAATTACATGGGGTTTTATTAGAACGAAAAGAATACAAACGTTCAAAAAATGTCCGACAGATGGCGCTTCATCTCATCAGAATAGCAACAATTAGCATAACAAAGTAAGACGAAGCAAAGATGATGTTCTTTACAAGAAATGCTGAATTTGTCCACCATCATTCCTCAGCAATAGCTGTAGTCGAGGAATAATGTTGTGAACAGCACTGTAAAGCACGTCTGGAGTTATGGTGAGGCACTGGCGTCGGATGTTGTCTTTCAGCATCCCTAGAGAGGTCGGTCGATCACGGTACACTTGCGACTTCAGGTAACGCCAAAGCCAACAATCGCATGGACTGAGGTCTGGGGACCTGGGAGGCCAAGCATGACTGAAGTGGCGGCTGACCACACGATCATCACCAAATGACGCGCGCAAGAGATCTTTCACGCGTCTAGCAATATTTTGTCTTTCTTTTTTCTTCTAATAAAACCCCATGTCATTCCAAGCACCTGTGTCAATTTTTGCCTCTCTATCTACATTATTCCGTGGCTTATTAAGTTTTCAAATTTATACTGACTTTTTGATCACTCGGTATATCTCACGCAGAGATCACGAGAATAGTATACGGGAAATAAGCGAGCGCACAGAGGCGTTCAGACATTTTTTTCCATCGCGCAATGTGCAACTGGAGCAGAACATAAATTAGCTAATATTGATACCATGTACTCGCCGATACGCAGTGTACTGTGGCTTCTGGAGGAAATATGTAGATAGAGATGTAGAAGGAACACGGCCTACGGAAGCATATAATGTAGTCCAGAAAGGCTGCCGTTACGCTGCCCAGCACTTACGACGTGTTTACGTGTATTTGATAGCAGAGAAATGGTAGAATCTTCTGATAGCTATCAATTACGATATCATATGAAACCATTCTAACCGACTCTCTTCATTCAGCGACAAGGAATTGTTCCCACTTTGGGATACGGCGCTTCAGTCCGGAACCGCGCTTCTGCTACGGTCACAGGTTCGAATCCTGCCACGGGCGTAGATGTGTATGATGTCCTTAGATTAGCTAGGTTTAAGTAGTTCTAAGTCTAGAGGACTGATGACCTCAGATATTAAGTCTCATACTGCTTAGAGCCATTTTGAACCACTTTGGGATTGCGTTTTTCAAGGAGGCATGGAAATGTCAAGGATGGGATTAAATAAAATTTTAGATTTCTTGTGGTGGCCAATTTTCGTAGTATCCGTATATAAACTGCAGAAGTTTACAAAAGATACGTCGCTTCCTTGCTGCACATTAATAGTTTACTTTATTTGTGCACCTAGATGCGTTTCGTCTTTTTAATAAGGCATCTTCAGTGGGTGTCCTTTGAT
The DNA here is from genome assembly GCF_023897955.1 of Schistocerca gregaria. Lineage (NCBI taxonomy): Eukaryota > Metazoa > Arthropoda > Insecta > Orthoptera > Acrididae > Schistocerca > Schistocerca gregaria. The sequence goes on along the minus strand of NC_064926.1, from coordinate 305,493,615 downwards.
ATTACACGATTGTTTGTTATAATGTATTGGTTACAGATTCAAAACAGTTACTTCGAAGTTTTTTTTTATAAGAAAGTGAAAAGGTACTTACAGAGCAGCTTATAATTTATTATTTGAAAACCATTCAACTTTCCCTCACGCAGAAAAGTGGTTGAAAGCCTTCAATTTTTCGTTTTGTAACTGCAGTTTCGTAACACAACACTTTAATGCCATATTCTGTGCCTAGAGAGTCATGTGTTTTTGCAAGTGTTGCCAACTTTCCGAGTTTTTGCTTTCATTTGTTTCTTGTCTGACTGTGTATGTATTGATATTGATTTCTGTTTACGTGCGGTAGGGAAAAAAAAGACTAAGCGAAACGGTTCCTTTCCCGCTAATTGTTACTAACTCCAGGAAGATCAGTAGTTGATTCAAGATTTGGTGCAAAGATTGGCAGCTAATCCTTGACACAAAGAAATGTAATTTAATGCTAATAAATAGTCGACAAGATCCGAAATAGTTTGATTTCGTAATCGGAGATCAATAACTGAAACGACCATATAAATTAATCAGAGGCACAAACAACTGTTAAGAGTCCGATTTATTGAAACATTGCTAACGAAGCATAATTCACGCTTGAAGTTGTTATCTGCCAAAACTCTCGTTTGACTAATTCTTTAGTAATACTGGACTTAACGGTAGAGATAAAAAAAGAGAGATTAAAAGAAGAATTGCGCAGTTCGTAAGGCGTTTGTTTGCTCAGAGTGAGAGTGTCACTGAAATGTTGAACGAACTGCCGTGGGAGACATCACAACAAAGCGATGATGCCTGCAAAAACGTGGAGTCATTACTTCATCTGGTGCTAGGTAGCATATCGGTTAACACGTGTCCATCAGCGCACTCAGTCAGGTGCCAGGTTCAGGTTCTCAGCTCCCTCCTAGTTCACGTCCATGCACTGAAGATCCTCTGCAAAACTTCGTTTCCAGGTATTATGAGGTCTTCCTCTACTTCTGTATCCATCCGCTGGTTTCCACAACAGTACTGATTTGGGGATTCCTCCACATTTCAAGCGTAGAGCAATCCCCACAAGCCTCAGTCTCCTTTCAACAACGATTTTTTGCAGGCTGTGTAGAGCATTTCTTCTCACCATTTTATAGGTTTAAACATGGTTGTGATAAATGATTTTCAAAAGTCGCCTCAGCCATCGGTGTTGCAAGACACTGAGCTATTGTGCTGACTTTTGCTGAGAATTTCCAGCTCTTACATGTGTATATGGCTATCGGTAGGATTATAAAGGAATACAGCCGAAGCCTTGTGGTCATATTTATAAAGTCTAATTCTCAGTTCTGCTGCTCATCTCTGCATCTACATCCTTGTTATTACAGATGACGCTGCCCCGATATAGTAATCTATCAACACCTTGTATGACCTCCTGTTGCACTACAGTTGCGGTAGATACATCTTCACTTTTTACGTAGACAGTTTCTCTTACCACTATTTGTTTTTAGCCCTACAGAAGTGGCTCTCCAATCCGACTTGAAAGGCACTAGTTTGTGGTTTTTCTGCCAGACGAACCAAGTCATCAGCAAAATCCAGATTCGTAAACGTGCATTGTTCATTGTGACGTATGTCCATGTTGGAGTTGTCCGTAACTTTTCTCAGTATTTTATCTACGACCAATATGAAAAGAACTGATTTTTACAGGCAAACCACTGACAATATGTAACAAGTCTATAAAGAGACTGCCTAAACTAGGCTTTTTCGTCCTCTGCTAAAGTACTGCTGTGTGGTATCGAATCCTTATCAGCTAGGAGTGACGGAGGAGATGAAAAAGTTCAAAGAGAGGCAGCTCGTTTATATTATCGTGAAACAGGAAGAAAGTGTGACGAATATTATAAGCTAAATAGGGTGGCAGTCGTTAAAACAAAGGCGTTTCGAGTTGAGGAGAGATCTGTTGACGAAGTTTCAATCACCAAATTTGCCTTTTGTATGTGAAAATGTTTTATTGTCGCCAGTCTACAAAGGGAAATAAAACAAGCGAAAAGCAAGGCAAAGAAGTAGTCTGGAAGTGATACAGAAAACCACAAATAAGTGTGGATTTTAGAGTAGTGATGTAGATGCAGCTGTAGATGTAGAAATGGTTACAAAATGCACCCTTGCCTAATGCCTGTCAGAATGCTGAAAAGAGGAGTGTTCCCATCTTCTGTTTTATACAGCACCTCGAGACTTGGTACGGGTTTCTGAAAAGATCACAGAGAGACAGCCAGGAATTCCATATAGACTTATAATATTCCACAATGATTTTCTGTGTGTACTGTCAAAATCTTTTTTAAAAATCAACTAGGTTTAGTTACAATGGACAATTGAATTCCATGCCTTGCTTAATGACATTCCGCAGAACAGATATTTGTTCGGAGCGGGATCTCCCACTTCTAAAGCCAGCTAGTGCTTCTCGTAGCGGACAATCGGCTGCTTCTTGTATCCTTTTTAGAAACATGAGGCAAAATAGATTTTCTGGCATCGAGAGAAACTTGATGTATCTCTAATTTGTGCATTTGGTTAGATTTCCGTTCTTCGGTCTTCGGTAGTTTTACTATCATACCACGCCTCCAGTCTTCTGGAACTTGCCTAGTTTCCCAGCAGGTATTGCACAGTTTAATAAGTCTAGACCCGTATACTGCATTATGCAGAAAGTCTGATAGAATTCCTTGAGGCCACGTGCCAAATCGAGCCTCCCTAAATATCGCAAAATGGCCATCTGGGCAAATCTACTAAGTTCAGGCTTAGTAGAGCGTGGTAGCGACGATCTTTCTTCCCGTACACCAAACGTGATTTAAACAGAAAATAAGTCTGATTGGGTAAGGGGTCGGCGGGCTACCTCTTTGCATCCTTTGCCACATATTGAGCGCACAGATGCAGATGCAGATTTCATGTTATAGATCTCTTTCTCCATCACGTATTGAGGCACCACTTGCATGTTACTTCCTTCTGGTAGTTTCTCTTCCCTAAAGAATATTATTTCTTTACAACGTTTGCATACTGTTCCCGGTAAAGCAGCCGGTGCCCCTAACGGACGATAGTGCATTTACGTTTGAACCAGAGGAATCCATTAAAATATTGTTGGTGGGATGGGTTACCGTCATCATTATTTATCCTACAAAGTGGGAGAATGCGTTGTTGCTGACTACGTGATCACAACACTGGCCGTCAATTCGAATTCTGTAATCCTAAACCTCTCCACAGTGTCATGTGCGTATTAGAGCATATGCCTATGTTGATAGTAGGGTCCCCGTCAGTTAAGACCGTCATGCACACAAAAATGAAGGAAAACATACAGGAGTGGTCCCGTTACAATACTTAGATAAGGTATATTTTACGTCTCCACTTGAAAATGGATTACAGCGCGTTCCAACAAGTCATGATGTACACACTGCGCACAAAAAATACCTAGGTCGCTGTTAGCCAGTAGATCCCGAGGGGCAGGTCCTCACGCCAAGTCAGCTAGTTTTTCCCTTTCTTTGCTGACATCGCAGCTTTTCTTCTATAAGTATTATTTAGTATGATTCTAGTGCCAAGTTATGAGAACTGGCGATGGAATGAGATAAGTGTCCGTGTGAAATCCTTTGACTTATCCCACTTTTCACCTACGAAATAAAAGTTACCGCGGATCTTAACATTACCCTCCAACAAACAGGTCATCGTAATTGTGATGTCGTGCAAAGATCGCAGTGCCACACCAGAATCGGTAATGCGCATCGATACCACAGACATTAGCGTAGTCTCGCTGCAATCCGCAATGCCCAATGGAAGGCGCTCCTGAAGACATAGCCTCTCAGTCATTTGAATGGCGCCGTCTACTGAGACGAGCATGGACTCACGCTCTGCCTCAGTTCGTGACCTTCGATGAAGCAGTCAGCTTCATCTACTTACAACACCAGCGCTATTCAAGTCACACATGGAAATTTCTCTCTTTCTTTTTTTTTAAAAAAAAATTGGACATGTGCTTCAAGAGAAGAGTTTGTAATTGTGTTCAGCATGCGATGGCTTACTGTTCCAAGACAGTTGTAAATATTAGACAGATGCTTACGATAATGAATTGTATCAAGTTAGGTAATGTAATAAGTTAGGCAATGTAATAAAGTGAACTAACCTTTCATACGTTGTAGTTCCGATGAGCAAGGTTAAGATTTAAATGTCTGATCAACGTGTAAGTCGGACGAAACACCATTTCAGTCGGGTAAGGATCATGTAGTGGATCGCAAGTGGCCTTGTTGGAGGAACTATCCAACTCTAACAGGAGACGAAGGGAAACAGCGACAAATTTATTTCAGTTTGGTCGAACGAGTATTCTAATATTAAAACGTCCAAAAAAGTCTTTGTACGTCTTCAAAATGGAGTTGTAACCACGAAACGGGTTTTACAAAACCAGAAAAATATTTATTGCGACAATGAAGGCGTATTACTAGCAAAAATATTCATAACCTATAAGTTACAATCACGGACAGCTTCTGACGAACTATTTGTTAACGTTCTTTTATTTTTAGTGTTACTATCAGATGACCATTGACAACGTTGTAACGGGATTCGCTCAATAGTCACCCTCAGGCAACCAATAGATGCAAAGAAATAAACTTGACATCTTTAGCCGTTCCTGAGAAAAAGGGATCTTAATTGTCAGCCAGGCAGACAGTGGTCGTGTAAGGGTTCTGTTTTTACTGAGTGAGGTACGTAATCTCAAAATTTGAAGAAAAAAGGGTCAAATATTTTGCGGAAGGATTTGTCTAAAACTAAGGAATAAAATAAATTAGAAATACATTTGACACCACTTCGAATGCTGCTCAAAATCATGAAAGCTAAATGAGTTCCGGATGGGGAATTTAAACTTCAGTGTTTAACTTGGAATTTTAAAGAGTACGATAGGATATCTGTCTGGTGCCTTACGTAGACCGTGAAATTTTCTGTTGTGCAGGCTTGAAATATTATTGCTATATGAAGTCAATTGTCACCTTATTTCCTGTAAATGCTTTCGAGCATCATTCAAAGGTGCGTAGATCTTTCACTATTCTACACTATTTCTAATTTTAACGCAAGTCACTTCATGAAATATCTGACCGTTTATTTTCTGAGTTTTTTTTTTCAAATTTTGTTCCGAAAGCATGAAATGTAGTATATCTAAACACTCATCGGTATTCTGTTCTATTCTGTTATAGAGTATATACAGTACTGACCATTAAAATTGCTACATCACGAAGACAACGTGCTACAGATGCGAAATTTAACCGACAGGAGTATGCTATGATATACAAATGCTTAGCTTTTCAGAGTATTCACACAAGGTTGGCGGCGGTGGCGACACCTACAACGTGCTGACATGAGAAGAGTTTCCAACCGATTTCTCATAGACAAACAGCAGTTGACCGGCGTTGCCTGGTGAAACGTTGTTGTGGTGCCTCGTGTAAGGAGGACAAATGTGTACCATCACGTTTCCGACTTTGATAAAGGTCGGATTGCAGCCTATCGCGATTGCGGTTTATCGTATCACGACATTGCTGCTCGCGTTGGCCGAGATCCAATGATTGTTAGCACAATATGGAATCGGTGGGTTCCAGAGGGTAATACTGAACGCCGTGCTGGATCCCAACGGCCTCGTATCACTAGCAGTCGAGATGGCAGGCATCATATCCGCATGGCTGTAACGGATCGTGCAGCCACGTCTCGATCCCTGAGTCAACAGATGGGGACGTTTGCAAGACAACAAACATCTGCACGAACAGTTCGACGACGTTTGCAGCACTATGGACTATCAGCTCGGAGACCGTGACTGAGGTTACCCTTGACGCTGCATCACAGACAGGTGCGCCTGCGATGGTGTACTCAACGACAAACCTGAGTGCACGAATGGCATAACGTCTTTTTTTCGGATGAATCCAGGTTCTGTTTACAGCATCATGATGGTCGCATCCGTGTTTGGAGACATCGCGGTGAACGCACATTGGAAGCGCGTATTCGTCATCGCCATACTGGCGTATCACCCGGCGTGATGGTATGGGGTGCCATTGGTTATACGTCTCGGTCACCTCTTGTTCGCAGTGACGGCAGTTTAAACAGTGGACGTTACATTTCAGATCTGTTACGACCCGTGGCTCTACCCTACATTCTATCTCTGCGAAACCCTACATTTCAGTAGGATAATGCACGACCGCATATTTCAGGTCCTGTACGGGTATTTCTGGATACAGAAAATGTTCGACTGCTGTCCTGGCCAGTACATTTTTCAGATCTCTCACCAATTGAAACCGTCTGGTCAGTGGTGGCTGAGCAACGGGCTCGTCACAATACACCAATCACTATTCGAGATGAACTGTGGTATCGTGTTGAACCTGCATGGGCAGCTGTACCTGTACACGCCGTCCAAGCTCTGTTCGATCAGTTCCCATGTGTATCAAAGCCGTTATTACGGCCAGTGGTGGTTGTTCTGGGTACTGACTTCTCAGGATCTATGCACCCAAATTGCGTGAAAATGTAATTACATGTCAGTTCTAGTATAATATATTTGTTCAATGAATACACGTTTATTTCTGCATTTCTTCTAGGTGTAGGAATTTTAAGGGTCAGTAGTGTAGATGAAGTAAAATCAGAGAAGTTTCAATTTAAGCTGTGATTTTACGTTTTTTTTTCGAAATGAAAGAGCGAATGACACCGTTTCTAATGTTATTAGAAGTGGAATCCTAATAACTTGTTCAGCATCTGAGATGGTCGATCATCGTCCACGCTATAATCATCGTCAAATAACAGTCCGATCCCACTCTGGTCAATTTGACACCCCATTTTTTCACTTAGCACTCTTACTTTTGCTATGAAAATTCGGATAAAAATCCGTTGTGTAATTTTTGGGGAGTCTTGTATTCGCTCTGCTCAACTACTTGACCCAAAAGAGAAGACAAAGAATTATTAGCCAGCCGGAGTGGCCGAGCGGTTCTAGGCGCTACAGTTTGGAACCGCGCGACCGCTACGGTCGCAGGTTCGAATCCTGCCTCGGGCACGGTCGTGTGTGCTGTCCTTAGATTAGTTAGGTTTAAGTAGTTCTAGGTTCTAGGGGACTGATGACGTTAGAAGTTAAGTCCCATAGTGCTCAGAGCCATTTGAAACAAAGAAAAATTATAGAACGAATCAAATCTTCCAAGTGCGTACGAAACGATAAAAAGAAAAAGAATATCTGGGCAGTCTTCACAGAGTTTTTGCGTCCTCTTGTTATCCACTTACAGTCTGAGGATCACCATTGGCTGGTCGAAACAGGTTACGGCATTGTGAATTGCTCATGTTATTGTGTTGCATAAAATATAAAAAAGTAAAAGAACATAATAGTTCAAACATTTAATTTCCATGGGTAGGACAACTGTAAATAACAGACTGATATCTAGTCAGGTGAAAAGGGTCATTATCATTGCGAACCAATACAACACAACATATTAATACAACCAAAAGAGTCAGTGGAGTGCTTTGAATGGAGCTGTAGCTCTGAAATTCGTCAGACTAAAACAGAGCAAAATATAACAAGTTTGTTTGTGTGGCCGTCATCCGCAACAAACATACAAATATTTGTTTTGTAAATATAACTGCTTTTACCGGCTGTTAGTTACCTTATGTATCCCATATGCGTTTCGAGGTCTCGTGTTCTAAGGCATCATCAGTGCGATCTATAACGATAGAGTTTTGTTACTTTTACAATATTAAACATTTCACTTCGCGATTTTTTGTAAAAAAAGGTAATTACTTACGATTTGCTAATATGTGTTTCCTCACTCGATACAACTATTTCGTCGTACACCGTTTTTCACAACGTAAATACTGCGAATCCATTACGTGTTTAATCTTCTTTGGTATGTTTACCTATTTGTTGCCAACCTAACGAAGTATATGTTCGAGACTAACTTCTATTTATGATGTTTGTACCGTGTGTGTGTGTGTGTGTGTGTGTGTGTGTGTGTGTGTGTGTTTTTTTTTGGGGGGGGGGGGATGTACAAGCTGTTAGCGAGTGGTTGAAAACTTTGGTGACAGCTGATTTGACTTTTCGTTTCAATATTCTGTGGAGGGATTCATGGATGAGTGAGTGTAAAGATGTTGGGTTCTGTTATTATTATATTGGACAGTCTTATTATATTAATACATTTTGCGAACGTTATTCTATTATTAGTTAGTGTAAATAATGAATTAGTTGGTGTAAATAATGAACTGATTGACATGTATTGAATAACGAAGTGTGTACCTACACTAATAGATAAAACAACCGGCTCTATCCCCCCCTCTCTCTCTCTCACTCATACACACACACGGTATAAACATCATAAATAGAAGTTAATCTCGAACATATACTTCGTTAAGTTAGCAACAAATAGGTAAACATACCACAGAAGATGAAACACGTAATGGATTCGCAGTATTTACGTTGTGGAAAACACTGTAGGATGAAATAGTTGTATCGAGTGACAAAAGAACAATAGTACACCACAAGAAAGAGTGAGAAACACGGTGAACAGTGTGTGGAAGGCCAGAACACAAAAATGTGATTATATGACAATGATGAAAGTGGTAGTCCGATCTCCAGACCACATGTGAGGAAACGCGGTTCAGCAGATCGTAAGTAACTACTTTTTTTTTTACAAAAAGTCGCGAAGTGAACTGTTAAATAATCTAAAACTAACAAAACTCTATCGTTATAGATCCCACTGATGATGCCTTAGAACAGGAGAACGCGAAACGCGTTTGGGATAAATAAAGTAACTAGCAGCAGGAAAAGGCAAAAAATTGTTCAAAGGGCTCTGAGCACTATGCGACTTAACTTCTGAGGTCATCAGTCCCCTAGAACTTAGAACTACTTAAACCTAACTAACCTAAGGACATCACACACATGCATGCCCGAGGCAGGATTCGAATCTGCGACCGCAGCGGTCTCGTGGTTACAGACTGTAGCGCCTAGGAAAAGGCAGTTTTATTTACAAAACAAGAACAAAATATGTTGGATCACAGCGTATTAATAACTAAAATAGTCCTATGAAAGAGAATCCAAGAATTAGACGCAGCATCAATTCGAACTTAGCAAACATTTTCTTTTGTGGGAAACAGCGCCTGGATAGTGACCGTTCCCACGCCGCTTCCACGCTACAACTTCCCAGAGTCTCTTCATAAGGCAATTTCCAAACATGACAACTAAACGGAATGGCACCTCTTGTGGCTGTAACGCTGTAAATACAACTTACTACCCCGTTTGGTAGCACTTCCTATCGTTTTATGGTTGCACCGGTCCGCGATTTACTACTCTGATATTGAAAAGGCCATTTACACCTACAGTGAAAATGTACTTAATTCATTAAATAACAAGTTACAAGCAGCAGGTATTTTCTGTGATTTGTCAAAGGCATTCGATTGTGTAAACCGCAACATCCTTTAAATAAATTAGAATTCTATGGTGTCACGGGCAGTGCTGCAAAATGGTTCAAGTCATACCTAGCTAACAGGAAACAAAGGATGTCAGTGCAAGGGACTAGTGAATGAAGTCATCTGTCATCATTAGAATGGGAAGAAATTACATGTGGTGTCCCACAAGGATCCATCTTAGGGCCATTGCTTTTTCTTGTGTACATTACTGATCTCTTATCAGTTACACTGCCAGAAGCAGAGTTCGTTTTGTTTGCAGACGACACAAGTACTGCAATAAATACTATGTCGAGTGTAGGTCTAGAAATGTCTGCTAATGATATTTACATGGATATTAATAAATGGTTTAAAGCCAACTCACTGACATTAAACTTCGAAAAGACTCAATATATGCACTTCAGAACCTGTAAGAGGTTGCCACCTAGCATATGCATAAAGTACAAAGAAGAGCAGATAGAAGAGATTGACAGTCTTAAATTCCTGGGATTACAACTTGATAATAAATTCAGTTGGGAGGAGCACACCACAGACCTGCAAAAACGCCTTAACAAATCTGTATTTGCAATTCGAGTGTTAGCAACATAGGCGACATAAAAATGAAAAAGCTTGCATACTTTGCCTACTTTCATTCCATAATGTCATATGATATAATATTTTACGGTAACTCTTCAAGTCCAACAGAAGATTTCAGAGTCCAAAAGCGTGTAATACGTATTATTTGTGGAGTAAAATCACGGACGACTTGCAAAAACCTCTTCAAAGAACTGGGTATACTAACTGCTGCCTCTCAGTATATTTACTCCTTAATGAAATTTGCCCTAAATAATATATCTCTTTTTCCAACAAACAGCTCAGTTCATACATACAATACCAGGAACAAAGAAGGATCTGCACAAGGACTTAAAAGCACTTACTTTAGTTCAAAAAGGGGTCCACTACTCAGGAACACTAATCTCCAATAATTTGCCAGCAAAAACATAAGAAATTCAGTTACAAATAAGGATCAGTTTAAAAGGAGCCTGAAAGACTTACTAGTGGCCAACTCCTCCTACTCCATTGGCGAATTTTTTAATAGAAACAAATGATGTATTGTATATATTCATACTGTTAGTACTGTTATTTCAGCTTTAAAAAAAAAGTGACATATTCGACATCCAAGAGGATCTCCTCAACACGGATCTATGGAACGAAAAACTAACCTAATCTAATCTAACTACACCTGCGAGGCACCACGAAAGCTGCTCCGGCACGGAAGGAAGGCGTTTTATTGCGACGCGCCTACATTCGCGAGGTTGGTTCCCCGGACGGCCGGAGGGCTCGGCGGTGCGCGGTGTGGGCACGTCCCCCCTGTCGCGCGATAATTATCGCTTAATTGAGACATCCTCATCACCTCAAATGACTCCCCGCGCCGCTGCACGCCCCACACGTGTGCTGCGCTGCGGCCGCAGCCACGGGACACGGCCCACCTCGGCCCTGCGACCGGCACCGCATGTCCGGGAAACGTCTGCTGACGGCTGGCGCAGCGTCCTGCCCACAGCCGTCCCACCAGTGCATCCTTCTCAGCGTAACCACCTGCACACTGCTGGCCATTAGCCCTTAGAGTCTTAGTGGGGTCTCACACACCGCTACTGTTCTTTGTCGCTCTGTTGCTAATGCAAAATTACACTACTGGCCATTAAAAGAAGAAATGCAGATGATAAATGGGTATTCGTTGGACAAATATATTATACTAGAACTGACGTGTGATTACATCTTCACGCAATTTGGGTACATAGATACTGAGAAATCAGTACCGAGAACAACCACCTCTCGCCGTAATAACGGCCTTGATACGCCTGGGCACTGAGTCAAACACAGCTTGGATGGCGTGTACAGCTACAGCTGCCCATGCAGCTTCAACACGATACCGCAGTTCATCAAGAGTAGTGACTGGCGTATTTTGACGAGCCAGTGGCTCGGCCACCATTGACCAGACGTTTTCAGTTGGTAAGAGATCTGGAGAATGTGCTGGCCAAGGCAGCAGTCGAACATTTTCTGTATCCAGAATGGCCCGTACAGGACCTGCAACATGCGGTCGTGCATTATCCTGCTGAAATGTAGGGTTTCGCAGGGATCGAATGAAGGGTAGGGCAACGGGTCGTAACAGATCTGAAATGTAACGTCCACTGTTCAAACAGCCGTCAATGCGAACAAGAGGTAACCGAGAAGTGTAACCAATGGCACCCCATACCATCAACCCGGGTGATACGCCAGTATGGCAGTGACTAATACCCACTTCTAATGTGCGTTCACCGCTCCAAACACGGATGCGACCATAAAGATGCTGTAAACAGAACCTGGATTCGTCCGAAAAAATTACGTTTTGCCATTAGTGCACCCAGGTTCGTCGTCGAGTACATCATTCCAGGCGCTCCTGTCTGTGATGTAGCGTCAAGGGTAACCTCAGTCACGGTCTCCGAGCTGATAGTCCATGGTGCTGCAAACGTCGTCGAACTGTTCGTGCAGATGTTTGTCGTCTTGCAAATGTCCTCATCTGTTGACTCGGGGATCGAGCCGTGGGTGCACGATCCGTTACAGCCATGCGGATAAGATGCCTTTCATCTCGACTGCTAGTGATACGAGGCCGTTGGGATCCAGCACGGCGTTCCGTATTACCCTCCTGAGCCCTGCAATCCCATATTCTGCTAACAGTCATTGGATCTCGAACAACGCGAGCAGCAATGTCACGATACCATAAACCGCAATCGCGATAGGCTACAATCCGACCTTTATCAGAGTCGGAAACGTGATGGTACGCATTTGTCTGCCTTACACGAGGCATCACAACAACGTTCCACCAGGCAACTCCGGTCAACTGCTGTTTGTGTATGAAAAATCAATTGGAAGCTTTCCTCATGTCAGCATGTTGTAGGTGTCGCCACCGGCGCCAGCCTTGTGCGAATGCTCTAAAAAGCTAATCATTTGCATATCACAGCATCTTCTTCCTGTCGGTTAAATTCCGCGTCTCTAGCGCATCATCTTCGTGGTGTAACAATTTTAATGGACAGTAGTGTATTTGGTAGGAAATTAGAGCACTGTCCAGTTGCTCTTTCGAGAAGCTGCCGTAGTTTCCTTTGTCAATAACCACTTGAATGTGACGTGGACCTGTACTATAACCGTTTGTTTCGCTAATGTCTCTGAGACTGCACCTGCTACTTTGCATAACGGATTCAGTAGCCAGATCTTCGTCTCTCATTCATGTTTCTGACCCTGACTTTGAGTAGAGTATTTAAACTGGTCTGAGGACAGTTCAGAAAGTGATGCTGGATCTGATAGAGACAACGAAATATTGAAAGTGAACGTGATTCAGAATACGAACAGTGCAAAAGTGAAGACGAGTTTGTTTTGTCACCTGTGAACTCTTTGAATGAAACAAATGACCAGAGAGACTGATTATTAGCGAATGGTTCCGCTAGAAATATGAGTTCATAAGAAATGATAATGAAATAAAAATTACGTTTATTTTAATTTCTTACACTAAGAATAAGTACGAAACATTGTATTTCTTACCACTGATACAGCCTTATGGAATGTTGTTCTTGGAACAAGTTTAAATTAACATCAACTTGTATTTCGTGATTATTTTACTCACAAGAAGAACATACGAGGGTCACTCCAAGAGAAATGCACACTATTTTTTTCAAACTCCGTCTTTTATTCTACATGTTTGAAAGTTTTACAGTGTGTAGGTACATCCTTTAGGAACAATATTTTCATTTCTCCGCATAATTTCAATCCCTCTCAAATGCCTTACGGCATCTTGGAACCAGCGCCTGTAGACCCGCACGGTAAAATTCTGGACCAACCTGTTGGAGCCACTGTTTGGCAGCGTGCGAAAGAGAGTCATCACCTTCAAACCTTGTTCCAAGAAGAGAGTCTGATAGACTCATGGAGCCAGGTTACGACTGTAAGGCGGGTGTTTCATTGTTGTCCTTCCGAGTTTTCTGATCACTTCCAATGTTTTTTGACTGATATGTGGCCGTGCATTGTCGTGCAACAGCAAAACATCCTGCTTTTGCCAATGTGGTCGAACACGACTCAGTCGAGCTTGAAGTTTCTTCAGTGTCGTCACATATGGATCAGAATCTATGGTGGTTCCACTTGGCGTGATGTCCATAAGCAAGAGTCCTTCGGAATTGAAAAACACCGTAGCCATGACTTTTCCAGCAGAAGGTGCGGTTTTGAATTTTTTTTTCTTGGGTGAATTTGCATAATGCCACTCCACTGACTGCCTCTTCATCTCTGGTGAAAAATGACGGAGCCGTGTTTCATCACCTGTCACAATTCTTCCAAGAAATTCATCTCCACCATTCTCGTACTGTTCCAAAATTTCGCTGCATACCGTTTTTATTGTTTCTTTGCGAGACAGTGTCAACATCCTGGGAACCCACCTGGCACAAACCTTCTTTAACGCCAACACTTTCAGTATTCTGCAAACACTGCCTTCCCCTGTCCCAACGTAGCGCGGCAATTTGTTCACTGTGATGTGTCTGTCAGCAGTCACCAATTCGTTAACTCTCTGCACATTGTCAGGCGTGTGTGCAGTACGAGCCCTGCCGCTGCGAGGACAATCCTCAATATTGCCTTGCCCGCTTTCATCACGTAACCTGCTTGCCCACAGACTAACTGTACTGCGATCGACAGCACCATCTCTATACACCTTTTTCAACCTCTTGTGGATGTTTCCCACTGTCTCGTTTTCACAGCACAGGAAATCTATGACATCACGTTGCTTCTGACGAACGCCAAGTGTGGCAGCCATCTTGAAGACATGCTGTGACGACGCCATTCACGGGAACAGGTTCAACTAAGTTTGAAAACAATCTGGAAGGAAGTATCTACACACTGTAAAACTTTCATACATGTAGAATGAAAATAGTATTTTTACAAAAATAGTGTGCATTTCTTTTGGTGTGACCCTCGTAGAATCACTGAAAGTCAATGAATTCTACTTATTTCTCTTTTCACTATAGGATCGATGTGTGCTACCACTTTCTGAGCACTACAAATTTGAAAGTAAGATATCGAGTTGAAGTGAGCTTCTGCGGGTAGACTTCGGTTTCTTCATCGTGCAGAAGGTTGCTCGCACAAACAGGTAGGTTTCAAACGTCAACATAACCGTAGCTGCGAACTTGTAAAGTAGTCGAAGCATACGTCGAGGAAAATTTTTTGATATCTATGCGACTTATTGTATAATGGAAATATTCAGGCAACTTCGTGTCGCACTGTAAGTTTATAAATTCCAACTGCAGCTAGACATCATATCAAATTCATTATCGTCCATCAAGCTGCGTTTCATCAATTTAAAATGAACTACTCTCCACATTAAGCACTGCGTCGCAAGTATATGTAATTGCGTCAAAGACTACGGCGAACATGACAAATGGTCATTCCTTTGAACACAGCACATAGTTTGCACTTCTGCGCTACAGGGGCCGACGAGACATATGGTCTCTGTTGCGTACTTCACTGCATAGACATTAAAGGTCAAGTTGCAGCGACCGTCTCCAGCGGGGAGCCAGTTACCGTTCTTTGAGACCACTTTAATACTTCCACGTAGTTGCGCGTTGAAACAGACGCACTCTCTCGATATCAGATGACGAATTTAAGGACTTTATTCGGTACCTCTTCACAGACATTCTTATTTCCTGCACGGTCCCGGACGTAGTCGAGCGTTCGCGATGAATGTCGAACAAAGTAACTAGCGCGACGTCACAAATTCGTTGCGGGGGTGGGGCACTACATAATGACGTCGGAAAGCCTTATTTTACTGCCAGCGCTCATTTGACGGGCAGAGAGCAAGCACGAGTTCTCTCGCTCGCTTAGCCGCCACCAGGATATGTCTACCGGGTTACCAGCACCGTCCGAATTCGTCAACGGTCATATCGCTGTCTGTCGAGGCTATGGATTATGACTTCGGGACAGTGCTATTTGCAATGGTCAGCATCTCATGACTGTCATGTGAATATGTAATCGACGGATTCAGGAGGGCGATTTTCAACGTTATGTGGGATCTCAACGGTCTCACACAACTAGCGCCTGAGAGAACAGAAATACTGTCGCTCGGACGTGCAGGATCGTACAGCAATGCCACGTATCTTAAGTCAGGAACTGGGCTTTTTTTAAAACAAGGCAAATATTCAGACATACAGAGCTTCGCATGTGGGTCGCCAAGGACCGTCTGCGCAGCGACCACTCTTCCGTATTTCCTTGCGGTAGAAAGGGGATGCGCCTATAGTGGTGCGTCGAACGTCAACACTGGACTCAGACGCTGAGAAGAATGAATGCAGTAGGATGCGTACGTCATCGTCATATGGGCTCAGCCTGTAGTGTAATGTGGCATTGGCTACACAACACGATCAATTCTGGTTGGTATAACCAGTTATTTGGGCTGGCGTCTTCGGGCCGATCTTTGTGCCCTATAACCAAGGTGTCCCTCATATGATCTTTCAGCAAGATAGCGCAAGACCGCATGTTGCCCTCGCCGTCCTGACCTTCCTCTATAGTCGCTGAAACGTGCGCATAAGCTAGTTTCATTTAACTTTATTTAATTTTTCACTTGCGCGCCATGTTAGTTTCCCCGTTATCGAGACCGCCAAGCTAAATTTTATCCTGGCAAGAATGCACTAAACCTCTGGGGAGAATATGGGCAAAACTATGTTTTATTTCATTTATTCCTATGGCTGCTGTTTTGATTTAGTGCATCCTGTAATCCATGCGTGACATTCGTTGGATGATTGTGTGGGTGTTTGAAAATTAACGAAAGCACGGAGACAGAAAAGGAACTGTGGTATTTCAGGAACGGTGAAGAGAGTTTGCAGGAAGTTCAAACTCAAGGAATCTCTGGCCATTACTTTGTTAAACAGAGGAACAGTTATCTAGTCAACGTCGTTTTAGATATGTCAGAAAAGGGAATGGGCTATAAGGAAAAGAGTGAAGCGAAACTTAGAGCGAGAGAGTGGTTGGACATTTCAAACCTTACGAATCTCTGATCTCTACTTTTTGAACAGAGGAACCGTGCTCTGAATAATGTGGTCGTAGACACGACGGAGAAGGAGACGGTCTCGGACAGAGATGAGAACGTTGGGACAGGAACGAGAGATTTCGCTTGGACACTTAAAACTTAGCACTTCATTAGCCCCACTCTTAAGTGTAGAGGAGTCTTTTCAGTAGCGGTAGTATTTCCAAGACAATTCTGGATGAACGTGTCAAGTGAACAGACGTGCCCGTCGGAGCATTTCTGTCTGGCTTTGCGGAAAAGATATCAAACTGTGTTAGTTCGGCAATTTACCGATTTTGCTTATGTTTAATTTAGCTCAATTATAATAGGGGAGTCTTTTGTGTTTTTATTCCGCTTCACTGTGATTTTTGGGTTCAATAAGACTTTTGTAGGCACTCAGCTCCAGTTGTTCGTATTAGTTTGCTGACAGTAATTAATAGATATGCATGTTTTCACGTAGGAGGGGCATTCAATTTGCACTCGCTGTTCGTATTACATTTAGAAAGAATCATCTCACTAGATCGCTATTCAAATGGGAACTGCCCTATTCTTCCTTGTTGCGCTGCTTAAACAGTCCGGGCCCCGTACTGCTGGGGAAATCTGGTATGTTCTAGAATGCTGGCGCTATATCTAGAAGGTGCTTGCATCGTCGGTACAGGATATGCAAAATGGAACGCCATCTGTGAGACGACCTTGTGAAGATAAACTTGTTGACATAAATGAAACAGACTGCGGCAGCATTTACTTGTTGCGCTAACAAAAAAAAATGGCTCTGAGCACAATGGGACTTAAATTCTGAAGTCATCAGTCCCCTAGAACTTAGAACTACTTAAACCTACCTAACCTAAGGACGTCACACACATCCATGTCCGAGGCAGGATTCGAACCTGCGACCGTAGCGGTCGCGCGGTTCCAGACGGAAGCGCCTAGAACCGCTCGGTTAGGCGTTGCGCTAACAGATGGCGTCACTTCAGTACCCTAACCAAGCTCGTAACAGTGTTTTGCAAAATCGGGAAAAAATTCTAGCCTGCTGAGATGTCGGGACCAGACATTCCATAACGGTGACGGTCCCGATATATTGGGACGGATGGCAACCTAGATCTGAACCCATCTTGTATGAGCCAGGCAGCCTAGTTATGTTGCGACAAATTATCCCAAAATGTCTGCATGACATTCACTAGCGGTCGTTTCTCGCACACTTCTGCTGCATACCGCAGGCCAAACAGTAACTCTGGGAGAATACAAAATCGACTGGTTTTGACGCTTCGAACAGGCAGAGTTCCCCACAAGCGTCTTTGGTTGTCGATTAATTCGGCTGCAGTGTCCTCTGGCGACTGTTTGGAACAACAGGGCAGACGCGTGTTCCCCGTCCCTGCCAAGTCGAAGGTCGCCGGGGGGCGAACGCTACCCACGAGGACCGCGCGGATGAATCACCGGCGTTGAGTCACTGACAGGAGCGCGCCCGCTAATTCATAGGCCGGTCGATGGGCGACGGGGGTTCGGAGGGGAGGGACCCCGCACCTGCGAGCACGTGACGGGGGAGGCAGTGCTGCCACAACACCAGGGCAGCCTCTAGCGTGTTCGACATCAGGGTTATAAATTCAAATGCCTTTTCGTGCTGCAATCTAATATTATTATATACTGATGATGGTCGAAGTAGAGAGGATATAAAATGTAGACTGGCAATGGCAAGGAAAGCATTTCTGAAGAAGAGAAATTTGTTAACATCGAATATAGATTTAAGTGTCAGGAAGTCATTTCTGAAAATATTTGTTTGGAGTGTAGCCATGTATGGAAGTGAAACATGGACGATAACTAGTTTGGACAAGAAGAGAATAGAAGCTTTCGAAATGTGGTGCTACAGAAGAATACTGAAGATAAGGTGGATAGATCACGTAACTAATGAGGAGGTATTGAATAGGATTGGGGAGAAGAGAAGTTTGTGGCACAACTTGACTAGAAGAAGGGATCGGTTGGTAGGACATGTTTTGAGGCATCAAGGGATCACAAATTTAGCATTGGAGGGCAGTGTGGAGGGTAAAAATCGTAGAGGGAGACCGAGAGATGAGTACACTAAGCAGATTCAGAAGGATGTAGGTTGTAGTAGGTACTGGGAGATGAAGCAGCTTGCACAGGATAGAGTAGCATGGAGAGCTGCATCAAACCAGTCTCAGGACTGAAGACAACAACAACAACACATTCTATACATCTTTCGCTGTTTATATTAAAGGCATCTTCAGTGGATTCAAGCTGTGTAAGTAGGCTGTTTAGGTTTTAATGTTGGTAACGCCACGTGGCGCTCTGTATGAAAATCACTGGCTGTGCTGTGTGAAGTCTGTGGCTGGTTTGCATTGTTGCCTACCATTGTAGTGTTGGGCAGCTGGATGTAAACAGCAGCATAGCGCTGCGCAGTTGGAGGTGAGCCGCCAGCAGTGGTGGATGTGGGGAGAGAGATGGCGGGATTTTGAGAGCGGATGATCTGGACGTGTGTCCATCAGAGACAGTGAATTTGTAAGATTGGATGTCATGAACTGATATATAAAAGGGTTCAAAATGCTCTGAGCACTATGGGACTCAACTGCTGTGGTCATCAGTCCCCTAGAACTTAGAACTACTTAAACCTAACTAACCTAAGGACATCACACACATCCATGCCCGAGGCAGGATTCGAACCTGCGACCGTAGCAGCCTCACGGTTCCGGACTGCGCGCCTAGAACCGCGAGACCACCGCGGCCGGCTATAAATATATATATATATACTTTTGAACACTATTAAGGTAAATACATTGTTTGTTTCTATCGAAATCTTTCATTTGCTAGCTATGCCTATCAGTATTTAGTGCCTTCAGTAGTTAGAATCTTTTATTTAGCTGGCAGCAGTGGCGCTAGCTGTATTGCAGTAGTTCGAGTAACGAAGATTTTTGTGAGGTAAGCGATTCGTGAAAGGTATAGATTATTGTTAGTCAGGGTCATTCTTTTGTAGGGATTATTGAAAGTCAGATTGCGTTGCGCTAAAAATATTGTGTGTCAGTTTAGTATTTATCAGAATAAGTAAAGAGAGAAATGTCTGAGTACATTCAGTTTTACTCAGCAGTATTTGTATCAAATAACGTATAAGTTTACTAGCACAGTCATTCATTAATTTTTCTAAGGGGACGTTTCAGCCGGAACGTTACAGTAATGTTCTTACATGTGAGATTACATTACAGTTATGTTCTTACACGTGAGATTTACAGATTTGAAACAGTTAAAAGGAAAGAAGGAAGATTAAAAGACGTCGACAACGATTTCATTAGAGACGGTGAACAACCTTAGGCAAGGAAATGAAAAGAAATCGGTTGTATCGTTTCAGAGGAACCATCCTGGCATTTTCCTTAAGGCCAGGTTCTCATTCAAAATCGTCGAGATTTCGACTTCTTAATTGCACTTTCTGAAAGGTATATATGTCTAGAATGTTAGGAGCTAAAGATTTTTTAATCCGAGTGTTACAAAAGTTTCTATAGCCCATTGTCCGAAGTAGTGTGACGGCCACCTTGGGACACGTGGCTCAGGTAGAAAACTTGTGTCCGTGACGCTCGTTCACAAAATGAAAATGAATGGTTCAGAAAATATTAGGTGGCAATCAGGAAAGCGTGAGGCGAACGAAGTTATGTGGGACTGATTTGGCGATTATATACTGGGATGTTGGTTTACTATTTTCTCTGTTAAAATGGCCTCACCAACAACATTTTTTTTGTGATGTTCTTTCTACAATCCATAAATTTTCGAGTTTCTGGTGTTTCCAAATCACAACTGCACACTCAATGAACTCGTGCTGAAGCGGCTGTATATCGTACGTTTCCAAAAGCGAAGAAATTTGGATATCGCCAATATTGGTAGTGAGGGCCAGGGCTAATCGCATACTGGGAAAGTATGCTGAGAAGGGACGGGATGGACGACACAACGCAGCATAAGGACTAGCGTGAACAGCAGTAAACTGGGCACTGACTGAATGAGCCTTCCCAGCGCTGGGGACATGTTTCCGTACGACACTACATAAACCTTCTTATTTATTAGTAAAGCAGTTTAAATTACTCAGTAATTCCTGATCTGCTCAATCGTGCCATTGTACAGCATATGAAACGTATGACTATAACGCCTATATTTACCAATAATCTCCTAACGATTGTACCCACAATCACGTTACATTTTTCTAAATAACTTCTTTATTTTAAATAAACACTTTATTCGATGTTTATAGGGTGATTTCTCTCAATTGAGCTTCGTCGAAAAACACCACACAAAAATTATACTACATGCACCTATTTCTCTGCTGATGTATGCGAAGGATGTGTATGGGTCTTTCTCTATTTAAAATAAAATTACATCTACATGATTACTATGCAATTACAATTAAGTGTGCAAGCCATTTCTCAACCGTTTCACTCACGAAAGGCGCGCAGGAGAAACGAGCACATATCATTCTGTATGAGCCCTGATTTCTCTTATTTTATCATGAAGATCATTTCTCTCTATGT
The DNA here is from genome assembly GCF_023897955.1 of Schistocerca gregaria. Classification (NCBI taxonomy): domain Eukaryota; kingdom Metazoa; phylum Arthropoda; class Insecta; order Orthoptera; family Acrididae; genus Schistocerca; species Schistocerca gregaria. The sequence goes on along the minus strand of NC_064926.1, from coordinate 305,472,648 downwards.
AGGTGAGCTCCAACTGAATATTTTTGCAATCAGAAGAGAAAGCTGGTGACTGAAATTCCACGAGAAGATAGCGCCGCAACGAAAAATGCCTTTGTTTCAATGATTGTCGCCCAAGTTCACATATCATATTCGTGATACTTTCTCCCCATTTCGCGATGATACAAAACGAACAGATCTTCCTTGAACTTTTTCATGTCCTCCGTCAGTCTCATCTGATGCGGATCGTATACCTCACACCAATACAGTGTTCTGCCAATTAATCGCAATCTTTAGTTTGTTTCCCCCACAACATTATGTGATCGTTCCGTTACAACATTTAGATTAGTGTGGTTTATCGTGAAACCAAAATTTAGCGGATTTCTTTTAGTACTCATATCGATGTCTTCACGCGTTTCATTATTTAGAGTCAGTTGCCACTTTCCGCACCATACAGATATCTTTTCTCAGTCATTTTGCAGTTGGTTTTAATCATCCGATCGATGCCTTTACAAGATGGCAAATGACACTATCATCTGCAACAATCTAAGAGGGCTGCTCACATTGTCTCCTATGTTCTTTATGTAGATAGGGGTAACAGAGGGCCTATAACACTTCTTTGGGAAATTCCAGATATTATTTCTGTGTTGCTGGATGACTTTCCATCACTTACTACGAAGTGTGACGTTTCTGACAGGAACTAACAAATCCAGTCGCACAACTGAGGTGATACTCTATAGGCATGCTTGCGAGGAACGGCACCAAAAGTCTTCCGGAAATGTAAAAAATCGAATCAGTTTGACATCCCCTTTCGATAGCACCCATTACTTAGTGAGAACCAAGAGCTAGTTGTGTTTCACTAGAACTATATTTTCTGATTCCGTGTTGACTAATCGTTCAAATGGTTCAAAAGGCGCTGAGCACTATGGGACTTAGAACTACTTAAACCTAACTAACCTAAGGACATCACACGCATCCGTGCCCCAGCTAGGATTTGAACCTGCGACCGTAGCGATCTCGCGGTTACAGATTGTAGCGCCTACAACCGCTCGGCCACACCGGCCGGTCGACTAATTGTTAATAAACCATTTTCTTCCAAGTAATTCATAATGTTCGTAAACAGTTTATGTTCCAGAACCGTACTCCAAATCGACGTTAGTGATATGGGCCTGTAATTCCAGGGACTATTCCTATTTTCTGTCTTGGGTATTGATGTGGCTTGCAGAAGATTACAGTCTTTAGGCAGGGACATATTTTTTCTAGATTCCAGTTCTAGAATATTTCCTTCGTCTTATTTGGTGAAGGAGTTTCGGAAAACCGTGTTTAGTAACTCTGCTTTACTGTCACCATTAACATAATTGACATCTCACTGTTATCGCGCAGTGCAGGTATTGGTTGCGTGTTGCCACTAGTGTACTTTACACACAACGAGAACCTTTTGTGACAGACGTCTCAACATTGTAGATGGACACTCGGTTATCCTTCGTTATCAAGATACGGCTATTTTAAAATTTCAGGAATTGTAAGGCAGATACAAAAGTAGCAAGTAGTTACTTCTTATTAGGTTTTATGTTGGCGATATAATATATATATATACTTATTTCATCAGGTTACCTTCCATTCTGAAAGCGGTTGCACCCAGCGACTGTTATATTGACTTGTAAATTCTAGATCGCAGCAATCAGTCGTCCGTTTTTTAAATTTTGAATTATTCAATGAACTGTGGGTGAAGCCCGATCAACAGGGACTTACATGCTTTGAGCGAAAAATAGCGCATCGAGAATGGATATCTTCTAGCCGAAATCTAGATCTGCATAATAAAATTTAAAAAACGGACGACTGATTACTGCAATCTATAATTTACAAATACTTATTTATTCATGCTGTGTGCATTTTGTTGCTAAATAAGACACATTGCTGTCTTGGGTATGGATGTGACTTATGGAAGTTTACAATCTTTAAGTACGTGCGTTCCGAGCCTCTGATAATCCTGAAACGACCTTCCAGAACAGTGTACTTAAATTCCGCGATGTTAACGAAGTTTCTTTTTGGTGATGTTTCGCTCTTACTATTCTTGAGGTGTTTCTTATCTGCTGAAGTTTTTACAAATTAGAATGATAACTGTTAATTGTCGTGCTGTGATGTTTGTCTTCTCATTCACCCATTATTGTTGTTCGATGTTGGAGCGTAAGTCTTAAATTGTCCTTGGAATACGACTAATGAATAAATGGAAACAGTCGCTGGCCAAAAGAGTGCCTAATTAATTGTATTAAGTTTTACAGGTCGACATTTGAACGAACGTAACCCGTTTGCTACAGGTAAAAACTACAGCTGTAGACCATGTCACGCCTGTATCTGATTATCAAAGTACACGTTTAGGTGTAAAGCCGGTTATATTGTAGCGAGAATAATATTTTAGCAAGTGTAAAGTGTGAATATCTCAGAGGTGAAAGTTGGTTGTTTACTAAAATACAGAATAGAAAAGCAGTATAGTCGTCATATACTGAATTTTAGGTTACTACTTTTCTTAACTCAAGTGTGTCCATTTTATGCGTTATACAATGTAACTTCTCATTATACGCTTTCGACTTAACAGTTTACCAGCGAAAGGGTAAAAGTCATGTATTTCAACCGTATTACGCTTGATATTTATTTCGGACAATCGCTTGAAGACGACTACGCAGATGAAACTGTGCGGCAATGAACGCAAAATAAAGGCTATTCTACTCCAAGTAATTACAGTCAGCGCAGCAGAGGGCTATCACTCATTGTATTGCTCAATATTTTTTATCGAAAGCTGAAGCTACTTTATAAGTTCAAACGGTAGAGAAATCATCGACAATATGGAAACCAGATGACAAATGTCTCGTTCTTAAGGGAACAGATTTAATAAACATACACGATGACTGAACTAAACTTGGACAATTAGGGCGATAAGTCGTGTAACGAACGCATGTGATGCCAGACTCTGCTGGGTAAAATGCGCCTACAGTGACACAAAGGCTGCTAAATTCTGTAGTAATTTTCTGCTTTCTGTGTTCGGTACGCTGCATCATTGGCCAAAGAGACGTAAGGTCCCTAAAAAACTGCTGTGTTGGGTGCGCCTGCATCGCTAATGAAATACGCTCGCAACTCATCACCCGCTGTGTGGGAGAGCGTATCGAACACGTTCATTAGCATCCATCCGGTGGCCGTCGCCGGCACAGCAGGCAGCTGGAAGCTCCCTTACAAACTCCGACAAAACGTGTCCACATCTGCACTACAGTTACTGAAGCGGCAAGGATTCGCTTAGCAAAACTTGGCAATGTAATGCTCATCCACAACGCCCGTGGCAAACTCTGCAAGAGAACCGTTGCGGGTCACGGAAAGATTTACTCCCTAAAACACCGAGAGCGAACGTTAAACAAAAGGCCTGCCAACGTACTACTTCCCCTCAGATATATCTCCTAAAACGACCACGACGGGAAAATCAGAGAAACTGGTGCCATTATAATTGAACTTAAAATCGTCCTTTGTTCCAGAGCACAATTTGCAAGTCTAAATACTAACAGGAGGAATGACATGGCTCCTTTCGTACCTTGCGCCACACGCAGCAAGTTGGCATGTAGTATAGGAGTAGATACGTAAGTAGAACAGTGACCAGTCCATTGCTCAAACTATCCATTTCCTCAATGGAGAACCACATCTATTCCTACGTGGGTACTCTGTAATTTACACGAAAGTGCCTGGCAGAGGGTTCATCGAACCAGTTTAAGACAAATTTCCCTATCGTTCCACTCTCCAACAGCACATCGTAAAATCGAACACCACAGTTTTTCCGTGGGAGCTCTGATTTCTCTTTCTTTATTGCGCTGCCCGTTTCTCCCTCTGTAGGTGGAAATCAATAAAATATCTTGAAATCGGAGCCCAAAGTTGGTGATGGACATTTCGTGGAAATATCACGCCGCAACGAAAAGCGGTTTTGCTTTAAAGATTGCCACCCCAACTCGCGTATCATATCCGTGACGCCCTCTCCCCTATTTCGAATTAACACAAAATGAGGTGCTTCTTTGAACTTTTTCGATGGACAAGCATAGTGAGGCAGTCTCTTCAGTAGATATGTTGCATCTTCTAAGTATTCTGCCAGTGAAATGTCGTCTTTGGTTCACCTTTCCCACATTTTCAGTTTGGAGGATTCCCGTTTAAGTTGTTAGTAATTATAGCCCATAGGTATTTAGCTGAATCGGCAAGCTTAAAAGTTGTTTGACTCATCGGGCAGTCAAAATTTAACGGATTCCTTTTATTACACACCTGGATGGCCTCACAATTTTTATTGTTTAAATCAACTTTTGGTTTTCGCACCATATATGTATCTTCTCTAATTCATCCTGCAATTGGTTTGAATGTTCTGATATTTTTATTAGATGATTAATAACAGCATCATCTGCAAACACTCTAAGATAGCTGCGTAGATTGTCTCCTACGTAGTTTATTTATATTGAGACCAATATGGTCCCCACAGCACTTTCCTTTGGGGGCGCCAGACATCACTCCTGTTTCATTCGATAACTTTCCGTCAGTTACACGAAGTGTGGCCTTCTGTCAAGAATTCACAAACTGAGTCCCACAACTGAGACGATATTCCGTAGGTACGCAATCTGATTAGAAGTCGCTTGAGAGGAACCTTGTCAAAAGCGTTCTGGAAATCTAAAAATATGGAATCAGTTTCGCATCCTCTCCCCACGGTACTCGTTGCTTATTGTGTTTCACAAGAACGATATTTTCTGAATCCTTGTTGGCTGTTTGTCAACAAATCGTTTTCTTCGAGGTGTTTCGTAATATTCGAACACAACGTATGTTCCAAAAACGATGTCAGTGATATGGGTCTGTAATTCAGCAGATTACTTCTATTTCCTTTCTTCTGTAATGGTGTGACTTGCACAACTTTCCAGTCCTTAGGTGCTGGTGTTTCGTCGAGCGCGCAGTCACATATATCTGCTAAATACGGAGCTATTTCATCAGCATATTGCGACAGGAACCTAACTGGTATTCAGTCTGAGCCGGAAAACATGCCCTTGTTAAATGATTTAAGTTTCTTCGCTACATCAAGGGTACCTATGTCTAGATTACTCTTGTTGCCAGCTCTTCTCGATTCGAATTATGGAATATTTACTACGCCTACTTTGATGAAGGAGTTTGGGAAAATCGTGTTTAGTACCTCCGCCTTAATCTGCTGATTGCTTTGCATGTTGTGTTTTTTTTTTCCATCACGAGTAGCTGTGGAAGATCAGAAACACAGTTTCAGAACATGCGGCTGAATAAACCGTGTTACAGCCGTCTGCATGTGCTTTGGGAGGTGTCTGTCTTTGGTCCTCCAAATGCAACAGGCCCCATCAAAACCCAACAGGTACATTTTCGATTGTGTATACAAGCCAAAACTATGACGACATGGAAATAGGAGAAATTGAGAGTGTAACATTCTTGGGATTACAAAAATGATACAATTGGCTCTGAGCACTATGGGACTTAACTTCTAAGGTCATCAGTCCCCTACAACTTAAAACTACTTAAACCTAACTAACCTAAGGGCATCACACACATCCATGCCCGAGGTAGGATGCGAACCTTCGACCGTAGCGGTCGCGCGGATCCAGACTGTAGCGCCTAGAACCGCTCGGCCACTCCGGCCGGCCTCTTGGGATTACAACTTGATAATAAATTCAGTTGGGAGCAACATACTAACGAACTGCTAAAGAACCTAAACAAGTCTGTGTTTGCAATGTGAATGATGTCAGACATAGGAGATGTTGTTGTTGTTATGTTGTTATGGTCTTCACTCCTGAGACTGGTTTGTTGCAGCTCTCCATGCTACTCTATCCTGTGCCAGCTTCTTCATCTCCCAGTACCTACTGCAGCCTACATCTTTCTGAATCTGCTTAGTGTATTCATCTCTTGGTCTCCCTCTACGATTTTTACCCTCCAACCTGCCCTCCAGTACTGAATTGGTGATCCCTTGATGCCTCAGTACATGTCCTACCAACCGATCCCTTCTTCTAGTCTAGTTGTGCCACAAACTCTCTTCTTCCGAATTCTATTCAATACCTCCTCATTAGTTATGTGATCTACCCATCTAATCTTCAGCATTCTTCTGTAGCACCACATTTCGAAAGCTTCTATTCTCTTCTTGTCTAAACTATATATCGTCCACGTTTCACTTCCACACATGGCTACACTCCATACAAATACTTTCAGAAACGAGTTCCTCACACTTAAATCAATACTTGATGTTAACAAATTTCTCTTCTTCAGAAACGCTTTCCTTGCCATTGCCAATCTACTTTCACCACCATCAGTTATTTTTCTCCCCAAATAGCAAAACTCCTTTACTACTTTAAGTGTCTCATTTCCTAATCTAATTCCCTCAGGATCACCCGACTTAATTCGACTACATTCCATTATCCTCGTTTTGCTTTTGTTGATGTTCATCTTATATCCTCCTTTCAAGACACTATCCATTCCGTTCAACTGCTCTTCCAGGTCCTTTGCTGTTTCTGACAGAATTACAATGTCATCGGCGAACCTCAAAGTTTTTATTTCTCCTCCATGGATTTCTTTTGTTTCCTTCGCTGCTTGCTCAATACACAGATTGAATAACATCAGGGACAGGCTACAACCCTGTCTCACTCCCTTCCCAACCACTGCTTCCCTTTCATGCCCCTCGACTCTTACAGCCGCCATCTGGTTTCTGTACAAATTGTAAATAGCTTTTCGCTCCCTGTATTTTACCCCTGCCACCTTCAGAATTTGAAAGAGAGTATTCAGGTCAACATTGTCAAAAGCTTTCTCTAAGTCTACAAATGCTAGAAACGTAGGTTTGGCTTTCCTTAATCTAGCTTCTAAGAGAAGTCGTAGGGTCAGTATTGCCTCACGTGTTCCAACACTTCTACGGATTCCAAACTGATCTTCCCCGAGGTCGGCTTCTACCAGTTTTTCCATATACACATTGGTGGCATAATACATTTGAGTATGACAATTATAATGCCTCATATATCATGATGTGCCTGTGTAATGGTGCAATAAATGGATGATTGTTACTTCGGTTTGTGGCGCCATTCATGTCTCCTTTCTTGTCCCTATTGGTACGCTATCCTTGTACTTGTGCTGGTAATCTAATCTAATCAAACACGCTCGTGGTGCTTAACACTGCACGCGAGCCACAAAGACAGTGGTACCACAATGCAGACCCTCTCGCGCTGCCGGGAGATCACACGTGTCACGCCCACAGCCACGTGACGTCTAGGACGCCGGATCGATCCCCCGACCTGTGTCGGCGCAGCGACGCCACGGCCGCCGACAGGAAACGTGGCAACAGCGCAGCGCAGGGGAGGCGCCGCGTGGGCAACACACGCCACACAGGGAACGGGGGAGGGGAGGGGGCACAGCAAGCGAGGGGGGCTATTTCTGCGTGGCCCGGCGTCGGGGCGCCGGCGACGCTGCCTGCTCTCCTACACACTACACACGATTCCCTTCGTGTCTGCGGTGTAACAGTCTCTGCATCCTGTCTTTCATCTCGCTTGTAATGCTTTATTTTTAATTTATTAGTTTGCCTCTACCTACTGTGTGCTGTGAGTTTTTCGTACAATCTTAATTATGTGTAGGGATACACTGAAGCGCCAAAGAAACAGGTAGAGGCATGCGTATTCAGATACACAGATATGTAAAGGGGCAGAATCAGCGCCTATATAAGATAACAAGTATCTTGTCCACTTGCCGGCGGCGGTGGCCGAGGCGGTTCTAGGCCCTACAGTCTGGCACCGCGTGACCGCTACGGTCGCAGGTTCGAATCCTGCCTCGGGTATGGATGTATATGATGTCCTTAGCTTAGTTAGGTTTAAGTAGTTCTAAGTTCTAGGGGACTGATGACCTTCGATGTTAAGTCCCATGGTGCTCAGAGCCATCTGAACCATTTTTTTGGTAAAACATCAAATCTTGCAAATCGCTACGGCCGGTAAAAGATCCTACAAGAACGGGACCAACGACCACTGAAGAGAATCGTTCAAAGGACAGAAATCAAATCCTTCCGCAGATTGCTGCACATTTCAATGATGGGCAGTCAACAAATGTCAACGTACGAACAATTTAACGAAACATCACCGATATGCGCTTTCGGAGCCGAAGGTCCACTCGTGTATTCTCAATGACTGCACTACACAAAGCTTTACGCCTCGCCTGAGCTCGTCAACACCGACATTGGACTGTTGATGACTGGAAACATGTTGCCTTGTCGGACGAATCTTGTTTCAAATTGTATGGAGACAGTCTCATGAATCCATAGACCCTGCTTGTCAGCAGGGGACTGTTCAAGCTGGTGGAGGCTCTGTAATGGTGTGGCGAGTGTGCAGCTGGATTGGTATGAGACCCCTGGTACGTCTAGATACGACACTGACAGGTGACACCTACGTAAGCATTTTGTCTGATCAGCTGGATCCATTTAGGTCCACTGCGCTTTCCGACAGACGTGAGCCATTCCAGCAGGAGACTGCGACGCCCCACACGTCAGAATTGCTACATAGTGGCTCCAGGAACACTGTTCTGAGTTTAAACACTTGCTTGTCACCAAACTCCCCAGACATGAACATTATTAAACATATCTTAGATGCCTTGCTACGTGGTATTCGGAAGAGATGTCCGCCCCCTCGTGCTCTTACGAATTTGCGGACAGCCCCTCAGGAATCCTACTGTCAGAACCCTCCAGCAGTACTTCAGACGTTAGTTTAGTCCATGCCACGTCTTGTTGCAGCAGTTCCGCGCGCTCGCAAGGGACCTACACGATATTAGGCAGCTGTACCAGTTTCTTTGGCTCTTCAGTGTAGGTCATCCATTGTGGGAATTGCGAATCTCGACGACTATCTCCGGTATCAGCAGTGGCATGGAATCGGCCCATGGAATTCAAGACTTTCGATAACGTTTCACTTTAAATGTAAAGTTTAAGTTGTTGTATAATTTCGCATTTGCCGTCGTTATTCCTGAGAAAAGGAATAGCAGATGACAGGCAGACAATCAGATAAAAATGGCAAAAAAAAACATTTTTTCTTCAGATATAATTACAAATGAAAATTTCGTGAATGTAGGGCAATGGGAAGTATTCTATAAATTTTGAGGAGTGATTTTACGAATATCGAAATATGTGACAAATGGCCTCATCTTTCGATTCATTGACTTCGGTGCTTAAATTTTATACACCGCCAAGGGACCGTAGATCTTAGCATGTGTCAAATTTCAACCTGAAACGTTTATCCGTTCCTGAGAAAAAGGACCTTAACAGACGAACAATTAAACTGACGGATAACAAATTATAAAACATTTTCTCGTTCCATATAATTACAAATTAATAATTTTAGGTTTTTGTGCTTTACTTGTACTGTGAAACCTTGCTGCTTGCCAAATTTCATGATTCTATGTCAACAGGAAATAGCCTATAGATTTTGTTGAGTGCGTTCGCGAGTACTAAAATATGTGACATAAATGGCCGTGTCTTATGACTGCTTTGAGTAAGAAGCTTTCACGCTGCCTAGGGACAAAAGACCTTAGTATGTGACAACATAAATTTCAACGTGATACATCTTCCCGTTCTTGAGAAAAATGGTTCTTAACTGTCGAACAGACAGACTGACGACAGGGTGATACTGTAAAGGTTCCTTTCCTACCGGTTGGGGTACGGAACCGTAAAAACGGTCACATTTATTGTGAAATGAGTAGACTACAGAAACATTTGATGCGCCTGGAACGATGTTCGTAACCAAGTGCTGCTAATGAGTTGCCGGGTGAGAGTGCACATTCTGTTTCTTCATAGTTGAAGTATACTCCACTAAAATTTTTTTGAAACTGAATAATTGCTGGAACACTTTTACAATTTCGGGAACAGATGATAGAAAATGTCAGCCAACATCCACTTCCTCTGAATGCATGTTCTACGTAATCCACCAGACAAATATCTTCTAGTACTATTTAAAGTTCTAACAAGGAAACATCACCAACTTCACCTCATATTTTAAGGAGAAAAAAACACACTTGTAAGACATAAGCCCCAGCATTCGAATCCGCGCGACAATTTGAGCCATAATTCAGAGAGTACGCAGTTATTACTTTATGGAAATACAGCTCCTGAACTTCCACGCGCACCTTGTGTTGTTGCTCCCTCTGGCCCATTACAGAGTTTAGTGCTCGAACGCGAAGTAATCTAAACTGGAGTGCGTCAAGGCAGGGTCAGTTTAATGCAAAAGCGACACAAGCCGCCGCTTGGAGCGCCAAGCTGAGAGGGGCTCATAAGGCGCACAAAGTGCCAAAATTTGTATACAAGGTGTATCATAATTAGCAGCCAAAACAACCCATCCCCATCATCAGATTTAGATTTATTTTCAAGGGTCGTACCAAGAGTCCAAGGAACGGTAACTAAGTTGTCTATAAAGAATCTATAAAATCAGGATTAGGTTGCATTTAACTTTGAATAAGCAGAGGTGAGAATAAGTTTATAGTCAGCTATTTCACATCCACTGTTGCGTAAGGCATTACCCTAGGTTGAACTATAACCATACGTTTCAGTGTTCGGGTATAAAGATCCATGACACTCCTGTGTATTTTCTAATGGTATTTGTATACGTTTTGTTAGGTCTTCGTTCTAGGTCTTTTCTTATTTTTGCAAGAACCTCCTTGCGCCATACGATCCATTTGCCTGGCTATAGGTACTGTTCGTCTCTCTAATCGCTTTATTTAGGACCAGAGTCATGTCTTTTACCACACATTACTTTTCGAAAATCCATTTGTTTCGGACGTGGACCTAGAGTCCACTTCTAGTGGAGGTAGGGGTCACAGTTTTCTATTGTCCCTGCCCCTCTTTTATGGTTTTGATATCATGGTGCCGGCCGCGATGGCCGAGCGGCTCTAGGCGCGTCAGTCCGGAACCGCGCGACTGCTACGGTAGCAGGTTCGAATCCTGTCTCGAGCATTGCTGTGTGTGATGTCCTTAGGTTAGTTACGTTTAAGTAGTTATAAGCTCTAGGCGACAGATGACCTCCGATGTTATATCCCATGGTGCTCAGAGCCAACTATCATACACTGAGAACCAACTAAAATATATATATAAGCCAGAAAAAATCAATGTCAACGTTTCCTCCAGCAACAGCGGTCACCTTACGACCTCTTACATTTTGATCTGAACTATAGCGCTACGGTCTCTGGGTGAGGTACCGAAGCTATTTGCAGTCACTTGCGTCCTACATAGCCACTTCTTATTAGGTGGATCACGCCCCCACTTAAAAATCATGCAAATGAATTTGAGGCTGACATATTCCTCTGTTTTAGCAATAAATACATCGGAAGGTAGTTACCCTCCCCCTGCCAAAAATTTCCTGCCACACATGCGTATCATTTTAATAGTAATAATAATAACAATAACAATGAAACATAACATTTTGTATATATTATAAACCGAAAGTATGTGAGTGTGTGAGAGATAGAGAGTTAGTATGTTTTTTGTCCTTTATGCTGAAATGGCTGGACGGATTTGGATGAAATTTGGAATGCACCTCTGAATTAACACATAGACTTCCTTATATCGAAGGGGTAGGGATCAAAAAGGAGTGTAGCCATTGACGTGTGAATGCTCGTGTCTTATTCTTTCTGAATGACAATGAGAGCACTTAGTGACTTGCAACAAACTTTACACATAATATCAAATCCTTAAGGAACTTCTTCTCGATAAAAATCCCCGCAAAGTGATGAGAGGAATAAATACTATCGCTGACTGTATTTTCGCATGCCCATGCAGTAAAACTGCTGAATAAAGCAGGACGTTTCAATTTATTACTTCTTTACTACTAATTGTATTCGTGACACATTTTACTGACATTATTCACAAATACCACTGAATGTACCAGCAATATGATTTCGCTGGATGATGCATAGTTCTGGAGATGTGACGTCACAAGCACTGAGCTGTGCGAAAAACTGCTGCATCATGTATGATTTTTATCTCTTCTTTACTATTAACTCTATTCACAATAAATTTCGCAGACAGCATTCACATACACTGGATGTACCTGCAAAATTACGTCATTGTTGCAACACATAGTTCAGGATATCGACGTCATATCATTGAGCTGCGTGAAAATGAAATTGTAGGGCGAAATTCGCTAGCGATACAAGTGAAGTCCGTGTACAAATACGTGTGAAATATGGTACGTGTGTGTGAAACATATCTGACACGTGTGCACGCGAGCGAAGCCGCGAATAAAAAGCTTGATACAGTGCTTTTATATTTTTGAGGTATGGGGAGGGGCCATGAAGACCCGCCCCTTTTCGATCCACTTATGATTTGTTTGTTTTACTGCCTCTTCTAGTAATATGGAACTTGGATCTCTCCTATTCTCACTGCTCCACATCACGAAATCTTTCCCTAAGTGAATCAAGCTAGTGGCGTTTTGTTTTTATGGAATTTCTCTGTGCAGCTATGTCACAATCTCTCTCCTAAAGTCGATGACATCAACAAAGTAGGTTATCGGGTTATCTTTTTGCGCTGCGTTTGCTTCAGTACTGAGAAAGGTATCCAAAGCAACATGGAACGAAACTGAATCATGAGAGTCAGGCCACAAAAGTGAAAAAGGATTCTAACAAAAAAATTCCTCCTGTGTCTTTGGGTACCACAGTACGAACTCCGATTCCCGACGGTGACGAAGGGTGGGCGACACACCGTCTGTTGGCAGTTGTTATGAACGTGATGGAAGATGGCTGTTACCGACTTGGAACTGCAAAAGGAATCTTTAAGCAGCTTTGCGCAAGACCAGAAGTCACTCTATGTCCAAAAAATTTAGTGATAATTGAAGACGTTCCTGACCACGAAATACCTCTCCGATATGCAGCTACGTCTCAGTCCACAGGAAGCAGTCAAGGATTCGTCAGGTGTATGTGCAACAGGAAATGACAAAATGTGTGAAAAAGAAAATTAAGTGCAATTCAGACTGTCACTCTAGCCTTCCCTGCTGCAAGAAGTAGGTCATACCAGTTTTGCCTTGTGTTTTATCGGTAATAATATTCTGTTCACATTCTTGTTTAAGTCATGAAAAGTATGTACAAGATCAAATTGTCAAAATGGAAAGTGTTTTTTGTGAAGAAGAAAAGTGAGTATTTACTGTAACAAGCACTTAAATCTCAGTTCTGCTTTCTTTTTTTTCGGAAAAGAATATGCTATGCTTTATTTCGCAGTTTTGTTCTTTCAATTTCAAATGCCTGTTAACTAATAAAGGCTCCTCATCTTGTGTCCTTTTGCACTGATGGCACATTGTATAGAATGCCTAGGAAAAGTATGTAACATTTTCACAAACAAACTTATACTTCATAGTTTGCATAAAACCATCACGCATTCTATACTTTACCTAACCATCCTATAGAACGCCGGGATTTGGCACACTGTCGGTAACAGGTAGACCGGTTCCCATCAGATCACCGAAGTTAAACAAAGTTGGGCGTGGCCTGTAGTTGGATAATTTACCGTCTGGTTACGCCGCCTGCTATTGACAATTTTCCCTTTGCCTTTGCGGCAGAGGGAACAGAAGGGGTGGTGGCGTGAAGTCCCTGATCATCTGTCTTTGCACCCATGTCCGAGATTCAGTTCCAGACCTATACGTAGTGTCCCATGAAGTGAGGGCGTGCAATACTTTTGATGATTATCCAACCGTCGGAAGGGGACGTCAAATTCGGCGGCCTCCTTTGTGAAACCCGTGCCAGCACTTAACCTACTTCTCTCGAAGAGCACCCTCTCCCTTCTCTCATAATCTTCAACAAGATCACGGCATTACACTATACCTCTCAACATTACAGTCTTTTACACTTACCTGATACCGAGCGAGGTGGCGCAGTGGTTAGCACACTGGACTCCCATTCGGGAGGACGACGGTTCAATCCCGTCTCCGGCCATCCTGATTTAGGTTTTCCGTGATTTCCCTAAATCGTTTCAGGCAAATGCCGGGATGGTTCCTTTGAAAGGGCACGGCCGATTTCCTTTCCAATCCTTCCCTAACCCGAGCTTGCTCTCCGTCTCTAATGACCTCGTTGTCGACGGGACGTTAAACACTAACCACCACCACTTAACTTATAGAAATCCACACACAGCTGCCGTACTTCGCGAAGGAAAAATCCTTTCTAATCAGTCGGCTGAACCTGCACTTCGGAGTCTCCCAGTGATTCACGCCGTACGACTTTACTTAACATTTTGGTTTCAATAGGCTTCCACCAGATCTGAAAAAACTGGATGATAAGCCCCAGCTATTCAAATCCTAGTTAAAAGTTAACTTGTGACACACTACCTTCTATACTGTACAAGAGCTCATCGCAGTACTTTAGGAATTTTTTTTTGTTATTTGTTATTTATTCTCATACTTTCTAATGATTTTTTCGTGTTTTATTATGCTTTAACTATTTGGCTTGTAAATCCTTTAATCAGCTTTCTGTAAACTACGTACTTACTCTTTCCATGACCAAGTAGCTTTGGCTCGTATGATCCCACGGAACCTGATAAATAAACAAAACAATTAAAAGGATACAGAGATGTTTAAAGAAACTGAATTGGTAGACGCTTGTAGAGAAACGCAAACTATCCCGTGAAATCCTAGTTAACGAAGTTTCAAGAACCAGCTTTAGGTGAAGAATCTAGAAATACACAACAACCTCCTAAATAAATAACAAGCAGGGACAATATTTGATTAATTACAGTGGACACTTAGGTATTTAAGAAAACGTTTTTCCCGGATGCATACGCGAATGGAACGGCAAGAAGCCCTAATAAGTGGTAAAATGGGAAATAACCTCTGCCGTGCATTTCGCAGTGGTTTGCACACTGCAGATATAGACTAGATGTAGACCTGGAAACGCCTCGACTTAATGCTTGCTCTGTCACAACCACAGGTGGAAGTACAACAGACCAAAAGCACTTTTTTAACAATCTAGTCAAATAGGGTGAATGTCTAAAATTTTAGATTTCAAATATGAAGCTAGGAAAGTATTAATTTCAAACTGTTACTGACTGATGGGAGGAAGGTGACAAGCGGGGAGGATTGGGGGAATCATTTTATTAATACACTGATCGTTATCAACAGAGCTGCACCAAGGCAGGCAGTAGATGGTATAGCATCTAGGAAATAATTGCGCTGTAAATAAGAAAGGACCAACATATATTGTACTACATAGCACAAAAAAGTACATGCCAATACAGTGTCGAGACTCTATGGTTGTGAGTGCAGGCATCAAAACGTGGAGCATTGGATTGTACAGGTCTCTGCCGCTTGCACCTGAGCGCACAGATCCAACATATTGGTGGGTGGAGATGGAGTCCTTACGACAAGCTCCATGACATCCCAGACATTCTCGGTCGGGGAGAAATCGGGCGATGCGATTGGCAATGCCAGAGTATTTACGGCTGCAAGCAACGTTCGAGAGATGGCAGCGGTATGAGGACGAAAGTTGTCTTGCTGAAATACGGCGTGAGAGTCGGCGTTCGCGAACAACAGATGATGCATGGCATCTATATACCGCGAGGCTGTCGAGGAGCCCGTTAGCGACACTAACGGAGAATGATCACCATAGGCTATCGCTTCCCACAGGTTCACTCCAGGGAGACCACAAACAGCTCTTCGTGGCGCCCTCCAATGCGCCTCCAGACACGGACCCCAGTGGTTATCTCCAAGGCAGAAGCGAGGCTCGACCCGAGTCGGGCGCAGCGCTGTAGGGGTGTGATTGGCAGGCGTCGTAATGGTTGGCATGCGGCGAGTCCTGAGTCACGCAGCTGCCTGCCTGTGGTATTAGCAATTACACGACGCTGCATACTACGCGGTACAGCCTGATGAACGCCCTTATCGTTACTTTCAGAACTGCTCGCTCTTGGCATACAATTCTTCGGTCCTCCCTCCTTGTGGTTCGTTTCGCAAGTCCAGATCCCATATATCGTGCATGTGTGCCTCTCTGTATCCACTGCCGCAAAGAACAGATGATATCTGCACGAACGGTGTGATGCGCATTACAACGGTATGGCCACTCAGCCTATCGCAGCTCCACGATGCAGCCAGCTGGGCAGTCTACTGTCAAACGTGTCACCTGGACATACTGAATGTCCAGATGATGCTGTAGTGACGCTACCCGCTGTCGCACTGGCCATTAGGGGCGCAATTAGAGAGGATGGGGCAAATAAAAGTGGCCCGGCCGAGTGGATACGATTTGAAGCAAATGTGCGCATATAACCACATCAACTTACTTCCAACACGATGGAGCAACTGCCCAAACGGCCAGCCGAACCTGGGAGCACATTTACGCAATCTTAACCTCTGACAGAGTTGTTGCCGGCCGCGGTGGTCTCGCGGTTCTAGGCGCGCAGTCCGGAACCGTGCGACTGCTACGGTCGCAGGTTCGAATCCTGCCTCGGGCATGGATGTGTGTGATGTCCTTAGGTTAGTTAGGTTTAAGTAGTTCTAAGTTCTAGGGGACTAATGACCACAGCAGTTGAGTCCCATAGTGCTCAGAGCCATTTGAACCATTTTGACAGAGTTGTTAGCAGAGGTCAGTCTAGTCGCGCTCCTAGCTGGTCACCCAAGTCACCTGATCTGTCAGTGTACGATTACTTTGTGTGGTGAGTCCTCAAGTCTAAGGTGTATCGCAACAACCCTCACAGTCTTCAAGAACTATAGCAGAACAGATCGGATGAGTTTGTAGCAATTCCAGGAGTTCAACTTAGGTCCACCTGCAGCAACTTTCCGACCAGGAGCCAAAATTACCAAGAGATGAATGGTCCCCACTGTCAACATTTGTTGGTAATGTATTTCATTTTCTCTGCCGTGTGTCTTTGTACCTGGGGACTCTGTTCTCTGGGCCACTTTTATTTCGCCCAATGTGTACCAGCCGCTGAACACATCACTATCTAAAAATGGCTCTGAGCACTATGGGACTTAACATCTGAGGTCATTAGTCCCCTAGAACTTAGAAGTACTTAAACCTAACTAACCTAAGGACATCTCAGAAATCCACGCCCGAGGCAGGATTCGAGCCTGCAACCGTAGCGGTCTCGCGGTTCCAGACTGTAGCGCCTAGAACCGCACGGCCACTCCGGCCGGCCCACTATCTAACCGGCGAGTGAGCGGCCGACTGTGCAAAAGTAATCATTGGCATAGCTGATGATGTGCAACATTTCCACTCATTTCGCAGTGGATAGGTTGGATCCATCTAGGCGCAGGTTTTTTTTAATTACAAACAGTGTTTCATTAAGTCGGCAAAGCCGCCACCAAGTTCCGAATTCCGGTGAATGCAGTACCCGAAAGACGTGTGCATGCGTGGAAGCGCGGAAGAATGGACTAAAAGACGCTAAATCCACTGTCCTCTGTTGTGCAGAAACAAGAAAATAACAAATTTAGTCAGTCATTGCATTTTACTCGTCGTGACAGGCCGATACATATTTACGTCAGAGTTATTGCAGTTACATTTGATTTCTTTTTAAAGAGCGTTACGAAATTAGAACTGCGTGTCGTAAAAGAGTTCCTGCCGGGAAGGGGGCATATATTTGTTACATCCCACTTTTAACACCAATTGTAAAGTTGGGGGAAGTTTACGAGGGACTTCTGCAACCGATGTTAATGTGTAAAATGGCACGGAAGGAGGAAGAAGGTTGTTAAATATGCCTCGTGACGACAGTTTGCAGGAGGTCGAGCGGTGAGGATTTGGTAGTGGGCATCCAGGGCTGCAGTTAAATGACAAAACAGGGAATTAAGTACAATAAAGAGGATGTACAGGGTGTCCGAAAAGTCTTTCTCTGATTACATAAATTGATAACTCAGGCTAGAAGTAAGATACAAATATGAAACTTGTGTCGAATTGTTTACAACTATCAAAGTTATTTTTTCTGTTTTAGGTTCGCAGTACGTAAGTAGTGGATGAGGTGCAGTGCCCAAGAAGCCATGTTAACCAATCAGGAGAAGGCACAATGTGTCCTGTGGTACCATGAGACACGATCACCAATCACAGTGCAGATGCAGTTCCAGACAACATTTGGAAGGAATCCACCTGATGTCAAGAACATTAAAGCCTGGTACGAGAGGTTCAAGAACACAGGATCGGTTGCTGACCTTCCGAGGTCTGGTCGAACAGGAACCTCAGCAGACAGGGTGGAAGCTGTAAGGCAGTCTTTTCTACAAAGTCCGAAGAAATCGGTGCGCAGGGCCTCACGTGAATTACAGATGCCGAAAAGCTCTCTCCATGACATTTTACATAAACGTTTATTGTTTCGTGCATACAAAGTGCAAATCGTTCAGGCCTTGTTGCCCAATGACAGTACACGCCGATATGACTTTGCGGTCGACATGCTATCACGTATTGAGGGCCGGCCGCGGAGGTCTAGTGGTTCTAGGCGCTCAGTCCGGATCCGCGCGACTGCTACGGTCGCAGGTTCGAATCCTGCCTCGGGCATGGATGTGTGTGATGTCCTTAGGTTAGTTAGGTTTAAGTAGTTCTAAGTTCTAGGGGACTTATGACCTCAGCAGTTGAGTCCCATAGTGCTCAGAGCCATTTGAACCATTTTTGAACGTATTGAGGACGATGGTAGTTATCTCAGATGAACTGCCTTTTCCGACGAAGCGGCCTTTTCTTTCAGTGGAGTAGTGAATAGCTATAATGTGCGCATTTGGGGTTCACAATCCCCTGGCGAGGTCATGGAGTGCACCAGAGGCAGTCCAAAGGTGAATGTTTGGTGCGCGCTATTGCACGATCGAATTATCGGGCCATTCTTCTTCGCTGAGGCTACCATCACATCTGCAGTGTATCTGGACATGTTGCAACTGTATGCTGTTCCTGAGCTGCTTCAGTATCACCCCGATGTCTTGTTTCAGCAAGATGGTGCACCGCCTCACTGGGGTTTGGACTTCCGTGCCTATCTCGATATGACCTTTCCTGGGCGATGGATTGGTCGTGATGGGCCAACACGCTCTCCTGACATAACCCCATTAGACTTATTTTTATGGTGTTATGTCAAGGACGAGTTCTACTGAACACATGTACCAGATCTTGAAACCCTGGGGCAACGGATAACCACAGTCGTTGAATCGATCCCTCCAGTAATGTTGGCTAATGTGTGGACGGAAATTGAATATCGCCTAGATGCGCTATGTGCTATCAAGGGTGCTCATGTGGAAGCTTACTGATGTGTGCTAAAACTTTGATAGTTTGTAAACAATTAGACACCAGTTTCATATTTGTATCTTACTTCTAGCATGAGTTATCAATTTATGTAATCAGGGAAAGATTTTTCGGACGCCCTGTATTTCGATATACGGAGTACAAAAGGCGCGCCTAGGGTCGGAAATTAGCAGGTTTAGGCCAGTCTAGGGGGTCGAACAATTAATTAAAATGGACAACGAAAGGGGAAGCGGTTCATGTTGACTTACGCTGGTGGCCGGTCGCGAAGAACAGAGCCAGGGCACTGCCTTAAAAAAAGGACATCTGTTCTGTTAGAGGTCTGGATTACAAAAGAAGGAAGCAATGCGTTCTGCACCGCACAAGACTCCAGCGTCCACATACGTGATCGGTATCCCGGGCACCCTATTGGCTAAAACCAATGGCGTAAATTCGCTAGCACTTTCAGCAGAGGGCTCAGGGCGTCTACTGTCAGCAGCTGTAACTGGACAGAACTGCCTCGGTTTTGAGAGACAAGCGACTTGTGTCACGTAGACACGGCTGAATTTCTCTGGGAGAAAACTTGTAAAGATTCCACTGGGCCTCTGAAATAATTATTTCAAACTAATTCCCTAAAATATTCCTTGACTGGCTGCCATCCTGTACAGTGTCGCATTGTCTGTAATATTATTCCAAGGATATACACGGTCCTGTCGCATTAATGAGACCACTGACTCTGTTTGATGTCAAGTGCATAAATCACTCACAGACAGCAGGCGACAGCACTTGCAATCGAGGGTATGTAAAGATTGTCTAAGTATACCGTAGTTGCCAAAATAAAGCTGTCCAAAACCGGCGTCGAGACAATAGTGGTGCACCACGAGCCATAGGATGAACGATGGCTGTGGAGACGTGTACCGGCTAACAGACGTGCAACTATTAAGCAACTGATCGTCCAGATGAACCAAGGGGCTACCAACAGTGCCTACCCGACGACCGTTCAGCGAATGCTGCTGCGTACGGGCTTCCGCAGCAGGTGTCTGGTTCATACACCAGTGCTGCCTCCTGTTTATCGCGACGAAGCTGGAATTTGCACGCCAATACCGCAATTGGAAGTCGAGTGGCGACAGGTGGCCTTTTCGGATGGACCAAGTTTTAGTGCACGTACGGTGTGGGACGTCTGAAAGCAAACAATCTACATCTACATTTATACTCCGCAAGTCACCCAACGGTGTGTGGCGGAGGGCACTTTACGTGCCACTGTCATTACCTCCCTTTCCTGTTCCAGTCGCGTATGGTTCGCGGGAAGAAAGACTGTCTGAAAGCCTCCGTGCGCTCTCTAATCTCTCTAATTTTACATTCGTGATCTCCTCGGGAGGTATAAGTAGGGGGAAGCAATATATTCGATACCTCATCCAGAAACGCACCCTCTCGAAATCTGGCGAGCAAGCTACACCGCGATGAAGAGCGGCTCTCTTGCAGAGTCTGGCACTTGAGTTTGTCAAACATCTCCGTAACGCTATCACGGTTACCAAATAACCCTGTGACGAAACGCGCCGCTCTTCTTTGGATCTTCTCTATTTCCTCCGCAAACCCGATCTGGTACGGATCCCACACTGATGAGCAAGGTATAGGTCGAACGAGTGTTCTGTAAGCCACCTCCCTTGTTGATGAACTACAGTTTCTAAGGACTCTCCCAATGGATCTCAACCTGGTACGCGCCTTACCAACAGTTAATTTTATATGATCATTCCACTTCAGATCGTTCCGCACGCATACTCCGAGATATTTTACAGAAGTAACTGCTACCAGTGTTTGTTCCGCTATCATATAATCATACAATAAAGGATCCTTCTTTCTACACTCCTGGAAATTGAAATAAGAACACCGTGAATTCATTGTCCCAGAAGGGGAAACTTTATTGACACATTCCTGGGATCAGATACATCACATGATCACACTGACAGAACCACAGGCACATAGACACAGGCAACAGAGCATGCACAATGTCGGCACTAGTACAGTGTATATCCACCTTTCGCAGCAATGCAGGCTGCTATTCTCCCATGGAGACGATCGTAGAGATGCTGGACGTAGTCCTGTGGAACGGCTTGCCATGACATTTCCACCTGGCGCCTCAGTTGGACCAGCGTTCGTGCTGGACGTGCAGACCGCGTGAGACGACGCTTCATCCAGTCCCAAACATGCTCAATGGGGGACAGATCCGGAGATCTTGCTGGCCAGGGTAGTTGACTTACACCTTCTAGAGCACGTTGGGTGGCACGGGATACATGCGGACGTGCATTGTCCTGTTGGAACAGCAAGTTCCCTTGCCGGTCTAGGAATGGTAGAACGATGGGTTCGATGACGGTTTGGATGTACCGTCTACTATTCAGTGTCCCCTCGACGATCACCAGAGGTGTACGGCCAGTGTAGGAGATCGCTCCCCACACCATGATGCCGGGTGTTGGCCCTGTGTGCCTCGGTCGTATGCAGTCCTGATTGTGGCGCTCATCTGCACTGCGCCAAACACGCATACGACCATCATTGGCACCAAGGCAGAAGCGACTCTCATCGCTGAAAGCGACTCTCATCGCTGAAGACGACACGTCTCCATTCGTTCCTCCATTCACGCCTGTCGCGACACCACTGGAGGCGGGCTGCACGATGTTGGGGCGTGAGCGGAAGACGGCCTAACGGTGTGCGGGACCGTAGCCCAGCTTCATGGAGACGGTTGCGAATGGTCCTCGCCGATACCCCAGGAGCAACAGTGTCCCTAATTTGCTGGGAAGTGGCGGTGCGGTCCCCTACGGCACTGCGTAGGATCCTACGGTCTTGGCGTGCATCCGTGCGTCGCTGCGGTCCGGTCCCAGGCCGAAGGGCACGTGCACCTTCCGCCGACCACTGGCGACAACATCGATGTACTGTGGAGACCTCACGCCCCACGTGTTGAGCAATTCGGCGGTACGTCCACCCGGCCTCCCGCATGCCCACTATACGCCCTCGCTCAAAGTCCGTCAACTGCACATACGGTTCACGTCCACGCTGTCGCGCTATGCTACCAGTGTTAAAGACTGCGATGGAGCTGCGTATGCCATGGCAAACTGGCTGACACTGACGGCGGCGGTGCACAAATGCTGCGCAGCTAGCGCCATTCGACGGCCAACATCGCGGTTCCTGGTGTGTCCGCTGTGCCGTGCGTGTGATCATTGCTTGTACAGCCCTCTCGCAGTGTCCGGAGCAAGTATGGTGGGTCTGACACACCGGTGTCAATGTGTTCTTTTTTCCATTTCCAGGAGTGTATGTATTCTGCAACCAGAAGGTAGCGTTGTGGTCAGGGGTATGTTTTCGTGGCATTCTCTGGGTGATCTCGCCATTCCGGAATCCACAGTGGATCCACTCAACTATTCATATACCCTTGGAGGTCACGCCCACCCCTACCCCTGGAGTTTGATTTCCCTCGGCACGGTAGCATCTGCCAGGACAACAATGCGACGTGTCACAAGGCTCACAGTGTACGTGTGTGGTTTGAAGAGCACCAGGGAGTTTACAATATTCCTCTGACCACCAAACTCCCCGGATTTAAACCAGATGGAGGATGTGTGGGAGCACCTCGATCGGGCTGTGCGCGCCATTGATTCTCAACCGAGAAACCTAGCGCAGCTTGCCAAGGCATTGGAGTCGCCCAGGTTCCACACGTCTGTCGGCAACGGTGGTTATTCAGGCTTCTGACAGTTGTCACATTAATGTGACACTCCTCCGCTGTTCAATAACCGCGTGACTGCTACGGTCGCAGGTTCGAATCCTGCCTGGGGCATGGATGTGTGTGATGTCCTTAGGTTAGTTAGGTTTAAGTAGTTCTAGGGGACTGATGAACTCAGATGTTAAGCCCCAAAGTGCTCAGAGCCATTTGAACCATTTTTTCGCTGTTCGATCGTGTGTATCGGAGAGCACCGAATTACGTAGGGATTCAAAGGGAACGGCGATGGACTGGAACAGCACATTACGTCCACATGCTAATACTTTTTTATTGGTCTTTTCCACTGACGCACATGTACATTACCATGAGGAGTGAGGTACACGTACACACGTGGTTTCCGTTTTAATTATGAAGTGGAACAGAGTGTGTCCCACTGGAAACGCGTCGACGTATGTGGCACCAGCATGATGGTGCACCTGCACATTCCGCAATTAACACTAGGCTGACCCTTGACCTGATGTTCGACGGGCGTTTCATAGGACGTGGAGGACGCATAAATTGGCCAGTCCTTTCTCCTGATCTTACACCTCTGGACTTGTTTCTTGGGGTACGTTAAAGGAGAATGTGTACCGTGATGTGCCTACAACCCCAGAGGATATGAAACAACGTATTTTGGCAGCCTGCGGCGATATTACACCAGGTGTACTGCGGCGTGCACGACATTCATTACGCCAGAGATTGCGATTGTGTGCAGCAAATGATGGCCACCACATTGAACATCTATTGGCCTGATATGTCGGGACACACTCTATTCCACTCCGTAATTGAAAACGGAAACCACGTGTGTACGTGTACCTCACGCCTCATGGTAATGTACATGTGTGTCAGTGAAAAAGACCAATAAAAAGGTGCTGGCATGTGGACGTAATGTGCTGTTCCAGTCTCTTCTGTACCTAAGGTCCGTCGCCGTTCCCTTTGGATCCCTAAGTAATTCGGTGCTCTCCGATACACACTACCGAACAGCGGCGGAGTGGTACTCAAGCGTCAACTTTAGGTTACAATATCTCCGGACGTAATTAACATTTTACGATGCAACAAACGGCACTGATTACGTATTTGTTTATATGTTCAGATGTGCTAACCAAACTAACGGGGTTCCATTTAAAAAAATGTAGGTTTGTGTTAAAAAAATACTTTCGTGCATTTCTTTATGGTTTGTATTAACCAATTACACTAGCCCCTCTCCTCACGTTCGGTCTGAGGAATCGATTTGTCAGCATTTGATGTGGTTTACGAAATGTATCCAGCGGTAACGTTAGGTGATTCGGTTTCAGCGGATCTCCTGATTGTATACTGTCTAGTTTTGATCTTTTTAATTATTTTGCGTGTTCTCTTGTAAATCCGTGGTGTTAAATAGTTTTATGACTAACAAATACGTACACATGTTTTAGTCTATTTTGCTGGATGTACATAGAGATTTTGTTTAACGCAACTACTTTCATTCTGTAGATCTGAGGGCTCTTCTGATTACCCGTGACTTTCTGTAAGCTAGCTCTGTACATCCTGATATACACTACTTTTATTATGCAGAGGGCCTGAAGATGGCATAGTGGAATGCCGAAAATGGTAACTCTCAAAATAAAATAAAATAACAGCTCTTTTACACGGCTGTTGGAGAATTCATCGATATTGACAATTACGTAACCAGCGGATGTCCCCTGTCCATGATGGATCCAGCAGAGATTGTGGCAAATGTTATTGTTATGCGTGATTCTGTTACTGTGGGTCCGAAAAGAGCATGACGCCGCCGTGTTCGAGAAATGTGTGTGTGTCCATCAACAATGCACAGAATCTTAACAAAAGAGTAGCACTTAGACCCATACAGTATTCAGTTAACACAGGAACTTAAATTACAAGATCGTGAAAAACGACTGCAGTTTATGCAGTGGATCCTGGGAAAGGAACGAGAGAACGACGGTTTCAGAAAGGGCACCATTTCCTCAGATGAAGTTCATTTCCATTTTAACAGCTCTGTGAACAAGCATAACTGCCGAATATGGGGATCAGAGAACCCAAGAATAATTCACTAAAAAGACATCTATCTTCGGCAGTTAAGGTTTGCTGAGAGATTTGGAGTGGGGGCTTAAACGGTCCTTACTTTTTTGATGGTGTACAAAGAAGGGCTTGTCACGGTGAACGGAGTTCGTTATTATGGGATACTCACAGCTTTCTTTTCGGCACGTCTGGACCAAACGAACATCGACAATTTATGGTTCGAACAAGACGGTGCAGCTTCCCAAACTTCAGGAGGCAGTGTCTCTTTGTAGCGTGAAAAGTTACCGGACAGACTAATCTCGTTACGAGGAGACAAAATCTGCCCACCTCGATCTTGTGACCTGACACCTTGCGACTTTTTCGTATGGGGGCGCTAAGCCACGAGTTTAGCAGAACAAACCCCGTGATTTGTTGGAAGTCAAACAAGAAATTCGCTGTGTCCTCGACGAAGTTGAAAAAGTGCGAGCGGATGATGGTTAACTTCATGGAATGAGCGATTACGTGCATGGCTAGTAGGGTCATATGCCCGATACTACATTTCACTTTTAAACCTCAACATTTCCTGACAGAATGGTGTGTTTTGTTTGCTTGTTTCATATAAATAACCTCGATTTATGGTAGCTTAAAACCCGACGTCCTTTTTGAGAGACCATTTAGCTGAAAAATTGTGGCATAATCTTTGGTAAGCAAAGGAGCAGCTCACAGAAGTGTAGACAGCAGATCAACTTGCCTTCGGTTCCTAAAAGGCGAAAGGTTTCGTCGAAAAGCGGCAGTGTGCATCGCGTCTCATTATAAAAGAGAACTGCGACTGCTGTAGCAGCGCCATTCCCACGGCGTCGGCCTGGCTGTAGCCAAGGCTGGGAACGGGGCTCTCGCTTCCGGAGAAGCCGTGAGCCAGAGCCGAGCTGAGGTGAGGCCTCGCCGCTCACAGGGACGCTCCGCTTCCCAGAAGGCGGCGCGCGACGCCAAGCGATGTGCGAGACACCGTCCGGCTGTCGCTGTCTGCACCAAGCGCTCTCTTCTACATCTTGTTATGACCTTCAGCACGGAGAGTGTTTTCATGCATCTGTCCACGACAGTCTCTTCCGTTAAAGCATCTTCATCTACACTATCTTACCCGAAGTACCTAACATATAATGGAGAACCGAAGAAACTGGAACATCTACTCAATATCGTGTAGGGCCCCTGCAGGCACACAGAAGTGCCGCAACACGACGTGACATGGACTCGACTAACGTCTGACGTAGTGCAGGAGGGAACTGACACTATGTATCCTGCAAGGCTGTCCATAAATCCGTAAGAGTACAAGGGGTTGGAGATCTCTCCTGAACACCACGTTGCAAGGAAACGCTCACCGATAGATCTGTACCTACAGATTGGAAAATTGCGCAGGTCGCACCAGTGTTTAAGAAGGGTACTAGGAGTGTAAGTAGGCTGTTTAGGTTTTCTTATTGGTAACGCCACGTAGCGCTCTGTAGGAAAATCACTGGCGGTGCTGTGTGTAGTCTGTGTCTAGTTTGCATTGTTGTCTGCCATTGTAGTGTTGGGCAGCTGGATGTGAACAGCGTGTAGCGTTGCGCAGTTGGAGGTGAGCCGCCAGCAGTGGTGGATGTGGGGAAGTGAGATGGCGCATTTTTGAGAGCGGATGATCTGGACGTGTGTCCATCAGAAACAGTACATTTGTAAGAATGGATGTCATGAACTGCTGTATATATATTATCATTTTTGAACGCTATTGAGGTAAATACATTGTTTGTTCTCTATCAAAATCTTTCATTTGCTAACTATGCCTATCAGTAGTTAGTGCCTTCAGTAGTTTGAATCTTTTATTTAGCTGGCAGTAGTGGCGCTCGCTGTATTGCATTAGTTCGAGTAACCAAGATTTTTGTGAGGTAAGTGATTTGTGAAACGTATCGGTTAATGTTAGTCAGGGCCAATCTTTTGTAGGGATTACTGAAATATTGCGTTGCGCCAAAAATATTGTTTGTCTGTTTGAGCATAGTCTTGTACAATTTTTCTAAGGGGCCGTTTCAGGAGTAATCCATTGAACTACAGACCTATATCATTGACGTCGGTTTGCAGCAGGGTTTTGGAGCATATACTGTATTCAAACATTATGAATCACCGAAGGGAACGACCTATTGATACGTAACCAGTATGGTTTCAGAAAAGACCGTTCTTGTGCAACGCAGCTAGCTCTTCATTCGCGGCCGGCCGCGGTGGTCTAGCGGTTAAGGCGCTCAGTCCGGAACCGCGCGACTGCTACGGTCGCAGGTTCGAATCCTGCCTCTGGCATGGATGTGTGTGATGTACTTAGGTTAGTTAGGTTTAAGTAGTTCTAAGTTCTAGGGGACTGATGACCACAGGTGTTAAGTCCCATAGTGCTCAGAGCCAATTTTTTTTCTTTATTCGCACGAAGTAATGGCCGCTATCGACGGGGGATCTCAAGTTGATTCCGTATTTCTAGATTTACGGAAAGCTTTTGACACCGTTCCTCACAAGCGACTTCTAAAAATGGTTCAAATGGCTCTGAGCACTATGGGACTTAACGGCTGTGGTCATCAGTCCCCTAGAACTTAGAACTACTTAAACCTAACTAACCTAAGGACATCACACACATCCATGCCCGAGGCAGGATTCGAACCTGCGACCGTAGCAGTCGCACGATTCCGGACTACGCGCCTAGAACCGCGAGAGGCCTATGGGGGTATCGTCTCAGTTGTGCGACTGGATTCGTGATTTCCTGTCAGGAAGGTCGCAGTTCGTAGTAATAGACAGCAAATCATCGAGTAAAACTGAAGTGATATCAGGTGTTCCCCAGGGAAGCGTCCTGGGACCTCTGTTGCTCCTGATCTATACGAAT
Source organism: Schistocerca gregaria (assembly GCF_023897955.1). Taxonomy (NCBI): domain Eukaryota; kingdom Metazoa; phylum Arthropoda; class Insecta; order Orthoptera; family Acrididae; genus Schistocerca; species Schistocerca gregaria. The sequence goes on along the minus strand of NC_064926.1, from coordinate 305,444,875 downwards.
GACCTGGGTGACAATCTGAGCAGTGCTCTTAGGTTGTTCGCAGATGATGCTGTAATTCACCGTGTAGTGACGAAGACCAGTATCAGTTGCAAAGCGATTTAGAAAAGATTGCTGTATGGTGTGCGCACTGTTCGGGAGTGGAATGCTAGAGAGATAGTATGATTGTGGCTCGATGAAACCTCTGCCAAGCACTTAAATGTGAATTGCGGAGTAATCATGTAGATGTAGATATGCTCAATAATATTCATGTGAAGTGAGTTTGGTGGCCAGCGGAAGTGTTTAAAATCAGAAGAGTGTTCCTGGAGGCACTGTGTAGCAATTCTGGACGCGTGGGGTGTCGCACCGTCCTGCTGGAATTGCCCAAGTCCGTCGGAATGCGCAATGGACATGAATGGATGCACGTGATCAGACAGAATGCTTACGTACGTGTCACCTGTCAGAGTCGTATCTAGACGTATCAGGGGTCTCATATCAAATAAACTGCATACTCGCCACATCATTACAGAGCCTCCTACAACTTGAACAGCCCATGCTGACATTCAGGGTCCATGGTTCAAATGGCTCTGAGCACTATGGGACTTAACTTCATAGGTCATCAGTCCCCTAGAACTTAGAACTACTTAAACCTAACTAACGTAAGGACACCACACACATCCATGAAGGAGGCAGGATTCGAACCTGCGACCGTAGCGGTCGTGCGGTTCCAGACTGAAGCGCCTAGAACCGCTCGGTCACTCCGGCCGGCTACAGGGTCCATGGATTCGTGAGGGTGTCTCCATACCCGTACATGTCCATCCGCTCGATAAAATTTAAAACGACACTCTTCCGATCAGGCATCATGTTTCCAGTCATCGACAATCCAATGTCTTTGTTGACTGACCCAGGCGAGGCAGCCATCAAGGGTATACGAGCGGGCCTTCGGCTCCGAAAGCCCATATCGATAATGTTTCGTTGAATTGTTCGCACACTGACATTTGTTGATGGCCCAGACTGAAATCTGCAGCAATTTAAGGAAGGGTTGCACTCCTGTCACGTTGAACGATTCTGTTCAGTCGTCGTTGACCCCTTCTTGCAGGATCTTTTTCCGGTCGCAGCGATGTCGAAGTTTTTATGTTTTGCCGGAATCCTGGTATTCACGGCAGACTCGTGAAATGGTCGTACGGGAAAATCCCCACTTCATCGCTACCTCGGACTTCCTGTGTCCCATCGTTCGGGCGCCGACTATAACACCACGTTCAAACTGACTTAAATCTTGATAACCTGCCATTGTAGCGGCAGTAACCGATCTAACAACTGCGCCAGACAATGTTATCTTATATAGACGCTGACGACCGAAGCGCCGTATTCTGACTGTTTACATACCTTTCGCTACGTTGTAGTGGACAATGTGGAGGATTTTCTGATGTATACAACTTACTTTCGTTTATAGGCCTAGCTGTCGAATTGTGACACCTGCTATGTTTCTTTATTATGTTAGAACTGTTTACTCAATAAAATGACCTTTGAACAGGACCCCAACGGAAACTCATATGCGGAACTTGATAAAATTGTAACAAGATAACAGCGCCGCAAACAACTGTCCGGCCATCAGCTAAACAAGTTCCACAAACTTCTGACCTGTCGTACTACATAAAACTGAAGTTTTAACAGTTCATGTTCTTAATATTATTTCTGTAACATCACGTACTCAAAATGTTACCTTCACCATTGATCCTGCTATAATGTTAATCCACTATTCTAAAAATCACATGAAGTATGTCTCCTGTCCTAAGATTCATTTGCTATCCTTCTTCTAACACTTAACAGCACTTCACAATTAGATTATAAAATGAGAGGTGGACAAGTGAAAACGGACTGGTCGCAAAAATGGCCTGTCATCAATGAACTACTTCTAAAAGACGATGGATTTGGCCTATCTCTAGCTCGATCGAACCCTCGAATTCCACTCTGTCTTGAACTTAGTCTTCACCTCTTAATCACGTGAAGACTTTCCAGGAATGGCATGTGGATCTGAGTGCACGTTAAAATGTTTTCCCCAATTACTCGGTAGGATTACTTAGTTAGGTTGCGGACAATCAAGTCGGCGAAGTGGCTTCCGACTGAAAGATTTCCATCAGTTGAGTCACACGGAATTATTCCAGTCGTGAAAGGTGCGGAAGGAGGTTTTTTGTAAGAATACGTGTGAGAACGAATTCCTACAGTTTTACCTTCGTGGTATCTTCGCAAGATATACGTAGGAGGAAACAATACATATTGACTGACTCATCTAGGAAAGTACGCAAGCGGACTTTTGGCAGGCAATTGTAGTGGGACGTGAAATTGAAGCATCACCCATCCACCAGTGTCAGCCCAGTTTGCAGGTGAATGTAAGTTTAATTTAGTGTTTTGTTTAGGTATTTTGTAATATTAATAATTGTTGTGAATTATCTACAGTTTTGTATTTATTTTTATGTTTCATTTACGGAGAAGGCGGCGCAACGAACGGAGACAGCATCTTCGCTGCTGGGACCAGAGAGAAAACTGCTGGCCACTATACGTCGCGTGTCGACAGCCAAAGAGCAACAGAAGATCCTGAAACCGAGTCGTTGCGTCGTGCTTCTAAAAACTGAAAAAATAAGAATTTGTAATGTTTCTACTACAGTGACGTCATAAAAAGTTTAATCACGTTGTAAATGTTCAGTCCTATCTTGTCAAGGCTCAGGTTCACGGCTATATATAGTATATAGGAAAATAATAAACTAGTGTACACTACAAAAGTTTAAATACGTGTTCCGAGAATTTATTTATGAAGAATTATTGATTTATTTGACAAGATTATTAATTTTGACAACGTTCATCGCGAGTTTGAGTCTTGAAAGTTTATTCAATGTGGTTTTAATATTTATTAAAGCAGATTCTTGCGTTAATATAATGTCTGAGAAAAAAACAAATGACATCTAAATTGAAAAAAGTTTGCGCAAACCAATTGGACTGAGTGACGTAATTCTGCGCATACGGCTCAAATGATGATGTTTTAATTACAGTTTCGTTCAAGAATCATTCAGCGACCACTTATAAAAAGAGTTTAAATAATTCTGAAGTGTTTTGTAACTGACGTTGGTGACGAAGTCTGCACATGGTCATATGTCAAAAGAAAATCATTTATACAAAATTTACGTCGTTACACTACACAATCACACCGTAATAGACAATACCTCTATTGTAGCATCTACTAATCAAGATGACAACCATCTCCGCGACGCTTTTGCTCTTATGAAACAAGACTGTGACGAAACACACTTCTCTTGGATATTCTATGTTACCTCCATCGTTACTTCCATCGTTGGTTTCTGGTGTGGGACCCATTCTACGATCAGTATACAAATACCGCTGGAACTTGAGTTTTGTAAGCTATCTCCTTTGTTAATGGATTATCCTTCCTGAGGAATCTTCCCATGAATCTCAGTCTGACACCTGTCTTTCCAGCGATTAATTTTGAGTATTCGTTCCAATTTAAATCTCTCCGCAAGTGTACTCCCAGTATATAATGGTAAACAGTGAATAACTACTGCATAGCTACTGTAATCTGCATCCATTTGAATCTGCTTATTGTAGTCAAGAATTCGTCTCCATCTACAACTCCTATCTCCATATTTCCCTCCATTACCAAACTGACGATTCTTTGATGTCTCAGAAGATGTCCTGTCAACCGATGCCTTCTTTTAGTCGAGATGTGCCACAGCATTTATTTTTCTTAAATTTGGTTCAGTATCGCCTCATTGCTTATCCGATCTGCCTATTTAACCTTCATCTTTCTTCCGCAGCACATTTCAGAAGCTTCTGTTCCCTTTTTGCCTGACCTGTTTATCGTGCACGTTTTATTCTCGTATACTGCTACACTCCAGACAAGAACCTTTAGAAAAGTCTTATTACCACTAATATTTATTTTTGATGTTAGCAAATTTCTCTTTTCTAGAAATTCATTTGTCGCTGTAGCGAGTCTGCATTTTATACCCCCGTCTATTTCGGCCGTCGTCGGTTATTTTGCTGCCCAAATAGCAAAACTCATCTGTTACTTTCAGTGCCTCATTTCCTAATCTAATCCCGACAGCATTGCCTGATTTCATTCAATCACATTTCATCACCATGGTTTTACTTTCGTTGAAGTTCATTAGATAATAACTTTTCAAGATACTACCCACTCTTTCAGTTGCTCTTCGAAGTTCCAAATCTGTGACAGAATTGCGATGTCGTTAGTAAATCTCAAAGTTTTTTATTTATTCTCACTGAATTTGAACTCCCTTTCCCAACTACTCCTCGGTTTCCTATATTTCCTCTTCGATATTTAGGTTAAATGGCATCGTGGATAGGCTATAATACAGGTACGCTACTTTTTTCTCAGCTTGTGCTTCCCTTTCACATATTTCGACTCTCGTAACTGCAGTCTCGCTTCGGTACAAGTTGTAGATAACGTATTCTGCAAGCCTATAAACGCTTTAAATTATAGCTTTACGTTTCTATCATCTATCTTATAAGGTAACCAACAGATTCAGTATTGCCTCGCATGTTCCTTCAGCTCTCTAGAACCCAAACTGATCTTCCCCGAACGTCACTTCCTACAACCTTTTTTCGTTCTTTTATAAGTACATGTTGTTAGTGTTTTACAAGCAAGACGTAGTACACAGACCGTTCCGTGACAATGACGCCAGACAGCTCCTACCTGCAATAGAACTGGAATTGGGTTACACAGTTCAACCATTAAGCATTCACTTGAGCACGAACAACTGCCACAATTCCGCACTGCATTGATAATGACCTGACACAGGTCGACATCTGATGCGCGTTGTGACTATAAATGTCATATTAAAGCAACTTAATTCTACGACTGATTGCTGCTCTGTCTAACCCTATATAACCACAGTCGTTGCGTGCACCCACCCCATGGAGGGCAACCTGATGGAGAATTAGAATTACTCTTTTCTTCCTGAAGACTAAGGGTATTTCGTCTCTCTCATACTAGTCAGTCATATCAATGTGTCCAACTACATCAATGTGCAATAACCAGTCACAGACTACTGGTGACAGCACTAGCAGTGGAGGATATATAATGTGTGCCGCGGGGACGCAGAAAACAGTGCAGTTGTTGTCGCAATGCGAAAACGGAGCGTTTCACCTGACGACCAGAAGGGCATGCTCACTGGCTTTTGGACCAAGGGATGGCAGCTTTTCTGAATCGCCTAAGTTTGTAAACAGTTCACGTGCCGCTGTGGTTAAACTATACCATAGATGACAAACTGGCGCTATCCACAATCGGCATGGAAGCAAGTGTGTGGTGCACCACAGGTCATTCATGACAAGGATCAACGACTGTTGCGAAGATGTGTACGGGGCAACAGACGTGCAACTACTGAGCAACTGATCATCCACATAAACCAGTGGGCTACCAACAGTGTCTCCAAAACGAACGTTCAGATAAAGTTGCTGTGTATGGACCTTCGCAGCAGTCGCTTCCTCCATGCACAAATGCTGACTGCTGTTCACTGGTGACTAAGGCTGGAATTTGCACGCCAGTAACGCAACTGGACGTCCACTACGTGGCGATAGGTGGTCATTTCAGACATATCACGTTTAATGCTCCATAGGACAGAACAGCGAGAAGTATCAGACAGCAAACACCATGCGGCAAAGTTATGATCTAGGGAATGTTTCCGTGATATTCCCTGGAGGATCTCGTCCTTCTGGAGTGGACAGTGGGTCAATACCAGTATACATTTATCCTTGGGGACCATGTCCACCCCTATATGCAATTTTCTTTTCCTCGGAATGAGCAGGCCACTGTGGCCGAGTGGTTTTAGGCGCTTCAGTCCGGAACCGCGCTGCTGCTACGGTCGCAGGTTCGAATCCTGCCTCGCGCATGGATGTGTGTGATGTCCTTAGGTTAGTTAGGTTTAAATAGTTCTAAGTTCTAGGGGACTGATGACCTCAGATGTTAAGGCCCATAGTGCTTAGAGCCATTTGAACCATTTGAACCTCGTAATGGTGTCATCTACCACGTGGCAATGCAACGAATCACACAGCTCGCTGTGTGTGTGCATGGTTCGAAGAATACCAGGATGATTTTACCGTCTCCCATGGCCTCCAGGCTCACTGATTTACACCCAATGGAGAATCGTGGGGTCACATCGATCGTGCTGTTCGCTCCATGGATCCTCAACCAGGAAACCTGGCGCAGCTGGCCATGCCATAGCACTTTCGGTACCCACCAGAACCTCACTGACTTTTCTTCCTCCACGTCGCGCAGCGGTCCACGCTGCAAAAAGGTGGTTATTCAGGCTTTTGACAGGTGGTCACATTAATGTGAGTGGACATTGTCTATGTAGAGGTAGACGTCATCATTTTCGTTTTCACAAGCCAGGAAGGTGTCAGAAATAACGCGCGAGAAAAACCAGTGATCTCAGGTAGGTATTTGAATATCACAGTGATTAGTAGAACAAATAATGAGGGAAGAAAGACTTGTGTTTGATACTGCTGTATTAATAGCTATTTTCATTTCCTTTTAAGTACCCTTCAATAACTGAAAAATTAATGATTAAAGAAGAATATAAGGAAGTCGAATTGGAAAATACTCCAGTATAAGTTGCGGAAAGACCACATAGATAATATTGTGGGGAAGGCGAGCCAAAGGTTGCGTTTCATTGACAGGACACTTAGAAGATGCAACAAGTCCACTGAAGAGACAGCTTACACTACACTCGTTCGTCCTCTGTTAGAATATTGCTGCGCGGTGTGGGATCCTTACCAGGTGGGATTGACGAAGGACATCGAAATGATGCAAAAAAAAAAAGGCAGCTCGTTTTGTATTATCACGTAATAAGGGAGAGAGTGTGGCAGATATGATACGCGAGTTGGGATGGAATTCATTAAAGCAACGACGTTTTTCGTCACGGCGAGATCTATTTACGAAATTTCAGTCACCAACTTTCTCTTCCGAATGCGAAAATATTTTGTTGAGCCCAACCTACATAGGTACAAATGATCATCAAACTAAAATAAGAGAAATCAGAGCTCGAACAGAAAGGTTTAGGCGTTCGTTTTTCCCGCGCGCTGTTCGGGAATGGAATGGTAGAGAGATAGTATGATTGTGGTTCGATGAACCCTCTGCCAAGTACTTAAATGTGAATTTCAGAATATTCATGTAGATGTAGATGTAGAATGTATTGGGACGCGACTAACTCTATCAGTAAAATTATGATGAACATTCAAAAATTTTTTTACAGACTTAATAAAAAATATGTTTACTGTGCCAGATCAACATTATTTTCTTTCCTCAGACAAAGTCTACTTCCTAGCATTTAAAAACAGGAACATGAACATGAGATTGCTTCGTAGACAGGTACAGTCCTTCAGCGAGAACAAAGCTTTGGACGGACGTTGTCTCAGCACGTTCCCGTCGCCACGAGCCGTCCTATGTACACACGGTAGCGTTTACCGTCTCTCACAGTAGAGATTACGCTCAGCAGGTCTCCTGCTCCGATAGAGCAAACACTGCTCCAAGGCCAGGACGGTTGCGGCATCCGTAATATTTTCGTGGAACATCACCACTGCGTCATTTCAGTGTTGTTAAAGGTACGTAATTCGTTACTATTCACCTCAATTTAATATACAGTTGAACTTGGAGAAGTGATTTTTAAGGAAACATCAAATTGTTCTGCCTCATAGAGGCCTCTCATTTAGCTGATTTCTCACTCATAAACGTTCAGAAGTGGCTTATCTCACTTACACAGATTCACTCTTAGAAAGGTTTAAGTAGAGCGGGTAAATAAGAAAAAAACGCTGTCCCAACTTGGGAGAGGTGAAGTTGAAGATAGTTGAGAACTTTAAATGCGTCCGAACCTGTGGAATAATGGCCAGCTAGAACAAAACCCACGAATCGTAAATGCTTCCAGATCACATAACAGTCTAAAATCAATCATAAAATCAAGCGTAATCTCAACGAAAGTTAAAATGAAGGCTAATAATAATTACCCTAGAGTTGTTATATGACAAATAAACTTTGAGTACCATCAATGGCGATAGGACAGAACTGATGGCATGTGAGAAAGATTTTTGGAACAGTGAAGGAAGAAAAAGGGCGGAGGAGACTAAAAAAAATGATGAAATATATGCTGTGATGAATCAGCTCAGTATTTTCCCGAAAAAAGAGGTTAAGCGACTACAATGGGCTGGAAATGTGAGAACAACAGATGACTCTACTGCAAAAGAAGTGTTGGTAGGAAGGACGGAGGGAAAGTGCCACCAGGGAAGACCAAGTACGACATGGAATCGCGGATTATGGAAAGACATGCAACAAGCAGCATTCACAGGATACTGGATGGAAGCTCCACAGAACGGGACCTGCTGGACGCAGTTTGAAAGGTCGGCACACGATCTGCAAAGCCCCAACTGCAAACTTACTTATACTGTAATAATAAAAAAATATTGCGTACATGGACACATTAATTTAAAGAAATCTTTCAGATTTCCCTCTTTCTCCATCATGGCATACTGAGCATATTTCTGAAGTTCACAATGCTTAATCGTTAAAAATTACAAAATCATGCTGGTGCCACGATCGAATATTTTGAGCTGTCGGAGGCGCAGTGTCTCTCTCTCGAAGCAAATCATACCGCATAGTTGTACTTGCACCTGTTAGTTAGATAATGTTTCATATTGCACAGATCGTTTGAACGATTCTTTTATCGAAACGATTGGAACGAGTCAGTTTACAGGATATACGAGGGTTGCAGCTTAAATAGTGGAAACTATTTATTCACAACCCTTACAAAAGAGTTACATGTTTACACCTGTTATTGTCCTTCAAAGTAGTCACCAGTGTTGTGAAGAACCCGGCATCAGAAGCAAAGTCAGCGACGCAGTGTTCCCCGACGAGCTGGTACGTCTCATACACTCATACTCACTGCCTGGAGTTTCAACACCGATGTTGAGAGCAAACAATAAACACGACATGGTATACAGGCTGCAGTACCCCAAGGAAGCAACCTAGGGCCCTCACTGTTTAACCTCTATATTAATGACCTCCCAGCTACACGCAGCACGACGGTGGCAATCTACGCGGATGACGCTGCCATCGTCGCGCAAGATTGGAAGCCGTCTAACATTAACTCACGACTACAGATTGCACTCAGAGCGGCAGAGCCTTGGCTGGAGAAATGTCGTGTTAGAGTAAACGTCGACAAGCGCGAAGCCGTTCTGTTCACTAGAAGACCGAAACTACTGCGCAAACATCAACACTGCAACCCAATAACACTACGCGCACGCCCAGTACGTTTCCGTGAGAAGGTCAAATACCTCAGTGTCTGGCTGGACCGGAAACTACTCTGGGGAGACCACATTCAACACGTGACCAACAAAGCAAACGCGAGGCTCAAACAACTCTAGCCTATGCTTAACAGGCTTAGCACACTGAATAGTAGGGTGTCCAGGTCCATGTACACCACACTTACCAGACCTCTGATGACGTATGCTGCTCCCGTCTGGGGATACGCTGCGCCCACACGCCTGCGCCGTCTGCAGCTCACACAGAACAAAGTACTCAGAATCATATGCAACGCTCCGCGCTACACACGTACCGCAATCTTCAGCGGGAATATCGGCTAGATACCATCTTGCAGGTATTCCAAAAACTCTCCACACGACTGTACAGAAACACGAAACACTCGGTTAACCCGTCTATCCTTTCTCTGGGTAACTACGACCACAACCATAAATGGCAAAATAATAGACCAAAAACACTACTGCAAGAAACTAAATATCTATGGTCCATAGCACGCTAACACGACAGTACTGGCGAGACCCTCAAACACAGCTACGGCTGGCAACCCCAGATGCTCGACCCGCCGAAAAACAGGCAATCGCAGGGAAACCGTACTGTACACATCACTCAAACCAGCCACACACATCCCGTATACTGAGAGGTGATCTAAGATAGATTGCCCACTAATGTATGATGACCTTGAACTGTTACGGGACGCTGCAGCTGCAGCAGGCCCCACAACGAGCACCCGCAACGACAAAGGTAACGATGCACGATGCCTCGCACTAACATAACCACACCTTGCATGCACTATTGCAGCCGCTACTGCCCTTACTACCCGTCCTACTGTCGCAGAGGTTTTCTTTCCCTTGGCGCTTGCCTTGGCACATTTTTCCCTCTGCCCTTACAAACCGCTACCCTTCGATGGCTTTCGTCCACTTTCTGTCTCCTGATGGACCATGTCAATGGGTAATCCTACCCAGACGCATAGACAACATCACAGCCGACATCCTGTGACTCACGATTTGAAAACTAACATGTTATACGGAGGTGACAGTAGAACTTTTGGTTTGGTCACCACGTTGGTGTGGGCGTGGAGGGGCCCCATCCTTGCTCCGATGTTGTGTGTGGCGTCTGAACTAGGGGTTATCTGGCACAGAGACCAGCTGTAGGCAGCTGCTGACATCCAGTGTGACTTGAAATATACAGTTATGCCGCTGTCGCAACATCTAACAGAAAGTGCTGGGCAGATTTCCGCTGTATACACTTAATCATCAGGGGCAGATAACAGTGGGGAGGATCTGCGGAGCGTCAAAACAGAGTATGAGTCAAGTCTGGACGAAACCGAGACTCTACTCTGTGTCACCTCTAACAGATGGAAAATTACGACATTTGCAACGTGTGTTTCTGTGTTCAGGCACCTCCAGATGCCTCGTTACTCCAAGATTCGATGTAGGCAGAGGCCAGATCCTCTACAGCATTCACCTGCTAAGACAGATAGTATCACTGCGAGCAGAATTCCTATGGCGTATACAGAGCTGTTATAATCAGTGCACAGACATAACCTTTTGTAAAGACACGTTTCTTTTAGACTTGGTACCTGCACATCACACTGTTACACTGATAACAGTTTCCATGGCTATAAGCCGCTTCCTTAATTTAATTTTGAGAGTGTGACGGCTGGGAGGGGGGGGGGGGGAGATGGGGGAAAGAGGCGTAGAGAAACTCAGTAAAGAACAATTTACGTCACATTACCCATTTACAAAAGCCGTTAACAAAATGTTGATTCTTATTCATATTTTTAAGTTGACATATACGAAGGGGAGGTGAAAAATAAGTTTCCCCATTCGACTGTGGGCAGAGTTGTGTGATATGGTCGAAAGACGACATGGCAGGTGAAGGCGCATGTGCAAGACACCGACACACCATTGAGAAGAGGTCGACCGCGATCAAGCAGATGGCGCTGTCGCAATGCCTGCGCAAAGCGGAGGCCAGCCGCTCAGCCTTTTCCCGGAGCTATGGAGAGAAGGTGCGTTTTGGAGTCGTGGTCAAAGGCGGAAGTGAGAGCTGTTATCCGCTACGAATGGGCACGTGGAGTATCAGGCACAGAAATTCATAACCGCCTTCTTGAGGTGTATGGGTCAGATTCGATGTCGAGGCAAATGGTGCAGAGATGGTGCCAGAAATTCAGTGATGGACGTCAGCAAGTGCAGGACATACCGAGACCTGGACGGACGCGCACGGCCACTACAGATGCAAATGTCAGGAAGGGCGATGACATGATTAAAACGAACCTGCGTATCACCATCGATGGAGTAGCGGCAGAACGTGGAATCGGACATGAGCGAACTCACAAGATCATCTACGACATTCTTCGATACAGGAAGGTGTCAGCACGTTGGGTGCTCCCGCCAACTGACCCCGACACACGTGGACAACGCATGGCGTTCAGCCTTGAACCTGGCAATGAACTTCTGTTTCGGATTGTGAGGGAGGATGAAACGCAGGTTCACCATTACACGCCCGAATCAAAGGCCGCATCCGTGGAGTGGAAACATCCGTCATCACCTGTCCGAAAGAAGTTCAAAAGCACTCCGTCTGCAGGTAAAGTGCTACTCACCGTTTTATGGGACGCCAAAGGAGTTTTGCTGATGGACCTTCTGGAGGGCGCAACCATCAGTGCTGCGCGGTACTATGCCACTCTGTCGAAATTGAAAGAGGTGATTCGAAAAAAGCGTCCTGGCCTTCTCAGATCTGGCGTTCTGCTGTTGGATGACAATGCGAGACGACACACGGCGACGGCAACGCAAAACCATATTGCAACTCTTGGTTGGGAGCGCCTACACCATCCGCCTTACAGTCCGGATGCCGCACCAAGTGACTTCCATCTGTTTCCTGCTGTGAAGAAGACTCTCGGCGGAAGGCGCTTTGGCAGCAGTGCTGACGCCAAACAAGCCGTTGAACGCTTCTTCCATGTGCAACACCTTGATTTTTTCCTGAAGCTTATAAAGCGGTATCACACATGTCTCAATGTACTTGGAAATTATGTAGAAAAATAAAGATATGTCTTATCTTTAATGTCTCATTCTCTTTTTTTGCCATTCACACACAACTCTGACAACAGTCGACAGGGGAAACTTATTTTCCAACTCCCCCACGTAGATAAACAACTCAGAAACACCATGTCTCCAATCACAGTCTTCACTCATGTCACTGTATACTTCAGATACCCGTGTTTCATTCACTTCCCTGTCAAAGTGCGTTGTACCCACTACTATCTACGACAATGGACACGTAGCTCGTCTTGAGCCACACTTTCTGTAAACATCTCCATTAGGTACATTCTTCTTATAACTAATAACTGGGAGTTTGAAATTTGCATTGAAATTGCGCCATATCCGAAGTTTCTTGGTGATATCCTGTGTACGCTATCGCTCACTGGAAATAACTAAATTTTGCTACTTAGAGAAAAACTGTGTCTCCTGTGTCGTGTAAGGCAGGCGAACTTTGAGCATGATAATAGCAAGTGTGTAAGTTAAAATGTCAACATTCAAAGGCGGTTATAGTGCTCCCTCCCACACAAGGATTAATTTCGAAATAGTAGTGATACTGTTGCTCAATTTAAAACTAAGAAACGAGCACTGCAGTTGAAGTTTCTACGGTACTAGAATATGCCGATTTTTGTAGAATCACATAAATAATCCACACTGCGAGTAGCTGGGCATAATTTTATGGAAAACGTGCAGCTTACATTCGCCCAAATCGATGCCTCCTCTACGACAAAATAAAAATCATGGCATGACTGGAGACTTCATAATCCATGCGAACGTTTGCTGTTAACCATTTAGAAACCACTACTGAACCAGTCCACTTACTTTAATGACATTGTTGCTTGCAGGTGTTAGTGAATTTGACACTATCGTTACAAATTTGTCCTACCCAAGAGAGAAAATCTGATTGTTCTTCTATTTCATGCAGCCATTACTTCCAGATATTTGTTTAGAACGATCTATAGTTGCTTTTGAATGATATAATGATATCCAACCTAATGAAATGTACTCACCAGTTCACCATCGCCCACTTGAACGAGACGCAGTTCACGTGGTAGAGTGACGAGCGGTTGCGGTGGCTCGGGCTGCGAAAAGACGCGCTCTTTCAGTAAGAAGAAAACACAATGCAGCAACGAAATAACAACACAGTGACAATAACAGAGAATTCAACATGCGGATAGAAAAGGCCTAGTCCCCCCCTCCCCCTCCCCCAGGCCACCTGACACACATGCATGTATACACATGCACAAGCAGAAAGGTGGAAGGAGAGATTGAGGAATGAATGAGGAACACTGGAGAAACATATCTAATAATAATTTGTTGTAGGATTGATCCTTCTGCCAACAGGTTTCAGTTGAAAATTTATAATAGACCTACGTCTACATTGTACTCCGCATGCTACTTTACAGTAGATAGCGGAGGGTAGTTTGTGTACGAACATTACTTCCCCCTTATCCTAATCCAGTCGCGAATGGTTTGCAGGAAGAAAGATTGCTGGTAAGCCTCCTTGTGGCCTCCAATCTCTCTACTATTATATTCATGGTCTTTTTGCAAGGTGTACGTAGGTGGCATCAATACATTAGTTGACTCTTCTAAAAATATACTCTCTCGGAACTTTAACAGAAACCACACCATGGTGAAGAACACCTCTATTGCAATGTCTTCTCCTGGAGGTTTTTCCTTTCTTGCTTCCTACAGGCTTTCGGGACGTGACCATACAGCCATCTCAATAGTGGAATGTCAATTACGACGGTACGAACGCAAGGACAACCGTTTTCTGCGGTTCACCAGATCGCTAGCGCCACTCTTAATACGAAGGGTTATTCGGAAAGTAAGGAACGATCGGTCGCACAGTGAAAATCAGATGATGTTTTGCACAGTTGTGTTGGGCAGTGTCTCTAGTATGGCCGTCGATCGCGTTACGTCGTTCTTTTTAGTTCTGAGCACATAGGGAGCATATAAAGATACCTAGAACACTAGGTCTCCCGCCGAGAGGGCCTGGTGAGAAATTTCGCCTGAAGCTATGCAGCCAACATTACATAAGTGTCTTCCGTTTTCTTCTTCAAAACAATTTTCAGCCGCATTCTGCTGGGGCAGTGAAGATGCTCCTCCATCGTTTTCAATTGGAAATGTTTCATTACCCACAATACAGCCCGCAATTGTCTCCCTCTGAGTTTCATGTCTGCTCACATGTACCTTTGGCTATGAAGACAGCATTTTGGCACAGGCAACGAGCTGTAGGCCAGCGTAGAGAATTGGCAGAAAGCACTGGCGGCTGCCTTCTATAACGAGGGTATTCGAAAGTTGGTACAACGCTACGACGAACATCTAAGTCGAATAGGCGACTATGGAGATAAGTAGCTGGAAGTTGTAGCTAACTGTTGCAAATAAAACAGGTTTGATTCTCACTGATGTTTCCATTTCAGGACATATCGTTCCTTGCTTCCCGAATAGCCCTCGTACAATGTGAAAAGAATCCACAAAATGAAAACAAATATAACAAATGAATCATAACATGAAGCGTTTATCAAACATGGGAAAAGTGCATATAACCCAAATCTGGCCAATTAAAGCCTGGTTTCGCAATTGCTCATTCTGAAAAGGTGGCTCAAAGATAATACAGAGGACAGAGATCAAGTGTAAGGGGCTAGGAGTCACCTATTCAACTTTCCTGTTTATTCTGTCATTTCTCGAATTGATAACTGTCTGTGGACGTCGAATTGGGGCGCGTCTATTGGTAGTTTCTTCGAGAAGAACTCTCTGCGTTGCTGGAACTTGCGTCCCTACTGGATACGACAGAGACAGTGCTACTACGAAGCAATGTGTAACTGATCTGCATCACAGCTGATGTGAATCCCAGAACACGCTGCGATGAATC
This sequence comes from Schistocerca gregaria, assembly GCF_023897955.1. Classification (NCBI taxonomy): domain Eukaryota; kingdom Metazoa; phylum Arthropoda; class Insecta; order Orthoptera; family Acrididae; genus Schistocerca; species Schistocerca gregaria. The sequence goes on along the minus strand of NC_064926.1, from coordinate 305,429,655 downwards.
GTCTCCATGCTGTGTGTCCAGGTAAAAGTGTTGGGAGGAAAGGAGGAGACTCATTCTCCGCCTTATTTCTCGATCAAACTCTAACAGACAGTTCTTCTTGAGGAGGTCATTCAAAACAAATGGTGCATGCGCAGGAACCGATGTATCCTGATCACCTCCGACAGCTCATCACCGTGATCTGCCAGTCTTTCACACTGTAGGACTCAAGGACTACTTGCAAGGAGTAGTTGTATTCCTGGAGATGGGGGTTCCGAGATGTTCCCCTGTCTCTCGAAGAATGACACAGAACACTGCTGAGACGCAAGACTTCGCACTTGTCAATCTAAATTAATGATTCAAAACAATTAACGCCCCCATAGTCTTAGAAAGCGCGTGCGTTATGTCACACAAATTTCCCCTGCGACACGGACATATTGCGAAGATAAGCGAACACGCACTTTGCACGTGACAAAGATGCTGATGGTCAGAAACAATGCGCAATCGATCTCCACTACAGAGTCATATCTAATCTAAACGACTGCGCTTCATTCTACGTCCATGATGAAAAATTTCTTGGTAATTCACTATTGAGTGACGGAGGATAATGTTTACGGTTTCTAGGTAACTTCATTTAGTACTTCGCACCACTGATAGTCATTCCAGTTCCTCTTCCACTTGCAGATGGAAAGAGGTACACTAATAGCCGAAACATTACGACGACAAGCAACCACGAGACCGAATGCCAGTTGTTGATGGACTCGTGACGCGCGAAGAAAAGTACAGTGTGTGCCGAAAAAGTGGCCTGAAAAATATTTGTAAGACTGACGGCGTACTGACCTTTCTTAATGGACAGGAGAACTGCCGTCACAGAAAATGTTGGAAACCATTATTTCAAATGGTTCAAATGGCTCTAAGCACTTTGGGACTTAACATCTGAGGTCAACGGTCCACAAACCTTAGAACTACTTAAACCTAACTAACCTAAGGACATCACACACAGCCATGCCCGGAGCAGGATTCGAACCTGCGACAGTAGCAGCAGCGCGGTTTCGCACTGAAGAGCCTAGAGCCGCTCGGCCACAGCGGCTGGTACCATTATTTCAATGCTCGTGCCTGCACATGCTCATCTCCCGTATGCTCTGTCCGGAGTGCTTTACTATGTCGTTACGTCTGAGTGAGAGGAGTAGACGTGTTGGGTGAACCGACGAATGAAACATAAAATGGTGCTCACGATAAAACAGGGCGGGTTCATTGTCGAATTTTATGCGAAGCACAAATCATAGAAAATGTGTGCGGAATTGAAACTTCCTGGCAGATTAAAACTGTGTGCCGGCCCGAGACCCGAACCGGGGACCTTTGCCTTTCGCGGGCAACTGCTCTGTAAAGTTCGGAGAGTAGGACACGAGGTACTGGCAGAAGTGAAACTATGAGGAGGAGGCGTTAGTCGTGATTGGGTAGCTCAGCTGGTAGAGCACTTTCCCGCGAAAGGCAAAGGTCCCGAGCTCGAGTCTCGGTCCGGCACACAGTTTTAATCTGCCAGGAAGTTTGATATCAGCGCACACTCCGCTGCAGAGTGAAAATCTCATTCTGGTGTGCGGAATTGTTTGTGCAAGAATTTAAGATTGTAATCGTTTTGGCAATAGTTCCAAAACAGTCGACAATTGCAAATCTGAGTGGCAAAAAGACGCGAAACAGTGACAGTTGCGAATAAATTCCTGAACCACCCGAAAAGAATTCGAGCAGGAAAACATATTGCTCGAGTGAAAGTAAGGTGACATCTCAATGCCGTTTTTCTCTGTAAACGGGAACTAAGAGATGGTCGTGTCAAAAAATTATCAAGAAAGACGTTCATCTGAATCCTTACAAATTTGCTGTCTTGTATGAGTTAAAGCGTCTGACGAACTTTCACATAGTAAGTTCTGCAAGTAGTTTCTAACTGAAATGGAATCAGGACTTCCGGATTCTCAGCTTTTCATTCCTACAATTGAGGCCACTCTCATCCTGTCAGAGTATGTGAACTCACTGTCATGTGCACCATTATTCATAAGAAAATCTTTGAAAAGCCGCTGCACAATTTCAAGATCGGTGTTAAGTCCGCAATGTCTGGTGTTCACCAAACTGTTTGTGCTATCTGGTACGGCCAGATAATTTTTAATCCGTATGTGGATGAGCTTACAGAATATGACTGACAGTACGGAAATTTCACGAAGAAGGAGCAACAGCAAACACTGCCTTCACACCTTGCCACGAGTGCATGAAGCAGGGCAATCCCCTGGCTACCTCGACCGCATGATCTCTCTCCCCATGTGATTTTTACCTGTGGGAAAAACTGAAGCTTTTTCATATAATCCTCACACTCTCAAAGAGCTACAAGAACATTGAAAACCCTGTTGCTCCTGACCCCCAGGCAAAACTGCTACGTGTGTCTCACAGTTTCTAAAACTGAGCACAGCGCAGCTTCCACGTCAGTGGTGGCCATTTCCGGCATCATCTGTGATGTTCATTTCTGTGATTATCATTAACAGGGTTAGATCCCAAGTCAGTCTTGTAGTAAATATTTTGCAGGCCACTTTTATTTAGCCCACGGTGTAGAAGCGGAGCGGCCACAAACGAGGAATAGTATAGCTTGCTGAGTCTACAGCTTGAATAACGTGGGGAAGAGGGTGAAACCTTGTTCCTCTCCCATCACAACTACCGCTTCCCTTTCATGTCGTTCGACTCTTACAACTGCAGTCTGGTTTCTACGTAGGTTATAAATAGTTTGTCAGTCCCTGTATTTTACCCCTGCTAGCTTCAAAACTGCAAAGAGTGTATTCCAGTCAACATTGTCAAAAATTTTACATAACTTGCCAAATGCTACAAATGTAGGTTTACCTTTCTTCAATGTATCTTCTAGGGTACGTCGTAGAGTCAGTACCATCTGGAGTATTACTGCATCTCCCCGGAAACCCTACTGATGTTTCCCATAGTCAGCTTCTGATTCTTCTATTTTTCTGTTAATAATTCGTGTCAATATTTTGCAGCCATGACTTAACGAACTGGTGGTTCAGTAGCGTTCACACTTGTCAGCAACTTACTTCTTTGGAAGTGGAATTACTACATTTTTTCTCAAGTCTGAAGGTGTTCTACTTATCCCATATACCACGCATACTGCGTCGAATAATTTTGTCATCACTGGCTCTCACAAGGATAATTAAGTCTGAGGGAGTATCGTCTACTCCAAGGGCCTTTCCACTCAGGTCTTTCAGTGCTCTGTCAGATTCTTTTCCCTGTATCATATCTGCCATTTCGTCTACTTCCTCTCCTCTTTCTTCTGTGTCGTCTGAACAAAACACAGCCAAGGCAAAAGCACCACAGCGCCAAAGATGCGAGCTGGTGCCAACGCTAGAGAAACTCGTCACTTGCTTCAGTTGAACCGAGTGGCGCTGAGGATGAAGATATCAACTTCGCCTCGGCCAATTGCCGCCGAGTACAATCCTCCAATGATTGGATGACAATGGGCAGAAGCCTACTCGGAAGATAGACGAGCAGCTCTCGCCCACTTAATTATAGATCATCGTCAAGGGCTGATTTAGGCAGGGAGCTTCGTTTAGTGAACTCTTAGAAGTGAACAGACAGTTGTCGTACATTGCTTTTGCTATGAACTGCGGAGTTTACATACGATTATTTGCATTTAGCCACTAAGAGCCTTTTTTTAATAATATTACTTGCAGTGTAACAGACTTCATTATTCAACAAGTCACAAAGATAAGTAACCTTTTTAACTCATTTGTGTGACTTTTCCATTAATTTGTTGGAGTGTTGTAGAACGTTCGTTTTCCTATCCTGTTATCTGACCCTGGGGCATAGCTATGTAATAGTAGCAGAGATAAATTGTCTTAGCGGTGTACTGCACCAGAAGCCGTTTCACGAACTCACAACCTCGGCCTACCTTAACAACAGTGCCAACTCGGCCTCCACAGCTGTAGCGGCGAGGCCTTTACAAAACTGGCGACGAGGGTTTGCAAAACGCTCTGTAGCGGTGTCTTCAAGCTCATTGCCCTTGTGTACCTCTCTACACATTCCAAACACCTGTCATCTTTCTCTTGATTGCTTAGTACTGATTTTTCATTTGATCTCTTGAAATTCGCACAGCTGTTTCTCACTCCTCCAAATACCTCTTTAATTTTATAGACGGTATGTAACTTTCCACTGTCTATACTTGTTTCTATAGACTTGCATTCGTCCTCTAGCCATTCCTGACTAGCCATTTTGCGCTTTCTGTCACTCTCATTTTTTAAACGTCCGTATTCTCTTTCGCCTTCTTTGTTTTCTCAGTTTTGTTTTCTCCTTTCGTCAGTTAAATTTAACATCTCCTGGTGCATGGCATAAGGCAGTGAAATCGATAATATGTTAATAAAAATACATTGTGATGGTGATACAACATTTTTTGTTATTGATTCTGTTTGTTTAAGTTGCTACCCAGTTCGATCGTCGGTTGCTCGCTCTAAACAATATGGAAAAATGTTACTTAAGTTAAATAAGCACCTGTTCACAGCTATGTGCCTCGTGTGAGATGAACCCCTCTCGGTCAAGATTTAGAGAGCGAGCGCCGAAGCCTGCCGGTTGAAAAGTTATGTGCCGTCCCGGCAACGGAAGAGGCTAAGAGGCTGGCGGCTGCTAGGTTCCCACACCCACGCCGCATAATGAACCATTGTGCTGCCGATCCGTCACTCATTCCGGCCGCATTTGCCTAATGCATTCGATACGTTTAATTGTGGTTAAAGCCACGGCGGCTGAGTACCTTTAAACCGCAGCCAGGTCAGTGTTTTTCCTAGCGCCGCGTTGCAACGGCAGCAGCATAGCGGCCAGAAGGGGGCGTGGCAGGGCCAGACACGTCGTCCCGGGCTGCGCAGGAAGGAATGCGGTTTTGTCTCTGTCTGCTCGGGCGCCGATAACGACGTTCGAGAGACGTGCGTAGCTCAGCAGTTATTGAAACATATAATACACGAGGCCTGAAGTCACTTTTTACGTTTTCCTTACGCATTTTGCTTTTTATTTGTGACACATCTCCAGTAGGTTGTAACTTATTTTGGTTTCAAGTGCGTAATAACTGCGCTGTATAATGATAACAGATTTAGTTATTACATTACAGCTTTTTGTTGTTCTCGTCTTGTTAGGCGAGAAACAACTTTCGTGGCGCAAGTTTCGAAAGGTTAAATTTCTGTTTGGTCTATTTACGATTTTGTGATTTTTATTGATCGTTCTGGAGTTCTACTTACTTACCGAGCGAGTTACCGCTGTGGTTACCTAACCGGAGTCACAGTCGGGAAGTCGACGTTTCACATTCCTGTCTGGTCGCCCAGATATAGGTTCTCCGTGATTAGCGAAATCGCTCCAACGAAATGCCGGAATGGTTTCTTTAAAAGGACACAATAAATTTCCATCCTCATCCCTTAGTAATTCGACCTCGTGCTCCGCCTCTAATGACCGCGCTGTCGACGGAAAATTAAACTCGATTCTTCCTTGCTTCCTTTTGTACTTAATTGGTCTGCGTACGCTAGGATGTATAGCCTTTTTTCGAACAAAATGCAGTTGAACACTGCACTTCTACTCTCCAACCCCCCCCCCCCCTCTCTCTCTCTCTCTCTCTCTCTCTCTCTCTCTCTCTCTCTCACTCTCTCACTCTGTGTGTGTGTGTGTGTGTGTGTGTGTGTGTGTGTGTGTGCGCGTGTGTGTACTGCATACAGTGTTGCTAACTAACACTGTTTATTTCTCTTTCGTCTTTTTTTGTGTTGTGGTGTCTGTACGTAGCTTGGTATTGGTTCGTTTGTCATGTGTGAGCGGTTACACACATCTGGATCTCATTTCCAATAAACCTCAAGTGGTCTGTTATAATCAGAGTGAATGTCTTCGTTGAAACACAGATTTCTGTTGGTGAAGATACAGACAACGGAAACGTTCACGCATGGTTAAACAGCGGTGCCCATGAACCTGAATGTGGCCAGCTAAGTGCCGCGAACAAAGTGAACAAAGTGTGTTGCGTAGAGCAAGAGAGCGAAGACGAGGCGATCGAGCAACCCAGTACCATCCATACTGAGGCATTGAAAGTATGAATCTATTATTAGAATATGCAGGATCAGTGTTTTGACTCTCCGGAAAATGTGAACCGTCGTAAAGAGAAACTCGAAGGAAATTAAAAACAACAAAAACATACATTGGTGATTTTTCTTTATAATGGCATTACGCCGTGCCCTAAAGCATGTTTCTGTGTCTAATGTTTCGCCTCCAAGTTCCGGAGACATCATCTGGGGCTATAAAGACCCATTTAGTAGTGTCAAACTGAACCAAGCTCAGCGAGGCCAACTCTTTATACGTATCCACGCAATCGTTGGGTAGTAACATCATCAGACCGCTCCCTAAGATCGCAGAGTTACGTCGACGGTGGTGATGGAGCTTACAGTATGGAAGAGTTGGCACCGTTTGTTTTATTTTGCACTAAGGCCTATTATAAACAAAACTGACCGAAGAGACCTTAAGGCCCAACAGTACCGACCGGCCACCGTGTCATCATCACCAAAGTACCGACCGACCGCCGTGTCATCCTCAGTCCTTAGGCGTCACCGGATGCGGATACATTGGGGTATGCGGTCAGCACACTGCTCCTCCGGCCGTTGTCAGCTTTCGTGACCGGTGTCGCTACCTATCAGTCAAGTAGCTACTCAACTGGCCCCACAAGGACTGAGTACACCCCGCTTGCCAGCAACACTCGACAGACCTGGACAGTGCCCCATCCAAGTGCTAGCCAAGCCCGACAGCGCTTAGCTTCGGTGATCTGATGGAAACTGGTGTTACCATTGGGGCAAGACCGTTGGCACTAAGGCCTATACCTTGCCTAATTGGCCTCCAACATTAGGTGGTGAAAAGTTAGGTGCAGAAACTTTCCACAGAAAGAGGAAACAAGTTGAACGATTATTTCCCGAAAGTGAACAGAAACCAAATGGCATGAAATTCTCTGTATTAGAAGTGAAATTTTATGAATAGTATTGCAGAGAGCTTTCAAATGTGACCTGTAGCGAATTTTGCAAAGACAGTAAGTAGCAGTTTCTGTAGAAACAATCGCATTTTGGATCATCGGTATTTATCTACTATCTGCGCAATCGCAGGATGCCATTAATCCTGATAATCTAAAGCTTGTTGTACTTTTAATAATATACATTGTAGGATAACCTGTACTTCAATTACAAATTAGTGTAACAGGCCCTGAAGTCATTTAGAAATAGCAGTACGGCTGTACCGGGTGTAAAGAAATGTAATCCATATTTTGAGAGATGGCAATGTGGGTCAAACAGACAAAAATGTCCAGGTAACATGGGCACTGGCGATGCAGGCCAAACAGACAAAAATGACAAGCACACATGGACAGCAATGACCACTTACGAACAATGACCACTTATCCATCTTTGCTACCGTGAAACACTGTTCTTCAACAGCAAGCTCTTTGCTATTACGAACGACATACAGAATGTAGCAAACAAATTATAAGACATGCCTCCGTTATTTCCCATGGATGTAGTATGCAGTATATATCTGTTATAGTTTTTACTGTAATTCGTAAACGTAGTTCTGGGTATGTGCTATTCATACATTAGTTCTAATGGAACCCGTTCGTCTTTTGATAAGCACCCTAGCCGCGAAACACAACTGAATAACTGAACAGATGGTATCCTGCGTTCTGGATATTTTTCAAATTATAGGACACAGGGACGACGGTTGCTACCATTTGCCACATCGTAAGAGAAAATCATGTCTGCCATTTCTTCTATGAAATAACAGGCTTCCACTTTGCTGATAAGTACAAATATAAAACTGCAAAGTAAAAGCATTTTACAAACTTACCAAAACGCGAACTGCTGCCTGGAAAAACAGTAAGACGCCCTTAGCACCCCACAGCTGAGAGGGGTTGAAAAGGGGTGGGTTCCATTAAAGTATCGGGTAGGTGCATAAGCTCGTAGCGTTTATTCATAAATTTAACAGACACAACAGACACACGTAACGGGGACTTTATTCACCAGTAACACAGTACATTCTCCTTCACTGTTTACAACAGTCTGCCAGCGACTGTAGAAAACACGTGATTTTGCGGTGAAGTTCCTTGAAGGTTGTTTGATAGAAAGTGGAAAAGGTAAAAATCTGAGGGCGCAAGATCGGGTCAATAAGGTGAATGCGGAATGACTTCCCAGTCCAACTATTGTATAATGTTTTTTGTCAGTCTAGCAGAGTGCAGGCGACCGCTATGTGTAGTAATATCACTTCGCGCAGACTTGGCCTTGGACTGCGTCTGGAAGACGTCACAGTTGTTGACAATAAATGTCAGCAGTGATGGTTACACCTCGGAGAAGCAATTCGCAGTACACCGCACCGTCGCTGTTCCACTACATGCTTAACATTATCTTTTATGGATGTGCAGGTCTTCGTACGAGGTATTGCTGCTTTGTTTCGGCTAAGCCATTCCTTTCCTTTCCTTACGTTAGCATACAGGTACCATTTCTCATCACCAGTAACGACACAGGATACGAATGGTCGGTGTTGTTCATGAGCCAGTTATGGCCACCCGCTCATTTTTGTGATTTTGGCTTTCAGCATGCCAAACCCACACACACCCAATTTATGAACCTTCCCCATTGTATGAAAAAGCTGCACGATGTTGCAATAATCACAATTCATCATACTCGCCAGTTCTAGAGTACACTGACAAGAGTTAATGCGTTCAAACGAGTTTCATTACACCCTTAAGGTCTTCCTGAACGATCCTCCGTAATACGAGAAAAACAATTTCTTGCCGTCTTCTGTCCAATGGCTTTACCCCCATACACGGTACAAATGTTACTGGCTATCACTGCTACTGTCAATCCTCTAATGAACTCAAACACAAGAATATGTCGGAAATGTTTCGATTTCTCCACTTGACACTCCACTGTCTGTCATCCATAGCTCCATTCACTGTCTACAAATGACAAAGTGACAATGTGTAAACTCTAAAAACAACAGGTGACTACAAATAAAAAATGACAATAGATAATTAAACACATATCATCCGGAATTCCACCATGTCAAATAAAAACGCTACGAGCTTATGCGCCAACCTAATAGAACTCAGGAACTACTGGAATGGTTCAAATGGTTCTCTCCCCTCTGGTTTACTTTCATGCGCTTAACGGCGTACACGCACACGGTCGTCTGTCTGATGGGGCATAACACGTGATTAATCTGAAAAGGCCACCTTTCCCACTCAGTGGGCGTCCAGTTGCGGTATTGTTCAAAAATGGTTCAAATGGCTCTGAGCACTGTGGGACTTAACATCTGAGGTCATTAGTCCCATATACTTAGAACTACTTAAACCTAACTAACCTAAGGACATCACACACATCCATACCCGAGGCAGGATTCGAACGTGCGACTGGAGTGGTTTCAACCTAATTCAGTATATACATCATTAATTATTTCTATACAAATACTTTCGGAGTAAGACACTCCTTCTACTCCTAGGGATTGTCGAAGATAAAGTGATGACGTGTAAAAATGACAAAAGTACCGGTTGGTACTTATTACCTGTGTCTAACTAACTTGGATTACTTTAAAAGTACGAAGCAAAGACTGTCTCTTATTTGTGTTGCTCAGTGCAGCAACCAAGTTGCGAAAATGAACACAGTAGCTAGCAAATAATTTTGTTAGCATGTTGCGGGACGCAACGGCATCCACTCGCGTGAATATCAGATATTTGACGTCGGCATTGCAGACGCAGGGTGTGAAAGAGCGAAGAAAGTAACAGTCGCCAGGGAGAGTCCGTTTTCCTCAAAACGACAGTATGCCTCAAACGAAATGGAAATACATCGATCAACTTCAACGAAAAGCAAAAAAAAACACAATTATTGCCAATAAATGGTTTATGTGGTGTGAATGATTAGAGAAGTCACATAACAAAACAATAAACAATGAAAACAACATTATTTTTCATATATTTACCAAGGAAAATCGCCCAAAAGCCGTATGTTTTGGGAAGCTATTTTATTTAGAAAACTAGTTTCGGCATCTCAGTAACGCCATCATCAGGCTCCTATGCACTCTATGTACAGACATTCAGATACATAGATACTTGGGTATTGGATCCGTCAGTACCTTGATTCCTTGAATACGTTTCTGGAGTGTTTACGTCGACGAATTGTTACTTCGACGACTTGTTGTTAAGCCGTCCATACTAATGGCTCCGGTATACATGTGTCCATGTATCTGTCTGTACACAGAGTGCATAGGATCCTGCAGATGACATTACTGAGGTGCCGAAACTGGTTGTTAAATAAAATAAATTCCCACAACATATGGCTGTTTGAAGATTTTCCTTGGTATATATTTGACAAGCCGGTATCCTGATTCCACAATGGATGAGCGAAGATAATTTTTCATCGTCTACTGTACAAGTGAACCCAACGACATTTACATTTCTTTTCCGCAGTGAAAAAAGTAGGTACTGTCAAACATGGCAAAATATGCTCTTACGCGCTGTTGGGTACAAGGAGATTAAGTCGATAGAAAATTGTTAAGAAATGCAGGAAGAGGGCTACCAGCAACATATGTTAGATAGCTGCATTATCCAGCAGAACTTTTCTATAAACTTCGTCAACGAAATTCTGCAGTACTTTCTCACTTAAACTAGCGTTTCATATGTGGTTTAATGGAGGAAGAAGAATACGTAGCAATATTTTCACTTTATACATCAACGAATTTTGTGTTAATATTATCCAGTCTGATAACTACGTTCCAGCATCAGTGCCACCAATATCGACCGAATCTAAATAATTCTACAACAATACAACACTGAACTATCTACAGAAGATTCCAAGAAACAAGAAACAAGAAACGTAGGAACATTTTCACTTTATACATCAACGAATTTTGTGTTAATATTATCCAGTCTGATAACTACGTTCCAGCATCAGTGTCACGAATATCGACCGAATCTAAATAATTCTACAACAATACAACACTGAACTATCTACAGAAGATTCCAAGAAACAAGTGAAATGATTTTACGACAGAAGAAAAGCAAGCAAAAATAAAAGCTACGAGAGATATCGGAGCGACTAGAACTTCTTACTCCATTACGACGTGATCACATCAACATCAGGATGTGGTTCAACGGCAAGATAGTAAAAACATTCGCGAAGAGGACTAATTATCTCAGCGGGACTAATCTTTAAAGCCAAGGCGTGCGGTTCCTTATAGGGGTTCCTTCTGCTGTTTGAGAAAAAAAAGTTTATACATATTTCGACTTTCTGCTTGGCAAATTTAGTTAGCATATTCATTTACAAACAATCTGGTTTCCACTGTTTCTCGAGACATTATTCATCGCGGATGTTGGTCGTTATAGGAGATATTCTTTCATGGTGTACACGTAAATACTTCATGGCAGAAATTAATAGTAAATTAGACCTCAAAAATAAAATTTATAATTTACTCCGCGAAAAAGTACGTTATGTCATGATACTGTTGCCTAAATATCATTCTGACGACGTTACTTTCGTTATTAAACTCAAATGAATAAACACTGAGCGTATTTCAATTTGCAACGTTTTTCAAGAACGTTGATCCAAACACAGCTTGTTTTTTTCGGTAACTGGGTAAGTGAGAAACTCTTATTCAGTCAGTTATCTCAGTTCCAACATATCGAATTCCAGCAGAAGATAACAAATGAGGACAGAAAATAAGAACTCATTTGAAAGAATGTCTATATAAATCTATCGTAATACTTTCGCATGGAAACGCACCACGTTGTTTTGGCTTCGATGTTTTGAAACATAAAGACAAACTATGCGCGAAACGAGAAATCAAAGATGGCAGAATCGTAAATATTTTTACGCAGAAACATAAATGTCTCTGACTCGTCACGTGACCACTCCACTACCATCAGAGAGGTTGGGACGGAAGTGTACAAGTAAATAAATGTACTTAAAAATATTACATTAAGAGGATCACGTTGTACTTTTGTTGAGATGATATCGCACTGCATCTGCAGGATGGACTATGCAAGCAAAAATACTTTGTGGTACATAAGCAGACATAAATTCATCAAATGGAAAGGCCGATTCTTTTATACAGCAGTATTTATTAGAAACACTAGTAATACATCCGATAATAACTCAAAGTAAGTTATGCATTAACAATATAATCTTCTTCGAAACGGTGCCTTGGCCGAAACTAATTGATTTTGTGGCTCAGGAGTCCTATTACAGCACACATTCGGACATATAGCAGAGTTAATCTAGTGATGTTCAGTGTTTTACATTTGTGATGACACTAAATTTCCTGGAATAAATATTCAGAAGACATAGCACTGAATGACAGCCAGATGCATCAGAATATGAACATTCAAGTTACTCATAATGAAGAATACAAGTTTGCTTTGAACGTAAGTTGAAAAAACTAACAATCTTGTTTTGGAAGATGAGGTGCAAGACGTGAAAGGTGAAAAGAACACTGCTGACATTACCGATGATACTAACGTCTAGAATTTGTATTAAAACGCGCAATTATTGTGAGGACATAGGAGACCGAAATGGTCGGAGAAGGAATCTACCGAGAGGCTTTTGGTGGAACGAATGAACTGAAAATAACACTAAAAAAGAAGTCTTGTCTATTCAGTGAAATTTGCTTTACAGCTTCAATGCGCTTGAAGTAAAAAATGAACAACAAAATAAGTGATATAATTCAAAGGTGTACCTGGTGTGAAGAAGGTGTGATATGTCTATACTACATCATACAACCAAGTCATCTAGATCTCCGTCTACTCTACTCCGCAGATCACACTTAAGTGCCTGGTACAGGGTTCATAGAAGACGAAACGTACAAGAAAGAAAGCAGAATGAATAATGGCCTTGCATACCACAATATTAGAAAGGAAGAAAAAGTTGGACTTATTACAGATACCTCAAACAGATCGTCAACAACAATATCCAAAATACGGTCATTTGGGGTGCTGAGTCGTAAACCCATTGAAGCTGTAAACGACGCCGGATTGAGACAGAAGCTTACGTTCAGTTATTGGTGTTATTTTCACAGTTACGAACATTTTTACCTAGTGATAAAAAAAGAGAAGGCCCCAGAGACAGCGACTGAAATTGTACTTCCTGTCATAGGCACACTACATAGAAAGACAAGACGACACACTTATTTTGAACATGAAAATATCTTGTCAGTACGTAGCTGAAAAAGAGAATAACTTTAAACCCATCCTTCAGAGAAGCAAAGATGGAGGATGCAAATTTGAGAATTACGGATCTACTTTTGTCTTACTGTAAGAGTCTCTTTGCACTGAAAACTGATATTTTCAGTAATCACCTGGCGATTGCAGCTGCAAAAACTGGTGATTGCTTGTAAAGCACCAGCCACAACTTTGTCTTTGTTTTCTTTTTTACGTTTTAGTATGCGTACTTGTCTCCCTATTATTTTAATTCTGCTACTATTATTTAACTCCCGAGGCTGAGCAGCCTCGACAAGAAAGTGAAAGAAACTGGTGTAAGACGTGTGTCCAACTTCACCCACTGAAAATTTTTTCTGTATCTTTTCCTCGCCGATCGTGATGGCCGTGCGGTTCTAGGCGCTGCAGTCCGGAACCGAGGGACTGGTAAGGTCGCAGGTTCCAATTCTGCCTCGAGCATGTCCTTAGGTTAATTAGGTTTAAACTAAGTTCTAGGCGACTGATGACCTAAGATGTTAAGTCCCATAGTGCTCATAGCCATTTGAACCATTTCTCTTTTCCTCTACACTTATTCTTAGAGTACAAGTGCGAGTGAAGTAATGTCACTTCATTCACAACACACACAGAGACACGCACATATAAATTTAAAATAGTTCAAATCCCCAGGTTACAAAACCAGGATTCTGGGAGATTTTTTCTTCATTATAAGGCAAATACGCAACTAAGAATCCCGTGCCATTTACTGCTAATTGGCCTGTGTCTTACTGCCTCTCGCTTCGTAACTGGCCGAGAGAACCGTGACTCTGTGACGAGTAAAATCTCACAGAGCCTTCCCCCCCCCTTCCTCCCCCTCTCTCCCTCTCTCTTGGGGTCGATATGAGTGCACAGATGCAAGGAGTGCTACGCAAGCCTATTAGAACGAAGTAAATGCGCAAAAACAGAAGCTAATAATGCAGAGTGTTCATAAAGACACATTATTTTATCATATATCATCACTTTATGACGCGCATAACAACTGCTACGCCATACCCTTCTATAGTGAGTAAGGCTACGACTTTTCGACCCAGTAGATCGAGTAGCCAAACTATGCGAAGCATCCAAATCAGTTCAGCTTTCTTTCACATTAACAACCTAACTTCGTCAACTGTCAGAGAGGCAGCTTTATTGGAGCAGGTCATAAAAGTTTGTTCTGGTAAGTCCTCTGCCATTGTTTGCAGTGTCGAAATTCAGAGCCCTTTACTAGTTCTGCTCAGAATGAGGTGCCGACATCTGTCTTGGTTACACCGATAAATAAATGCAGTTTTAGAAAACAATATCAAAGCTGATAAAGCGCAAAAACTGGTCATTGGAACTTGAGAATTACATAGTGTTCTGCTAGGAGCTCGGAAGCACTTTTTTTTATAAAAAAAGAAAAGAAAACAATTTTGCAATGGACAAGAGTACGTCATATCAGCTAACGACTATTTTAATGTAGCACACACCTATAATCAATTGCGAAAGCAGTATGTGATGCAAATAGCTCGAGAGTGTTGAAGGGGTAATATTAGGAGACAAACAAAAAAACCTTGAAGTACAGTTTTCCGACCAAGAATAACAACATCGGACGCAGTAGGATTTTTTCGATCAGCAGATGAATTAGGGTTATTCTGAAAGTTATCTTGGTACTTCTTGTTAGCGTTGCAGTTGTACGATGAGTAGTGTAGTGGAATATATCAGACGTCTCGCCAAAGAATAATCCTATATATTATTATTTTTTGTTAAGAATTGGTCCACAGTTGCACTGCAACGTACGTGTGGATGATTCTGTGCAGTCTAGCCAATCTAACCGATGAGAGGCGGTAGATTTCGTAAGTGTGGGGAAAGTGACAGCACCAAGAAAATAGTGAGCCGATAGAAAATGAATTTCGAACCTATGCATTCGAAGTAGAAAATAAATTATCGTCGCCATATTTGCAGCTACGTGTTAACAATATCATCTGCCTATTGAGCTATCCGATGGAAACTGACAGTACTTACATACGCAACTGCGTCGCAAAATTACAGAGACTCATAATTTTAAACGTAACCAGTATACAATCCTTATGGAAAAGAAGACTGAAACATTCATTCTCAAAGTGTGTAATTTCCACAGGTGAGGTAACTATTCACGTCAATGAGTGCGTATATTTTCCGCATTTGAGCTTTTACAGTAACCAACGAGATGGCCGACTTCGTGCGCACCTCAGGTGGAGTCAGTAACATTCACATTATAAGGGTCCTTTCTTCATATAACACACACAGTTTACGGAAATTCGGCTGTTTAGATGTGTTGCAGTGTTCGTTTTCCCACAAACCGAGAAAGATTGTTTTCTAGCAGGATGGCGCAACGCGGAGAAGTAATGCTACTAAGGAAATATTGATCGAAGAGAATCCTTTGTTTACCTACTCGGAACCCACATTTCAAATCATTTTATTTTTCTATCCTGGAGCTATACAAAGCTGTCGTAGAACAATGCGACCTACTGCTACGGTCACGCCCAAACTGGACAGATATAGATTGTCTCCTAGGTGTATTTATTGCTACAAATTGTGGCCAAGATTTAGTACTAAAAGTGAGAAAAAGCACTCCTTATTTACACATGTAAATTTTTGTGCATGTAAGTTGACGTCATTATTTAGCAGTTACTGTATCACACCTCGAAACCTACGCTTAGAATGCTTCCACTGCACATTCTTACGAAAGAACTTACACATAAAGGAGACGCGGCAAGCGAAGTAATGAAACAGAGACAATACATAACTGAGCTGTCAGACACTTGTGAAACACAATAGTTAGCCAACGAATTGCAAAAATTCTGTGGAAGGACAATGCTACCGACACACCCTAAATGGACAGAGACGGAATATGTTCTAAATGTCTTTCGTTCAACAACCGGTCGTCAAGATTTAGTACTAAAAATGGAAAAACACTCTTCTTATTTACATACAACGATGTATTAGTTGTTTATAAGCTGGCTTGATCTTCTACTACACCTTGAAAAGCACGCTGAAATCTTTTTGCTGCACATCCAAATAAAGAAAGGTGTATGTAAAGTAAGACGCAGAAGGGGTGGTAGCGAAATAGAAAATATCTGATAAGGGCAGTGAAATTGACACTTGCGGAACACAGCAATTGACCAGTGAATTCCAGAAAGACATCCTTGTCAACAGCGCTCACGTGCGTCCCAGGAAACTAACAGTGAACATAATCAGCAACACAGACGCGGCCAGGACGTAGTGCTTTGTGTGTACTTACGCGCGGCGGCAGGTCCTTCATGGCAATGCGCCCGTCCTACGCGCACCAGTGACTAGCGAGCGCAGATCAATGTTGCGCCAGCGGCAACGCCACAACTAGAATACACCGCCAGGCAGCTCTGCCGTCGCCCCGAGCGCGCCCGCGCGCCTGCGCATCGACTTCCCGCTCTCGCCGCTGTTCAACTATCGTGAATTCCACTCGACCAATCGCCGAGCACCAGCCGTCAGCGTGAATGTCCCTTTAACTGTCCCTTTAAATGCCTGCGATAAGCGACCAGTGTGCTACTGCAGCAACGCATTCACCAGCTGTATATGACGCATATTCAAACTACGACGTTGTGCAAAGATTACGCATATTGTCCTGAGGTATAACAGTGACCGTCTTGCAAATTCTTTTTTATTGTGTACTAGCTGTATCCGGCGTGAGTTGTAATGCCACGGAGAGAAATAAAGTGTCTGATTTTATACTCGTAATCTATTTATTGAACTACTTTTCGATACACATTATTTCTTGTTTCTCCGTCTGGTACTTACACGAATAAGTTGACAGTAAATACTACGTATACTGCGTTCGTCAAAACTACGTACAAAATATGTTAAATACACAAAGTCGCGACACTCCATGGAGCGAAACTGGTTTCCGTTTGACACCTGGAGCAACACTAGCGCTCCAAGCGGTGAGAAAGCAGACATATACCTGCGTCTTAAGGACAATATCTGTTACGGTTTGTGTTCCATTCGTTAGTAAATTACTAAGTGGCATAAGCTATAGTGAAATAAATATAAGAACATCTCATTGATTCAGTAACATAAACTACAACTTACTCAGGAAGAAAGACTAATACTTTAGAATATCTGCATAACTGCGTCTTACTCCACTGAAAGCAAAAAAATATAAAGCAATATTTTATCATATTTTTCTATTGTTATCTGTTCTTATTATGATATTAACTTCCCATGACACGTGAAAATATTTTATGACGTCTAATGATTCGCCCATTCTCAATGCTTCACTTGACTTTCTAATAGATATGTTGAAGGTTCTTGCCGTTTGTGGTTCAGACGTAGCAACTATTTTGGAATTGGTTTCTTCTGTGTTGGGAAACAGCTCTATTTTATTTGTCTTCTTATTATCGGTTTTCTTTCAACTACAGGTGTGATGGCCTATTTTGGACGTTAAATAATGTAGGTATTACATTCTATACAGGTTTCCTACTTTCTCTGATTTGTTTGAAAGTTTAGCAAACAAAGCTTCACGTTGTTGGTTAGATACACGACATCTTGTAATGCTTCAGTTCTTTTAGTGTTTACTAGCAATTTTTTTGTTATTGACGTTGTTTAGTTCATATCTCTACGTTACAGGAGAATCGGAAATAAACTGTTTCTAAGGTGCCGTATCATCCCTCCCAGGCTCCATAGGAAACTAATAAATGGCTAATGGGCTGTCAGTATTTTGTTATTGTCGATTTTTGTTGCATTAAATACGCTTCCTATTGCATTAACTATCCTACGAATCAATATAAACGACATTATTCACACCCATTTGATATTTGATTCAGAAACGTCGCTTGCTCGCCGCTTGGAAAGCTGCTATCGCAGTAGATAACAAAAAACAGACGGAGTGGCGCAACTGCTAAGTTAGACTGTGATTAACCGTAGACCACATGTAACATTGATCACGCATGTCACAATCTCTGCCGTCTTAAGGCTTGAATTCAATATCTGAGTCACATGACTCGGGACAGAAAGCTGAGTTCCTGTCATTATGTTTTGTGTGAAGTGAAGCTGACTGTTACAGTTTTTCTCATTTATAACTGAAATTAAGCATTCATTTTGACAATTCAACGAATTGTAGCACTACTGTTAGACATGTAGCGGTTTAGTTAACCTAGTTTCTCTGGAATTCCTGGTAATAAAGCAACGGTTATCGTTAATAAATGCGATCAGGTTGAAGCGCTTTGACATTTCTTTTTAACAGGCGACAGAATAACTGTTATTTGGTGAATACTTCTATTTCATTTTTCTTTATTTATTTTGTACTGCGAATTCTAGTAGTTCACCGCTTCCATAGGCTTGGAAGACAAAATAACAATTTCGCACACAGCATTAGTTTTCTAACGATTGCACAAGATTATGTTTGAGATGTTGTAGTATGCTTTGTACGAAAGGAAATGTGCTTATTTGCCTAACATCGGGTATTTACACGAAATAAGCGGATAATTTTCTGACTTTTGCTTAATCCAGTACAGATACCGAAACGACATCAAGATCGGAAGCGTAATATATTAGATAACGTTGATTATACTTGTGTAGAGAGCTACATATTAACAACGTGTCGTCTCAAGAACCTTAGTCGCACATCGGCTTTTACATCCAAGGACCAAATCCATCCCAACTTTCAACTCATGGAAAAAACTCTGCAAGGATTCTGAAATAGTGAGACAGTTCCCCTTCACAATTGAGATTTTCATCCTCTTGTGAGGTGTGTAGAGTCGAAAGAAGATTTCTCTGGGAATATATGAAGGAGACTATTTGTGCTGTTAATACAAAACACAAAATCTAATCTGTAACGAAAATACACTGTAGATGAAGAACCTTCAGGGATGCGGGATGAGTCAAGATCTACAGTTAACATCAAGCAAATTGTATACAATCTGTATTAACATTAATGTGCTTACCTCTATACAGCATAGTTATATTCATACATACAGTAGCTAATTAAGTAGTAAAAAGAAAAAGTCTTGCTTGTAGTGCATTACTATTTACCATATAGATTGACAACATACTTTCGTACCTACAAAATAACCAACAGATTTTTTTAATTATTGAATCTCGACTTTCAAAACTAAAAAGAGTGGTTAATTTGAGTACAGTTTTCCTTTGAACTGATAGAAATTCCCTATTTCTTGCTTTGTGTTAGATGAGAGCTTGCTTGACATCATACGTTTGCAGCAGAAACATGCGAGCGTGTGGAAAATAGCTCACCAAAGTTTCATCGGTATCGGATGAATGGTTTTAGAAACGCACACAGGACAAACATACAAAAAGCAATTCATTTTTATTTATATAGATTATGTATTTTACATTATTATCAGCCATTTTATAGTGAGACTTTACGATTTCAGCCTGTCCTTGTCTATTTCTCCAAGCATAATCTCTTGACCCCTTATTATCATGTATTTCTCTTCATTAGTCCTGTATTTCAATATTCGACAAATTCTCTTCATATAATCATTCTTCACATATAATAATCGTCGTAGATTTTTCTACGTCGTTGTCCGTGTTCCTGCTCCATTGCGTAATGCACTTTCAATGGGTGCCACATGCAATCTTTTCTCTGTCGCCTTCGTAATGCCAGATTGTCTGTTTTACTGGAATTTACTTTGAATCCGACATTTTTACATGATTCCAGGGACTTTCTCATGACGCATTTCACAGCAAGATCACCTGATCAGTGTATTATGAAACACCATCTATCTTCAGTGACACACCCCTACTCCTTTGCACACACACTTCTCTGTCATCGCATTAGAAAGTTATTAATGTATATTTTGGTATATCTTAAAAGAGAGCCTGGAATAAGCAGAAACTTTCTCCTTATCCCTCGGATATGCTCATTGTTCTAGACAGGTGACCTCTCAGCTACATCATCAATTCAGTATCTTGATGTAAATTTCTTATCACTGGTACGGTACGCAATTTCAATTCAGGCTACTTTTCCACATATCGTACATAAATTTATGATAGGGACGTTACCATATACCACCTGTAAATTAGTATGAGTTGGATGCTTATCTCTATCTCTGTCTATCATCTTTCCTACCACATGCTTTGTAGTGAATATATTAGCAATACACGATCAACCTAAAAAACGGCATTGTTCCTCTCAAATATTTATTTTTCATATTATTTCCTACATCAAACAACCACCATCAAATAATAATAATAATAATAGCAACGGCACAGAAATAATGAAATCATAACTTACAAAATACAACGTTTTCTTGCAGAGCACATCCGAATCGATAGCCCGAAACCGAAGAATATATAGCAGAGTCTAGAATAAAAGGTCTTAGAAATCAAATGCTAGACTGAATAGCGTTTTCAAGTGTGGTTATGGAACCAAATCAAAAAATTGTAGCGGTGAACAAAAGTCTGAAATTCTAGATGATCGACAAAGAAGAGTATAGGATAAAACGCAACAACAACAATTTAAGGCAGAATGGGACGAACTGTCAGCTCTCAGAGGCAACGACCAGTGTCCCAGGCACAAGATTCGTGGTTAGTTTTGTAGAAGAGGAGAGTGATATAAAAAATAAGAAATTAATTAAGGCAGGATAGGACACTTCCGTTACAGTGAAAGCAGAGGCGAAGAAGACTTGTATGACTAAAGAAATTGTCGAGCTTATGAATGAGAGAAGAAAATGTAAGTATCTTAAGAATGAGGGTGAAACCCTGAAGTGCAATTTACATAGGAATGAAATTAACAGAACTACAGACAGAGAAAGACGAAATGGAGGGGAGGAACATGTATTTAGAAATATATGATGCTATGAAAAATCATCGCGGCAAGCAGGAAGATTAAACGTTAGTAAGAGCAAATAAAATATTAATGACTTGACCTACTATGTACATCTGGGTTATTTCTATTAGATCCAGGTGAAAGTGGAGACAGATGTGAAGTGTACCAGGTATAAAATTGTTTAGTTACGTAGCTAGTGTGAGTGAGGAGACAGACGCCTTTTCACAGCAGCAGACCATGTGGAAGTCTTTTGCTGAAGATAAAAACTTTTTTTTTTTACAGAAGGCACTTTTAAAGTTTAAAAACATGAATTTGTGATAGTAAATTGGGCTTACACGGACATGTGCTGAATTCAGTTATTATATTAGATGGAAACATAGTAGGTGAATATGGATTGGGGCAAAGAAATGAAAGAGGAAGGAAGCCTCCTCGTAGAATTTTGCGCAGAGCATAACTTAATCATAGCTAATACTTCGTATAGGAATCATGAAAGAAGGTTGTCTACATGGAAGAACGTGGAGATACTAAAAGGCATCAGATAGATTATATAATGGTAAGACAAAGATTTAGGAACCAGGTTTTAAATTGTAAGGCATTTCCAGGGGCAGATGTGGACTCTGACCATAATCTATTGGTTATGAACTGTAGATTAAAACTGAAGAAACTGCAAAAAGGTGGGAATTTAAGGAGATGGGACCTGGATAAAGTGAAAGAACCAGAATTGTACAGAGTTTCAGGGAGAGCATAAAGGAACAACTGACAGGA
Organism: Schistocerca gregaria; assembly: GCF_023897955.1. Lineage (NCBI taxonomy): Eukaryota > Metazoa > Arthropoda > Insecta > Orthoptera > Acrididae > Schistocerca > Schistocerca gregaria. Next base: position 305,407,882 of record NC_064926.1, on the reverse strand, counting down.
ATGGGGGAAAGAAATACAGTAGAAGAAGAATGGTTAGCTTTGAGGGATGAAATAGTGAAGGCAGCAGAGGATCAAATAGGTAAAAAGACGAGAGCTAGTAGAAAGCCTTAGGAAACAATAAATATTGAATTTAATTGATGAAAGGAGAAAATATAAAAATGCAGTAAGTGAAGCAGGCAAAAAGGAATACAAACGTCTCAAAAATGATATCGACAGGAAGTGCAAAATAGCTAAGCAGGGATGGCTAGAGGACAAATGTAAGGATGTAGAGGCTTATCTCACTAGGGGTAAGATAGATACTGCCTGCAGGAAAATTAAAGAGTCCTTTGGAGAAAAGAGAATCACTTGCATGAATATCAAGAGCTCATATGGAAGCGCAGTTCTAAGCAAAGAAGGGAAAGCAGCAAGGTGGAAGGAGTATATAGAGGGTCTATACAAGGGCGATGCACTTGAGGACAATATTATGGAAATGGAAGAGGATGTAGATGAAGATGAAATGGGAGATATGATATTGCGTGAAGAGTTTGACAGAGCACTGAAAGACCTGAGTCGAAACAAGGCCCCCGGAGTAGACAAATTCCATTGGAACTACTGACGGCGTTGGGAGAGCCAGACCTGACAAAACTCTACCATCTGGTGAAAAAGATGTATGAAACAGGCGAAATACCCTCAGACTTCGAGAAGAATATAATAATCCCAATCCCAAAGAAAGCAGGTGTTGACAGATGTGAAAATTACCGAACTATCACTTTAATAAGTCACAGCTGCAAAATACTAACGCGGATTCTTTACAGACGAATGGAAAAACTGATAGAAGCCGACCTCGGGGAAGATCAGTTTGGATTCCGTAGAAATGTTGGAACACGTGAGACAATACTGACCTTACGACTTATCTTCGAAGAGAGATTAAGGAAAGGCAAACCTACGGTTCTACCATTTGTAGACTTAGAGAAAGCTTTTGACAATGTTGATTGGAATACTCTCTTTCAAATTCTGAAGGTGGCAGGGGTAAAATACAGAGAACGAAAGGCTATTTAAAATTTGTACAGAAAACCGATGGCAGATATAAGAATCGAGGGGTATGAAAGGGAAGCAGTGGTTGGGATGGGAGTGATACAGGGTTGTAGTCTATCCTCGAAGTTATTCAATCTGTATATTGAGCAAGCAGTAAAAGAAACAAAAGAAAAGTTCGAAGTAGATATTAAAATCCATGGAGAAGAAATAAAATCTTTGAGGTTCGCCGATGACATTGTAATTCTGTCAGAGACAGCAAAGGACTTGGAAGAGCAGTTGAACGGAATGGACAGTGTCTTGAAAGGAGGGTATAAGATGAACATCAACAAAAGCAAAACGAGGATAATGGAATGTAGTCGAATTAAGTCGGGTGATGCTGAAGGAATTAGATTAGGAAATGACACACTTAAAGCAGTAAAGGAGTTTTGCTATTTGGGGAGCAAGATAACGGATGATGGACGAAGTAGAGAAGATATAAAATGTAGACTGGCAATGGTAAGGAAAGCGTTTCTTAAGAAGAGAAATTTGTTAACATCGAGTATTGATTTAAGTGTCAGGAGGTCGTTTCTCAAAGTATTTGTATGGAAGTGAAACGTGGACGATAATTGCTTAGACAAGAAGAGAATAGAAGCTTTCGAAATGTGGTGCTACAGAAGAAAGCTGAAGATTAGATGGGTAGATCACATAACTAATGAGGAGGTATTGAATAGAATTGGGGAGAAAAGATGTTTGTGGCACAACCTGACAAGAACACGGGACCGGTTGGTAGGACATATTCTGAGACATAGAGGGATCACCAATTAAGTATTGGAGGGCAGCGTGGAGGGTAAAAATCGTAAAGGGAGACCAAGAGATGAATACACTAAGCATATTCAGAAGGATGTAGGTTGCAGTAGGTACTGGGAGATGAAGAAGCTTGCACAGGATAGAATAGCAAGGAGAGCTGCATCAAACCAGTCTCAGGACTGAAGACCACAACAACGACAACAACTTTAAGAGTAAGTTTACTGTTACCAGTCACTGTTTATTTGTTTCCACGACGCGTTTCGAAGGTTTAAACCTCCATCATCAGGTGGATACACATCGGTTAATATGGCATTTGTGTGTTTGTGTTGTGTTACGATTTCTTTGGAGGAAGTTGTGACACTGTCTCCAGTGGTCACAGGATCCTTTCACAGTCGTAACACATCACATGAACACTATCATATTGTATAAACAAATATACTATATACTATAATATATTTGTTTATACAATATGATAGTGTTCACGTGATGTGTTACGGCTGTGAAAGGATCCTGTGACCACTGGAGACAGTGTCACAACTTCCTCCAAAGAAATCGTAACACAACACAAACACACAAATGCCATATTAACCGATGTATATCCACCTGATGATGGAGGTTTAAACCTTCGAAACGCGTCGTGGAAACAAATAAACAGTGACTGGTAACAGTAAACTTATTGTTTCATTTAATGTCAATAACAGTCACGGTAAAGCCTAACCTAAAAAAAAAATGTTCGCATTTAAACTTTAAGAGTGCGAAAATAGATTTCCCATTAAGATAACTCTACTGATATCAAATAGATATATAGAACTGATGCTGAAAATCTTAAAAATATACTCTGGGACACAGTACTGTATGAAACTGAAGTGTGGATCATCAATAAGAAGTTTGTGGAAGTCCCTTACGAGGAGACAGTACAGGTTACTGGAGCAGCAACTAAGGCATCCAGGAAAAGTTAATTTGGCGGCAGAAGGAACAATACAATGGCAAAATAGTAGTGGAGGTAAAGATTAGAATATTCCATAGACTAAAAATTAGTAAGTGTTTTAATTTATTTTTTTATTTTATTTTACGAGTTGTTTATAGCTCCCTATGCCATTTATCGAAACCTCGTACCCAAGCTTCTCGATTTTTGTATAAATCTCCCTTCAAATTTCTCCGTTGCATCTCTTCCTTCACTTGATTTTTTACACTCTGCACAGAGTTTTCCTCCGTTTCCGTCGTATGGAGACCGCCAGCGTAGTGGTTTCACACGCCCATCGTATTTTACGTGCCCTTTTACCACCTCTTCGGTGTAAATGAGAGTTTTAATTCGCTTCCTGATTTCTTTATTGGGGATCTTCTCTCGCTTTGATACTCTTAAACTTCTTCTCAAAAACCCGTTACTATGGCTTCAAATCTTGCTCTGTCTTTTACGTCATTTCCCATAACTCCGGTCCTCATACAAACAAATGCTTGTACTATTGATTTACATAAACTTAGTTTGCTTTTTCATAATTTTATGTGACCAGTGGGTGGAGTTAGCCTTATTAATTGCTTATTTAGCTTGTGTTGTCCTCTTGTTTACTAGAATCCTGATCTGAGATTAAAAGTCTATGGTATTTATAATTCTGAAATGTCTCAATCGTATTCCCATCTGTTATGTCATCTTGTTTCCCATCCTAATAAGGGAGATTTTGCTTTAGTTTTCTGATAGTGAAACAAAGATTTTTGTCTGCAGTTATTGAATTTTTCCTGCATTTCAGGTCCCCTATTACGGAAAAGCTTTTATTTAGTTCTGTGAAATGTAAACATGTTTTAAGCAATAAATAAAATTATAAAATAATGTCTAAATCAGTTTTTTGCCTGTTATCAACTTAATATTTTCTCTATTGTTGGGTTGCTGATTTGTGTAAGGCCTTTTGTATGTCACAGTATGTTCGTAACTTGTCATCTGCAATTAACTGATGTTATTGTGTCTTTGGTTGTAGACTTTACAGATTACTTCATATATAAATAAAAAATTTTATCCAAAAATATTTTTGCGACTCGTTTTACAGTTACAGGTAGTTTCGAAATATCCGTTCTCTAACTGTAAGTAATCGCAGCATAGTCACGAAGGAGTTTTTTGCGTGCAGCAACATTATGTTTATGGCAAAAGAAATTAGTTAAAGCTAAACTCAGCGTAACATCAGTTAAATGCCAATGACACGTTACCAATATACACTAATGTAAGTAAAGTGCTACGCAATCCAACAACAAAGAAACAACAGACAAAAATTACTTTGGACCTAATTTCCTTAGAGTAATTATTGCTTAAAATATGTTTACATTTTATTCAGCTAAATGAAACTATTCACTGACGATAGCATGAAGGTGCTAAAACATGTTAAGGCATAATACAAGACAAAAAAATAGTTGTTTGACTTAAAGATGGACCGGAAAAACAGTAATTTTGTCTGCAGACACTGCCACGGCTAGAGCCTGAAACTACATGATGAGCAATGCAGGAATTTGTTAGAATAGCATGCTAGATACATGAAAATGCCCCGCTTTTAATGTGAGTATCGGAGTGTAAGGATTTCCCAAATCGGAGACATTTTGGGCCTGAGGCTAAACACACTTTACATGAACAGCTTGAAGATCACAACAAAATATTGATTCCATCACAGTAGATAAAACTAGATATAATAAACCAATTTGGAAGTGATTTTCCACAAATTGGATCCTACTTTAAGAACATTTCTTTGTAATTTCACTTCCTTTGTCAAGAAAAATTGAAAAATGGTATTTTTTGTTGGTCCTCAAATTTCTGAAGGACCACAGATACCAGAAATAAAAAAAAAATCAGAAAAATATGCATGGACTGCCTTCAGCTCTGTTACTAAAAACTTTATAGAGAATAAAACATCTAGTTTTCAAGAACATCGCCGAAATCATGTTGAACAATTTCAGTAAGTTGGAAAGTAATGTCAGTGTTAATTTTTTATTCCTACACTCACATACTGACTAATTTCTTGAAATCCATGAGCTTATAGTGAGGAGCGCAGAAAAACACTTCCACCAGGAGATTAATAAGGTGAAGGAGAGGTACCAAGGACGACTGAATGAAAGAATGGAGACGTTGAAGAGGGACGGTAAGCATGAATATTTTTCGAGGAAATAAAAAAGAGTAAGCTTGAAAATTAAATGAAGCAGAGTACACATTATGTTCCTAAATAAAGACTTTTAGCATATATCAGAAAAAATAAAATAAAACAGTAATTATAAAAAAAATATTTTAATTGATAATCTATTTTAACATTCATGTTGCAGTTACTTAAGTGTTTAAACTATAACATCTTGTTATGTGAAAAATTCTGACGTAATAGAAAAAAATTAAAATAATTTTCTGAGTCAGCATTACAAATTGATTCCCGAACACCCGTTTTTGTGAAATTATCTGCAAAAATTTTTTTAAATCACAAGTTCTTATTATAGAAGATGTTGGAAGCAATAGTTACATAGAAATTAAAATATTAGCACAATTAGGGAGGAATGGAGATCTGAATTAAACAAATCGAATAGCTCATAGCTAAACAAAAAAAAGGAAATCCGACACTTTTATGTAGAATTACTTAGGGGGTCTCTAGCCTGTGTAGACCTCTTCATCTCTGAATAAGTACTGCAACCTAAATTTGTCTAAATCTGCTTACTGTATTCATCTGTTGGTCTCCCTCTACCATTTTTTACCCCCCACACCTCATTCAGGTACTAAACTGGTGATGCCGTGATCCCTCAGAATGTGTCCCGTCAACTGATCCTCTCTTTCAGTCAAACTGTGTCACGAATTTCTTGAGTCGCCATTTCTTTTCAGTACTCCGACATTAACTGTGCCATGAATTTCTTGAGTCGCCATTTCTTTTCAGTACTCCTTCATTAGTCACGCAATCTACCCGACTACTCTTCATTGTTTTACTGTAGTACCACATTTCAAAAGCTTTTATTCTCTTCTTGTCTGAACTGTTTATCGTCCTCGTTTCTCTTCTATACAAGGCTACAGCCCAGACAAATAACTTCAGAAAAGATTTCCTAACAAATCTATATGTGATATTAAGAGATTTCTCTTCTTTAGAAACACTTTTCTTGCTATGGACGTTCTATACTTTATACCCTCCCAACTTCGGCAGTCATCATTTATTTTGCTTCCCAAATAGTAAAACTAATGTACTAATTTTAATGTCCTGTTTCTTAACTTAATTCTCTCAAAATCACCTGATTTAATTAGACTACATTTCGTTATGCTTGTACTGATTTTGTTGATGTGTATCCTATATTCTTTTTACAAGACACTGTCGTTCTGTTCAACTGCTCTTCCAACTCCAATGCTGTCTCTGACAGAATTACAATGTCATCAATTAGTCACAACCAAACTGATGAAATTATGAAACAAAAAATTACAAATAAAAAGATTGGAAGTGATACGATCACTGTATAACGTACCACACAAAAATACTGCATAATATCGTAAACAATGCTTGCCATAGTTACACTCCGCCATTAAACGTAAATACTCACACAGCTTTTTTTATGTAACTGTGTTGTTGTTGTTGTTTTTGTTGTTGTGGACTTCAGTCCAGAGACTTGTTCGATTCAACTCTCCATGCTACTCTAGCCTCTGCATGCCTTTTCATCTCGGAATAACTACCGTAACATACATCCTTCTGAATCTGCTTAGCGTATTCATCTCTTGGTCCCCCTCTACGATTTTTAGCCTCCACGCTTCCCTCCAGTATTAAATTGGTGATTCCTTGATGCCTCAGAACGTGACCTACAAACCGATCCCTTCTTCTATTCAGGTTGTGCCACAAATTTCTCTTCTCCTCAGTTCTGTTCAGTACCTCCTCTCCAGTTACGCAATCAACCCATCTAATCGTCAGCATTCTTCTGTAGAACCTCATTTCGAAAGCTTACATTCTCTTCTTGTGCATGTTTCACTCCCATACATAGCTACACTCCATACAAATACTTTCAGAAAAGACTTGCTGAAACTTAAATCTATGATCGATGTAACGAATTTCTCTTTTTAGAAACGCTTTCCTTGCCATAGCCAGTCTACATTTCATATCCTCTCTACTCCGACCATCATCAGTTATTTTGTCGTCCAAATAGCAAAACTAATTTACTACTTTAGGTGTCTCATTCCCTAATCTAATACCCTCAGCAAATTCGAATACATTCCACTATTTTCTTTTTGCTTTTGTTGACGTTCATCTTATATCCTTCTTTCAAGACACTGGCCATTCCGTTCAGCAGCTCTTCCAGGTCATTTTCTCTCTCGGACAGAATTACAACGTCGTCGGCAAACCTCAAAGTCTTTTCTTCTTCTCCATGGATTGTAATTCCTGCTCAAAGTTTTTCTTTTCTTTCCTTTACAGCCTGCTCCTATCTCAGTCACTGCTTCCCTTTCATGACCCTAGAATCTTACGACTGCCATATAGTTTCTGCACAGATTTAAATAGTCTTTCGCTTCCTGTATTTTACCCTGCCACCTTCAGAATTTAAACGGTACCAAGAAAAAATTTCCTACGTGAATTTAACATAAATGTGATTCTAAATATACTCGAAGTCATCCAAAAGTTAATATAGAGAGAACAAATGAACTCTACACAGAAACGATCATTGGTTATCCAGGGAGACATTTTATGGTTTGCTTGGTACATGGCACATATGGAAATCCTTGTGAGAATTAACGGATGTTGTTGTGTTCATGAGCCTGAAGACTGGTTTGATGCTGCATTCCGCTACAACCTGGAACCGCGCGACCGCTACGGTCGCAGGTTGGAATCCTGCCTCGGGCATGGGTGTGTGTGATGTCCTTAGGTTAGTTACGTTTAAGTAGTTCTAAGGGACTGATGACCACAGACGTTAAGTCCCATCGTGCTCAGAGCCATTTGATGCCACCTCCCATGTTACCCTATCCTACATCCTTCTGAAGCAGCTTGCTATATTCATCTCTTGGTCTCCCTCTACGATTTTTACCTCCCATGCTTCTCTCCAGCGCTAAACTTGTGATTCCTTGATGCCTCGGAATGTGTCCTACCAACCGATCCCTTCTTCTAGTCACTTCGTGCCATAAATCCCTTTGCTCCCCAATTCTGTTCAGTACTTCCTCGTTAGTTACGTGATGTATTCACCCAATCTTCAACGTTCTTCTGTAGCACCACATCTCAAAAGCTTCTATTCTCTTGTTTTCTAAACTGTCTATCGTCCATGTTTCATTTCCATACATAGCTACACTTCATATAAACGCTTTCAAAAAAGACGTCCTAACACTTAAACCGGTACTTAATGTGAACAGACATCCCTTTTCCAGAAACGCTTCTCTAGCTACATTTTACATCCTCTTTACTTCAGCCACCATCAGCTACTTTGCTTAACGGATAGGTGCTAATAAATATGTACTGCAGGCCAGCCTTTCAGTCACGTGACTTAAAATCATATGAGTTTAAAAGCTAGTTCATTTCTAAGGTATGAGTAGTATTCCAAGGACTTCGAAACTTTTCCTCCAGACGCAGTCATGTGAGAAGTGAACGTATACAACGATAAGCACGTCTGGTTTGCGCCAAAATTCACAAAATTTCTTACGTAACTAGTCGGATACTTGGGTACTGGAGCAGTGCTAGTTAGTGCAAGAAAAACATGAAAGAAAACGAAAATATTATTTATTTTCCAAAAATTCCGAGAAATCACAAAGTTTAGTTAACTCTCGTTCTATCTGGATTGACCTTTGCCAATCAAACTCTCCCTACGCCTTGATGAAGTCAAGGATTCCTATTCGCCCCTAGTCTAACTATTGGCGTGGTACACCGGTCAGATAAACAGTCCACCGCGATACCACTCAAAAATTCGCTCGCAGGCGTTTAACTATAACTCTGTCCGTTCACACCGCGCAGTAAGTGTTTCGGTCAACGCAGTGAACAACGCTTAATCGAGAGGACTCAATATGGAGAGTCGCACATCGATTCGCTCTCGACAGAGGTGCTCTCCCAGTGAAGTACTCAGGAGAGACTTGTTCCTCGCTCCAAGAGCGACAACAGAACGGCGCCTCTCCACGCCAGACGTGAAGGGGTATATCTTTCTGTCTCTTCCATTACTCCTTCAGCTCAAGACGTCAGAAATATCGTCTGTCAATAAGCATTGCTCTTCTAAAACGGGAGAATGACGTTTCGTTTAAGGCGACCAATCCGGAAATCCGTAGCATTGGCTTTTGGCGTTTGCTGTCTCCCTGTGAAAATCTCTGAAGCTTCGTGCTATGTGTAAAGAATGCGTAGGCTGGCCGCTCCCACACAATGTAGCGGAATTTGCTTTTAAGCCGAACACGGGGTCATTCCTCCTTTCCCTCAGGCGAACGCTGTCTGCTCCATGGGCATCCACCGGCCGACGTAGATGGGTTGGGGCGTCCTCCTGGCGTGCGGTTGCCTCTGTCGAACTAAAAGCTCCTGTGACCGTCGTGTCTGGAATTTATATGTGTACGCCAGCCTCGAGTATTTCAACCACGGTGCGCATTGGGGATTTACTAGTTATTTGCATATCGTTTACATGAATTCATACAACACTGACTTTATCATATCGATTTTGGGTTCGAATGAAGCGTCTTGATGTGCAGAATATGATTGTGAGGGCGGACTATGTAATCAATGAAGGTCAGGAGACCACGACGTCTTACATAATGAGTTCGCACTATTTTGCAGTACACTGTGTGCAAAAAATGGTTCAAATGGCTCTGAGCATTATGGGACTTAACATCTGAGGTTATCAATCTCCTAGAACTTATAACTACTTAAACCTAAGGACATCACACACATCCATGCCCGAGGTGGATTCGGACCTGCGATCATAGTGGTCGCGCGGTTCCAGACTGAAGCGCCTAGAACCGTTCGGCCACTCCGGCCGGCCACTGTGTGCATCTCGCGGTATGTTTGGATACCTGATCAGGTTCATGCCACATTACTCCGTAATGGGACAGAAGCGGGAGACTCGAATTAAAGAATGTGCTGTAATTGCAGCTCTGGATCAGTAAGGTTATTCAAGCAGGATAGTAGCAACAATCAAGAAAACTAGTGCCAATGAAAGTGTTTTGCGATCTTGAAGACTTAGAGTCACATCATACAGGGAAGGTCAGTTCATATGTGGACAGAGTAACTGTCAGAGGACTCCTACAGCGCCTGAAATTTGCAAGGAAGTGAGTAGTACGCTATCAGCACCAACCATGTCTCAATGGTGAAACACCGTCTTCGTGAACAAGGCTTGAAGGTGTGCATAGCGTCCAAAAACCTTTATAACGCAAACAAAACAAGGTAAATAGGTTTAAGTGGCCACAGTGAAATAAAAACCGGAGCGTGCAACATTGGTTCAAGGTGTTATTCACCTTGTCTACGTTTGAGATCCATGAAGGTAAACTGGAAAAACAAGAGACTTCGGCACTGTCAATGTAGTACGTCTGAGCTCGGTCTTTCCAAACCACTGTTAGCATCGATGCAGCATCCTTATCCAGAATAATTCTATGCTGTATTTTCTGTGCACATCCATCCTCTTTCTGAACCACTGAGTCCAGGTTACGAAACGATCAACTATTCCATTTCCTGAAAGTACACCAGTAGCTGGCAGTAACTCTCCTCTGTCAGTCATCATTACCATGGTGTTTTTCTTATTAACTGCGTCCTCTCTTAAATCTACCCAACAGTTACTCCACTACGAGTTGTCATTCTGCACACAGCGTGGTTTCAACAGCAACTCTTAATTTACTGATATTTCGTCCTGCAATTCAGATCCAGCGAATCAACCCATGAAGATCTTTTCTAGTAGCATATTCTCCACAGAAGTGAAATAGAGCTGCAGATATAATGTACCCCTATCCAACTCCTTCACATGATTCAAAAGGACTTGAAATAGTCTTATCTAACCTGATCATTGGCCTGCTGTCAGCGTAGGGATTTCTGAAAACGGTAATAAGGTGATCAGGAACGCCCATTCCCCTAGCACATTCGACATTTCTGTCCATCGCAATCATTTGAAAGGCTTGCGTGGTCTTAGAAACACAGACTTAAAGAGGTATTGAATTCTCTACATTTTTCAGTTAGCTATCTGCCATTGAGAATCTGCTCTCGTGTTTATCACCCACAAAACCAGCTTGCTATCTACGTATGTAGTTGATATTTAGAAGATACGATGAAAACTGCAATGGAAAACAAAAAACCAAATTCTAGACAGGGAATTTTAAATTTTTTTCTCGTCTACTTGAGAAAGTATACTTTATAATAAACGTGCGTTGTCATCAGAATCATGCACATATATACGAACCATATACTGTACAGTAAATAACTTCTCTCCCCCGCCTAATGCTACACGCATATGCCCTCTACACGTCATTTCAAAATATGAAAAAAAATTTCTCTACATGAATAATTCTGCATATCACTGTCATTATTACCATGTGGAAGCTAAATATGCATTATAAGTAAGATATTCTATAAATGGATACAGGATACATCATACAATAAATTACGCGTGAACAAAAATTTTAAGCTGACAAAGCATAACGTGATCTTACAAATTAGGACGGAAGAAGAAAACAACTGCAGCGGTACATGAACACGGCATTTCTGCAGAAGAATAAAAACAAGGAAAAGCAGTCTTTAAACATTAAAACAACTAGAAACAATGATAATTAATTGAAACCCTCAGCTGCCGACAGGTGTGCCGACAGGTGTTTTTGATAAATCTCGATGGGGACAGGTGAAACTGTGTGTCCCTACCGGGACTAGAATCTGGGATCTCCTGTTTACATGGCAGACAGTCCATCCATCTTTTTTTGCATTTTGTTCGTTATTGATCGTTTTTGTTTGGTAGTTGCGGACGTCGCAAGACATCCTGTTCAAGTTCGGTGGTTGATCCTTCCACTCAGGTGTGTGTTTTTTTTTTTTTATTTTTATTTTGCAGAGGCTAACCGGCTCTCTGACCTAACACGCTGAACTCCCCTGCCGGCTGTCCATTTGAGTCACCGAAGACACAGATGAATAGCGCGACTGCAGGGACTTATCCCTTGCGCGCTTCTCGTGAGACCCACATTCCCAACTGTCCACAATCTAATACGTAATGTTCCTAATAGATATATGCCCATCCACTCCTTACTCGCACCAACTAAGGCTCAGATGCATAGAGCGTCTGCTATGTAAGCAGCAGATCCCGAGTTCGAGTCCCGGTCGGGGCACACATTTTCGGCTGTCCCCATCGAGGTATATCAACACCTGTCGACAACTGAGGGTTTCGATTAATTATCATTTATCCTAGAGAATTTGAACTGTCATGAATGGTATCTGTTTCGAGAACAGTTACCATCTTCATACAACTAGAAACAATACATTATGGGTCTACGCTTTCCAGTCAAATCAATGTGATCAACGGGAGATCATTGTGAGACATGCAGGAAGAGGCTCAGGCTCAGTGAGGTTCTGAAAGGCACCGAGAGAGAGATGTGGACCCATGTCGACTCTAGTGCCGAGGGCAACTGCGCCACGTGTCTTGATAGACGATTCAAGGGGCGAACAGCCCGAACGTGGTCGTCACACAGATTCTCGATTGGATTTAAATCCAGGGAGTCTGGCACCCAGAGGAGTAGGGTAAACCAATCCTGGTGCTCTTCGAACCACACACGTACACTGCGAGCTGTGTGACATCCTGCACTGTACTGCTAGTAGATATCATAGTATCGATGAAGAACAATCTACATGCAATGAACATGGTCCCCAAAGATAGAAACATACTTGTGTCGATCCATTTTACTTTACAGGATAACGATGTGACACAGCGAGTGCCCTCTAGCCTGGACCGTATCGACGATTGCTGCAGGTTGTTTGCTTTCAAACGTTCCACGCCATGCACGCCAATGGCCATCTATCTGACAGTGCATAAAACGTAATTCACCTGGATAGGTCACCTGTCGCCACATAGTTGATGTCCAGTTGTGGTGCCGGCGTAAAAAATTCCGGCTTTCGTCGCCGATGAACATGGGTGCGTGAAGCAGGCGCCTGCACTGAAGCAGGCGCCTGCTGCAGAAGCCCACAAGCATCAACGTTCGCTGAACCGTAGTTGAGGAGACACTGCTGGTAGTCCCTTGGTTCATCCGGCCGGTGAGTTGATCTTCACTGGCACTTCTGTTCGCCTATATACATCTTTGCAGTAGTCGTTCATCGCTGTCATCTATGGCCCGTGGTGAATCACATCGACTCGCAGCCGGCTCTGGATAGCACCATTTTGTCATGCACGGTATACTATAATCGTAGCGACACGCGTACAGTTTACAAACTGAAGTGTTACGGAAATGCTTCCAACCTTGGCCCGAAAGGCAATGATCATGCCATTCTGGACGTCTGATAAATTCCTCTATTTACGCATTACGACAACGCCTGCACTGTTTGCTGCCGTTTGTGAAAAGTGCAACGCCGAGAAGGAATTACCTGAATAGCGCCGCACTTGGTGGAAGTGACGACGAGTGTGCAAGCAGTACGTGATACATTTTGCAGCGAGATGGGGCACACGTAGGCCGAGCACAGCCCTCTCGTGTCGTTCCAACAGGGTCGGCGTTGCGCCTGGTGTAGTCGGTGCAGAGCTGTCACACAAGGTGGAAACAATATAGTGAGTGCCAGTATCCCTCGTCGACGTCAAAGGGAGCCCTATTGGAATGTGAGCGAGTTTGACCGGGGCAGAATGATAGGTCTCCGGGGAACGGGGTTGTCATACCGTGACATTTCGTCTCGCACAAGGCATGCTGCGACGACAGTGATGCGTGTGTGGAAGTAGTGCATAGAGGATGGTCGTTCGCAGCGACGAGCGGGAACTGGACCACGGAAAATGACCACAGCACGGGATGACCGTCATCTTGTCCGCTGGCCATTACGGACCGTACAGCGTAATCCACAGTGTTGACTCGTCGCTGGAGTAATGCAACAAGTGTGAACTTGTCTGCATCGACGGTTCGTCGCCGTCTTCTGCAGGTTCAACTGGTTGAATAAATGGCATTACGTCGGCTTCCGTTGTTTAGAAACCACAAGCTCCTCCGAGTGCAATGGTCACGTGAACATAGTCACTGGGGTGCTGAGGGACAACATGTAATCTCTTCGGATGAGTGTCGCTTCAACGTGTCCTACAGTGATGGCCGCATACGTGTCCGGCGGCACTGTGGTGAGCGCAACCTGGAAGGCTGCATTGTGGAGTGACATAGCGGACAAACACCAGGTGTGATGGTTTGGGCTAAAAATGGTTCAAATGGCTCTGAGCACTATGGGACTTAACTTCTGAGGTTATCAGTCCCCTAGAACTTAGAACTACTTAAACCTAACTAACCTAAGGACGTCACACACATCCATGCCCGAGGCAGGATTCGAAACTGCGACCATAGTGGTCGCGCGGCTCCAGAGTGTAGCGCCTAGAAGCGCTCGTCCACACCGGCCGGCGATGGTTTGGGGTGCCATTGGTTACAATAACCGATCTCGTCTTGTACGTATTGCGGATACTTTGAATAGAAATCGGCACCTAACGGAGGTTGTGGAGCCTGAGGTACTCCTCCTGCTTGAGGCATCTCCACAGGTCGCATTTCAACAGGACAATGCCCGGCCATATATTTCGAGGAATGTACAGGTCTTCTTCGAAGAGCGACGGGTACCATTTTTTCCCTGGCCTGCTCGTTCGTCAGACATGTCACCCATCGAACTTGTCTGGGATGTGGTTGGTCGGCACCTGGTGCGTCACGGTCCTCCAGTAATTGGGGTCACGGATTTGTGGGCTCGGATACAAACTGCGTGGAGAGAAACCCCCTAGGCACGTATTTCAGAACCATATCGATTCAATGCCACGGCGTATAGCAGCTCCAATTGCAGCGCATGGTGGTCACACGACATACTGAATTGTTACCTGTGGTATTAAATTAATTGAATTCATGCGTTTCCTTCTTGGTGTTGCAATTTCCACAAACAGTAGTGTATATCCTGTAATGCTTGTGCTGCCACCAGTTGTGTGTAAGTGGTTGTGCACGTTGATGTCGAACCTAGGCGGTGGTCACATTAACGTGACTGGGCCGTGTGTATAAGAACACGTCGTAGAACGCTATGTCCACCACTGGTTGCGCTCTTCTTCCGGCAACAGGGTTTTTACGATGCTGGCCATTTTGATAGCGGCGCCGAGCGGTTCAGATAGGGCGACACAGTACCTCACTGCGGATAGACGGAGCTTTTCCGGAGAAGGAAGACTTTAGGGGTGCAGTTGGGCCATGACTTAGTAAGCATGTGGTTTCCAGGGATACTGGACGCAAATTTCGCAGAGCTTTGTACGGCCGCGAAATTCACAGGGCGCTGTTTTCATATACCACCGTAGTTTTGTACTCGGAGGCCAGACTCCTACGCCTAGGTAGGAAATGGACCGCTGGGACGGAGAAGCAACACTGGCGATAAAGAATCACTTTAAGCCGGCCGTGCCTGGTGGCACCGGTAGCGACTGCCCTGGCGGCAGGGCTGGGAAGCGACAGTCCGAGTCTCTGGCGGCGGCCAGACAGCAGGGCAGCTGTCCTCGGCGGCAGGGTGTTTCGCAACGAGTGCACGAGAGCCGGCGAGCCGCCGGACGTCCGCCGCGCCTTGTGCGGCTACTCGCGGCTCTATATAGAACACCAGCCGGATACTGTAGCGTGACCGGCCATCCGGCGCATTCTCTGCTGCGACTGCTTAATGCTTCACCGACTGATGGGCACTGCGCGCTCCAGGCTCTTCCGTCACGACATCCTGCCAGGGCGCAGGCAGGCATCTCGCTCGAAGGCCTCTGAAAAACCCTGTACTCATACTCTTCCCGCCATACTATAACGAAACTACGATCGTAACAGGCTCGCCCCATAGGCAAACAAACTGTTTGTCAGTCTTGTTTTGCCGGCCGGGGTGGCCGAGCGGTTCTAGGCGCTTTAGTCTGGAACAGCGCGACCGCTCCGGTCGCAGGTTCGAATCCTGCCTCGGGCATGGATGTGTGTGATGTCCTTAGGTTGGTTAGGTTTAATTAGTTCTAAGTTCTAGGGGACTGATGACCTTAGAAGTTAAGTCCCATAGTTCTCAGAGCCAATCAGTCTTGTTTTAAGTTACTCGTATACTCCAACTAGCTTAGCACTCGGAGTTGCCCGGGTATGCACCCGTATTTATTCCAATCTTCTATTAGCCCATCTCATTGTAAAGTCATCAGATGATCAAAACGACTTGCAAAATGATTTAGATAAGATATCTGTATGGTGCGAAAAGTGGCAATTGACCCTGAATAAAGAAAAGTGAAAACTTATTCACATGAGTACTAAAAGAAATCAGCTAAATTTCGATTACGCGATAAGTCACACAAATCTGTGGGCTGTAAATTCAACTAAATACTTAGGGACTACAATTACAAATAACCTAAATTGGAACGGTCACATACATAATATTGTGGGTAGAGCAAACCAAACACTGCGATATATTGACAGAAAACTTAGAAGGTGCAACAGGTCTACCAAAGAAACTGCTTACACTACGCTTGTCCGCCCTATTCTGCAGAACTGCTATGCGGTGTGGGATCCGCATCAGGTGGGACTGACGGATGACATCGAAAAAGTACAAAGAAGGGCAGCCCGTTTTGTATTATCGCGAAATAAGGGAGACGGTGTCACAGACAATATACGTGAATTGGAGTGGCAATCATTAAAACAAAGGCGTTTTTCGTTGCGACGGGATCTTCTCGTGCCGGCCGGAGTGGCCGTGCGGTTCTAGGCGCTATAGTCTGGAGCCGAGCGAACGCTACGGTCGCAGGTTCGAATCCTGCCTCGGGCATAGATGTGTGTGTTGTCCTTAGGTTAGTTAGGTTTAATTAGTTCTAAGTTCTAGGCGATGATGACCTCAGAAGTTAAGTCGCATAGTGCTCAGAGCCATTTTGATCTTCTCGTGTAATTTCAGTCACCAGTTTTCTCCTCCGATTGCGATTGGCACCCACCTACATAGGGAGAAATGATCATCACGATAAAATAAGAGAAATCAGGGCTCGCACGGAAAAATTTAAGTGCTCGTTTTTCACGCGTGCCGTTCGAGAGTGGAAAGGTAGAGAGACAGCATGAAGGTGGTTAATTGAACCCTCTGCCAGGCACTTTATTGTGAATAGCAGAGTAATCACGTAGATGTAGATCTCCTCCCTGCCTCCTTCTTTCTCTCTCAATTTCACCTTTGCGCCCTCTCTGTCCATGTCCTCCTGCCCTCTTTCATTGTCCACTTCCTTCTCCTTCCTCTCTTTGTCCATCTCCTCTTCCTCCTTTTATCTCTCCATCTCCTTCTCCCTCTGCCCTGTCCATCTCCTTCTCTTATTTTGCTCTCTCCATCTCCCTCTCTCCCCCCATTTCTGTCCGTCTTCTCCTCTTCCCTTCCTCTGTCCATTTCGACCTCTTCCTTTCTCTGTTCATCTCTTCCCCTCCTTCTCTCTGTCTCTCTCTTCCTCCCCCTGTCTCTGTCCATCTCTTCCTCTTTCCTTTCTCTAACCACCTTCTCCTCTCTCCTCTCTCTCTGCCCGTCTGCCCCTCCCTCTCTCTCTCTGCCCACCAGCTCCGCCCCCTGGCTGTGCCATATCCTCCTCACCCTTTCTCTCTCCACGTCATCACACTGACCCCAAAAGGACGCTGCTGGTTCCTGCTCTCACAGTATTTTGCTCCAGTTGTTGTTGTTGTTGTTGTGGTCTTCAGTACTGAGACTGGTTTGATGTAGCTCTCCATGCTAATCTATCCTGTGCAAGCTTCTTCATCTCCCAGTACCTACTGCAACCTACATCCTTCTGAATCTGCTTAGTGTATTCATCTCTTGGTCTCCCTCTACGATTTTTACCCTCCACGCTGCCCTCCAATACTAAATTGGTGATCCCTCTACGTCTCAGAATATGTCCTACCAACCGGTCCCGTGTTCTAGTCAAGTTGTGCCACAAACTCCTCTTCTCCCCAGTCCTGTTCAATACCTCCTCATTAGTTACGTGATATACCCATCTAATCTTCTTCGCTCCAGATCATATCTAATATGTGTTCTAAATTTGTCTGAAATCGTTAAAGGGATTTAGGATGAGCGATTTGTCCGTCGCTTTGCTTTCGTACACACAATTCAAATCTATTTCAAATATATTCAACGTATTTCACACGCATTTGTGCGTATATTTCACCTGTATCTCTAGCGAATTTCGTCCTGCATTTTCATTTTCACGAAGCTTAATATTAATGAGGACGTATCTTCTCAACTATGTGCTTTACAGTGATACAGTTTTGATGGTATGTCCAGCGTAAAGCGTCACGCATGTTGCCGCAGTTCGGTGGTAGGGGTTTCTCTTCCTCTCGCAAATTGTTTAACACCAATACAACACTAACCACTTCTTGTTAAGTAATTTACTAACAGTTGTACTTTTGGTGGTGAAGCTTTTCAATCTTTGTAACTGACTGACTTGTGTACCTTCATGCTTCTTGGTGGCTGTGTGTAGCCATTAGTTGCAACTACTTCCGATTTTGGAGTTCCTATGTATGTAGTGAACGCCATATGCAGTATCTGTGAAAGCTACAGGTCTGACCGTGTAGCTGTGATTGCTGCATAACTATACAAATTTCATGCGTATGATTTATCTTCAGACTTCTAAAAGAAATGGCTCTAAGCACTAAGGGACTTAACATCTGAGGTCATCAGTCCCCTATACTTGGAAGTACTTAAACCTAACTAACCTAAAGACACCACACACAGCCATGCCCGAGGCAGAATTCGAACCTGCGACCGTAGCACCCGCGTGGTTCCAGACTGTAGTGCCTAGAACCGCTCGGCCACAACGGCCGGCTCGGGATTGTAATTCAAAACATTTGTACAAATCTTAATTGTACAACATCGGTATGTATTTCAACGAAACCATCGCTTACATACGTAACTACGTAAGATTCTTGGGCTTTGACTGAACAAATCACTGAATAGAAAACACCCTAGTATGAGATAATCTGAATACGTGCAAGGAGAATAAACCTTATTGATCCGTATATGCACTAGGCAATGTCTGCCCCTAATAATGATATGGCTTACCTGTGCAACAACAGAAACATAGCTCTACTACACAAAACAATCGTTCTCATCTGCAATAAATTGAGCTGAAAGAAATCATGTTGCTTTTGAAATTACTTAAATAACTCTCGGAAAGTGCCATGCGAACATACTAAGTGCGTTCCCAGATAATTTTAGTTGGGAAATCTTTCGAACTGTCAAGTGGGATGTGAAGGCTCTGTAACTAATAACTTGAAAACTATTGTGATTTGTTTTTGTAAATTAGAGGACGTAGAGAACGTGTACGTTGGTGACAACTCTTATTAACAATAGCAGTAGTTACGGATATAGAAAAGGAAGCTCATGAAATCAGTACTTTAGATAAAACTTCCTCTTACATTCAGTGCTTTAAAAGGAAAGAGTAAAGAGTATTATGATCCTTTCGTGAGTTTATTCATATTATTGCGTAACAGTCGGTTCACTAGTGGCGCCAGTTACGCCGCCGCTTTTCCTACAGTCTCCAACGCGGCTAGAGAGCGCTGCCACGAACTATTACGCCGCTGCCAATGAGATGCAACCACCCTCTCTCCGGAACTCCAGCGGCGGGTGAAATTAAATTCGAACATTCATGCACTGACCTCACTTGGTGTGCTTGCAGTTGAATAACTTTTCACACGTTCATAGCGGCCACGGCCTCACATCTTCTGAATAGGCATTGCATTTAAAAGTGATAGATTTATAAATCTTTTTTTTTTATCTGTATATATTTCTACATTCAGAACTACTGTTAGCAACTGACGCTGGAGCTTCAGCAACAACGCTATATATTATTTTCAACATTTGATATTAGATATAGGATTAATAAATATCTGAATTCGTGTTCATGAATAGAATCTGTTTCTCATTCCAGTATCCATTAAAAAGCCACACAGCGTGCAAAGGAAGACATAACAGTTACCAAGTTTTAAACCAACAATGTTCTAATAGACAAAACACAAGTTAAATACAGAAAAAAATGAATCTGAAAATGCTCCCTAAACGTGAATTTCCGTTTCCTGCAATACCGCTGCACGTGATTGCATATGCAGATATTACCTCATCTGATACGGTTTAAGTCTCAGCAGCTGCATTCAGAAATCGAGCCTCCATACGAGCACGTCGCAAGTCAACACATCCGATTCTACCAAAGTTCCACAAAAAAGTAATCGCCAGCGCGTGCTGATTACTCGGTAATATAATCTTCGTAATCCAAAGACTCTTCTCTATACATGTACTCAGAAGGTTGAGTGGCATATATGACAAACAAAACTGCCATTTCTCACAATATAGAAATCACATGCAATGCCAGTTTCCCTTTAAGTATCAATCTGGTTGCAACCTAAATTTGTGAAGGCTGTTCTCGGTAATGTGAAAGGGGTAATAAAATGTAAATGTCGTATTACTAGGGCCTCCCGCCTAGTAGACCGTTCGCCGGGTGCATGGCTTTCGATTGGACGCCACTTCGGCGACTTGCGCATCGATGGGAATGAGATGATGATGATTAGGACAACACAACACCCAGTCCCTTAGCGAAGAAAATCTCCGACTCAGTCGGGAATCGAACCCAGGCTCTTAGGATTGACATTTTTTTTAATTTTGTTCGTTGTTGATCGTTGTGTTCAGTCGTTGCGGACGTCACATGACGTCCGGTCAAGTTCGTTTGTTGATCTTTCCACTCAGTTTTTTACTACAGAGGCCAACCAGCCCTCTGACCGAACACGCTGAGTTACCGGGCCGGCTAACCACTCAGCTACCGGGGGCGGACGAAAGGGGTAATGTGAAAGGGGAACGCCACTGACCTTCTCTCACGAGTTCAGTACAACAGCAAGATGGAGGCGCTGCTCGTCGATCCTACCTATCGCAAGCTAAGAGAGGAACTGACTGGCAGCATCCAAAGAGAAACATTAGACCTTCTAAAGAAGAGTTCTATTTCTTCCAATGAGACCAAAAGCCTACGCCAACAGGCTGCAGTTCCCCCAAAACTGTACGGCCTTCCCAAGATTCACAAGGATGGGACACCTCTTCGCCCAATAGTGAGCAGCATTGGAGTTCCTACTTATTTTCTGGCCAAACATGTTACTACACAGTTGGGACCTCTCATAGGCAAGTGTTCAAATGGTTCAGATGGCTCTGAGCACTATGGAACTTAACATCTGAGATCATCAATCCCCTAGACTTAGAACTACTTAAACCTAACTAACCTAAGGACATCACACACATCCATGCCCGAGGCAGGGTTCGCACCTGTGACCGCAACAGCACAGCGGTTCCGGACTGAAGCGCCTGGAACCGCTCGGCCACAGCAGCTGGCATAGACATGTGTGATCACCTTTTCCGAAATTCAGAGGACTTCATAGGACGCCTGAAGACGCTTAAGCTACAAGCGTCGGATATTTTGGTTCGTTTTGACGTTATATCTTTGTTTACGAAACTACCTCTGCAGGACTCGTTAGAGCTTATGAGCAGCCAGTTTGAGTGAGACATTGTGGCATTATTTAAACAAGCGCTTACCTCAACTTATTTCTTATTCACTGACCAATATTTCGAACAAGTAGGTGGTGTCACCATGGGAAGTCCTCTGTCTCCCATAGTTTCCAACTATTTATGGACTACTTTGAGGAAAAAGCACTGCAGTCGGCATATCTCAAACCTTCTTGTTTCTGGCGGTATGTAGACGGTACTTTAGTGGTGTGACCCTACGGAGTAGAGACATACACAAGTGGTGTGTATAAATTCCCATGCCAACGGAGAAAATCTTATATTGGACAGATATGCCGAACCGTGCAAGAACGTTGCGTCGGACACCATCGTTTCACACGCCTGAGGCAACCTAATAAATCAGCGGTAGCGGAGCATTGCCTGGATACGTGACATCGTATGCTTTACGAACAGACGGAAATTTTATCCCCAGCGTCATCTTTCTGGGACTGTGTTGTTAAGGAGGCCATACATATCCACATGGCGGACAATCTTATCAACAGGGATGCAGGTTTTCAACTAAGCGCCGTCTGGAATCCAGCACTGGCTGCCAATAAATCAAAAACGGGGAGAACTGTAACTTCCGATTCACCAAGTGACGCAACGCGCAACTGAGATTTAGTTCAGACTTTAACCGCAGGAGCGTCCGGCAGCATAGTCATTGCCTACAGCGCAAGCGCGGAAGGCCTTCCTTCGGCTCCCAGCAGGGGGCACCAGGCGCTCCACTTTCCTCCAACTACGAGCGTCTTTCCGCGCACGCGTATTGCCTGCTCCCAGCATGATAAATTCCGACGCTGCCGCGCGATTATCATCAGTCGAGCCTTACAGCAGTAACAGCAGCAGCTACCGTCACCTGATGTTGTCGAGCAGTTCCATCGAGGAAATATTGTGCGAGTTACACAATACGATCCGGCGGCAAACCCGAGAAGGGTATTTGTAACAGATCCGTATGGAAAGCATGAAAAGTAACGTATGAAAGTTGCTGGTTCTAGAATACGAAAATTTGAATGACATCCTTTTCCTCTATGTGTTGTAACCCCTGTTCATGCACTCAGTTTCTTAATTTAGAACATGTCTAATAACTCTCTTGACGTCTAATGGTAACATTTGCTACAAAAAACCTATCGTAGAGTTACGCAACGTGCTGCAGGTATATAATTGTACAACAAGTGTTTTGGGTTCAACGTGCTTCTTCCGTTCTGCTTCTCCCGCAACTCTGCATCTTATGGGTGGAGGTACAGTGCCGACTAAGGGATAATTCTTTGGGATTGGGGTTGGTCTAGCGCCGTCGTCACACGAATCGGGCATTCGAACGTTAACGTTGAGCGTACTGAATTCCTAACGTCATAGCGTAGGAAAAGTAAGCTAGGAAGTCTTTCCCAATGTGCAGAGCAGTATCAAGCAAGGCACATATTCTGAACGCGCATTTGAACGTAGACCAATCAGATGGAAGAACGCCAGCTACGTCACGTATCTGTTTTCAGCATAGACTACAGAGTTGGGAAGCGCCATGTTGGATTTCAGTTGAAGCTCATATTTGGTGGGTTTTGTATTATAACTCACGCCTTAGAAATATACGTTGTTTCAAATCACTAGGACATTGAGGACCTCTCGAAACCGCGTCGTTATTCGTACGATTTGTCGCAGAAAAACGATGGGAAACTTCCTATTGCAGGTTAAAACATTTTCATAGTATAACATTCCTTTTACCATAGTACGCTATTTCAAGGCTTTGGTACATCAAAAATCGATCAAAAACGTGTTGTTCATGGTACGATTTTTTGTAATTAAATGGTAGTTAATTACGTATCAGCGGTTAGGGCGTTCAGGAGATGGCAACATACAAGACTTAGTTGTAAGTGACTGAAGTTCAGTGAAGTATAACAAATACGACAGCCAGTGCAGTAGCTCAGCGTGTTTCGCAAGGGGCTTGCCACCACCTGTAATGAAAAACGTGAGTGAAGTTCTCATCAGTGGTATTGAAAGACGTCAAATGACATCTACATAGAACCACTAACGAGAAAGCGGCGGACGAAAACGAAAAACCGAAATAGAGATATGGAGTCACGAAGCAGTGAGTGCTGAGTGCAGATGGTTCGCTTCTCACTACGTCCAATATTTTTTGTTAGTGCACTTTGAGGTGTTCTACGAGGACCTATCACTTTCTCACTGATTTAACAGAAATATGTTCTCTTCCTTTCTCTCTCTGTCTCTGTCTGTCTGTCTGTCTGTCTCTCAGGAGTGTCTGTTCGAGTGACTTTATCTATAAGATTACTTGCACTACTTGCCATAACATATTTTGCATTTTCTTGTTTCAGGCCTAGTATTTCACATGTTCTGAAGACTACGCCACTGAACAAAAAGTCATCAAGTCAAAATGGCAGTAGCGTTTTACTAAAAAATGGGAATAGTAAAATAATGTTCTATTATGTGAAAGACTGCTGTAAATTTGTATCGTAATATTTATAATGGAACATTTACAAGCTGATATGCTTACTGACTGGACATGAAGCCATCCTACACTCCTGGAAATTGAAATAAGAACACCGTGAATTCATTGTCCCAGGAAGGGGAAACTTTATTGACACATTCCTGGGGTCAGATACATCACATGATCACACTGACAGAACCACAGGCACATAGACACAGGCAACAGAGCATGCACAATGTCGGCACTAGTACAGTGTATATCCACCTTTCGCAGCAATGCAGGCTGCTATTCTCCCATGGAGACGATCGTAGAGATGCTGGATGTAGTCCTGTGAAACGGCTTGCCATGCCATTTCCACCTGGCGCCTCAGTTGGACCAGCGTTCGTGCTGGACCTGCAGACCGCGTGAGACGACGCTTCATCCAGTCCCAAACATGCTCAATGGGGGACAGATCCGGAGATCTTGCTGGCCAGGGTAGTTGACTTACACCTTCTAGAGCACGTTGGGTGGCACGGGATACATGCGGACGTGCATTGTCCTGTTGGAACAGCAAGTTCCCTTGCCGGTCTAGGAATGGTAGAACGATGGGTTCGATGACGGTTTGGATGTACCGTGCACTATTCAGTGTCCCCTCGACGATCACAAGAGGTGTACGGCCAGTGTAGGAGATCGCTCCCCACACCATGATGCCCGGTGTTGGCCCTGTGTGCCTCGGTCGTATGCAGTCCTGATTGTGGCGCTCACCTGCACGGCGCCAAACACGCATACGACCATCATTGGCACCAAGGCAGAAGCGACTCTCATCGCTGAAGACGACACGTCTCCATTCGTCCCTCCATTCACGCCTGTCGCGACACCACTGAAGGCGGGCTGCACGATGTTGGGGCGTGAGCGGAAGACGGCCTAACGGTGTGCGGGACCGTAGCCCAGCTTCATGGAGACGGTTGCGAATGGTCCTCGCCGATACCAAAGGAGCAACAGTGTCCCTAATTTGCTGGGAAGTGGCTGTGCGGTCCCCTACGGCACTGCGTAGGATCCTACGGTCTTGGCGTGCATCCGTGCGTCGCTGCCGTCCGGTTCCAGGTCGACGGGCACATGCACCTTCCGCCGACCACTGGCGACAACATCGATGTACTGTGGAGACCTCACGCCCCACGTGCTGAGCAATTCGGCGGTACGTCCACCCGGCCTCCCGCATGCCCACTATACGCCCTCGCTCAAAGTCCGTCAACTGCACATGCGGTTCACCTCCACGCTGTCGCAGCATGCTACCAGTGTTAAAGACTGCGATGGAGCTCCGTATGCCACGGCAAACTGGCTGACACTGACGGCGGCGGTGCACAAATACTGCGCAGCTAGCGCCATTCGACGGCCAACACCGCGGTTCCTGGTGTGTCCGCTGTGCCGTGCGTGTGATCATTGCTTGTACAGCCCTCTTGCAGTGTCCGGAGCAAGTATGGTGGGTCTGACACACCGGTGTCAATGTGTTCTTTTTTCCATTTCCAGGAGTGTATTTGCCTTGCAACACGTTCATGGATATTGAAGTTTTAATTGTGTATATTACAGGCAGAACAACACGACTGGCATATTGACAAGGGAGGAAATGTCCGTTTCAATACGGCTAACTTCGGAATTTCATGCCTGTCTCTTTCGTATATAAACTGAGTAATTTGCGAGCGGACTGCTGTCCCGTTTACCACGTTGAGGCACGCGTACCGTGTGCACAAGCCGGGTTGTTTCTGCGCCTTCAGATGCGCGATGGACATCAAGTTAGCATGTTGAATGTTGAAAGCCAGAGCGCGTGTGACAACGGCTTAAGGCACCGCGTAACTAAGAGAATTGACCGTCTATGGCAACGTCCATATGCCTTTCGCGAAACGACTCTCCCCAAACTGATGCTCCATACCCTCCTACAGAAAAACATGGACCAACACAGTTGACGGGGTAACCTGGGGCATAGGGTACACTGAATGAGCGTCCGTGGAGATTCTTTGTAAATTAATCAGTAGTCGGGCTTTTCCTAGACAACGCTGACGTCATACTGGGTGGCTGTAATTAAAGTGCAGCTACTTACAAAGGTCCAGCGTCGGCTGTAATTATCGTATGGCAGCGGAACGTGGTAGATATGCTAACGCGTTACTGCAGAACCGGTTTACACTGGAATAAAATTGGTTACAATCTTGGCCACCAGGTGCAAATCTGGCGCTGTACAGTATCTCGTCGACGTCTCCAGCGCACATACTGAATAAGTTGTGAAAGCACCAGTTAATAATAAAATGAACGTTATGTACTTCTCACTTATTTAACCTTTTTCTGCCCACATCCGATCCCCAATCCATTACATATGGAAACATTTCAATAGGTCGTTCCTGCATTCACAGCGCCAGATTTGTACCTGGTGGCCAAATTTGGAACTAGTTTTTTTCCAACATAAATTGGTTCTCCATTAGCATCTACCAAGTTCCACTGTCGTATGATACTTGAGGCCCACACTGGACCTCTCTAAGTAGCTGTACTTTAATTATAACTATCCGGTACCAACGACAAATCATTTAACAACCAGGAGAAATCTCGGTAAAAACAAAATGCCTTCGGATCGTTCTCTTCTGCGCTCTCGAGATTTGGCGATCACTGCTACAGTGTCCCGATCGGCAAATTGCAACGCACGCTCTAGTCGACACGGGGTTAATTGGAACGCACTGTTTTTAGGGAGGTCATGTGTCCTACTGTTCAGGCGTGTGAACGTCGCGTAAGACAGGGTCGCGCAGACAAGAGAATGCGTAAACAAAGCACTGCGCGCACAGAGAACAGACAGTAACGGGCGACTGCTTGCGTGTCGCGGCCTTTGTTCTCGTAGGCGGCCGTCAATTATTTTAAACAGCAGCCGCACGACAGCGCGCGCCCATAAACGTAAAACACGCTGCTGCGAGTGAGTGAAATAGCATACAAAACAAACACGCCGCCCCCGCTCATGCATAAGGGGCGGTCATTGTCCGAAAGAAAATCGTTATTAGTAACGTCACGCTGTATCCACTTTCCGGCCTATTACCCGCGTAACGCACTTTCGATTGAACTGTCTCGCCGGGGCAGTTAACTCGTGACGTATGAATACAGCCCGGTGTCGTCGTTTAGGCAAATTATGACGCCCCCTGTCAGGAAATGCGTGTTTGTCGCAGGGCGTGGCGCGTAATTCAGCTCCGAAGGGGCACACTATTCCTTTTTACGCACCAGGAAGCGTTCGTCATTGGTACGAAGATGTACTGTGGCTTCGTAACAAAGAGATATTGCATTTCGCGCCCAGGAAAAGCCTTAATTTACGGAGATTCTGGAATGGCACGTAGAGGTTCATTCTTCTTCGAATGGGGCCATTTATCTTGTAGGGTCTGGTAAAATGTGTCCAGCACATGTATCGCTTTAGTGACCACCTTTTTGACTCACGAGAAGCTTATGCATACAGAACCTGTTGGAGCGGGCTACGGACTTCCATTAATTCACTTTCGTATTCCTGTTCTTTGTTATTAACTCTTCCTTTTTGTGACTCGGCTTTAAGTTTATTTAGCGCTTTTTCGTCTATATACGCGTTCTGAATTTCTGTTGTCAGTCGTTTGGCACACATATAGCACTCTGGTGCATAGAATTATTGTCCAAAGCACAGTCATAAAGTTATCTGTAGCAAAATAAAATGTTTTAGAAACATAATGATTTAAAAACAAGACAAGTGTTAGCAGGACTCGTGCTCTGAGGGTTCCACGTAAACTAAACTATGCGTGTACATAGTTTATGTACAGGTTTTCATGATTGAGATCGTGCCTATTAAAATATATGACATTAACGGCCATATCTTTTGACTGCATCGCCTTAGAAGCTTAAATATTTTACACCGCCAAAGGACGGTAAGTGACATAAATGTCAACGTGATACGTGTACCCGCTCTTGAGAAAAAGCGGTCTTAACAGACGGACAGAAAGACAGACAACAGAGTGATCTTCAGGGTTCAGCCATAATGAAGTGTCCAGCGCCTACGTTCGACGTGATCGTGCAATGACCACTTGTTTATAGCAGGTGTCAGCACTGGCAGTGGAGGATGTATAAAGCATATTGGGGATACGCGGAAAGTAGTGCAGTCGTTGTTGTAATGCGCCCAACGGAGTAATTTACCTGACGTCCAAAATGGCATGATCATTGGCTGTCGAGCCAACGGTGGCAACTTTTCCAAAATGGTTAAGTTTGTTAACTGTTCACGGGCCGCCGTGATTAAAGTATACCCTATCGTGCACAGAAAAACGGGCGCCTAGGCAACTGTGACGCACCGTGGGCCACAGGTAACAGACGTCGGCTGTGGTGGGGTGTTTGAGTGAATAGACGTGCGACTGTTTGAGCAACGGGCGGCTCCGATGAACTCAACGACCTTTTAGCGAGTGTTGCTCCGTATTGGCCTCCGCAAGAGGTGCCTCGTTCACATATTGGTGATATAGGCTGTTCGCTGGATACTAAGGTTGCAATTGGATGCTAATAACGTAACTGGACGTCCACGGAGATGCGGCAGCTGGCCTTTTCAGACGAATGATGTTTATGCTCCATCGGATAGATGGCCTTTGGGGTGTATGTCGTGAAACATTTGAAAGTAAACACCCTGCAACCAGGAAGGAGCGTTATCGCCTGGGGAATATTTTCGTGGCATTCCCTGGATGATCTCGTTATTCTGGAAGGGAACAATGAATCAACACAACTATGCATCTATCCGTGGATACTACGTCCAACTCTATGTAGTTTGTTTTACCTCGGCACGATGGCATCTACCAGGAGGACAATGCAACGTGTCACACAGCTCGCAGTGTACATGCGTGGTTCGAAAAGCACCAGCATGGGTTTACCTTACTCTGGCCATCACACTTCCCACAAAAAGCGCCAGGGCCCTGAGCGCTGTGGGACTTAACATCTGAGGTCATCAGTCCACTACAACTTAGAACTACTTAAACCTAATTAACCTAAGGACATCACACACATCCATGCCCGAGGCAGGATTCGAACCTGCGACCGCAGCAGTCGCGCGGTTCCGGACTGAAGCGCCCAGAACCGCTCGGCCACCGCGGCCGGCACACTCCCTACATTTAAACGCAACCGAGAAGGTGCGGCACCATCTCGATCCGGCTGTTCGTGGCATAGATTCTGAATCTAGAAACCTATTGCATCTAGCCACGACACTGGAGTCTGCGTGTTTCCACTTCCTTGTTGGTATCTTCCAGAATCTCACGCTGTCCGCGCTGCAAAAGGTGGTTATTCAGACGTTTGACAGGTGGTAACATTAATGTGACTTGACAGTGTTTAAAGGACCCATTTTCACCATTTGAGGAACAGAACCCCCAAAAAAGACGTAAACCTTATTCATTTACCACTGTTTTGTTTCTATTCTACATACATTCAGCGTTTCATGGCAGTCTCAGAAAGACTCCGAGTCCTTCCAAGTCCCTGGTCGTGCACTCTAATGCATGCAACTACACTAAATCCCGCCGGCTATTCCATGTCTCGCCACTTCTCGAATCTTCTTAGGTCTGTACGGGTTACCCTACTCTAATTCTTATGCTGAATTCTGCATAATACTAATACGACACTGTACAACCAGTTATATACTGCTGACCTTAAAATACAAGCTAACATATACTGATCGGTCAGAATATTATGACCACAGACCTTCTATCGATATAAACCAGCCCAGGCGATAGCAGCGACTCCCTGCGAGGAATGACTACTAGTCAAGCACACGCATGGCGCATGCAATATCAATAAGCCTGTAGTCCGTGTGCGGCGATCTACCTGAGTTTGACCGAGGGCAGACTGTGATGGCCCAGTGGCTCGGCTTGGCCGTTTCGGAAATTGCACGATTTGTCGGGTATCCGAGGAATGCTGTGACGAGTGTTTTCAACACGTGGGGAGACCACGCAGACGTCGTGGGGTTGAGTGGCTACCTATCGTTACAGGTGTCGGACGTCGTAGGCTGGGCAGACTGGTAAAACAGAACAGGCGGCGAACTGTGACGGAACTGACATGAGACTTTGTTGCTGGGCAGAATGTCTGAACATGCAGCAGCCGATGGCGTATGCGTGTGCCATTGTTAACATCATGACGTGGGCAACTATGACAAATTGGCACATGACCATCGGCAATGGACGTTGGCACATTGGTAGATTATTGCATGGTCTGATGAAGCCCGATGCCTCCTTCATTGTGCTGATGGGAGGGCGCGAATCCGTCGTCTTCCAGGTGAACAGCACCTTGACACCTGTACTGCGGGACGGAGACAAGCAGTCGGAGGCTCCATTATGCTCTTGGGAACATTCACTGGCCATCCGTGGGTCGAGCAGAGCTCGTGCAAGGCACCGTGACCGTCAACGAGTATCGTACCGTGGTTGCATTCCTTCGTGACTATCATGTTTCCGACGGCAGTGGCATTTTTCAGCAAGATAATTCGCCATCACACAAGGCCAGATGTGTGATGGAGTGGTTCGAGGAACACAGTGGCGAGTTGATGTGCTGGCAACCTCAACTCACCAGATCTGAACCCGATGGAACATATCTGGGATGTGACTGAACGTGGAGTCAGAGCTCATCGGCCCCTCCCCGGAATTTACGGGAATAATGTGACTTGTGTATGCAGATGTGGTGAAGGCCCCCTCCATCGATCTACCAAGGTCTCATTGCTTCAATGCCACGATGTATCGCTGCTTTTATCCGTGCCAACGGTGGAAATAACGGCTATTAGGCGAGTGGTCGTAATGTTCTCGCTGATCAGTTTATGTCACTGGAAACAGGTCAGCCAAGAAAGCTACGCAGCTCTATTGTTGAGACTCTGTGGACAATTGTTTCCAGAAATGAACATATATTTGAGTCTCTTAGAAGGTGAAACAAACTTGCTAGCAAACACTTGCTGTATCTGGACAAACTAATACTATATCCTATGCAGTGCCTACCTATACACTGTCACACGTTCTTGAGTGTCGTTTTCAAACATAAAAGAAACTGCAGATAGGAGCCATGACCACTAATAAATTGTAATAAATTGATTTAAAGTGTTTCACCTGTAGCCTTCCCCCTAACAACATTTGTAAGTTTATTCCTCTCACGCTGACATTCATTAGTGTTCCACAGTTCAGGCTGCCTTTGTTGACAGTGTATGACTATGTACTAAGCGAATATTTCATGCTGTTGCAGGTTTCATGCATTTGATAAACCTCTTATAACAATGTGTCTCGGAAGATTAGCTCTCACCATGCCTGATTAGTAATCAACAAAAGCTATTGTCAAACAAAATTTGGTTAAATGTTTTTTGGCTTTTAGGGGAACTTCTGCTTTGTCAGTAACTTGTGCATGTCAAAAACGGCATAATCTCTCCGTGGCTTAAGTCCCATGTCAGAGACTGCAATGGATATCATCCATTGGCTCTAGATGCTAAAGAAAGGAGGTGGATGAAGTAATTAAAACAGGCGTAACAAATGATCTACTTCCGAATGACGCATGCGTTTTATCTCACATAGCTTGTAATGTGTCAGAATAATGAAGGGCAATTTCGCACCTTACATAAGAGTTTTATACACTGTAACGTGAAGGTGAATATGACACCTAACTAACTTTGGCGGTAATAAGCATATTTACCTATAAGTATGTAATGCAAAAGGGATGACACTCAATCGACGGTATTAACACACCGCTCCTATATAATGCATGTCAATGAGCACACGGTGGCTAAGTCCATGGTGATATTTCCACCTGGACAACCATCTGTTGGAAGCAGTGTCATCTTAATTGCCATGTAAATCAAAGTTCAGTTTTGAGGATTGAGCTTCAATAATTGGCCGGAAAGTGATACACCTTGAGTTTGCTTTTTTGCTATAAGTGCATTTGTAGTGTGATTTTGTTTATCTCTCATTTTTAGTGTTATCACTCTTCCCCTTTTGAATGACCAACAACTCTACGACACTTCTCTTTGTATCCAAGATCACCATCTTTTCCTTGTTCTGACCATTCCCACACCAATTTCAAATTTGTTTACAAAAGTTTTATGTTTATAATTTGTTTCCATCTATCCCATGACTGTTCCTTCAGATAGACCATATTGAGGTGCCAAACTTGCTTTTGTATTGCCCTCTCCACAAGCTGCATAACCTCTCACACAAAATGCTTTCCATTTTGTTCACACCATAACAGGTGCACAGAAATGTGAGCTTCTGTGAAGTTTGGAAAATAGGAGACAAGGTACTGGCGGAAGTAAAGCTGTGAGGACGAGGAGTGAGTCGTGCGTGGGTAGCTCAGATGGTATAGTACTTGCCCGCGAAAGGCAAAGGCCCCAAGTTCGAGTCTCGGCCCGGCACACGGTTTTAATCTCCCAAGAAGTTTCATATCAGCGCACACTCCGCTGCAGAATAGAAATTTCATTCTGGAAATATTTAAATTCATTAATCCAAAAGTAAACGGTATTCACTGAAGGTCCAGAGTCTGTGTGAACTTCAAACAGTTCCGTTTTTATTAGTGGTGCACTCCAGACCTACAAATAAAAATGTTTCATAACAGCACGAAATTCTGTTTCCTCCATTTTCAGTTGCAGTAGACACACTGACCTATTCAGACGGCCTTCAACAATGAACTGTAGAAATACTACGTATAATTCTTAGAATAATCAAGTTTAACAACCATGTAACATTCCCTTATTTCAAGGAAATTTATCAGAATTATCAAACCAGATTAGTATTTTAAACCACTTGACGCGGCTAGAAGCTCAAGAGAGATCTTCCAGTACATATTGCCACCAAATCATGCATTCTTATATACAGTTCTTGGTTCGCTCGTCTCTTCTTCCTCTAGGTCCCAGTACGATCCTTCGTTACTTGGTTTATTAATATACAAACATGTTCATGGTAAACAAATCCGTCACAGTTGTAAAATACTTTTTTGATCGAAGTCTTACACGACAGAAGTCGCTATAGACTACGACAGTCTTAGCCCGATCATCTGGCGTATATTAAATCAGAAGAAAAAGAACAGATGTATCAAACTCCATAAGGCAATTAAGAAATTATTAAAAAATTAAAGATTGAAATTTAGAAACTGAAAAACAGACTAAATGATTATACAATAACCTAGCCAACAGTAGTAGGACGTCACATAAACGCCCTAACAACCAATAGACAAACATTTACCATAAGTGGACCGTCAAGTAATATCCAACATTCTGGTTGCAAAGAACTCCCACTTTCAATCGCGGTCTTGGAAAAAATTCCTCTTGTCCTAAAATTGCCAACGCGAATGCGTGCAGTCTATAACAAAAAAATCCAGTATCGGACATTAGGTGGAAATCACGCGCTAAATCAAAACTAAACTAACTAAAGACCGTGCGCTGCAGAATGCGCAAATCAGTCCGCTTCCCGTAGACGCACAGGCCACACGGGCGCGCTGAATCAGCGATTTTTAAGTGTTGGCCTTTTCGCGTGTTTCATCACATCAGATTGTAAGCTGATGTACAACTTCTGCAGAGCAGGATCGTTATTTAGTTTAACTCTGATTTAGCGTGTGACTTCTATCTAATAACCTGTTGTGGTTTTGCTGTTATACACTGCACGAATTTCCAGTGGCAATTCTGGGACACAAAAGTATTTTCGCAGACCACCTATGATAGTTGGAGTTCTTTGCAGCCACATTTTGGGATGTTTTTTGACGGTCCACATACGGTTGATGTTTGTCTATTAGTTGTTAGGGTATGGACAAGACGTCCTACTACTGCTGGGTAGGCTATTGTTCAATCATTTTATATGTGTTTCAGTTTCTAAATGTCGGTCTTTAATTTTTTAATAATTTCTTAATTGGCTTAATGGACTAGGTTACAACTAGTCTTTTACTTCAGATTTCATATACACTAGATGGTGGGATTAGAACCCCGAAACCGTGGAGGTGTATAGCGGCTGCTGTCGTGCAAGACCTGTGCCAATTAAGTATTTTACAGATGTGGCGGATTTGTTTACCATGAACTTGCTGCAGAACAAACGTGGATGTCCCATAAAAAATATGATATAAAAACTTTTTCAAGACATAATGGAATCTTTTCATCGTCTTCAGGTCACCTTATCTATACATTCTCAGTAAGTTTTCATAAGAGCCTTATAATAAGGTTGAAGTAACTGCTGCAGGGTCCCCATATGCTACTTTATACTGCTGGTCGATAATATATAGGGTATATCAAAAAGAATCATCCGATTTAAAACAATCGTAGCTATTATGTTATTTGAGATGTGTGTGTGTGTTTGTGTGTGTGTGTGTGTGTGTGTGTGTGTGTGTGTGTGAACAACGTGCTATTGGAAAGAGCAAACTTCCGAGTTTTACATGGTTCCAGCTTGGCAGCAGCTGTGTGCGCCCATTTCAGTTCTAGTAAAAATAGTGCCGGGACAACACAAAGCGTTTTGTGGTCTACGTTTTGCGCAGTGCGGGTCGCTAATAGCTGTTCAGCGTGACTTTCGTACTACAGCACAGAGCTTTAGACGACGGCATGAACAATTGCGAGAAACAGGTTGTTTGTGTAAAGACATATCGCCGGGCCATCCCCGAGTGTCTGACACAGACGTCGAATGCATCCGCCATAGTTTCACAAGTAGTCAACAGAAATACGCTCGCCGTGCAGCTCGACAGCTCACCATGCCCCTGATGTCGGTGTGATGTGCGTTGCGTCAACGTTTACTCACGAAACCATACAAAATTGAGCTACTGCAAGCTCTTCGTGAAGGTGACAGACAACAACGTGTGGAGTTCTGTAATATCGATCTTGGAAAGATGGAGGATGACGGTTTTCTTCCATGCTTAGCTTTTAGTGACGAGACAATATTCCATTTAAACTGAACGGTCAACCGTCACAATATGAGAATAGGGGGTACGGAACAACCACATGACGTTGTACAGCATGAAAGGGACTCTCCAAAACTTAACGTTTCCTGTGCAGTTTTAGGTGAAAAGGTGGACGGTCCATTTTTCTTTGCCGAGAACACTGTTACAGCAAGCACATATCTCGAAATGCTTGAGAACTTTCTTTCCCCAAAGTTGGATACTGATTCGAACCACTTCATTTGCCAAAAGGATGGAGCACCGCTACTGGAAGTGCGGGAATTTTTAAATCAAAGGATTACTGAACGATGGATCGGTCGCATTGAACCAAATTCGCCTTTCACCTCTAAGGTCACCGGACCTGACTGTATATCATTATTTCCTGTGGGGGGTTTATAAAAGACTCTCTTATATACTTCCATTACCAACAACAATGAATTAACTGAGGCGTAACAGCAGCTGTTGACGCTGTAACTCAGGACATGCTTGGTGCAGTGTGGGAACAATTTGAATGCCACACTGTCAAATGCCATGCATCTGAAGGGGGGTCATACTGAGAACCTATGAAAAGGTATGAAAAAAACTTCTTAATTTCCCGTTCATCAAGAAACAAAATATATTGTATATGTCCATTGTTGTTGTTGTTGTTGTGGTCTTCAGTTCTGAGACTGGTTTTATGCAGCTCTCCATGCTACTCTACCCTGTGCAAACTTCTTCATCTCCCAGTACCTACTGCAGCCTACATCCTTCTGAATGTGCTTAGTGTATTCATCTCTTGGTCTCCCTCTTCGATTTTTACCCTCCACGCTGCCCTCCAATAGTAAATTGGTGGTCCCTCGATGTCTCAAATCATGTCCTACCAACCGATCCCTTCTTCTAGTCAAGTTGTGCCACAAGCTCCTCTTCTCCCCAATTCTATTGAATACCTCCTCATTAGTTACGTGATCTACCCATCTAATCTTCAACATTCTTCTGTAGCACCACATTTCGGAAGCTTCTATTCTCTTCTTGTCTAAACTATATATCGTCCACTTTTCGCTTCAATACATGGCCACATTCCATACAAATATTTTCAGAAATGACTTCCTGACATTTAAATCTATACTCGATGTTAACAAATTTTTCTTCTTAAGAAACGCTTTCCTTGCCATTGCCAGTCTACATTTTATATCCTCTCTACTTCGACCATCATCAGTTATTTTGCTCCCCGATCGAGCAAAACTCCTTTACTACTTTAAGTGTCTCATTTCCTAATCTAATTCCCCCAGCACCACCCGACTTAATTCGACTACATTCCATTATTTTTGTTTTGCTTTTGTTGATGTTCATCTTATACCTTCCTTTCAAGACACTGTCCATTCCGTTCAACTGCTCCACACAGTAAAGCTGCATGCCCTCGGGAAAAATTATGGCTGTAGTATCCCCTTGATTTCAGCCGTTCGCAGTACCAGAACAGCAAGGCCATTTTCGTTAGTGTTACAAGGCCACATCAGTCAATCATCCAGACTGTTGCCCCTGCATTTACTAAAAAGGCTGCTGCCCCTCTTCAGGAGCCACACGTTTGTCTGGCCTCTCAACAGATACCCCTCCGTTGTGGTTGCACCTACGGTACGGCTGTCTGTATCGTTTAGTTAGTTTCCGAAATGAAGAAGTGCCAAATTGGATGATTCTTTTTCACACGTCCTGCACATGTTCTGCTGAGTCCCACCACCCAGCATCGTAGACGAGGGCCACACAGGCGCCGTGCAGAGTTCCGCACCCGCAGTACTCGGGGCGCCTCGGCGGCGGCTCCTGCTCTAAATACGACGCGCGTCTGGCCCGAGGGGTCGGTATTTATAGAGCGACGCCTTCCAGGGAGAACAAGGCGCGTCCCCCGAGGGCGCGTGTCGGCCGCGGCTCTCGGAAAAGGCACAGCTGCGTGCTGGAGAGGCGCATGCTCCAGTTAATACCTAGCGAGGCGCGGGAGCACACAGCTTCGAGGAAGCGATTTCGACAGAGAATGGGACAGCCACGTGAGAATAACGGAGTTTCCGAGAATGAGCAATTGAGTTAGTGGCACATGCCCATTTTCTCTGCACGGCGAAAGAACATCCCTGACAGTTAGCAGCACTGTTGTGTACTTTACACCGCCAAGCCCAAACGGTTGCCGCAGCACTAAGAAGGGAAAATCCCCATCGCATCCTACTCAGATTTAATGGTAAAATGAAACACTATGGAAAGCCCGTCAAAACAGAATGCTGATCAAGTATGAAAACAACAAGAGGGTATAGTGAAATGTGGAAAAAAGAAGCAAAATTGAAACACTGAGCCGTCCACACTTAATATATCCAGCATCCGCGAGTGGTAGCCGTGCGGTCTGGGGCGTCTTGTCGCCGTCCGTTCGGCTCCCCACGTCGGAGGTTCGACTCCACCCTCGGGCAGGGCGAATGTGTTGTTCATAGCGTAAGTTAGTTTAAGTTAGATTACGTAGTGTGTAAGCTTAGGAACCGATGATCTGAGCAGTTGGCTCCCATAAGACCTTACCACAAATTTCCAAATTTTTTCCCAATATCGAGCAATGTTACTGAGCGTAGTGTAGTTGTTATGTGGTCATGGTGTTAGACTACGAAGGAGGAGATCCGCCGTCTTCAAACATTCCTCGCGCACTCCCCCCCCCCCCCCCCCCCCCCTCCCTTTTTTTAAAATACACTACTCGTTATTAAAATTGCTACGCCACAGAGATCACGCGCTACAGACGCGAAATTTAACTGACAGGAAGAAGATGCTGTGATATGCAAATGATCAGCTTTTCAGAGTATTCACACAAGGTTGGTGCCGGTGGCGACACCTACAAAGTGCTGACATGAAGAAATTTTCCAACCTCTTTCTCATACACCAACAGCAGTTGACCGACGTTGCCTGGTAGGACGTTGTTGTGATGCCTCGTGTAGGGAGGAGAAATGCGTACCATCATGTTTCCGACTTTGATAAAGGTCGGATTGTAGCCTATCGCGATTGCGGTTTATCGTATCGCGACATTCCTGCTCGCGTTGGTCGAGATCCAATGAGTGCTAGCAGAATATGGAATCGGTGAGTTCAGGAGTGTAATACGGAACGCCGTGCTGGATCCCAACGGTCTCGTATCACCAGCAGTCGAGTTGACAGGCATCTTACCCGCATGGCTGCAACGGATCGTGCAGCCACATCTCGATGTGTTACCACCCGTGACTCTACTCTTCATTCGATCCCTGCGAAACCCAACATTTCAGCGGGATAATACACGACCGCATGTTCCAAGTCCTTTACGGGCCTTTCTGGATACAGAAAATATTCTACTGCTGCCCTGTCCAGCACATTCTCCAGATCTCTCACCAATTCAAAACGTCTGGTCAATGGTGGCCGAGCAACTGACTCGTCACAATACGCCAGTCACTACTCTTGATGAACTGTGGTATCGTATTGAATCTGAGCAGGCTGCTGTACCCTTACACGCCATCCAAGCTCTGTTTGACTCAATGCCCAGGAATATCAAGGACGTTATTACGGCCAGAGGTGGTTGTTCTGAGTACTAATTTCTCTGAATCTATGCACACAAATTGCCTGAAAATGTAATCACATGTCAGTTCTAGTGTAACATATTTGTCCAATGAATACCCCTTTATCATCTGCATTTCTTCTTGGTGTAACAATTTTAATGGCAAGTAGTGTATTTACGAACTGTCCGTTCTATCATTGACGTTGTAAGTAGGTTGTTTAGGTTTTTATGTTGGTAACGCCACATAGCGCTCTGTATGAAAATCACTGGTCGCGTGGGATTAGCCGAGCGGTCTCAGGCGCTGCAGTCGTGGACTGTGCGGCTGGTCCCGGCGGAGGTTCGAGTTCTCTCTCGGGCATGGGTGTGTGTGTGTTTGTCCTTAGTGTGTAAGATTAGGGACTGATGACCTTAGCAGTTAAGTCCCATAAGATTTCACACACACAACTATGTTACCACGAAGGAATTCAAGAGTCAAAACTTCCAAAACGGAACGCAAGAGGAATAACATGTGGTACCTGTGTATAACAAGTAGGAGTTATGTACGTCTAGAGGTCCCTTCGTGTCAAGTCACTGTCGTAAACGGACGTTACATCACGACACATACAGAGATCAGAATATAGTGAACAGACACGTCAATGACAGGACAGACAGTTGGCAATTTTGTGAAAATAATTGTTTGATGGTAGAGCACTTGCCCGCAAAAGGCAAAGGTCCCGAGTTCGTGTCTCGGTCGGGCACACAGTTTTAATCTGCCAGGAAGTTTCTTTCCTTTCATTATTTTATGGGAGTGCCAGCGAAAAGAAATTCCGAAAAAGTTTGAAATGCTGTATAAAATGCAGTATCGACACACCTCCAAGTACACTTGACAAACTGCGAGTATATCATTGTACGATTAACAGTTCTGGATGTACGTGCCATACTTACAACGCGGGAAAAACTAGCTTTGCTTAAAATGGAGCGATTCGATTGTTCGAAGAGACGGAGATGGAGGGTTTAGTGGTTCTTCATAATATGCAAGTGTACATGCATCAAACTTACGCAAAGGAATAGGAGAAAAACCAGCTGCTGAGTGCAACAAGTGTTCAGACATTAACGCAATTAGGATTGACTAAGATCCATATCAAAGGAAACTCTGCAGTTGATATTCTGAGCCAAGGAGCGATAGTGATTATCTGGATTGCATGAACGACTGGACGGGAGATAACAGTATGAGCTGTAGGGGAACGTGGGCGCCTCCTTCCTTATCTCATTCCTGGCCCGGATAATCACGGTTTCTTAGGTGGAAACTACCTCACTGCGATACCGAGTACTCAGTTCTTGTTAATGATAAAGATAGCAGTTTCTGAGAAGCAGCCAGATTGTTGGAGCGTAAAGTACTCTTCATCAAGTGTTTTCGGTATCAGTATACCAATACACGAGACTCAACGACACATGAGTCCGTTTTCTCGACGGTATGTTCTTCTAAAAGTAATAAAGGAAAGTATGACACAGTGCTCATGTTTTAGTAGATACTCTTGTGGTGCCAGTTCACGATTCTTCTTTACATTTCTTCAGTGCGTAAGAGTTATGCGTTTCAGTGAAGGAATCAATTTATTTTTACAATCAGAAGATAATTTATTCTGCAGAATGATTCTACAGTACCAGACCTATTTATAAATGACTGGCCAAGTGCGAGTTGGAGTCGCAGTGTGAGGGTTCCGTACGAATTTCATTTTGTATATAGACAGTTCATGCATCCAGGGAATCAAGCATCTCGAAGATTTTTGCCTGTTATCTACATTGATACTGGCAATATATTAACGCCGTGAATTCCAAGACTTTCGAGAACGTTTCAATTTGAAGTATGAAGTCAGATAATAAATAACAAAAGAAGCATCTTTTTTGTCTGATGCAATTACAAATTAAAATTTCTGTAATTTTTTCCTTTGCTTTAACTGTTAAAACTTTCCTCTTGTCAAATTTCATGATCCTATGTCAACGGAAAGAACCCATAGGTTTTGATGAGAGAGTTTGTGAATATCAAAATATGTGAGATAAATAGCTACATCTTTTGATTGCGTTCACGTGGAAGATTAAAGCCAAGGGGCCATAGACCTTGGTACGTGACATACCAGCCTGATATGTCTACTTGTTCCTGAGAAAAAAAGTATTTTTTGCAAATCGGATCGAGAGAGAGACGGAAAGACGGACAAAAAAGTAATCCTATGATGGTTCAGTTTCAACCGATTGAGGAACAGAATGCTAAAAAAATAACCTCTCCTCAATTTTAAAACACTAATTTACAAATATGGTAAACCGGGAGTGTCATATTAATTTACTGCAATAAATGCAGCATCCAGCCACTTCGTTATGTATTTTTATTTAAGCTAATAAGCGTTTCGAGCTATCACCTATCTCATCTAGCGTAACTCATATTTAAGTCTTCAGTCAGTACACAGTTACAATATCGACAGCAGACTGGATGCTGCAGTTGCCCTGTGACAAATAACAATTTCGTGTAGCTACTACAATTTGCATGTTATACATTTACTGTACACTGCTTCTTAGCTATACTTACTTTCTACACAGTTTGTTTTTACTCCGATTTTCACGTTGATGCATGTGGCACAAATCCTTTGCACAAAAGCAGCCCAGTATCCGCCATGTTGCCAACTAACGTATTTGTTTACATCCGAAAAATACGTCAATGGTCAAAGACTATTTTTTTCTTAATGGTTCTGGTATAGTCGAAGTGTCACAGATGATGCAAAGCAGTCATCAATCGGGAAGGTTAGTGTTAACACCTCAGTGCTTTTGTTGTCATGTCCTCATTAAGGTGAAACGACCTCAGGAGAAATGTCCACAACGACTCAGAATTCAACATCAGCAGGAATGTAATCTATGGAGAATGTGGTTTACGATACTGAGATGTTTCTGTTCATGTTGGTCGGTGTCCCATGACTGTCATCCGAATATGGACTGGGTGAGACCAGGATGGAGATACTCAAAGCCATTGCAGCGCCTAAACGGCCTCGTTTGTCTAGTGACCAAGAAGATAGATATAATGTGCACTCGCCTATGCAGGTTCGTACAGCCATATCATGCACTTTGAGTCAGTCAACGGTCTTGTTAGAAACAATACAAGAATAAACACAAACAGTGCAATGACGTACGTTGCACCACAGAGTGGCAGATCAGCTGCATTGCTGTGGCTTCCCTTGACGTGTCAGAACAGGGTGGTGTGTCAACAGCGGTGCGCCAAACGACAACGCTGACACAGGAGTGACACCACATCGTCTTTTTGCACGAGTCCTCATTTTGTGTACAGCATTAAGATGGACGTATCCATGTGGGGTGCTCTGAGGGGAAGCAAGGTTACCAAATTGCATTTGTCAGCAGCATTTGGCTGAGTGAAATACGGGCGCTAATGAAGTAATGGAGCTCAACTTTTCTCTCAGCCAGTTTCGACTGCAAAATGAGGAATTTGATATGGAACATTGAGAATACTCGATCTTCAGCTCCTAGAGTTTAATAAGTTGCGACAGGTGACTGCGCTGTACGTAGCCTCCAAAATGGCGTCTGTGATGGGAGGTGCGTCCCCCCCCCCCCCCCCAAAAAAAATAATGTTCAAATGGCTCTGAGCACTAGGGGACATAACATCTGTGGTCATCAGTCCCCTAGAACTTAGAACTACTTAAACCTAAGTAACCGAAGGACATCACACACATACATGCCCGAGGCAGGATTCAAACCTGCGACCGTAGCGGTCACGCGGTTCCAGACTAAAGCCCCTAGAACCGCACGGCCACACCGGCCGGAGTGCTTTCCAAGCGGAGAGCTGTCACTGAGGTTGTTTTTTCTTTTTTTTTTTTGGGCAGAAAACCAGAGCATCGCAGATATTCATAGGTGCGTGCAGAACGTCTACGAGAGGTGGCACTGAACAAAAAGACAGTGAGTCGTTGGTCATGGTGTCTGTCATCGTTGCAACTAGTTGGAACAAACCTGTCCTAAACTTCCTGGCAGATTAAAACTGTGTGCCGGACCGAGACTCGAACTCGTGACCTTTACCTTTCGCGGGCAAGTGCTCTACCAACTGAGCTGCCCAAGCACGACTCACGCCCCGCCCTCACAGCTTTACTTCTGCCAGTACCTTGTCTCTTACCTTCCAAACTTTACATAAGCTCTCCTGCCAGGA
Organism: Schistocerca gregaria; assembly: GCF_023897955.1. NCBI lineage: Eukaryota > Metazoa > Arthropoda > Insecta > Orthoptera > Acrididae > Schistocerca > Schistocerca gregaria. The sequence continues at coordinate 305,365,526 of NC_064926.1, read as the reverse complement.
AGTTTCATATCAGCGCACACTCCGCTGCAAGGTGAAAATCTCATTCTGGAAACGTCCCCCAGGCTGTGGCTTAGCCATGTCTCCGCAATATCCTTGCTTTCAGGAGTGCTAGTTCTGCAAGATTCGCAGGAGAGCTGCTGTAAAGTTTGGAAGGTAGGAGACGTGGTGCTGGCAGAAGTAAATCTGTGAGGACGGGGCGTGAGTCGTGCTTGGGTAGCTCAGTTGGTAGAACGCTTGCCCGCGAAAGGCAAAGGTCCCGAGTTCGAATCTCGGTCCGGCACACAGTTTTAATCTGCCAAGAAGTTTCATATCTGCGCACACTCCGCTGCAGAGTGAAAATCTCATTGTGGAACCTGTCCTGTTTCCCGCGTGCCGACTGTGACTCCTGCAATGTTGGAACGTGCGGGGCACTCTCTGCTCAACTGGACGTCACTGTTGGTAGTGCCGATGCGCTCGTCCACTAGTTGAGGCACTCAAAGGTGTGTGTCCTCTGGTTTCCTCGCAGCCTAATAGAAGACCATAATGAGCAAGTAAGGACCAACTGCGCGGAATTGCTTGCTCCTTACGTTGACCGTGACGCAGGCGATAAAACATCAGTTCATCACTTCGAACCAGAAACACCACCTCTCCTCCGAAGAAAAATTTCAAAGTCACTCCCTCGGATAGTAAAATCATGGCGACGGTCTTCTGGGACTCTGAATGGATTGTCTTGTTTGATGTTCTCCCTAAATGGCGCAATGACCAACTCTGAAGTCTATTCTGCTTTCCTCAGGAAACTGAAGAAACGACTTCAGAAAATTGCAAATGAACTTCTCATTCTCCAGGATAGTGTGAGACCTAATAAAGTCTACGCACCCGAGAAGAGCCCACAAAACTTCATTGGACAGTTCTTCCTCATCCACTCTACAGCGCGGATCTCGCACTTTCCGATTTTCATCTATTTGGCCCAACGAAGGATGCACTCCGCGGTAAGCAGTACATGGACGATGAGGGGGCTACTGAGACAGCAGGACGTTGATTCTGACGTCGACTAGTAGAGTGGTACCAGGCAGGCATACAAGGCTACCCAGTAATGTGGCGTAACACTGTCGCATTGAATGGAGATTATGGTTTTAGGGTTTTGTAGCCAAAAGTGTGAGGAATAATATGGTGAACTGGAATGACTAAAACCAATCTGCTTTTAAAAACAAGAGTTGCATTACTTACTGAACGCCCCTTGTATTGGGTGGCACTGGGCGCACAACATCGTCACCTCTGTTTGCAGAGGTGGTAATCTGAATAGTAGACACTACGTTTCTGAGGTGTTAAGGCTGGTGGCTGGGGCGCCATCTCTCATATAATGCGAGGGGCCCTATTGCCCATGCTGACCTGACCTTCCTGGGTACAGAGGGTGTTCGACTGTTGCTCTGGCCTGATCTCAAGACCTCTCAATCACTGAAAACATTTAGTATTTATTTGCTGAGATACTGCGATGCCAATCTTTGTCAAATATTCCCATTGATGAAAGTTTGTCACATTGTTATAGTAGTATGGAATCACGTCGCCTTAGCTGTCATCCAAGTTCATTGCATTTCGATATGCAGCCAGGTTAGTGTTATTGTTATTGCCAAGGGTGAAATGCTCTCTTCTTCCAAATCACCTAGAAATTTCGTAATGTATTCTTCGTATTATGAGGAATGTTCATATGAAAAGTTACGAAGCGTCATTATAAACAAACCTATTGAAATCTGCATATTTCGCTTTGAGATAACATAAAGAGATATCTAGCGACACGCAGGTGTTGTTGTGGATATCAGCATAAGGAATGGATATACACATATCAAAAAAAGGTTTGCATCACTCCGGTTCCCAGAACTCCTGAAGACAGACGTTGACTGTGGATAGTGTATCCCTTTGACTGTTCAGAGATGTCACTAAACCCGCCCATGCAAGAGTAGCGCCTTTTAGACAGAGGGGATCCGACAGCCGATCATTTCCAGTAACTCCACCAGTAAGGAAGTACACGGCTCTGTTGTCTGTAGTTCAACCATGCCTAGACGGTCAATAACGCGCGGTTCGATCACGTCCGAATTGTTACTTTGTGCCAGGAAGGGCTCTCAACAAGGCAAGTGTCCAGGCGTCTCGGAGTGAACCAAAGCGATGTTGTTCGGATATGGAGATACAGAGATGCACGAACTGGCGATAAAATGCCTCGCTCAGGCCGTCCAAGGGCTTCTACTGCAGTGGATGACCGCTACCTACGGATTATGGCTTGAAGAAACCCTGACAGCCGCGCCATCTTGTTGAATAATGAATTTCGTGCAGCCACAGGACGTCGTGTTGCGACTCGAACTGTGGGCAATAAGCTGCATGATGCGCAACTTCACTCCAGATGTCCACGGTGAGGTCCATCCTTGCATCCACGACACCATTCAGCACGGTACAGATGGGCCCAACAACATGCCGAATGGATCGCTCAGGATTGGCATCACATTTTCCTCACCGATGAGTGTCGCATATGCATTCAACCAGACAATTGTTGGAGACGTGTTTGGAGGCAACCCGGTCAGGCTAAACGCCTTAGACACACTGCCCAGTGAGTGCAGTAATGTGGAGGTTCTCTGCTGTTTTGGGGTGGCATTATGTGCGGCCAGCGTACGCCACTGGTGGTCATGGAAGACGCCGTAACGGCTGTACGATATGTGAATGCCATCCCCCAACTGACAGTGCAACCATATCGGCAGCATATAAGCGAAGCATTCGTTTGCATGGAGGACAATTCGCGCCCCCATCGTGCACATCTTGTGAACGACTTCCTTCTGGATAACGACATTGTTCTACTAGAGTGGTCAGTATGAACCCTGTCGAACATGCCTGGGATAGATTGAAAAGGGATGTTTATGGACGACGTGACCCATCAACCACTCTGAGGCATCTACGCCGAATCGCCGACAGTGCCTTGATGAACTTGTGGATAGTATGCTTCGACGAATACTGGCATACATCAATGCAAGAGGACGTGCAACTGGGTATTAGAGGTACCGGTGTGTACAGCAACCTGGACCACCGCCTTTGAAGGTCTCGTTGTATGGTGGTACAACATGCAATGTCTGGTTTTCACGACCAGTAAAAAGGGCGGAAATGATGTTTGTGGCGACCTCTATTCCAATTTTATGTACAGGTTCCGGAACTCTCGGAACGTAGGTGATGCAAAACTTTTTTGATAACATTGTCGATTGGAGTTGTTATGCACAGTGAAGTACAGTGACTGACATTATCGTTAGATTGGGCGTACCATATGGACAGAACAGAACATACGGGTAAAGCAGAAAATTAGCTTAGTCATCGAAACTTTTACTTTTGTTCAAAGCAAGGACCAAAAACTGTTATTCTTCTCAACGTGGTGTTGATTTACAGTTGCCAGTAACTGACATATGTGTACGACGTAATCTGAAACATCTTGCATTCAAGAAACGACTGAAAAAAACTTCTCTAACAACCATACATAAGAAGGCTATATTGTAGTTTGCCTAAAGTCCTATTTTATGGATTGCAGAATGGGATAAAATGATCTTCATTGATGAAAAAATGTTTAATGTATGTGGGCCGGATAGATGTTAGTATTACCAGTATGATCAGAGAACAGAGCAGCAGGTGAGGATGAGTACGAATGTTGGTGATGGAAGCGTTATGACTTGGGCAGCCTACTGAGCTGAAGGTAAATCACCCATCGTTGTCTGAACACTATAATGAACTCTAACATGTACATTGAGACGAGTTGATTAGAATGCATAAAGACCTAGGGGACGAAAGTGTAATGCATTTGTGCATGTTTCTGATGGAACCAAGAAGTGGTTTGATGAGACAGATATCTATGTTTTGCCCTGGCCTGCGCGTAGCAAGAATTTGAACCCCGTGGAACCCTTTCTGGAATACTTGCAAGGCGTCTTTATCGCAATAAAAGCAATGTGAGGCAAAACGTGAATTGACGAAAGCGATACGAGAAGAACGAGCGACAATTTCACTGGGAGAGTTACAAATGCGGACAAAGTCAATGCCGAAGAGAAATTTTGAGTTATTTAGGAACAAAGTAGGTTGTACAAAGCAATAACACCACACGACTGTAGATGCGTGTACACCATTTCCACCCAGGAAATGCAAACGCCTTTTTCTATGGCTCGTGTTCTGAACGAACCTACGTAACACCATCATGATAGTTCATTTATATTTGTATCTACACTACTGTCCATTAAAATGGCTACACCACGACGATGACGTGCTACAGACGCGAAATTTAACCGACAGGAAGAAGATGCTGTGATATGCAAATGATTAACTTTTCAGAGCATTCAAACAAGGTTGGCGCCAGTGGCGACACCAACAACATACTGAAATGAGGAAAGTTTCCAAGCGATTTCTCATACACAAACAGCAGTTGACCGGCGTTGCCTGGTGAAACGTTGTTGTGATGCCTCGTGTAAGGAGGAGAAATGCGTACCATCACGTTCCCGACTTTGATAAAGGTCGGATTATAACCTATCGCGATTGCGGTTTATCGTGTCGCGGCATTGCTGCTCGCGTCGGTCGAGATCCAATGACTGTTAGAATATGGAATGGGTGGGTTCAGGAGGGTAATACGGAACGCCGTGCTGGATCCCAACGGCCTCGTATCACTAGCAGTCGAGATGACACGCATCTTATCCGCATGGCTGTACCGGATCGTGCAGCCACGTCTCGATCCCTGAGTCAACAGATGGTGACGTTTGCAAGACAAGAACCATCTGAAGGAACAGTTCGACGACGTTTTCAGCAGCATGGCTGCGGTTACCCTTATCGCTGCATCACAGACAGGAGCGCCTGCGATGGTGTACTCAGCGACGAACCTGGGTGCACGAATGGCAAAACGTCATTTTTTCGGATGAATCCAGGTTCTGTTTATAGCATCCGTATTTGGCGACATCGCGGTGAATGCACATTACAGCGTGTATTCGTCATCACCATACTGGCATATCACGCGGCGTGATGGTATGGGGTGCCATTGGTTACACGTCTCGGTCACCTTTTGTTCGCATTGACGGCACTTTGAACAGTGGACGTTACATTTCAGATGTGTTACGACCCGTGGCTCTACCCTTCATTCGATCCCTGCGAGACCCTATATTTCAGCAGGATAATGCACGGCCGCATGATGCAGGTCTTGCACGGGCCTTTCTGGATACAGAAAATGTTCGACTGCTGCCCTGGCCACCACATTCTCCAGATCTCTCACCAACTGAAAGCGTCTGGTCAATAGAGGCCGAGCAACTGGCTCGTCACAATACGCCAGTCACTACTCTTGATGCACCATGGTATCGTGTTGAAGCTGCATGGGCAGCTGTACCTGTACACGGCGTCCAAGCTCTGTTTGACTCAATGCCCAGGCGTATAAAGGCCGTTATCACAGCCAGCGGTGGTTGCTCTGGGTACTGATTTCTCAGGGTCTATGCACCGAAATTGCGTGAAAATGTAATCACATGTCAATTCTAGTATAATATATTTGTCCAATGAATACCCGTTTATCATATGCATTTTTTCTTGCTGTGACAATTTTAATGGCCAGTAGTGTATTACCCTGATAATAAATTCGATACATGCATGCAATGGACATCGCTCTTTCATAGGAACCCTGCCTTTATATTGATTTCCACTACTGTAGTGTCCAGCGTGATTCGCATACATCTTCATCTGCCCCCCAAAAAACTCAGTGCTATGTTGTCAGCAGGCAACGTGATGCTCACCGTTTCTTTGAACGTCGGAGGTCCGATACTCACCGATTCCTCGAACACGAGAAAACTATTAGCAGTTACATGTACTGTGAGACATTCCGTAGCCTGTGCATATCCGTCAAGAGCAAACGTACTAGGCTGCTCAGAGAGGGAGTGATACTGCTCCAGAATATCGCGCATCCACACGTATCCATGGTCACACAAAGCGTAATGGCCAAGTTCAAGAGGGAGCCGCTTGGGCATGCACGTTACAGTCCGGAGGTATCGCCCTGAGACTTAGATGTGTTCGGTCTGCTAAAAAAAAATCTCAAAGGGAAGCTCTTCAACTCGGACGACAAACTGAAGGACACAGTGGAGGATTGTCACAGCCACGGGAATTCTGGGAAGACGGAATCTTTCGGTTTGTGAAACAGAGGGACAGTTGCGTTCAAGCCTTTGCTGATTAGTTTCGAATAAAGACTTCAATTATATTCGCATTGTTGTTTCGAACCTTCTCTTTTCAACATCCCTCATAATAAGTAAAATTCATTTATTTGCTATTCTTGGTGCTGTTACAGTTTCAGAGGCCAGAGGTATCACCAACAGTCGTCAATAGGGAGATTTTCAATAGTTTCCATAGCAATAGAATCAAAACTCGCTGACTACCTGCGCATAGCACGCGAATCAGTTATTTGGCTGGTCATTTGAAACCACTGGTTTTACAACAGAGGATTGTAAATCTTCACCCGGTGCTACATAAGGTGCTTTTAGATGTGATTACTGCGTGGACTCTAACGTGAATATGAATATTTGTGGCCTATTTATACGAGTTCGATTCTCGAACCCAGCGACGCTCCATTTTATACGTCATTTTCTCAGTTCCTGATTTCTAAAAACGTCAGATGAGGAGGACAAGATGGTAGGCGGCATCTTCTAAAGTGAGTGCCGCAAACTGAACCCGGAGCAAAGGTCGTCGCCGAAGTCAACAATCGCACTTGGGAACAAACAGCTGGGCGCTACAATCGACATTGCCCATTCTGGTTGCAGTATAGGCACTGACTGCACCGAATGCCATTAAACACATTATCTGGCGATGACAACAAGGTCAGGTGTTGCTTTTGTGTGCAGTAATGAAATCACATCAATTATAATAGGAAAACGTCCAAACTCGCTGTGTTCTGTATTAAAAGAAACGTTTTACCACAGTAACTATACTACAGACCTGAGCAGCGGCTTTTATTTATATATTGTAACTATAAGGCCATGAGAGCCTCCACCTGTCCTGTGGTGTTTCTTACCATAATCAACGAGGAGATATTCACGAAATTACAGCTCTGATAGGGATGTCATTTTGTAGCTGACCGTACAAAATATGTAACTGTAATCAAACAGGTGCCCTGTAAAGTCTTGATGGGTGCACACCCTACGTATGGAATAATAGTAGCTGGGAGATTAGATCGTACTTTGCAACTTAGTATAGTATCTGGTGGTGTGTACTGATTTACTTCACGGGTATGCGCGAAGGCCCTTCTAGAATCCACAACGGCTCCTCCCCTGTAGTGTCGGCAACACGGGACACACCGCAGCGTTTAGGTACGGGTTAACATTGGTGGGTACCGCAGTACAGCCGGATGACATATTCAACACCTGGATCAACTTTAAGAAGACCTACTCGTAAACAGGTAGCATACCATAAATTCGGATGCACGTTCAACAAGGAAGATCTCGGGCTTCTAAACCGCGAAAGATTCATTTTGGCTGAGGGAACAACTGATTTGCCAAAGATGGGAAAACGTCTGAGTGCACATGCAGAGAGATTGCTCGAAGGGCTTATTTCGATCAATCGAAGCTGAATATAGCAGAGACTTGCAAAAGTATTGCGAATGTAGCTGTCTTGATCTGTGAAAAGCAAAATACAATGTGCGGAAAGGAAACTGCCAAATGAACAGGCAACTTTCAGCATTACACGATGTGACTTGCAAATCTCACCGACACACTATGTGGCAATATCATTACGTCTTGTTTCCTATGTTTGCATTCATAGTACAATAAGCGGTCACAAAGTTTCCGTTCGAAGATGGTGCTGCAGCGTACATGTAATGTTACGCGACACCGATGCGGAAATATAAGCACTGACATGTAGCGAGGGATTAGTAAGGTATTGGCGTCTTTCCAACGTGCGTGTGGTAAATGCGGTAACGGGAACTACGGCGACGTTATTGACAAATTTTCTTGGCTGCCGAGCGACAAACACCGGTAGAGATGCGTCGGAGAATAAAAAACGTGTGTGGGGCAGCAGCTCTGTCGAAAACCACCGATGTGGAATGGTGCGAAATGGAGTGCTGCTGCTTCTTGGTAACAATCGTTCCCGTGTCGTAAATTTCGTTAATGCAGCAGTTACATCCGCTCAACTGGAGAAACTAGAGCACCCGCGCTATGCTCCTGATATCTTCCCATGTGATTATCATGCCTTCGGTCCCTTAAAAGAAGCCTTGAAGGTTCGACGATTGTTGTGGGACGAGGATGCAGCAGGCAGTTACGGACTTCTTCATGCAGCAAGACACAGTGTTTTACAAAATAGGTATCCTCAAACTGGTGAGTCGGTGCAATGATTGCCTCAATGCTCCACTCATGAGTAGAGTCTGGGCTGTACGGCCTTCGAAAGGAAACTTTTTGATCACCAATTGCGGCAAAACTAATCTTTATCTACACTCATGCTCATAAATTAAGGATAATTGCAGAACGTGGTGCCACACAACGTGGCACTACACAAAATAGTCGCTAATAGCATAGGCACATATGGAACACACTCGACACGGATCTGTAAGTCCACGGTATTGGTGATAAGTTGAGAAAAACGTTCCGAAACTCGTGCTACAAAACGCCACTGTGTCCTGCGCATGTGCGCTGACATTAGTATGGGATATGATCACCATTCACACGTACCCCCCGCACAACGGGTTGGCATACTCTGGATCAGATGGTCGAGTAGCTGCTGGGGTAAAGCCTCCCATTCTTGCACCAGTGCCTGTTGGAGCTCCTGACCTGTCGTAGGGGTTTGAAGACGTTCAGCGATACGTCGACCGAGAGATCCCAGACGTGCTCGATGGGGTTCAGGTCTGGAGAACAGGCAGGCCACTCCATTCGCCTGATATCTTCTGTTTCAAGGTACTCCTCCACGATAGCAGTTCGGTGGGGCCGTGCGTTATCATCCATCACGAGGAAGGTGGGACTCACTGCACCTCTGAAAAGGCGAACATACTGGTGAAAAATGACGTCCCGATACACCTGACCTGTTACAGTTCCTCTGTCAAAGACTTGCAGGGGTGTACGTGCACCAATCATAAACCTAACACTATCAAACCACAGCCTCCATACAGGTCTCTTTGAAGGACATTGAGGGAGTGGTATCTGGTTCCTGGTTCACGCTAGATGAAAACACGGCGAGAATCACTTTTCAGGCTATACCTGGGCTCGTCCATGAATATAACCTGGGACCACTGTTCCAATGACCATGTATTGTGTTCGTGACAACAGACTTTACGGGCTCTCCTTTGACCAGAGGTCAGTGCAATGCACCTTGCAGGTCTCCGGGCGAATAAACCACGTCTGTTCAGTCGTCTGTAGACTGTGTGTCTGGAGACAACTCTTGCAGTGGCTACGGTAAGGTTCCGAACAAGGCTACCTGTAGTACTCTGTGGCCGTCTGCGGACACTGATGCTGAGATATCGGTCTTCTTGTGGTGTTGCACACTGTGGACGTCCCGTACTGTAGCGGCTGGACATATTTCCTGTCTGCTGGAATCGTTGCCATGGTCTTGAGATCACACTCTGTGGAGGGCCCGTGCTACGATCTGCTGTGTTTGACCAGCCTTCAGTCGCCCTAGTATTCTACTCTTCATAACGTCATCGATGTGTGTTATTTGAGCCAATTTAAACACACAGTCACCATTAGCACGTCTGAAGAGGTCTGCACACTTACTCGCTGCACCGTACTCTGACATGCACCAACACACCTCTGCGTTTGTGGGCTGCTGCCAGCGCCACCGTGCACCGCATGGTCGTACCCCGAGGTGATTTAAACCCTTAAAAAAGCCCACCAGAGCGTTGTTTCACCATGTATCAGCATTATCCTTAATTTATGAGCAGGAGTGTATGTTAATTGGAATAAGACATTACTCCTCATTACGCTCCACATCTACATCTATATTCCGCAAGCCACCTCGCGGTGAATGACCGAGGGTACTTTTAAGTACCACAATCTTGCCCCACATACCCTTCCCATTCCCATTTATGACTTATGAGTGGAAGGACGACTGTGACATATCTTCTAGTTTCCCGTCGTACTCATTTCGCGGGGCATACGGGAAGGAGAAATTGTTGACCGTCTTTGGCTGGTATGCAAGCTCTTCAGATTTCAGCAGGAAATCTCTCCGTTACACACAACGCCGGTTTGTAGCGCCTGCAATTCTAGGCATTTGAGCATCTCTGCAACGCTCTCGCGCAGGGTAAACTATCGGCTGATAAAATGCGCCGTTCTTCGTTAGATATTCTCTATCCCTTCTCGTAAATCAACCTGGTAAGGGTCTCTGACTGATGAACAGTACTGAAGAATCTGTATGACGAGTGTTTTTTAAATCACACCTTCCGGGGATAAAATACATTTCTTTGTGGTTCTTCCAATGACTCTGTCTGGCGTATGTCTTTTAATATTGTTTCTTTTATGCTGTTGTTCCACTTCAGGTCAGTCCGGATGGTTACTCCTAGGTATCTGATGTAGCTTACGTTTCCAGCGTTTTGTCGTCAACAGTGTTCAGTAACAGTAGTGCATCTGTAAGGAAATGTTGTTATCCCTTGAGCAAACACAATTTTTCTCGTTTTAGTGCCCAAACATGGCTCGGAGAATATGCTCAGATGCTCACCTTTAGTGGGTTAATTTTTCTTTCACCTAACGTATAAAGAATTGTGCCTTACAATATATCAGAGATTTCATGGCTATTGTACTCACATTATTAAAAGTATTGTTAGAAATACTGCCAGGAAAACAAATATACGAGTATACCTTAACAATACATACTGCTATTCACTTGGCTATCTGATATTTGCAGCATAGCTAAAATTATTGCCTTTCAGTATGTCATCTGCAATTAAAAAGCATTTATCATTGTTTTGTTACATAGTTTGCCAAATTTTAGGCCTAATATGAAAATACCGACAATTGATTATTATTGTTATTGTTGTTGTTATTACTTACAACGCTAGTGTCATTATATTATGTTGTATTCTAACAGAGACCAGCAGTTCTGCTGTTCGACTAGCGTTTTTTACGCTACGATACCTCTTGTCTTAAAAAATGCGTTAAACATTATGCAGACAGTAAATAGCCGCTGTGCAATAGTGAATGGTGCGAGGGGGGGGGGGCGGATCTATGCACGTAAACGTCAGGAGTTACTTCTTGTGGACGTCGTGTTTTCATGTTTCTGCAGGATGGATGAGTGAAGCTTCGTAACACACGTAGTTTCACTGTTCGTGTGATATTGACTTGTTCCACGATTTTGTTCCCTGTGTTCTGGGCGGGAGCTTCGAATTTTCCTCTGACATGGGGATTTGGGGTGTGGTATGTCTACATCATATTCCGCAAGCCACCTAATGGTTTGTGGCGGAGGGTACTTTCGGTACCACCATCCGATCCCTCCAACCCTGTTCCACTCGCGAATAGCGCGTGGGAAGAATGATTGACGGGAAGTCTCTGTATTGGCTCTAATTTCTAGAATTTTCTCTTCGTGGTCAATACACGAGATGTATGTCGAGAAAAGTAATATGATGTCTGACTCCTCCTGATAAGTGCTGTCCCGATATTTCAATAGTCAATATCTCCGTGATGCACAACGGCTCCCTTGTAACGTCTGCCAGTGGAGTTTGTTGAGCATCTCCGTAACGCTCGCTCGCAAGCTAAACGATCAAGTGACGAAACGAGCCGCTCTTCGTTGCTTCTTCTCTATGTCCTCTATCAGTCCTACCTGATAGGATCCCAAATAGATGAATAATTCTGAAGAATCCTGTTATTGTGTCTTTGTTTGTTTGTTTGTTTGTGCGCACGTGTATGTGTGTGCGTGTGTGAGTGTGTGGGCATATCTTCACGTAACACGTCGTATTAATTCAGTTCATTATAAACTGCCAGTTCCTGTATCAACCGTCGATTCTTCTGCACGTCTTCTTCCATTTCGCTACACTCCTCTGGTGCAGCAACCTTCCCATAGCTAAATGGTATGCATGGGTGAGACAAATGTATTCCACATGCTCACCGCATCCCGTGTTTTACCCGCATCCTCATTTGCATCGGTGGGTTTTTTATTGCCGCCTGCATCAGCGGATATTATACTTTTGTAAGCCATCTTAGCTCGTTCGGCGCGACGGAGCTCTGACGACAGTATTGCACTTTGCCTGAATTCGATGCCAAATAAGAAACTACTTGACGAGTAGTAGCGACACCTGGTCACGAAAACTGACAGCGGCAGGAAGAACGGTCTTCCAACCCCACGTTTCTACAAAATTCGTCCGATGACGCCATAGGCGTCGGATGACAGGGAGGTCGGTCGGTATCGATTAGGCCAGTAGGCGGAGTTTATTGTATCGAAGCTGGACCTCGTAACTTCCATTCCCTGCATTAAGAACGCAGAAGGCGATCATTATCCATTTTAATTCTCAAAAGACTGTCACGCTGTTGATACGTCCCACAATTACAGTTTATTGAGACTGATTTAAATTTTTCTACGGAACATTCGGGAAGTCAAAGGTAGTAGTTACCAGCGGTCGTTACATCCTGCATACTGTCAAACGTTTGTAATGGAGTGTGTTCACCAAATTATATTAAAATTAAACCATGTTAACGTGCTACATTTGTCAATATAATAAGCTTCGCAAAGTTTTCTTATAAACGTATTTAACAGAAACACTGAGAGATTCAAGAACTGCATAGCGTACATTGTTCATGTTGTATGTGAAACACGAACAGGAGTAACAATATGGACCAAAGGTGATAAATAATGACGGAGTGCCTATTGAGTATCTTGCATGCCGCTTTATGGTAGTTTTATATAATTTCATAAGAGACACCCGTTAACGTATGCAAAACAAGTATGACTAAGATGTAAGTGAGATATTGGTACGATTGATCTACTTGCAATTGGCTGGAAATATAGGAAGAAGTGTACGTCGGTAAGTCTCTCTCGTAAGCGCCCAGCAGTTACCAATGTTGTATTTACACTTTTCACGACATGAGGTATTCCGTCATGAATGTCCAATATAGTGACTTCAGTTTCTGTATTACTTAGCGACCGGAGCACGGTAAGAAGCATCCAACTGCAGGTTGCCCATTTAACGGCTTCCATGGTAAAACAAAAATTTTATTTTCAATATTTCATGCAGTTATTGATCGTATTTAAAATACTGCCATATAACCTTATAGGTTTAACACAGTAAGAGAATTGTTAGAGTTAGAAATTGTGTATAAAATTAGGTGAGAAAAACCATGGGATAGCGATAGGCACTTATACAGATGGCTGTAATATCGCGTACAAGAGGTATATAATGAAAGAGCGTTGGCGGAGCGGTCGTTTGTACACAGTTGATTCATGTGAAAAGCTTTCCTACGTGATTATGGCCGTACGACGAGAATTAACAGACCTTCAACGCTGAGTGGTAATTCGTATATCGTTAAGGGCTTCAATACTCCGCGACTCACAATGTCCAAGAGTGTGCCGAGAACACCACATCTCAGGCGTTACCTCTCACCACGCACAACATAGTTGTCGGCGCCCTTCCCTTAACGACCGAGAGAAGAGGTGTTTGAGTAGAGTTGTCAGTGCTAAAAGACAAGCAACACTGCGTGAAATAACCGCAGAAATCAATGTTGGAGGTACGACGAACGCATCAGTTGGGGAAAGTATTGCGGTATGGTACGTTAACCGGCTATCAAAGAAGACGACCAACACGAACGCGTTTGCTAACAGCACGTCACCTGCAGTGCCTCTCCCGGGATGGTATTGGACAACCGTGGCCTGTCAGGTGATTCGCGGTTTCAGTTGATAACAGCTGATGGTAGGGTTCGAGTGTGGCGCATACCTCATGAAGCCATGGACCCAAATCGCCAACAAGGCCCTGTGCAAGCTGGTGGTGGCTCGATAATGACGTGGGGCTGTGTTTACATGGAATGGACTTGGTTCTCCGGACGTTTGGCTACTTAGAGACCATTTGAAGCAATTCATGGACTTCATGTTCCCAAATAACGAAGGAATTTTGGAATTTTATGGATGATAATACGCCACGTCACTGGCCCACGACTGTTCGCAGTTGGTTTGAAGGGCATTTTGAGCACTTCGAGTGCATGGTTTGGCCACTCAGACTGCCCAACATAAATCCTATCGAACATTTATGAGACATAATCGAGAGTTCAGTTCGTGCACCGGCAGCACTTTTACGATAGAGCCAACATGGCACAATATTTCTACAGACGACTTTCATCGACTTGTTCCGTCCAAGCCATATCAAGTTGCCACTGGCTTTTCTCACTTCAGTGTATATCTTGAAGCTGCTTATACTCAGACTACATTCAGTATTTCAGAATGAGTTGCACTTAGCGACATCCAACACACTTTAAACATAATATCAAACCTTTACGGAATTTTTTCTTGTTAACATTATCCTACCCCCACCCCCCCACCCCCACCCCCATACACACACACACATACACAAAATGTTTAATGGTAAATCCCTCCTTCTTTTTAGTTGTTCTTCAGCATCAGGTGTGACATTTTAGTTTATATTTTATTTACTACTACTTCTATTTGTAACGCACTTTTCAGACAGTGTCTGTATTTATGACTGAATGTACCTGGCAAATTATAACAGAGTACGACACGCAGTTCACGAGGGATGACGTCATAAGCACTGAGATATGCGAAAAACCAACTTTTGCTTAAAATGGGGCGCAACTTATCCAGAGTAGTTTTTCGTAATGGGAGCATTTAGTAATTCCAAATAAACTTGAAGCATACTTTCAAATCTTTTCTAAACTTTTTCCCGCTTACATGGTTAATGTTAAAAATTTAACATATTAACTCAGTTGTAAATGAATGGTTCAAATGGCTCTGAGCACTATGGGACTCAACATCCGAGTTCATCAGTCCCCTAGAACTTAGAACTACTTAAACCTAACGATCCTATGGACATCACACACATCCATGTCCGAGGCAGGATTCGAACTTGCGACCGGAAGAGTCGTGTAGTTCCGGACTGAAGAACCTACAACCGCTCGGTATTTCAGCCCCGGTGTAGGTGGTTCAGTATTTTTATAATTTCAAAATGGTTCAAATGGCTCTGAGCACTATGGGACTCAACTGCTGTGGTCATCAGTCCCCTAGAACTTAGAACTACTTAAACCTAACTAACCTAAGGACATCACGCACATCAATGCCCGAAGCAGGATTCGAACCTGCGACCGTAGCAGTCGCACGGTTCCGGACTGCGCGCCTAGAACCGCGACACCACCGCGGCCGGCTTATAATTTCATATATATCAATGATTTATGTATTGTTTTGCAAAATTAAGTCTATAAATATTTGGCGTAGCGTTGTCAGTCAGCACACGCAGCATTCGCGACCTTGATTTGACTACGATTACTGTCCTTTTAAGATTTTCAGCTATGTGGATGTAGGGAAAGGGACGCGTAAATATGTGCAAGCATCAAAGGTTGGATATTGTAGAAAGCACTCCGTCTTCAGGCCACAAGTTGGCCATCGGGATCATCCGACCGCCGTGTCATCCTCAGATGAGGATGCGGATAGGAGGGACGTGTAATCAGCACACTGCTCTCCCGGTGGTTGTGATGGTTTTCTGTGACCGGAGCCGCTAGTATTCGGTCGAGTAATTCCTCAATTAGCATCACGAGGCTGAGAACACCCCGAAAAATGGCAACAGCGCATGGCGGCCCGGATGGTAGAAGACATTGATAGGTATAGTTTATACCCTATACTGAATAAATATATGGATTGTTTACGAAGTCAGGCTTCTATGTCCACAAACTATTTTAAGTGGAAAACGTTTATAAACGGAAAAGAAAAGGCCTAACACATAAAGATTATCAAAAGGATAATGGCGGTTTCATGCATCAGTGTCTGTATGGAAAAAGAATTAAGTCACATGAATCATTGACGATCTGACGCAAATTGATCGTCGAAACGGCAAAAGCAGGATTATGCATTCGTCGTTATTTGAAGTTTACAACATAAAACGACTTTTACTATAAAATGAAAGGTAATAAAAATTGTTGACAGCTGTAACTAGCAATAATAAGTACAATTTTTAATGTTTAGTAAGCTTTGTTGTGTTCATACTCAGTCCTCAGATCAGCAAATCTTTTCACCCGGAAATGTTCTGTAATTGTGTCAGTTTAATCTGACAGCCCTAATTGAGTATGATGCATACACTAAAACAGCCACGGATATCCTCATCCGAACAGACCTCTACTTATAGACAACGGCATCATTCGCGAGTTGCCGCAAGTGGATCCCAGCGATACACAACATATTATCGAGCTGCCAAACCCACACTAATATATCTGCAGCCATGTCCTCATTCTGATACGCAGCATGCACAGTCTCAAGACATGTGCAGTAGCCAGCAGGTGTCGGACGCTCTGCAGAAAGTTGTATGTAGCCTTTCTTCCGCACAGCTTGCTGCAGTTGTCAAGGTCTACAGGTAACAGCGTCACCACAACACGGACAGGTCCCGACGTGAACGCGGCCGTTGCGGTCGAGCTGACGAGAGCATTGGACTCGGCCATCAAGCAGACTCTTTAAAGAGAATAAAAACTGTATGCAGCCTCTTGGCCGTTCGCCATGTAAGCGAGGTTTACGGCGTAGCGGCTCCAATGTGTAACGTACCTTTTTCCCTTAAAGAATGCTTAGGTCTTCTACGATACTGTCTGAATATGATAACTGACGTGTCGCATAATGGGCCCAAAATCGTGTTAAGCTTTAGGTCCCACTAAAACTCGGTAAACTACACTGCCCAACAGAATTAAGGGAACACTTTCTGGAAACTACGTAATTTCCACCCACTGCGGCGCATAAGTTTGAAATTTGGCTCAAAGGTGTGTATTATCTTCCTCTGTAAGGGTGCAAAATCGTAGCGCCCTGCGCCCTGAGAAGTCACCCCCGAGCTCGAAGATACATTAAACAGCAAGGTGTCGATGTATGCGAACAAGACCACAGCTCAGAAATTGACTTGACGTGAGAGGTTGGCTCATGACGTCACATTGGCATCAAAGTTCACCCCAATTGTGCCCAACACCCCCATAGACGTGTCAGTCGATGGAAAGGTCATCACAGCCTGTGTCACTCTTATGCCACCCCTTCTTTTGATGCCTCTGCGATGCAAGTTACGACCTCGACTCTAGATGTCGAAATCAAGGGACGTTCTTCTTACGAGTCGCAAAGAAAAAAATTCCAAAGACAACACCACTCAGGATAGGCACGAAAAGGTCTTTTAGATTAGATTACATTAGATTAGATTAGTACTTGTTCCATAGATCATGAATACGACACTTAGTAATGACGTGGAACGTCTCAGGTTAATAAAAGGTGTCTGTACAAGATATTACATTACACAAAATATTACATGACACTCATTTTTTTTGTATTGGGGAAATTACCCACTCACTATGTCCAAAAATTCATCAAATGAGTAGAAGGAGTTGCCATTCATAAATTCTTTTAATTTCCTTTTAAATGCTATATGGCTCCAAATTTTTCTTTTGTCTTTACTGCTTGCTGAATATACAGATTGAATAACATCGGGGATAGGCTACACCCCTGTCTCACTCCCTTCCCAACCACTCTGCTTCCCTTTCATGCCCCTCGACTCTTATAACTGCCATCTGGTTTCTCTACAAATTGTAAATAGCCTTTCGCTCCCTGTATTTTACCCCTGCCACATTTAGAATTTGAAAGAGAGTATTCCAGTCAACATTGTCAAAAGCTTTCTCTAAGTCTACAAACCCTAGAAACGTAGTTTTGCCTTTCCTTAATCTATTTTCTAAGGTAAGCTGTAGGTTCAGTATTGCCTCACGTGTTCCAACATTTCTACGGAATCCAAACTGATCTTCCCCTAGGTCGGCTTCTATTAGTTTTTCCATTCGTCTGTAAAGAATTCGTGTTAGTATTTTGCAGCCGTGGCTTATTAAACTGATAGTTCGGTAATTTTCACATCTGTCGACACCTGTTTTCTTTGGGATGATATAAAGGACCTAAGTGGAATCATCTCCTTCCATGGGGTAGAAAACGACAGTTCACAGTGTGACGACCGAAGACGTTCTTGAAAGCTTTTGACACTGCTTACACCCTCGGACGTTTTACCCCTTCTCCAAAGACTCTTTGGGACTGAATCCCCACTGAACGTGATCGCATCGTTTGGAGTGCAGCGTGACCACACTTTTTTTTCTTTCATGTACACATTGGAACCACTAGATACTGTTCAAAAACCTACGACAAAATTTAAAAGTGATCCGAAGCAGCAAAGGCGAGTTATGCTTTTCCTGCCCTCCATTTCTACGCCCTCCTGTGGCGTGATCTCGCGGAAGTGCAACAACATTAATATCTTCGAGAAAAAACGGTGAAGGGTCGCTCTAAGTTCCCCAGTTCGACAACACCCTCAATATCACCCTCGCCCTTTGTTAGAAATGTGCCTTCAGAAATTTCGATGCCAAATCAGGTTGCGGCCGCCCTAGCACCTGATGGTTAGGCTACTCCCTCGCCCGCCCCTTCTGTTGGGTTTCGCTGCCTTCAGGCTCTGGGACAGCCAGCAGGCTGAATTGGTTTCCAAATTCCCGACAGGTAAATTAGTAAAGTTCTCGCCAAATATGCGTGGGGTTGCACTGAGGGTGTTGCCGAACTGAGGGTCTTATATGAACTTTTTATTTTTATTCACGCTCGTGTTCATGTAGCACTCCTTCGTGATCATGCCACAGAAGTGTGGGAAATAGCATAAGTACTCTTTGCTGCTTCGGATCACGTTCATATTTCGTACAATTGTTCTGATCATGTCTATTGGTCCCAACATGTAACCGAAAGCGAGAACTACGTTCGCGCTGCACTCCAAAGGAGTCAGATCACGTTCAAAGGCGAAGCAGCCCCACAATGTCGTTAGAGAAGGGCTGAAACCTCCGAGGGAGACAGCAGTGTCAAAGGCTGTCAAGAACATCTTCCTGTTGCTCAGAGCACTGAGAATGCCGTTTTCAGCCTTGTAATGATTATAACTCAATGCCACAGTGGAAATGGATGGCTTCATTTACGACAACACCTGAGACCTTTTCATATCGATTCTGAGCGACGGTGTGTTTTAAATGTGTTTCGCGACACCCATAAAAAATCCGCGGGGTTTTAACACTGTGCGTCACGTTTCTAATCTCTATCTCAGAGGCGTTAAAAGAGGGAGAGAAATATGGATAAGAGGGGCTGCGATGACCGTCTCATCGAGCGACACGTGCATGGTGGCGTTCAGCAGATTTTTGATGAAATTTTTTGTCAGTATGACATCATGTCACATAAACTTCTGAACATGTTTCGACACGTTACTGTTTGGAAGTGTCGTCAACCCTTAGGGTGACGTCGCAGGCGCCACGCTTTTGCACCATTACAGAGGAAAGTTGTACGCACATTTGAACCAAATTTCAAACTTAAGCGTCGCCAATGGAAATTACAGAGTTTCGAAAAAGTGATCCTCCAATTCCGTAGTGCATTACTTTTCTCACTTCGGAGGAAGGCAACTATCTGCACAGCCTGGCTGGACCACGCCTAGCTGATGGCTGCTTTAGTTTTAAAAATTCATCAACACTTACGAAAAAGAGCAATGTTACAAAAGGGTATAACAGCGATAGAAAAAGGAGACGTATAGTGCATGGCTCAATTATTTAAATTTTAAAATATCTGAAATGCGAACATAAGACCAACAGCTACAGCCTCTCCACTTACAGGCCATCTGTCCAACAAAGGAAGAAAGAAAATATAAGAAAAACGAAACAACCATAATAATAAGTAAAATAATATACCACTGCTGCAAGTATCCCATGTTTAGGATATTTTTCTCAAAACATTACAGACATCTCCAAGTCCTACAGCATTAGAACAGCTTTCTCCACTAACAATAACCGAGGTTACCGTTTACCCTAACATATTAAAATCACATGTTATCAACAAAATTGTTTGTTATGAACGTCCTGTTCAATATGTAAGCCCAAATGGATGCAATTTCAGTGTGCTATTTAAAGAACACGTCAACCTTTTCTGAAACAATGCACCCGATAGATCAGCAACAGAAAAACACACCAGAACAACAGGACGTACATTGATCAACCAAAACGTTATGACCACCAGCCGTATGTCCATCTTTGGCACGTACAACAGTGGCGACGCTTCGCGGCATGGAACCAGTGAGGCCTTATTAGATCGCTCGAACGATTTAGCACCACATCTTCGCACACAAGTTACCTAATTCCCGTACTTTCCGGGAAGGGAAGCATTGAGCTCTGACTCCACGTTCAATCACTTTTTTTTTTTTTTTTTTTTTTATACCGTGTGGCTAGGACCTCCCGTAGGGTAGAACGTTCGCCTGGTGAAAGTCTTTCGAGTTGACGCCAGTTCGGCGACTTGTGTATCGATGGGAATGAAATTATGATAATAAGGACAACACAACTCCCAGATCCTGAGCGGAGAAAATCTCCGATCCAGCCTTGAATCGAACCCGTTAGGTATGACATTCCGTCGCGCTGATTACTCAGCTGCCAGGGGCGGACGTTCAATCACATACCAGGTGTGTTCGATCGGTTTCAGATCTGACGAGCTCTGTGACCAATTCATCAACTGGAACTCGCCACTGTGCTCCTCGAACGACTCCATCACACTCTTGGCATTGTGACATGGTGCATTATCTTGATGAAAAATGCCACTGCCGTTGGGAAACATGATCGTCATGAAAGGGTGAATTTGGTCTGCAACAAGTGTAATATACTCCTTGGCCAACATGGTGCCTTGCACGAGCTCCACTGAACCCATGGATGCTCAAGTGAATGTTCCCAAGAGCATAATGGAGCCGTCGCCAGCTAATCTCTGTCCCGTACTACAGGTGTCAAGCAACTGTTCCCCAGGAAGATGACGGATACGCGCCATCGAATCGGCATCTTTCGAGTTGACGCCACTTCGGCGACTTGTGTGTCGATGGGAATGAAATTATTATAATAAGGACAACACAACTCCCAGATCCTGTGCGGAGAAAATCTCCGATCCAGCCGGGAATCGAACCCGTTAGGCATGACATTCCGTCGCGCTGATCACTCAGCTACCAGGGGCGGACGTTCAATCACATACCAGGTGTGTTCGATCGGTTTCAGATCTGACGAGATCTGTGACCAATTCATCAACTGGAACTCGCCACTGTGCTCCTCGAACGACTCCATCACACTCTTGGCATTGTGACATGGTGCATTATCTTGATGAAAAATGCCACTGCTTTTGGGAAACATGATCGTCATGAAAGGGTGAATTTGGTCTGCAACAAGTGTAATATACTCCTTGGCCAACATGGTGCCTTGCACGAGCTCCACTGGACCCATGGATGCTCATGTGAATGTTCCCAAGAGCATAATGGAGCCGTCGTCAGTTAATCTCTGTCCCGTACTACAGGTTTCAAGCAACTGTTCCCCAGGAAGACGACGGATACGCGCCATCGAATCGGCATAATGACGAAGGTATCGGGATTCATCAGACCAAGCAACTACCCCAACGTCCAGTGCCAATGGTCACGTGCCCATTCCAGTCGTTGTCGCCGATGTCTTGGAGTTAACATTGGCACATGCATGGATCGTAGGCTGCGAAGGCCCATCCTTAGTAATGTTCGGTGCACAGTGTATTCAGACGCACTTGTACTCTGCCTAACATTAAAGTCTGATATTTACGCCACAGTTCGCCGCCTGTCATTTACAAGTCTTCCTAGCCTGCGACGTCGGACATCTGTAATGAGGTGTGGCCACCGAATCCCACGACGTCTGGACGTGATTTCACCTTTGATTCGCTACGAGTTGAAGACACTCACCACAACACTCCTCGAACACCCGACTAGTCGTGCAGTTTCCGAAATGCTCATGACGAGCCTCCGGGCCATCATAGGTCAAACACAGACAGACCGCTCGCATTCCCCATTGTACACACGGAGAGCGCGCTCATTGACACCACATGCTCCGTGCGTGTGTCTGACTAGCATTTACTCCTCTACAGGTGACGATGATATCACGTGGATGGTCTTATATCGACAGTAGGTCCGTGGTCATGTGTTCTGGCTGATCAGTGCAAATTCTAAAGGATAAATAATAACCTGGAATTGTCCGTAAATTACAGAAAGGCCGTAAAATCGACTTATATAAAAACCTGAGATTTTCTCCCACAATGAAATAAAATGAGCGTTTATGCATTTTTGGCCGGGAGACCCCTTGCGGGGCAGGTCCGGCCGCCTTGGTGCAGGTCTTATTTCATTCGACGCCACATTGGGAGACCTGAGAGCCGGATGGGGATGAAATGATGATGAAGACATCACAACACCCAGTCCCTGAGCGGAGAGAATCCCGATCCAGCCAGGAATCCAACCCGGGCCCGTAGGACGGCAATCCGTCACGCAGACGTGAGGGCGAACTTCTCACACAATAAGCAGCTTCTACTATTAAAAGAAAATAGATCAACGAACTCATTCGGTTTCCTAAAAAGTTTTCAAATACAATAATGTGATACCGGTTAAGTGCAAACAATAGTTACATTGCCCATCCCTATACTATTCTGTACATTAAGATTACATAACATTAATATATCTCTACATGTCTAAAGCAACTCTTGCGATATGACCAGACTTTCTGTTAAAGTAAACACCTTTCAACTGTGAGACTTCTATACGCAGTAACACTGAAAAGAGTGTATTGACTAACATGTGGAGAGCGCTATATATTCGGGCAGATATGCAGAAGGTACAGCTTCTAAATTCATGTAGAAAAATGTATAAATTCTTTCAGTGCTTTAAATAGCGCTAATGTTTCTACAATAGTGCAAGACGACACATAAGCTCCCTGCCTCAGCTTTGTCCGCCAAACGGACAACACATCTGGGTGTCACCACCAAATTTAACATTGAAAATGCATCTTGCTCCACCAGAAGATGATTGCATTACCATCTAAACCTGTACTGGTGTTAAAATAAAAATAGAAGTGGCTGAAGCAGTGTACCAATAATTGTTCATATCTACTCAATCGCAGTCCTTGACAAGTAGTCGATTATGGACTACAAATTGAAAAAGTGTGTTTCTTATAGTCGAAACGAAAGAATCCACGTAACTTTGTAACAACATGGATATTCACAAACAACGCAGTGTTCCAAACATATAACGAATTATTTTCACACACCTTATGTGCCACCAAAAGTTCAGGATTTGCAATTTGCAATTTTAGTGAAGAATTAATCAGAATAAAAGTGATTGTTTGTAGTTTTATTTCATGCTAAAGAAAGTGCACTTCCGAAATGAATCATCCTTTCTTTTTGTTTAAGCCATCAGCATTAACACATACGCAGTTAGCGTGTTTCTTCTACTGATAAACGTTTTCCGTGTACTCATTTAATCGCATATTGATGTTAATTTCTTCGGGTAATGTACTTAATCTCCTCACTTACTTTTTAAATATCCTTCCGTTGATAGCAGAATTTCTTCTTTCCTGTTTTTGCCCATGACCTACTTCTCACGCCCATACAAGGACGAAATTCAGACGCAAAGGTTAGTTGTCTCTTTCTCATTTCTGTTTAAATACGTAACACAATCTTTCAGATGTTCTACTGCATCTTTTCCACTTTTTATGTCTACTTTCAGTGACACTTCCAATCTTCAACTCTTCCGCTTGTGTAGTGCTTATATTTGACTCAAAGCTATTCCACTCCTTCAGCGTTCCTCTAACATAAATAGATGCATGGATTTTTCGAAAAGGCTGACAACGCCTCTCATTTCAATAGAAAACAGTCATGAAGACCACCGCTGAACATACATTCTAAAAGAAACGAAACGGATTATGACCACGATGTCATTGTCTTACTGGAATTTCTATTTCTTTCTCTTTTTGTTCTGAAATGCCGCAATGTGCAACTGACTCAGAGTAAATAACTAAGGGATACAAATAAAACAATAAAATTAAAAACATGAAAAATTCCCATTTACAAGTCAGTTAAACAAATAGCTCATTCTGGGTCATTCCTCTACAAAACATACAAATATGTCCAATAGCAACTATGTATTTGTTTTGCAAATCAAACTGCCTTTTCCTGCTGCTAGTTACTTTATTTATCTCATACGCGTATCGCCTTCTCCTGTTCTAAGGCATCATTAGTGGGATTTACAATGGTACAGTTTTCCTAGTTATAGATTATCAAACAGTTCACTTCGCGATTTTTTGTAAAATTGTAATTACTTAGGATTTGCTGATCTGCGTTTCCTCACGTTTGGTCTGGAGGTCGCACTACCACTTTTATCACTGCCATATATTCACATCTTTGTGTTTTCGCCATCCACACACTGTTCACCAGGTTTCTCACTCTTTTTTGTGATGGACTATCGTTCTTTTGTCACTCGATACAATTATTTCGTCGTACACTTCTTTTCACGACGTAAATATTGTGACTCCATTACGTGTTTCATCTTCTCTGTTATGTTTAGCTATTTGTTGCGAACCTAACGAAGTAAGTATATGTTCGTTACTAACTTCTATTTATGATGTTTATACCGTGTGTGTGTGTGTGTATGTGTGTAAGTGAGGGAGAGAGGGGATAGAGCCGAATTTAATTTTTTTTCTTTTGTGGGAGGGGGGGGGGGGGGGGCGGGTGGCCGTTGTACTAGTTGTTAGCGAGTGGCTGTATATTATTTGAGACTCACGACTCAGCATAAGTGCGCGCCTCTCACTTCAGTGGAACAGATGAAAGAGAAACAAAGTGCGGTTTCAACGTGCTGAAGGTGTTGTTAGAGGCGGAGAAGAAGCTCATATTCAATAAAGATCAGCAAGGTAGATGGATGCGGGTATTTCTTAGGAACCTCTCCAGCATTCACCTAAAGCTGTTCAGGAG
Source organism: Schistocerca gregaria (assembly GCF_023897955.1). Taxonomy (NCBI): domain Eukaryota; kingdom Metazoa; phylum Arthropoda; class Insecta; order Orthoptera; family Acrididae; genus Schistocerca; species Schistocerca gregaria. Next base: position 305,340,608 of record NC_064926.1, on the reverse strand, counting down.
ACAACGGATAGCGTAAATGTGGATGGTTGCACAGTGGCTTGAACTCCATCCTTCCGAATATGACGCCAGTGTACTAATAAGTAAGCCACCTACGTCGGTCTCATCGCAGTAATTAATCTTAATCCGTTCTGGATGTGGAAGACACGACTGCGGATCAGTCCCCCACTCGTCCTTGCGAAGCGCACCTGCAAACGCTCATGAGTCAGCAAAGCAAATACGGACTAAGGCTTCTGCAATCAACCTCTCACTGTATCTGGCAATTAGCACAGCGGCTACTGCTGGCCCGGCTTTCTGCAAGCTTTCAGCACGTTAACAATCTTTTCCTGTGTTTTAAATGTGTTAGCCCTGACGTTTCTCTCGGTCATCTGATTTTCGACGGATTTACATATGGCGATGCATGTTTGTAGAGCACAGCATTTGTACTATTTCTGTTCAGAAAGTAATGGAAATATTGTTAATTTTGCTTGTCGTAGTAGTACGATTCGTGCAATTTTTACATTGTAGTGTTGGTAAACATGTCTCAAAAGTGTTTGTACAGCTCTACCCACATCGGCTATTTCTTACGTTGACACCTGTCAAAAAGGTTACACGTGTTTTAGTGGTATCGGCGAGTTTATATTTGGTATAGAAATTGGATAACAGATAGTGTATTAATTCTTGGCGTAAGAAGGAAATAAAGTGCAGGAAACTTTAAGAAATGTAATATTGCTTTTTTGTTTCTTCTATGAGTAAAACAAGAGTTAACTAGTGGAATAAGCGTTTCCAAGCCGTGAAGACGTTGAAGACAAGAGCTCTGACTGCCGCAGCACATCACCAACCAATGAAATCGTTGAAAAAGGAAAGAAATGGATATGAACGCTTGGCAAATCGCAGTCGGAGAACTGGGATGTCAGTTGTTTCCTGTCAAGAAGTTTTTCGGAGTTTTAACGTAAGAAACACGTGAAAGAAAAATTTGTTCCTCAATTGTTATACTTCGAACAAAAACAGATGCTAATGTATGTTGCTCAGAAGTCACTGCATGAAGTCAACAACGATGCAGAACTACTGCAACGAGTCATTATAGACGATGAAGTATGGGTTTATGGATCTGATGTCGAAACTAAGGTTCAGTCGCCCCAGCGGAAACATTCTGGATCGCCAGGACCGAAAAAAGCTCGACAAGTGCGGCCTCACGTGAAGATTATGCCCACGGTGATCGACTTTAATGACAAAGTGCACCATAATCTCTTCCCCCAAGAACTAAAGATCGTCAAGCCGTACTACTTGCAAGCTCAACACTGTTTGCGTGAAGCAATAAAAAAATAAATAAAAAGTCCTGATTTGTGGTAAAACAATTGCATTTGACAATAAGAGATTTGTTCAAAAAATAAATTTTATTTCTCAGAATAAATTTTGTTTATCCATCTAAAACAATGCTATCCCCTTCACAACAGTTCCTTGTTGGATTTCATACACCTATGTCAGTTTGTAATATCTAGTAGGGAACTATTTTGAAAGGGATAAGATTGATTTAGACTTGATTTCCACTCCTCGAGCGAAGCGTTTTTAATCTCATCTATGCATGTGAAATGACGGCGCTATAAACTTATCCTTATTTTCCGAAACAGTAAATGATTCACATTGGGCCACGTCTGGCCAATATGGACATCATTACTTTCACGATCTTGGCTAAAAATTCTAAAGAAGCAAGGAAGTGTGTGCAGGTCCACACGATAACACACCTGCTCACAATTTGTTGCATATTTGAGAATTTTTGGCCAGAAACATCACCGTAATGACGCCCATATTCCGTCTGTGCCTTTTTTCTGTTACGGAAAATAAAGATAACCTTAAAGCGTCATCATTTTACAGGCTTAGGTAAAATTAAAAACGCTACACTACGAGAGAGAAAGATATCCAAGGATCGAGTTACACGAGTGGAAAAAAAGTGGCCTAAGTGTGTAATATCTAATACGGAACTATTTTGAAAGGGATAAGATTGATTTAGACGAATAAATAAAATTTCTTCCAGAAAGAGCACACCTCGTATGGAAGTGAATCACGGCCAAACGCAAAAGAAGAGAATCGAAGCGTTTGAGATATGGTGTTGAGAGTGACGTTGAAAATTAGGTGGACTGATAACATAAGAAATAAGGAAGTACTCTGCAGAATCGACGAGGGAATTAGTATCGGAGGGAATTAGTATCGGAAAACACTCTCAAGAGGAAAGGACAGATAGATAGGGCATGTGTTAAAACATCATGGAGTAATTCTACGATATTACAGGGAGCTGTAGGCGGTAAAACAATATTGGAAAAAAGCGACTGGAATACACCCAAATAATTTAGGATGTTCGGCGTAGATGTTACTCTGAGATGAAGTTGTTGACACTGGAGACGGTAAGTCCGAAATGTATCCTTGAGCCATAAATGAAGAATATCCACAAAAAGTACAATAGATTGATCGTATTTGATTACAAAAGTAGCGTTCCACCATAACTGTAAGAAAATTTCGTTTATAAGAAATTTCTAATTAATTTTAGAATTCTAGAAGTGTGTGTCTAACTTGCGAATTTATTATATTTAGGTGGGGTTCTTCTTCCTCTGACGAGAGCAGCGTAGTTTTCAAGGGACCACTACATGCTGCTTGCATGTAAAAGAGTGTACTGTAAAACAGTGCCTCCGATTTTTTAAAGGAAAACATAAAACGAACGGTATGAACACAGTAACTCATTCTTCATATCTACATATTTATTTTTCAACATAGTCACCCTGGCGACGAATAAATTTCTCCTCACGAGAAACCGGTTTGTTGATACCGTCATTGTAGAATATTTAACTTTGTTGACGGGGCCACAGCTTCATCTCTGCTCGCACCGTTTCATTACTATCAAAGTGAAGTCCTCGAAGATGTTCTTCAAGTTTTGGAAATAGATGACACTCGGATGGCGGTCAAGTCGGGACTGTATAGAGGATGACTGATGACAGTGAACCCAGGGCGTCGGATTCTTGAAGATGTCGCAGCGTTCGTGTGTGTGGTCTGGCATTGCTATGGTGAAGGAAAGGATGCTTCATGTGTAGACGAACTCTTCGAATTCGAAACTCGATTACAGCTCGCTGTCTCTCGCGCGCCGACGTAGATACGTTACATACCGTCATATTAAACACTACTATTCGAAACCCTCTAGCGGAAGAGGGCTGTAAAGATGTAGACATGAAGAATACAGATACAGAATATCAATAACGTAATTTTTACACAAAAAATTCGGAGGCACGTCCTCGTATTTCTTGGAGTTCAGTCTTTATGTATGAGTATAGTGTATGTAAAGTTTCTCATTTCACTGATTAATTATTTTCGTTCCACCGCGACTCAGAGTGGATAAGTTAGGCTATTGTGGATAAGTTAGGCTTTGAGCGCAAGTAAGAGCAAGTAATTTTTATGCAGTCTACAGTGCTGACATGAGGAAAGTTTCCAACCTATTTCTCATACATAAACAGCAGTTGACCGGCATTGCCTGGTGAAGCGTTGTTGTGATTCCTCGTGTAAGGAGGAGAAATGCGTACCATCACGTTTCCGACTTTGATAGAGCTCGGATTGCAGCCTATCGCGATTGCGGTTTATCGTATCGCGACACTGCTGCTCGAATTGGTCGAGATCCAATGACTGTTAGCAAAATATGGAATCGGTGGGTTCAGGAGGATAATACGGAACGCAGCGCAGGATGCCAACGGCCTTGTATCACCAGCAGTCGTATTCGCATGGCTGAACGATCCCTGAGTCAACAGATGGGGACGTTGAAAGACAACAACCATCTGCACGAACAGTTCGAAGACGTTTGCAGCAGCATGGACTATTAGCTCGGAGACCATGGCTGCGGTTACCCTTGACGCTGCATCACAGACAGGAGCGCCTGGGATGGTGTACTCAACGACGAACCTGAGTGCACGAATGGCAAAACTTCATTTTTTCGGATGAATCCAGGTTCTGTTTACAGCATCATGATGGTCGCATCCGTGTTTGGCGACATCGCGGTGAACGCACATTGTAAGCATGTATTCGTCATCGCCATACTGGCGTATCACCCGGCGTGGTGGTATGGGACGCCATTGGTTACACGTCTCGGTCACCTCTTGTTCGCATTGACGGCACTTTGAACAGTGGACGTTACATTTCAGATGTGTTACGACCCGTGGATCTACCCTTCATTCGATCCCTGCGAGACCCTACATTTCAGCAGGATAATACACGACCGCGTGTTGCAGGTCCTGTACGGGCCTTTCTGGATACTCAAAATGTTCAACTGCTGACCTGGCCAGCACATTCTCCAGATCTCTCACCAACTGAAAACGTCTGGTCAATGGTGACCGAGCAACTGGCTCATCACAATACGCCAGTCACTACTCTTGATGAACTGTGGTATCGTGTTGAAGCTGTATGGGCAGCTGTACCTGTACACGCCATCCAAACTCTGTCTAACGCAATGCCCAGGTGTATCAAGGCAGTTATTACTGCCAGAGGTGGTTGTTCTGTGTACTGATCTCTCAGGTTCTATACATCCAAACTGCGTGTAAATGCAATCACATGTCAGTTCTAGTATAATATATTTGTCCAATGAATACCCGTTTATCATATGCATTTCATCTTGCTGTAGAAATTTTAATGGGCAGTAGTGTAATTCTTGCACTGTAAGGAACAAAATGTTTTTTTGTTTCACGAAAACTGGTTAAGTATTTAAAAAGTTATAAACAACTATGATAGGGAGTTAATTCTCGCTCACCCTCTAGATGGAACTCTGTGTATCAATGGAAACTTGTCATCTGGTCGGACGTATCACGTTTCTTGTTGCACCAGGTCGTATGTCGTATCCGGTTACATCGACACCCACGCGAGCTGCTGTTCTGTTTACTAAGCACTGCGTCACGGACGCAGGCTGGTGTTGCAGCATTATATTCTGGAAGCATTCACCAGAGTTTCCAAGAGACATGTGATAGTATCGAATGTACCATGATAGCTGTGGCATGTAAGAACATTAGTGCACACCATATGCATCCATTCATATTTGGTGTCTTCCCAGATGACTATGTCCATGGCATCCTTCCAGCAGGATACCTGTCCATGTCAGCAGTGCTGCCGTAGTTTGAGGAGCGTGTAGTGAACTCGCATTAATGTCGTGGCATCTAATCTCAACCCAATGGAACACAACTGAGACGCTATAGGGCTTTAGTTTCGTGTTCAAAAACCACCTGCTCGTACTTGACGGGAACAGAAATACCTCAGGAAACCTACCAAGGACCTATCGAATGTATCCCACCCAGAATATCTGCTGTATTGCGTTGTAAAGATGAACCAACACGTTATTTAGCAGGTGTCTCACTCTCTTGTACAAATATATTTTTCCTGGTGCCTGAATATTCAGAGAACTTCTCGCTTCCCTTGGGCGAACATTTCGTAGCGTTGTAATACCTTTAACATGCAGATTTTTCAATTGTATGTACTACTAAACCAATCTCTATCACGACTCTGGTTTTCCCCACTACTACAACCACCACTGACTGTAGAGTCTGATTAAATGCCACAGCACGGCACAGCGTGATGCGTACCAACATCTTACAGTCTATCAGTCTAAGAGAGTTGTATACGTAAAGCAAAAAACACTTTATTTTTGACGATGTAAACCGCCAGTTAGCTTATTTAATGTAGTGCTTCTCAGTACACAGATTCCACTCCTATACGCCATTCTGGAACTCTGAAATATACTCAGCAATGTTTTCCATAAAGTATTTCTCTACTGGAGTCGTTTCCCAGTCGTAAATTTCTTTAAATTTTGCAATAGGCGGAAGTCAGACTATACAAAATCAGGTGAGTAGGGTGAATGTTCCATTAAAGCATACTACTTGTCCCACAAACCTCTCCGTTTTTCCATTTTCCGAAGCTCTATTGTGGATGCTTGTGTTGTCTTGTTTCTTTCGCATTCTCCGTCTATTACTTGTATTGGTTATCTTATGAATCTAGGAGACGAGCGCCGGCCGGTGTGGCTGAGCGGCTCTAGACGCTTCAGTCTGGAACCGCGCGGCCACTACAGTCGCAGGTTCGAATCCTACCTCGGGCATGGATGTGTGTGATGTCCTTAGATTAGTTAGGTTTAAGTAGTTCTAAGTTCTAAGGGACTGATGACATTAGATGTTAAGTCCCATAGTGCTCAGAGCCATTTTTAGGAGACGAGGGTAGTGGTAGTCAGTTTTCGTTTTACATTTTGTAATCAGAAACAAGAATTCTCTTTTTGTTCGAAAAAACACTGATCATAATCTTTCAGGTGGACTAAATCGACTTCGTCTTTTTATGCTGTAGGCCTAAGAACCGCCTACTCACGACTTTGACAGCTGTTTCGTTTCCGGAGTGTAGATATCTGTGTGGTCCGAAAAGTAGGAACTGACTCTAAATAATGAAAAGTGTGAAGTCATCCACATGAGTACTAAAAGTAACCCGCTAAATTTCGGCTACATGATAAATCGTACAAATCGAAACGTCGTAAATTCAACTATATACTTAGGGATTACAATAGCGAATAATTTAAATTGGAACGATCACATAGGTAATGTTGTAGGGGAAGTCAACTAAAGACTGCGGTTTATTATCAGAATATTTAGGGAATAAAACAGGTCTACTTAAGAGATTGTTTACACTACATTTGTCTTTCCTGTTCTGGAGTACTGCTGCACGGTGGGGTCCACACCAAATAGGACTGACGGAGAACATCGAAAAAGTGCAAAGAAGGGCAGCTTGTTTTGTATTCTCGCTAAATTGGGAAGGAAGTGTCACAGACGTGATATGCGAATTGCGGTAGCAATGATTGAAACAAAAGGCGTTTTTCGTTGCGGCAGGAAATTCTTATAAAATTCGACCACCTATGTTCTCCTCAAAGCTTTGTTGACGCCAGCTTAGATAGGGAGAAAAATTATCATCGCCATAAAATAAGAGAAATCAGAGTTCGCCGGAAAGATTTCCTAAGTGTTCGTTTTTCCGTCGTACAGTTCGAGATTGGAACAATAAAGAAATAGCTTGAAGGCTGTTCGATGAACCCTCTGCCAGTCATTTAATTGTGATTGGCAGATTAATCATTTATATATAGACCAAATGCTCTGCGGACATTCTGCGTCTGTTCTTATGGCGGCAGTTAATTCACGCACCTTTAATCGGCCAACGCCCATCTTAACTGTTGAAAATGGTGAAGATGTTTCTTACAAAAGCTAACTTGTCATTATTCCATTTCATCAGTTGCAAAGAAATACACGTTATCGGACGTCCATAAATTATCTGAGGGCTTTAATCTGGACCCATCTCTCTCCTTAATGAGATTCGGTGATATGTGTTTTGTCCTCCACCCCCTCATCCTCAAGTGAGGTTTAATCCATAGTGCCATAAAAATACGTAAAAATAAATTTCTTTATTTGTTTTAAACACTGACTAAAGCACATCAATAAAAATAGGTTTCATTTAGTAAGTGTATTAACCAGTGTTATCAACATGTGATTAAAAACACTTTGTTCTAATCTTACAACCCTGAGTAGTATTCTGACGCACAGACAGACAGACAGATGGACTCACAGATCCCTAAAAAATGTAATTTTGTTGGTATAATATATAAATTAAATGTCACTGATCCATTACTTACTTTCCAGGTGAAGGACGATATAGTTTGCACCACCCTCTGACTCATATAATTACACACCTTTCAATCTCTTGATTTATATTCACGAATCAAAACGTTATGATGTCCCGCCAGTTTAGCCGAGGGCGTTAATGCGCTGCTTTCAGGACTCGGGGATGCGCGACGGTCATAGATCGAATCCGACGGGCGGATTAACGACAAGGGCCGGTGTGCCGGCCAGCCTGGATGTGGTTTTTAGGCAGTTTTCCACATCCTGCTAGGTGAATACCTGGCTGTTCCCCATGTCCCTCAGTTACACGACTCGCACACATTTCAAAACGTTCTATTTCATGGCTTACACTAGACACAGACAGCTGGGGTACACCAATTCTGTCCTCAAGGGTACGGGATGGCGACAGGAAGGGAATCCGGCCACCCTCGGACACTAACATCGCTACATCCGTAGTAACATGGCCGACGTCGCGTTGAAATGGGACAATGGCCCAAGAAAATGACGATGAACCAAAACGTTATGACCAATCACACTGCAAGGCTGTATGTTGCCTGCTGGCCCGGGGAATCATTCCAGTGGCGGTAAGTGGTGACTTTATCGAATTTGGCAAAAGCCGGATTGTTGCGGCCCAGTGCCTGGGAGCTAGCATCTTGGAAACGGCGGAGCTGGTCGGCTGTTCGCGTGCTACTGTCCTGAGCATCTATGGTAAGCGATGAAAGAATGCTGAAACCACGATTAAGCGACAAGAAGTTGGACGTCCATACCTCATCACAGAACATAGGGGTCGGAGGCTTGTCCGCTCTCTTATGGACAACAGGCGGATATCTGTGGAAGGTCTGACGACAGGGTACAGTACTGACGCAGGTACAAGTGTTTTGCCGCACACTGTTCAGCGCATAGTGCTGAACATGGTGTTCCGCAGCACAGGACCCCTACGTGCTCCCATGTTGACCAAACAAGATCGTCAATTATGATTACAATGGGTACGGGACCATCGAGATTGGACCTCGGATCAATGGGTTCGTGTGGGTTGATCGGATGAATCCCGTTTATTGTTAAACCAGATCGATGCTCGCGTCCAGATACGCCATCATTCAGGAGAACGGTTGCTCGGAACATGCAGCGCCCCACGGACACAGGCCGGTGGGAGCAGTATCATGTTAACGGCGGACATTCGCCTGGTCTTCCATGGGACCTGCGGTAGTAATCGAAGGAATCATGACAGCTGTGGACTAGGTGAACATTATTGGTCACCACGTGTAATCCCTGATGCTTGATGTCTTCGCCAACAGCGGTGGCATCTTCCAGCAGGATAGCAGGATAATTGCCCCTGAATCAAGGCCAGAATCGTGCTGCTATGGTTTGAGGAGCGTGATAGTGAACTCACGTTGATGTCTTGGCCACAAATTCGGCATATCTGTATCTGATGAACTTCAACAGGGACGAAAAGGGGTACCAGCTCCGCTCCCACAAACCAAGTGTGTGATCTGTGTGTAGGCGTCTGCTGCCACAAACCTTCAGAAACCTACAGTATGTGATCAAAAGTATCCGGACATAAGGCTGAAAATGACTTACAAGTTCGTGGCGCCCTCCATCGGTAATGCTAGAATTCAATATGGTGTTGGTCCACCCTTTGCCTTGATGACAGCTTCCACTCTCGCAGGTATACGTTCAGTCAGGTGCTGGGGGGGGGGGTTACTTAGGGAATGGCAGCCCATTCTTCACGGAGTGCTGAATTGAAGGGAGATATCGATGTTGGTCGTTGAGGCCTAGAACAAAGTCGGGGTTTCAAAATATCCCAAAGGTGTTCCATAGGATTCAGTTCATGACTCTGTGCAGGCCAGTCTATTACAGGGATGTTACTGTCGTGTAACCACTACGCCACAGGCCATCCATTATCAACAGGTGGTCCGCCTCTGGTAGCTGAGTGGTCAGCGTGACAGAATGTCATACCTAACGGCCCGGGTTCCCGACTGGGTGGGAGATATTCTCCGCTAGGGACTAGGTGTTGTGTTGTCCTTATCATCATCATCATTTCCTCTCCATCAACACGCAAGTCACCGAAGTGGCGTCAGCTAGAAAGACTTGCACCAGGCGAACGGTCTACCCGACGGGAGGCCCTAGCCATATGGCATTTCCATGAACAGGTGCTCGATCGTGTTGAAATATGCAATCGCCATCCCCGAATTGCTCTTCAACAGTGGGAAGCAAGAAGGTGCTTGAGACGTCAATGTAGGCCTGTGCTGTGATAGTGCCGCGCAAAACAACAAGGCGTGCATGCCCCCCCCCCCCCCCCCCCCGCCCACTCACTGCATGAGAAATACGGCCACACCATAACACCACCGCCTCCGGATTTTACTGTTGCCATTGCACACGCTGGCAGATGGCTTTCGCCGCGCGGGGGTAGCTGCGTGGTCTCAGGTGTATTGTCACGGTCCGCGCGGCTCCCCCTGTCGGAGGTTCGAGTCCTCCCTCGGCCAAGCATGTGTGTGTTGTCCTTAGCGTAACTTAGTTTACGTTAGATTAAGTAGTGCGTAAGATTAGAGACCGATGACCTCAGCAGTTTCGTACCATAAGACCTTACCACAAATTTAAATTTAGATGACGTTCACCGGGCATTCGCCATACCCACAACGTGCCATGGATCGCCACTTTGTGTACCTTGATTCGTCACTCCACACAACGTTTTTCCGCTGTTCAATCGTCCAACGTTTACGCTCCTCACACCAAGCGAGGCGTAATTTGGCATTTAGCGGCGTGATGTGTGGCTTTATGAGCAGCCGTTCGACCATCAAATCCAAGCTTTCTCATCTCCCGCCTAACTGTCGTAGTACTTGCAGTAGACCCTGCTGCAGTTTGGAATTCGTATGTGATGGTTTGGGTAGATGTCTACCTATTACACATTACGACCCTCATCAACTGTCGGCAGTCTCCGTCAGTCAACACACGAAGTCGGCCTGTCCGCCTTTGTGCTGTAGGTGTCCTTTCACGTCTCCACTTCCATATCACATCTGGAACAGTGGACCTAGGGGTGTTTAGGAGTGTGAAGATCTTGCGTACAGACGTATGACACAAGTGACACCCAATCACCTTGCTACGTTCGGAGTCCTTGAATTGCGCGGAGCGCCCCAGTCTGCTCTCTCACGATGTCTAATGACTACTGAGCTATCTGATATGGAGAACCTGCCACTAGATGGCAGCACAATGCACCTAATACGAAAAACGTATTGTCTGGGGGTGTCCGGATACTTTTGATCACATAGTCTATCAAGTACTTGTCGAATTACGGCACGCAGAATCAGTGCTGAATTGCGTTCTAGAGGTGGAGCAATACGCTTTTAAGTAGATGGTCATAGTGTATTGGCTCATCAGTGTATACGATTACTAAGGAAGGTCTTGTCGGCGAATTTCAGTTTAGCTTCCTTCCACAAGTGATTAACCTCTTCCTCGCAAGTATTTTCATACTTGTCGGCGTGCCGCTTAACGTATGCATTGTAAAATGTTTGCTACAAATTCATGTCGAACACAATAACATTGGCATTATATGCGTTGCAGAATACCACAACTAATTCACTGACAGGCGGGAAAGGTAAATCGGTAAATGAAATCAAACGCTTGTGCAGCACTTGTTTCAAATCGGGGAATACGGGCGCAAGCACTCCTGTAAAGCATTCAGTTCACTTCAGAGAGAACATACAGACTGGTGAACATCTGAATAATATCTATGCTCTGGATTAATTTTATAAAACAAGATGTTATGCGTTGATGATGAATGTTGTCTCAATTAAAAAGTTGACATGAGATTTTTATTGCTCCCCCTCTTTACTTTAAAAGCGATTTGGTGAGATTTTTCCAAACCCCTCCCATTTTGAACTCACGTAACTAATGGGCGTCCTCTAAAACAACTGTTTAAAAGGCAGTATAAATAACTGAATTTCCACCTTAAGTTCAGTTTTTAGGCCGAAGAAGCAAAGAAGTAAGAGCATTAAAGAATAAGAAAAGGAGGCAAGAGGAGAAATATTGAACTACTGGGTTTATAATTTTAATTAATATTGTGTTTATACTGGTTGCTGGTGAGGAGGAAAGTTAGTTATTAGTATTTTATTAATGATCTCATTCATAAGCAGCCATATCACACACATCACAGTCGCTCAAGAAAGTTATAATTAAGCTTTACTTGTTAAACAGAATCGGACGATGACTCTCCTTGTCCGCAGTCTCGAAGTTTCGAAGGGACCTGCAATCCTGTGTAAATAAAATGTCTTGGTTTTGTTTCGTTGCGTAGTCAGTCGGGAACCCTCAGATCAAGCGGAAAGTTTGCTTTCATAGCGTTTAATTATCCGATGAAATAATGGAGCTCTTGGGTCTAATAATTGCTGGTTCGTTTCCAATTCACCGGAAGTTCCCTTCTGATTACCAACGAAACGACACATCCGTGCAAATTTCCAATTAGAGAATACATAGATAATTAAATTCCTTACACGCCTCAGTGTATGTTCTCCTGATTAGCATACAATATATTTTCAATCTCTTTCTGTCAGTAATTTCGAAAGCAAAATTACAATTATTCGATGCGGCTATTCGGCACGGAGAAGATCCTAGAAGTCCCCTCAACACACCAGAGAGGATATTACAAAGAGTAATTATGCGCTCATCGATTCTGCGAGTATGTAGATGGTCAAGTAGGAAACGTAGTTCACTCATAGAATTGTGCAGGGATAATTAGTAGAATATGAAGAGATATTACAGGTTCTTAATTTCTTTATATAGGAAACTGACTTTTTGATTAATGAAATAAACGCTCATCTCCATTGAAAAGATAACAGATAGGGAAAAGCATTAAAAACCAATATGTAGGTGAAAGTGAGATTTTACAGATCAACCTAAGACCGGTCTCTAACTGTTGTGTGACATGCGAGAAGATGTTTCCCATTTTCACTTCGAGCAGATGACGATCTAATTTCTTCAAGAAAGCCTCCCTCCGGCTATTGCTAAGTCTCTGCTGATCACGATGGCGGTGCTGTTCGAAGTCTTTGTCAGCTAAAAGACACCCGACTGTCTCCTCAGCAACGCGCGCAAGAGGACAGGGCGGCGTGCTGTTTCATCTAAACAGCAGCACTTAAAACAGTCAGCGCCTACTCCCAGGTAGCGTTTCGCGCACAATAGCCAGCCATTTAACGCTGCACGCATTACCGTAGCAGTTACGTTGACAACAGCAGTAAAGACAGCTGTATAATCGTGCGGCTGCGCTCAGGTGTTGCCTCTACGCTATCGCAGCGCAACTACGACTGCGCATAGAAAGAGCTGCCTGGTTGCCGCACTTCCCGCATGCGTCCTCCGCGGTGCAGTGGCCTTCACGCTAGAGCACTCAGAGCCGCTAGAACAAGGCCAGCTGGAGCGTAGTAACAGCGCGTCACAGCACGTGCAGCAAACGCACAGAGGAAGCGGACGATAGGCCGACGGTCTCAATCCCCGAGGGAGATAAAATAGTACGCGCAGGACCCCAATCCAAGTGTGCTGCTTGTCCACCCAGCCTACTGAAGCTATAACAGAAAGCACCGATTTAAAATTTCCTCTACCTTGTTGTTCATCATTCCGCGGTTTACAGCCAGTTACACCAAACGCACCAAAAAGGAGATGAGCGACATATACGGAAGTTATATACTTATATGGATACTTATACAGGGTGTTACAAAAAGGTACGGCCAAACTTTCAGGAAACATTCCTCACACACAAAGAAAGAAAATATGTTACGTGGACATGTGTCCGGAAACGCTTACTTTCCATGTTAGAGCTCATTTTATTACCTCTCTTCAAATCACATTAATCATGGAATGGAAACACACAGCAACAGAACGTACCAACCGTGGGACTGCTACGGTCGCAGGTTCGAATCCTGCCTCGGGCATGGATGTGTGTGATGTCCTTAAGTTAGTTAGGTTTAAGTAGTTCTAAGTTCAAAGGGACTGATGACCTAAGATGTTAAGTCCCATAGTGCTCAGAGCCATTATTTAGAACGTACCAGCGTGACTTCAAACACTTTCTTACACGAAATGTTCAAAATGTCCTCCGTTAGCGAGGATACATGCATGCACCCTTCGTCGCATGGAATCCCTGATGCGCTGATGCAGCCCTGGAGAATGGCGTATTGTATCACAGCCGTCCACAATACGAGCACGAAGAGTCTCTACATTTGGTACCGGGATTGCGTAGACAAGAGCTTTCAAATGCTCCCATAAATGAAAGTCAAGGGGGTTGAGGTCAAGAGAGCGTGGAGGCCACCGAATTGGTCCGCCTCTACCAATCCATCGGTCACCGAATCTGTTGTTGAGAAGCGTACGAACACTTCGACTGGAATGTGCAGGAGCTCCATCGTCCATGAACCACAAGTTGTGTCGTACTTGTAAAGGCACATGTTCTAGCAGCACAGGTAGAGTATCCCGTATGAAATCATGATAACGCGCTCCATTGAGCGTAGGTGGAAGAACATGGGGCCCAATCAAGACATCACCAACAATGCATGCCCAAATGTTCACAGAAAATCTGTGTTGATGACGTGATTGCACAGTTGCGTGCGGATTCTCGTCAGCCCACACATGTTGATTGTGAAAATTTACAATTTGATCACTTTGGAATGAAGCTTCATCCGTAAGGGAACATTTGCACTGAAATGAGGATTGACACATTGTTGGATAAACCATTCGCAGAAGTGTGCCCGTGGAGGCCAATCAGCTGCTGATAGTGCCTGCACACGCTGTACATGGTACAGAAATAACTGGTTCTCCCGTAGCACTCTCCATACAGTGACGTGGTCAACGTTACCTTGTACAGCAGCAACTTCTCTGACGCTGAAATTAGGGTTATCGTCAACTGCACGAAGAATTGCCTCGTCCATTGCAGGTGTCCTCGTCGTTCTAGGTCTTCCCCAGTCGCGAGTCATAGACTGGAATATTCCGTGCTCCCTAAGACGCCGATCAATTGCTTCGAACGTGTTCCTGTCGGGACATCTTCGTTCTGGAAATCTGTCTCGACACAAACGTACCGCGCCACGGCTATTGTCCCGTGCTAATCCATACATCAAATGGGCATCTGCCAACTCCGCATTTGTAAACATTGCACTGACTGCAAAACCACGTTCGTGATGAACACTAACCTGTTGATGCCACGTACTGATGTGCTTGATGCTAGTACTGTAGAGCAATGAGTCGCATGTCAACACAAGCACCGAAGTCGACATTACCTTCTTTCAATTGGGCCAACTGGCGGTGAATCGAGGAAGTACAGTACATACTGACGAAACTAATATGGAAATTAAGCGTTTTCGGACACATGTCCACATAACATCTTTTCTTTATTTGTGTGAGGAATGTTTCCTGAAAGTTTGGCCGTACCTTTTTGTAACGCCCTGTATGGTTGTATGCCCGAAAGAACAGACACCATTGATGACCTGCAGCCCTCTAGAACAAAATTAGAATTATATATTAATACCTTCAGCTGCTGACGGACGTTGATATATATCAACGGGAACAGGTGAAAATGTGTGCCCCGTCTGCGACTCGAACCCGGGATATCCTTCTTACATGGCAGGCGCTCTACCCATCTCAGCCACCGAGGGAACAGAGGAAAGTGCGACTGCAGGGATTATCTCGCGCACGCCTCCCGCGAGACCCACAGTCTCATCTTGTACGTCCACACACTACATTCGTAGTGTCCCTACCCAACACACTCATTACTCGTGGAAGACATTCTTACCATCAGTGGTGTCTGTTCTTTCGGACATGTCCCAAACAACAGACGCCACTTCCATATAAGTATATAGTTCTGGCAATACCGCCCATGACCTTCTTCTTCTGTGCGGATGCACACATATTACCCGAACTCTTAGGGGACTTGGTAAAAATGCCTTCAAGAGTAATGAGTGTGTTGGGTAGGGACACTAAGGATATAGTGTGTGGACATATAAGGTGAGAATGTGGGTCTCGCAGGAGGCGTGTGCGAGATAGTCCCTGCAGTCGCACTACCCTCGGTGGCTCAGATGGATAGAGCGTCTGCCATGTAGTAGGGAGAAGATCCCGGGTTCGACTCCCGGTCGGCGCCGGCCGGTGTGGCCGTGCGGTTCTAAGCGCTTCAGTTTGGAACCGCGTGACCGCAACGGTCGCAGGTTCGAATCCTGCCTCGGGCATGTATGTGTGTGATGTCCTTAGGTTAGTTAGGTTTAAGTAGTTCTAAGTTCTAGGGGACTGATGACCACAGAAGTTAAGTCCCATAGTGCCCAGAGCCATTTGAAACATTTTTTTGAACCCGTTCGGCGTACGCATTTTCACCTTTACCCGTTCACACATAATAACACCCTTCAGCAGCTTAAGGTATTAAAATATAATTCTAAACAGAAGTTGGTACGCATGTTTCTAAAAAAAAAAAAAAAAAAAAAAGGGCTCTGAGCACTATGGGACTTAACTTCTGAGCTGATCAGTCCCCTAGAACTTAGAACTACTTAAACCAAACTAAGCTAAGGACATCACATACATCCATGCCCGAGGCAGGATTCGAACCTGCGACGTAGCGGTCGCGTGGTTCCAGACTGTAGCGCCTAGAACCGCTCGTCTACCCCTGCCGGCTACGAATGTTTCTATATACGAAAGATGAAGTCTATTAAAATTTCACGCCAGTCGCATGAGGGTGACACTCCTAGCTCCACTACGGGAATAAATGAGGTTTGCTTAAAATACACGCTGTAAAGATCGTCAGCGCTAGTTACGGTACGAGTGTGATTTGATGTGGTGAGATGATGTTGGTCAAGAGTGCCTTCAAGACGACAAAGACGCCATTATCAACACCTCACTGAGTTTGAATAAGATCCTGTAAGAGGGCTACGAGGAGCTGGATGTTCCTAATGCGATATTGCAGAAAGACTTGGCAGGAATGTAGCCACTGTACATGACTGATAGCAGCGGTGGTCACGAGAAGGTATGATCACAAGAACACATGGCACTAGCGCGAGGGAAGACCATCGCGTCTGATGTACGGTTTTGGTGCATCGTACGCACCTGCAGCAGGAACTTGAGCAGGAGTTATAGCCAGTTTGACAAAGCGAACTCTTGAAAATTGATTACTTCAAGGACAGCTCCGACCCAGACGTCCTGTGGCGTGCATTCCACTGACCCCAAACCACCGCCATTTGCGACTTCAGTGGTGTCAAATGAGAGCTCATTGGAGGGCAGAAAGGAGCTCTGCTATGATTCCTCATGAAAGCTAGTCCTGCGTCAGGGACGGCAGTGAGTTAATTAGAAGGAGGCTAGTTGGGGGTCTGAAAACAACTTATCTGTATGCTAGACACGCTGGACTTACACTTGGAGTTATGGCCTGGGGTGCAATTTCGTATTACAGCAGGACTCTCATGGTTATCCCGCGCACCCTCACTGCAAATCTCGTGACTCGACCTCTTGTGCTGCCATTCGTGAACAGATTTCCAGGGAGTGGTTTCCAGTAGGATAACGCTCTCCCAAACACAATTGTTATAACCCAAAATGCGCTACAGGGTTGACATGTACGCTTAGCCTGCTCGATCACCAGATCTGTCTGCAGTCGAGCATGTATGGGGGATCATCTGATGACAACTCCAGTGTCATCCACAAACAATAGTAACCGTCCTGTATTGAGCGACCAAATGTAGCAGGCACTGAACTTTAGGCCACAAACTGACATTCGGCTGCTGAACAATACAATTCATGCACGTTTTCATTCCTGCATTCAAAATTCTGGTGGTTATACGGGTTATTAATGTACCATCATTTCACATATGCAATAGCTTCTCTCGCGCTTACAATAATCTGTGATAGTGCGATGTTAATCCACTTAATATGTTTACTAGGCCACTGTATTCAAGAAATTTCATTAGTCTCGATTAATTACATTTTGGTGCTGCGGGTTTTTTTCAATCAGTGTATTAATGAAATCAAGATGAAGATGTAGACAAGAGGAAATTCAGTCGAACCTCATTTAAGCGGATAATCTGAAATCTGGATTATTTGGATAATCAGAAAACCATAAATTACTCGATCTGTATGCTGTGAACGAACATACGTTTTATATCAACTTTCGGGAAAAGAAATAAAAGATACAATGTTTTCACATTCACTGCCCGTTAAAAACGTCAAGCACCCAGAGGAGGTAATCCGACGACAATGCAACTCCGTCCACGTACAAACTATCAGCGAGTATGTAAACGAATAGAGTAACAATTGAAACTTCCTGGCAGATTAAAACTGTGTGCCGGACCGAGACTCGAACTCAGGACCTTTGCCTTTCGCGGTCAGTGCTCTACCAGCTGAGCTCTACAAGCATGACTCACGCCCAGTCCTCACAGCTTTAATTCCGTCAGTAGCTCGTCTCCTACCTTCCAAACTTCACAGAACCTCTCCTGCCAACCTTTCAGAACTAGTACTCCTGGAAGAAAGGATATAGCGGAGACATGGCTTAGCCACAGCCTGGGGGATGTTTCTAAAATGAAATGCTCACTCTACAGCGGAGTGTGCACTGATATGAAACTTCCTGGCAGATTAAAACTGTGTGCCGGACCGGGACTCGAACTTGGGAACTTCGCCTTTCGCGGGCAATTGCTCTACCAGCTGAGCTCTACAAGCACGACTCAACGCCGTCCTCACAGCTTTAATTCCGCCAATACCTCGTCACCTACCTTCCAAACTTCACAGAAGCTCTCCTGCAAACCTTGCAGGAAGTTTCATATCAGCGCACACTCCGCTGTAGAGTGAAAATTTCATTCTAGAGTAACAGTTATCTGTGACAAGTAGAACGGCCCCCGGAATGCATTAGTGTAGTGCGCATTTAGCGTTGTGTAGGGTATAAAAGCGGCGTGAACAGTGTCAGATGTTTATTGATCACCTTGACGGCCATGGAGGTGACGCGTATATGTTAGTGAGAGTATTAACAGCACCTCACAGAGTTTAAAAGTGTATCATTGTGGGTCTCCATTTGGCTGACTGGCCGAATCACGTAATATTCAGATATGTGCAACATTCAAATGTGGTAGTGGGCTGATACTGACTTGTGCGTGGATGTGAGGAAGACATGGTCGTCGTCAAAATTTCTATCGAACACGACTGACCAGGACAGGGGAAGATCGCCGTATTGTGCACCAAGCTCATCAAAACGCCTTCATATCTGCGGCTGCCAGACAAGAAGAAGTAACCGACTCCCTGCAATGTTTTGTGTCTTTCCGTGGCGTTGGTCACAGACAAGCTGCAGCAGTACTAGAGAATTACCGTCGCACATGTAGACTGCCGTTAACACCACAACAGACATGGTTGCGTTTGTAGAGATAACGTAATCACAAAGCGTGGGCTGCTGTTGAATGGTATCGCATTGTCTTCAGCAATGAATCGCAGTTCTGCACTGCCCCATATGAGCATCGTGTTTTCGTTCCGCGTCCGTCACGCCCCCTTCAACCTCGCGATGGCTCTGTCCCAGGAAGTGCTGAGTTACAAACCGCCGCCTTATTTGTGGTGTTTCCAGATAAGTTTTTTTCTGTAGCGTCTTTTATAACGCTATCCCAAAATCCCTTTGTCCGCGTAATGACAGATGTTTCGTCGGAGACAATCCAGTGTTGATTTTCTAAACCGTGTTCCACTACTGCTGATTTTTCAGGATAGCGTAGGCCTAAGCACTTCTCGTGTTCCACAGTACGTACTGTTTGGACGGCGTAGTAGCAGCCACACTGACATAGTACCTTGTACACTTCAAACCTTCTGAGCCCTAGATTGTCCTTCACAGGCCTCATGAGCTGTCGTATTTTTCCTGGGAATCTGAACCACTGCGTCTCTTCAGGAGCCGGACTGTGTCTGACGAAACATCTGTCATCATGGGGACGAATGCGTTATGAGATAGTGCTATATAAGGAAGCTATAAAAATGAAAATATCTGAGAACACCATCAACAAGGACGCTGGTATGCAGTTCAGCACAGCTTGCGACCCGTCCATCGCCAGGTTGAAGCGAGCGCGACGGACGCGAGACGAAAACGTTACCATACAGTTTTTGGCGAGGAAGGGAGCACCAGTGATGTCACAGCCAGCAGCACAGCTATGCAACGGTGAGGCATCAGTGACACGACAGTCATTTACCACTTTACATCCAGCCGCGGTGGCCGAGCGGTTCTAGACCCTTCAGTCCGGAACTGCGTGACTGCTACGGTCGCAAGTTCGAATCCTGCCTCGGGCATGGATGTTTGTGATGTCCTTAGCTTAGTTAGCTTTAAGTAGTTCTACGTTATAGGGGACTGATGACCTCAAATGTTAAGTCCCATAGTGCTCAGAGCCATTTGAACCACTTTACAACGGCCGAGGAAAAAAATGGTTCAAATGGCTCTGAGCACTATGGGACACAACATCTTAGGTCATAAGTCCTCTAGAACTTAGAACTACTTAAACCTAACTAACCTAAGGACATCACAAACATCCATGCCCGAGGCAGGATTCGATCCTGCGACTGTAGCAGTCCCGCGGTTCCGGACTGCAGCAACGGCCGAGGAGAACTCGGTCGAAAGCTCTTAGGATTTTAACCACCTGACGCGGCTGGAAGCCCTAGAAGATTTTCTTTATCCATATGACCGCAATATAGGTTTCCCATTTCAGTTATTCTGTTTAAATACTTTGAAAAAGTTTAATTCAAAGTGTCTACTATCAAACAGAATACTTCTATTTGTTTCAACGTTCGTTCGCCGCTTCTAGAAGGTCCTACGATTCAGTAGCGAAGTAGCAGAAAGAAATCTACGTAAGCGACCTGTGCTGGCTGCTGTTGTGTGAACCAAGCGCACTGTTGCCACATAAACCATGTTAGCGATAGCCGTGTGTTCGGAGCAGTATTTCTTTTTTTAATATGCTATTTGGACAAAATGACACTGTAACAACAGCATGCGTTTACAGTTGCGGATCGGGAGAAGTAATTCTTCTTCGTGACAGAAGATGAGAACGCGACGGGTTGGAGAGCTTACGTACTTCTCTCAATCATTTCTTCAACTGTTATCACTCATTATGCTCTCACGCGTCACATCGGTAAGTTACTTTACTCGTGCACTGCGAGATTATAATAAACACAACTTGTGTTTAGCTGGTTGCCGCGAGTCAGAGAAAGCAGCATCCCGCCTTCTGCGTAAGTGCTGCCTGCATTTACATAAGGAACCACATTTACAGTTTTCGGCGAACATAAGATATATGTGTTACTTGCGTTAAAGGTCCAATCGATGGAAAATATATGCGGAATCCTCATTACATCCTTTCTCCGCAGAAGAAATCTGAACCCGTCACTAGAATGGATTAATACGAGGGTGAGTCAAATGAAAACCTTAAATATTTTTTAAAAATATTATTTATTATGCAGAAGTGGTACAAAGCTGAATAACTTTTCAACATAATCTCCCACACGCTCAATGCAAGTCCTCCAGCGCTTACAAAGTGCATAAATTCCCCTTAAAAAAAATTTTTTTGGTAGTCCACGCAACCACTCATGCACCGCGTGGCGTACCTCTTCATCAGAACGGAACTTCTTTCCTACCACTGCGTCTTTGAGTGGTCCACACATATGGAAATCACTTGGGGTAAGGTCTGGTGAGTATGGTGGATGAGGAAGACACTCAAAATGCAGGTCTGTGATTGTTGCAACTGTTATACGAGTAGCGTCGGGCCTTGCATTGTCATGTTGCAAAAGGATACCTACCGACAGCAATCCACGTCGTCTTGATTTTCCCCCCCATGAACCATGGACCTCGCCGTTGGTGGGGAGGCTTGCGTGCCTCAGCGATACAGATGGCCGTACCGTAGGTGCAACCACAACGGAGGGGTATCTGTTGAGAGGCCAGACAAACATGTGGTTCCTGAAGAGGGGCAGCAGCCTTTTCAGTAGTTGCAGGGGCAACAGTCTGGATGATTGACTGATCTGGCCTTGCAACATTGACCAAAATGGCCATGCTGTGCTAGTACTGCGAACGGTTGAAAGCAAGGGGAAACTACAGCCGTAATTTTTCCCGAGGACATGCATCTTTACTGTATGATTAAATGATGATGGAGTCCTCTTGGGTAAAATATTCCGGAGGTAAAATAGTCCCCCATTCGGATCTCCGGGCGGGGACTACTCAGGAGGACGTCGTTAGCAGGAGAAAGAAAACTGGCGTTCTACGGATCGGAGCGTGGAATGTCAGATCCCTTAATCGGGCAGGTAGGTTAGAAAATTTAAAAAGGGAAATGGATAGGTTAAAGTTAGATATAGTGGGAATTAGTGAAGTTCGGTGGCAGGACGAACAAGACTTCTGGTTAGGTGACTACAAGATTATAAACACAAAATCAAATAGGGGTAATGCAGGAGTAGGTTTAATAATGAATAGGAAAATAGGAATGCGGGTAAGCTACTAAAAACAGCATAGTGAACGCATTATTGTGGCCAAGATAGATACGAAGCCCACACCTACTACAGTAGAACAAGTTTATATGCCAAATAGCTCTGCAGATGACGAAGAAATTGAAGAAATGTATGATCAAATACAAGAAATTATTCAGGTAGTGAAGGGAGATGAAAATGTAATAGTCATGGGTGACTGGAATTCGTCAGTAGAAAAGGGAGAGAAGGAAACATAGTAGGTGAATATGGACTGGGGCAAAGAAATGAAAGAGGAAGCCGTCTGGTAGAATTTTGCACAGAGCACAACTTAATCATAGCTAACACTTGGTTCAAGAATCATAAAAGAAGGTTGTACACATGGAAGAATCCTGGAGATACTAAAAGGTATCAGATAGATTATATAATGGTAAGACATAGATTTAGGAATCAGGTTTTAAATTGTAGGACATTTCCAGGGGCAGATGTGGACTCTGACCACAATCTATTGGTTATGAACTGTAGGTTAAAACTGAAGAAACAGCAAAAAGGTGGGAACTTAAGGACATGGGATCTGGATAAGCTGAAAGAACCAGAGGTTGTACAGAGTTTCAAGGAGAGCATAAGGGAACAATTGACAGCAATGGGGGAAAGAAACACAGTAGAAGAGGAATGGGTAGCACTGAGGGATGAAGTAGTGAAGGCAGCAGAGGATAAAGTAGGTAGAAAGACGAGGGCTGCTAGAAATCCTTGGGTAACAGAAGAAATATTGAATTTAATTGATGAAAGGAGAAAATATAAAAATGCAGTAAATGAAGCAGGCAGAAAGGAATACAAACGTCTAAAAAATAAGATCGACAGGAAGTGCAAAATGGCTAAGCAGGGATGGCTAGAGGACAAATGTAAGGATGTAGAAGCTTATCTCACTAGGGGTAAGATAGATACTGCCTACAGGAAAATTAAACAGACCTTTGGACAGAAGAGAACCACGTGTATGAATATGAAGAGCTCAGATGGAAACCCAGTTCTAAGCAAAGAAGGGAAGGCAGAAAGGTGGAAGGAGTATATAGAAGGTTTATACAAGGGCGATGTACTTGAGGACAATATTATGGAAATGGAAGAGGATGTAGATGAAGACGAAATGGGAGGTAAGATACTGTGTGAAGAGTTTGACAGAGCACTGAAAGACCTGAGTCGAAACAAGGCCCCCGGAGTAGACAACATTCCATTAGAACTACTGACGGCCTTGGGAGAGCCAGTCCTGACTAAAACTCTACCAGCTGGTGAGCAAGATGTATGAGACAGGTGAAATACCCTCAGACTTCAAGAAGAATATAATAATTCCAATCCCAAAGAAAGCAGGTGCTGACAGATGTGAAAATTACCGAACTATCAGTTTAATAAGTCACAGCTGCAAAATACTAACACGAATTCTTTACAGACGAATGGAAAAACTAGTAGATGCGGACCTCGGGGAGGATCAGTTTGGATTCCGTAGAAATGTTGGAACACGTGAGGCAATACTGACCTTACGACATATCTTAGAAGAAAGGTTAAGAAAAGGCAAACCTACGTTTCTAGCATTTGTAGACTTAGAGAAAGCTTTTGACAATGTTGACTGGAATACTCTCTTTCAAATTCTGAAGGTGGCAGGAGTAAAATACAGGGAGCGAAAGGCTATTTACAATTTGTACAGAAACCAGATGTCAGTTATAAAGAGTCGAGGGACATGAAAGGGAAGCAGTGGTTGGGAAAGGAGTGAGACAGGGTTGTAACCTCTCCCCGATGTTATTCAATCTGTATATTGAGCAAGCAGTAAAGGAAACAAAAGAAAAATTTGGAGTAGGTATTAAAATTCATGGAGAAGAAGTAAAAACTTTGAGGTTCGCCGATGACATTGTAATTCTGTCAGAGACGGCAAAGGACTTGGAAGAGCAGTTGAACGGAATGGACAGTGTCTTGAAAGGAGGATATAAGATGAACATCAACAAAAGCAAAACGAGGATAATGGAATGTAGTCAAATTAAATCGGATGATGCTGAGGGAATTAGATTAGGAAATGAGACACTTAAAGTAGTAAAGGAGTTTTGCTATTTAGGAAGTCAAATAACTGATGACGGTCGAAGTAGAGAGGATATAAAATGTAGACTGGCAATGGCAAGGAAAGCGTTTCTGAAGAAGAGTAATTTGTTAACATCGAATATAGATTTATGCATCAGGAAGTCGTTTCTGAATGTATTTGTATGGAGTGTAGCCATGTATGGAAGTGAAACGTGGATGATAAATAGTTTGGACAAGAAGAGAATAGAAGCTTTCGAAATGTGGTGCTACAGAAGAATGCTGAAGATTAGATGGGTAGATCACGTAACTAATGAGGAGGTATTGAATAGGATTGGGGAGAAGAGAAGTTTGTGGCACAACTTAACTAGAAGAAGGGATCGGTTGGTAGGACATGTTTTGAGGCATCAAGGGATCGCAAATTTAGCATTGGAGGGCAGCGTGGAGGGTAAAAATCGTAGAGGGAGACCAAGAGATGAATACACTAAGCAGGTTCAGAAGGATGTAGGTTGCAGTAGATACTGGGAGATGAAGCGGCTTGCACAGGATAGAATAGCATGGAGAGCTGCACCAAACCAGTCTCAGGACTGAAGACAATAACAACAACAACATTGATTTGATTGCAGGCCGCAGATGATTTTTTAGGAGATCTGTGTATGATGCACTGGTACAGTGGTGCCTCTAGGCATGTAATGCTCCAAAATGACGCCTTTTTCGTTCCAAAAGAGAGTCAGCATAACCTTCCTTGCTGATGGTTCCGTTCGAAACTTCCTTGGTTTTGGTGATGAGGAATGGCGCCATTCCTTGCTAGCTCTATTCATTTTCGGTTGGTGGATCCAATGTTCAAATGTGTGTGAAATCTTATGGGACTTAACTGCTAAGGTCATCAGTCCGTAAGCTTACACACTATTCAATCTAAATTATCCTAAGCACAAACACACACACGCCCATATCCGAGGGAGGACTCGAACCTCCGCCGGAACCAGCCGCACAGTCCATGACTGCAGCGCCTGAGACCGCTCGGCTAGTCCCGCGCGGCATCCGGTTGGTGAAAGTGAACCCAGGTTTCGTCCCCACTAACGATTCTTGCAAGGAAGCCATCACCTTCTCGTTCAAAGCGTCGAAGAAGTTCTTCACAAGCATTAACATGTCGTTCTCTCATTTCAGGAGTCAGCTGCCGTGGCACCCATCTTGCAGACACTTCGTGAAACTGGAACACATCATGCACTATGTGGTGTGCTGACCGATGAGTAATCTTTAAACATGCTGCAATGTCATTCATTGTCACAAGGCGGTTTTCCTTCACTGCTGCAATGTGCTGTTGTGCCTGACCTGGACAAGGAGCATCTTCCACTTAAGTCACACCATTTGCGAACGCCCTACTCCATTCGTAGACTTGCTGCTGTGCCAAACATGCATCACCCTACTGAACCTTCATTCGTCGATGCATTTCAATAGGTTTCACACTTTCACTACACAAAAACCGAGTAACGTAACGGTGTTCTTCCCTGGTGCAAGTCGCAAATGGGGCGGCCATCTTTATACTGATACTGCGACGGTATATGTGCATCTGCACTATGCTGCCACCTACAGGCCATTCTGCACGCTGGTTGTAGCACATTTACCAACTTAACTTAACGGCGCTAAATTTCGATTTGTTATTACAGATACTCCTGATCTCTCCCCATGTTGTTATCACGCCTTCATTCCCTTAAAAAAGGCCTTGCATGTTCGACGGTTCCTGTCCGAGGATATGCAACAGGCAGTTACGGACTTCTTCACGCAGCAGGACGATATGTATTACCAAGCGGGTAGCTTCAACTTGGTGCATTGGTGAGATGACTGCCTCGATGGTTACAGCGATTTTTCCGAGTCTGGACCCTAAGGTCTTTGAACGACAACTTTTCGATCGCTCCTTATATTTCAGGGACATTTCCTTGGATGCTGCAGCAGTTTACTGATATCTTTTTATCCTTTCCTGTATCCGATCTGCGAGGATGGACGTTCTCTGATAACACTGAGGTATCTCCAAATTCTGCAATAAATTCATCTCTGATCCAAAAGGAAGGGATTGGGGGGGGGGGTAATTTAAAAAAAGAACCCCTCATTTACTTTGCTACCCTAATATATAGCTGCTTCCGACATGTAGTATACGCCTGACCTACTGACTGAAACTGCAGTGACGAACTACTGTACAGAATAGAGGGAGCGTGTTACAAGAAAGTCTGACATCTTCAATTTGAAGACTTGGCATTTATCACTATTTTTTTCAGTTCTGCTAGAAGCCTATTGAAAATGAAACCTATTGAATAGTACACAACTTTTTGCACAATGCTGAAGAAAGTGTTATTAGAGTATATATCGTTTCCCTGTCTAGTTATCGCTAAGGAGAACGAGACAGTAATCTGAACAACAAATCTCTTGATGGGAAGTACTCGTATGTACAGGGACGTCAGAGTTGGAAGTCCGATAGCACTTAACAACGGTCTACACGACGTTCGTGAATTGACTCCGCAGATAAGTCTGACCGTTCTCTTCTGGACTAAGAATATTCTTGGTGGGCGTAGTTGCCCAAACTGTAACACAATACGAGATAATAGAATGAAAGTGAGAAAAGTAACAGAGCCTCTATGTTTCAATGTCGAAGACAGTAAAAATAATTCTCATAACGAATATAGCAACATTCAGTTCCTACACAATATCTTGAACGTCGTACTTCCAAGAAAACCTTCCCTTTACCCTTAGCCCTAAGAGTTTAAAATGGTCAAATTCATATAATGTTTGACCACTTTAGAACAACAAAATTTCGCTTTTAGAATAGTTCCGTGTCAGAAACCGTAACCAGCGCTTTTTGTTACCGTTAAGCGTTACTTTGTTCTCTGAAAGCGACGTGATAATTCTCGTAGCATTACTTATATTACGTTCCACGTCTTTCACAATAACATTTGCAAAGAGATCAACTTTTGTGTCAGTCGCCATGTTTAGTATCAGATTATTTATATAAATTAGGAAAAGGAATGGACCCAAAATAGAATCTCGAGGGACCCCTACTTTACACGACTCCAGTCAGATTCAGATCCTTTCCCTAACTTGCGACAGCCGACAAGAGGTGATAATTAAATATTTTACATAACCCTTCTGAATCATTAACAGTTTCATTCCCACACAGAAGAGACTTATTATGTTGAGAAGTCATATTCTGACCTAGTATTCCTTTCCTCAACTGTCCATATACCTTTAATTTTTTTCTGGCGGCTCTCTGTCCTATTGGTGCAGTACATTGTTTTAGCATGTCTCGTGAAATTTCTTAGTACTTCACAGTATTGTCTGATAAAATTCTGCAGTGCATTTCATATTACGATTTGGTATCAGAATTGTGTCGGCATCCAGATGAATGAATTAGAAAAAAGTTCTCATTAAACGACGTATAGGCTCTTTTCATACCCACGAACTAGTTGGTACCATACACCTGTACACACTTAATAAAAGCAATCAGATAATAAAAGCAAGGCCTCCAGTCCAGATTGCATACCAGTCAGGTTCCTCTCAGAGTATGCTCATAAAAAGCTCCATATTTAGCAATTAGATACAACCACTCGCTCACAGAAAGATCCGTACCTAAAGACTGGAAAACTGCTCAAGTCACACCAATACCCAAAAAGGGAAGTGGGAGTAATCCGCTGAATTACAGGCCTATATCATTAACGTCTATTTGCAGTAGGGTTTTGGAACATATACTGTATTCGAACATTACGAAGTACCTCGGAGAAAACGGTTGACACGTAGTCAGCAAGGATTCAGAAAATATCGTTCTTGTGTAACACAAGTAGCTCTTTATACTCATGAAGTAATAAGTGTTATCAACGGGGGATGTCAAATTGATTCCACATTTTTTGGTTTCCAAAAGGCTTTCGACACCGTTCCTCACAAGCGTCTTCTAACCAAACTGCGTGCCTACAGAGTATCGCCTCAGTTATGCGAATGGATTCGTGATTTCCTTTCAGAAAGGTCACAGTACATGGTAATAGACGGAAAGTCATCGAGTAAAACAGAAGTAATATCCGGCATTCCCCAAGAAAGTGTTATAGGCCCTCTATTGTTCCTGATCTATATTAACGACGTAGGAGACAATCTGAGTAGCCGTCTTAGATTGTTCGCAGATGATGCTGTCATTTACCGTCTTGTTAAAGTCATCAGATGATCAAAACGACTTGCAAAATGATTTAGATCTGTATGGTGCGAAAAGTGGCAATTGACCCTGAATAAAGAAAAGTGTGAAGTTATTCACATGAGTACTAAAAGAAACCCGCTGAGTTTCGATTACGCGTAAGTCACACAAATCTGAGGCTGTAAATTCAGCTAAATACTTAGGGATTACAATTATAAATAACCGAAATTGGAACGATCACATAGATAATATTGTTGGTAGAGGAAACCAAAAACTACGATTCATTGACAGAACACTTAGAAGGTGCAACAGGTCTACTAAAGAGAAGCTTGCACCAGGCTTGTCCGCCCTATTCTGGAGTATTGCTGTGCGGAGTGGGATCCGTATCAGGTGGGACTGACGGATGACTTCGAAAAAGTGCAAAGAAGGGCAGCTCGTTTTGTATTATCGCAAAATAGGGGAGACAGTGCCACAGATATGATACGTGAATTGGAGTGGCAATCATTAAAACAAAGGCGTTTTCCGTTGCGATGGAGTCTTCTCATGAAATTTCAATCACCAATTTTCTCCTCCGATTGAGAAAACATTATGTCGGCACCCACCTACGTAGGAAGAAATGGTCGTCACGTTAAAATTAGAGAAATCGGGGGTCGCACAGAAAAATTTTAGTGCTCGGTTTTCCCACGTGCTGTTCGAGAGTGGAACGGTAAAGAGACAGCTTGAAGGTGGTTCACTGAAAGCTCTTCCAGGCACTTTATTGTGAATAGCAGAGTAATCACATAGATGTAAATGTAGATGTATATATTTCAAGTGGTACTTGCTCTAGGAGAGCCCACAGCACTTCGGTAAGAAACTGTATTTTTCTTATATCAATGAAGAAAGAAGCACTCATTTAGTCATCAATAACAAATGTTTCCACTCCACTGCGTCTGTTGCTCAACCTGCCTCTATCGGTGCAACTTCCTGTTGGCCGAAGAGTGCACATTTCCTACATCCAGCTTTCCATGATTTATAAAGACAGCCTCGCCGTAACGAGAATTCGATGAAGAAATAACCTAGTGTCTTGATGTCACATCAGAACCGAGTGGCAGTATTCAATGCGTCTTCTGCAGTCCCACTGGTTGATTTGCTGTGGAGTGACATACGGTACGAGCAGAAGACTTGAACAGCCCCGGGCTGACTTATTCCATAGGCACTCGCAGCTTCCCTGGAGCAACAGTATGGATAATGAACAACAGCTGCCAGAACTTGTGTTTCATTCAGTTCGCTCATTGCAGGTTTGCTCTGTATAGTATTCCAGTGCCGTACCTAAACAATTTTTTGTCCATCCGCTGATCTGTCACTCATGCTGGGTACCGTTTGACAGGACACCTTCGTAAGTACAACTCAACTGCTTCTCTTTACGTTCCTTCGGTATTCTCCTTGAAGACGTAGCACGTCTCGTTTCTGTTGGTTTGTGAAAGACATTTACTTTTTTCAGAGTAACCAGCAGACGACATACGTGAACGACGCTGACAGAATGAAAGCCCCATTTCCTTTGTGCTCCTTTTATACCGGTACCGCGCCGGTGCAACACTCTTTCTTCCTTGTCCGGCGAGACGTATTTCCTTTTCTGGGTATGAAATAACATACTTCCGCATAAGACAGCAATCGATTCCATGTTCAAAATAGATAAAACCTAATTTCTGAATATTGTAATTGTTCCAAAACGAGCAATCGAATTTTTAATAGTGAAACATCACTGAATTCGTCTCTTGTAGAAACGCGGCAATGAAGATGATCACGGCGCTCACGCAGTTTTGCACGAGCAGGAATCTAAACCCGTCAACGAAATTGAAACTTTATAGAGCAACGGTGCAACTCTCCCTGCTGTACGGCTCGACGTCTTGGGGAACAACATGTGATTCTAATATACACAGGTTGCAATCACTACAAAACAGATGTTTGAAATTGAGTCTAGGCGCCCCACGGTGATCCAGGACGAAGGAAATGCACGAACTGACTGGAGAAAAATACGTCACTGAGAAGATAAAAGACCAGGCAACTCGTCTTTTTCACAAATTAGACGAGTATCTGGGAAATGTCCGCCAACTTGCGAGCGTAGGTCAGGCCCTACCACAACACTGGCACAAATACAAGGTGCCTCGAGCCATTATTGCACCCCCACAGGACCATCAAATATGCAGTTATTCGGTGTAGTTACTGTCCATCACTCGTACGACTCCCTAACGACCACCCTCAAAGCACTCAAGGCCCACAGGGAGCCCGAGCCCCTCTGCAAGCGAATACACAATAAAGTGAAACCATTTCTCATACCTTCCCACTCCGGAAGAAAAAATCGCCAAAGGCCTTCACTTTTTGGACACAAAATGAAAAAAAAGAAAAAAACTACGGCACTAATAGCAGTGCCAGTTAACAAAGCGAAACCGATCCCTGTATCGGTGTAATTAATATGGCAGTGAAAAGAGACTATAAATATGTCATTTATTCAAGACTTCCTCACATTTCATGTAGGCGGAAACAGAATTATGAATCTGACACGTTTCGGAAACATTTGAGAGGAACGGTTTAGCTGAGTCACCCCATGTATATACAAGGTGTCACAGGAGGAATGGTCAGTGTCCAGGGCTATGACAGAGCAATTTTTCGAAAGAAAAACTTTAGTAAACACGGGCTCTGAAATGCATATGGTAAGAGCTATGAGCCCTTCTTCCATACTGTGAAACGTGTATCTTCTATTGCCAGCTTAATGCGTTTCATATTTTGAAAAGTGGAAGTATGAAACAAAAAAAAAAAAAACGAGTCCAGTAAACATGAGCTGTAAAGGCCATGCTGTAAGAGGTATCAGCACTGATTAATCTTCGCTACTGCGTAACACACCTCTCCTACTGTACAACTGCTCAGAGCTCCTAAGTTATGCATTTTAGATTATGTTTACTACACAGTTTTATTCTGATGCGTTGTGTAATATGTTACAGTGTTTTGTGTTTTAACACACAAAAAGTCAGTAATTCAGCAATACGCAACCAAATATAAACACTAATATTAATACTTAGTCTTTCATGGTGACAAATATTTTCGGGGTAATGATTCTGTTGCGGAATACGGAAATGGAAACAAATGACTATGTGGAAAGAAGTCCGCTTCCGTCTCCTTCCAATACGACAGTAGCTATGGAGGAGTATCATTGCCATTACTCAGTTGTCGGTCCTTACGTCATTTTATTTATGAATTTGTTTCACTTGGCGAGAGAGGGCCTCTAACACTTTCTTACATCCAACAAGACAACTTCTATCAATTGAGTTGTAATACGAATAGTACGTGGCCAGTAAAAAAGATAATAATAATAATAATAATATAAACAATACATATATCAATGAAAGTATGGAATTTATGAAATGTCACTCTTATTAACATTTTTGAGCGCTTTCTTTATTATGTTTATGTTTAATGTAATAATATCCAACAGAAATGTATGGCAGCAGTGTGCAAGGAATCAGATATAGAGAAGTTGACTGGACTGGGAAGAATGATAAATAATAGGATATGCTTAGCAGAAATATATGGACATAATGACGACATGTACAGAGGTGAACATATGACAGAGAGCCTGGTTTACCGTTGTACAGAAGCAAACAGCTGGAATACGCCGAGAAGGAAGTAAGGCGATGAATAAAAAACCGACGAAGTAACTTACGTTCTGCTGTGGAACTTTCATGATGTCCCCAAGGCGAAGGATCACCGCAGAGTTCTACGTGTGCTGCACGGTTCACGAATGGCGACTGACCGTCTCTAGTGGCGGAGCCACCCCTCCCCCTTTCCCTCCCCCCTCCCCCACCACCAATCTACCACGCAACGCAGATCTGGCGCGTCGTAGCGACGTAGCATTACGTCACCTGCAAGTAGCGCACGCGCGAGTACAGTAGTGCACCGACGCGACTGTAAATGCCAGGTGGCTGCCCTTCGGGCTTCCGGATCTACTGGTACTACAACTGCGCGTTAGACTGATATGCTAGAAACTAAAACCAGACGCTCACGACGGACATTAAAGCGATCGATAGTTTCTGAGGGACGTGAAATAGTGCTGTTTTCTGATTATGCAAGCGTGATAATCAAGCCCAACAGAGCTGTAAAATAGTCAAAAATATTACTGATTGTTTCTGAGTAAACTGTCCACTTCTTCATGTAGTAAAACGCATTTAGTTCGATTCTGTGCAACGCAGGATATGCCGGGTGGTATAACTGAAGTGCAGTTACTCGAAGATGTCCACTGTGAGCTATAATTATCGTATGGCAGCGAAAATTGATAGACGTTGTAATGCATTAATGTGCAACAGAGTAACACTGAAGAAAAACAAGTTGCAATTCTGGCCACCAGGTACCAATATGGCGTTGTGAATATAAAAAAGAATTATAGAAATGTTTGTATGCAGAAAAAGTCAACAAGTGAGAAAGTCATAATGTTTATGTCATTATTATTTACGAATTAGACGGTTTGTTTAATATGAGCACCGAAGACATCGACGAGGAGCTGTACAGCGCCAGATTTGCACCTGGTGGCCAAAATTGGAACTAATTTTTTTCCAGCGTAAATCGGTTTTGCATTAATGCATTAGAATACCTACCAAGTTTCGATGCCATACAAAAATTACAACCGACAATGGACTTTAATTACACCCACCCAGTATGATCATCAATAACAATACAGCACGGGAGGGAAGGACGTAAGTAAAACTCATCAAACAAAATTACCAGGTGCGCATATTTATCAGAACTTCAATTGGAAATCACATATTATAAATCTTTTCAAACTCTTGGTTTCAGCAACATTCGCTCTATGTGTATTTGGTGATGGAACCATTAGAACTGCAAATATAGACACAAAGCATTCATTGCGCAGAGACGTACTTAAGGATGATCTATAACATCCATCCGCATTCTGGCTCAGACGGGCCAATCGGGGCCGACAGATCGCCATGTCATCCTCTCCCAATGACGCCATTTGGATGCGGCACAGAGGGTCATGAAGTCAGTACACCGTTCTCCGGGCCGTTGTCGGCTGTCTTGGCCTTGGAGCCGCTATTTCTCACTCAAGCAAGACGAGGCTGAGTGCAATCTGGTCCAGTCCTCTCACCAATGAAAAATCCCTGACATAACCGGGAAGCGAAAGTGAGTCCTCCGTAAAAAGAGTCAGACAAGCTGACCACTGAGCTACGGAGGTGGACCGAACTTCTTGCAGGCAACAGTCTAAAATTAGGTATGCTAACAACGGCCACACATTATTTTACTCTCTTCTGAAATTCGCTGTAAACAATCAGATATTATTTGAAAATAATTCATAAATATAATGCAAGAAACAAATTAAACTCATTCTTTCACAGAAAAGAGTAACACTAAACCTGCTCAACCGCTCTACTTTTTTCTCATTTTTTCACATATTATTAACATCGTCTGCGAAATCTGTTTTTGGAAACCGTTTCTATATGCACACGAATTCTTTACAGATGAATGGAAAAATTAATAGAAGCTGACCTCGGGGAAGATCAGTTTGGAACACGTGAAGCAATACTGACCCTACGACTTATCTTAGAAGAAAGATTAAGGAAAGGGAAACCTACGTTTCTAGCATTTGTAGACTTAGAGAAAGCTTTTGACAATGTTGATTGGAATACTCTCTTTCAAGTTCTGAAGGTGGCAGGGGTAAAATACAGAGAGCGAATGGCTATTTACAATTTGTACAGAAACCAAATGGCAGTTATAAAGAGTCGAGGAGCATGAAAGGGAAGCAGTGGTTGGGAAGGGAGTGAGACAGGGTTGTAACCTCTCCCCGATGTTATTCAATCTGTATATTGAGCAAGCAAAGGAAACAAAAGAAAAGTTCGGAGTAGCTATTAAAAGCCATGGGGAAGAAATAAAAACTTTGAGGTTCGCCGATGACCTTTTAATTCTGTCAGAGACAGGAACGGACTTGGAAGAGCAGTTAAACGGAATGGACAGTGTCTTGAAAGGAGGATATAAGATGAACATCAACAAAAGCAAAACGAGGATAATGGAATGTCATCGAATTCAGTCGGGTGATGCTGAGGGAATTAGATTAGGA
Source organism: Schistocerca gregaria (assembly GCF_023897955.1). Lineage (NCBI taxonomy): Eukaryota > Metazoa > Arthropoda > Insecta > Orthoptera > Acrididae > Schistocerca > Schistocerca gregaria. The sequence goes on along the minus strand of NC_064926.1, from coordinate 305,306,257 downwards.
AATGAGACACTCAAAGTAGTAAAAGAGTTTTGCTATTTGGAGAGCAAAATAACTGATAACGGTCGAAGTAGAGAGGATATAAAATGTAGACTGGCAATGGCAAGGAAAGCGTTTCTTAAGAAGAGAAATTTGTTAACATCGAGTATTGATTTAAGTGTCAGGAAGTCGTTTCTGAAAGTATTTGTATGGAGTGTAGCCATGTATGGAAGTGAAGCGTGGACGATAAATAGTTTGGACAAGAAGAGAATAGAAGCTTTCGAAATGTGGTGCTACAGAAGAATGCTGAAGATTAGATGGGTAGATCACATAACTAATGAGGAGGTATTGAATAGGATTGGGGAGAAGAGAAATTTGTGGCACAACTTGACTAGAAGATGGGATTGGTTGGTAGAACATGTTCTGAGGCATCAAGGGATCACCACTTTAGTATTGGAGGGCAGCGTGGAGAGTAAAAATCGTAGAGGGAGACCAAGAGATGAATACACTAAGCAGATTCAGAAGGATGTAGGTTGCAGCAGGTACTGGGAGATGAAGAAGCTTGCACAGGATAGACTAGCATGGAGAGCTGCATCAAACCAGTCTCAGGACTGAAGACCACAACAACAACAAGCACATTTATGACCGGTAATTCTTCCATTACCAGTTCCGCTATCTAAAAATGTTCCATCATTCCTTTATCTGTAGACTTAACACTACTTTCCCCGAAGTCAAGTCTATAAATCTTCATTCACAATGTTTTTTTATGACTTCTTTCATTAAAATATCTCGATAATAGGAAGAGTGAAAACGTATGTCATCAGTCTGATTGCAGCTTTGGCTTTGTGTCTTGATTTCGCTAGCATAAAGGCACTGACCTTGCTTTATGAAACGTGACAGGATAACTCGATTCACCAGACAATCGTTATCAATCGAAAGTGAGGGTGTCCCACAAAACAAGGGAGGAAGACTAGAGTTTAACGTCCGGTCGACAGCACCGTCACCAGGGAATAAACACAGACGCCGATTACGAAAGGCTGGGTAAGAGAATTGGCTGCGCCATTGTGAAACGAACCGTCCGACATTTGCCTGAACTGGTTTAGAGAAACCATGGAAAACCTGTACCTGTATGAACGGGTGCGGTTTTGAACCGTAGTCCTCCCGAAGGCGAATCCTTTGTGTTAGCCATTGCGCCTCCTCACTCGGTTCCACTGAACAGTGTTACGGCAAAGCACTTATTATGTTGGAGGGCGACAGCTCTAAATAAACATAATGTTAATATTGCAGATTTCCAGGTTAGAAATTATGCTTACCGGTCTATTATACGTCCCGCAATACACAACCTCCTCTTCAGTCTGTATACATAACCTGCTAGCCATATAAACTACTACGTCGAACAGTTTGTCCAACATAATTAACAGCGCAACGAAATAATAAGTAAAAACTATTGGGTCAAATACTACCAACACATCGTTCATCTACCGTGGCGTTAAAGACTTAATCTGAATCCGTTTATGACAAGCATTTTCTCATCTCTTTAGGACAGCTATTATTTGACTTGCATTCGCGAAGGGCAGTGTCCAAATCTCTGTTCGAGTGTACTGGTTGAGTTTTTTCGTAGCACGCCTACACACGTAAGGTGAATGCGTGATGATTTCTTCGAAAAGGAGACGGCTGCGTTCCTTCATTAACCTAACTGATAACATGCTCCAACTCTGATGACATCGGCGACGGGAGGTTAGATCCTAATCTCCTTCTCTTTCTCCTGCTTCTTTCATAAATGGTATTGCGAAATACTCAGCGGAAGAAATAATGAACCAGGTGCATAAGGGTCTTTTAGTGGTGGTTTTACACTGCCCAGTCAGATGAAAGTGCCCGTGTCAAAAGCCTGAATAACCACCTTTTGCAGGTGGACCGCTGCGAGGCGTGCAGAAAGAGATTCAGTGAGGTACTGGAAAGTAAGGACAGGGATTTGAAACCATGCCGACTCCACTGCCGTGGCAAGCTACTTTAGATTTCTCGGTTGACGACCGACGGCGCATACAGCCCGATCGAGGTGGTCCCACAGATTCTCCACTGAGTTTAGATCCGCGGATTTTGGTGGCTAGGGAGTACGGTAAACTCACTCTAGTTCAAATGGCTCTGAGCACTATGGGACATAACGTCTGAGGTCATCAGTCCCCTAGAACATAGAACTACTTAAAACTAACTAACCTAAGGACATCACACACATCCATGCCCGAGGCAGGATTCGAACCTGCGACCGTAGCGGTCGCGCGGTTCCAGACTGAAGCGCTTAGAACCGCTTGGCCACTGCGGCCGGCAACTCATTCTAGCGCTCTTAGAACCACGCACATACAATGCGAGCTGTGTTGCTCGTTGCATTGTTCTGCTGGTAGGTACAACCGTGCCGAGAGAAAACAAACTGCATATAGTCTACTGGCCATTAAAATTGCTACACCAAGAAGAAATGCAGATGATAAACGGGTATTCATTGGACAAATATATTATACTAGAACTGACATGTGATTACATTTTCACGCAATTTGGGTGCATAGATCCTGAGAAATCAGTACACAGAACAACCACCTTTGGCCGTAATAACGGCCTTGATACGTCTGGGAATTGAGTCAAACAGAGCTTGGATGGCGTGTATAGGTACAGCTGCCCATGAAGCTTCAACACGATACCACAGTTCATCAAGAGCAGTGACTGGCGTATTGTGACGAGGCAGTTGCTCGGACACCATTGACCAGACGTTTTCAGTTGGTGAGAGATCTGGAGAATGTGATGAGCAGCGCACCAGTCGAACAAGCCCGTACAGGACCTTCAAAATGCGGTCGTGCATTATCCTGCTGAAATGTAGGGTTTCGCAGGGATCGAATGAAGGGTAGGGCCACGGGTCGTACGCATCTGAAATGTAACGTCCACTGTTCAAAGTGCCGCCAATGCTAACAACGTGTGACCGAGACGTGTAACCAATGGCACCCCATACCATCACGCCGGGTGATACGCCAGTATGGCGTTGACGAATACATGCTTCCAATGTGCGTTCACCGCGATGTCACCATGATGCTGTAAACAGAACCTGGATTCATCTCAAAAAATGACGTTTTGCCATTCGTGCACCCAGGTTCGTCGTTGAGTACACCATCCCAGGCGCTCCTGTCTGTGATCCCGCGTCAAGGGTAACCGCAGCCATGGTCTCCGAGCTGATAGTCCATACTGCTGCAAACGTCGTCGAACTGTTCGTGCAGATGGTTGTTGTCTTGCAAACGCCCCCATATGTTCACGCAGGGATCGAGACGTGACTGCACGATCCGTTACAGCCATGCGGATAAGATGCCTGTCATCTCGACTGCTAGTGATACGAGACCGTTGGGATCCAGCATGGCGCTCCGTGTTACCCTCCTGAACCCACCGATTCCATAGTCTGCTAACAGTCATTGGATCTCGACCAACGCGAGCAGCAAGGACGCGAACGATAAACCGCAGTCGCGATAGGCTACAATCCGACCTTTATCAAAGTCGGAAACGTGATGGTACGCATTTCTCCTCCTTACACGTGGCATCACAAAAACGTTTCACCAGGCAACGCCGGTCAACTGCTGTTTGTGTATGAGAAATCGGGTGGCAACTTTCCTCATGTCAGCACGTTGTAGGTATCGCCACCGGCGCCAACCTTGTGTGAATGTTCTGAAAAGCTGATAATTTGCATATCACAGCATCTTCTTCCTGTCGGTAAATTTCGCGTCTGTACTACGTCAACTTCGTGGTGTAGCAATTTTAATGGCCAGTAGTGTAGGACTGGATATGGACCGCAAGGTTAGATACATACTTGTTTGATCCATTGTGGCTTTGAAATAACGCAACCACGCTTACAGTGTCACGAAAACATACCCCAGACCATAACTCTTCCTCCCCCGCCGCGGACTCTTCCGACGATTCTTGCAGGGTGTTTCCTTTCAGTCCGATGGAGCATAACGTGATTCATGGCCACCTGTCACCTCTCAGCGAATGTCCAGTTGCGGTTGTGGCGTGCAAATTCCACCTTGCGTCGTCAGTGAACAGCATGGGTGCATGAACAAGGCAACTGCTGTGGAGGCCCACACTCAGGAACTTCCGCTGAGCGATCGTTCAGGAGCCCCTTGGTTCAACTGGGCGGTCAGTTGCTCAACAGTTGCACGTCTGTTCGCCCGTACACATCTCCTCAGCCATCGTTCACCCCTGTCATGTACGGCCCGCAGTGCACGGCAGTTGCCAAGGATAGCGCCATTGCGCCATGAACGCTATACTTTAACCACGGCGGCACGCTATCGGTTTACAAACAAAGGCGTTTCGGAAATGCTTCCACTCCTGACTCGAAAGTCAGTGAGTACGCCCTATTTGACGCCAGATAAATATATCTGTCTCCGCATTACAAGACTGCACAGTTTTTCTCGCCCTTCCCCCCCCCCCCCCTCCCCCCGCCCTCCAACCGACGCGTTTTATATACCGTCCACCGTTTGTGCTGTCACTTGCCGTCTGTGAGGTAGTTCTTACAAGCTGACGTCGAACGTAGGCGGTGGTCACATCAGAGTGACCAACCGTGTATATTACAAAATAGTTCACCACGTCACAATTTTTACATTAATAAATTACTACTTACCGTAATTCACTTTTACTTTTGACGCTTTGTTTCCTCTCATCTGGCCACAGAATAGAGGTCATACATTCACGAGTGAACGTTCGTTTCCTCTTATCTGGCCATAGATTGGAGATCGCACTTTACTTATGAAATATCGGTACATTTTCTTACGACGATCTTTTTGTTTTGTAGTTTCTGTGGTGCCACCGCCAGACACCACACTTGCTAGGTGGTAGCCTTTAAATCGGCCGCGGTCCGTTAGTATACATCGGACCCGCGTATCGCCACTATCAGTGATTGTAAACCGAGCGCCGCCACACGGCAGGTCTAGTCTAGAGAGACTCCCTAGCACTCTCCCCAGTTGTACAGTCGACTTTGCTAGCGATGGTTCACTCTATACATACGTTCTCATTTGCAGAGACGACAGTTAGCATAGCCTTCAGCTACGTAATTTGCTACGACCTAGCAAGGCGCCACATTCAGTTATCCTGAGCAGATAATATTGTGAATCATGAACCGTCAAGAGCGACGTTCATCATTAATGGAATAAAGTTACCTATCAAACTAATTACGTCCGCTTTCTGAATTCTAATTCCTTGTCATGTTCCAGACCTCACGTCAGTATAATTCTTCCCTCCTCACGCCAGCCTGCGTGAGCTAAAACGCGTGCATTTCGGCCTCCTCTCGTAACACGGTGTTGGCGCTTCTCCCAACACAACAGTTTCCATATTTCATAAGATAACTGCTGCATAAGATTACTAAGGCCCTGCTTACAGCGAGTATGCTTGTTCGTCTGTGATTCCTTTTTTTAGTCCGGTGAGTAGGTAGGGATTTCAAATATCCTCAAGCGTCTTTATTTTCATGTGAATGGAATCATTTTTACGACGTGATGTTTGTTAACTTTCCTTCTTGTGGATGGATGTTCTTTTTAATGTCTTTGAGTCAGTATCATCTCTTTTTGTTACAGGCTAATACAGCTATTCATTACGGAGTAGCTTACAACAGTGACATCCACTCGGAAGATGTATAGTAGTGCGATTTAAATTCCGAGTCATATTTTGAGTCTGCGTGTTTCGTCGCCACCTAACGACGCCCTTTGAAGCTGTCAACTTTTATCTGTATTTTTCGATGGATACCTTTGTTCTGGTTCTTCTCCAAACCAGACTACGCTGTACTGCTCGATCAATTTACGAGACTACGCGGCGTTCATGTGCCGAACGAGACATAAACATGATTTTACACCCACGACTCAGAAAAATTTAAAGGAATTGGATTGGTTTTACAGGTTCTGTGTGTTCTCTTTGTATGCTGGAAGTATAAGGATACCGTCTCAGTCAAATGATAGCACGTAGAATGGGCCAGTATAATGTTATGAAGTTTAGCCTTACCTTTAAGCTAGTGCGTCACGTATGACTAACATGACACTGACATCTTTAAAAAAATTGGTTGCCGGAGCTCAAGGCAGAGCACTGCGTGTCTTTAACGCTGACTAACTGCGCTGTTATGAAGTCATCGCCACATCTTTTACGTCTATGACGCATAGAACGGTATCGGGGCAGTAACCGTTAGAAAGAAGCACCATAAATTAATGACGGTGCCTTTTTTCAATCATCGTATCAACTTTATTACTTTGCTAAAAATTGCATTTAAAAAAGGTGACTGCACCTACGTAGCGTTTATACACCACCCGAAAAAAATTAGTAAGTCAAGATTTATTGTTGCAACAGTGTATATGGAGTACAGCCTGCCAGGGTAGCCGAGAGCACTAATGCGCTGCTTCCTGGAGTCGAGTAGGCGCGCCGGCCCTCGATCGAATCCGCCTAGCAGAGTAACGACGAGGGCCGGTAAGTTTTACACTCCAAACAGGAACAAATGTGAATCAGTGATGATACACAAAGACGAGTTAACCAATACATGACGCGAAATACACCATATATAGCATACGGAACAACGAATCTTTGATTCTATTGAGGCACACTTGTTTTGTCAAGGTTAAATGTATTTTATAATGATTAGTACAGGTGCATCCTGGACATTCATAGTAAATTTGAAATTGACGGAATAGTTGTGCCTGAATAGAATAGATGATTCATTGTTCTGTATGCTATATACCGCAAGAAATACACTCCTGGAAATTGAAATAAGAACACCGTGAATTCATTGTCCCAGGAAGGGGAAACTTTATTGACACATTCCTGGGGTCAGATACATCACATGATCACACTGACAGAACCACAGGCACATAGACACAGGCAACAGAGCATGCACAATGTCGGCACTAGTACAGTGTATATCCACCTTTCGCAGCAATGCAGGCTGCTATTATCCATTGGAGACGATCGTAGAGATGCTGGATGTAGTCCTGTGGAACGGCTTGCCATGCCATTTCCACCTGGCGCCTCAGTTGGACCAGTGTTCGTGCTGGACGTGCAGACCGCGTGAGACGACGCTTCATCCAGTCCCAAACATGCTCAATGGGGGACAGATCCGGAGATCTTGCTGGCCAGGGTAGTTGACTTACACCTTCTAGAGCACGTTGGGTGGCACGGGATACATGCGGACGTGCATTGTCCTGTTGGAACAGCAAGTTCCCTTGCCGGTCTAGGAATGGTAGAACGATGGGTTCGATGACGGTTTGGATGTACCGTGCACTATTCAGTGTCCCCTCGACGATCACCAGAGGTGTACGGCCAGTGTAGGAGATCGCTCCCCACACCATGATGCCGGGTGTTGGCCCTGTGTGCTTCGGTCGTATGCAGTCCTGATTGTGGCGCTCACCTGCACGGCGCCAAACACGCATACGACCATCATTGGCACCAGGGCAGAAGCGACTCTCATCGCTGAAGACGACACGTCTCCATTCGTCCCTCCATTCACGCCTGTCGCGACACCACTGGAGGCGGGCTGCACGATGTTGGGGCGTGAGCGGAAGACGGCCTAACGGTGTGCGGGACCGTAGCCCAGCTTCATGGAGACGGTTGCGAATGGTCCTCGCCGATACCCCAAGAGCAACAGTTTGCTGGGAAGTGGCGGTGTGGTCCCCTACGGCACTGCGTAGGATCCTACGGTCTTGGCGTGCATCCGTGCGGTGCGGTCCCAGGTCGACGGCCACGTGCACCTTCCGCCGACCACTGGCGACAACATCGATGTACTGTGGACACCTCACGCCCCACGTGTTGAGCAATTCGGCGGTACGTCCACCCGGCCTCCCGCATACCCACTATACGCCCTCGCTCAAAGTCCATCAACTGCACATACGGTTCACATCCACGCTGTCGCGACATGCTACCAGTGTTAAAGACTGCGATGGAGCTCCGTATGCCACGGCATACTGGCTGACACTGACGGCGGCGGTGCACAAATGCTGCGCAGCTAGCGCCATTCGACGGCCAACACCGCGGTTCCTGGTGTGTCCGTTGTGCCGTGCGTGTGATCATTGCTTGTACAGCCCTCGCGCAGTGTCCGGAGCAAGTATGGTGGGTCTGACACACCGGTGTCAATGTGTTCTTTTTTCCATTTCCAGGAGTGTAGTTATTTGTGTGTCGTAATTGAATCATTTACATTTCTGTATTGAATGTAAAATATTTTAGCCTTTTCTGATCTGCCAACGTGGATATTCGTGCTCTTTGGCAAGCCGTAATCGACAAATGTCGATATCATTATGAAGGACGCCTTTGACAGCTTTTTGTTACTGCTGATTTTAGCTGTCAAGTGTACATACGGAGTGGTTCAAATGGCTCTGATCACTATGGGACTCAACATCTTAGGTCATAAGTCCCCTAGAACTTAGAACTACGTAAACCTAACTAACCTAAGGACATCACACACACCCATGCCCGAGGCAGGATTCGAACCTGCGACCGTAGCAGCCCCGCGGTTCCGGACTGCAGCGCCAGAACCGCACGGCCACCGCGGCCGGCCCATACGGAGTGACTATAGCTTACACGTATTGTCATGTGTCCACGTAGATTTAGTGACATAACTTCATTCAAATGTAATACTGGATGTGGACTATATAAAATGTGACCTCAAGTGTAGAATAGAAACTTCAATTAGGTGCCATATCATCTGACGCTCATCCGCATGTAAGTAGGCTTACAGGCTTACGTCACGTCTGTAACAAGATTCTCATTGTGTTTTTGAAAAGTATGTACTGATGTAATAGTGTGCTCCACGTTGATATGTTTCATTTTAGGGGATTGATAATGACTTAAATGTCGTAATCGACCGATAACACAGCAAATAAAAGTAAAAAATAAAAACAAAAATAAAAACGAAATTTCAGGGTGGAATGTGACCCCGCACGGGTACAGAAAGATAAGCAACGAAGGGAAGGGGAAAGGAAGTAGCGTAACTGACTTAGAAAAGAAAAGACAAAGAAACATAACTGGGAAAGGAAATGAAGACATGCGCGGGAAAACAGGCTAAGCCTCAAATGCAAAAACTTAGAGATAAATATTGCCATCTTTTGCTGCGTACGGTTAACTATCAAAACTGACATTGGTCCAACCCCTAAATATCACGTTAGGATATCCTAATGTGATATTTAGGCGTGAAACCAATGGCAGTTTTGGTAGTTACTGTACCTATCAACAGATATGACCAGTGTCTGTTCTAATAGTTCCCACACCCGCAACAAATGACAAGGCTTATCTCTAAGCTTTTACATTTGAGGGTTTGCCCGTTTTTCCGTGCATGTCTTCAAATGTACACCTTGTTTCACTCATTTCTAGAGAGAAATTGCCACATTATTTAACTTCTTAGTGAAAAGCTGTGAGGCTGACAAAAATAAGACCTCCACCTTTTTGTTAAATGCATAAAGTGTTCGAGAGTGCAGGGCAGCTTTTTGCATAGGTGCAGCAGTGGAGAGGTGGTAGGTATTTGATCTGAGCTTTAAGGTACTTGTACCACGCACATACAGGAGCCGATGAAGTAGACATTGCGAATGGTAGTCACGTAGATTGTCTGGCCGCAATCATCCTAAGTGGATGTATGACACACTGAAATGGTAAGATAGACGTTCTAAGCGACATCTTGTGCAGTGTTGGATTATATCGCAATACTGAAAGTTCGTAATATCGCACAATTGCATAAGATTACGTTTCACATTCAGTGGAAACGTATCTTGAAATTCTGTCTTGAATCCACGGAAATGACAGCTATGTCTTAAAAGTTAATATCAGTCGAAAGCTTCACCAGCATAACAAGGATAAATTTACCAGAGCACGACAACAGGATTACATAAATTTTCAGGTGCTTCAAGTGACGGAGAAGGAATCTTTCCAGCAGGTGGCGGCGAGGGATACCAGCTGCACTTAAGAATAACATTGGAAGCCGTAAAAATTATTTCAGAGCGACAGTAGGGGAGGGATAAGGGGGAGAGTCTCTAGAATGGGCACATGTACGACACCAACAGCCTATATCAGGTCCACGACAATAATTTCCAACAGAAGCCTTCTTCCCTCCACTAAGCTTTGGAAAAACTGAATGATTGGAGCCAATGGGATGGCGAGGGCGATTCAACATTACTCCAAGCCAGGGACTGGCGGGGCGAAGGGGAAATTGATTAAAATTCGGATTCTGACACTCCCTGTATTTTACACCTGCTACCTTTAGAATTTCAAGGAGAGTATTCCAGTCAACACTGTTCAAACATTTCTCTAAGTCTACAAATTCTACAAACGTAGGTTTGCCTTTTCTTAACCTATCTTGTGAGACAAGTCGTAGGGTCAGTTTTGTCTCATGTGTACCTACATGTCTCAGGAATCCAAACTGATCTACCCTGATGTTGGCTTCTACCAGTTTCACCTTTCTTCTCTAAAGAATTCATGTTAGTATTTTGCAACCACGAATTATTAAACTGATAGTTCGTTGATTCTCACATCTGTCAGCACCTGCTTTCTTTGAAATTGGAAATTTTATATTCTTCTTGAAGTCTGAGGGTATTTGGCATGTCTCATACATCCTGCTCACCAGATGGAAGGTTTCCGTCATTGCTGGCTCTCCCAGGGCTATCAGTACTTCTGGTGGAATGACGTCTACTCCCAGGGCCTTATTTCGGCTTAGGTCTTTCAGTGCGCTGTCAAATTCTTCACACAATATCTTATCTCCTATGTCATCTTCATCTCCATCCTCTTCCATTTCTGTAATATTGCTCTCAGGTTCATCTCCCTTGTGTAGACCCTCTATGTACCCCTTCCACCTTTGAGCTTTCCCTTCTTTGCTTAGGACTGCTTTTCCAGCCGTTTTACACTTTCTATCAATCTCATCTCGGAGTCTTTCCTTCTCGTTCCATACGGTAAGTCTCTCCTGATCTGCGGTTCTGGGTGACTTTCCCAAAATCTACCCATTTTCCTAGACCTTTCCAGTCCTTTTCTTTCGCCCTTCTTCCTTTCCCTTCTGTCTGAAGGAGGAGCCACTGGCTACAAAAGTTTGCCAATCACAACATTTCTCTGTTATCTCAACTGATCTTTTCCGAGGTCGGCTGCTACAAGTTTATCCATTATTCTGTGAAAAATTATTGTTAATATTTTGCAACCATAACTTATTAAACTGATAGTCGGTAATATTCACACCTGTCAGCACCTGCTTTCTTTGGAATTGGAATTATTATGTTGTTCTTGAAGTCTGAGGGTATTTCGCCTACCTCATTCATGTTGTGCAGCAGATTGGAGAGTTTTTTCATGGCTGGCTCTTCCAAGGTTGTCATTAGTTCTGACGGAATGTCGCCTACTCCTGGGGCTTTGTTTCAAATTAGTTCTTTCAGTGTTCTGTCAAATTCTTCTCGCAGGATCATATCGTCCATCTCATCTTCATTCCCTTCTCCTTTTACTTCTATAACATTGCCTTCATGTTCGTGCCCATTGTATAAATCCACTATATACTACTTCCACTATTCACCTATCCAGCCGCGCTGTCTGGGGCGTCCTGTCACGGCTCGCCAAGCTCCTCCCATCGGAGAGTCACAACAGAGCAGACAGGAGTAGAAAATAGATAGAACAAGGCTATTCATAGCGTCAGGGGAGGGATAGCAGTACTCGCAGAAACCGCCCAAGTTAGCAGCCGAGCAGGGCTGAACAGAATTATCTGCATTGGCTCCGAACAGCAGACGGAATTCTAGCTGAGTAGCTGGCGACTCTAGCTCTTCGGGTCGACGGTGCGGGCCAGGTTGTTTTAATAGACGGAACGGTGTTACGTAGTCACCATCTCTGTGGAAAGACTTGCTATTCTGTGGATACAACCCACTTAGAGCAAATGTATTCTAGGCTGAGGATATTGTCTGAATTTGTAAAACACTCAGTGTTCGTCATTCAGTTCTGACTGCAGTCCTTACCTTTTGTTCTAAAGACATTTTAACAACGTTGTCAGGTAAAGACTCCCTCTCCCTCATTTAGGCCAACCACCTATTCCCCTTTCTCCCCGAACCCTCTTGCCCAATCCTACGCAATACTCACGTTTGGGGCGCGACAACGTCTGGAAATCATGATTCCTCCGTTCTAGGTAGACAATATTCTTTGCGAATACGATAAGTATTCCCAGTGTTGTATTTCTGTATTGTCGTTTCAACGTTTGTGATGTTAAGTGATTGACCTATTCGCTACAGAGGTAGTTCTTCGTTAAGAGGCACTAAAATGCAGTTGGGTTTTGGATTTTAATTTATAGAATCACTACCAGTTGTCCATTTACACACGGGGGAAAAGGAATCCCAGCACCAAGAAGGAGTTGTGCGACATAAACGAAGGATAGTAGACGCGTTTCTACACACCTCAAAAAAAGTTTTGCATCACCCCGGTTCCCAGAACTCCTGAAGACAGATACTGACTGTATTGACTGTAAATATTGTATCACAGACACAGTACCTTTGACTGTTTAGAGATGTCACTAAAACTTCCCAAAGATGTAAACAACCATGCATGAGCAGCGCCTATTAGACGGAGGGGGTCTGACAGCCGATCCGTTCCAGTCATTCCACCAGGAAGGAGGTAGATGGCTCGTGTTGTCTGTAGTTCAACCATGCCTAGACGGTCAATACCGCATTGTTACTTTGTGCCAGGAGGGGCTCTCAACAAGGGAAGTGTCCAGGCGTCTCGGAGTGAACCTAAGCGATGTTGTTCGGACATGGAGGAGATACAGAGAGACAGGAACTCTCGATGACATGGATCGCTCAGACCGCCCAAGGGCTACTACTGCAATGGATGATACCTTCCTACAGATTATGGCTCGGAGGAACCCTGACAGCAACGCCACCATTTTGAATAACGCTTTTCGTGCAGCCACAGTACGTCGTGTTACTACTCGAACTGTGCACAATAGGCTGCATGATGCGGTCCATCTTTGCAACCACGGCTCCAGACAACGCGGTACACATGGGCCCAATAGCATCCCTAATAGACCGCTCAGGATTGGCATCATGTTCTCTTCACCAAAGCGTGTCGCGAATCCCGTCAACCAGACTATCGTCGAAGACGTGTTTGCCAACAACCCGGTCAGGCTGAACGCCTTAAACACACTGTCCAGCGAGCGCAGCAAGGTGGGGGTTCCATGTTGTTTTGGGGTAGCATTAAGTGGGGCCGATGTACGCCGCTGGTGGTAATGGAAGGCGCCGTAACGGTTGTACGATAAGTGAATGCCATCCTTCAACCGATAGTACAACCATATCAGCAGAATATTGGCGAGGAATTCGCCTTCATGGAAGACAATTCGCCCCCCCCCCCCCCACCTTGTACTCACCTTGTGAATTACTTCCTTCAGGATAACGACATCGCTCGACTAGAGTGGCCAGCATGTTCTCCAGACATGAACCTTATCCAACACGCCTGGGATAGATTGAAAAGGGCTGTTTATGGACGACGTGACCCACCAACCACTCTGAGGAACCTACGCTGAGGAGTGGGATTATCTGGAGTAACAGTGCCTTGATGAACTTGTGTATAGCATGCCACGACGAATACAGTTATGCACAGTGTAAGAGGACGTGCTACTGGGTATGAGAGGTACCGGTGTCTACCACCACCTCGGAAGGTCTCGCTGTACGGTGGTACAACAAGCAATGTGTGGTTTTCATGAGCAATAAAAAAGGCGGAAATCATGTTTATGTTGATCCTTATTCTAATTTTCTGTACAGGTTCCAGAACGCTCGGGACGGAGGTGATGCAAAACTTTTTTTGATGAGTGTACATCTGAAAGATGATGTCTATTCAGATTTCTCACCAGTAGCATAATAGTGGCGCTAGTAGCTCCATTGTCAGGATGCAAATCAGGTTTGCTTTAAACACACACTCCAACAGTCATGAGCGTCAGATACCTTTGAGACGGACGTAATGTTCTGAGTTTAATCATGAATACCAATAAGGCGACAAAGACGCCCTTGTCAACAACTCACTGAGTTTGAACGGAGCCGTGTATTAGGGTTACGAGAAGCTGAATGTTTCTTCTGCGATACTACAGAAAGACTTGTCAGGAATGATGCCACTGTACACGCTTCCTGGTAGCGGTGGTCACAAGAATGGACGGTCGCAAGAAGACCGGGCTCCGGACGCCCAAGAGACACTATGTAGAAGGAAGACCATCGTGTTCGGCGTATGGCTCTGGCGCATCGGACTGCATCTACAGTAACAATTTCAGCAGCAGCTGGACCACAATGACACAACGAATTGTTACAAATTGGTTATTTCAGGAACATTCCGAGCCAGTCGTCCTGTAACTTGGAGTGCCCTGACCCTAAACCATCGCCATCTGAGACTTCAGTGGTACCAAACGAGAGCTCATTGGAGGACGGGATGGAGATCTGTTGTGTTTTGTGAAGGAAGTTGGTCCTCCCTTGGTAGGCTAGCCCAGTTGAGGGCTAGAAACCAACCTATCTGCGATCTAGACACACTGGACCTACATCTGGATTTATGGTCTGGGATGCAAATTCGTTTGACACCAAGCGCACTCTCGTGGCCAGCCCACGCTTCTTGACTATAAATTTGTATATTAGTCTTGTGATTCGACCCGTTGTGCTGGCATTCATGAACAGTATTCCAGGCCGGCCGCGGTGACCGTGCGGTTCTAGACGCTTCAGTCCGGACCCGCGTGACTGCTACGGTCGCAGGTTCGAATCCTGCATCGGGCATGGATGTGTGTGATGTCCTAAGGTTAGTTAGGTTTAAGTAGTTCTAAGTTCTAGGGGACTGATGACCTCAGATGTTAAGTCCCATAGTGCTCAGAGCCATTTGAACCATTTTTTGAACAGCATTCCATGGGATGTTTTCCAACAGGAGGAGGCTACACGGGTAGCAGGGGCTGTGTGGCGTGGACTGGGCGGTTTTTTTTAGCGTAGACAGTCTTGGTACAGATCAGAAGAGGCTCCTGTCTCAAAGGCTGCAGGACAAAGAAACGACGAGAATCGACCAAACAACAGTCGGTATTGTAGTTGTGTGTGCAAAAGTACCTGAGCTTCAGGCGCTGATAGAAAGCACTGAAGCTGTAGTCGTTATAGGAACAGAAAGCTGGCTAAAGCCGGAGATAAATTCTGCCGAAATTTTTACAGAGGCACAAACCGTGTTCAGAGAGGATAGCTTAACTAAAGTAGGTGGTGGTGTGTTTGTGTCTGTTGGTAGTAGTTTATCTTGTAGTGAAGTTGAAATAGTTAGTTCCTGCGAATTACTATGGGAAGAGGTTAACTTAAAAGCCGTACCAAAATAATAATTGGCTACTTCTACCGACCACCCCCCTCCCCCCCCCCCCCCCCCCACACCCACAACTCAGATGATATAATAGCAGAACGCTTCAAAGAAAACTTGAATCTCATTACAAATAAGTACCCAACTCATACAGTTATAATAGGTGCAGACTTCAATCTACCCTCTATTTGTTGGCGAAAATAGATGTTCAAAGCTGGTGGTAGACAGAAAATATCTTCCGAAATTGTACTAAATGCTTTCTATGATACTTACTTTGAACAATTAGTTCATGAACCCACACGAATTGTAAATGGTTACGAAAACACACTTGACCTCCTAGCCACAAATAATCCTAATCTAATAGAGAGCCTCATGACAGATACAGGAATTAGTGAACACAAGGTCATTGTAGCGAGGCGCAAAGCCATATCAACCAAAATCACTAAAAATAAACGAAAATTATATCTATTTAAAACAGCAGATACAAATTCACTTGATGCCTTTCTAAGAGAGATTCTCCATTCCTTCCAAGCTAATTATGTAAGTGTAGACCGGATATGGCTCAAATTTAAAGATACAGTATCGACAGCAATAGATAGATTCATACCGCACAAGTTAATAAGAGACGGGACTGATCCACCATGGTACACAAAATACGTTAGGACACTGTTGCAGAAGCAACGAAAAAAGTATGCCAAATTCAGAAGAACGCGAAATCCCCAAGACTGGCTAAGTTTCACAGAAGCTCTAAATTTAGTGCGGACGTCAATGCGAGATGCTTTTAATAGTTCCCACAATGAAATGTGGTCTCAAAATATGGTAGAAAACCCAAAAAGATTCTAGTCGTAGGCCTATGTAAAGTATAGCAGTGGCAAAAAACATTCAATACCTTCACAGCGCGATAGCGATGGAAATGTTACCGGAGTTACTAAATGCAGTTTTCCGTAATTCCTTCACAAAAGAAGACGAAGTAAATATTCCAGAATTCGAAACCAGAATAGCTGTTAGCATGAGTGACATAAAAGTAAATATCTTAGGTGCTGCGAAACAACTCAAATCACTTAAGAAAGTCTTCCGGTCCAGATGGTATACTAATCAGGTTCCTTTCAGAGTATACAGACACAATAGCGCCTTTCTTAGCAATCATATACAACCGCTCACTTGACGAAGGATCTGTTCCTAAAGACTGGAAAGTAGCACAGGTCGCACCAATATTCAAGAAAGGAAATAGAAGTAACCCACTGAATTACAGACTCATATCACTGACCTCAATTTGCAGTAGGATTTTGGAGCATATACTGTATTCGAACATTATGAATCACCTTGAAAAAAATTCCTTATTGATACATAAGCAACATGGATTCAGAAAGTATCGTTCCTGTGCAACACAGCTAGCTTTTTATTTCCTTGAAGTAATGAGTGCTGTCGACAAGGGATCTCAGATCGATTCCACATTCCTAGATTTCCAGAAGGCTTTTGATACCGTTCCTCACAAGAGACTATTAATCAAATTGCGTGCATGTGGAGTATCGTCTCAGATGTTAGACTGGATTCGTGATTTCCTTTCAGGGAGGTCACAATTCGTAGTGACAGACGGTAAATCATCGAGTTGAACGGAAGTGATATCTGGCGTTCCGCAAGGTAGTGTCATAGGCCCTCTGCTATTCCTGATTTATCTAAATGATCTAGGTATAATCTGAGCAGACCCCTTAGACTGTATGCAGATGTCGCTGTAATTTACCGTCTAGTAAAATCATCAGACGATCAATTCCAATTACAAAATGATCTAGAGAGAATTTCTGTATGGTGCGGAAAGCGGCAATTGGCACTAAACGAAGAAAGGTGCGAGGTCGTCCACATGGGTACTAAAAGAAATCTGATAAATTTTGGGTATGCGATAAACCGCACAAATCTAAGGGCTATCAATTCGACTAAATACCTAGGAATTACAATTACGAGCAACTTAAATTTCAAAGAAGACATAGGTAATATTGTGGGGAAGGCGAAGCAAAGACTGCGCTTTGTTGGCAGAACACTTAGAAGATGCGGCAGACCCACTAAAGAGACAGCCTACATTACACTTGTCCGTTCTCTGCTGGAATATTGCTGCGCGGTGTGGGATCCTTACCACGTGGGATTGACGGAGGACATCGGAAAAGTGCAAAGAAGAGCAGCCCGTTTCGTGTTATCGCGCAATAGGGGTGAGAGTGTCACTGACATGATACGCGAGTTGTGGTGGCAGTCACAAAGGCGGTTTTCTTTGCAGCGAGATCTATTCACGAAATTTCAATCACCAACTTTCTCCTCCGAATGCGAAAATATTTTGTTGACACCCACCTACGTAGGGAGAAATGATCATCATAATAAAATAAGAGAAATCAGAGCTCGAACGGAAAGATTTCAGTGTTCGTTTTTCCCACGCGCCATTCGAGAGTGGAATGGTAGAGAAGTAGTATGAAAATGGTTCGATGAACCCTCTGCCAGGCACTTAAGTGTGAATTGCAGAGTAACCATCTATCTGTAGATGTAGAACACTCGCCCACATACCACTGTTGTAACCCGACATGGTCTACAGAGCGTTGAGATGTTGCCTTGGCCTACTCGATCACCAGATCTGTCTCCAATGGAGCACATATGGAACCTTAACGGACAACAATTCCTGCCTCATCCACAGACATCATTAACCGTCCCAGTATTCATATACGTTTGCATGCTTGCATTCAAGATTCTAGCGATTACACCCGTTATTAATTAACATTTGCAATGGCTTGTCTCGCGCTTACGTTAACTTGTGATCTTGCAATGTTAATAATTTAAATATGTTACCTACTCCAATGTATTCCCGAAATTTCATTATTTACCCTTAATTTTTTTTTTTTTTTTTTTTTTTTTTTTTTTTTTGTCGCGATCTTTCTCCGTCAGTGTTTGCTGCTATTGCGCAGTGGAATCCTGTTTTCTAGCTCTTCTCTGTCTACACAATTTCACGGAATTTTTGAACGAACTAATCTGGTCACCAATTAATGAGTGACGATGTACAGTTACTGCGTTCAGCCGTTATATTCCCTGGATGTGGAAGAGTCAGATAGAAAGAAATCACTGTTCTCTTTCTAATTAAATAAACGGCGTAACAGCCTATTTTACTGGTCTACATAAGGCAGTTCTGAAAAATATTTATCTTATCAGTAGGAGTTCCTGTTGATAAAAACGTGGTTGCAGTATATACTTTAGGTGAAATAAGACTGCAATCTGACGCCAACATTCTCGAATCCGTAAACAGTTTGTAAACAGGGAGAAAGTAATTTTTATGACTGACTACCGACTGTCTAAATCTCCAGCTTAACCCTGAGCAATGCCTTAGAGAGCTAAACTGGAATTACTTGTGAACACAGAAATCAACAGAAAAGCAAAACAAAAAACATACGTGCACTGTCATCGAGAAGCTCTTGCGACAAGACAAGGAGTAAATTATGGTATTAAAATGGTGCAGTTACCTCAGGATGCGCTTCTCTTGCAACTCGGAATCCTTCGTTCTCTTTGTTACGCTGCATGGTGTCTATCCTCTTACAGTAACTTTTCACTCCGCTTTTCTTGCTTTGGAAAGAGACTTATAGCCGACAGCTACGGCAGCGCTTTGCCGTCTGCTTGGTGTAGGTGTGCTGTCTGTTGCTGGGATACCGCTCGTGGCTAAATAATGACCTCTTCCAGATACCAGAATTTCGCAAGGAGATTAAATAAAACACAGGGTTATTCAAAAAGACGGACACAGTTTCAGTTGGCTATACTTCCTGAACTGTATGTTTAATTTAATTCTGTAAATTAAATTTGATGACAAATATATTGAAGTTTACAGATGTTAAATATACCCTCCTCCGCCTGCACGGATAACATCAAGACAGTACCTGAATTTATCTCAGACCCGATGAGGAATGTTTTGTGTCAATGAGTTCACTGTAACTGCGATACATTTTCTTCGGTCATTCAAATCTGTGGAAGGAGACGGTATGTAAACTGTATCTTTCACAAACTCCCACAAGAAAAACTTGCACTGTAAGAGATCAAGAGATCTCGGTGGCCAGATGAGAAGTGCTAAGTCTTCATTCCCCACGCGACCTATCCGTCATTGAGCTGGAGATTCATTCAGGAAACATCGAACATTCAGGTGTTGATGGGATGGGGCTCGGTCCTGCTGGAAGGTGTGATGTCCTGAACATTCATTCATTTGAGGAACAAGCCACTTCTGCATAATTCTGAGATGCGTTACTCCATTGTCCGTCAAAAACGAAAGATTCATAAACCTTTGTCAACGACACGGCACAAAACACATTAACTTGGGGGCTGTCCTGGCTCGTGTGCCAATGTTAGTAGGGAATTTAGTAGCCGCCATATCCGAAGGTTGTGCCTGTTGGATTTCCAATTTTGGTGAAATGTAGCTTCGTCACCAGAAATTACACGAGGCAGAAACAATTCATCTTGTTTCAAGTTTCGGACCATCCGGTCACAAAATTCTATACGCTTTACCTTAGCATTTGCGAGAATAGCATGTGCCATTGGTTGATGGTAAGGTATGTAAACTAACGGGCGCTTCAATACACGCCAGACAGTTTTTTGCGGTAGTCCAAGTTCCCTACTCGTTTTACGGGTTGATTTCATCGGGCTACTGTTCAAAGCTCACTCAAATGTGCTTCAATTGCTCCTCTGATACACGCTGTCGCCCTGGTCGTTTACCGTCACACAGTGAGCCGGTTTCATCACATTGTTTATTCCAACGACCAGTGTTCTTCCTCGTTGGAAATTAAACATTAAACTTACGCCGAAATGCTCTCTTTTACTGTACTCATTATTGCAAACAATCTTGTGTAGCGCTGTGCGGGGTAGCCGCATGGTCTAGGGTGCCTTGTCACGGTCCACGCGGCTTCTCCCGTCGGAGGTTAGAGTCCTCCCTCGGGCATGGGAGTGTGTGTGTTGTCCATTGCGTAAGTTAGTTTAAGTTAGATTAAGTAGTGGGTAAGCTTAGGAACCTATGACATCAACAGTTTGGTCACATAAGACCTTACCACAAATTTCCAAAAAAAAATTTTCTTGTGTAGCATAATAGCCATCTCGCTTACAATTGACGCATTATGAGTGGTGTGGTCCTGAAGCGCGCTATTAGAATGAGAACTTTACATATCCCTTTTCAAATACAGAAAGGGTGATCAAAACGTCTCCGTTCGAAGGCCTCATTAACACCTTGCGTTCACTTCGGTGTTTATATACTCGGATCGGAGTTGTGCTAGGTTACATATAAGCTGCAGCAACCCATTCAAACAGAAACATTTTGACCGCCCCTTACACTTGACAGAGTTCAAGTACAATGTATCTTGCAGGAAATTTAGCCAACTGAAATTGTGTTCACCTTTTCGAATCACCGTGTACTTCGTATACTGTTGGTGAACTCAAGCAATTTTAGTTTAATCATGGTTTGCTATTTACAAATAATTATTTATGTAATAGAAACACTCTTGTTTCAGAATACTGTTTTTTGTGAAGTAGCTACGAGACTATAAACCCTACTCTTCCTTTTATTTATGAACTCGATCCACACGTTCAGTGTCACACGGCTTTGCATGCTCGACACTTGAAATCGATTACCAGATGAACAAATCCTAAGGGTCGGGAGTGTAAAAAAGTACATCGCATTTCCTGTGATCCAAAGAAATTTAGTCAGACAACAAAAGCTTGTTTGATCAGATACAAAGAATATAAAATGCTGTCAGAATAAAGAATTATAAATCATCAGTAGTCAACAACGTATATGAAACAAGTCACGTTTTAAACGGTGTAGAAAACGACTCGGAAATCCTTTCTTGAGAGAAAACTGGACTTACTGGAAGAATTAAAAGCCGTTCACGAGAAGAAATTCAACAAATTTCTTAATGCGAAAATGAATGCTAACAGAACGAGAGTTTTTTTATATAGCTTTTGGATTTATTTTAAGGTAGGTGAATAGCTACATGTATTTAGTTTTACATGGAAGTAACAGATAGAGGCTGGCTAAATAACGTTCAAGGGAATCATAAACACAAACTGATGAAACAAAGTGTTAGCTCGGGCTTAGCAGCTCGCAACTACCACGGGACGCCAGGAGAAGCGTCAAATGGACAGTTCTGGGTATCCAGAGTTGAAGACGCGGCCTGCTGCGCTGTTGTGGTGCATGATGTGGGTGATTTTATGTCAGAAGATGACTCTCAGCATACGTGTTAACTCTTTTATTTTATGAACTCCACAAACGAAGTGTCAGCAATATGATGATGAGAGCTTTGTTTCTTGAAAATTGTTCTTGAAATGTATCAGGTTCTTTTAAAATGGCTGCGTGCAAATAATTATTACTGATGAAGTATAACAACCGCTACCTCACATCCGAAAAATGTATAGGTACTATTAGAGTGCAGAATTGGTCTCTTCACGGATTCTCATGAGGCAGAAGAACAAACTGAAATCTGCGTCTTGAGGATCCGAGTAATGTTGTGGGCTGAACTAGAACACATACGCACCCTCAGTCAAAAAGTTGTAAAGACGGATCACTGGACACTGTAGGGAAGCAGACTCTACTTTCTTGTCCTATACAACTCTGGCAAGCACTTCTGATATCTAATAGCAACCATTTCAAAAGTAACTAGTAGAACCTCTAGTTGACGGTTTCACTTACCATCATGAATTACCGACCGATCATGTCATTGCTGTCGGGAAAGGCGATCAATATTATTTGGAGTCTGGAATTTTAAGAGACTGCAGTATTTGTAGCGCCAATGAACGTAATATCGCTGGAATACTGATTGAACCGAGAGCTGTAAAATGATTCAGAAAAAGTGGAATTTTGATAGCCAATTTGAAGAAGATTTCCGGCAGTTGTGTTCGTGTTATCTACCCTTCAGCTCTTCAGTCTATTTGTGTACCACAAACTGAAGATTTACCTTATCCATTACCCAAATCTTTGAATAGGATTGCTTTAATATCGTACTTGTTAATCGATGATATTAAGGTTGGAGATTTTCTGCCAGCGTCTGTACCATTTGTTCGAGGTTGCCTGCCGGTGGGGATGTAGCAAGGAGACCAGACTGAGGCGCATCCCCAGTGACTGTCTTTACACCACCTGCTGACACACAACGAGCACGAATTCAGAAAACATCGTTGTTGCAAAACACAATTGCCTTTTGATTCCCACGAAGAAGTGAATGGTATCGACAGGGAATCTCAAGTCGATTACATGTTTAAGGATATCCAGAAGACCTTCTGACACCATTCCTCACAAGGGGCTTCTAATCAGACTTTGAGAAATGCATACACTGATCAGCCAAACCATTACAACCACTGCCCACCGCGGCGGTGGATGCCTCCTGGCGTTGCAGGCACGTGATGCGGTAGCAAAAGTATGTAAGCGGAGAACACATGGATGGGGGATCACCCTATCGAAGATATGGGCTGCAAATCGGGAAATCCACTGAGGTAAGCGACTTTGATAAAGGACAGATTATTGTAAGACAGAGTCTGTGAGCGAGTATCTAGAAAACGGTGAAGCTCGTCGAATTTTCACGCGCTGCTGTCGTGAACGTCTACGAAAGAGATAGGATAGTGGAAACTGCCACTAGGCGCTAAATGGCTGAATGCCCACGACTCTATTTGAACAAGGGTTCGTAGGATTGTCTGCTCCGTAAAGTAGGATAAATGGTGATCTGTGGGATCTATGTCAAAAGAGCACAGTGCTGATGCATTCACAAGTGTTTCGGAGCACAAAGTTCATCGTACATTGTTTAACATGGAGCTCCACAGCAGAGCACCCATATGAGTTCACATGTTGGTCCAACGACATCGTCAGTTACGATTGTAATGGACAGGGAACCATCGGGATTTGACCGTAGATCAATGGACACGTGTCGGGTCTTCGGATGGAACACATTTTTGCTACGCTAGGTCGATGGTCGTCTGCACAAACGCCGTCATCGAGGTGAACGGGGGCTCGAAACATGCCTCGCTCCGCGGACGTCAGGCTGTTGGGAGCAGTATTATGCAGTATGAGACATTCTCCTGCGCTTACATGGGACCAGTGATAGTATTCGAAGACACGCTGATAGCTGCGAACCATCTGTATCCCTTCATGCTTGATGTTTTCGCAGATGGCGATACCATTCTTCAGCAGTATAATTGCCCGTTTCTCAGAGCCAAAACCGTGGTACCGTGGTCTGAGGAGCATTATAGTGAACTCACGTTGATGTCTCGACAACAAAGGAAGCCTCCTTGCTCGCTATCGGACACCATCACCTCGTACGCAAATCAGCGGCCCCTTATTGATGCGAATTGCGTGACCTATCGGTAGGCATCTACTGCCACATACATCCAAAAACCTACCAACAAACTGTCTGAACCCTAAATACGCAAAATTGGTGATTTATTTCGTTCCAAAGACGGGCAAACAATTTATTAAGCAGGTGGTCCTAATGTTTTGGCTCATCAGTGTATTTGACCCTGAGTTGCTTTCTTGAAAACTTGAAGCATCAACCAGTTTCGGTCTTAGACGATCGTCAAAGGACGTCTATTCAAAGGCAAAAACATAGATAAATGTAGTACACAGAACTATGTTAATAAGTTACAAGGTTAAAACAGTTCAAGTAAATAGATCTCTCAAGTGATTATTTGACAGTGGATACGTCTCGGATGCTACAATACGTAATTCCAGTCATCAGTTAACATGATAGTATCTACACACTACTATCAAAAAATGTGTGTGTGAATTCCTAAGGGACCAAACTGCTGAGGTCATCTGTCCCTAGTCTTAAACATTACTTAAACTAACTTATGCTAAGAACAACACATACAGCCATGCCCGAGGGAGGACTCGAACCTCCGGCGGGAGAGGCCGCGCAGTCGGTCACATGGCGTCTCAAACCGCGCCGCCACTCGGTGTGGCGTAAATACTATCATGGAACTCACTGAAGACCTGCTTAAAGACCCTCACTAAACCTTTTCGTCATGTGATACAAAGTACATCGATCTTGTGTTAACTTATGATTACGGGAGACTAGATTGTCTTTGACGAACTTCTTTGGTAGTTTCTCATGTAAGCAGAAAGTGGGAAACAAAGTTGCCGTTACAAACATAGAAAAACATACATCCCGCAGCAAGAAGATAAAAACTTCTGCAATATTCAAATCCTAAACGGTAGCATACTCATTCCATGATAATCCGTGAAGCGTATCATACTCATTGCATGATAATCCATGAGGTAAAACAGTTGCCTAGGTGCTGCTTTTGGATAGCGTCATTTTGCCATGCACAATACACTTTGACCACAACAGCAGTCGAACAGTTTTACAAACTTAGTCATTTCGGAAATACTTCCAGCAGTGGCCCAAAAGTCATTGATTAGCCACTCTTGGAAGTCAAACAAATCGCCTCGTTTTCGCATTACAACAACTGCAATTTTGTCTGTGTCCATCCCACCCCCGCCCGCACCCCCAGACATGTTTTATTTACCCTTCACTACAAGTACTGACATCTACTGTCTGTGAGTGGTTATTGCACGCTAACGCCTTAGCTACGCTGGGGTCGCATTAATATGACTGGATCGTGTAAAATCCTCCTCATGAACCATGGACCTCGCCGTTGGTGGGGAGGCTTGCGTACCTCAACGATACACATAGCGGTACCGTAGGTGCAACCACAACAGAGGGGTATCTGTTGAGAGGCCAGATAAACGTGTGGTTCCTGAAGAGGGGCAGCAGCCTTTTCAGTAGTTGCAGGGGCAACAGTCTGGATGATTGACTGGTCTGGCCCTGTAACACTAACCAAAACGGCCTTGCTGTTTTGGTACTGCGAATGGCTGAAAGCAAGGGGAAACTACAGCCGTAATTTTTCCCGAGGGCATGCAGCTTTGCTGTATGATTAAATGATGATGGCGTCCTCTTGGGTAAAATTTTCTCGAGGTAAAATAGTCCCCCAATTCGGATCTCTGCGCAAGGCTACTCAAGAGGACATCGTTATCAGGAGGAAGAAAACTGGCATTCTACAGATCACAGCGTGGAATGTCAGATCCCTTAACCGGGTAGGTAGGTTAGAAAATTTAAACAGGGAAATGGATAGGTTAAAGTTAGATACAGTGGGAATTAGTGAAGTTCGGTGGCAGGAGGAACAAGACTTTTGGTCAGGTGAATACAGGGTTATAAATACAAAAACAATAGGGGTAATGCAGGAGTAGG
Source organism: Schistocerca gregaria (assembly GCF_023897955.1). Classification (NCBI taxonomy): domain Eukaryota; kingdom Metazoa; phylum Arthropoda; class Insecta; order Orthoptera; family Acrididae; genus Schistocerca; species Schistocerca gregaria. The sequence goes on along the minus strand of NC_064926.1, from coordinate 305,280,758 downwards.
TTTAATAATGACAAGAAGAGAATAAAAGCTTTCAAAATGTGATGCTACAGAAGAATGCTGAAGATTAGATGGGTAGATCACATAACTAATGAGGAGGTATTGAGTAGAATTGGGGGAGAAGAGGAGTTTGTGGCACAACTTGACTAGAAGAAGGGATCGGTTGGTAGGACATATTCTGAGCCATCAAGGGATCACCAGTTTAGTACTGGAGGGCAGGGTGGAGGGTAAAAATGGTAGAGGGAGACCAAGAGATGAATACACTAAGCAGATTCAGAAGGATGTAGGCTGAAGTAGGTACTGGGAGATGAAGAGGCTTGCACAGGATAGAGTAGCATGGACCGCTGCATCAAACCAGTCTCAGGACTGAAGACCGCAACAACAACAACGTATAAAACTCAAGATTAAAAAGGAAACATACGGCTTGCAACAAGAAACAACTCGACATTTCCAGTTAACAATATGCACTGCACGAATTAACAATAGGCACTGAAGGAAACATAATGAGCTGTACTTATCTGAGACTCATTTATCTACACATTGAAATACCGAAATTGCAAGTACCTGCCTAACCACACCTACAACTCCTTAATCTTATCCTCTGTTATGCCTGCCTGGATATCTGCCTCCCCCCCCCCAAATTCTATATGTCCCTACAGATCCTCAAACACCATGCACTCTGCCTCACCTTCCATATACACCTCCCATCCCCCACTTGGATCCTCTACGACCTGTTCCCTTTCCCCCATCTGCTCCTTCTCCTCCAACATATCTGCGTCCTCTACACTTCCTGCTGACTTCATCAAAAAAAAATGTTCAAATCTGTGTGAAATCTTATGGGACTTAACTGCTAAGGTCATCAGTCCCTAAGCTTATACACTACTTAACCTAAATTATCCTAAGGACAAACACAAATACCCGTACCCAAGGGAGGACTCGAACCTCCACTGGGATCAGCCGCACAGTCCACGACTGCAGCGCCTTAGACCGCTCGGCTAATCCCCCACAGCCTGACTTCATCCCCCCCCCCCCCCCCCATTGCTGGTTGCTCCTCTCCTCTCCAACCCCCACCCACTGCTGTGCCTTTGCCATTGTGTCCTCCCTACCCTCCACCTCTGCATCCTCCATCTCCTTTCCCAAGGTGGCTTCTGTCAACTCCCCCTCCCAGATGATGCCCTATCTGTCTCCATTTGTCCCTCCTATCAACTCTGATCTTCACCTTCCCCTCCCTCCCTCTGTCCTTTTTCTGGGCTCCCTCTCCCCCCACCTACCCTCTCTTTGAGTCAATTCTCTCCCCTGAGTCCTTTTGTTTTCCCCTCTTCTACCTTCCCCACTCCTTCCCACATCTGCCCTGCCCCCGTTTTCTGTGTTCTCACCCTCCATCGGCTCCCCCCTTTTTTCTGTCGCTAGGTGGGTTTTTTAACTCTTGCAAACAGAAACCACACTGTTGGCATGTTTTTTAATTGTGCCTGTCTACTTACTGTGTGTTTTCATTTGCATCGTCAACCCCATGTTTTTACATTTAAACTTTTACATCTTTCTGCCATTTTATGGTTTTTTAAGAAGTCAGAATTTTATTGCCTGCTTTTTGTTTGTTATCTCCTCATTCTCTTTTTTAACTCCTCTGTAGGCTGTAGACAGAAATGCAGAAAAGGAAAAAAATTGTCTAAACATTAGAAAAAAGTGCCTGTCGGCCTTTAGCAGAGGTATCCGGTATTCAGTGTGTATCATAATTAATAGTGGTCGCTGACATGGATGAAAGTACAACACAATAGTTGCAAAAACGTTCCAGTAAACATGGTTTCACAAACAAGCCTTCTGCTAGGTGAATGTGAACTTTTTCTTACGAGTCGCCGTTGCTTTCAGCGTGAAATATTGACAAGTTAGTACAAATATACAATTTAAATTTTTCGTTTGAGATTGAGGTAATCGTTTGTCTGACAATGATGGAATGAAGCCAACTTGAATCAACAGTGTACGCTCTAGATTTCTTTAAGATTTGGCCATGTGTAGTATCAGTAATTCATGGACAAAAACGAAGCTATTCAGATAAATATGGTAAGAATCGAAATCAACCCCCTTAACTTCAAGTTATGGTTGGCACATCTCTAGGATGGAATTCGGACGCCACTGCAGCTACTGGAGGTCCACTTAGTGACGACAGGTGGCCTTTTCAGATTAATCATTTTCTGTGCTCCATTGAGCATATATTCGTTGGTGTGTACGGCTTGAAACGTCTGAAACCTGCAACAATCGTCTTAAGGGTTCGGGACGGGGGAGGGAGCGTTATCCTCTGCGGAATGTTTTCGTGACATTTCCTGGTTGATTTTGTCATTCTGGAAGGCACAAAGCCCCAGTACAAGTATAGGGACCATCACTACCCGTACATGCCGTTTGTTTTTTCCCTCGGCACGATGGCATCTGCCAGCAGGACACTACAACGCGTCACAAAGCTCGCAGTCCACGAGCGTGGTTCGTAGAGCGTCAGGATGAGATTACCGTACTCCCCTGGCCACCAAACCCCCCGGATTAAAACACGATCGAGAATGTGTGGGAACACCTCTGTCGGGCTGTTCATACTGCGGGCCCTCAACCGAGAAAATCAGCAGAGCTGGCCACACCACTGTAGTCGGCGTGGCTCTATATCCCTGTCGATGTCTTCCAGAACCTCTTTGACTTTCTTCCGCAGCTGTCCGCGCACCAAAAGTTGGTTATTCAGGCTTTTGACGGATGGTCACATTAATGTGACTGGACAATGTATATATTTGCAATATGTATGGCAATATTTCATACTGAAATCAGTGACGTTTCCTAAACATACACTCGTAATTATCTCGCAAACGGCTGATCTACGGATCCACGTTCTATGGAACGTCTTTTTTTTCTTTCTCTTGTGCCTTTGTCCTGCAGGTACGCAGGGTCAGCAAGGTTAATCGGATTTGGCAAAGGTAGATTAAGGGGTGGCCGAATGCCCTTCCTGCCGCCACCCCGTACCCCCCAGGACAGAATTAGTGTACCCCAACTGTCTGCGACTAGTGTAATCCATGGAATAATGCGAAAGTGTTCAGATGTCTGCGAGCCATGTAACTGAGGCGGGACGTGGGGATCAGCCCGGTATTCACCTGGGGGGATGTGGAAATCCGCCTACAAACCACATCCAGGTTGGCGGGCACACCGACTGTCGCCGTTAATCCGCCGAGCGGATTCGACCCGGGGCGGGCGCGCCACGAAGCAGCGCGTTAGCGCTCTCGGCTGACTTCGCGGGTGTTCTATGGAACATCTATGAATCCATCATCATATAACTGCACCTGCCTTAGATTTTGCTGTTACGTAGGGACTTCAGAAAGCAAGTAACGCATGTCGTCCCACGCTAGTCAGAACCGAATACATGATCGGGATTTCCTGTAGAGGCAGTTCTATTGTGGTACGGATAACAGGTGCATCACAATGTATATCTGAAATTGTGCGACAACTGGAAACGTACTCCAAAGTTGAAGCAAGCGAGACGGTAAGATTCTTATGGACATAACGCATAAATCACACACATTTGCAACCTGAAATTCTGGCGATATATCAACCAAATACAATGTCGCGTTCAGCCATAATGAAATAGTGCGAAAAATTTCATCGAGGCAGCGCAGATGGGAGTGATGTGTGCGGGAAGCCCAGATCACGCACCGTTCCATTTCCATCTTCACGGAAAATTGAGAGAACGTCTATTGGAAATGACATTTCCTAACTATGCGAACGTTCACATAGCGGTTCTGAAAAGGCTGCGTGACCAAGGAGCGGATTTATACCGTCGAAGAATTCAACTATTGGTAGACAGTTCCTACCGTTGTTTACAGAGACTACATTCAGAAAAAGTGTAATGTCTCGCCTCACTTTGATATGTAGAGCAACGTTCAATAAATAATAATGTAAAACATGTTTTTTGAAGTCCCTTCGCAATTACGACGCATCCTGTATAATGAAATACTTATCACCTGACATTTTATTCTAGGGTATTCTATTCCTTAGCGCTTTCTTTGGTTGTTGGTAATGTTCAAATGTTCAAATTTGTGTGAAATATTACGGGACTTAACTGCTAAGGTCATCAGTCCCTAAGCGTACACACTACTTAACCTAAATTATCCTAAGGACAAACACACACACTCTTGCCCGAGGGAGGACTCGTACCTCTGCCGGGACCAGCCGCACAGTCCATGACTGTAGCGCCCTGACCGCTAGGATAATCCCGCTCGCCTTTTGGTAATACATCCCTCCCTTCAAACCTGCCAGTGTGTCATATTTTCCTCTATTAATGCTTCTTTTTCCCTAAATTTGTCTTTCAATAATAATTTTCTGTAGACAGTTTTTCTTTAGAATGTATCCAGCCTCCATTGCCTTATTCAAGAAGCACGCTCGTTCCCTCCGCCACGTCTAAAGCCGTCGGCACATGGGCCGTGCTTTCGAATGTCAACGCTGAGTGTGCCAAGTTTAAAATCCTGCTGAACGCTCACAAACGATGCGAGTTGTGCATACGGTGAGTGTACCTCAACGCGGTATAAACAATCGCAGAGCAGTACGGCAGCAGTTGTCGGCTGTATCTGGCTCGCACATCACATTGTTGACAAAATGGACGGCCGTGTGAGTGTGGCAGTTCGGTCGGGGACTCAGGTGGAGCCAGGTCCGCACAGTGCGGGAATACGCCGGGACCGCTGGCGGCACGCTCGGACTGCCGGATGGAAGGCCTGTAATCAGCAGGGTGCACGACCTCATCATAAACCGGATCCAGCAAGCTTTAAGATGAGTGCATTTCAATCCAGGTAGAGCGGAGTCAGTCACCCTTGTGGGCTCCATAGTACATATGTGATGTTGTGACAGATTATCATTGCGCCATCGTGTGCAGTTTGGTGGATCTGTGTACCGCTTAGTACTTGAAGACCCTACTGGGTTAAAAGCACTTGGCTCAGTGATTAGACGGTGTGGCTACACAACTGTGAATTAATAAAGCAGTGAAGAGATTTGTTTGGTTCTGCCAACCTTCTTCAGAGTTGTCACAGTGAGTTCAGTGTGCGTTTCTGTGCCTAATGAATTTGATGCCACTCTTTTGGTAGTTGGTTTTGGCTCGCTTTGCGATTGTTTCCAAATGTCGTATTGCTGCTGATTCTGGTTGGTTCCATTTCGTTTCGCCTCGCATGCAGCTAGAGTGGGGTTTTAGTTACTGTTAGTTGTCTAGTGTTCTGTACTGTGAATTGTTTGTTCAGATTTTCGGTTTTGTGAAATCGGACGGAAACCTAGTAGTTGTTCCTTTCTCGTTGCTGGTTCTCTAAACACAGGATTGTGGGGACATAGTCCACACCACCGGTTACGGCCTTGAAGAATTGTTCCATCGTTGCATTTGGTTTATCGAACGTCAGGTACCTTCAGCAAGATTATCATTAGTCATTCATTAGACTGCCACTAGTTTGAGTTACCATCTTGTGAAGTGAATGCAACACTTGGCTGCCTATCTCATCTCCCAAAAATGGTTCAAATGGCTCTGAGCACTATGGGACTTAACATCTGAGGTCACCAGTCCCCTAGAACTTAGAACTACTTAATCCTAACTAACCTAAGGACATCACACACATCCATGCCCGACACAGGATTCGAACCTGCGACCGTAGCAGTCGCGCGGTTCCAGACTGTAGCGCCTAGAACCGCTCGGCCATATCGGCCAGCGATCTCATCGCTCGCGAAAGTGTTTGTTGCCCGACCTTCTCAGAGGTCGATTCCTGGTGCACCGTCTGGATCAATTGCTTGTTTTTTTTTAAATTAACTTTTACTATTCTATTTCCTGTTTTACAGCAGGTTTCAATTTTTTTATATTATTGCAGTTCCTGGCGTGTAAGGCTTTCAGCCGTGATTGTGGTCATTTGCTTTAAAATCCTATTTGGTATTTGTATTTTAGCAGTAAGCCTTAAAACTTTATTTACTGCCGTTCCTGGAGACTGATGCCTTCTGTGGTGTTTGTGGCGACTTGCTTTGAATATTTCAATACCTGTAATTTATAAGTTGCAGCGAACTTTAAACAATTCTTAATTTATTGACATTCCTGGCGGGTAAAGCCTTCTGCCCACATCAGAGTGGCTTGCTTTTAAAACATTATCTATTGTATCTGAATTTAATGGTGATTTGCTAAATTGTAACTCACGGAAAACACTATTATTTTGCTTGTTCATTCCTTCATTGATAATGTGTGGTATTTTTCTTAATTTATTGTAGAGTCGGGAATAAATGTGTGTAACTGTAAAAGGCAACCAATAGTAACTGATTACAGCCCCGTCCACAATAGTAGCCGAATCCTGCCTTCCCTTGACTCTCAGGTAAACAATCGCAGAGCGCTCCAGCAACAGTTGTCGGCTGTATCTGGCTCGCAAGTCACATTGTTTACAAAATGGACGGGCATAAGACCCCCTACGTTAGCTGCACTAAAACGCATATTTCCTCCCTTGTCCATGTAATGATCACTTTATTCTCTCTCTAGTAAAACCTCAACATCCACGAACCTATTTTAAGACAAAAAGGGAAGTAACAAGTCCAGTCCGTAAGGACAGCGGCTTATAAAAGTGCCATTACAGATAGTGTGATTCAAATTTACAATAGTTCTCCAAATAAGATAAATATAATAATAATAATGAGCGTATGGCACTGGTGGCCGGGAGACCCCTCACGGGGCGTTTCGGCCGGCGCTCCAATAGTTCTTTAACGCCACTACGGCGACTTGCGAGTGAATGAGGATGATATGATGATGAAAGACACACAACACCCAGTCATCTCGAGGCAGAGAAAACCCTTGACCCCGCAGGGAATCGAAACCGCGACCCCATGCGCGGGAAGCGAGAACGCTACTGCAAAACAACGAGCCGCGGACAAATAAATATTATTTCCTCATTTTCACTTTCTAATAAAACTCTAAGGTCATTCTTACTTCTACACTGTTCCTATTCAGTAGCAGAATTTTTACAACATGTCAATTCCAAAAATGTCAACGGCCTTGCCGCAGTGGATGCACCGGTTCCCGTCAGATCACCGAAGTTAAGCGGTGTTGGGCGTGACCGGCACTTGGATGGGTGGCCTGGCCATCCTGGCCGCCATGAGCTGTTCCCATTTTTCGGGTTGCAGTCAGCCTCGTGATGCCAATTGAGGAGCTCCTCCACCGAATAGTAACGGCTCCGGTCACAGTAAACCATCATAACGAGCGGGAGAGCGGTATGCTCACCACACGCCCCTCCTATCCTAATCCTCAGCTGAGGATGATACAGCGGTCGGATGGGCTTGGTAGGCCACTCGTGGCCTGACGACGGACTGCAGCTATAAATACAAAACATGATACAAGAAAGTACTAAAACTCTTACTGCAAGGCAGGCCGATGTGGTCAAGCGGTTCTAGGCGCTTCAGTTTGGAACCGCGCGACCGCTACGGTAGCAGGTTCGAATCCTGCCTCGGGCATGGATGTGTGTAATGTCCTTAGGTTAGTTAGGTTTAAGTTGTTCTAAGTTCCAGGGGACTGATGACCTCAGATGTTAAGTCGCATAATGCTCAGAGCCATTTGAACCATCTTACTGTAGGTAGTGCAAGCTGGCAATCGAACAAACTCGCTCCTCAGAAAGAGCACACTTACATTTGCATAAAATCGGTTATTATAGAATCAAACTAATAAGAAAGGATCATAACCCATTAGAAAACGTGAAGGCTAGTAAGAAATCAATGTCTGGATCCAGTGGAACGCAAACCAACAACACATCAGTTGTGACCTTACAGTTCTAAATCTCTACTCATTTCGCTATACTGATCATGAATGAGTTATGACCATACTTTACACCTTGCTACACCTGGAAAGCTTTAATCGTAGCAGCGCGGCCTGAGGCGTCTTGCCACGTTCCGCGCGGCTCCCCCATCGGAGGTTCGAGTCCTCCCTCGGGCATGGTAGTGTGTGTCGTCCTTAGTGTAAGGTAGTTTAACTTAAATTAAGTACTGTGTAAGCTTAGGGACCGATGACCTCACCAGCTTGGTCCCATAAGACCTTACCACAAATTTTCTTTAATCGAAGATATGTTATTAACTGACGTGTAATTATTACAAATTTTTCCAAGAACAATGCGTTTTTGATGGATGGTCAACGTGCTGTTAGCTTGAAACGGCATACTTTCGTCATACGCAAGTTACAACGGTTTTTTAACTTCCACTATGACGTTTCGTGTCATTTTATTACAACAAATCGTACATTCAACGACGGGTTGTCGAGAGAGCCTCAATTTCCTGATGCTTATAAACGGCTTAGATACATATAGGCTTCAACTCCGTACTGCGGAGAGATACTGTTATGTGACGTACGTGACCTCCTTCCATCTCACTGGACTACGTTCAAACGTACTTTCAAGTTATCTCACCCGCTAAGAATTGCTCTGCTGATTGCTGAACGCTCGGATGCGCAGTCCGTGTGCCGAGGGACTATACCCGATGATATTCCGCTGCCGCTACCTGCGCACAGCGCCCTACCTGTTGAGCGCGCCTCCCGGCTCCACTGCGGGCCATTGCGTCATGTCGGCGAGTCTGGACCTGCAGGATACGGAATCGCCCACTCCCCGCTCGGCCTCCACATTGCTGCAGATTCTTTTACTCTCAAGTGAACGCATCGGTGTAGAAAATTCACCATTCGTACTCAAGAAAGGCTATTTCATCATGTACGTTTGCTGCAGTACACCTCCTAACCTCCCGTTGGCTATTACAAACACAAGCAGAACTAGTCATGTCAGTGCATTTGCAACTGGTTGGCAGAGGTGTCATCCGATGCCTAAATCCACTAACCGAGAAATTACACTACTGGCCATTAAAATTGCTACACCAAGAAGAAATGCAGATGGTAAACGGGTATTCATCGGACAAATATATTATACTAGAGCTGACATGTGATTGCATTTTCACGCAATTTGGGTGCATAGATCCTGAGAAATCAGTACCCAGAACAACCACCTCTGGCCGTAATAACGGCCTTGATACGCCTGGGCATTAAGTCAAACAGAGTTTGGATGGTGTGTACAGGTACAGTTGCCCATGCAGCTTCGACACGATACCACAGTTCATCAAGAGTAGAGACTGGCGTATTGTGACGAGCCACTTGCTCGGCCACCATTGGCCAGACGTTTCCAGTTGGTGAAAGATCTGCAGAATGTGCTGGCCACGGCAGCAGTCGAACATTGTCTGTATCCAGAAAGGCCCATACAGGACCTGGAACATGCGGTCGTGCATCATCCTGCTCTAATGTAGGGTTTCGCAGGGCTCGAATGAAGGGTAGAGCCACGGGTCGTAACAGATCTGAAATGTAACATCTACCGTTCAAAGTGCCGTCAATGCGAACAAGAGGTGACCGAGACGTGTAACCAATGACACCCCATACCGTCAAGCCGGGTGATACGCCAGTATGGCGATGACGAATACACGCTTCCAATGTGAGTTCACCGCGATGTCGCCAAACACGGATGCTACCATCATGATGCTGTAAACAGATCATGGATTCATACGAAAAAATGACGTTTTGCCATTCGAGCACCCAGGTACGTCGTTGAGAACACCATCCGAGGCGCTCCTGTCTGTGATACAGCGTCAATGGTAACCGCAGCCATGGTCTCCCAGCTGATAGTCCATGCTGCTGCAAACGGCGTCGAACTGTTCGTGCAGATGGTTGTTGTCTTGCAAACGCCCCCATCTGTTGACTCAGGGATCGAGACGTGGCTGCACGATCCGTTACAGCCATGCCTGTAATCTCGACTGCTAGTGATACGAGACCGTCGGGATCGAGCACGGCGTTCCGTATTACCGTCCTGAACCCGCCCATTCCATATTCTGCTAACAGTCATTGGATCTCGACCAACGCGAGCAGCAATGTCGCGATACGATAAACCGCCATCGCGATAGGTTACAATCCGACCTTTATCAATGACGGAAACGTGATGGTACGCATTTCTTCTCCTTACACGAGGCATCACAATAACGTTTCACCAGGCAACGCCGGTCAACTGCTGTTTGTGTATGAGAAATTGGTTGGAAAGTTTCCTCACGTCAGCACGTTGTAGGTGTCGCCACCGGCGCCAACCTTGTGTGAATGCTCTGAAAAGTTTATCATTTGCATAACATAGTATTTTCTTCCTGTCGGTTAAATTTTGCGCCTGTAGCACGTCATCTTCGTGGTGTAGCAATTTTAATGGCCAGTAGTGTATGTAAACATATTTATTTAGTTATTTTTCACCTATTATAATTTTTTTCTTTTATTTTTCATATAATTTCAAACCATTATTTTTCGATGAATTTTTAGCTATCATTTATTTTCTAATAAGATGCTTTTGTTTTCTACGAATTGTGTTGCTGTTAGAAATCCCGTTAATGTTATTGGTGACGAAAGAAGTGAATGGGAAACGTGACTGCAGATACTCAATTTTTCTAAGGAAATATAAAAGCAACAGGACGAGCAACAAACGAAAATACGATGAAAGCGCTTTTGTTGTAGAAGACAAAAGAAACAACTGATAAAGAACACGGTGCTACAGTGACCATTCATCCAGAGTGCGGCAACACAGATCGTGATGAAATACTGGGTGGCTTTCAATACACAGGGCTTATGGAAGACACCGTATGAACAAGTATATTCCAGAAAGAGTTATTCACTCTGCTTCCAGGCAGTTTAAAACTGTGTACCTTATCGGGGATTGAACCTGGGACCTTTGCCCTTCGCGATCAAGTGCATTTGCCTGCTAAAGGTAAAGTTCAGTGTTCGACTCCATATTGGGCACAAAGTTTTATTCTGGCACGAAGGTTCTTAAGAAGAATATTGTTTACGTACTGTTTCTGTGTGGTGGTATTCAGTATTCAGTAATGTATAGCGCTTTCGGAAGAGGGTTTGCTGGTTTAGTGCACATGTTTTAGCGTTTTTGTATTTTTTTCAATCTGCCGTAAAGTATGCTCCACCCATGTATTTAGGTGCGATTAGTTAAAGGTTAATCTCGCTGTGAACTCTGGCGCTAGAAACTTGCTTTGCTTTGCAGTCTCGTTTTACAAGGGAATATTACAAAAAGGGAAGAGCATGTAGGTGAACATGAAACGGGAGATTTTATACTGAGAAGAATCTGACACAGCAGTGATTTATCTACGTTGAAGGAGGGTACTGGTTTTAGATGTAATTCTCTCAGAATTACTCACACCCTTGGGAGACACAGCCATGACAAAACTATTCCTCCTGGTTTGTAAAATGTATCATACAGACGAAACACTCTCAATCCTTAAGAATTCCACTTCCAAAGAAAACAGGTGCTGACAAGAGTGAATACTACCAGACCATCGTCGCTGAATACTGAAACGAATCATTTGCTGAAGAACAGAAAAACTGGTAGAAAACTACCCTCGGGGAGATTAGTTTGAGTTCCAGAGAAATGCAGCAACACGCAAGGCAATAATGAATCTACGCAATTTTTTTACACGATAAGTCGGTGAACAGCAAACTTACGTTTATCACATTTGTAGATTTAGAGTAAGTTTTGATAATTTTGACTGGCATACATTCATTAAAATTTTTAACGTAACAGGGATAAAACAGACGAACCGAAAGGCTATAACCAACTTGTGCAGAAAGCAAACTGCAGTTAAAAGAGCCAAAAGTCATGGAAGTGAAGCAACAGTTAAGAAGCGAGTGAGACAGGGTTATAACTTATACCCGATGATAGTCTGTGCATTCAACAAGCTCTGACGGAATGGGCTTACTGACCTCCAAATCTTTTAATCTCGGTGCACTCACGGTCAACGTTATTGCGACACTTTACTCCTCCCTCATGTGCGTCGTTTCAGGCATGCATTCTGCCTGACTTCATTTTTAAGATGACAATGCGCAACCCCATCGAACAGCGTTATCAACAGCGCTGGTGGAGGAATGGAATGCTGTACCACAACAGCACGTTACCAATCTTGTGGCCAGCATGTTGTAGAGCATGCACACAGGTCCATGATGATCATATACCCTATTAACAACCGTGACCCGCCCATTATGATGTTCCAATGGACCATAATGAATCTCGGCGACTTCATTGCCGTTATTGTGTTTGAACAAAAGTGTCATTGCTGTAAGTCTCATCGCGTATTTATTTCAGTTACCTAATGTGCTACACTGTAGCATTTGTTCCTATGTACAGTCCATGTTTCATCGAAGTATGTCACTCGGCATTAATACATCATGCGAAAGTTACTTTCCTCCTTAAGTGTACTATGATGAACTGCTTAACAGCGTGTTTTCCACCTTTGGTACCCAATACAGCAATGGTTCAGGATGACGTGGATTCAACAAGTCTTTGGTATGTTTCCGGAGTTACGTAGCACCAAACGTCTACCCGCAGATCACGTAACTCACTTAAAGCAGGGCTCGGTGGTTTTCTGGCGCCATATAGTGTCCCAGACGTGTTCCTTTAGATTACGATTAGACGATTTCAATAGCCACGACATCAACGGGAAATCACTATCTTATTTGTCTAACCACTGCAGTACAATTCTCGCCTTGTGATACAGATAGGCACTCTACTGGAAGATGCCTTCGCCGTCGGGGAGGATATCAGACATGAAGGGATACAGACGGTGTGCAACAACATTTTTGTACGCCTCAGCTGTCGTGGCGCCTTCAGTTACTACCACATGTACCATGAAAGTTGAGAGGAATGCTCCCAAATAAAGCTTATGATCAGAACAGCCTGCGTCCGGGGCGTGGCGTGGCGTATGTTTCTAGCAGCCGTTCGTCTAAGTGGTGCCATATCCGGACGCAACCATCGACCTGGAGCAATAAGAAACATGGTTCATCCGATCAGGCGAGACGTTTCCATTGTTGTACGATCCAATGTCGACATCTCTTTCCTCTGCAACCTTAATTGATGATGTTGTGACAACACGAGAACACCTAGGTGTCGTCTGCTTCGAAACTGTAAGTTCAAAAACATGAGCTCAACGATGTGTACAGGAACGCTTGTGCCTACATCAACATCGTACTTTCTTGTCAGAGCTGCAACCGACGGTCGCCTATTCCACATTCATGTTCATAAATTAAGGATAATTGAAGAACGTGGTGCCACACAACGTGGCACTACACAAAACAGACGCTAATAGCATATGCACATAGGGAACACACACGACACGGATCTGTAAGTCCACAGTATTGGTGATAAGTTGAGAAAACCACCCGAAACACATGTGCTACAAAACGCGTATGTACCACGACATGAGATATGATCACCATGCAAACGTACACAGGCTGCACAACGGGTTGGCGTACTCTAGATCAGGTTGTCGAGCAGCTGTTAGGGTATAGCCTCCCATTCTTGCACCAGCGCCTGTCGGATCTCCTGAAGTGTCGTAGGGGTGTGAAGACGTGCAGCGATACGCCGACCGAGAGCATCTGAGACGTTCTTGATGGGTTTTAGGTCTGGAGAACAGGCAGGCCACTCCATTCGCCTGATATCTTCTGTTCCGTGGTACTCCTCCACGATGGCAACTTGGTGGGGCCTTGCGTTGTCATCCATCAGGAGAAACGTGGGACCCACTGCAGCACTGAAAAGGCGTACATACTGGTGCAAAATGACGTCCCGATACACTTGACCTGTCACAGTTCCTCTGTCAAAAACATGCAGGCGTGTACGTGCACCAATCATAATCCCACCCCACAGCATCAAACCATGACCTCCGTACAGGTCCCTTTCAAAGACATTAAGGGGTTGGTATCTGGTTCCTGGTTCACGCCAGATGAAAACCCGGCGAGAATTACTCTTCAGACTATACCCGGACTCGTCCGTGACCATACCATGGGTCCACTGTTCCGATGACCATGTACTGTGTTCTTGACACCAGGCTTTACGGGCTCTCCTGTGACCAGAGGTCAGTGGAATGAAGCTTGCAGGTCTCCGGGCGAATAAATCATGTCTGTTCAGTCGTCTGTAGACTGCGTGGCTGGAGACAACTGTTCCAGTGGTTGTGGTAAGGTCCCGAGAAGGCTACCCGCAGTACTCTGTGGCCATCTGCGGGCACTGACAGTGAGATAGCGGTCTTCTTGTGGTACACTGTGGACGTCCCGTACTGTAGCTCCTGGACACGTTTCTTGTCTGCTGGAATCGTTGCTATAATCCTGAGATCGCACTTTGTGGCACACAGAGGCCCCGTGCTACGACCTGCTTTGTTTGACCAACCACCAGTCGCCCTAGTGTTCTACCCCTCATAAAGTCATCAATACGTGTTCTTTGAGCCATTTTCAACACACAGACACCATTAGCACGTCTGAAAACGTCTGCACACTTACTCGCTGCACCTACTTCGACATGCACCAACATACATCTGCGTATGTGGGCTGGTGCCAGCCCCACCGTGCGACGACCGCTGGTCAATTGCACCGCATGGTCATACCCCGAGGTAATTTAAACCCGCAAACCGCCCACCATAGCGTTGTTTCACCATGTATCAGCATTATCCTTAATTTATGAGTATGAGTGTACTTTACGGTGAGGGCAAGCCTCCGGCGACCACGTTCCGTAATCAATAGTGATCGTCCGACACATTGTCAGCACTCGTAGATACTCCATTTTTCAACAATTTTCCATACATGCTCACGACAGTATCATACGAAGAAGCGACCAGCTTCGCTGTTTATGAGATGCTGTATTCTAGACTCTGGAGCGTAACAGTCTGCTTGTCAAAGCGTCTTTTATCTGCGGATTTCACCACCGCGATCTGTATCGTGGCTAGATTGATACATCACTCGTCACTGCTCTGCTTATATACTTTCCCCATCGCGTGTGTGCCACCAACGTCACCAGGCCGCGTTCATTCTCGTAGTATGCTGTGGTCATAATGCTTTGGCTCCTCATCGTAAGTCATTCACACACAATTCCGCTCAACTCAAAACTTTAATCTACCACTACCTCTCCTCTACTGCCTAAACTCTATAGAGGCTGTCCTAAGTATCTTGGTGGGTTAGAAAGGAGATGACGGAGAATGTCTGACTCACTGCCTTAGTCTTTAAAGGAGTGTAAACTGTAGTGAAATTTCTTTACTGATTGAAATTGTATATCAAACCAAAACTTCATCCAGAATTGTTGTTTTCACAGTTAAGACTCTTACCAGCTGAGCTCCCCAATCACAACTCCCGCATGTCCAACCTGCCAGTACTTTTCTGCTCTGTCCAAAAACACGTCCAGGACTGGACTATAACTAAAAGCAAGTATCTCTCTTACTCACGGATGCAGAAAGAAAGATTCACTCTGAATAGCACGTTGTATTTCAGAGATTCCGTGGTGCTGAACCTCAAGCATCAAGATAGAATTTCAACAGCAAGATTCCACGAACTTCTCTGTTTCATAAATAAACCCTCTCTGTCTTAAGATAACAATCTTTTCTTTCTGCAGCCTTTAAGCAAACTGGGAGACTCGTAATTGTACAGCTTGCCGTACAGCGTATGCGGCTACAGCTAATTTTAATTTTTATTTGACAGATGCTGTACACGAGGTTCATTGGCTAGAGGTAGATGCGCATAAGAGAAATTGTATTTGAGAGTCTCTTACCCGCATTTGCAACTTCTTTTATTAAACTTCAGCAAACCACCTTAAACAGTCATGTATGAAGGAGGTCCGAGTGTAGATATGAGCTCGGCCCGAATTTCCTTCTGAAGTCGGGCCTCGTATTTTACATTTCGTTGGCTAAGAACATGGAGACCGACCATGACCACATTTCAATGAACAGAGCCTGTCATATTCTTGAGACCTTCCATAATTTCAGTTTTCTGCCGTAATTACCGATACAGGTTTTTCTGTGGAACATTTCAGCAACATTCAGGCGTCACATGAAGTCGTTACAAGCTGTCGCTATATACTACATACTTTCCAATGTTTATAAGGTCTTTCGATCCTCAAATGTAAGTTAATTCTCTGTAATATTAAATCATGTTGAAGTGGTGTACTCCTCAACTTAATAAAGATTGCAGTGTGTAAGGCGGCCGGAGTGGCCGAGCGGTTCTAGGCGCTACAGTTTGGAACCGCGTGACCGCTACGGTCGCAGGTTCGAATCCTGCCTCGGGCATGGATGTGTGTGGTGTCCTTTGGTTAGTTAGGTTTAAGTAGTTCCAAGTTATAGGGGACTGATGAACAAAGAAGTTAAGTCCTATAGTGCTCAGAGCCATTTAAACCATATTTTTGCAATGTGTAAAATGTACGTTGATTTATTCACTGATTATTTATGTCCTATGTGAAAAACAAACAGGAGTAAGTACATGGAGCGAAGATTCCAAGCGGTGGAGCGTCTGAGATTAACCACCGTGTCAGTTTGTAGTTGCTTTCGTTAAGCGCGCTAGTAGTAACTGCCGTGGTTGTTCTCGTCTTCTGCCTGAAGCTTGGTTTGATGCAGCTCCCCAAGTTAGTTTATCCTGTGGAAGCATCTCCATCTCCGAATATGCAACGCAAGCTACATCCTTTTAAATCTGCTTACTACACACTTCTCTTGGTCTCCCTCTGCAGTTTTTATCCCATGCACTTCCCTCTGATACCAAATTGACAATTCCTTTTTGCCTTAGAATGTTTCCTATCAACCAATCTCTTCTTTTAGTCAAGTTTTGTCATAAATTTCTTTCCCCCAGTTCAATTCGGTACCTTCGCATCACTTACGTGGTCTAACCATCTAACCTTCAGCATTATTCTACAGCAGAACATTTCGAAAGCTTCGTTCTCCTCTCGTTTCAACTGGTTATAGATCACGCTTCACTTCAGTACCAGATTACACTCCAGAACATCTTTAGAAAAGTCTGCCTAACACTTAAATTTAAACAAATTCCTCTTTTTCAGAAATGCTTTGGTAGCTATAGCCAGTCTGCATTTCATATCCTCCCTAATTCCACCACCATCAGTTATTTTGCTGTTCAAATAGCAAAACTCATCTACTACTTTTAGTATAACATTTCCTCATTTAATCCCGAAGCATCACCTGATTTAAATGGATCTCATTCCACTACCCTTGCTTTAATATTGTTGCTCATCTTATAGCATATTTTCAAGACACTAGTAGACCCAGAAGCAGGTCACGCTAACCATTACCGAAACGTTCGTGATAATACCTATAAGACGTTCACAATAACAATACATTCCATTCAACTGCCCTTGAAGTCCTTTGCTGTCTCTAACAGACTGACAATATCTTATGCAAACCTCATAGAGCTTATTTCTTCTCCCTGAGGTTCATTTCCTTTTCCAAATATCGCCTTTGTCTCCTTTACTGCTTGCTCAGTATAAACACCAAATAACATTGGCGATAAGCTACAATCCTTTCTCATTCCCTTCTCAGGTACTGCTTCCTTTACGCATCCTTTGCCCCTTTTAACCGCATTCTGGTTTTTGTACAAGTTGTATACAACCTGTCGGTCCCTGTATTTTATTCCTGGTACTTTCAGAATCTTAATCAGCGTATTCCATTCAGCATTATCAAAAGCTTGTAATTGTACAATTCTATAAACGTAGAACTGTCTCTCTTTAACGTATTGTGTAATATAAGTCGCAGGATCAGCATTACCTCGCGTGTTCCTACAGTTCTCCAAATTCCGAACTCGTCTTCCCCCAGGTGATCTACTACCAGTTTATCCATTCGTCTATAAACATTTCGTGTCAGTGTTTTGCAACGGTGACTTATTAAGCTGATACTTCGGAAGTATTCACACATTCTTTCTTCGGAATGGGAATTATTGCGTTTTTTTCTGATATATGAGCTTATTTTGCCTGTCACGTATGTCTAGCACTCCAACTGGAATAATTTTGTCATGACTAGGTCTTCCAAGGATCTCAATAATTCCGAGGGAATATCGTCTACTTTCGGGGGCTTGTGTCGACGTAGAAGTTTCTGTGCTCTCCAAGTATCATATCTCCCAGCTAATGATAACTGTTAATGTTTGTAAAAATAGGACTGATTTAGACATAAGCGGAATCGAGATGTACGTGTAATTGTGCCAAATTAAAATAAAGGCTGGCAGCCATATTTAGACCTTGTAGATATCAACTATGAATATTCTGCCCAGAACATTGCCCATTCCAGCCCGAATGATTAATGATAGTGATTAAAACCAATATTTATTATTACTGTCAACCGCATGTAATCCAAATCGACGAAAATAATAACATCGCATTAGCCTGTAACTGTTAAGCACAAAGTAAGTATTATTTGTGATATCCTCATCGGCGTAGACTTTTTTCTGAGAAGTAATTATTACAGTGGGTTCTCTGCAGAAATCCGCTTACTCTCAGACGTCTGTCCGTAGCGATGTCTTCTTTGAGACCGAAGTAAGAAGAGCAGCTCGGTCACAGATTTATCGAGGTCAGTACAATTATCACGATTAATTTTACTACATACCCGATATCGCGAAGATTATTCACAACAACATCTACATGCATACTCTGCAAGCCTCCATACGGGGCATGGCGGAGAGCACTTCCTCCCGCAAATGGAGCAAGGGAGAAACGACTGTAGATATGCCTCTGTAAAAGCCCCCATTTCTCTTATCTTCGCAGTCCTTACTCGAAATGTATGTTGGCGGAATATAAACGGTCTGCAGACAGTAGCAAATAACGGTTCTATGCAGTTTCTCATCAATATATAGCGAGAAGAAAATCGTCTTCTCTCCCGGGACTGCCATTTGAGTTCATGAAGCAGTTCCGTAGCACTCGCTTGTTGATCGGACCTACCAATAACATCTGTTGCAGCACGTCTGTGAACTGCTTCGATGTCTTCCGTTATTCTGATCTAGTAGTAGGTGTCCCTAACACTCGAGCAGTACTTAAAAAGGGGTCGCACTGCACTGCCCTAGTACTCTCCCAATAAACCGAAATCGGCCATTGGCCTTCCCTACTACTGACCTCAGGTGCCTCTTCTATTTCATATCGTTTTGCAGCGTTATGCTTAGTATTTAACCGTCCTGACTGTGTTCACCAGCAAATCACTAATACACTGGTGTCCAAAATTGAAGCAACAAACGGAAATTTGGCAAGGTTGCGTTTATTTTGCCACAAAACAGTTTACACAGGTGATAGTAAAGTAGAAACAATGTAAAGAACACAGAACGTAGTCAAATGCAACATGCATAACGATAGGCAAAAACGTTCTTTGTTTTTTTTCTACTTAACGGATCTGCACACACATTCTGACAACTAGTTAATGTGTTCAGTATGGGGTGTGACCACCTCTGGCACCAATACATGCCTGACAACGAGCAGACATGCTGTGAATGATGTGCCGGCCGCTGCGGCCGAGCGGTTCTAGGCGCTGCAGTCCGGAACCACGCTGCTTCAACGGTAGCAGGTTCGAATCCAGCCTCGGGCATGGATGTGTGTGATGTCCTAAGGTTAGTTAGGTTTAAGTAGTTCCAAGTCTAGAGGACTGATGACTCAGACGTTAAGTCCCATACTGCTTGGAGCCATTTTATTTGTGAATTATGTCATCAGGCTCATGTTGAGGCAACAACGCCCATTCATCCTACAGAGCTGCTCTCAAGTCTTGGAGAGTAGTTGGTGGATGTTGACGACCTGCAACCCGTCCCTCTTGTGCATCCGAGACATGCCATATGGGATTCAAACCGGGAGAGCGAGCAGGCCACCTCATGCGTGCAATATCTTCTGTTTCCAAAGAGAAATCAACCACCTGTTCTCTATGAGGTCGAGCCTTATCGTTCATCAATACAAAGTCTGGGCCCACAGCCACTCGAAACAACGGCGCACGAGATCCCAAAATCTCCTCGCGTTATCTGACAGCAGTTAAATCTAGCTGATTTGCCAGTGCAGTTTCATGAAGATGTGTTCGAGTGGTCAACATAATCCCTGCCCAAACCATTAGGCATCCTCCTTGATATCTGTCTCTTTTCATAATGTTTGGTCCGAATATCCTACTTCAAGTGCCCTCCAGTTGCGAATCCGTCGCGTATCACTCTCTAGACCAAAGCGGGACTCATCTGTCAAAAAAACATTGGCCCACTGCTCGAACTTCCAGGTGATATGTTGACGACTCCACTCTAGACGTTCGCTTCTGTGAAGTCACGCTACATACAGCAGGTCTCCAACAATTAAGACCACTCTGCTGAAACCTTCTGTAGACCGTTTGCCTCGATAAAACACGTCCAGAGGATGCTGCGAGGTCAGATGCCAGCTGCAGTGCAGTATTAAGGCTGTACCACCGTGCCCTTACGGCCAAATAACGGTTAACTCTTTCTGAAGTCACAAGTGGTCGGCCCTGTCTTGGAGATACAGTTTCCGTCTCTATAAAATGTCGCCTCATCCGAGAAACATTAAACATTCACATTAAACCTTCGGACCACAGTTTGCGACTCTGCTTCCACTCCTCCTATGGTCCTCCACAGCAGAGAGTCTGTAGGCGTCTTCTGTGTGCCATACTGCGCCGTCTGTGATTGTGTACACAAGGATTGTGTATATGGGACTACCCAACAAACACTACCCCTCTTGATAGGTGCCCTGACGTCATTGTTGGCATGGTTGTCTGTTGATCGGAATGCCATCTTCGAACACGATCGTAACGACATCTGTTCACGGTTCGTATGGTTATATCGTGACTTAGAAACAGCTCGGGGAAACAGCAGGTTGTTACTTTAATTTTGAACACCGGTATACTAAAACAGAACATCATAGGCTAGTTTTTCTTACTCATCGGCATTAACTTGGACTTTCCGACAATTGGAGCAAGCTGTCATTCATTACGCCATCTAAAATTTCTGTCTGAATTATTCTGTGCCCTCCTACATTCAGTCATCGAAAACATTTTCCCGTACACTACATCATCAGCAGCAGCAAACACTCGCAGACTCCTGCTCTCACTCTGTCTCAGATCGTTTTTGTATTTAGAGCCGGCCTGTGTGGCTGAGCGGTTCTAGGCGCTTCAGTCCGCAACCGGGCTGCTACAACAGTAGCAGGTTCGAATCCTGCCTCGGGCGTGGATGTGTGTGATGTCCTTAGGTTAGCTAGGTTTAAGTAGTTCTAAGTTATAGGGGACTGATGACCCCAGATGTTAAGTCCCATAGTGCTCAGAGCCATTTGAACCATTTTTGTATTTAGGGAATAACAGTGGTCCTCTCACACTTCTCTGGGGCACTCTTGACGATACCCTTGCCTCCAATGAACACTCGCTGTGCAGGACAGCGTATTGGGTTCTATTACTAAAAAGTCATCATATATCTGAGAACTTATTCCAAATGCTCGTATCTTCGTTAACAGCCTGCAAAGTAACACTGTGCCAAAAGCTTTACGGAAATCCAGCAATATCGAATCTGTCTGTTGCCCTTTATCTATGGGTCGTAGGATATCGTGCGAGAAAAGGTCAGGCTGAGTTTCTCCCGTGTGATGCTGATTTGTGAACAAAAGCTTTTCTATCTCAATGAAATTTATTACATTCGAATCTACAATTTTCTCAAGAATTACGCAGCAAACCAATGTTAAGGATATTGGTTTGTAATTCTGTGGGTACCTACTTTTACCCTTCTTGTTTTCTGGAATCACGTGCCCTTTTTTCTAGACGCTTGGCAGTTTCGGCTGGGCGAGAGATTCGCGATAAATTCAAGCTATAAGAGGCAAACGGCGAAGAGAACTCTGTGTAAAACCAAACTGTGATTTCATTTGGACCTTAACACCTATCTTTTTTTAACGTATTTAGTTGGTTCTCAGCGCCCGGGGCAACTATTTTTATGTCCTACGTGCGGGAATCTGCTCGACAGTCAAACGACGGTACGTCTCTTTGACCCTTCCGCGTGAATGATTTAAGACTTAACCTTTGCTTTTCATATCCTCTATTGCCGCACCAGACTGGCCGATGAGTGACGGAATACTTGTACAAGCCTTTTTACAGAGAAAGCCATAAATATTGAAGCAACTCCAGATGTATTCGTGAAGGAAGTGTACTTTTGGCGTGATTAGCTTTATGTAACTATTAATATTAAAGAGTGACCCATCACTTTGGTAACAATGATGGGTTGTTTGCTACTGAAAACTAGTAACAACGCTGCAGAGAGAGATTCTACGTCGTTTTCTGTAGTTTCTCTCAGTGCTGTTATTTTCCTTCCCTTATACATAACTGCATTGTTAAGGGAAAAAAAACACAAGTGATACACAAATAACATTTTGGAAACGGAAAAATTACTACGCTCTTTAGAAGAACATAATAGACGATAGGAAGGATTTAAGCCGGCCAGGGTGACCGAGTGGTTCTAGGCGCTTCAGTCTGGAACCGCGCTACCGCTACGGTCGCAGGTTCGAATCCTGCCTCGGGCATGGATGTGTGTGATGTCCTTAGGTTAGTTAGGTTTAAGTAGTTCTAAGTTCTAGGGGACTGATGACCTCAAAAGTTAAGTCTCATATGCTCAGAGCCACTTGAACCATTGAAGGATTTGAACATTAAAACAGATCCCCTTACCTGTCTATTTCAAGTGGGAGGACTTCTGTAACGAGCTCTTCTAACCTGAATTAGCGTGTTCTGTTCGACTATGGTTGCTACCTTACGTATATATATATGTCACGAGATTTGTGTGTGAGGTATATTAGTACTACTTGTTACAAAAATTACGTCCTCCACTTGCTCGCAACCTAAGCGGGAAAGGAGGCTCTGAAATGTGCCTTCGAGCCTCGTCTCCGCGAGGGCACTCGTTATCGATGTTGTGCATTTTTGTGTAGTGGAGTCTTTTTATGCCGTGTATATATTTTTATGTACAATATTATAAGGTTTACATGTTTTACAGTTTGCATGTTATACACTTTACAGAATACACAATACACTATTCCATGTTTGAAAATAACGATCCAAAGAAATAAAGAATTATTTGTTTTACGAGGTGCGTTCAAGTTCTAAGGCCTCCGATTTTTTTTTTTTTCTAATTAACTACTCACCCGAAATCGATGAAACTGTCGTTACTTTTCACGTAATCGCCCTGCAGACGTACACATGTTTCACAACGCTGATGCCATGATTCCCTCCACTTGCTCGCAACCTAAGCGGGAAAGGAGGCTCTGAAATGTGCCTTCGAGCCTCGTCTCCGCGAGGGCACTCGTTATCGATGTTGTGCATTTTTGTGTAGTGGAGTCTTTTTATGCCGTGTATATATTTTTATGTACAATATTATAAGGTTTACATGTTTTACAGTTTGCATGTTATACACTTTACAGAATACACAATACACTATTCCATGTTTGAAAATAACGATCCAAAGAAATAAAGAATTATTTGTTTTACGAGGTGCGTTCAAGTTCTAAGGCCTCCGATTTTTTTTTTCTAATTAACTACTCACCCGAAATCGATGAAACTGTCGTTACTTTTCACGTAATCGCCCTGCAGACGTACACATGTTTCACAACGCTGATGCCATGATTCCATGGCAGCGGCGAAGGTTTCTTTAGGAGTCTGCCCGAAATTTTTTTGGTGTCTTTGAATCTGTGTGCTTCCATTGAGCTGACTGGCGCTTTGTTTCTGGATTGAGAAATGGCATCCACGTCTCATCCATTGTCACAACCGACGAAAAGAAAGTCCCATTCATGCTGTCGTTGCGTGTCAACTTTGCTTGGCAACATGCCACACGGGCAGCCATATGGTCGTCCGTCAGCATTTGTGGCAACCATCTGGATGACACTTTTCGCATTTTCAGGTCGTCATGCACAATTGTGTGCACAGAACCCACAGAAATGCCAACTCTGGAGGCGATCTGTTCAACAGTCATTCGGCGATCCCCCAAAACAATTCTCTCCACTTTCTCGATCATGTCGTCAGACCGGCTTGTGCGAGCCCGAGGTTGTTTCAGTTTGTTGTCACACGATGTTCTGCCATCATTAAACTGTCGCACCCACGAACGCACTTTCGACACATTCATAACTCCATCACCACATGTCTCCTTCAACTGTCGATGAATTTCAATTGGTTTCACGCCACGCAAATTCAGAAAACGAATGATTGCACGCTGTTCAAGTAAGTATTTAAGTATTTAAAACAGTTCTCATTCTCGCCACTGGCGGTAAAATTCCATCTGCCGTACGGTGCTGCCATCTCTGGGACGTATTAACAATGAACGCAGCCTCATTTTAAAACAATGCGCATGTATCTATCTCTTTCCAGTCCAGAGAAAAAAAATCGGAGGCCTTAGAACTTGGATGCACCTCGTATCTAGTGCAGGCGAACAACAGTGGACCCGCAGTTGGCTCAGTACTTCGTAGGACTTCTGTAGAGATTCCTGAACTACCTGCGGACCGCACCTTTTGGGCTTTAGCACGATACCTGGTGCTGGTAACACATTCCGGTTCGCACCCAGCGGACTGGCCAGCGTGGTGTGGCAACAGCGTCGGCGGGCAGGGCAGGAAGGATGAAATCACGCCTCTATAGTGTTCTGGGAGCGGCCGGGACCGCCACAATTTGCTGCGCGCTTAATTTCGCCCAGTGACATTAACCATCGACGCGTGGCCTTCCGCCGTTATTTGACTTGCATGTTTATCTGCACTCTCCTCTCCCCGTCACGAACTCTTCTCGAGGGCACAGGAAGACACGCCGTTGCCTACGGTAATGCACCTCAGTTCAAGTACGACGAAATAGCTTTTATCAATTAGTGTTATTCGAAATTCCGTGAGGGAGGTTCGCAGGAGAGCTTCTGTGAAGTTTGGAAGTTGGGAGACGAGGTACTGGCGGAATTAAAGTTGTGAGGACGGGGCGTGAGTCGTGCTTGGGTAGCTCAGTTGGTAGAGCACTTGCCCGCAAAAGGCAAAGGTCCCGAGTTCGAGTCCCGGTCCGGCACGCAGTTTTAATCTCCCAAGAAGTTTCATATCAGCGCACACTCAGCTGTAGAGTGAAAATTTCATTCTAGATGCCCGGGATAGATTGAAAAGGGCTGCTTATGGACGATGTGATCCACCAACCACTCTGATGGATCTACGTCGAATCTCCGTTGAGGAGTGGGACAATATAGACCAACAGTGGGTTGATGAACTTGCGCATAGTATGCGACGACGAATACAGGCATGCATCAGTGCAACAGGACGTGCTACTGGGTATTAGAGGAACCGGTGTGTAGAGCAATCTGGAGCACCATCTCTGAAGCTCTCGCTGATTGTTAGTACAACACGCAATGTGTAATTTTCATGAGCAATAAAAAGGGCTAAAATTGAAGCTGCCCGCTGGATACCAACTACAATACCACCCATACTATCGGAGTATGTAAAATAAATCGTTTTCAGGGACAACTCGTTATGCCACATTTAAAAGACCCAAAATCTCCTCGATTAGTGATGTTTTACTGGAGCTCGAAGCCTAGCACTGACTTCAATGTGTGTTGCCTTTAATACACTCCTGGAAATGGAAAAAAGAACACATTGACACCGGTGAGTCAGACCCACCATACTTGCTCCGGACACTACGAGACGGCTGTACAAGCAATGATCACACGCACGGCACAGCGGACACACCAGGAACCGCGATGTTGGCCGTCGAATGGCGCTAGCTGCGCAGCATTTGTGCACCGCCGCCGTCAGTGTCAGCCAGTTTGCCGTGGCATACGGAGCTCCATCGCAGTCTTTAACACTGGTAGCATGCCACGACAGCGTGGACGTGAACCGTATGTGCAGTTGACGGACTTTGAACGAGGGCGTATAGTGGGCATGCGGGAGGCCGGGTGGACGTACCACCGAATTGCTCAACACGTGGGGCGTGAGGTCTCCACAGTAAATCGATGTTGTCGCCAGTGTGCGGCGGAAGGTGCACGGGCCCGTCGACCTGGGACCCGACCGCAGCGACGCACGGATGCACGCCAAAACCGTAGGATCCTGCGCAGTGCCGTAGGGGACCGCATCGCCACTTCCCAGCAAATTAGGGACACTGTTGCTCCTGGGGTATTGGCGAGGACCATTCTCAACCGTTTCCATGAAGCTGGGCTACGGTCCCGCACACCGTTAGACCGTCTTCCGCTCACGCCCCAACGTCGTGCAGCCCGCCTCCAGTGGTGTCGCGACAGGCGTGAATGGAGGGACGAATGGAGACGTGTCGTCTTCAGCGATGAGAGTCGCTTCTGCCTTGGTGCCAATGATGGTCGTATGCGTGTTTGGCGCCGTGCTGGTGAGCGCCACAATCAGGACTGCATACGACCGAGGCACACAGGGCCAACACCCGGCATCATGGTGTGGGGAGCGATCTCCTACACTGGCCGTACACCTCTGGTGATCGTCGAGGGGGCACTGAATAGTGCACGGTACATCCAAACCGTCATCGAACCCATCGTTCTACTATTCCTAGACCGGCAAGGGAACTTGCTGTTCCAACAGGACAATGCAGGTCCGCATGTATCCCGTGCCACCCAACGTGCTCTAGAAGGTGTAAGTCAACTACCCTGGCCAGCAAGATCTCCGGATCTGTCCCCCATTGAGCATGTTTGGGACTGGATGAAGCGTCGTCTCACGCGGTCTGCACGTCCAGCACGAACGCTGGTCCAACTGAGGCGCCAGGTGGAAATGGCATGGCAAGCCGTTCCACAGGACTACATCCAGCATCTCTACGATCGTCTCCATGGGAGAATAGCAACCTGCATTGCTGCGAAAGGTGGATATACACTGTACTAGTGCCGACATTATGCATGCTCTGTTGCCTGTGTCTATGTGCCTGTGGTTCTGTCAGTGTGATCATGTGATGTA
Organism: Schistocerca gregaria; assembly: GCF_023897955.1. Lineage (NCBI taxonomy): Eukaryota > Metazoa > Arthropoda > Insecta > Orthoptera > Acrididae > Schistocerca > Schistocerca gregaria. The sequence continues at coordinate 305,254,038 of NC_064926.1, read as the reverse complement.
TCTGACCCCAGGAATGTGTCAATAAAGTTTCCCCCTCCTGGGACAATGAATTCACGGTGTTCTTATTTCAATTTCCAGGAGTGTAGCTTCCACAACGAAACTCTATCTTGAAATCTGACAGACGATCCAAAGACATTCTGGTCCTAAGCAAAGTACACCGGTTTCCACTGGTGCAGTGTGTGATACCAGTGATAGTATTACCGATGGCAGCGCCATTAAAGATAATTTGTTAAATATTCTACAATTCGATTCCAGAACAGCTACCAACATGACTAACTTAAAAGGTGATATTGTCGTTGTAGTGAAGCAGCTGAAGTCTTCCAGTCCAAAAAGTATACCAATTACGTTCATTCCAGAGTACTTGGCAATCATACACAACCGTTCACTCGACGAAAGAAACCCACCAAAAGATTGGAAACTTGCACTGGTCACACCCGTACTCAAGAAAGGAAGTAGGAGTAATCCGAAGAGTTACAGAGCCATATCCGTGACATCGATTTACAGTAGCATTGAGCAACACACGTTGTGTTCGTACATTATGAATTATCTTGAAGAAAATGGTCTGTTGACACACAGTCAGCACTAAATCAGAAAATATCGTTCTTATGAAACTCAACTGCGTGTAGCTGCATATTTTTGTTGACAGGGGATTTCAGATTGACTCCAAATTTCTATAGTTTCAGAAGGCTTTTGACACCGTTACTAACTGGAGACATCTAATCAATGGAGTATTGCTTCAGCTGTGTGACTAGATTCGTGATTTCTTGTCATAATTCAATCGTGAAAAGTCATCGAGCAAAACGGAAGTGATATCTGGCGTTTCCGAAGGAAGTGCTTTAGGCCCTCCGCTGTTCCGATTCTACATAAATATGAGCAGCCCTTAACAATTTTTGCAAAATTATGCTGTCCTTTAGCGTCAAGTAAAATTATCAGGACATCAAAACCTATTACAAAATGATTTAGACAAAATATCTGTACTGTACGAAAAGTGGTAATTGTCTATGAATGAGGAAAAGTGTGAGGTCACAGTCATAAGAAGGAAATATATCCTTAAAAGTCGGTTACACGAGCAGTCACACAAATTTAAGGGCAGTAATTTCAACCAAATATCAAGGAATTACAGTTACGAACAACTTAACAGAACAGTGACATAGAAATTTTGTGGGGAATGCAGACCTAGGACCACATTTTATTGGCAGAACACTTACAAGATGCAACAGGTCTACTAAAGAGACTGCCTTCACTGTGCTTGTCCATCCTCTGCTAGAGTACTGCTGTGCAGTATGGGATCCTTACCAGATAGAACTGACGGAGGACATCGAAAAAGTCCGTAGCAGGGGCTGCTCGTTTTGTATTATCGCGAAATTGGAGAGTGAGTGTAGCGGACATGATAGGCGAATTGTGGTCTCAGTCATTAAAAAAAAGGCCTTCTTCGTTGCGGCGAGATTTTCTCAAGAAATTTCGATCACGAACATTTTCTTATAAACGTGAAAATATGATAATCGGATCATACGAGAAATCAGAGCTCGAAAAAAAAATATAAAGATTCACTTTTCCCACTCGCTGTTAGAGAGCAGAACGGTAGAGAAATAGTCTAAAGATAGTTCAAAGAACCCTCTGCCAGGCACATAAGTGTGAATTGAAGAGTAATCATGTAGATATAGATAACTATCATTCATGGCGATACATTAAAAACTCTTGCCTATCTTCTTGCTAGGATCCAACATCACGCTACGGATATAAACATGTGCCGTTGACATCCATGTGTCATATATGAGCACGAGCCTTAAAAACGCTCAAAAACTAGTTGACAGAAAAAAATTTCAACATCTCACTGGATGCAGTTTCCTGCATTTGTATCTGTATTCTAGTACGTCCATTTCATGATCATATTGTTCAATCACTTGCAAACGGGTACACAGCCCGAACTGCACAATGGTGAACTCATAATAAAAGGACATCTTAATCCAACCAACGATTGCCAACGCTGCATAAGGCTATCATTCATAAAACATTTATAACGACTCCGAGAAATCTGAACTTTTACAGCTCACCTGCATCTCGAGCGACGAATACGAAATTATGTACGGGCAATAACTACTCAGCTCACTCGCTAGCCGGAAGCCACTAAAGATAACGCCAAATTACCTTCGCAAAAGGACACTGGAGTAAGAAAGGTTCTCAATGTGAAGATGAAAGGTACCGAAGAGCTAAATGCACATTCTAGAGCGCAGATCCGTCGGCTGTACTGAGGACGCGACGTAAGTGACTGAAAGTTCTCGTGAGAAACAATTTTTACGCCGGCTCACCTTCAGCAGCGGCCTTCAAGTTGCATGCATGCGTCAGGGGAACCACCGCACGCACGGAATCATAGCTGGAGCTCCACTTAAGAGAGACTGCTCATCAACATTCGTATAAGTAAAGCTCATATCAGTTAAAAGCGAGAATCTACTCGGTTATTATAATTTTTATAGTAGAAAAATGAAATCCTCAGTATTTATAAAGCACATGTCTTCTGCCTGGAACCACACTAATTGGATTAGTATTTTCTTCAGTGACGTGTCCTGCATAGAACTGAGCCCCAATGACCAGTAAAGACATGTATGGAGAAGGCCCGGACAGCGGTCGGATACAACCTGTCGCTCCACGTATGACCCGACAACTGGGGTGCCATTTCCGTTCATAACAAGACTCCTTTGGTTTTCACTCGCGTCGTCCTTACAGCACAGCCGCACGTCTACGATATTCTGGTCCCATTTTGTTGCCCATCATGGCAAGCCTTCCTGGGCTTACATTTCACCAAGATAACGTCCGCCCGCACACGCCGAGAGCTTCTACTGCTTGTATTTGTGCTTGCCAAACCCTTTATCAGCAAGGTCGCTGGATCTCTCCCCAATTAAGAACGTATGGAGCATTGTGGGTAGGTTCATCCAACCAGCTCAGCACTTTGACGATGTAGCGCGCCAATTGGATGGAATTTGGGACGATATCCATCAGAAGAACATCTAACAACTCTATCGAACAAAGCCTAGCTGAATAACTGCTTGCATAAGGGCCAGTGCCAAAACAACAGCCCGGAACCGCGCGACTGCTACGGTCGCAGGTTCGAATCCTGCCCCGGGCATGGATGTGTGTGATGTCCTTAGGTTAGTTAGGTTTAAGTAGTTCTAAGTTCTAGGGGACTAATGACCACAGCAGTTCAGTCCCATAGTGCTCAGAGCCATTTGAACCATTCTTTTTATAATTGAAGTGCTGCTACACACAGAGGTCCATTGTGGGTTGTAATTGTCGTACGGAAGCGGAACTTGGTAGATATGCTAACGCGTTGGCGTGGAAGCGATTTACACTGGAAACGGATGACCACCCTTATTAAGCTGAAGCTTGGTCGTGACAACGCCAGCTATTCATGTCGAGTTGCAGAATGTATTAGTAGCAGCAATCAGGCTCCAAAATGCCATATTTCGGGTATCAGCTGCTGTTTGTCTTCAGGTTGTGATGTGGACTCACTATTGGAACGCAGCCCGCATGTCGTGGTCGTGCAGTAGCGTTCTCGCTTCCCGTGCCCGGGTTTCCGGGTTCGATTCCCGGCGTGGTCAGGGATTTTCTCTGCCTCGTGATGGCTGGGAGTTGTATATTGTCCTTAGGTTAGTTAGGTTTAAGTAGTTCTAAGTTCTAGGGGACTGATGACCATAGACGTTAAGTCCCATAGTGCTCAGAACCATTTGAACCATTGGAAGCAACCAACACAATCAGATTAATGTTTTCGCTTTGGTCTGTAGCCACAATAATAAAACATCGCGACTATAGATTAAAGCAAATAATTGTTTCTGATGATGTTGATTGTTGATGGAAAAACACAGGCGTAAATTCTTATAAGGAACACAAGACAGCTCTCTGAAAGAAGGCAGTGTCCGTCGGGTTGCCGAATCTCAAGGCGCAGCAAAGCCGTCGCTTCTTCCCTTGCTGCGGCTTCTTCTGTGGCTATTGGATGTAGCGCGAGCGCAGCAGGAGACGACACCTTACTGGGTTACTTGTATAGATGAGAGACTTTATTTTACAAAAATGTCCCAGGAACAGGAAGCAGTTATGAGACTCTTGATGTTTTTCCGTCGTTCACCTTGTACGCTAAATTAAGGCTACTAGTTTTTTGCTGGTTCTCCTAATAGTATATCTGTTTAATCATTACAGTATTTGCCATACTGAGGTGACATCCCGTACAAACCTTGCGTACGAAGACTAAGAGGACGTGTAAAGTGAAATACCCATGTCAAAGGACTACAGCAAACCCAGCCTGTAATGTTTTAATGATATTCTCAATTCTCGCTAAAACATTGAGGATGTAGAGCGTGACAACCATTATTTTCTGCAGAATGGTCTCTCTGTCCCTAGAGCACCTATTCTACTGATGGTCGGTCCATAGATGACTGAGTTCTTTGAATAGACGGCCCAGATCCGAAATGGCTTCAATTCTAAGTAAGATATTCATAGCACTCTCGTGGGCTGATAACAGAATATAGCCTAGTATATAGATTGGTGTCTGCCAAAATGTGTGACACAAACAACTAATTTATTGTCTGTATGCTAGTATATGCATAAGGGTATTCCGCATTTTTTCTCCGCCTCCGTGAACTGATCTTGGGAGGAGGGGGTGGGACGAAATTTACTAGTTAACTAGCATCACAACTGCTTATGACCAGGTGGTAGAGATGCTGTACGTATTATTGAAAATCCGACATTTAAAGTTCTTGGTCCTCGAAGTATTCCATGAAGAAATGTAATGGTGTAAGTGACAGAAATAGCATCAAATTGTTCGAATATCATCAGAAACTTATATCCACTAATGGATAAGCACCTCCTCTAAATTCGTTCATTTATTACGATATATAGCCATATGCAAGCAAATGTCTACAGCACCTGCCCTAAGATTATAGCCTCGCCCTCGATTATATCATCGTGAGCGCCTCTTCGGATGCCACGGAATCGGGCAAAGAACTTCTATTATCCATCCGTAATCAATTCAGCAACATGTCCCGCGCAATACTGTCTTACTCTATTTCACTTTCTTTACGATCATAATGAAGTCTTCGGCACACTTTAGTTGCCTGATCCGCATTTTAATTTACTGTTCGATCAAGGAATTCTCTACATACTTTCATTGCTGCATGGTTGGTTGGTTGATTTGGGGCAGGGGACCAAACAGTGTAGTCATCTTCATTGCTGGCTAAGGACCTATCAGTTATGGAAGGTATCGTGTTTAACTCTAATTCTAAGCTTTCTGTCTCAGTGAGATCAAAAAATTTGTTTCGGAATCTCTGTCTAATTCACAAAAAGTATTTTGTGCCATTTTTGCTGTTGTGCTTACTTATTTGTGTGTCCACCAAGTCGTAGTCTTGGACTTCCATACACACAAAATGGTTCTATCAATTCCTTGTTAATTTGTAAAATTTTATTTTTGTTACGTTGATTGCGTACACTGCCTGATAAAAAGAAGTTAATCTCCCAGAAGACTTCATCGGATTTCAGTGTGCTTCGTACGCGTACTTTCCTTCGGCAATATGTAAATGATTAGAGTTGCAATTCTCTGTGACGTACCCAACGACCACCACTGTGCATTAGTGTTATTAATGTTCAGTGTCATTGCCAGGTCCAGGCTTTATCGGGGCCGTGAACAGTGTCAGATGTTGAGTGATCACTGTGAGGGACACGGAGATCCCACGTACTCATGTGAGACGACGTTATCAGCACCTACAAGTGTTTGAATGGGGCTTCATTACAGGTTTCCACTTGGCCGGCTGGTCGAATCGTGCAGTATCCAGATTTGTGGGGTATTCGGAAGAGACGGTGGCCCGACGTTCGACAGTGTGGGAACGTGAGGGCAGCCATACTCTTCGTCAAGTTTCCGCTCGTCACAAGGGAAGGCCGTCGTGTTGTGCTCCGAGCACATGGTAACACCTTCTCATCTTCGCCTGGCATCTGAGAGCAGGTGCTGGACTCCCTGCAACTTGCAAACCGCACCACTGGTCGGAGACTACCAGCAGATGGACTAGGAAATGGAAGTCCCATGCTAAGCTGCCGTTAACACCACAAGTGGCTGCATTAGGAGTATTGCAGTAACCGGGAAACATGGGTTGCTGATGAATGACGTTGCACTGTCTTCAGCGACGAATCTCAGTTCTTCATTACCCAGGATGACCAACATCGGTGAATATGGAAGAGACTTAGGGAGGGGTTCCATTCTTCCAGTGTCTTGGAGAGTAGCAGCGATGTTACTCCTAGCTTCACTGTATGAGCCGGCCGCGGTGGTCTCGCGGTTCTAGGCGCGCAGTCCGGAACCGTGCAACTGCTACGGTCGCAGATTCGAATCCTGCCTCGGGCATGGATGTGTGTGATGTCCTTAGGTTAGTTAGGTTTAAGTAGTTCTAAGTCCTAGGGGACTAATGACCACAGCAGTTGAGTCCCATAGTGCTCAGAGCCATTTGAACCATTTTTTCACTGTATGAGAAGCTATCGAGAACGAGATCAGGACACGGCTGGTGGTGACTGAAGGAACTCTGACGACGCAGCGGTATGCCACGAATGTCCTGCATCTTCATATTGTTAGCTCTCATGTGACAGTGTCCTGATGCCATTTTTCAACAGTATACTGCTCGTCCACATGAGGCACGTATCCTTATAAGCTGCCTGCGTGATGCTGCGGTACTCTTACAGCAAGCAACATCCCCTTATTTGTCTCCGAGAGAACCAGTGAGGGTCCAACTAGGACGTCAACTCTGTCCCGGCGCCACTGTCCAAGATATCAACTGCTGTTTTGCCTCGGGGGAGGATACGCATGATATCTTATCCAACCGAATAAGTTCATGCATCCAGACCAGAGGGTATGCAGTGTTTGACTGGTAAGTGGACTCATACTGCCAAGTTATTTGCAAATTTAACTTGATTTTGTGATCACTAATCACTGAGCCCGTTTAGTCTTTCTCCTCTGGTTACGGTGCTTCACTTTGTTCCCAGGCAACTATTTTTTTCATTCCCGTAACTGAGTTTCAGCTCTACTTCCATACTTTCTACACTCCTGGAAATGGAAAAAAGAACACATTGACACCGGTGTGTCAGACCCACCATACTTGCTCCGGACACTGCGCGAGGGCTGTACAAGCAAAATGATCACACGCACGGCACAGCGGACACACCAGGAACCGCGGTAATGGCCGTCGAATGGCGCTAGCTGCGAAGCATTTGTGCACCGCCGCCGTCAGTGTCAGCCAGTTTGCCGTGGCATACGGAGCTCCATCGCAGTCTTTAACACTGGTAGCATGCCGCGACAGCGTGGACGTGAACCGTATGTGCAGTTGACGGACTTTGAGCGAGGGCGTATAGTGGGCATGCGGGAGGCCGGGTGGACGTACCGCCGAATTGCTCAACACGTGGGGCGTGAGGTCTCCACAGTACATCGATGGTGTCGCCAGTTGTCGGCGGAAGGTGCACGGGCCCGTCGACCTGGGACCGGACCGCAGCGACGCATGGATGCACGCTAAGACCGTAGGATCCTACGCAGTGCCGTAGGGGACCGCACCGCCACTTCCCAGCAAATTAGGGACACTGTCGCTCCTGGGGTATCGGCGAGGACCATTCGCAACCGTCTCCATGAAGCTGGGCTACGGTGCCGCACACCGTTAGGCCGTCTTCCGCACACGCCCCAACATCGTACAGCCCGCCTCCAGTGGTGTCGCGACAGGCGTGAATGGAGGGACGAATGGAGACGTGTCGTCTTCAGCGATGAGAGTCGCTTCTGCCTTGGTGCCAATGATGGTCGTATGCGTGTTTGGCGCCGTGCAGGTGAGCGCCACAATCAGGACTGCATACGACCGAGGCACACAGGGCCAACACCCGGCATCATGGTGTGGGGAGCGATCTCCTACACAGGCCGTACACCTCTGGTGATTGTCGAGGGGACACTGAATAGTGCACGGTACATCCAAACCGTCATCGAACCCATCGTTCTACCATTCCTAGACCGGCAAGGGAACTTGCTGTTCCAACAGGACAATGCACGTCCGCTGGTATCCCGTGCCACCAAACGTGCTCTAGAAGGTGTAAGTCAACTACCCTGGCCAGCAAGATCTCCGGATCTGTCCCCCATTGAGCATGTTTGGGACTGGATGAAGCGTCGTCTGACGCGGTCTGCACGTCCAGCACGAACGCTGGTCCAACTGAGGCGCCAGGTGGAAATGGCATGGCAAGCCGTTCCACAGGACTACATCCAGCATCTCTACGATCGTCTCCATGGGAGAATAGCAGCCTGCATTGCTGCGAAAGTTGGATACACACTGTACTAGTGCCGACATTGTGCATGCTCTGTTGCCTGCGTCTATGTGCCTGTGGTTCTGTCAGTGTGATCATGTGATGTATCTGGCCCCTGGAATGTGTCAATAAAGTTTCCCCTTCCTGGGACAATGAATTCACGGTGTTCTTATTTCAATTTCCAGGAGTGTATTACGTTCTTTCAGTACAGCTATGACTTCATTAGAGGCAGCCAGAACACTTTCTGTAATTGCATAATCTTGTAAACTGATATCCTGGATATGAAAGTGGAAGAAAAAAATATACTGACATAGGTTGAATTAGTACCTTGTTACTCGAGCTCTGCTAGTTAGTACATGAACAGCAAGTCAAGATAATCACGCTTCCAAAACCAGAGTACAGTATCCGTCCAGGTTTCTGCTAATGAGCTATGTTCGTGGACAGCGGCGAGCGAAAGAGATTTTACATATGTTTCGGTGTGCGGCTGTGGGAGGATGGCCCAAGGACAAGGCGAGGGACTTGGTAGGGGGAGGGCTTAGGAGAAGATTTTCAAAAAATGTCCTGAATAAGGCCCACGAAGAGGGCGTTCGTACTTTTAATAAGTAACGATGTTGATCATCTTGCATAGGCTCCTTCAGTTAAGCTGTTTAGTGCACAGTTGCCTACTTGCCTTTCTCGAGCGTACTGGCATTAAGGCAGGCTTCCTGACGCTCTGGCAATCAGAGCGCTAGCGGAACTAATGGCGTTACCTGCTCCCCGTTTCCACTACAAAAAACACAAAACTCCGAGGTTGTTAACGAGAGTCCAACGCAAGAGTTTTTCTTCAGCTATTTAATGATATGTCAGAGTCATCTGCCTGAACGATACTCTGGCTGCTAACAGCTAAACGATTTTATTGAAACAAATAGCTTCTTATGTTCATCCAAAGCTATACGTGTATGAAGAAGCCTCATTCCTACGAAGGATTCGCCTAGAGCGGCCAGAGGAGTCGAGAGATATATGGGTTCTGGTGGAACATGACACCCACAGTCGAAGTAGTCATCAGGGATCGTGATATAGGCATGTAGTAGGCCACGTAAATCACTGCATGGACATGATCAATGTGTATTCACAGGTCGAGCAATATTTATTAAAAAAAAAAGGAAGGAAAAAATGTAGTACACTCCTCCCTGCAAAACCCAGGATGTCCGGAAGTAAAATAGTTACGTGTTCGGGTCTCTAACTGGACACTTTTCAGGGGGAGTTAACACGTGGAAGATGAATGAGTTTTCGTATCGAAATGAGAAACTTTAGTAGCTTTAATGTTGCAACACAGCAAAAAAAAAGCTAAAAAATAAATGGACAGGTTGATCTTTGGATTAACAGCAATTGCTGAAGTGAATTGAGAAGCAAACAGAAGATTATCGACTAACACCAAAACCTCAGCATTCCTGTGGTAACAGTCTATGTAATTTTTGCTCTACTGATGTTGGTCTCGCTGTTAATGAATTGATCGATAACGCTTTTTGTCGATATTTGTGCAATTCTATGCTTTTACTGGAATGCTGCCTCTTATTGTATTAATTCGTTATTTCTATTCCATTACCCTACTGCACAGTTCTGAAAATATCCCGTACACTTTTTATACAAAAATGTGTGCGTTACAAAAAACCAGTCATCCAGCTACTTTTACGTTCAACCTAAACAAAATCGGATAAAAATAATTATTAATGTAGATACAAATCATATTTTACAGTAATATATAAAAAAAACATTTTTCTAAAGCACAAAATCAATATCACAGAATCTCTCACTGTAATTACTTTGAAAATCTTTTTTGCTATACGAGAATCTTTGGCTTAAGTTTATTCTATGTTGGACAGACTGTTTTCTGTCTCTAGGTCAGTATGTTATGGTTCCAATGAGCAAAATTTCGTGTCTATGGTTCAAATGGCTCTGAGAACTATGGGACTCAACTGCTGTGGTCATCAGTCCCCTAGAACTTAGAACTACTTAAACCAAACTAACCTAAGGACATCACACACATCCATGCCCGGGGCAGGATTCGAACCTGCGACCGTAGCAGTCGCACGGTACCAGAATGCGCGCCTAGAACCACGAGACCACCGCGGCCGGCTTTCGTGTCTATTTTGTGATATAATATCGAGAAGTAAAGTTATGAATCTGACTTGAAGAAGCATGTGATGAAAAGTTGGTCAAGTCCTATGTTTGGGTTCAGGAAGGACGGCGAAATAAATCAGCAACAGTAAAAGAATACTAGTGTTTCAGTTGTTTAAAAATCACAACCCGGACAAACCATTTAAAATCTGTCAGATAACAAGATAAATACAGATCCATACTTTACATACGATGACTCGATAAGATGCAAGTTCAATATTTTTACGTTTATTGTCAGTGAAGAGTTATAGAAGTTTTCTTTTTCAATACTGTCAATAGGAAGATGGATAACAGTGAGTCGCTACAAGCAGCACATCGAATTATTCTTCTCCACCACTATGCCACTCTTCATGCCCAAGCAACAAGATAGTCATGAAATAAATATGAACACCGACAAAAATAGGACATAGGATATTGGAACATCACAGAAGGACAATACGGCCTGGGTTGAGGTTAGGAGAGGAGGTGTGTTTAGTGGCGTTGTGGGAGGGGGGGCATATAAACTTCTGCCATAGATTCCAACTTTTCTCCGTGAACACTTCTTCAAAAATTAACACAAGAAATGTGGACATAAGCATCGTAGCCGAAGATTTACTGATGAAATACTGCGGTGCAGTTCATAACAAAGTGCGGATACATATTCAAATCATAATCTAGTGATGAATAGTGGGTTGAAATTCGAGAGCATTAAACGGTTCATTACAAACTCTCAATAAGACGCGAGGGGAAATATGAAAGACACTGACCTCCAGACCAAGTAAAGGCATTGCTGTTGGTTCTGTAGAAAATAAGTTCAGTATAACAAAGGGAAAATACCTAAGAATATAGTACTCACCTCAGATACTGCAAGGTCAACCATTGTCACTTTAGTATTTCCTACTTAAGAAAATTTAATGTATTCATTTTACGAACAATTCATGATCTAACTGAGGTCGACGGAAATGGGCAGGCCATTTACTACATGTGTGTCGCAATATAATTTCAAGGAGAAAAAAAGATTGGAAGTACTCCACATTGGAGCTTCTGGCATAATACTGTTCATAACATGAACTACATTTGCGTCAAAGTGTTGTTCTCGATACAAATAACGACCGTGAAAACGTTTATAACTGTGAGTAATCTATGTTATTGCTCCTATGCACAAAACCTTGGCACAAGAGCATGTTACATGTGAGATAAGAGAAATTACCGGAGAACACTGGTTGTGTAAACTTATTATTTATTATTGAATGTGACTGATCAGGAGCGTAACACGACTACTCTTGTTATATATATATATATATATATATATATATATATATATATATATATATATATATATATACCTTTGTGCTGTAAACAACAGAAAATACCAAAATGTGGGGCACAACAAATTTTATCTTTTCCTTCTTAGAAGAATCTACAATTGTTAATTGGCATACCATGACTGTTCTTGTTGCAATTCATCAGCGTACATTTCCAGTACTGCTACTGCAAATAATAGCAATCTGTGAAACAAACTACAACTAAAAATTTTATATTTCTGTTCTCAGTAGTATCAGCACTCAAATGAAAAATGAAATTGTCCCTGACACTGAAGGTTCAACGTCCTGAAATATTATGAAACGCTCTTTGCGGTTTCCCAGCATTTAAAATCGTCATCTATAATTTCCTTTTTGCTCTTAACACAATATCGAATAATTCTTATGTGTATATTTTAAAAATGATTTGAAAAATATCATACAAAGGAAAAAAAATCCTTATGAACTAGGAAACCGGGCATTTAACATTAGGAGGGAACTAGAAAACGAACCCTCAAACAAGCAGACATCGATGAACTGCAATACAGCAACGAAATACTGCCCCTTCGTTCGACAGTCAACATAAAAGAAAATACAATGGCATTTACATCACTTAACTGCAAAAATCCTACGATCTGCGAAGGTAAACTCCTATGATTGATTCATTCAGCCGTGGATCATCAGCAATCGTTCACAGTTCGCAGATAATCCAGAAATGTTTCAGCGACAGTAGTTCAGATTAAGTACATCATGCACATTACAGCAATTTTCCTTTAAAAAAGAAAAAAATATATTTTCTGGGTGGTCGAGTCACATATACTAAAGTTTTGTTGCCAGCAGTGAGAACAAGTGGCTGTTAATACGTTTGGCTGAAGTTACAGGGTAATTGATACACACAGTCTTTTAAGAAGAGACTGTGAATCAAGGTGCAAGCTGCATATAGCCTCAGGAAAGTTTGCTGACTACGGAAGACTTTCATGCTTATTAACAAATACACTAATACTGTATCGATATTAATTCCAACCTAAGATTCTTGCTTCGTAAGTAATGTTAAACCAGGGTTCAAAATTGATGGTATCGAGAATCATTATCACCGCCATCAGTGTCTAGCAATCAAAATCTGACTGCGGATAATTTGATTTCCTGAATTTGAGGAGTAGGATAGCCACCTTTGAAGGGTAGAGATTTTAGCGATAATTTGACGCAGCTTATGTTCCAAGAACGGTATGTTCGTTTTAAATATTAATTTATAACTACTCTATTGTGTATGTTAAATATTATATAAAAGAATGCCATTTTTTTCATTATTTCCCTATGATTTCATTTCAATCAGAATCTCAATGAGTGTAGTCACGACTGTAAGAACACATTTTGAAACCACAGAAACAAAAAAAACATCAAATAAACACAGATTCAGAAGTCGAAGCACTATATATAGCTCGTCATTTTCTCGACAGTTCACACGGATGTAAAGAGTATCTGTAAACGCCCCATGAAGGATTACAAAAGTAAGCTCCAAGACCTGCTCATTACTTACAGTAATTTTCTGATCGCGCACCATGGTTGATAATGTGTCGTGTACTTGCAATATGTACAGGCAGGGCGTGCAGACACTCGCCGGTTAGCAGTAGATGCGCGACTGAGCGCCGCCGGCTGATCCCGGCCTCCCCCCCCCCCCCCTCCCCCACCATGCACCGCCGCCGCCCACAGCCATCAAATGTTGCCACTCAGAGCGGAGACGTACTCTCCGCATCTAGCCGCGTCGTCGACTGCATGGAAGTTGCTTATAGGACACGGTTACCGTCACTATACAGACATTTTTAGTCGAGAAAATGAATGAGAACTTGCTTTACAGCATATTTTGATATTTTTAAAGCACATCATATTCACCGTTGACTGTAAAAGTTATTTGTCTTACAGTTGCAGATTCGAAATTTGGGCCATTGTCAAGTAGCACTGCAATAGTCAAAAGAATACAAAAATAGCCGGCCGGAGTGGCCGAGCGGTTCTAGGCGCTACAGTCTGGAACCGCGGGACCGCTACGGTCGCAGGTTCGAATCCTGCCTCGGGCATGGATGTGTGTGATGTCCTTAGGTTAGTTAGGTTTAAGTAGTTCTCAGTTCTAGGGGACTGATGACCTCAGAAGTTAAGTCCCATATTGCTCAGAGCCATTTGAACCATTTTGAATACAAAAATGAAGAGCAGAGTGTATATACCACAAACATGTCACGTAGACGGTAGTATATTACAAAAATGGTGAAAATACTCCATCACTTACATTTTGCTTTAGCGTATGTAAGACCAGTATCCTCCGGCATGTATCCATTTATTTTTGTTTTATCGTCCTGGGCCCCATATGGGACGGGGGTGGGGGGGGGGGGGGGGCTGTCAGCGGTACAACGAAACCGCTCCACAATCAACTGAGGATAAGGAAGTAAATAAGGGGAAAAACAAGAAACAGAAATATGAGATATTTACAATGAATATAAAACTTTTACAAATTATAGAGCACAGCAGTCACTCGTCCTCTTTTTGCATGTTTTATTTGTCAAATCTAGATTTAGGCTAGTGCCTGACCATTATCAAAACTCTATATCACAGTATCAACGCATGTCAGCTCTCTGTTGTTCGGTACTCTGTCACAGTTCTTTCAAAACTACTGTATCATACAGTAGTCTTGAAATAACAGTGACAAACGCCAGAACAACGTGGAACTGACATGTATTGATACTATGATGCACTGCACTGATAATGGCCAGGCACTAGCCGAAATCTAGATTTGCCAAATAAAACCTGAAAAAAGGACGACTGATTGCTGTGCTCTATCATTTGTAAATTTTATCACAGTCGCGTGCACCCACGTTCCTAATGGAAGGTAACCTGATGTTTAAAACTTTTTATAAGTGAAAGTAAATGGAAGATTACTTAGATACAAGAGATATGACTTCCGGCTCTTGTAATGAGAAACAGTAACAATAAACGGTAAAACACAATAAAAGCACATTTAAAACATTATGACGAGCAATGATATTTAAAGGCATTTTCTTGGCACTAAAAGGGGAAAGACTTGCCCTTGGGTAGTGGGCCTGTTGTTGAAGAGAAAAAGGTTGCCCGGTGAGGACGGTGTGTGTCATCATTTCCTTTCCTTTTCTTATTTCATCCCCCTCGCACCATGTGGGCCGAGGGTAGGCTCTCAATAGGGTACAAGTCGCCGCTCTTGAGCCATATGATAGCAGAAATATTAAAATTTGGACATGGCGGTTGACAAAAATGAATGTTCGACAGAGTAAAAGTGAGATCGTCAGTTTCATAAGTTAAAAGGTAAAAAGTAGTCGTATTAACTGGTTTAAGCTAGAGACATAGGCGAACTATGAGTGGATGGAGACTGCCAGAGATAATGGTCTCAAGGGAAAGTAGCTGTCGGGGTAGTGATTAGGAGGTTGATTGTGTTGGCGCATGTTTGAAGCGGGGATTTGGAGCGTGAAGAGGAATGCTGTTCCGGACCAAGCCTCGCGTGTGGAGTGGAGTAGAGAGGAAGGGGGCCATGACCGGAAGAGGACGGGTGGGATCTCCTAGATCTGGTAGGACGGGTATATATCAAGGCAGAATTCTTGTTCAAGTAAGGAAAGACGATTAAAGTTTCGTTCGGAGAGGACGGTGAGAGTGTGGAGCTGTAGTGTTGAAGGAATGTGACAGCAGAGATGCGACGGAGAACCAGGATCCCTGAGCAGAGGGGAAACTAGCATGTGGGTGGTGTCAAGTTTAGGGGTAACGTACGATACTCGGATGTGTTCAGGATGGAAGACCAGGGAGGTGAATTTAATCAGTTGCTAGAGGATTCGGGTGGAGTTGCGTAACCCGATCTGAAAGGCTAGGTGGAGGGCACCACTATAGACGACATGGAAGACGTCATGAGAGAAGGTAGGAGCGGAAGTTCAAGCCATATTTGCATAGCCATGTCATCGTCAAAACTAAGCCTCTTCACTATAGAAATACAGTAACATCAAGTGAGTGCGAAGCTCTGTACATCTTGAAAACAATTTGAATTATGTGAACTGTTACCAGTTAACATTCCTCACATAAATCGCTACAAATCAATGTTCTAAGACACTGTTTACATACGAGATGAGGCCGTTGACGTGAGAATAAAATAACGAATTAGACTGTCAGTGGGCTTATCAGAGGTACTATATTCCAGCGATGATAGTTGTAAACTTCATATCATAACATCTTTTTACATCTGTTTACAGCATACACCTTTCTATATGAAGGTACAAGGGGACAGGATAGGAAAATTTATTTACGGCAGAGCACCGTAAAAATACGTATCTTATCTGTTCAGAAAGTCTTACAATGACTTGAATACTCATACAGAACATGGCGATAGTACTCTTACATATTACTTTGTTTGTGTATACATTGCAGCTGACGAAGAAACACAGAAGGCGCAAAACGCATGTCAGTGACACAGCCAACACTGCAGTACAGCAAATCGAGACAATACATCACAAGTAAAGGATATGTCTTTTTATCAAGCCCTAATACGGGGAATGTAATTGTATAAAAATTGTTTCAGAAACCATCAAAAAATGTTAAACGTAATTATTCAGTACTATGATGCTTCCCTATAATAGATTAAATAGGGCAAGATAGATTCTAAAAATTAAAATTAAATGTATTGCATAAAAATAACTGACAAAAACGATCTTATGAGATTATACTTCATTCTCCCTAGTTATCAAGTATAAAAATTTCAATACAATACAAAACATCCCACATGCCCTATATACTTATTTGATTTTAAGTCTTCCAATACTCTTTTAAGTCGGTTACTATATCCTCCACCTCTTCTATATCAGCTCCTCAGCTCCTGTTTCTTCTTCTATCATTTTATTTATTTTCTTATTTACCCGTCTAACCCCGTACGACCAAATTGAGGAGCAAAGTTCCAAGTTCATGGAACGTGCCAGTGAATGAAATTACAGCATAAAAGTAATAACAGATAAAATAAAATAAAAGATATATTCTAAAGATTAAAATTAAATGTAGAGCATAAAATTAACTGACAAAAACGAACTTACGATATTATGCTTCATTCTCCCTCGTTATCGGGCATAAAAATTGGAATACAATAAAAAAACATCCCACATACCGTATATACTAGCGAAAGATGACTGTTTTGTTACAATCCCGCGACGAATTCGTCTCCTGTCCTAACCTCTTCATCTCGGAGTAGCACTTGCAACCTACCCCTTCAATTATTTGCTGTGTCTTTCTCTACAATGAACCTAAGAAAAGTCAAGTCATACGTTTAAGCAAATGCAATCAACAAGATAACGTAGGAGTCAGTTTACCTTTTCAAGGAACTCCTCGACAGAATAGGGCGAGTGACCCCTGAGGCAACTCTCCAGTTTCGGCTTGAAAGCGCGTGGATTACCGCTAAAATTTTTCAGTTCTTATGGTAGATTATTGAAAATGGATGCAGCAATATTCTTCACACCTTTCTACACAAAAGGTAAGGTAGTGTTATCCATATGCAGACTGGATTTCTGCCTAGTATTATCTGCGTGAAAGCTGCTGTTTCTTGGGAAAAGGCAGATATTGTTAACAAGAAACGACAGTAAAGAATATATACAAGGTGCTCCATTGATCGTGACAGGGCCAAATATCTCACGAAATAAGCGTCAAACGAAAATACTACAAAGAACGAAACTTGTCTAGCTTGAAGGGGGAAACCAGATGGCGCTATGGTTGTCCTACTAGATGGTGCTGCCATAGGTCAAACGGTTATCAACAGCGTCTTTTTTTAATAGGAATCCCCATTTTTATTACATGTTCGTGTAGTATGTAAAGAAATATGAATGTTTTAGTTGGACCACTTTTTTCGCTTTGTGATAGGTGGCGCTGTAATAGTCACAAACATATGGCTCACAATTTTAGACTAACAATTGGTAACAGGTAGGTTTTTAGTTTAAAATACAGATCGTAGGTACGTTAGAACATTTTATTTCGGTTGTTCCAATGCAATACATGTACCTTTGTGAACTTATCATTTCTGAGAACGCGTGCTGTTACAGCGTGATTACCTGTAAATAGCACATTAATGCAATAAATGCTCAAAATGATGTTCGTCAGCCTCAATGCATTTGGCAATACGTGTAACGACATTCCTCTCAACAGCGAGTAGTTCGCCTTCCGTAATGTTCGCACATGCATTGACAATGCGCTGACGCATGTTGTCAGGCATTGTCGGTGGGTCACGATAGCAAATATCCTTCAACTTCCCCCACAGAAAGAAATCCGGGGACGTCGGATCCGGTGAATGTGTGCGCCACGGTATGGTGCTTCGACGACCAATCCACCTGTCGTGAAATATGCTATTCAATACCGCTTCAACCGCACGCGAGCTATGTTCCGGGCATCCATAACGTTGGTAGTACATCGCCATTCTGTCATGCAGTGAAACATGTTGTAGTAACATCGGAAGAACATTACGTACGAAATCAGCATACATTGCACCATTTAGATTGCCATCGATAAAATGGGGGCCAGTTATCCTTCCTCTCATAATGCCGCGCCATACATTACCCCGCCAAGGTCGCTGATGTTTCACTTGTCGCAGCCATCGTGGATTTTCGGATGTCCAATAGTGCATATTATGCCGGTTTACGTTACCGCTGTTGGTGAATGACGCTTCGTCGCTAAATAGAACGCGTGCAAAAAAGCTGTCATCGTTCCGTAACTTCTCTCGTGCCTAGTGGCAAAACTGTACACGACGTTCAAAGTCTTCGCCATGCACTTCCTAGTGCATAGAAGTATGCGGCTGCAATCGATGTTGATGTAGCATTCTCAGCACCGACGCTTTTGAGATATCCGATGCTCGTGCAATTTGTCTGCTACTGATGTGCGGATTAGCCGCGACAGCAGCTAAAACACTTACTTGGGCATCATCATTCGTTGCAGTTCGTGGTTGACGTTCCACATGTGCCTGAACACTTCCTGTTTCTTTAAATAACATAATTATCCGGCGAAGGGTCCGGACACTTGGATGATGTCGTCCAGGATACCGAGCAGCATATGTAGCACACGGCCGTTGGGCATTTTGATCATAATAACCATACATCAACACGATATCGACCTTTTCCGTAATTGGTAAACGGTCCATTTTAACACGGGTAATGCATCACGAAGCAAATAGCGTCCACACTGGCGGAATGTTACGTGATACCACATACCTATACGTTTGTGTCTATTACAGCGCCATCTATCACAAAGCGAACAAAGTGGTCCAACTAAAACATTCGTACGTATTTACATACTACACGAATATGTAACAAAAATGGGGTTTCCTATTTTTAAAAAAACGCAGTTGATAACCGTTTGACATATAGCAGCGCCATCTAGTGGGCCAACCATAGCGCCATCTGGTTTCCCCCTTCAAGCTAGACGAGCTCCGTTCTTTGTAGTTTTTTTTCCTTTAATGCTTATTTCGTGAGATATTTGGCCCGGTCACTACCCTGTTTATTGAGAGGCCAATGTCAGGATACCCAGACTCATGAACAGGAGTCGACAAGAGGTTCGTGAACTTACACCACATATTGCCCAAGCTGTCCGTTTCTGAGTCAAAAATATCCTTTGAGCATGGGAAGAGTTACCCCAAAATATAACACCATATGACATAAGCGAATAAAAATAAGCAAAGTAGACAAATTATAGTGCTGAACGATGACTTACTTCAGATGCCGTTCGAATAGTAAAAATGGCAGTATTAAGTCTTTGAACAAAATGCTGAATGTGGGCTTTCCACAACAGTTTACTACCTATCTGAACACCTATAAATCTGAACTGTTCTGTTTCACTAATTGTATGTCCATTCTGTGAAATTAAAACGTCGCGTTTCGTTTAATTGTACGTTAGAACCGTAAAAACTGAGTCTTGCTGTGATTTAGCGTTAGTTTATTTTCAACAAGGCAGAAATTATGTCATGAACATTTTGATATAATTCCCGCGTTGTTCTACATGATATCTTTATCCGACTAGTCAGCTGCCTTTGACTGCTAGTAACCTATTTAGAACGTTCTAATGGAAATCAACTCTCAAAGAGGATGAGAAATGTGTTAAGGAAAGCATTATATTTGTCATCTATGTTGTCAGCAGTATAAACATCCAGCCACTCTCGTTCTTTCACGGGATTTTGCCGCTGGATTAGCTTTCTTACATAATTTGTAATTCCACATAACATTTGTTTGAGTACAAAAGCCTTTCGGTGTGAAAATTTGTGCATCACGGTCTGAAAGGCCATTCACCTTTTTACTAACAGAATGCCCAATTAGTAATGAAGATCCGGCCGGAGTGGCCGTGCGGTTCTAGGCGCTACAGTCTGGAGTCGAGCGAACGCTACGGTCGCAGGTTCGAATCCTGCCTCGGGCATGGATGTGTGTGATGTCCTTAGGTTAGTTAGGTTTAATTAGTTCTAAGTTCTAGGCGAGTGATGTCCTCAGAAGTTAAGTCGCATAGTGCTCAGAGCCATTTGAGCAATCTAGTAATGAAGAATAAATAAAAATATTGTCTATGGCTGTCCTTCTGTTCTCCTGTACCCTGGTTGGAAAAAACACAGTCTGCATCATATCATATAAGTTTAGAAGATCTGCCAACATCCTCTTTCTTGCACAATCATATAACAAAATTAATACTGAAGCCACTACGTATAACTAATATCTGGTACTTCGTATGAAGTGAACCAAGAACCCTCTCTAGCTTGAAATGAAATGCTTTGAAGTCAGAGTTTGGGGACCCATAAACAACAACAATTAGAAGTTTAGTTTCACTAAATTCAACTGCTCCTGCACAACATTCGAATATCTGTTCAGTGCAGTGCCGTGCTACGTCTACGGACTCAAATGGAATACTGTTTTTTACCTACATGGCCTCTCCCCCACTCCGCAAAGAACTCCTTGAAAAACAGCCAGCTAATCTGTATCCTGGTAAAGTAAGCCTCTGAATTATCAAATTACGTAAGTGGTGCTAAGATGTACCAACAATGTCACCGTCAACATCTATAAGCAATGAACTAACTTTATCTCTAATACCTTTTATATTTTGATGAAATATTCAAATTCCTTCTCTACATGAATACCTGATCTTCTCCGAAGGTGACTTCGCTGTTAGAGGGACTTCCTTAAAGCAGGTATGCCTATCAGCTGACTTCAGTCTAAAAAAAGGTGCAGCTCTAACACCAACAACTACAGGAATTTTTCCATGAGTTATCCCACCACCCCCACAACGCTGTCACCTATAAGCCTTGCCAACCTTCCCTTCTCATACCTATTGAGGTGCAAGCTATGCCTAGTGAAACCCGATCTTTTGAGAGACTCAACTGGCATCACTGCAATATCATTCATGCCCTCTGTCATCAATGCCTTCTCCAGCCCCATGTTAACACGCTTAACATCAGCATTAAGATGACGCCGCTCAAGAGACTGAGACAACTGCACGAAGTGCACGTTAGTGCCACCAGTTAGAGTAGCTGTCTTTACCAGGTCACCACCTAAATCATATTCCCAGTCCCTATCAAGACTATTCCCTGCTCCACCCACAATCACTACCTGATACGATTTCGTAAAATTGTTCATAACTCCCATATACTGTCAATCTTCTGAGTCCACGTGGTATTCACTCCCCAACACTTCCTGCAACTGCTGGCCCACACCTCTACCGTGCGAACTACATAGCAGCTGAACTTCCTTCTTTCTGTCAGAATTTGCAATTGACTTAGGCTTCCTAATTGTTGAGGACTGCTGCATGTTTCCTACATCTACGGCTACATGAGGCTCCTCTCCACTCAACTCTGATACTTGGTCAAATCTATTGCACATGCGCAAAGTACAACTGTCTGAATATCTCCTCCTCCTAGCTGAGTTCTTACCAACTGCCATTCCCCAGCACCCTTCACCCTCCTCAACTTATCTATTCAGACGATTTTTCCCTCTCAAGAGGCCTCAAGCGCACCCTTTCCACCTATCTCCTCTCTCCTCTGTATTTAACAAAAGAATATCCATTATATTCTTTATGTTACCACCATTGCTTTTAATTTCACCGAAAGTTATTTTGAGTTTCCAATAAACTGACTCAGTCCTGCCGGTAATAATTTCTTTTTCGATTTCTTCAAATGTTTCATGTAGCCATTTCGTCTTAGCTTCTCTGCATTTCCTATTTATTTCATTCCTCAGCTATTTGTATTTCGGTATTCCTAAATTTTCCTCAACATTTTTGTACTTCCTTCTTTCATCGATCAACTGATGCGTTTCTTCTGTTGCCCATGGTTTCTTCGCATTTACCTTCTTTGTATCTTTGTTTTCTTTCCAACTTCTGTGACTGCCCTTTTTAAAGATGTACATTCCTCTTCAACTGAACTTCCTACTGAGCTATTCCTTATCGCAGTGTCTATAGCCTCACATAACTTCAAGGGTACCTCTTCACTCCTTAGCACTTCCTTATACCAGTTCTTTGAGTATTGATCCTGACTAGTTCTCTAAACTGCAGCATGCTCTTCATCACTATTAAATTGTGATCTCAGTCTACATCTGCTCCTGGGTACGTTTTAGAATCCATTATCTCATTTCGGAATCTCTGCGTGACCATGAAGTAATCCAACTGAAATCTTCCCGAATCTCCCGGCCTTTTCCAAGTATACCTCCACCTCTTGGGTTTCTTCAACAGAATACTCGCTACTACTAGATGAACTTTATTGCTGAACTCAATTAATTTTTCTCCTCTCTCATTCCCAGTACCGAGCCCATATTCTCCCGTAATACTTTCTTCTACTTCTTCCCTTATCACCGCATTGCAATCCCCAATGACTATTAGATTATCATCTGCCTTTACGTACTGAATTACGCGCTCAATATCTTCGTATACTTTGTCCATACATTCATCTTCGGCTTGCGACGCGACGTGAATACCTGAGCTGTTGTTGATGGTGTTTGTTTGCTGTCGATTCTGATGAGAATAACGCTACCACTGAAGTGTTCATAGTAACTCACTCCCTGCCCTATCTTCCTATTCATAACGAATCCTACTCCCGTTGTATCATTTTCCATCGCTTTCGTCATTTGACAAGAAATCATTGTCTTTCCATTTCACTTCACTGCCACCACTATACCTAGACCGAGCCTTAGCATTTCCCTTTTCAGATATTCTAGCTTCCGTACCACATTCAAATTTCTGACACTGCACGCCCCGACTCGTAGAACGTTATCCTTTCGATGGTTATTCAATCTTTTCTCATGATCACCTTCCCCTTGACAGTCCCCTCCCGGAGAGAAGAATAGGGGCCTTTTCCGAAATCTTTTGGCAATGGGTCATCATGACATTTTTTCTGAATTACAGGCCACATGTCCTGTGGATACACATTCTGTATCTTCCACGCATTGCCTTCTGCATCCTCATGCCGTTGATCATTGCTGATTCTTCCGTCTCTCCCCTGAACTTCTGTCTGCTCCACCACCCTCAATGACAAGCCGATGGCTGAATAAGGTGTGATTTCTTATACCGGAAGTCTCCTGCTGCCACTGCTGAAAACATTTCACCTGTGGCAGGGCACGAACTGGCATCGAGTACATTTCGAGTACTTATTATGGACGCTACTTCTAGACCACGTGTGCGCAATATACCCTTCTTACATCATTAAAAAGAAAACCAGTTTTAAATGTAAGTTTTGTACCAGACATTCTATGGCTCTTCTTAACAAAGATATGAAAATCCCATCCAGTTCTAAACTAGTATCGTTTGATATCACTAGCTCATTTACAAATGTTCCTTCTGATGAATCCATGAACATATCAACAGCTGTATTGCATAAATACAAAGGAAATCCTGTAGAAGTGCCTGATGTATTTGATGTCACTTAAATTTGTATAAAACAGAATTATTTCAAGTCTTAAAACAAATGTTATAGTTTGTGTGATGGCCAAGCTATCGTTTCATCAGTTAATCTATGCTACCTGAAATTTTCGTGGAAAATTTAGAACACGTTTTCTTACAGGAACAGCCACTGAACTTGAACTTAAGTACTGGCTCAGATATATCAATAATGTACTGTGTTTTTGGAACGCTACCACTAGACAGATACAGTACTACAGCATTTAAACACACAACATAAGAAAATTCAGTTTACAATGGAGCTAGGAGGCACTCCTATAAATGTCTTGGACCTTCATATATATATTAGTACAAGAAAACACGTATTTATCATTTAGAGAAAAAATATATCTAATGGTACAGTACTCTCCGCAAAGCTCCCAACATCGACACAGACACAAACATGCAGCTTTCTACTCAGTGGTGCATCGCCTTATGTATTTTCCATTATCGAAATCAGCCTTTCAAACAGAACTACAAATATTCAAACGAAAATATCTTCCAGCAATGGCTATAACTCTGCCCTGATTGATAACACTCTACGAAAAAGGAAAATGAATAAAATTACACCATTTCTGTACGCTGGCCAACAGCAATCACCCAATAGTTTCAATGTCTGGTGCAAAATTTCGTATATTGGCAACATTTCAGAAAATTCTGCAAAAACTTTAAGCTCTCCCAATAACAGACCTGCATTTTATAATACCAGGAATGCCTTAAAACTTTGATTCGATAACGAAGACAAATTGCAACCGTTGGCACAGAGTGGTGTATGCAGAGTAATTTGCAAGCAGTGTCGAAAATTGTATATTGGTCAGTAAGCACAGCTGTGGCGCTTAGGCTGCGTGAACATGAGAGAAGCTATTAAGGAAGAAAGGTTCGAGCTCTGTTGATCATATTTTAGTAGAAAACCATCTATACGAAGTGGAATGTGAAGTTTTACATTCCTTCTGAAATGCAGAAAGATGACTCTACTGTAAATAATGGAGATCAACAAACACGTGACTTAGAATACAAGCCTAATATTAAATGATGAGACTCCGTTTCCATTTTCTACCTTGTTAAATTAAATTTTCGTTACAAATTCTAGATTCAAAATGTAAATTCATTTTATTTCTCATCATTTATTAAACGTATTTCCATTTAAAAACCTTGTTTACCCCTCCTTTGTTGCTTAATGTAACTATTGTAATACAGAATCGGCAAGGAAAGAAATATAATGAAAACACTGATAAGAAGAAAGGAGAGGATGGTAGGACATCAGTTACGACATTAGAGAAAGACAGGGATTGGAATACATCCAGCAAATAATTAAGCACTCAGATCGCAAGTGCTACCCCGAGATCAGGAGGTTGGCACAGAAGAGGAATTTATGGTGGGCATCATCACACCAGTCAGAAAACTGACGACTCAAAAAATATAAAAAAAATCTCTAGCTCTTTCGCTAGGAGGTAACATGGAGCAGAAAAAGATAACACTATTGGGCGTATTGGAATACTATCTTCATGTAATGTGGGTGAGCCATATAATCTAGCCACGGGATTCATAATAATTAGCATACGGTTGTTTGTTTCAGATATAGTACTTTTACATGATTTGATGGTGGTTTTTATTTGTTCGTTGAAAGCTGCAGTCAGGTCTTTTTGTAGATGTCAGTAGTCGGGACTATCAAGGAACCATTTCAGCTTTCTAATGTAATCACTTTTGTTCAAAAGAACCTAACTGTTGAATTTATCAGTTTTAGTATCGATGATACTGTTGGAGATTATTTTCTTCTTACACTTGCTTAACGTATTGATTTCATTGCGTGAGAGTTCGTTACTAACAACAACAGCAGTTTTTAAATCGTGGGCTACCAAATGTTTCGTGGAAACATTGTCAGTTAAAGCGAGCTAATCTACATTTAGCACATCTAGCTGTTTTTTCTGAAATTGTGCACAGTGGAGCATATTTAATACATTTATACAACACTTTGAGCTCATCCACAATCATTCTTATACTTGATATGTTCGTTATTCGGTCAGCAAATTGTTGATGATAAACAGGTTTTGTCAACGGTTTATAGTTTGTTAACTGCAACAGTTTTTATTTTTGGCGTAGATACATTTCGTGAGCAATTGCATATGCGTCTTAGCGGACAACTAAATCAGAACTGTCGAACTTGGGTGGATGTGTGACGGCCGTAATAATCATGTGGCGAACTTTTAAATGTGAATTTACTATTATCACGGATTTCTTCTCTTACCGACGTTCTCTCGCCGATCTTAATAACTTTAATTGCAGCTGACGAAGTACATTTTGATTTTATGACGACGTATTTTGGAGTAACGTCTCGATGTAAACACTTCCTGTTAAATGAAATATGTTATGTTTCCGTTAGATTGTTTTTCAAAAATCTCATGTACATGACACTTAACTGCACTTTGTTAGCACGCTTTATAACATCAACAGAATTTTCCGTTGGTACTTGGCAGAACATGATACAAATATTGAAAAAGGACGTGGATAATGGAAGAAATTAGAATCCGTTTTAACGTAAGTTCACATTTAAAAGTTTGTCCCACGTTTATAACCACCGTCACACATCCGTGTGAAATCGATAGTTTTGATCGCGATGTCCGCGAAGACACAAATGCAATTGTTGGCCAAATGTGCCTACGTAAAAAAGGAAAATCGTTGCAGTTAACATATACCAATAACTAACTATACATGTTCACAATCCACAGACTGCTGATCGAAGAACGAACTTATCAAATATAACAATTACTGTGTGTGAGTTCAAAGTGTTAGATAAAGGTATTAAATATGTTCCACCATGCATTGTTTCAGGAAAACAGCTATATGTGCTAAAAGTAGATCTTCAGCTTGCGGTAAGTGTCGATGCTTCTATATCACGTTTGACAGTCCATGATTTAAAAAGTGCTGCGGCTGTTGGTGACGAACTCTCGAGAAAAGACATCAGTACGTTAACAAAGTTTAAGAAGAAATAATCTCCAACAATATCATCACTACCAAAGGTGATAAATCAAACAGTTCTTTTGAACAAAGTTTATTATGTTAAAAATGTGAGCCAGTTCTCTGATCGTTCCGACTTCAAGCATCTACAAAAAAAGGCAACAGCGATTTTCAGTGAACAAATAAAAACCATCTTCAGAGCATGTACGCATTATTCCTAGATTATATGGCGTAGCTAAATTAAATTATTACAGTGTTTCAATACACCCAATAATGTCTCCCTTTCTGCTCCATGTCACCTACCAGAGAAAGAGCTTTTTAAATCGTTAAAAAGAAAACAAGTTTTAATTCTAAGTTTGGTATCAAAAATTCAATGGCTCTCTTTGGCAAAACTGAAGAACTGCAGATCCCATCCAGTTCTAAACTAATATCGTTTCATGGCTTTAACTTATTTGCAGATTTTCCTCCCAATTAATCTGTAAACATATTAACAGATCTTCTGCATAAACCCGAAGTAAATTCTGTAGAATTACTTGATATATTTGATGTTACTCAAATGTTGTATACAACAGAATTACTGTAATTTTCAAAATAAATATTATAATAAGCCTGATGGCCTAGCTATAATTTCACCTCTTAGTCCCATACTGCCTTAATTTTTCATGCAAAATATCGAACATTTTTTTTATTTTTTATTTTTTTATTTTTTTTTTTAGGGAAAGAGTCAATGAATTGCAAAATTAAGCATTGGTTCAGATATGTTGATCACGTACTGTCTTTACTGACTGGTTAGGTACAGTTAGGTACAGTAACTCACAACACAGAAAATTCAATTTACAGTGAAGCTGGGAGGCTCTCTTATAAATTTCTTGGACGTTAATAGAGACATTAGTACAAGAAAATACGTATTTATCATTTACAGAAAAGTATAGCTACTGGTACAGCACACTCTACAAGCTCCTAGCATCCGCACAGCCACAGGCATGCAGGTTTCTATTCAATGGTACGAAGCGTCATATAAGCTCCATTATTAAAACGGAAATTAAAACCCTCAGAGAAAAAATGAATTTAATTCTGCAGAACGTTTGGAAGTGATTTCCTATTTAATATTATCATCATGTCCTGCCAAGCACCGACGGAAATTTCAGTTAATGTTATTTTGCCTTATGTTGTGATAGGTCAAGTTCACCTCAGTTTAGAACATGTTTGAATGGTTAGACTCTGAAAATGTACAACATACGAATGAGAGCTTTGTAAGTGTAGCCTCCCTTAGGGGAATTATCCCTTTATTGCACATTTGGGTGCGATCTAGGCAACATGAAAACATTTATAAATATATTTAAAGGTAAACAAAAGAGGATTCGCTACTGATTCCAAGTCATATGCATATTGCCTCAACATTTGAAGAGAGGTGACTTGATTCTAACCCAAATAATTGTACTGCATCACATGTCGAATTACCTCGTGTGGCTCGAAATTATAGACGATCAAAAGACTTAGTCACGCACCTTGTAAAGTGATAAGGACAAGAAAGTATAGTTAAATAGGGTCATATGTTTAGCACGGCCTGTTCTCGGGCTATGAAGACCTAGGGAAGGTGCTAAGTGAGAAAGAAGGAAAGACATCTCCAGGAAAACTGCTCATACTCGATAGAGGTCTATTTCAGCTGCCCTATGTTCGCAACATTGTACAAGCAAGAATGACATGTTATGATATTGCTTCATCCTCCTTAACTGCACGGGCGCTGCAATATCGAATTTATCCGCCGATAACGGGCAGTGACTTTCAATTACACTGTCCTCATCTGTACGGGATTGACGTAAGGTGAGCACCAGTACATGTTGTGACGCAGGAACGACGACGTGCGGAAGTTTGGGTCCGGCCGTGAGTCGTGTACGGATAAACTTAGTGCTTAAGGCGACCGCTCGCGTAAAGCGGAAGAAAGCGGGTTCGAGTCCAGGTCCGGTACAAATTTTCATATTCATCAGCCCCTTATACAACTGATAGTACACATCATGAATGGCATATTAGGTGGAGTCGCTAAGTAATAGTATAAACAATCCACCAAGAGAATGCGAAGGTCCACTATCAACAGGGATATTAAAAGATAACGGAGTACGTAGTTCATCAAACATCAGTACAAGAGCAAGGAAATAATTGTCCCACTATTTATAGACGTGGCCCGCAGCTCCACAAATAAATACAACTGTCCTGTAACATTTTTCGCAACACTCGAAGCCGGCCTCTGTGGCCGAGCGGTTCAGGGCGCTTCAGTCCGGAACCGCGCTGCTGCTACGGTCGCAGGCTCGAATTCTGCCGCGGGCATGAATGTGTGTGACGTCCTTAGTTAGGTTTAAGAAGTTCTAAATCTAGGGGACTGATGACCTCCGATGTTAAGTCCCATAGGGCTTAGAGCGTTTTGAGTAACTCTCGAAGGTAATGATCGGCAGAAAACCTCTAAAACTAGTAAGTGACTCACTTCCCGCTGAGTAAGTAAACATTATACAAGAAATGATGATGAAAGACTGAGTCGACATCTTTGAACATATTCTGTCTGTGATTTCTCAGCCCCCCTCCACCCTCCTTTTTGCTAAATCTCAGTTCCTGAGGTTTCTCATTACTGCGGCTCGAAAATATGTCGAAAGGGGTTGATTTTCTTTCGCTATTCCCAGATGAGCATAACCCACGGACTGAAAACTGTTCCTTCCGAACTGCTGCTAAGACAGAAACGACGCTTTCATAGCTGTGTAACTGCCAAAGGGAACTATCTGGAAGAGACCTAGATTTATGCGTAAAAGAAATGCAACTTACGATTGCGAAAATTACTTCTCAAACACTTCTCGTACTTTCGCAGCATCACCTTATATATAGTGTTCGATTTTATTTTATTAGTGCGATGGAGAACACTTCATTTTTCATGCTTAAGTGACACGTGAACAGCCGATTCATGAACAGTGTTGGAGTTATTAATAAACTGGAGAGCAGTAAGTAAGATAAAGTAGGAATTGAGACCTAATTTAATGGAAAAATGTTGGATAAATAACATACATGGATTAATCAGAGTATGGAAACATTCAAGCTCGATCTGTTTCTCCCGAACCTGTGGGTGAGGGTAAGCGCACAGAAAAATTGAGACGCTTGTGACTAGCTTCGACTCTCCATTCGAGATATCGCTGTACAATAAGGACAATGCAGAAGCTACACATTGAACTGCTATGCTCGTTTACGTTTCAGTGACGATGTATGCACCTTTCAGGCCATTAATTAGAAAGCAACTCCTGTAATTTCCATCAATGTCTTGAGAACCCATTTATCTAGGTACTAAACAGCTTCAAGTATTCACAAAGCACAGCGTAGGTAAATCCTTGTTGTTTACACTGGAGCACAAGCGCTCGTTACGTGTGACGACCTATTCCTTATCGTCGGCCGGCGAGCGAGCTCTACCAGCTTATCAGGATACACGCCACAGCGGTTTAAATACCCAGCGGTCTCTCGCAGGCAAGGTCGTTAGCGGCTACAACGTGCTGGCAGTTGCTTCGTGCAGTATGACAAAACATTTACCAGCGCTTAGGCAACAGGCACAAACACTATTGATTTCGTCTTCATAGGACAGCAGTCACGGAATCATTGAGCACAACGAATTCATTAGTTTTCTCTCTACTAATATCTATGAACGAGTTTACTCTATCTTAATCAGAAATCCGCGAATTTCAGCCAGTGTAACAGCCAAATGAGCGCAGATGAAATTAAGGGACTTTGGACAATCATGAGAAAAGGAGACTAATTAGAAAAAAATTGCAATTCTTGGAAGAACAGAAGGTCAAATAGGTGGAGGAAAACCACGGAGAAACCCAGACATCAAGAATCCAATTTTATTCCACATAGAGCACAAAAAAAACAGTGAAGGTGAGCCGTGCTCCGGCTCGCCTTAGTGCCGCTGACAGGTTGGTGTCGTGTATTGGGTTGTCACCTCTCGTGTTCTTAGTCTGTTCACTGGCGCCACTGCGTTTGCTCGCTTTGCCCGTCCGTCAGTGGCAGCAGCACGGCATATCTATAGCAAGTACTATCTTTGGACCGAACTCTAGTATTTCCGGGTCGTCGTGTGTCAGGCAGTTCGGAGTTGGGACGGAGAAGCAGTGAGGTCCGCACAGCGCCAGTACTCGCCGGGACAACTGGCGATACATGCGTTGCCCGATGTTGAAGGCTGTGGTCGCGAGAGTTCACGACCACGTCAAGACCCAGATTCCGCGAATTTAAGTCGAATGGATCGTTATATTCGAGTCGTGCAACCTTTATTGGTGAGTGTGTGTGTCGAAGTGACCTCATGGAATAAGCTGTCAGTCGACGATTCAAACTGGGACGTTTGCCTTGCCTGACTTGATCGAGAGCGACCTATGGTTGGTCGGTCGGTCGGTCGTCTCAACGGACGACGTGTATTTGGTCTTCCGACCGCTTTTGGGTTCTCTGTGTTTGTGTCGACTTGTAAATCGTCCTTGTTGCTTAATAGTCACTAGTTTTAGTATTGTTTGAGTTGTTTGTGATATTGTTTTCGCGGATCCGTGTGTGTCTAGTGTGGTTCTGAAACAGCAGTCGTTTTAACGCTGTCTACGTACTGCATTCGTGGAGGCAACTTGTTGTGATTACCTCGGGTTACTCTTGC
Source organism: Schistocerca gregaria (assembly GCF_023897955.1). Classification (NCBI taxonomy): domain Eukaryota; kingdom Metazoa; phylum Arthropoda; class Insecta; order Orthoptera; family Acrididae; genus Schistocerca; species Schistocerca gregaria. The sequence goes on along the minus strand of NC_064926.1, from coordinate 305,222,769 downwards.
GTTTGAACATGTTCTCTCGTGTAATGTTTGTCGTTTTACGATGTCAAGAGTATAGTCCTCCCATCCGCTTGGCATGGGTTATTCCATTGTTGTATTGGGAATCGGACGTTAGGTAGATTTTACCAGTGTTGGTCTTCCGTTTAAACTGTGACTGGTTTGAGTTGCCATCCTGTTAGGAAAGTATTACACTTGGCTGCCTGTCTCACCGCTTACGCAGCTGTAGAGACTTTTCTCAGGTCGATCCTTGGAGCACTGTCTGTGGATCACTCCCTTCTATATTTGGTCTGAATGTGTCAATTGTTTAAAAATAATATTTTGTTTAAATTATTCCTATTGCTTGTGGTCTTCAGCCGACAAATAATTTGAATTCTTCTGAATAAGGTCTTTAGCTGTCAGTGTAGCTTGTGTTACAGTCAATGTTTTTAATGATTGTTTTAAAAATTATTTTGGTATTTTCAACGTGTAGTTGCCTTCCTCACTTCTAATTCAGACCTTCAGCTGCTAATTGTTCTGAAGTTTTGCTTGTGGCCTTCAGCCGACAAATAATTTGAATTCTCAAAAAAATGGTTCAAATGGCTCTGAGCACTATGGGACTTAACATCTATGGTCATCAGTCCCATAGAATTAGAACTACTTAAACCTAACTAACCTAAGGACATCACACAACACCCAGCCATCACGAGGCAGAGAAAATCCCTGACCCCGCCGGGAATCGAACCCGGGAACCCGGGCGTGGGAAGCGAGAACGCTACCACACGACCACGATATGCGGGCTTTGAATTCTCAGCCGTCAGTGTAACTTGTGTTACAGTCAGTTTTTTTAAAATGATTGTTTTTTAAAAATTATTTCCCTAAATAAAGTATACGTGTTAAATGTGCAACCAACGGTAGCCAAGTAAGGCGCCGTCCACATATTTTCCTGCCTTCCCTAAGTACCACGTTTCAAAAGGTACTATAATTACTGCGTCAGATCTGAAAGTTAGAAAGAGCTTAAGTCTGGCAACCACAAGGGGAGGATAAACAAAATGAAAATTGATAGGTCGAGAGGGTATGTGATGTAATTGCAGTGATTAAAAAGTCGACTCAAATTTACGAGAAAGAACTTGGCAGTACGAACTCAGTCAACAAAACGATGCTGCATGTCTTCTGGCCTGGATGTAGACACTGTACCGGTTGGGAGGGGTGTCATAAAGTCATTGTATCCTCTCCTCAGACATTCGGACCCACAATTGCTGTGACGGATCGTTGACATCCTGGATACTAAAACTGGGACGAAGTTGACATCCCAGTTGGCCCCACACTACTTCTGTCGGGTACACCTTTGGGGATCTTTCTGGGCACGGCAGTACCACGACATCACGCAGACAATTTGTTAAGACACTTTTCATATGCGCATGAGCATTGTCCTGTTGAAAAATGGAACCACAATACTGTCGCATGAGAGAACACATGAGGGTGCACCATTCTCGTGACGTACTATTATGTCATTAGAGTTCCCTCAATTACTAGTAACTGTTTTAAGTCATACTTGGTGAGGCCAGGAGTAACACGGTTGTACCTCTCCAGAGTTTTGGAGGAATGGGACTTTCTGCACGTTGCCAATGACGATCGTAAGGGGTAATGGAGAACTGCAGTTTTTCGCTAAACACAGTGTGGCACCGTTCATCAGCAGTCCATGTATCCCGGTCATGGCATCACTCCAAACGCAGCTGTTTTTGTTGCGTTAACGGTAGCATACACTGCGGACGATAACTCTCTAGTCCATCTGCTACTGGTGAAACGTCACCTTAGAAAAATTTGTGAATGACAATGCTGGTAAACCTCTTACGTTATTTGATTTTCAAACAGATGAGCAAAACTGAACGTACTCAGACATTTCTCTCTTTACTTATTCTCATTATCACTAAACTGACACACAATATTTTTAGCGCAACGCAATCTGACTTTCAATAATCCCTACAAAAGAATGACCCTGACTAACAATAACCTATACCTTTCATGAGTCACTTACCTCACAAAAATCTTTGTTACCCGAACTACTGCAATACAGTGAGCGCCAATACTGCCAGCTAAATATAAGATTCTAACTACTGAAGGTACAAACTACTCATAGGCATAGTTAGCAAATGAAAGATTTTGATAGAGAACTCAGAGAAATCAAAAGTCATATATATATATATAATCAGTTCGTGACATCCAGTATTACAAATTTACTCTTTCTGGACACACGTCCAGATCGTCCGCTCTCAAAATTCTGCCATCTCTCCCCCCACATCCACCACTGCTGGCGGCTCACCTCCAACTGCGCAACGCTACGCGCTGTTCACAACCAACTGCCCAACATTACAATAGCAAATACTCCATCAATGCAAAACATCCACAGACTGCACACAGCACAGTCAGTCATTTTCATACAGAGCGCTACGTGGCGTTACCAACATGAAAACTTAAACAGCCTACTTACACTGGTCTCCGACCAAAGCTGCGGAATGACGCAGGATGTTGCAAGGAGCCCATACTTCTTTTCAGATGGCAAGAGAAGAGGCGAAGGGATTACGATGTGCTTGATGCAAAACGTAGCGATCCTGCCTTTTAGCGGTCGGCATGGTTCGATGGAGCCTGGCGAAGAATATACCTCTCTTCACATTCCCATGCCCTCCAAAATCGGGCCACTGTCATATACACTAAAGGGCGAAAGAAACTGGTACACCTTCCTAATATCGTGTAAGGCCCCCGCGAGCACGCCGAAGTGCAGCAACACGACGTGGAATGGACTAATGTCTGAGGTAAGGTTGCAGGGAACTGACACCATGAATCCTGCAGGGCTGTCCGTAAATACGAGTGAGTAGAGTTCTTTCCTAAACAGCACATTGCAAGGCATCCCATATATGGTCAATAATGCTACTGCTGTTGTTTTCTATCTACATAAATGATCTTTTGGATAGGTAGGACAGCAATGTGTAGCTGTTTGCTGATGATGCAGTGGTGTACGGGAAGGTGTTGTCGTTGAGTGACTGTAGGAGGATACGATATGACTTGCACAGGATTTGTGATTATTGTAAAGAATGGCAGCTAACTCTAAACATAGACAAATGTAAATTAATGCAGATGAATAGAAAAAAGAATCCCGTAACATTTGAATACTCCATTAGTAGTGTAGCGCTTGACACAGTCAAGTCGATTAATTATTTGGGCGTAACACTGCAGAGCGATATGAAGTGGGCCAAGCATGTAATGGCAGTTGTGGGGAAGGCGGATAGTCGTCTTCAGTTCATTGGTAGAATTTTGGGAAGATGTGGTTAATCTGTAAAGAAGACCGCTTATAAAACACTAATACGACCTATTCTTGAGACTGCTCGAGCGTTTGGAATCCCTATCAGGTCGGATTGAGGGAGGTCATAGAAGCAATTCAGAGGCGGGCTGCTAGATTTGTTACTGGTAGGTTTGATCATCACACCATTGTTACGGAAATGCTTCAGGAACTCGGGTGGGAGTCTGGAGGAAAGGAGGCGTTCTTTTCTTGAATCGCTACTGAGGATATTTAGAGAACCAGCATTTGAGGCTGACTGCGGTACAATTTTACTGCCGCCAACTTATATTTCGCGGAAAGACCACAAAGATAAGATAAGAGAGATTAGGGCTCCTACAGAGGCATGTAGGCAGGCAATTTTCCCTCGTTCTGTTTGGAAGTGGAACAGGGAGAGATGATCTAGTTGTGGTACTAGGTACCCTCCGCCACGCACCGTATGGTGGATTGCGGAGTATGTATGTAGATGCAGATGTAGATGTAGAATGTTCATTTCTGAGGTGTTTGATGGCCAGCGGTAGTGTTTAAACTCAGAAGAGCGTTCATGGAGCCACTATGTAGCAATTCTGGACGCATGGGGTATCGCATTGTCCTGGTGGAATTGGCCGACTCCGTCGGAATGCACTATGGACCTGAATGGATGCATGTGCTCAGAGAGGATGCTTACGTACATGTCACCTGTCAGAGTCGTATCTAGACCTATCAGGGGTCCCACATCACTCCAACTCCAGAGCCCCACACCATTACAGAGCCTCCACCAGTTTCCAGCTTGAACAGTCCCTTGCTGACATGCTGGGTCCATGTATTCGTGAGGTTGTTTCTCTATCCGTACACGTACACCCGCTCGATACGATTTCAAACGAGACTCGTCCTACCAGGCACCATGTTTCCAGTCATCAACAGTCCAATGTCAGTGCTGACGGGCCCAGGCGAGGCGTAAAGCTTGGTGTCGTGTTGTCAACAAAGATACAAGAGTGGGCCTGCAGCTCCGAAAGCCCGTATCGATGTTTCGTTGAATGGTTCGCCCGCTGCCACTTGTTATGGCCCAGCATTGAAATCTGCAGCAGTTTGCGGAAGAGTTGCACTTCTGTCACGTTAAACGATTCTCTTCAGTCGTCTTTGGTCCCGTTCTTGCAAGATCTTTTTCCGGCCGCAGCGATGTCGGAGATTTGATGTTTCACCAGATTCCCGATATTTACTGTACACTCGTGAAATGGTCTTACAGGAAAACACCCACTTCATCGCCACCGCAGCGCCGTAATGTGCCTGTTTAAATATCTCTGTATTTGAATACGCATGCCTGTACCATCTTCTTTTGCGCTTGACTGTACGAGTGCTCCGCAAATCTGGATACCGCACTTCCGACCTGCCGGCCAAAAAGACACCCAGAATGAGGCCCTTACAACCTTTGTCAGGCGCCGATAATGCCGTCTCACATGAGTACACAGCATCTCCAGGTCTTTCTTGGTGACCACTCAAGATCTGCCTCTCTTCAAGCCGCTTATATATACTACAAGGCTTGGAAACTATACCAAACACGAACATCACTAATGTACTCTGGTGGCTGTTCCTCCTGTCACAGAGAACTGCAACACTAATCATTTACATATCCGCCAAAGGTTGTATGTTCAAATGGCTCTAAGGACTATGGGATTTAACATCTGAAGTCATCAGTCCCCTGTACTAAGAACTACTTAAACCTAACTAACCTAAGGACATCACACACATCCATGCCCGAGGCAGAATTCGAACCTGCGACCTTGGTAGCACCGCGGTTCCGGAATGAAGCGCCTAGAACCGGTCGGCCACAACGGTTGGCTAAGGGTTGTATGTGTACGAAGTTAAACTGACTTGTGACCATGTCTCGTGGTGCTTCACGTTGGTCACACTCGAACGACCGAAAGAGCTCTTAGTGATGGGTTTGTTTTGTAAATAAGGAAACTTTATTGGCGGACTGTTGACACTGTAATACTTCCTAAACATTTCTAATAAAGGTTATTAGCCTCGCCTTGGACAGCAAGACAGGATTAATATACTCAGTTCCCTGTAACAATAAGACTCTGAGAATCTCGTTACCCTCAGACGGGTGAGAGAATCGACCACCGGATTGGTAAACGCAACCACCAGTAAGCTAATAACTTCACAGTACTGCAGAATAACTTTATCCGTCGAGGTGGATCAAGGACTCCCAACTCTACAAACGCAGCTCGCATCTCCACCTCAAAGGGTCTACGACGCACCATTTCATTGCAGGAAAGCTGCCGACCATCTACCAGATTTTGAACTCTGATCACCTTTTTGAAATTTTTTAAACAACGATTCCTACCTGCCATACAGGCCTGGCTTTTGACTCCTGGCCCCTGGAAAGAGCGTCCTGGAAGTGTCGAAGCTGATCAGCTGTTGGTGTCTACGGAAAGTCGTTGAAGGACGGTGAAACCACATGCAGGCGGCAATGAGTTGGTCGCACACGCCTCATCGCATAACATAGGGGTCGGAACTGTGGGTTACATTGACAGGAAGAGCCAAGCCTTACGATACAATTATTAACAAACTAAGAATAAAGACAAGTCTTAGGGCGTGGTAAGAGAAGCCACAGGGCAGCTGAGCGCCCAGTAAGACTGTAAGCTATAATCACACAGAGGACTCAGGGCAGTGTGTCATTTATAGGCGTCGTATCAAGTTCACTTTGCACACGTAAGAGTGGGATAATAGCGACACGAGTACATCTCGTTAGAGAACGTGAGACGAGATGCAGAAAAAGAGAGAGACTTTTTGTAGGGACGACTCTACGACTTGAAAAGCCAATGAAGGGCTTAGGGCGCAGTGTGTGGCCATATTAAGAGAGACATCCGTATCCCAACGCAGCCACTGGAGAACAACGCATAAACACATCCAATAAGGTGGCGAGAGGCCTTCCATATTAAGCCATGGCAAGGGCCGACGGCGTCGAAAGCGAAAGATGAACAAAACTCGGGCGCAGGATGCTCTTGAACAGAAGTTTGGCAGTCACCAGTAGAGGGAAGTCGCAGGAGGTTAGCCATCTTAGTCGGAAATGTAAAGCTGCAGGCAGGCAGGGGGAAGATTTAGAGGTCACTGCAGGACGCAGCAACCGGATCTGCCGGGGTCTTAGATAGCAAGCTGTGGAATTCTGTGTGTTCGTCGTGTGAGTGTTACTTACAGGCTCATTAAAAGCACACGGAACGGTGACAGATAGCCACCCTCTCTGTTTGTCAGTTCTTGGGACACCTCAGTCAGCGCAGACAGCTTGCGGCTGTAATATTCCAGAAATCAACTTAAAAGCTGTTAAGCGCTTCTGACGATTTTCGTTTCAAGGCACCTCCAGCCCTTACTTTCCGCACTGGCGTTTGTAACATCATAGGCATCTTAAGGTTCCTCTCACAATGGTCAAGCGGCTAATTCCCTAGTTACGAAACGTGTCGCCAAATCTCTTACAGTACCCACGCTTGGGATGCAAGTACTGACCGCTCTGTGAAGCGAGACAGGCGGCACTCTCTAACAGATCCGACGGGACAGTACAGTGCTGCTCCAGGGAACAATGTTTCGGGGCACACCGTTCTGAGCACATTGTTGAAAAAGAGCTGACATTGTGCGTGTTCCCATGTTGAACCAACGATACTACAAGTTATGATTGCAGTGGGCAGGGGATCATCGAAAGTTGACAGTTGATCAAGGGATACGTGTCACCTGCTCGGACAAATCACGTTTTGGCAGGTCTGCGGTCGTCTTCGGTTACGCTGTCTTCCAGGCGAACTGCTTCTTGAAACTTGCACTGCGTCACGGGTTCCACCTGATATGGGCACTAGTATTCTATGTGAAACGCCTTGCTAAACCCGCAGGACAGGACAGGTAGTTGCAATTGTGGAAAGGGGCCAAAATGAGCGGCTGTCAGTTACACTCGAACACATACAACTTTATTTATTTGACCAAACATCACAGTACAAATTCGTGATCTTAGTTATCGGCTGAATACGCCACACCATCTTATGCCTCAAGGGCATAACCACTTTAATTTTTAAAAAAGGCTAAAAGCCATTAATTCGAAATACAGACGCCAAAGAGAATATTTAGAAGGCACAAGGTCTCACGTTAAGTAAGTTATATAATTTGGCTGAAGGCCCAAAAATCTAACACTTAATTTAAAGACTGCTGAAGGCCCGTGATTTAAGACTCAAGGTAAAATTAAATAAAAAAAACAGGGGCAGAAGGTCTTATCTTCAATTAGGCAGAAGGCCCCAAACAGTCTGATGCTCGAAAGACAAAGATTCTTAATTTTAAAACGGCTGGAGGCCCATGACTTAAAACACCACTAAAATCAATTCAACTTTAATTCAAAACCATCAGCTATAAGCCATACAAATACACACAACAGAAAATAAGAAAAAGCAGTGCAGCTAACGGCCCTCAGAAGTTTCGGGGGTCCACCAGCACTTCAAATACTAACGATCACTTAGGTGAGACAAGCAGTCGGCCCAAACATTTTCGATCTGACGACAGCCCAGCCAACAGACAGTCAACGGACCCACCAACAAGGTAATTTGAACTCCCCGTTGTGTGCTGGTCAAGTGGAGCGCAATACAAAACGTAAAGGGCGTGGACACCCACAACCAAGCATACATTAAGCTGTCACACTACACACTGTGAAGGACAGAGACAACAAGGTGACGATAGGACACTGCCTGAAATTACGTCAACGGCCAGGGCAGGTAACTGGTACGTTAACGGCCACAAGGTAGAAAATTCCGTTGGTGCACTTCAATTGCAAATAACCAAATACAGTTAGACTATACCAGACGGTGGCTAAACCTTCGCCAACTCGAACACACACGTTGTCACTCGCGGGAATGACCCAACAGCCAACAATGAGAACCAGACGGCACAATGTGAACAGTCTTGACTTGCTGATAAATTAAGTCCAAACTCAACTTCCGTGTCCAGGGTCGGTGAGCCACGGACCTCGTAGCAATAGGAACAGGCCCGCAATCTCAAACACTTTGTAGAGACCGCCAGCGGACCTGGCCAAACAATACCACACAGAGATTTCCTCGCTGCTCAACGCCAACCGACCGACTGCTCGCACACGGCACAGCCGGATACTATATGCTCCAGACCAAAGATAGTACGAGGAGTATTTGGTCGCCGACCACTTCAGGGATCTCTATGTGTGTCGACTTGTGATTCGTCCTTGCTGTTCCACAGTGACCGTTTTAGTATTGTTCGAGTTGTTTGTGCAAGTGTTTTAGCACAACCGTGTGTAGCTTGTGAGGGTTTACCTGACCAGTTATTTTATTGCTGTCTGCATACTGGATTGGGTCAGTCGGTTGGGACGGAGCAGTGAGGAAGTCCCCACGGCGCGAGGTCAGGCCGGGACCTCTAGTGGCGTGCACGTGCTGTTGGATCGGGAGGCACTAGCTGCGAGACCGACAGAGTCCGTTGCCCACCGAACCTGGACGCTGAAGTTGAGCGATCAGTTGACCTGTTATGAAGCCTCAACTACTGTGATATCTCTTCGCTCATTCACCGGTTTTTGCTCTCTGGGCCGTTCGGGCTAGTAGCAACGTATGATCTGTTGAGGCCGGCGAAATCCTGTAGCCATCTTTCTGTACTGTGATTAATTATTAAATTGACTGTTACTTACCAGTGAAGTGCACCAGCGGTATTTTCTGCCGTGTGGCCGTTAACGCCCCATTACCTGCCATGGTCGTTAGTGTACTTTTCCGGCAGTGTGCCTTTCCTCGTCGTGTTGATACTGTCCTGCACGGTGTGTAGTTCCAGAGCCTTTTAAGTTGTTTGGTTCATATTTGCCTAGAGTAGTTATTGTACCCTTGGGTGTTTTTCAACGCTAATTTCTGAAGACATAGTGCTGTTCGTATCCTCGTCCTCGGCCGATATTTTCCATCTTTGTGCCGTTGGTCGGACAAAAGGGAATTGGTTAAATTGTAGGTTGGTCCTTGGGTCGTCTCTAGTTTGGGTTGCCATCCGATTATTTAACTTCAACTCTCGGCTGCCTGTCTCATCTCACCTTAAATTTGAGCTACCTTCTCGGGCCGACCTTTGGAACACTTCTGAGCACCACTTGTTCTGTGTGTTTTAGATCGTGATTTTCGTGTTAGTTTGAAGTGTTGAGTGAGGCTTTTGGCTGTCTATTAATTCAGTTCTTTTAAATTTTACATAAAGGCCTTCAACCGTTGTAAATTAAATTAAAATTTTGAAGATTGATTTTATTTTATAAAAAAATTTCCTTAAAATTGTTTCTGTCTGAAACTTTCATCACTCTGCTGTTATTGCTTTAGCAGATGAAGCGGACATATCCTGATACTATCTATACAACTGAAGCAGAGTAGTCTTTGGGCACAGACCATTTGCATTAAGTAACCCCATATGCCGACAGGTGAGAACAAGTTTTGCACCCAGGAACTTTGTCGTAAATGACGGTTTCGTGGTCCAGGTGTAGTGGGGGGGGGGGGGGGGGGAGGAGGAGGAATGATGCTGCCTGTGTGTACTGACTTCCAAACCTTTCGACACATTGCACTGTCCTGTCAACATTATTGAGCCATGCGAGGCTCCCAGTCATGCTGTTTATTGCTTGTCATCTTTTCTTTATCGTTGTGTCGCCTCGTTTTTCTTTATTTTATTTACTGCGTCATTAAGTTGCTGGTTTGCTTGCGCGTCAGTGGCAGCAGGAGCGCTTATCGATAAGTGCATTGTCGCACTATCTTTGGAGCGACAGCTAGTATTTCCGGGTCGTCGTCCGTGGGAGTTCAGTCGGGGGAACGGAGCCCCAGTGAGGTGCAGACAGCCAGTACTTGCCGACTGCTGGCGACACACATGAACTATCCAACGGTAGGAGATCGGAGCGGGAACGAGCGCTGGTTTGTCTTTCGGTTGGTCATCTCATTGGGCGACGTGTATTTGGTCTTTGTGGCGTTTCTGGGCCATCTTTTTCTGGTGATCTTGCCGGACGTGGGTCGGTTCCTTCCTCGTACAGAGGTGTCGTGGCCAATGGGCAAGAGTTACCTCTGCATGGTTGGATCCGAGCCAGTGTGCCCTGTTCGCCGTGTCTCCGAGTTCCGAACGGACATCGAGTTTAGTCGAGTTGGAACCGCAGTGAGCTCCAGACGGCCCAGATTCGATCGACCATTGCCGACACACATAACTTGAGTGAGGACAACCTCGGTTGGTCGTTCGTTCGATCGTCTCATCGGGCGTCGTCTGTTTGATCGCGCTTATGGAAACTCTGTGTGTGTCGACTTGTTATTTCTCCTTGTGGTTCCACGGTAATTGGTTTTAGGATTTTTGGAGTTCTTGGTGCAAGTGTTTACGTGGAACTGTGTCTAGCTTCTGTGATTTCAACTGAGCAGATGAATGCTGTCTGCTTACTGGAGCAGACAGTCGGTCGGTTCGGACAGAGCAGCGAGGGCTTTTCCTCGCCCTGTCGATGCTCTCCGGCACGACTTGTAGCTCGACAGCCTTTGATGTTGGTCATATTTTTCAGTGAATATTCTGCCTTGGCTGTTTTTAGATGCCAATTTTGAAGATCTAGTCCTGTTGATACCTTCGTCCTCCGCCGTTGGTCGGCGGAAGGGAATTGATTAGGTTGTTGGTCGTTCCTTCAGCCGTCCCTGGGTCGGGTTGCCATCTGATTACTTAATCTTATTCTTGGCTGCCTATCTCACCTAAGCTTACGTTAGAGTTACCTCCTCAGGCCGACCCTTGGAACAATTCTGAGCACCATGGACCTGCTGTTTTTGATTGTGATTTTTAGTCTCAAGTACTTTGCGAGGCCTTCAACCATCTATTAATTTGGTTTGTTTTAATGTTAAGATAAGGCCTTCAGCCATCTTAAATTAAAATTTGTAAAGTCACATGAGTAAAACCTCTTAAACTTTTCCTCTCTATTTGAAATCCTCATTATCGAGGCCTTAAGCCTTCACTTTTTCTATGTCCAGTGTGTGTGGCCTTCAGCCGGGTATTTATGTAAAATTTTTGTAACTAAGGCCTCCAGCCGTGTGTATTACTTAAGACATATTGTTTTTAAATGCTTTTAAGGGCATGTGTGATTAAGTGTTTCTAGCAAATAAAGTTTCTGTGTTTTCTGCAACTAACAGTAACTGATCTTGGCCCCTTTCCACAACCACAACCTGATCCGCTCTGTCCTGCGAATCCATATTTCAATTATTGTGACACTTTACTCCTTCCCAAGTTCGTCTTTTCATGTGTGCGTTAGTCTCTGGCTTCATTTTTATGGGTGATAGTGCAAGACCGTTTCGGACAGCGCAGGTGGAGTAGCTCTTGAAACGAGAGGATATCCAGCAAGTGGAATGGCCTGACCGCTTCCCCGACTTAAATCCCATGGAGCATGTGTGGTAGGAAGAGAAATTGCAGCACGACCACATGCTCCAACGACCATCTAGCACTTGTAAGGAATGTAACTGATTCCCACGTGAAGTCCTTACCAACCTTACGGCCAGTATGGCAGAACGTTGCGAAGCGCGCACTGCTGTCTGTGGTGATCACAAGCGATATTAAGAACCGTAGAAATGTCTTCAGCGATGAGTTCCACTTCGAACTGAGCCCCGACGACGAGCGAGGAAGAGTGCAGAGACGCTCCAGACAGCAGTGGGATACCGACCTGACTGTCGCACTTCATATGACCCAACAACCAGGGAATGGTTTGGGGCGCATTTCATTTCACAGCAGGGCTTCTTTGGTTGTCATCCGCGGCAGCCTTACAGCGCACCGGTAGGTCGATAGTATTCTACACCCTTTTTCTGAAATTGTAATCACTTTTTTATCTGTCCATATACTGCGCATTTAACGATTTCCATCCGATTTGAATAATTCCTCCGTGGTGCGTCGTTTTTTGTCTAAGAGTGTATGTTACTTTTTATGACATCTTGCACTATCTCTCAAAGTATTTTCCCAGTGGCTTTGTAACTAGTTTTTGTGTGTAATCGCGTTGAAAGTATCAAGTCCACAATTATCTTTAAAAGTGAAAGTATCTACCCCAAAATTGTTTTCTTTTTAATTACTGAAAGTATCAAAGATAAAATTGTTCCAAAATAATTATTCAACAAACCTGTATTTGACTGCGTCTGCGAACTTGTTTTGTGTGCTCCTCCATTTTGCCAGTAATGAAACACGTATTTGACTCAGCAATCAAGTTTAAGGAATAATGCGGTTTGTGCAATGGCATTATGATGGTACTGAAAAATTAACTTTTGGCCCTGATGCTTACTTATGAAATTATATCTTGACTTGAATAGTGCCAGTTGTGCAATGGCATAAAATTATTTATTTGAAATAATTTTGCTGTGATAACTTTAGTTATACGAAAATCGATTTCAAACCATGATCGGCACATATATATTGCATAGAAGCCTCATTTTCTTTACGTTCTTCCATTTGGTGGGTAACTTTACTATTCATTTTCATATTCAATACAATCTAAGGATGTGGATTATGATTCAGACTGTTAGATTTAAACACAACGTTCATCTCAATTTTGGGAATGGTAGTTTATGTATATGACTTAAATTTTAACTATATATATAGTTAAAATTTAAGTTATATACAAAAACTACCATTTCCAATATTTTTTAAGCACAAATCACACTTACAATAATTTTTACAAAACGCTTACTGCGTCAAAACATTGACATACAAATCCTAACTCTGAACTCTGTCTAACAAAAACCATTTTGAAATCATTTTATAGCTTCTCCCATCAACTTGCTAAAGTTTGCGCACTGTACAACCTGAAAACTTCGTAGCGCGAATCATACCTTAAAGCTGTCAACACACGTCTGCTTTCTCTGGGCATCTAGCTGCGACGACCGAGTATTTTACTGTGCGCACCCGGCTCTCTTAACCGTCAAAGATCCTCCTACTCAGAGATATTATACTCATTCCACCTTGTGGTTGGCAACTGTCGACTTTATTTTCTGGATCTACCCTTGATCAGACCTTAGCACATACCTTTCAACGTGTAGTATGCATGCCAATAATACGTGGTCATGTATTGTGTGGTGTGAGGTATTGGCCCTATCTGTAACTGAAGCCGCCACTGATTTTCCGAATTTTGTTCACAATACAATGATTTATATAGTTTCTTCAACCCAAGCCAGTCATTTTCCCCATTCTCCTTGAATGGTCTCCAGGTTTGTAATTTCACATATCTGCGACAGCTAACGCAAAGCACTATGGGAAATTTTTATGTACTCTCTTTCAGCGTACCAGATAAGTTTGTCGCTGTACGAGTCTGCGTGACGCAGGGCAGACATAGCACACGTTGTCCGTTGTGTTTAATGACAGGTCCTGCAACAAAGTATTTCATTTTCAGGGCACAATTCCGTCAGTAAATTTATGCTAATGTTAAAGTTAAATCATTTCAACAAGAAGTGCACACAGAGTGTTCAGATAATGTCTATTTTAAGTGCCATTAGTGTCTCACTTAAACGTGTTCTGTTTAACTTCACAATATATGCACAGTCAAACCATTACATTTCATTTGGCGCACTTGTCAGGAACAATTTGGAAACCTGGAATGAGCCTGGCAGGACTTTGGGTACATTATCTTCAGTCATGTTAACATACTCGTGGCACCTCCTCATTCTAAAATAAACGATAATGTTCCGTGTATTTCCTGACTAGAAGAGAAAGCTATCAACTGAAAACATTGTCAAATGTGTTCTTCAGATCGGGAAAGGACGCTCTCGCGCTGCTCTTCCTAATCTCCCACTCCACGTACGTGGTGTACAACTCAAAAGGACTGATGAGCAGCGATGTGTTGCGCACTCAGGCGTGACTGAGAAAGAATGTGTAGTCCCCCGGAAACCTTAATCACCCGGCGGACCGTCGAGGCACGGCGGCGAGAGCGGAGTCCGCCGTCGCGCGCGTTTGCGTAAGCGGCGAGATATCTGCACTGCCCGCGTCACCGCACTCGCTGCGAGTCCAGACCTGCTCGCTGCAGATACCGCAGCCGGTACTGGTTTGTACTGCCAGAGAGATACGAGCTGCCCGTAGCGACCGGCAACTTTAACCTCTTTAACAGCGTATTATGTAGTGCTGCGTTCTCGCCACGCGATGACACAATACTCAGGGCCCTAGTAAAAATCGTTCTGGAAAGAAGGAAGACTGTTTTAAATGTCCAGTGAACGAGTTCATTACAAATGGAGTGGAAGCTCGCATAACAGGGAAGTAAATGGGCCGTGTCCTATACGAAGGGACAATACCGATATTTGCTGTATGTGTTCTAGAGAAACCACCGAAAACCAAATTATTTATTTTACACAAGAACATCCAGAGAAACTGGTACACCTGCCTAATATCGTGTAGGGCCCCGCGACCACGCATAAGTGCCGCAACACGACGTTGTATGCACTCAACTAATGTCTGAAGTAGTACTGGAGGAAATTGACACCATATATCCTGCAGGGCTGTCCATAAATCAGTAAGAATAAGATGGGTTGGAGGTCTCTTCTGAACAGCACGTTGCAAGGCATCCCAGATATGCTCAGTAATCTTTATGTCTGAGGAATATGGTACCCAGTAGAAGTGTTTAAACTCATAGTGTGTTCCTGGAGCCACTCTGCAGCAATTCTGGACGTATAGGGTGTCGCATTGTTCTGCTGGAACTGCCCAAGTCCGTCGGAATGAGCAATGTACATGAATGGATGCAGGTGATCAGACAGGATGCTTAAGTACGTGTCGCCTATCAGAGTCGTATCTAGACGTATAAGGGGTCCCATATCGCTCCAAGTGCACACACCCCACAGCACTGCAGAACCTCCACCAGCTTGAACAATCTCCTGTTGACATTCAGGGCCCACGGGTTCATGTGGCTGTCTCCATACCTGTACACGTCCGCTCGATACAATACGAAACGAGACTCGTCCGACCAGGTAACACGTTTCCAGTCGTCAACAGTCCAGTGTTAGTGTTGACGGGCCTAGGTGAGACGTAAAGCTTTGTGTCGTGCCGTCATCAAGGGGTCACGAGTGAGCCTTTGGCTCCGGAAGCCCGTATCGATTATGTTTCGTTGAATGGTTCCCAAGTAGACACTTACTGAAGGCTCAGCACTGAAATCTGCAGCAGTTTGCGGACGGATTGCACTTTTGGCACGCTGAACGATTCTCTTGAGTCGTCACTGGTCCCGTTCTTGCACGATATTTTTCCGGCCGCAACGATGTCTGAAATTTGATGTTTTAGTGTATTCCTGGTGTGAACAGTAGACTCGTGAAGTGGTCGTACGGAAAAATTCCCACTTCATCACTAGCTCGGAGACGCTGTGTCCAAAAAAAAAAAAAAAAAAAAAAAGGTTCAAAGGGCTCTAAGCACTATGGGACTTAACTTCTGAGGTCATCAGTCCCCTAGAACTACTTAAACCTAACTAACCTAAGGACATCACACACATCCATGCCCGAGGCAGGATTCGAACCTGCGACCGTATCGGTCGCGCGATCCAAAATAGAAGCGCCTAGAACCGCTTGGCCTGCTGTGTCCCATGCTCGTTCACCGATTATAGCACCACGTTCAAACCCACTTAAATCTTGATAACCGGCCATTGTAGCAGCAGTAACCGATCTTACAATTGCGCCAGTCACTTGTCGCATATAGGCGTTGCTGACAGCAGCGCCGTATTCAGCCTGTTTATACGTCTCTGTATCTGAATACGCTTACCTGTACTAGTTTCTTTGGCGCTTCAGTACATTTGTCTATTTATTTAACCTGGCAAGAAGAGGGCTATTAGGGCCTCTCCTACACGTAAGCAGGTGCTTTACATATCTTGTACTAGATTCAATCAGTGGAAAATCCAGTATGGAATAATGACAGTGTTCTGTAAACGATAGCCTGCTACTCACCATATACATCTGCATCTACATGGTTATTCTGAAAAACACACTTAAGTGGCTGGTAGAGGGTTCATCGAACCACCTTCGCAATAATTGTCTATTATTCCACTCTCGAACAGCGTGCGGGAAAAACGAACACTTATTTCTGTCCGTGCGACCTCTCATTTCTCTTATTTTATCATGACTATCGTTTCTCTCTATATAGGTCCGAGTCAACAAAATTTTTTTCGCATTCGGAGGAGAAAGTTGGTGATTGAAATTTCGTAAGAAGATTGCGTCGCAACGAAAAAAGCCTATGTTTTAATTATGTCCATCCCAAATTCTGTATCATGTCCGTGATACTCTCCCCCCTAATTCGCGAAAATACAAAACGTGCTGCTCTTATGTGAACTTTCTCGATGTACTCCGTTAATCCTATCTGGCAAGGGTCCCAGACCGCACAGCAGTACTCCAAAAGAAGACGGACAAGCATAGTGTAGGCAGTCTCTTTAGTAGCTCTGTTACATTTTTTAAGTGTCCTGCCAATAAAACGCAACCTTTCGTTTAACTATCCCACAGCATTTTCTACGTATTCTTTTCATTTAAATTGTTCGTAATTGTAACTTCTAGGTATTTAGTTGATATTATGGCCTTTAGATTAGATTTATATAGTGGAGATGTTGGGTCGCAGACCGGCACAACAAAAAGACTGCTTTCGGCAAAAGGTCCTCTTATAATGTAGACAACACACAAACATTCACGCATGCACAACTCACACACATATATGACCACTGTTTCAGGCCATCGAGGCGTTAGAATTTTGTACCTATGTGTTGAACAGCATAATGTTTACGGTGGAACGTGGCTACAACAACGTTCAAAAGACCCTGAAAATTACGTTGATATAAATGAGTGTCGTTTGCTCCTTGTTATAAACGAGTGTCGCTGTAATCGAGACTCGTATTTCCATTCTATTGTGGTAGCAAGTGGAAAAGAACAAATTTATTTAGCCTATTTTAATTTACATACAGTATTTACTCTTAAACTTACATGAATGCAGTAAATACAGCAGCATGTCGAGTACTCACCAAACCTCTTTACTGCGAAGCCATTTTACTGTGCTGTCTATTTGCACAATACGCACTTTGCAAATTACATTCTGTGTTCATTATTTCATCTTCAGTTTTACTGCTCCCTCCCCCAGCCTTATAGAACACGTTCACAATTGTAATGGCTTGTAAAGCGTCACTCACATTAGGGATAGGCACTTTACTTCTTTCTTCATCCTCTTCTTCTTCATCTCCCTCGCTCACTTCTTTATTACTGTACCCTCATTCTTCACTTCATTTGCAATTGCGTCTTGTCTTCAGTTTGCGTTTCGCGAGTAGCAAGGTCATCATCTACTGCTGTATAAATTTCATAGTCGCACTGATTGAGTATATCACAGTTAATTTCTGGCAGCAGTGCAGATAGTAACATCTAACGTGTTTTGACTTTCGGCGGAATTTAGTTCTTCAGTTGTGATTCCCGCTTGACGGAAATAGTTCTTGATGTTTTGGGGCTTTGAGTTGTCATCGGGCTCTGGGCTTTGGGAATGCATCTGATTGAATCCATCAGTGCAGTAGAATAATCGTACTTTTTCTGATTGCATTGTATCATTTGCAGTAATACGAGCTTACGATAGTGGCATTTCAGACTCCTAAATACTTCTTGGTCCATGGATTGCAGCAAGCTTGTCGTATTTGCAGGAAGAAAAACGGTGTTCTCCAGACCAGAGAGGGCAGGATGTGCTGGGTAGTTGTCAACAAGAACCAGTATCTTCCTTTTGTGACTTCTAAGCTCCAGATCTGAAAGCCTAATTTCAGCTTAAAAAAGTTCATACGTTATCCATCACTTTTTGTTAGCATTGTAGTGCACTCACAGATTTTTATTTACATTCATTAAACACCTAGGACTTTTTTATTTACCTATCATGAGCACTTTTTCTTCTGGTTTCCATATGTCTTTGCACAAACCAGAACTGTTATTCATTCCTGAGGGAACTTGCCACCAACACATTTTTCGCCCTTGATTTCAGAGTTTTGTCAGGTGTCAGTTTTTAAAAAAAATGCCAGTCTCATATGCATTACTGATGTCACAGTCTGCATATCCTTCATGAATTCTAGGCCACACGGTAGTGAGCAATAGCTGGATTGTTTCAGTATTCACACTGTTGGCTTCGCTGCTCACTTTGCCAAAAGTAATACCGTGACGTTGCTTGAACATGTCAATGCAGCCACTGCTGCACGTAAATTCCTCGTCTTTTAAATTCTTGTCAAATTCTTAAGCTTTCACCATAAGGAGAGGTCCACTGATGTGTTCAGTGATACTTCTCTGTTGATTAAACCGCTTAAGCAGCGCTTCATCCACGTCGCTCCGTTCAGGTATTCGTAGCCGCTTTAGATCCATTTGGTTTAAACGCAGTAACAATTATACAAGGTGTTCATAGTTGAATATCGGTGTTTTAACGCTTTATAATATTTATTATATTAAACTTACAGTTATAAATGACATGTCAAATGAAAGAGTAACTCAAATAGTTTTACCAAGAACCTTATAAATGTTCAGTGTGAGCACCATTTGTCACACGGATCACATCACGTCTACAGCCGAGTTCTTACCAAACGTCGATAAGTGTGTCTTCAGTGACTGTAGGAACAGCTGCTTCAATCCGGTTTCTTAATTCAGGGAGGTCTGCTGGTGGTGGAGGCACCTACACACGATCCTTGAAGCCCCAAAGGAAAAAATCGCATGGCGTTAGGTCGGGTGAACATGGGGCCCATGCAAAGCAAGCCCTGTCATTGGGCCCCTTGCCTCTGGCTCATCTTCTTCCAACTGAGGGAAGAGCCATTGCTCTAGTGTGTCAAGGTAAGAAGTGCCAGTCACAGTAGGTTCACCAAAAAGGAAAGGCCATAATCTCTCTGCCGGGATACGGCACAAAAACCAGTCACTTTAGGGGAATCTCGTTGCGTTTGTACCACCTCGTGAGGATTTACTGAGCCCCAGATGCGCACATTGTGAGTGTTAACATGTCCACTTTGGTGAAAGGTCGATTCATCACTGAAGACAACATGATCCAGAAAATCCTCTCACTCGCTCACCATTCTCTTCACTAACTCTTGGTCGTCCTGTGCTCTTCCCTTTACAAAGGCAGCCGGTATCTTCAAATTGATGATACCATCTATGAATGTTATTATCACTTGGAGTATCACAACCGAACATCAGCCGGAACGCACGCTGCACAGTAACTACAGATTCGTTCTTTGCAAACTGCAAAACACAAAACGCTTTCCGTTCAGACTAGTCGCCATCTTGGCTATTAACGCTGTCTAGAGGATTGCGGAGGAAACATTGAGCGCTGTGCATGCGTATTGGTGCCAAACACAACAGCTTGAGTTGCTCTTCCATTTGACACATCATTTATAACTGTAAGTTTAATGTAATAAATACAATAAAGCGTTAAAACCCCAATATTCATTTACAAACACCCTGTATCTTGTTCTTCCATATCATTTGGACTGTGGAATTTGCGAGGCCAAATTGACGACACAAGTTAGTCTTAGTTCCATTCTCGATTTTATCAATCACTTTCACTTTTTCTGCCACCGTTAAAACTTCTCTTCTTAGTAGCCATGCTGTCTAAAATGCGTGAACTTCGTAACAAAGTGACTTCACGTATAGTTGACGAATTCTGTGATTATCACCACTACTGTAGTTTGAATGTGCTAGGGTAACAGTGAGGTGAGAAGTCTATACTACACTTATTGTTGACGGAAAGGCAGAGAGAAGAATGTGCCAGGTTGCCATATTACAACAACAGCTATCCTTCTGCTGTACATTGATTCTTCGAAAAGGTTGTTGCTAACTGAGACTTGAAACGACGTTATATACGAGGTACACGCACATACAATTGTCATATTAAGCATGGATGAGAAGTATATTCCTTACGAGGAATGTGGCCATACCGCAGAAATCACGGCATTACAGTCAAGTTGTCGTTGTAACCGATGTCGTTACAAGACCGTTCAGTTATATGTTGGCAACCAACTTCTCGTTTAGAAGTAAGGAATATTTACAGCGGGAATATAATCTCTATAAACACAAACCTGTTATACATATTGAAAGTGTTTTGGAGCACTTAGTTCATTTCACATCGTTGAACACGAGATTCGGCTGCAGACGGCCCTTAGGGGTTCCAATGTTGTGGATCGCGATGGTGAACTCACGTTAATGTCTTGGACGCCGAATTCGCATCACTCGAACCCGATGGAACACGTCCGGGACGCTATCAGTTGCCAGCTCCGCCCCCACAAACGACGACCAGTAATTTTCGTGATATGTTTGACACGTGTGAAGACATCTTGTACCACATACTTCCGGATACTTAACACGAACTTGTCGAATCCACAGAATCGCTGTGCATTTCAAAGGTAGAACTACACACTATTAAGCATGTGGTTAAAATATCAGTGTACGTGACCCTAATGTTACCCTACTTGTGTTAGCAACATATCCATAATTTTTTCTTTTCCTTTTTCGCACTTCATTTTCCTGTAGATTACATCCTTCTGCGACAGCTCATTTTATCTACTTCATTTTCCCATACACTTCCGTAATCCAAAGATAGAGTTGAGAAACTTCTTCCTCGCATGAGTAGATTCATTTTTTATAGGTTTCTCTGCATCTTCGGCAGTCTGTTCCTTCTTATGTCTCCTATATTGCAGCCATGAAATGTAATCTTAGTAGGTAGAAGAATTCTTCTGTTATTCCTAACCGACCTTTAATGTTTAGCATTTCATTCTTCCTATTCCTGCCGCTCTTCATCATATTAGCCTTTATTTGATGCATGAGTGAACTGTGTCAGTCATATTTACGATCCAAGTATTTCTGTTTGGTTTATGGAGTTTTGTTCCATCATTTTTAATGCCTCATGGAAATAAAAGCTGCCTCATTAATCGACACGCTCGTTAATGTGATGTGACCTTTCTACACGTACCACACTTACTTTCAACTTTGGTTCTGTATATACATTATGCTATTGGTGTGGTTTTGTGCTTAATTCACTTTGGACGAATCAAAACTGCACAACAAAAAGGAACGCAAATTGATTAAGCGACGATATAGGCATGAGGGACCAAGAAATTTGGTTTCGAAATCGCAGTTGTGCATGACGTAATGCACTGTGCAGTACCTCACACGATGACGTTCTTCCTCTGCGTGGCTGAATCTACACGAGTCGACCTTCTACGGTGTGGCCTTGTTTCTAGCTCTAGGTCTCCTTTTCCAGCCTGAACAAGGACAGGTTTGCGGTAGAACAAAGCTTTAGAAAGTTCTTGTCCTTGATACACCCTACGTTCTCCACTGTCGGTAATATCTTACGGAAAAGTACCCTTACTTTCTCTCAAAATATGAAAGACCATTCTTACTTAATAATTCATAGGTGGAAGATTTCAAGATTATGTGAAGTAATATATGATCAAGTTGTCGACGCAAGGTCAATATAAGGCCGCGACTGTCAAAAGTGAAGTAAATTTTTCAGAATGTGAAGGAATACTAATGCTGAAGACTTGTCAGCCGCTAAGGAAGAAGAAAATGGAATTGCACGTTTATGACACAGCGGTGAGTAAAATTTAAGCTGCGAGAAAATGAGAAACGAAGGGACAAAGGAATCTGAACTGTTGTGCTGTCTCATTAAATATGCTGGACATGACACTGGCGAGTGCATGGTAGAGCGTAACACGGAATAACGCTGAAAATTAAGTGGAGAGATGTTCACAACGGGGATGTTAGTATGAAAGATGTGAGGATAAAAGTCTGAGCAGCTCTTAGCACGAAGTACATATTTGGGCCCCGCGTGATAGCGCAAGTCGATCTTCAAGAAGGAAAAAGCGAGAATGCTTCTAGAGTACCCAAGTTATTACACGAGTGTGGAAACGCTCTGAAAGAATGTGTGGACGGGAAACTTTCTGGTATCCGTTAGACCTTCCTTCAGGTCACGTTTGGCACCCCGAACAAACAGACGGAACAGACAATCCATCACGCAAGTCTCCGAACGTGAAGCGAACGAAATCCCGTTTGTTGCTAGAGGTACAACAGAAATACAGAGACTACAATGTGCAAGTATATACTGTTACATTACTGACAAATCTGTCACTTCAAAAGAGGAAAGGAATTTCATAGACACTTCGAATTCCTTTTGAATAATTACTGAAGCTGTCTGATTTTCAAGTTGACAGTTCGTCACAGGGCTCTCTGTTCTCCGTAAGGATGATTTGCTCCATACCAGTTGGGTAGAAACGTAGCAAAGGCACATTGCAAGAAACCAGCCTACTTGCACCTTATAACAGAACGTAAAGTAAACGTGTAGCCAATTTTAAGTATAGAATTCCGGCTATATCATAGTCGCGAATATATGTAATAACTGCTAATGGGTACCATGTTAAACTATAATTTTCGCTCAGACTATTACCTAAGCTACTCTTGCATGTCTGAATAAGACAGTGACATAGCGAGTTAAATAGCATCACGTCAAATAATTTATCTACATTTCGCACAAACTATCGTGGAACGAAGTGTAGTCAAGTAATCTTTAGACAAGAAGATAATATTTTTAATCAGTTAGTTTTAATTTTACTAAGCAATGTATTTTTCATTCCAAACAGTGTAACAGATCAATAACTAGCACCTATAAATATAACATAATAGCCATTTATACGTGTACAACCTTTAACGGAGATATCTGAAGGATACATTTTGCAGTACTAATCAATGTTCATGCCCTTCAAATTATACAGAATCAGGAGAGAAAGAAGATTAAATATTGACGTGCATTCGACGGTGGGGTCATTGAAAATTGAAGACGCGAGTGCGATCCCACACACACACACACACACACACACACACACACACACACACACACACACACACAGAGAGAGAGAGAGAGAGAGAGAGAGAGAGAGAGAGAGAGAGAGAGAGAGAGAGAGAGAGAGAGACACCTCAAAGCCTGCTGTGAATACAAAGTTCGAAATTCCCGGCCAAAACACAGAAAATAAGATGGAAAAACAGGTGACAAAACTCGTTTTAGAAAAGTACAGTTTGCATAGAGGCATCACAACATAGAAGCGACAAAAAAGTAAGTACATACAAATTATAAACACAGTCACCCCACACTCAAGAATTTACAAAGCCCTTCGCAAGTTACATATATTCATAACGCTTTCAAAGCTGTTACATTAACACAGGAAAAGATAGTTAAAGTTGCAGTACCATAATCCAAATTTGAAAAGCCAGAAAAAACCGTATTTTCGTTTAGGCCTGATTTTTCGGTAAATATATGTGATGTAGTGCTGAGAAATCCTGAATAACTGCAGATGACAGCCGGCCGGAGTGGCCTTTGCGGTTCTAGGCGCTACAGTCTGGAACCTCGTGACCATTACGGTCGCAGATTCGAATCCTGCCTCGGGCATGGATGTGTGTGATGTCCTTAGTTTAGTTAGGTTTAAGTAGTTCTGAGTTCTAGGGGACTGATGACCACATCAGTTATGTCCCATAGTGCTCAGAGCCATTTGAACCATTTTTTGCAGATGACAAATAGGAACGAAATTTAAGCTGTACTGCAAAAGACAGTCACCAACACAGAAAACATTAAGTAATATTAAGATATATATTTCTCTGATAATTTTGTGATATAAATATCATAATCCCAAAAATGTAAACGTTATCGCACAAAATTTTCAGTTGTTATTCGACAGAAAATGAAATGCACCCACTGACGATGGTAATATTACGACGGAACATTTATAAACGTTAAAAAAGAAAATTGTTTTCTCACTGTAGTACCCTACTCACCATAATTAAACGCCGAAAGAGTTTTAGAAAGATTTAGAGACGAAATTCTTCTCAGAACAAGGAGTCCCATAAAATGAATACACAGAGCGAGAGAATGTTTAATTCTTCGACAGTAAGTTGTCACGGATTATTCAATGAAAGTAAGTATTACTTCTTAGCTTGCAGCTGGCCTTTTTGGAGCCACCCGATTTCTCTACGTCAGACATGACAGGAACAGGAGCTGATATCTTGAGGAAGCGACTGTGAGAGAGCAGAGAGCAGCATTGTCCCGCGGCACGCCAGTAGGAGTCTGCGTTGCGAAGGCCAGGTTCCGGACGGAAGCGAGGTCGCATAAGAAGTGGAAGCTTGTTGGCGTGCAGAAGAGTTGCCTCGGCTGTGAGTACGGTGACCGGTCAACGCCGTCAGCAGCGGCTTCCGGCACTGCGTACAGTCCGCCCTTCTCCCCACCTGCTGTCTGCGCACTGCTTCTCATGCTTTCTTCATCTGTCTTACGTCAGCACCAGAAACCTAATGCGAAGTATGAAGGGAGAAGATCGTGTAAATTAGGATATATCACGTCGTTCCAGCATCTACTGTACATCTACCTATACTGCGCAACAAAACTAAAGGGTCACTTTTTGGAGACTACGTAATTCTCTCTCGCTGCATTGAACGGCACTAGCGTCTGCTGGCCGTACGCGGAATCTAATGGGCGTCGAACGGGATTCCTGTCTCACCGGCGTCTGGTAAGGAGTGACTGACTGTCTCTGTACAGGTACTTTTCAACCTTTTATGATCTCATGGGATTTCTGAATCCCACTTTTTTAAAAAAAGCGTAAAATATTTTATTTCGTTAGTAGCCTGACAGGACTGCTGCGGCCAGTTTATACTTAGCCTGGTACGTAAGACGTGTATATTTCTATTGTCTATTGTCAAACCACAATTTATGAAAGATGTTTATACACTCCTGGAAATTGAAATAAGAACACCGTGAATTCATTGTCCCAGGAAGGAGAAACTTTATTGACACATTCCTGGTGTCAGATACATCACATGATCACACTGACAGAACCACAGGCACATAGACACAGGCAACAGAGCATGCACAATGTCGGCACTAGTACAGTGTATATCCACCTTTCGCAGCAATGCAGGCTGCTATTCTCCCATGGAGACGATCGTAGAGATGCTGGATGTAGTCCTGTGGAACGGCTTGCCATACCAATTCCACCTGGCGCCTCAGTTGGACCAGCGTTCGTGATGGACGTGCAGACCGCGTGAGACGACGCTTCATCAAGTCCCAAACATGCTCAATGGGGGACAGATCCGGAGATCTTGCTGGCCAGGGTAGTTGACTTACACCTTCTAGAGCACGTTGGGTGGCACAGGATACATGCGGACGTGCATTGTCCTGTTGGAACAGCAAGTTCCCTTGCCGGTCTAGGAATGGTAGAACGATGGGTTCGATGACGGTTTGGATGTACCGTGCACTATCCAGTGTCCCCTCGACGATCACCAGAGGTGTACGGCCAGTGTAGGAGATCGCTCCCCACACCATGATGCCGGGTGTTGGCCCTGTGTGCCTTGGTCGTATGCAGTCCTGATTGTGGCGCCCACCTGCACGGCGCCAAACACGCATACGACCATCATTGGCACCAAGGCAGAAGCGACTCTCATCGCTGAAGACGACACGTCTCCATTCGTCCCTCCATTCACCCCTGTCGCGACACCACTGGAGGCGGGCTGCACGATGTTGCGGCGTGAGCGGAAGACGGGCTAACGGTGTGCGGGACCGTAGCCCAGCTTCATGGAGACGGTTGCGAATGGTCCTCGCCGATACCCCAGGAGCAACAGTGTCCCTAATTTGCTGGGAAGTGGCGGTGCGGTCCCCTACGGCACTGCGTAGGATCCTACGGTCTTGGCGTGCATCCGTGCGTCGCTGCGGTCCGGTCCCAGGTCGACGGGCACGTGCACCTTATGCCGACCACTGGCGACAACATCGATGTACTGTGGAGACCTCACGCCCCACGTGTTGAGCAATTCGGCGGTACGTCCACCCGGCCTCCCACATGCCCACTATACGCCCTCTCTCAAAGTCCGTCAACTGCACATACGGTTCACGTCCACGCTACCAGTGTTAAAGACTGCGATGGAGCTCCGTATGCCACGGCAAACTGGCTGACACTGACGGCGGCGGTGCACAAATGCTGCGCAGCTAGCGCCATTCGACGGCCAACACCGTGGGTTCCTGGTGTGTCCGCTGTGCCGTGCGTGTGATCATTGCTTGTACAGCCCTCTCGCAGTGTCCGGAGCAAGTATGGTGGGTCTGACACACCGGTGTCAATGTGTTCTTTTTTCCATTTCCAGGAGTGTATTTTATTAATAGGATTAAGTAGGAATAATTAATATTTGTCAGGTTGGAAAGAATTGTGGTTGCAGAGAATGTCTGCACAAAAGTATTATTGGCAAGAGAGACCGCACATTGATATAATTTTAAAAAGGGCGGGAGAGAACGCGTTTGCATACATTTTAAGAAAAGAGCGGGAAAGACCGCGCACTGATACATTTTGTAATGGTAGCAGGGATTCACTTAAAACTTGCGGGCTGATAGGCCGTGGTCGAAGTATAAAACTCTCTTCTGACGTTTCGTCTCCGACTGCGGGAGACATCCTCGGAGGTAAAGCGGCGAAGTGCGAAAGGAACTCGAGGAAGCGCTGATTATATAGGCAGTATAGAGGGAGCCACTGTCGATCACGTGGCGTCGGCTATGAGATTGTCTCTGGTAATGCCAACATTCTCGATTGAAAGTAATCGATCGTCACGCTTGCGGTGCAACGCTGACATCCAAATTTAATCCAGTTTAACACCTTCGTCTTTCCTGTTAAAATTATTACGATGTTTATCAATATCGATAGCCTCTCTATATGCACGCTTCTCAACAACAGATACGGTGACCGATGGATTGGTAGAGGCGGACCAATTCCATGGCCTCCACGCTCTTCTGACCTCAACCCTCTTGACTTTCATTTATGGGGGCATTTGATAGCTCTTGTCTACGCAACCCCGGTACCAAATGTAGAGACTCTTCGTGCTCGCATTGTGGACGGCTGTGATACAATACGCCATTCTCCAGGGCTGCATCAGCACATCAGGGATTCCATGCGACGGAGGGTGGATGCATGTATCCTCGCTAAGGGAGGACATTTTGAACATTTCCTGTAACAAAGTGTTTGAAGTCACGCTGGTACGTTCTGTTGCTGTGTGTTTCCATTCCATGATTAATGTGATTTGAAGAGAAGTAATAAAATGAGCTCTAACATGGAAAGTAAGCGTTTCAGAACACGTGTCCACATAACAGATGACTATAGGGTAATATCAATGGCAGCAGAAAATAGTAAAACGGGAATAAGATTCGTTATGAATAGGAAGGCAGGACAGAAAATGTGTTACTGTGAAAAGTTCAGTGACAGGGTTGTTCTTATCAGAATCGACAGCAAACCAACACTGACAACGATAGTTCAGGTATAAATGCGACATCGCAAGCTGGAGATGAATAGATAGAGAAAGTATATGAGGATATTGAAAGAGTAATAAAGTACATGATGGAGATGACAGTCTAATTGAAAAGCTTGCAGTTTTATGGCAAGGAGTAGAAGAAAAGGTTACAGGAGAATATGGACGTGGGACAAGGAATTAGATTGGAGAAAGGCTGATTGAGTTCTGTAATAATTTTCAGCCATTAATAGCGAATACTCTGTTCAAGAATCACAAGAGAAGGAGGTATACTTGGAAAAGGTCAGGCAGTAGGGGAAGATTTCCGTTATATTACATCGTGGTCAGACAGAGACACCCAAATTAGATACTGGATTGTAAGGCGTATCCAGGAGCATATATAGACTCACACCACAAAATAGTAGTGTTGAAGTTTAAGACATTAGTCGTGAAAAATCAATACGCAACGACGTGGGATACGGTAGTACTAAGGAATGACGAGATACGCTTGAAGTTCTCTGAGGCTATAGACACTGCGATAAGGAATAGCTCAGTACATAGTTCATTTGTAGTGGAATGAACATCTCTAAAAAGGGCAATCACAGAAGTCGGAAAGAAAACAAAGGTACAAAGAAGCTAACTGCAAATAATCCATGGGTAAAAGAACAAATACTTCAGTTCATCGATGAAAGGAGGATGTACAAAAATGTTCCGGGAAACTCAGGAATACAGAAAGAGGAGCTGCTGAGGAATGAAATAAATAGGAAGTACAGGGAAGGTAAGACGAAATGGTTGCATGGAAAATATGAAGAAATGTAAAAAGATGGAAGGACAGACTCAGAGTGTAGGAAAATTCAAACAACCTACAATGACATTTAAAGCAAGGTTGGTAACGTTAAGAGTGCAATGGGGGGAGGGGGGGGGGGGGGGGGGGAAGATTTGTCTGACGTGATAGAAAAAGAAACAGGAGTCGATTAAGTAGAGATAGGGAGTCCGGTATTAGAATCAGAGTTTAAATGAGAATTTTAGGACTTCACATCAAATAAGGCAGAAGGGATGGATAACATTTCATCAGAATTTCTAAAATCATTGGAGGAAGTGGCGAAAAAACAACTATTCACGTTAGTATGTAGAATATACGAGTCTGGTGACATACCATCTGACTTTCGGAAAAGTAACATCCACACAGTACCTAAGACTGTAACAGCTACAAGTGCAAGAATTATCGCACAATCAGCTTAACAGACCATGCATCAAAGTTGCTGACAAGATTAATATACAGAAGAATGGAAAAGAAAATTGAGGATGTGCTAGATGAGAATCCGTTCGGTTTTGGAAAAGGTAAATGCACGAGAGAGGCAATTCTGACATTGTGGTTGATAATGGAAGCGAGTCTAAAGACGTTCATAGGATTTATCGACGTGGGAAAAGCTTTCGACAATGTAAAATGGTGCAAGATGTTCGAAATTCTGAGAAAAATAGGAGTAAGCTTTAGGGAGAGACGGGTAATATGCAGTATGTACGAGAGGCAAAAGGGAATGATAAGAGTGGACGACCAAGAACGGAGTGCTGGGATTTAAAAGGGTGTAAGACGGAGATATAGTCTTTCGCCCTACTGTTCAGTCCATACATCGAAGAAGCACTGATGTAAGTTGAAAAAAAAAAAGGTTCACGAGTGGAATTAAAATTGAAGGTGAGAGGATATCAATAACACGATTCGCTGATGAACTTGCTATCCTGAGTGAAAGTGAAGAAGAATTACATGATCTGCCGAATGGAATGAACAATCCAGTGAGTACATAATATGGACTGAGAGTAAATCGAAGAAAGACAGAAGTAATGAGAAGTAGCAGCGAGAAACTTAACATCAGGACTGATGGTCACGAAGCAGATGAAGTTAAGGAATTCTGCCACCTAGGCAGTAAAATAACCAATGTTGTACGGCGCAAGGTGGACTTCAAAAGCAGACCAGCAATGGCATAAAGGGCATTCGTGGCCAAGAGAAGTCTACTAGTATCAAATAAAGGTCTTAATTTGAAGAAGAAATTTCTGAGAATGTACGTCTGGAGTTCAGCATTGTATGTTAGTGAAACATGGAGTGTGGGAAAACCGGAAGAGAAGAGAATCGAAGCAATTGAAACGTGGTGCTACAGACGAATTTTAAGAATCAGATGGACTGCTAAGATAAGGAATGAGGAGGTTCTGCGCAGAATTGGAGAGGGAAGTAGTGTTTGGGAAACACTGACAAGGAGCCGGGTCATGTTGAGAGAACATCCGTAAGACATGAGGGAATGACTTCCATGGTACTAGAGGGAGCTGTAGAGGGCAAAAACTGTAGAGGAAGACAGAGACTGGAATATGTCAAGCAAATAATTGAGGACGTAGGTTAGAAGTGCTACTCTGAGATGACGAGGTTGTCACAAGAGAAGAAAAGGACGGGTGGCACAAGCAAGTCACTGATGTTCATTTTCATCTGGGCAGCAGGACAGGTATCGAAGTGTGGCCGCATGGACAGAAAAAGGATAATCTACACTGATAGGTGTAGTTCATTTCATGGTGCAGTTACGACTGTGCAGAAAGCAACAGGTAGCAAATTATGTGATGTTTTGCTGGAAGACTATTAGGCGCAGAGAAAAAAAAAACAACTAACACACTATAGTGGGTACGTAGTAAGGTACCAATTATTATGATACCGGTACCTACTCCCCAACGCCCTGTATATTAATGTTAAATAATGAAATACATCAGATTTTTAGTTGTAAAATATAAATCTGATTTTAATTAAGAGGGGCTGTTACCTGACCTCGTGAGAAACATCAAGTCTGCATCTTTGCTTGTGACTGGACGGAGCTGAATCGTAGTTTCACCGTACAGTTCGTGTGGAATCACAACTTCAGGATATTAATTTTTCATCTGTCATTTTTTTTCTTATTCACCTCCGTAGGTAAGCGCGATGGTGATGCCGGAGACCGCCATTTAGTTTTAAGGTAATTATACGTAGCAGCTGAGGTCTTTCCCGGCGGCAGCGCAGCAGAAGAGCTGTGGAGTCGACGGTCGGCTCGTTGCCAGAGCGCAGCAAATTCGCTAATTGGGGCCGATTGGCCGCCACCTACGGCCGGCCCGGCTCGGCTTCCTCATTAACAGGGGCTGCGCCACGCCTCCCACGGCCGTCTCCGTCTGCTCACAAGTCTGCTTCGCAAATCCCCGGCTGACAGCTACGATACAGGCAGCGAGGTCTGGGCTTCCCTGCATCAATGAAACACGCTATGCGAGAAAACGCCGACTTGTTAGCTTGTGATTTAAAATTACGGCTTGTCCCAAAATCTTGATAATTTCACACTACAAATTTACACTGAAACGCCAAAGAAACTGGTATAGGCATGCCTATTTAAATACGGTAAACAGAGAGAATACGGCGCTGCCGTCGACAACGCTTATACAAGGTGTTACAAAAATGTATGGCCAAACTTTCAGGAAAAATTCCTCACACACAGATAAAGAAAAGATGTTACGTGGACATGTGTCCGAAAAACGCTTAATTTCCATGTTAGAGCTCATTTTAGTTTCTTCCACCTACGCTCAATGGAGCACGTTATCATTATTTCATACGGGATACTCTACCTGTGCTGCTAGAACATGTGCATTTACAAGTACGACACAACATGTGGTTCATGCACGATGGAGCTCCTGCACATTTCAGTCGAAGTGTTCGTTTGCTTCTCAGCAACAGATTCGGTGACCGATGGATTGGTAGAGGCGGACCAATTCCATGTCCTCCACGCTCTCCTGACCTCAACCCTCTTGACTTTCATTTGTGGGGGCATTTGATAACTCTTGTCTACGCAACCCCGGTACCAAATGTAGACACACTCGTATTGTGGACGGCTATGATACAATTCGCCATTCTCCAGGGCTGCATCAGCGCATCCGGGATTCCATGCGACGGAAGGTGGATGCATGTATCCTCGCTAAGGGAGGACATTTTGAACATTTCCTGTAACAAAGTGTTTGAAATCACGCTGGTACGTTCTGTTGCTGTGTGTTTCCATTCCATGATTAATGTGATTTGAAGAGAAGCAATAAAATGAGCTCTAACATGGAAAGTAAGCGTTTCCGGACACATGATCACATAACATATTTTCTTTCTTTGTATGTGAGAAATGTTTCCTGGAAGTTCGGCCGTACCTTTTTGTAACACCCTGTATAAGACAACAAGTGTCTGGCCCAATTGTTAGATCGATTATTGCTGCTACAGTGGCAGGTTATCAAGATTTAAATGAGTTTGAACGTGGTATTATAGTCAACGCACGAGCGATGAGACACAGCTTATCCGAGGTAGCGATGAAGTGGGGATTTTCCCGTGCGACCATTTCACGAGTGTACCGTGAACATCAGGCATCGGGTAAAACTTTAAATCTCCGATATCACTGCGGCCAGAAAAAGTTACTGCAAGAACAGAACCAACGAAGATTCAAGAGAATCGTTCAACGTGACAGAAAAGCAACCCTTCCGCAAATTGCTGCACATTTCAAAGCTGAGCCGGCCGCGGAGGTCTAGCGGTTCTAGGCGCTCAGTCCGGAGCCGCGCGGCTGCTACGGTCGCAGGTTCGAATCCTGCCTCGGGCATGGATGTGTGTGATGTCCTTAGGTTAGTTAGGTTTAAGTAGTTCTAAGTTCTACACGACTGATGACCATACATGTTAAGTCCCATAGTGCTCAGAGCCATTTTAACCACTTCAAAGCTGAACCATCAACGAGTGTCAGTGTGCCGACCATTCAACGAAACATTATCTATATGGGCTTTCTGAGCCGAAGGCCCACTCGTGTACCCTTGATGACTGCGTGACACGAAGCTTTACCCCTAGCCTGGGCACGTCAACACCGATACTGGACTGTTGAATGTGAACATCTTGTGTGGTCGGACGAGTCTCGTTTCAAATTGTGTTGATCGGATGGATGTGTAGGGGTATAGACACGGCCTCATAAATCCATGGACCCTGCATGTCAGCAGGGGACTGTTCAAGCTCTCGGAGGGTCTGAATGGTGTGAGGCGTGTGCACTTGGAGTAATATTTGGTCCCTGATACCTCTAGATACGACTCTAATAGGTGACACGTACGTAAGTATCCTGTCTGATCACCTGCATCCACTCACGTCCATTGCGCATTCTGACGGATCTCGAGCAATTCCAGCAGGACATTGCGACACCCCACACGTTCATAACTGCTACATAGTGGCTCCAGGAACATTTTACTGAGTTTAAACACTCTCACTGGCCACCAAACTCCCCACACATGAACATCATTGAGCATATCTGCGATGCCTTACAACGTATAGTCCGGAAGATATCTCCGCCCCTCCCACTCGTATGAATTTATGGACAGCCTCCAGAATTCATGGTGTCAGTACCCTCCAACACTACTTCAGTCAGTAATAGAGTCCATGCCAGGTCGTGTTGAGGCACTTCTGCGTGCCTGCAGGGACCTTACGCGATAATGGGCAGGTGTACCAGTTTCTTTTGCTCTTCAGTATTTACTTGACATCTGTGTATGTAGGATATGTGGGAGTTGCTTCTCTCATGTACTGAACACTAGACACGTCCATGGGAAGCCTGAAAAGGCTGGAAAACTAGTTAAAAGTGGCTGGTTTTCGGTATCATATTTATAGACTGTATGTGCTAGACAGCGAGTTGTTTGCAGCCCTGGTTTTCGCCAGGAGTTGCTTTCTGTTGAATCTTTTAGATGTACATTAAGTACTGACACAAATCTGCCACTTACCATTACTTCCTCGCTATCGTCAACTCGTGGTACATAGAGTAATTGCAAGCTCCGAAAGGAAAAGACATAGCTTTTAAAAGGGGTGGAAACAAAGCGCCTGACAAACGCGGTAAAGCACCCAGAGGACATGATCGAATGTCAATGTCATACCCTTAAACTTGAATGATGGATGTGTAATTGGTTAAAGTTTCAATTCACTGTGAGAGGAACATTGCCTATCAGCCTGAATTTGTGTTCAGTAGTGAGAATGTTACGCAACAGTTGTCAAATGTGCCATGTTTGGGGATTAAGTTGTACCATTATCTAGCGCTATAAAACAGGGAAACAAAAAACTTGATAATACCGTACACCCGAAACATGATGCTGTAAAAACACACGGAAAGAAGATCGCAGCGGGAGGTAGGAGATAGGCGACATAAACGAATGTAGGTAAGCGTGTTTCCACATCTGCAAGATGAGATCTATTCAAACTTCACGCCAGTCGCGTAAGAGTGGCGCTAGTAGCGCACAATGAGAATGCGAATCAGATTTGACTTAAACACACGCTGTAACGGACATGAGCGTTACTTATCTTTGAGGTGTGAGGTGGTGAATTGATGTTAGTCAAGAATGCCTTTAAGGCCATAAAGACACCGTTACGAACACCTGATTCATGTTCAGCGAGGTCATGTAATAGGCTACGAGGAGCAGGATGTTCCTTCTGGGATACTGAAGAGAGACTTGTAGTAATTTAGCCACTGTAGGTGACTGCTGGCAGCGGTTGCAAGAAGACCGGTCTCTGGACGACCACGTGGCACCACCAAACGGAAACTCCATCATGTTCGACATATGGCGCTAGAACAGCGCACTCCACCTGCGGCAGCAAGCACTCCATCTGCAGCAGCAATTGGCACCACAGTGACGCAACGAACTGTTGCACATCGGTCACTACAAGGACAGCTCTATGGTAGACGCCCTGTAACATGCATTCCGCAGACTCCAAACCACAGCAGTTTGCCATTTCAGTGTTGTCAAGCGAGAGTTCATAGGAGGGCAGGATGGAGGTCTGTTGTTTTTTCAGATGAAAGCTGGTTCTACCTCGGTGCCAGTGATGGCCGTGTGTTGGTTGGGAAGGAGGCCACTTGAGAGCCAGCAACCAAGCTGTTTGCGAACTGGATACACTGGACCTATACCTGGAGTTATCGTCTGCGGTGCAATTTCGCATGACAGCAGGAGCGCTCTCGTGATTATCCCACCCACCCTGACCGCAAATTTGTACGTCAATCAGGTGATTCGACCTGTAATGCTGCCATTCATGAAGAGCATTCCAGGGGGTGCTCTCCAACAAGTTAACGCTTGTCCATATACTGTTGTGTAATCCAATATGCTCTTTGCCCGTCGATTACCAGATCTGTCCCTCGTCGAGCACAATTACGATATCATCGGACAACCCCAGCGTCATCCACATGACCAAGTGCAACAAGCATGTAACTCCATCCCACAAACTGATATCCGGCACTTGTACAACACAATGGATGCACATCTGTATGCTTGGATTCAATAATCTAGAAGTTACACCGATTTTTAATCTACCAGTATTTCACATTTGCAAAGTGTTATCCCGCACTTACATTAACCTGTGATCTTGCAATGTTAATCGCTTAAATATGTTACCTAGACAAACGTATTTCCGAAATTTCATTACTCTGCATTTATCTTATTTTTGGTGCTGAGAGGTTTTTTCCTTCAGCGTGTATTACTCTCTTGACAACTGAGTCGTGAGACGGTTGTACGACGGCTTCACAAGACGTGCCTTAGTGCTTGTTGTGGCAGGATCTTTATGATCATTGTTTTTTGATTTGGTCTTTAACATTATATACAACTAGACCATTTGTGTCATGACTTTGACACAAGTCGGCAACTTGAAGACGTTCCACGAACGAAAGCGGTCGTACCGCAGTAAATGTGTATTAATGAAGATAAGATGGTTTTAGACAAGTAAATAAAAACACCTACAGCCGTCCTTACGACTTTATTTTATTTTGTCGCTACCAGTTTCAACGCTTCAGTACGTCATTTTCAGGCTGTTTTAGATGCTACAGAGGTGGTTATCATGAATCATTAACAATGTTTTTAGTGGTTAATGTTGTTACTAGGCCTGGTAGGATAATACGATGCGTGAAAGACGTCCGATGTTGACTGTGGGTCTCCATGTGACCGGCTGGTCGAATCGTGCAATATTAAGGTTTGTGATGCATTCAGGTGTGACAGGATCTTAATGTTGGAATTCACTGAAACATGAGAGCAGACATACTGGTTATCAATGTTCCGGTCAACCACACCTGACCACTACAAGGCAGGATTGCAGTAATGTTATCAAACACATCGTAATCCCTTCAAAAATGTTCAAATGTGTGTGAATTTCTAAGGGACCAAATTGCTGAGGTCATCGGTCTCTAGACTTAACACTACTTAAACTAACTTAAAGAAACTTATGCTAAGAACAACACATACACCCATGCCCGAGGGAGGACTCGAACCTCCGGCGGGAGGAGCTGCGCAATCCGTGACATGGCGCTTCAAACCACGCGGCCACTGCGCACGGCGTAACCCCTTCACATTTTCACCCACCTGAGAACACATAGTGGACTACTTGCAACATTCTGTGTCATCCTGCTCCACTGGTCGGAGAGTCACAAGGAATACCAGGGAATTGCCATCCCATGTGTAGGCTGTCCTTAAAAGCACAATACATACTACTGCGTTTGGAGGGGTGCCTTGGCCTGTGAGCGTGGACTGCTCATATTTCAGCACTGAATTGTAGTTCTACACTCCCCCATGGGCCCATCACTGGCGAATATGGCTGCACCCACGGGAGAGATCCTATTCACCCACTGTTACAGATAGGCATAGCGGCGTTCTAGCATCATGATGTGAGGGTGGCCATCAGGTAACATTTCAGGTCATGGATGCTAGTCACTGAAGCAACTCTGACTCTACACCAGTACGTCACGGACATCCTACTTTCACATATATTATGTCTCTTACAACAGTATGGTGGTGGCGCTTTTCATCAGGAAAATCCTTGTCAACACAAGGCTTGTCTCCTTTTGTACTGTGTGCGTGGTGGTGAGGTACTCCTGCGGCGAGCATGTTCCCCCCAGACCCGTCCTCAATACTACATGGATGGGACTATCTTGCTCATCGGTTCGGTTCAAGTGGCAGTATCCAGGATATTAAGAACCAGTTGCAACAGCTGTGGGCCAGCTTGCCTCAGGAGAGGATACAACAGCTTTTTGATTCATTTCCCAATGGACCCGAGCTTCTATCGAGGAAAGAGGGATCCAACGTAGTACGGATAAGTGGATTCATAGTATCAAGTTTTTTGAAAATTGGACTCGATTTTGCGATCAGTGACATAACATCGCACCCTCTCACCCCAGCCGGCCGCTGTGGCCGAGCGGTTCTTGGCGCTTCAGTCCGTAACCATGCTGCTGCTGCTACGGTCGCAGATTCGAATCCTGCCTCGGGCATAGATATGTGTGATGTCCTTAGGTTAGTTAGGTTTAAGTAGTTCTAAGTCTAGGGGACGTTAAGCCCCATTGAGCTCAGAGCCATTTGAACCCTTTTTGGACCCTCTCCCCCCTCTAAAGTTTTGTTTCGTTTCCTCCTGGGTGCTTCACTTTTTTCGTCACACAGTGTATTATGTAAAACAGATTGTAAAACACGCTGTGTGAAACGGTTACTTAGCGGTGAAAAGATTAACGGTAGCCACGTAAAGATGAAGAACAGCACAAAATCCGTCGAAAGAATCACAATTTTAAAGAAAGTTTAAATGCTGAATTTTCGGCTGTGGAAAGGAGGAGAGTCTGGAAACAAAATACAATAAAAGAAAAAAATCGCAATACCACAAAATAGTTAATGTGGAGTAATGAAATTTCGGGAATACATCGTCTAGGTAATATAGCTAAGTGAATGACATTGCAAGATCACAGGTTAATGTAAGTGCGAGATAAGCCAATGCCAGTGTGAACTGTAGGTTCACTAACAACCGGAGTAACGACCAGAATGTCCAGTGCAAGCATGCAAACATGCATGCATTGTGTTTTATGGGTCCCGCATGTCAGTTTATGGGATGGAGTTCTGTGCCTGTTACTCTTGGTCGGTTAACACAGGGCCAGTTAGCGCTGTTCGTGGATGACGCTGGAGTTGTTTTGTCTAATGATGTCCCATATGAGCTCGATTTGAGACAGGCAGATCTGGTACTCGATCAGGCCAAGGTAACATGTCGACATCCTGTAGAGCATGTTGATTACAA
This sequence comes from Schistocerca gregaria, assembly GCF_023897955.1. Lineage (NCBI taxonomy): Eukaryota > Metazoa > Arthropoda > Insecta > Orthoptera > Acrididae > Schistocerca > Schistocerca gregaria. The sequence goes on along the minus strand of NC_064926.1, from coordinate 305,185,181 downwards.
CAGCGGTATGTGTGCAAGCGTTACGCTGTCGCAAAACAGCCATAGGATGTGTTCAAGAATGGCAGCACTACATATCGAATCATGACACTGACGTACAAATTTGCAGTTATGGTGCGTGGGATAACCACGAGAGTATTCCTGCTGTCATACGAAAACGCATCTCAGACCATAACGCCACATGTAGGACCGCTATGTCTATCAAGCAGACAGGTTGGTAGCAAGCCTTCAACTGGTCTCCTTCTAACCAACACACAGCCACCACTGGCACCGAGGCGTTCGATACAGTTCCGCACTGTCGCCCGGTAAACGAAGTAAGAGCCTACGGAATATCAGACCAGCTCTGTGGCTGCATTGAAGACTTTTTAAGCAAACAGAACACAGCATGTTGTTCTCAATGGAGAGACGTCTACAGACGTTAAAGTAACCTCTGGCGTGCCACAGGGGAGTGTTGTGGGACTATTGCTTTTCACAATATATATAAGTGACCTAGTAGATAGTGTCGGAAGTTCCATGCGGCTTTACGCGGATGATGCTGTAGTATACCGAGAAGTTGCAGCATTAGAAAATTGTAGCGAAATGCAGGAACATCTGCAGCGAATAGGCACTTGGTGCAGGGAGTGGCAACTGACCCTTAACATAGACAAATGTAATAATAGAAAGAAGGATCCTTTATTGTACGGTTAGCGGAACAAACACTGGTAGGAGTTACTTCTGTAAAATATCTGGGAGTGTGGATGCGGAACGATTTGAAGTGGAATGATCATATAAAATTAATTGTTGGTAAGGCTGGTACCAGGTTGAGATTCACTGGGAGAGTCTATAGAAAATGTAGTCCATCAACAAAAGAGGTGGCTTACAAAACACTAATACGATCTATACTTGAGTATTGCTCATCAGTGTGGGATCCGTACCAGATCGGGTTGACGGAAGAGATAGAAAAGATCCTAAGAAGAGCATAGCGTTTCGTCACAGGGTTATTTGGTAACCGTGATAGCGTTACGGAGACGTTTAGCAAACTCAGGTGGCAGACTCTGCAAGAGAGGCGCTCTGCATCGCGGTCTAGCTTCCTCGCCAGGTTTAGAGAGGATGCATTTCTGGATGAGGTATCGAATATATTGCTTCCCCCTACTTATACCTCCCGAGGAGATCACGAATGTAAAATCAGAGAGATTCGAGCGCGCACGGGGGCTTTCAGACAGTCGTTCTTCCCGCGAACCATACGCGACTGGAACTGGAAAGGGAGGTAATGACAGTGGCACGTAAATTGCCCTCCGCCACACACCGTTGGGTGGCTTGCGGAGTATGAATATAGGTGTAGATGTAGAAAACCAGCTTTCACCAGAAAACACAGCAGGCCTACACACTGCCCTCCAATGAACTGTCGCTTGACACCACTGAAATCGCAAGCCGTGGTGGTTTGGGATCAGTGAAACGCACGTTACAGGGCGTCTGGCTCGGAGCTGTGTTTGAAGCAACCGATTTGTAGCACTGTGGTGCCATCTGCTGGTCAAATTGCTGCTGCAGATGCAGTACGATGCACTAGAGCCATACACCGGATGTGATGGTCTTCCCTCTCGGCAGTCCACGTGGACGTTCGGAGCCCAGTCTTGTTGCGACCGTACATTCTCGTGACCACCGCTGCCAGCAATCATATACAGTGGCTACGTTCTTGTCAAGTCTTTCTGCAGTATACTAGAAGGAACATTCAGCACGACCTCGTTCAAACTTAGTAAGGTGTTCATAATGGTGTCTTTGTCACCTTAAAGGCATTCATGAGTAACATCAACTCACCACGTCCAATCTCAAAGGTAAGTAACCCTCACGACCGTTACAGCGTATATTTAAAGCAAAGCTCATTTTCATCCTCATAATGGCGCCACTATTCCCATTCTTATATCATCTTTCAGATGTATAAACACGCTTACCAACTTCCGTTTATGTCCCACAGCTCCTTCTCGGCGAAGCGACTTTTTCCCCGTCAGGGTAGTTCAAAGGACATTTGGAATAAAAGGAGTACGAGTTTCCTTTTTTAATCTTGGTGTTGTAATCAAGCAACTGAAGTTTTCTGACGTTTAAACTGAGCCCTGAACAGCGTTTCGCAAGCACCGAGTTGTCGTCTGCGGAGAGCGCCACAACATTCTGGCTTCCGATCACGGCCCCGTTCATCCACCTCGTAGCCACTGACTGAAAACAAAAACATTATCTTCTACGCAGCGCTCGTACTGCACCGGCACGGCGCGTCTAGCAGTCGCGTCACGGAGCTTCCCAGAAGAGACGGACGCCCTGCGGCCAGGACTACGACCTAACGCTGCCACAGAACTGGTCTGGCCAGGCTGTTCTGGGGAGAAGTTGTGGGACGCTGCTTGCAGGAAGTCGTCAGCTACGGTGTGGCCGACAGAAAGGAACTCGTTTTAGACGGGTGTGTGGAGCAGGGAGCGGGAGGAGGTGGCGCCTACGGCGTCGGTCGGACTGGCGCCGGCCGGCGCTCCTAGCTGGCGCCGCTGCTGGGGGCTGCGGGGAGCCCTTAAAAGGGCCGTCTGCCCCTTTGGTCTGTCATGTGTGACGCCGCCTCCCGTTGAGTCTCGAAGAAGTTCTGATCTAATGTAGTTCCATAATTAACTTCTTTACATAGTTGCTTCTTCTTGCAATTATACTGTACTTACCGGTTGTTGGTGAACTGCCAATTTCGTATCACCTACCGCTTTGAACAGAGCAAAGACACTTTTTTTGCCTTCAGCATTTAACGGTGATTTAGCCAGTTAAAAGGCAAACAAGTAATACAGGGTGAAAAGTATTTAAACCGACAAACTCTGGGAAGTTGTAAGGGACGTCAAAACAAATATTTTTCCCTAATGTCATTTTTTCCTATGAGGATTATTTAAACCGGTAGAGACCGTATTACGTTGTTAGAGGCCGTATTACGATCTTCAGTTGTTAGAGGGTGTATTACGCTCTTCAGTTGTTGGCAACTGCTGTCCACCAGTGTAGTAGTGCATTGTCTCTGTTTATTAATGGAGCGATACATCTGGGGTGAGTACACTGATATGGTTGGTGCGTACTACGTAGCGCACCACAACGGACGAGCTGCAAAGCGGGTTTATCAACAACAATATCCTAATCACCGTATCCCGCATCATACGACCTTTGCTGCTGTGTACCAACGTCGGCGTGGGACCGGGTCATTTAGCAGGTTACCTGGACAGGGACGCCGTCGCACGGTAAGAACGCCTCAATTTGAGGAAGCTGTCTCGCAGCATGTCAAACGGGATCCTTCAATCAGCACTCGTGCAATTGCATGTTACATGCGGACGAATCAGATGAATGTAAGAATAGTCCTTCGAGAGCAATTGTTACGTCCATTTCACTTACAGCGTGTCCACAACCTGGAACCAGTTGATAATCCACCCAGAGCACGGTGGTACCTGGAACAGTGTGAAATGCATCCTACATTTCCATCCTCTGTGTTGTTTACCGATGAAGCAATGTTCGGGCGTGATGGAGTCTACAACGCGCACAATTCGCAAGTTTGGATTGAGGATAATCACCATGCCACAGTTACTAGCACTCATCAAGTGCGGTTCTTCGTTAATGTGTGGGTCGGTGTTGTTGGGGACTGTTTAATTGGGCCGTATCTGCTACCTAGGCCATTAAATGGCAGGCACTATTACGTTTTTTTCTCGCCAGAACATTGCCAGAATTGCTGAAAGACGTCACGCTCCCTACAAGACAACGTATATGGTTCCAACATGACGGGACGACGGCACATTTCAGTTGTCGTGTGCGTCGATTCCTGGACCGGAGGTTTCCAGAAAAGTGGATTGGCAGACGTAGTCCTGTACCATGGGCTGCTCGATCCCCAGATATGTCCGTTCTGGACTCTTTGTGTGGGGAGAGATGCGCAACACTGTTTACGTAACTCCTGCTGCATCAGAAGAGGATCTTGTTGCGGGATAGTAGCAGCAGCAGGAACAATTCAGGATTCTCCTGGGGTTTTTGCCCGTGTCAGACAGAACATGATCCGACGGTGTAGCCTTTGTTTACGTGTCAGTAGAGGCATTTTTTTGAAAATCTACTGTAATTGAAATTGGGTTCTGTTAATGTGTTGTGTCTTGGTCATAAAAAAAGGGAAAAGTGTTTGTTGGTTTAAGTAATTTTCCGCCAGAAAAATCTTTCTCTGCCGGTTTAAATACTCCTAATAGGAGAAAATGACATTAGAGAAACATATTTGTTTTGATGTCCCCTACAACCTCCCACAGTTTGTCGGTTTAAATACTGTTCACCCTGTATACAGCACAAAAGAAACTGGTAGCATAAAGTGAGAATAAACAGACAAAAGTTTAAAAAAGGGCTTTTTAAGGCTCCTGTTGTTTGACTTGTATACAGAATGTCCCAGCATGAATGGCCAATATTCAGGAATACGAAAGGAACGTCATTCGAAGCAAAAATGTTTAGTGAACGTGGGCTGTAAAATGCATACCTTAAGAGCTGTAAGCACTTCTTCTCTTCAGCAGAGATGTGTTTCGCACTAGTGAAGATGAACAAGTGCCCATAGCTCTTAAGGCACGCGCCTTAGAAACCGTATTTGCTAGACCTTTTTGTTTCGAAAGATCGTCCGTGTCATATCCCTGAATACTGACCATTCCTCCTGAGAAATCTCCCGTCGACAATGAGGTCATCAGAGGCGGAACACAAGCTCTGATTAACGAAGGATGGAGAAGTAAAGCGACCACATCCTTTCGAAGTAAACAACTCGGTATTAGCCTTAAACGAATTAGGGAAATCACGGAAAACCTACATCAGGATGGGCGGACGCGGGCTTGAACCGTCGTCTTCCCGAATGCGAATCCAGCATGCTTAACCACTATGTTATCCCGCTCGGTGACATTTGTACTATTAACAAAACTGCAGCTAACACGAAGTCAGTTAAGTGGAAAAACGATTTAGAAAGAGCATAAAATTAATATAGAGGAAAAAAATAAATGGGGCACAGCTGTAACTCGCTTAGCCCACTACGAGTACGAGTGAGGACTCAAATCGGCAATATAAAGCCAAACTGCATTCATGAAACCAAGTCTCGTAGCTGCGACAGTTGAAAAACGAGGTATGTTCGCGGAGCAATGCAGCGGTATTAACTTTCCTTTAAACGGCTAAGTCCGATGTTCACGTCCGGTCGCGCCGGCGGCCGCAGAATGAGTGCGTTTGAACGCTAGCGCTGGAAAAACGAGTTGTGTTCCTAACGGGACCCTATAGTGGTCACGAGAGCAATTTAGTGAATACCAATGCAAGAAAGTGCTAGCGTATAGAAGATGGTAACTAAGGGTTTGGTTACATCGCCAGCCGCAGCTCACCAGAGGTGAAACTGCTCAAATTCGTAAAATATTGCAAGCTGCAGGAACTGTAATATTGCATTATCAGGGCATTTTCAGTAGAACATGAAGAGACATCTCACATAGAAGTCACAAGTTTATTTACATAGCGTGATATTGCTCTATGAGGATAGATATGAGAGCATGCCACCGAGTTTTTTGTATGAAAACTCTTAAAGTTCTTCAAATAAGACAAAAGTAATATATATCTTTAGGAAATTTGTGGTAAGGTCTTATGGGACTAAACTGCTCAGGTCATCGGTCCCTAAGCCTACATACTATGCGCTTTGCCGCTAGAGGGCTCCAATTGTAGCGTGTAACATGGTAGTGCGTGAGAAATAGTGCGCTGTAATCGAATTTCGTATTCCAAGAGTCCGTCCACACACTGAGCACCCTCTACTTCAGAACAACAATGCCAGAGCTCACGCGAGCGCTGAAACGTCAGCAACAATCCATCGCTTTGGGTTCACTGCCATCGTTCGTACTCCCTGCAGTCCCGCTATGGGCCCATCAGATTTTCATCTGTTTCCGAAACTAGAAGAACACTTTCGAGGGCTCCAATTTGATAGTACGTAGCGATGCAAGCAGAAGAGAGGTTGTGGGTCCATCAACAAAGACAAACATTCTACAGTGACGGCAATAACGAAGTGGTCTTTCGTTTGGAGAAATGTGTTCGTCGCCGGTGTGACTAATGTCGAAAAATAAATATCTAGACATGAAAAATAAAGATGCAGAATGTTAATAAAGTTAGTTTTATTCGAAGAGCCTTAAGAGTCTTAATACAGTAAAAATTTGGAGGCAGTAATTTTCAGTACGCACAAATAAAAAACATTAATGTGTCGCCGTGAGTTAGCTACGGTTAGAGTTCCAGACAAATCACAAGCTATGTTTTGAAAATTCTATAAGCAACCCTCGCCAGATTTCCTTTCTTGTTTATTTACTTTGCTGTCCAACAAGTAGTGGTCCACAACTATACTAAATGTGAAAATTATTTAACTAGCTGTAAGGTTTCATTTTAAATTTGTACTATTTTCTGTTATACGTCTCATTTCTTTGGGACCATCTTTGAAAATTATATATTCTTCCATTGGACTTTGAGGGTTATCTGTGCAGGAGGCAAGCACTAGAATTCAGACATAGTCCATTAATTCACACTTCTTCTTCGTTTTCTTTGTGTAATAATCTGAAAACTTAGTCTGGGGTCGATGAGATGATGACACCGAACTTCCTTATCTGACTCAGTTCTAAATTACCACCAATCTTCATATTCCTTGTTGCCAGCTGACATGTATTTAATCAATGACTGTGTAGAGAAAGGTTATGCCTGACTCCTACTCACGTAAAAATTAAACTGAAATTAAATGCTACGTTTATCAAATAAGTTATTCATTTACGTCTTCAAAAAATTACTTAACGATATTTACCGTGTTCCCGAGCCAATACGAGAGGGTAGTTAGATCAAGTTATTCTTTAGATGCAAGAAAATTTTTAGATATATATATATATATATATATATATATATATATATATATATATATATATATATATATATTTAACTCCATTTACTTTAAATTTAAATGACTGTGACCTTTCTCTCCAAGAGGACGCCACGACTGCAAGAACAGCTGTACTGCGAAGTGGTTAGGAATAAGGTCCAGCCAGATGGGATGTGTCAGTCTGTTTGAGCCTCCTCCTCTCATTTCAGTATCAAATTCCAGATAAATTATATTCTGATTACGTATTTTTAGGATTTTGTACCTCAATTACAGAAAACTGAACCCTTCTAGGATCATTTTTCTGCCCATCCGTCCGTCTGTCGCAAATTCTTTACAGACGAATGGAGAAACTGGTAGAAAACGACCCCGGGGAATGTCAATTTGGATTCCGTAGAAATGTTGGAACACGTGAGGCGATACTGACCCTAGGGATTATCTTAGAAGCTAGATTAAGGAAAGGCAAACCTACGTTTCTAGCATTTGTAGACATAGAGATAGCTTTTGACAATGTTGACTGGAATACTCTCTTTCAAATTATGAAGGAGGCAGGGGTAAAATATAAGGGAGCGAAAGGCTATTTACAATTTGTACAGAAACCAGATGGCAGTTATAAGAGTCGAGGGACATGAAAGAGAAGCAGTGGTTGGGAAGGGTGTGAGACTGGGTAGTAGCTTCTCCCCGATGCTATTCAATCTGTATGTTGAGCAAGCAGTAAAGGAAACAAAAGAAAAATTCGGAGTAGGTATTAAAATCCATGGAGAAGAAGCAAAAACTTTAAGATCTGCCGATGACATTGTAATTCTGTCAGAGACAGCAAAAGACTTGGAAGAGCAGTTGAACGGAATGGTCAGTGTCTTGAAAGGAGGGTATAAGATGAACATCAACAAAAGCAAAACGAGGGTAACGGAATGTAGTCGACTTAACTCGGATGATGCTGAGGGAATTAGATTAGGAAATGAGACACTTAAAGTAGTAGATAAGTTTTACTATTTGGGGACCTAAATAACTGATGATGGTCTAAGTAGAGAGGATATAAAATGTAGACTGGCAATGGCAAGGAAAGCGTTTCTGAAGAAGAGAAATTTGTTAACATCGAGTATAGATATAAGTGTCAGGAAGTCGTTTCTGAAAGTATTTGTATGGAAGTGAAACATGGACGATAAATAGTTTGGACAAGAAGAGAATAGAAGCTTTCGAAATGTGGTGCTACAGAAGAATGCTGAAGATTAGATGGGTAGATCACATAACTAATGAGGAGGTACTGAATAGAATTGGGGAGGAGTTCGTGGCACAGTTTGACTAGAAGAAGGGATTGGTTGGTAGGACATGTTCTGAGGCATCAAGAGATCACAAATTTAGTATTGGAGGGCAGCGTGGAGGGTAAAAATCGTAGAGGGAGACCAAGAGATGAATACAGTAAGCAGATTCAGAAGGATGTAGGTTGCAGTAAGTACTGGGAGATGAAGCAGCTTACACAGGATAGAGTAGCATGGAGAGCTGCATCAAACCAGTCTCGGGACTGAAGACCACAACAACATTAAGGTTGACAGTCCCTTAGCAGTGTAAATCATTGAAGATTTTAAGTCAATGGAACGATAAGATACGGTGATTTATGCCGCATATTTTGACACTTGCAAATTCACTCATCTAAACCCATAGGGTACTTCCTGTTGGCCTGAAATAACGATATTTGTCAGGAAGTAAAGTTTCACAGTACAAGTAAAGGGAAAAATCAGAAAGTGTTAACCCGTAAATTCACGCGAAAACAAAATTTCTCATTTGTTGTCCGACTGTCTGTTTATCAGTCAACCCGTCAAAACCCCTTTCTCTCAGGAACGAGTAGACGCATCAGGTTGAAATTATTATCACCTACTAAGGTGTAGTGTACCTTGTCGGTGTAATGAACGGAAGCTTCTAGGTCAGTGCAATCATCAGAGACAGCTATTTTCTTATACTCGCAAACTCACTCATCAAAACCTCTTAGTCTAGAATCATGGCATTTGGCAAGAAGCAGTATAAGTAAAAGGAAAAATCAGAAATTGTTAATTTGTAATTACATCACATGAAAAAAAAAATTCTCATTTGTTTTCCAAATGTCTGGCTGTCGGTCTCTTAAGAAGCCTTTCCTCAGGAAGGAGCAGCTGTATCAATTTGAAATATAAGGTCTCTTGGTGGCATAAATAAGTTAAGGTTCTAAGTCATATTCCATAATTAAGTTTGTATGGAACCATCAGTGGGCGAGTCCTACTCCCACCTGGCCAATTTTTATTTCAAGCTAATTCTGATATCAACCTGTTTATTTATCCAATAAAGAGCGATTACGAGATGAAGGTGCAAGAGACTATTCTTTTATTATTTCTCTTAGTTTTTAGAGTTCCTGTCGTCCATGTTGTTCTGGAAGGTAGCATCCTGGGCCGAGGCTCTGTTTTTCTGTCTAGCTAAAGTGAACGAAGACTACTAGCACTGCGTGTGTGTGGGCTGATTGGCGAGAGGCGCCAGGGGCACGCAGGCAAGCCTAGCGGGAAGGGAGTGAGATGGACAGCTTTCGCTGTCAGCAGGGGGCAGAGGGAGTCTTTGTGGTCGTGTCCGGAAGCGTCGCTTCAGGCGCCTGCGCTTCGCAGATAGAGGACAACGCAGCACCTGCCACCAGGTAATCGAACTGTGCACCTAGCTACGGGACTGTCGGCAGTGGACAGCGTCTTGCAAAACAAGTTAAGACTGAAGAATGCATAGAGCGGACTTCCATTCGAGATAACCTTGTTCCCAGTCTCGTGGAACTAGGGCATTACTGAAGGTGCGCACTGAAGGTGTGACAATAAAGTAATGAGACTGATTTTCTTTGCAAGATGTGGCAACCCTGTACGCATTGGTAGGCACAATATCTTTGACCTTGGTCTATAAGCTGCTTCTAGCCCAAGCGGCACATCGATGCAACTGCTCACTCGTGAGTTGTGCTGTAATAATTTAACATGTGTTTGTGTCTATCGTCACAGAAATGGAGCCGCATAATATTGAGCAACGGTATGCCAGTTGTTTTTGCGTTAAATTGAGTGAAAACGCGACGACAACTTACAGCCAACTTCAGAAGGCTTTTAGAGAAGAGGTTATGTCAGTGGACGACCATCAACCTCACTTGTGTGCTTCTTTGATTCCTAAGGAATTGTTCATAAAGAGTGAGTACCTCCTGGACAAACAGTCAACAAATATTACTACAAAGAAATTTTAGAAAGATTTCGTAAAAGAGTTCTTTGTGAGCATGCCAACATTGCTGATAGTTGGATTATGCAGCACGATAATGCGCCATCCCATACTGCTCTGTCAGTACAGCAATTTTCAGCCTCAAAACAAATTTCAGTACTACCACAGCCACCTTATTCACCAGATATCGCTCCAAGCGACTTTTTTCTATTTCTTAGAATCAAAACGGTGGTCAAGGGCACCATTTTCAAACAACAAAAGACTCCGAAATGCTGTAACGAGGGTCTTGGAGAATATTACAGAAGATGAGTTCCTAAATTTTACCATCAATGACAGAAGCGATGGAAAAAGTGTATGCAATCAGAAGGGAACTACTTTGAAGGAGACAACACTAAACTTGACTAAAACGGTAAGCAACATTTTTTTCCTTTACATCAGTCTCATTACTTTATTGTAGCACCTCGTATGTTCAGTCTTGTGTTTGTATTCTTGTAAAGGAGGGGTTTTCGCTTGCACTAGCGCTCGCCCATGACTTTATTTCATATAGCGTGCAAGTTGGCTGTGGCGACCCGAATTTAGTAACTTTTTTAATAAATAAAAATTCATTTTCTCTTTCAACACATTTCACACAGTAGCTACTGGCACAGAATGACCGTTTAAGCACAACTTATTGCTAAGGCCACTATTAACTGCAGATTAAATCCTAATTAACCTTTGAGAACCGTTTTCTGTAATGCATACAGTGTTGAAGTTCGTGGCAGCCCCTTCGTCGCAGATTCCAGAGCGTCAGGGATTGGCACGAATAGTAAGTTACATACAAACTCGAATGGGCGTACTAACACAGATAGTGGAAGACTGGGAGATATGCACAGTTTCATGAGAACTTACTCTAAAAATGAGCCAGTTTTTGTATAAACGTCCATTTGGACTGGAATTGAAAATTGTCCGAAACAGGACAGTCCGCTGTTTTCTTTCTAGGGCCACTATCTCCAAAAATATCCAGCTGCAGCGCTCAGTCTCCCTTATGTCGGTTTTTTGAACTTCTTGGCGAGCGTCTTACATGGAGAACACAGAGGAGTAGTGAGAGCGTCGAACATAGAGCGTTGCTTTCAGCAATCGCGGGGCGTGAATTACTTTCTTGATTTACGACAATGGAAGATGAACTATTGGCCACAGTCTGCAGGCTACAACTTCACATAGAAGTTCTACCGCCTAAAGGTTTACTAACGGATGACAGGCCGTCATGTTCCACTGTAGCTTCTCACTGCTCGTATTTCTCTTTCTCACTTGTCTCAACCGTGTAGCGCCCATCTAAATATCAGAAGTTATTCATCAGTTACTTGATATTTTTCAGTTGCTGTTTTTCTTAACTGACTACTAACACTAGTCCAATCTTCACCTTCGTTCACGGCATAAGACGTTTATGTTCTTAAGTACAGTGAAAACTGGTTAATCCAAACTTGGTGGGACCATTCCGATTATCGAAAAACCGTATAGGATGGAAGTTCAGAAAAAAATTAGAGTGATATGGGTTAAATAGCATGTCCTTGGTTCCATGTATACAAACAATTACACATTTTCTCTCATACATTTTATCCAGATATTGCGTAAAACAATCAGTTGTATACACTGAAAGAATGTATCATAATCTAATTTGAGCTCTTTTACTGTGATTGCAGAAAATAATAATGACTTAAAAGGGCCCAATTCTAGCAAGAACTCAGTTTTGTTTTATTCCCACCATGACATACAATCAAAACCTTAAGTATATTATGAATGTTTTGTTTTGTTGTTTACATGACATATGTGAATTGGACATTGCCTTTTTTACGTTCTGTGTGCCCTTAGGCTGTCAAACGAAATCGGTCACAAGGCTGTATCAATGCAGCAAATCACTGCAACACAGAGATGTTAGGCAACGTCTGTATTGCATTTTTGCCTAGAACATAAGCTCAAAAACTAAGCATACAGGTATAGTAGTACACTAGATCTTTTTATATGAGTGCTAATCTTTGAATGATTGATTCACGACTGTAAGTAGTTGCAAAACAGAGAATTCAAAACCAGACTTTAAACTTTATAATATTTCCAGGGGCAGATGTGGTCTGTAACCATAATTTATGGGTTATGAACAGCATGGTTAAACAGAAGAGATTGTAAAAAGGCAGGGAATTCAGGAGATTGGACCTGGATGAACTGAAAGAGCCAGAGATTGTTGACTGTTTCAGAGGGAGATAGGCAGCGAACGACTGAAACTGGTTAATACAACAGAAGTCGGAAATCAAGTTCTGAGAAAAGAAACAGTGAAAGCAGCAGAGGATCATATAGGTAAAAATACGAGACTCGGTAGAAATCCTTGAATACCACAGAAAATGTTGAATTTACTTAACGAAAGGAGAAATATACATGAAACATGTTAAATATATATCAAATATATTTGAAATGTGTCTATGCTAGCAAAGCCACGAGTAAAACGCTCGCACTAAACTCCTGGAACGATTTCGAAAAAACTTCTTACTCATATTAGTTACGATCTTGAAAGAAATACTGTCGGGGTGAGAACCACCATCCTCCTACTGGAGTGAGCGTGATAACATGCAGAGAGATGGGGGATGGAGGAGATGGACAAGAATAGAGGGGAAAAGGAGATGGACAAAGAAAAGGTGGGAATGGACAGAGGGAGGAAAGAAGATGTTAGACAGAGAATGGAAAAAGGAGTAGGTAGGCAGAGAGAGGGAAGAGGAGAGACAGGGAAAGGAAAGAGGAGGAGATGAACAGGGAAAGGGGGAAGAACGAGATGGACAGAGAAATGGAAGAGGAGGAGATGGAATTAGAGGCTGCAGGAGGTGAGGGACAGAGGGGAAGGAGCAGATGGAAAGAGAGATTGAATAGGAGAAGACGGACAGATTGAGGTGCAGAAGGTGATGGAGAGAGAGTGGGGGAGGAGGGTAGAGAAGGTGGGGAAAAAAAGAACAGCGAGCGGATGAAGCAGATGGACAGACAAACGGACAAGATGGAGATAATAATAGAAGACTAGGGCAAATACACACACCTCACTAAGAGTACTGCACAATTACTGTACTGGTTACTAAATAAGAAGCCACCAGCTGATGAACCAAGGACCTAATCTGACGCGTTGCGGGTACAGTTCATCCTCAGTTTGTCATGAACAAGTTGGTGATCTGAAGTGTAAAGACAGTACGCAACGAACAAAACTGCCATGACAAGTCTCATTTCTCCTGTGTGATTTTAGGTCACAATTACAGGATACATACTAGACATTTTGTCAGCTAGTAAATACATAAATTTGGAACGTACTTCATTTTTAGAAACACAGGGTGTTTGGAAATTCCCGTTACAAATATATATGACTTGTAGAGGGGAGTGATACATAAAATTCTGAATAGGAACCCATGTCCGAAAACGTACCGTTTCCGTTCTACGACGGTTTCATGTCAGATGTTCAACTCGTCTGCTTCAGATAGAGGAACTGAATTAGGCGTAATGCAGTACAATTATCACACAACAATTCGAAACGAAACATAACTAAACATTCTTTTGTCACTGAAGCACATTTGTTCGTATTATATCTTAAACGTTACGTGTTTACATTGCTCCTAAACAAAATAAAAACCAGCATATAGTACGTTCAGAACAGTACTGATACATTACAACAGCGGCTCGATGTGGCGACCACCAGACCACAGACATTGTACCTACGAAAACATGTTCTGGTACACACTCTCCATCACCCCTGGTGTCTCTTCAGTTTCAAGTGTTGCAGCCTGAACTCGTACCAGCATTTCTTCTTCTGTCTCTAGAGGAGTCTCGTAAATTAAACTTTGCAAGGAAGACGTGCAGTGGCATTACGTGACCGTCTGACGCAGTACACGTCACCCTGTCTACCCTATAGCATACCGGGACAAGCAAGTCTGAGACTTTCCTCTTTCTCTGAACTCGTTACACATCTTAACTGAAACCGTTGTAGAACTATAAAATATTATTTACTCACTCCCCTCTACACGTTCTAGCAATTTGTAACGGTGATTTCCGAACAACTTGTGTAATTTTTGTTCACCTCTCCTTGAAACGTTGTTGTTGTGTTCTTCTGTCCAGGGACTGGTTTGATGCAGCTCTCCATGCTACTCTATCGTGTGCAAGCTTCTTCTTCTCCCAGTACCTACTGCAACCAAAATCCTTCTGAATCTACATAGTGTATTCGTCTCTTGGCCTCCCTCTACGATTTTTACCCTCCACGCTGCCCTCCAATATTAAATTGGTAAACCCTTGATGCCTCAGAACATGCCCTACCAACTGATCCCTTCTTCTAATTAAGTTGTGCCACAAATTTCTCTTCTCCCCAATTCTGTTCAATACCTCCTCATTAGTTATGTGATCTGCCCATCTAATCTTCAACATTCTTCTGTAGCACCACATTTCGAAAGCTTCTATTATCTTCTTGTCCAAACTATTTATCTTCCATGTTTCACTTCCGTACATGGCTACACTGCATACAAATACTGTCAGGAACGTCTTCCTGACACTTAAATCTATACTGGATGTTAACAAATTTCACTTCTTCAGAAACGCTTTCGTAGCCATAGCCAGTCTATATTTTATATCCTCTCTACTTCGACCATCATCAGTCATTTTGCTCCCCAAATAGCAAAAATCATTTACTGCTTTACGCGTCTCATTTTCTAATCTAATTCCCTCAGCATCACCCAATTTAATTCGACTACATTCCATTATCCTCGTTTTGCTTTTGTTGATGTTCATCTTATATCTTCCTTTCAAGACACTGTCCATTCCGTTCAGCTGCTCTTCTAGGTCCTTTGCTGTGTCTGACAGAATTACAATGTCATCGGCGAACCTCAAAGTTTTTATTTCTTCTCCAAGGGGTTTAATTCCTAATCCGAATTTTTCTTTTCTTTCCTTTACTGCTTGCTCAATATACAGATTGAATGACATACAGATTGAATAACCTCGAAATAATACACGTTATTTGTCTTTAAAACAGTTGTCAATCTTAGTTACGGTGCACTTATAACTGAAAAGGCTTAAAAACTATGTAAGTGTATGCGGACGTGGTTTCCTATTCAAAATATTATGAACTCACTCCCCTTTAGAAGTTGTAACGGGAATTTCCGAACACCCTGTATACTTTTTATTCACCTCTCCTTGAAATAAGATACTTTACTTGTCTCTAAAAAAGTTGGCAACCTTAGTTATGGTTGACTTATACCCGAAATGGCTTAGAAACTATGCAAGTGAAATCACTCAGACCCGGAGTGTAAGTGAGAACATTCTTACAGCTGACGTGGCCGCGGCAACTAGTTCTATTAGCTTGTTAAAACCATTCGTTTGTCCAATGAGTAGATCTGTACTGCTCTGAAAATATTTGCAAGAGCAGACGATATGAGCCATGTGCCTTGTTTGGAAATAAGCTTGATACATTCACTTGACGGTACCTTCTGTTAACAAGAGTAACATCCTCTTGACTCTTCTCCCTAATGCTTGCATTCAGTACCGCTCGGTTGTGTCCAGGGGTTCGTGTTTCCTACTGCGTTAGCTGTACAGTAATACACAGCGGTAGGCATAAATTTACCGATGAAGCGTTGGCAGTCATGCACCTCGTGTGTGGGTTCACTGAAGGCAGTGACTATGCAGCACGACTACGCTATGGTGAACTGCTCCCGCACTGACGGCAACCGCAACACATTAGTTTACCTTCAGGCGTTGTTGCACAATTCTGTGTTTTGTGTTGTACGTTTTGGCGATTGTATACTAGCGGCTTATTCACTGTAGGTGAAGATACTTCCACACAAACAGAGGTAATCTGGGTAACAAACCGAGTAAATCATAATCGCATTAATACTCTGTAATGAGCCACCCGGAGATCACGGTTCCCTTGTGAGTTCCGTCACGCGATCGTTTAGTCGGCGCGAGAGCGTTACAGAGATTCTCAGTTAACACCCCAGTGGCAGACGCTACGAAATAGCCGTTGTGCATCACAGAGAGGCTTACTATTGAAATTTAGAGAAAATGCTTTCCTGGAAGAGTCGGAAATTTATTACACTGTCCAGTCGCTTTAGAGAGACCACCTCTGAAAAAGCCTGAGTAAGCAACTTTGACAGCGCAGAATGTTGCGAGTCGTACAGGACGAGAGTCACTGAGGTTCTGATAGGTTCGACAGGAATGTGGAGCCATGCCGACTCCAGTGCTGTGGCCGTCTGCACTAGGTTCCTCGGTTGAGAATCCGTGGCTTGAACAGCCCGATCGAAGTGGTGCCACACGTTCTCCACTGGGTTAAAATCCCCAGAGTTTAGTGGCCAGGGGAGTACGGCAAACTCATCCCGCTCCTCTCCGAACCACTCACCTACTATCCAAGATGCTACTCCAAGCGGGTGTAAAATGAATGTGCGCAACGGAAAATAATAAACGCTAAATGAAAATATGGCCCTGTCTGACAACCCTCTAAAGCAGATCTTAGGACCTCTTAATTCTCTAAATTACAATCTAAACATAAATGAATAATGAAGGCAACTAATTCTGATAAATGATAAACGTACGTTGTTCCTGCTTATATAGTTATTGTAGATTTAAAAAACCTTTGTATTACAAAGTTTACATTTCCTAAGGAAAATTACTAATCAATTGCCCAACTCTGCCCCTTATTATGACTGCGCGGTCTGATATCAATAACGCGGAATGACTGACGTCATCTACATACCAAACACTACAAGACACTACATTCAAAGATGATCTAAGGTGGTGTGGAACCTCAGTGGAATTAAACTAACGTGATCACAGCTGTTTAGCTTTTCTAACTCTAATAAGCCGAAGCAATTTGCGGTATCACCGTATGTACTGCGTCCGGTGCGTCCAAGTGATGGTTATCGTACTGGTCTGAACGATGGAAGAACTACAGCCACAAATAAACTCTATCAAACACTAGAACGGCAGAAAGCCGTCCTCTGACTAATATGTTCTAATACTTTCTCCTCCTCTCTGTGTTCTACAGACGAGAAACGCCAGCTCCCAGCCACAAGGACGGTGTTCACATAACGTCTCAACATAAGTGTAAGCAGAGGAAGTGCTCTCAATTACTGAATGCTGCGTACTCAACGACGACTTCCAACACGAGGGTGAAGTCCAGAATCGTATAGATTCGCAACAATACAGTGCCTAACTGTTCTATCTATAAGCTCTCCTGAGGGCAAAGACAGCAAGTCCGTCTGTACCAACAAAGCTGGTATCGAGCGACCGTCACACACCTCGTCTCTCCATCGCTGGCTTCCTAGCAAAGCTCAGCTCCCCACCATCGTATTTCCGAAAACGAATCATAATCCCGAGACCACGGAATATTCTCCATCTCTACAGAATCTCCCGAGCGCCCACTAACCATATTTTAGTCTTTTGTCGTCCAGCGCGGAAAGTTTGCGATGGAAAACCCATACTCGAACAATGGTACGCTGCTGAGTAAAAATCCTTGGAAATAACGGAGCCTGCGTGGTTTCCGACGTATTGCTTCTTCGTTCCTCAGCCCTGCGTCCAAAATTTGCCGAGTTCGGAAGTACTATCCGGTTATCCTTTCGGCCCTACTACAATAGCGGCCGATAGCGGCCAATCGGTCCTGTATTGTGTCTTCGCGCACAGGTGTCACGACGTCTGTCTAGCTACTTAAGCAGGACCAAAACACCTGTGTGGGCCTTCCATCCATGGCTCGAGTTCCGCCTGCCGTTTCATCTCCACTGGCGTTCCAACCTCTACTAGTATATGCATTCATTCATTACGCCATTCTGATAATAAAGACACTCCGTCACCTTTCACGCAATAAGCGTTAACAATTATTTACAAGGCGGACGTGTCAATGTCAGTCTCCTTTATGTATTCATATATACGATCTACAACCTATCAAATTGAAAGGGTACAATACCGCCCAACATTCAGCCAGGTGTCCGGATACTTCTGATTACATAGCGTATATTCTTTATTGCTAGTGCTGCCACCTTCCGTCTGTGACCGGTTATTACACGGTGACGCCGGACATAGGCGGTTAGTTGAGACCCTTCGGATCAGGAAAGCACGGGGAAGGAAGTCGATCGTGCCCTTTCAAAGGAACAAGCCTGACATTTGCCTGAAGCCATTTACGGAAATCACGGAAAACCTCAATCAGGATGGTCGGATGCGAGTTTGAACCATCGTGCTCCCGATTGCGAATTCTTTGTTCTAACCATTGCGCCACCTCGCTCGGTAACACAGGCGCTGGTTACATTATTGTGACTGGACCGAGTAGTTCATCCGAGAGCCTGGAGATTCTGACGTGCACTTTCGACTACTAGGATAGCGTTATTAAGGAAGCTCTTGAAATTAAATTAGCAAATAACATTAAAAATAGAGATGGTGGTTTTCGTTTAAATTATACATGGAATCCCGTTCTTGTCAAAAAAACCGAGTGACAGAGTTTATGCTTCGTCACCAGTTGATTATTAATTTCACTATCGATTACTTCTTACGTCGGTCATCTTTGGTTTGTAATGGCGTAAGTGTTTTACAGTGTGTACGTTTCTGTTTGAAAACCGTGGTTTTAAATACTGTTACTTGCTGCAGCTTTGCCTTGAAAATGACAGAGTGTGCCTCCGTCGAATTATAGGCGGTTACCGATGTGTCCGCTGCTCGTGGTCTCGCGGTAGCGTTCTCACTTCTCGAGCACGGGGTCCCGCGTTCGGTTCCCGGTGGGGTAAGGGATTTTTCCTTCCTCGAGGTGACTGGGTGTTGTTGTGTCGTCTTCATCAACATTATTCATCCCCATCACGGTCGGAGGAAAGCAATGGCAAACCACCTCCTAGTAAAGCGGTGCGGGTCTCCCGCATCGATCCCCTACGCTCTGTAAAGAATTATGGGACTTCATTTCATTTCATCGAGGATGTCGCCCACCTGCCTTCCCGTAAGTTACTTGGAGATTGCTGTTGCTTAACTGACCATGCAACACGAGCTCCGGTAGTACTAGTGCAGTGTCACGAGAACTCTCCATCCCATGGTCAATGATACGGAAAGTTTTGGGGTCTGTTTTACACTGTCACCTGCACAAGACCCAGATGTTGCAGCAATTGAACCTCATAATTTGAAGCAATGTTTTGAATTTGCTCTTCGGCTTTTGGTACGTACCGAAGTTGATAACATGTGGCCCAGCAATATTCTATGGAGTGATGAGGTACATTTAAGACTACTGGCTACAGTAAACACACATAACTGCCGAATTTGAGGTACTGTTAAAGCGCGCGTTGAGCACGAAGAGCCATTTCCTCGCCGTATGTGCCTGTGTTGTGTGGATTCACAAACAGCCTTATTCGTCCTTCAAGAGAATACTGCCAGAGGGCCTGGCCTGTCAGCTGTATTGTAACGTCTAGACGTTATCGAGACATCATTGAAAAGCTTATGCATACTGCTTTGGGAGACCCGAACTGTACTAAAATCACTGTCTTCATGCAAGACGGCGCAACACCTCATGTCACTCTTCCAATGAAAGATCTGCTTAATGCAGACTTTCGTGAACGTGTTATCTCCAGAGGTTTTCCAGATACCCTGCAAGATCACCTTATTTGAATTCTGGGGATATATAAAAGAAAGCGTTCACCAGGGTCCCTTCGGTCTCTGCCTCATCTTAAGGCCAGTATGCAGGAAGGCGTTGCTCAGATTCCACCGGAACTGCTGCGAGCAACTTTTGATCGCGTCGTTTTACGGATGCAGCAACTCGTCGACATCTCTGGTGCTCATACCGAAAACTGTGTAAGTGACGGTTAATACTGAAGTCAACATTATGACTTTCTCACTTGTCTGACCTTTTTTGACCACGTCCAGTTCTTAATCCATTACAGATAGAAACATTTCTGTCAATGATATAATCCTCTACTGTCATAACAATTGTTTATTTCTATAACCGATGTACTACCAGGTATCAGGACGTACGGCCTACCTTCAGAGAATATTAAAATTTGGTTCCACAAAGGGAGGATAACTAAGGTTGAAAGGAGTATACTGATTCTGATTCACTCATATTGCAACCAGATTATGATTTATACTAGTGCATCTGAGTACTATGAATTCTTTCGGTTTAATGATGTTATAGAGTTAGATAAATTTAACACACCTTTGTTGTACAAAGTACTTCCAAATATGTGTCAAATTTGTTAAACGCCGCTGGAGGGTTATGAAAGGAGTATACCGCGGCATACTTGTATGTGGCACCAGAATAAGATAAAAATTTAATAAATTAAGATAAAACTAGAGTACTATAAACAATGAATGTCTCTGATAGGCTCGATAATGTAGATCGCTGACAGCGTGCGACCACAGAGTCAAAGATACTGTACTGCTATTGTTGGAGATACTGTACTGCTATTGTTGGGGTAAGAGAGCTGGGCGCACAGTTGTAGGTAACGGTCTGTGAGGGAAAGACGATGGAGTAGGCAGTTTCTGTGCTGTGGTCTGTGAAGCCACCAAGAGTTAGAGTAATGTAGGTATGTCAATATTGTTGAACGTGGAAGCAGAAGTCTTCGTGGAAATAAGGGAACGATTTGAATAACTATGATTTTTGTTTTTGCCAGTGCTTTAGTATAGAAGAGTTGGCTGATAATTTATAGTTGTTGAGTAAGCTCCGGAATGTACGTAAACGATTTTGAGAAAGAGGCTAGTTAAATATTTCATTTTTGTAGTGCTTTTAAGATTTGTTAACAGAGCTATGTGTAATTTGATGATCTTTATTCATGTTGGATTAATGAAGTTAGAAAATACTTGCTGCTTAAATCTTATTGTTTGTGAATTAATTGTGAGAAATATAGCTTGAATTGTCAATGTTTCTGAAAAGACAAATTTAACTTTCAATATAATTTTGCTAAAAAAGTGAGTGTTAGTAATCCACCATAATCAGTACCACCTTCCAGTCCAGGTCATACATTCTTTTAAAGAAGTTGGATTTTCTTAAATGTCCTCTATTACCAGCCAAAAGAATTTCAAATGCATTTCAATTATTATGGCTAGCGTTGCACGCTGCTGAGCCTGTAGTTAGCATATTCATATTTTTATGAGATACCAGAATATATCGCGTTACTCCAGTGCTGCTTAAGACGTAAGACAATTTAATTTATTTGCTATGTGCACTGGGACCCAAGTTATCAGGTTTGAACAGGGCCAGACAACTCAATGCCTAATGGGCTGAATACATTTTGCAGTGACTGTAGTTCTATATTGGTATTGGGAGTTTCATTGCCCATCGATTCGTGTAAAGTTTTGCTAACAATAATATAGAGTAAGCACACCACTTGCACGTAAAACACACAACACGACAATTCGAGTTCAATACTCATTCCACAGATCATACCATTCAACATAATAGTAAAGTTTTTTTATATTTTTTAAGGAACGTTACATTTGGAAAGTTACAAAGTTAAAACAGGTTAGCCGGCCGGAGTGGCCGTGCGGTTCTAAGCGCTACAGTCTGGAGCCGAGCGACCGCGGTCGCAGCTTCGAATCCTGCCTCGGTCGTGGATGTGTGTGATGCCCTTAGGTTAGTTAGGTTTAATTAGTTCTAAGTTCTAGGCGACTGATGACCTCAGAAGTTAAGTCGCATAGTGCTCAGAGCCATTTAAAACAGGTTAAAATATAACTGTCGAATTCCCGTGAAGAGAAACGTGTTGAAGCAATTCTATACGTCTTTCTTGAGATAATAGTTTGCACCTAGGGGCCAGAATTGAACTAATCTTTTTCCAGCTTAAATCAGTGCCGCATTAACGCATTAGAGTATCTATAAAGTTTCGCCGACGTACGATAATTAGAGCCCACGCTGGACCTCTGTAATTAGCTCCATTTTAATTATGACCATCCACTACATTAGTCTTCCGCATCAATGAGCCGTGTTGAAACTGTAGGCAAGTCGAAGTCCGCCGCTGGTAACCTAATACAGAAGGCTGTCGAGTGGGGCGAGACAGCAGCTATAAGCGGCCAGCTACGAGACGAGTTGGAGTGGATGAGTCACTGAGTTCCGGGAAACTGGAAGCACTGTGGCTCACCTCCGCCTCCTCCGTGGCTCGTGGCACGTGGTCTGAGTGACACACGCCACCATCCCCCCCCCCCCACCACCACCACCACCTCCTATACACGACAGCCATTTCAGGCGCTCCCAGAACCGCTGGCAGCGCAGGTCGCTCATCGGAGCCCACGATAAATACAGGCCTCGCAACGAATTTATGACGTCAGACTAGCCGGCTCGTCCGCCACACTTCGCGAACGCTCGGCACCGTGCACGGAATTCAATATGTACCCATGAAATATCTTAACGGTGTCGTGTGCGATAGCATGTATGCATTTAAACGAGCAGTCAAGAATGATTAAACTCGGGTGACATTGTTACTGCCTCCCCGCGGAGGCGGCTGCTGGCATTCGTGAAATCTGTAGTGTCACGTGCTGTGACGTAAGCGCCACAGCCTGCCTTCCTCGTGCGCCTCGGCGCTCATACACTGACGTGGCAGCCAGAGGTGAAGATCGCGTGATCGCTTCCGAGCGCGGGTCAGCGAAGGTCAACGATTAGCGATTCTAGAGCACTGACCTGATTATGTGCGCTGACTGCGTCATTCTATTTACGAGGACATGAACTGCACTACGAATCTGCGCCTAAACTAGCAGCTTACGTACGTACGAGGGGTGAATGAAAAGTAATGCCTCCACCTTCGTTTATTGGGTTTGGATGGGAATATTTTACTAAATCAAACGCAGCAATAGACCTTAGAATGTGATCTTTAATTACCAATATTCACTTTTCCACATAATCACCAGCCAATTGGATACATTTCTGCCAACGATGAACAAGTTTTCTGAACCCGTCACGGAAGAAGTCGACACTCTGTTTTCGCAGCCACAGTCTCACAGTCCTCTCAGAGCCTTCGTCAGAAGCATAATGATGTCCCCGCATATCGTCTTTCATTATCGGGAATAGATGGAAGTCAGACGGTGCTAAATCTGGACTGCATGACGGATGCCGTACGGTGGTGAGACTCAGTCTCTGAAGGTCTGTGCCGCGCAGTATTAGCTGAGCGGACTGAGGCGCTGCAGTCATGGACTGTGCGGTTGGTCCTGGCGGAGGTTCGAGTCCTCCCTCGGGCATGGGTGTGTGTGTTTGTCCTCAGGATAATTTAGGTTAAGTAGTGTGTACGCTTAGGGACTGATGACCTTAGCAGTTAATTCCCATAAGATTTCACACACATTTGAACATTTTTGACGATTTTTTCCTGTTGTCGATATCGCTACTGGCAACATATCGACACCGCATTATAACCTCTACAGTAGTTCCTGAGATCATCCCGACCATACAAAGCAAGGGAGCAGAGAGCTGCAGTTTATAGATGTAGAGAGACAAGATTTACTTCAGTATTTTGTATTTACTTACTAAAACATGACTACACTTCCATTCCATGTTTGCATGCTGCAATATTTTTCTGTTATGCTTTTGCCAGTGACATTCTGATGACAAACAGTTATTTTTATGTGATATAATTACAATTATCCGAGTTCTTGGGATACCGTCTTTGATTGATAATCGAAACGTCCTCGGTCGCGTATTCGAACCTCGCCCCCGCTTAGATTTTGAATAAAAATCATCAGCATTGGCGGCCGACGACTTCCGGCATAAGAAGTCACCCGCTTCTGCCAACGGCCTTGTCAAGGAGGGCGGAGGAGCGGACAGAGTTCTCGGCACTCTCTTGCTTTTGGAGTGGGAAACTTCCAGCAAAGGGGGAAGAATCGGCAATTTTCAATGGCATAGGGATGCAGAAGTTAATGGAAACCACATAATGTGTATACGTAGGCCATGTGGCCTGTACTTCAAAAAAAGATTCGTGATGATCTCTTCATAGGCAATAGTCTCCCATTCGGATCTCTGGGAGAGGACTACCAAGGGGGAGGTGACCATGCGAAAAAGATCGAATAACTAACGAAAGTATAACGTTCTATGAGTCTGAGCGTGGAATTTCAGAAGATTGAACTAGGTAGGGACGCTATAAAATGTGAAATGAGAAATGCAAAGACTCAGTCTAGATATGGTGGGGGTCAGTGAAATGAAACTGAAAGAATGCAGGGATTTTTGGTCAGATGACTATAGGATAATATCAGCAGCAGCAGAGAATGGTATAAATGGAGTAGGATTCGTTATGAATTAAAAGTTGGGCAGAGAGTATGTTACAGAGAACAGCCCAGTGGTACCATTATTCCCATCAGAATCGACAGCAGATCAAAACCGAAAACGATAGTTCAGATATACTTTCCGATGTCGCAAGCTGAAGATGAAGAGATATAGAGGGTACATGAGGATTCTGAAAGGGTAATTCGGTAAGTAAAGGGAGATAAAATCCAAATAGCCGTGGAGCTGGGGGGGGGGGACTGGAATACAGATGTAGGGGAAGGACGGGATACGGTAGAATATGGCATTGGTACAAGGAATGAGAGACGAGAAATACTAATTGAGTTCTGTAATACATTTCAGTTAGTAATAGCGAATATTCTGCTCAACAACCACAAGAGGCGGAAAAGGCCGGGGATAAGGGAGAATTTCAGATAGATTACGTCATGGTCAGAGAGAGATTCTGAAACCAGATACTGGCGTAACCGGATCAGGCATACACTCAGATCAAAATTTACTAGTGTTGAGCGGTAGGCTAAGTTTAAGGGACTAGTCATGAAGAATTAATATGCAAAGAAGTGGGATACGGAAGTACTAAGAGATATGCGTAAAGTTCCCTAATGGTATAGATGCTGCAATAAGGAACAGATCAGTAGGCAGTTCAGCTGAAGAGGAATGGACAACTCTAAAAAGAGCAGTCACAGAAGCAGGAAAGAAAAGCACAGGTACTAAGAAGGCAACTGCGAAGCAACCACGGGTGACAGAAGAAACAGTTCAGTTGATCGATGGAAGAAGGAAGTACCAAAATTATCAGGGAAATTCAGGAATATAGAAATACAAGTCGCCGAGGAATGAAGTAAACTGGAAGTGCAGAGAAGCTAAGACAAAATGGCTACATGGAACATGCGAAGAAAACCAAAAATGAAATGGTTGTCTGAAGGACTGACGCAGCATACAGGAGAATCTAAACAACCTTCCGCGAAATTCAAAGCAAGGATGGTAACATTAAGAGTGCAGTGGAAATTCCACTGTTAAATTCAGAGGAGAGAGCGGATAGGTGGAAAGAGCACACTGAAGGCTTCTGTCAGGGGGAAGACTTATTTGCTGTAAGAAGAAACAGGAGTAGATATAGAACAGACTATTGATACAGAATTTAAAAGATCTTTGCAAGATTTTGGATCAAATAAAATCAAATAATACAAAACATTCCATCACAGTTTCTAACATCATTGGAGGAAAAGGCAACAAAACGACTATTCACGTCGGTGTGTAGAATGGATGAGTCTGGCGATATACGATCTGACTTTCGAAAAGTGTTATCCAGTCAATTCGAAGACTACAAGAGCCGACAAATGCGAGAACTATCACACAATCAGCTTAAAAACTCATGCATAAAAGTTGCTGACAATAATAAATAATAATAATGTACAGAAGAATGGAAAAGAAAATTGAGGATTCGTTAGACGACGATGAGTTTGGCTTTAGAAAAGCTAAAGGTAGCAGGGAGGGCGGGGGGGGGGGGGGGGGGGCAGTTCTGACATTGGGGTTGATAATGGAAACAACACTAAAGAAAAATCAAGATACCTTCTTCAGACTAGACTACCTGGAAAAAACGTTCGACAATGTAAATGGTGGAAAATAAGGGAACTGTTGAGAGAGACGGGTAATATAGAACATGTACTAGAGCCAAGAGGGAATAATAAGAGTGGAGGACCAAGAACGAAGTGCTCGAATTAAAAAGTGTTCAATCTATGCACCGAAGAAGCAATTAAGGAAATAAAAGGTAAGTTTAAGAGTGGAATCAAAATTAAAGGTTAAAGGATATTAATGATAAGATTCGATTATGACATTGCTATCCTCAGTGAAAGTGAAGAATAAATACGTGATTCTCTGAATGGAGTGAACAGTGTAATGAGTACAGATTTTGGAATGAGAGTCAATCGAGGAAAGACGAAAGTAATGAGAAGAAGCACAAATGAAAACAACAAGAACTTAACTTCGGGACTGATGGTCACGAAGTAGATGAGGTTAAGGAATTCTGCTACCTAGGCAGCAAAATAACGAATGACGATTGGAGCAACGGCGACAGCAAGATCAGACTACCACTGGCAGAACGACATTCCTGACCAAGAAAAGTCTACTAATATCAAACATAGGCCTTAATTTGAGGAAAATTTTTCTGAGAATGTACGTTTGCAGCACAATTAAATGGACTGATAAGGTAACGTATGAAGAAGAAGTTTCTGAAAATGTACGTTTGGAGGACAATTAGGTGGACTGATAACGTGATGTATGAGGAGGTTGTGCGCAGAATCCGAGAGGAAAGTAATACGTGGAAAACACAGACAAGGAGAAGAGACAGGATGGTAGGTCATCTGTTAAGACATCAGGGAATGACTTCCATGGTACTAGAGGGAGCTGTAGATGGCAAAAAAGGAGAGGAATACAGAGATTGGAATACATCCAGCAAATAATTGAGGACGTAGGACGCAAGTGCTACTCTGAGATGAAGAGGTTGCCACAGGAGAAGAATTCGTGGCGAGCCGTATTTAACCTGTCAGAAGACAGATGACTCAAACAGAAAATTACAATTTAACTATTTTCGGATTTTATTCCATTACTTGTACTGTGAATCCTTGCTTCTTGTTAAATTTCGTTATTTTAGGTCAATGGGAAGTTTTTGATGAGCATTTTTTTATGGTTTTGTTGAGTGAGTTTGTATCAAAATACTTGACATAAATGGCTGTATATTTTAACTGAATTAGCTTATAACCTTAAATCTGTTATTTTTGTTTCCAATGGGCCCGCAGCTCGATTTAAATCGTGTAAAGACATTATGAATTAAATCTAAAAAGCTGCTTCTATTTTCAGATGTTTATTTAATCACGACAAGCGTGTTTCAGCATTATTGGCATCATCAGGCTATCTGTAACATCGCTGGTTAGTCACTCAAGCGTTTTTCTTACGTCCTTTAAAGTTATTTTATGACGCAACTTTCATAGGCTATATTTGTTGGAGGTTGTAGCCTGAATTTTATTTGTTGTGTGCGACAAATATTTTGTTTGACGTTTAACCAACGATGATTGTCACACACAACCAATAAAATTCAGGTTATAACATCCAACAAATACAGCCTATGAATGCTACGTCATAAAATAACTTTAAAAGACGTAAGAAAAACGCTTGAGTGACTAACGAGCGATGTTACAGATCGCCTGATGATGGCAATAGTGCTAAAACAGGCCTGTCGTAATTAAATAAACATCTGAAAAATGAAGCAGCTTTTTGGCCTTCATTCATAATATCTTTAAATCTGTTACGTCACCAAGGGACAGTAGGCTTTATTATGTAACATAAATACGCCTACCCGTTCCAGAGGAAAAGTGATTTTAACTGATCGATAGACAGACAGGCAGCAGGATAAGTATTGACAAAAAAACTTAAAATTTTTCCTTTACCTTCAAATTTTCGACTTTTTCTTTGCTTCTACTGTGAGACATAGCTTCTTGGCAAGTTGCATGATTCGAAGTCAACCGGGAGTGTTTGATGAGTGAATTTGCGTATATCACAGTATGTGACATAAATGATCGTATCTCTTTATTGCACCGACTTAGTTTAAATTGATACATCGTCAAGGGATCGTATATTTCAACTTGACAGGTCTACCCGTTCGTTGAGAAAAGGGGTTCTTAATGGTCGAACAGACAGACAGACAGACAGGCAGGCAGACGGACAAGAAAGCGATACTGTGAGACTTCCACTTTCATCGATTCGCCTACGGAACCCTAAAAGCAAGTACAGTTGCGTATTACATGATGAAGTTCCTGACCAACAAACACAATATCTTTATGTATACAAATTGCTAATCAGTTTCAAATAGACGCCTCTGATTCGGTAGTTGCATAAAGACGTGACAGTTTTGAAACGCAGGTGGTGTGTTTCCGTTACCTTCGGACCAGCCTAACGTAATGAGGGAAAAGTTGTATAGATGACACGACTGCAAAGCCATTGGCTGCAATTTGTGCGTCCGGTCTTGCCGAGTCCATGTCTGTCACCTTTGCTGCAGAAAATGCAGCTCCTCTGACAATTTTGCACCACGACGTATACTGGAACACATACTCCACACCTCACAAATGGTGTAGGTCATTCAGACTGGTAACAGGAAAAAATTAACAGCGTAGAGTCTATTTGCATATTTAATTATCAAAACTTTACTCTCTTACAAACTCAAAGCCGATTAATCTGACGACAAAAGCAGGCAATAATTTAAACAATCGCACAACAATGCTGCGTGATCGTCATAATTTACTAATAACGGCAGATAATAACCGCCCACTGATAAAAAAGTGTGAAACGCTGTCTGGAATCGGGATTTATAGGAATGTGAGAAAACAGCTATCTAAAACAAGTAGCCGCGCGGGATTAGCCGAAAGGTCTTAGGCGCTGCAGTCATTGACTGTGCGGCTGATCCCGGCGGAGGTCCTCCCTCGGGTATGGGTGTGTGTGTTTGTCCTTAGGATAATTTAGGTTAAGAGTTTGTAAGCTTAGGGACTGATGACCTTAGCATAAGATTTCACACACATTTGAACATTTATTTTAAAACAGGTAGTAATTCTGGAAAATCTACAAAACGAAACATAACGGATCGAAGTCCCAGTTTTTCTGTATGACTATCGCAGCTCTTATCAGAAAATTCCTGTAACATATGTCATTGTTCCAGCAAAGGGAAAGGTTATGGGCAGTTTTCACCTACATTGTGCTCAGCAGGAAGGCGGGCACTATAAACTCAAATACACAGTGTTCATTTTAACTGAAGATATTGAAATATCTAGATAACTACACACCGGATCAAAAAACAAATTATAATTCCAGTTTCTTTGTCTCGGAAGGGGACATACAACGATACTACACTCGACCCACCACCCCAACCCATGAGTGGATAGCGAGGGACTAACTGTGAAATCTTCAGTGGGAACCTCCGTTTTTAGATGTAGGTTACGATTCTGCTGAAAAGTCTACATACGTTTTGTCTGAAGCATGGTGCTGTATCCGAAGGATTAGAAATGGATACACAATCGTTATTTACAACTGCTACTCAATGACCCTTGAATGTCCAGTGGCACGTAGGACCCCACCTCTATGCTGCGAAGGTAGGAGAGACCAATAGTTCATATCTTCTAATTGGAAAACGCATTCGCAACGTTGTATTCCTCCAACACATCGAGCAGGGGACTACTCGAAGCACCATTATGGCTCGAGGCGAACGCTACTCTACTTTTCCAATCAGAGTAAGTGTTCAAACGTAGCACCGCCAACTTCAGTACATTCAGTTTTGCAAACCACCGCACACAGGACAGGAATATATCTGCAGGAATGTCAACACAGGGGTTTCTGATGTGGTCGGCCATGTCTTCATGGCCTGTTGGCACTTGCTGGTAGGCCTTATCTTTTAAATATCCCAACAGAAAGAAATCGGACAACCTAGGGTGCCAATTAACAGGGCCACCTCTACCAGTCCACCGACCTGTATAAACACGGCAAAACACCTCCCGAGCTTCAGTTGCGTAATGCGCCAGGCTGCCTGGCGCATTACGCAACTGAAGCTCTGTTACCACATAGGTTGTCGAACGTCCAGGGCAACTCCCTGCAGTAGTGCTGGTAGTTCCTGTCCCAGAAAACGTTCGATATTTTTGTCCATTCAAGACGCCGTCGATAAAATACGGACCAATAACTTTGTTCGCCATGATGCCACACCATACGTTAACCGACAATGGACGTTGATGGTCAGTTTGCCGTAACCAGTGTGGACTGTCTCCACTCCTGTAATGAATGTTATGCCCATTAACGCTACCATGGTTTTCGAATCTAGACTCATCGGAAAATGGTACCTCGGCAAAGAATATGGGGACCGTTTGCATTTGTTGACGTGTCCATTCACAAAAGACTGCCCGGTTATGGAAACCGGCTCCATTAAGTTCTTGATGCAGTGGCACGTGGTATGGATGATATTTGTGACGATGCAATATTGTGACAATATTACCCAGACATGTACCAGAGTCACGGGTTGTGATGCTCCGCTGCTAGTACAACTATTTCATTAGTTTCTTCTGTAACACGTTTGCATCGTTTCCTTTTGCCAGCCTGTACGCTGCCATCAGAAATAGAGGCGTTCACAACCTCGTAAAAGAACCAACGAGAGCGCGCTTTCTCTAAAAAACGCTTGGCGTACAAGGCAACAGCAACCCAGCATTTCTCCTATGTTCTCCGTAAATCAGGACCATTTCAATTTTTTTTATCGGTGGATGCAACATTCATCGTCCAATTGTATGTCTTTTCTCCAAATGATAGGTAGATGTGCAGGAAATAAACAATGTGCAAGAATTGTAATGTTTAGGACCGCTACCTGTTCTCCTTCTGCACGATACGAGAGTTCCGCTTGTTACGAAACGTCGTTGTTCGCTACACGGCCACGGTGGCGCTTCGAGTAGGCCCGTGTTCGACAAGTCGGTGGAATACAACGTTGCGAATGGCGTCTCCAATTATAAGTTATGAAATACTGGCCTGTCCTACCTCGCAGCATGGAGGTGGGGTCCCACGTGCCATTGGATATCCAAGCGTCACTGCGTAGACTGTCGTAAATTGCGACTGTGTATCCAGTTCTATTCCTCCGGTCACAGCGCCATCTGTGGGGAACCGAGGAAAATGCTTCAGACAAAAAATATGTAGAATTTGCCTTAGAATCGTAATCTTCAATAAAAAAAAGGAAGGTTCCTATTGAAGATTTCAAAGACGGCCCCCACCACCAACGCATTGGGTCGGGTGGCGGGTCGAGTGTTTTATAGTTTGATGACCCCCACAGAGACCACCACACTGGAAATACAACTTTTTTTTATCAGATATGGAGTTTTCGAGATATTTCAATGTCCTCAGTTAAAATGAACTCTCTGTACACAGATGGTTCAAATATGGGCACAGAAAATCGTAGAGGTCACACTTTCTTCTGTCCACAAACTGCGGAAGAAAAGAGGTTTCTTCTAGAACGTGGTGCTTCCATATTTGTAGCTGAAACATTCACTAATATGCATGCAATTAATTAAGCAAGATCCCTTAAAAACACCAAAGGCAGTAATAATCACGGGCTCACAAAGGTTCTAAAATCAGTTAGTTACAGGCATTTGAACAAAAATCTAGTGCACACTTCTCCGACACAGCAGATCACTAACATCAAACAAAGAAGATGGTGAAATTATAAAATTTGTATAGAATAAATCTCTTTTTTTTTTGTCATCAGTCTACTGACTGGTTTGATGCGGCCCGCCACGAATTCCTTTCCTGTGCTAACCTCTTCATCGTCCTCAATTATTTGATTGACGTATTCCAATCTCTGTCTTCCTCTACAGTTTTTGCCCTCTACAGTTCCCTCTAGTACCATGGAAGTCTTTCCCTCGTGTCTTAGCAGATGTCCTATCATCCTGTCCCTTCTCCTTATCAGTGTTTTCCACATATTCCTTTCCTCTCCGATTCTGCGTAGAACATCCTCATTCCCTACCTTAGCAGTCCACCTAATTTTCAACATTCGTCTATAGCACCACATCTCAAATGCTTCGATTCTCTTCTTTTCCGGTTTTCCCGCAGTCCATGTTTCACTACTATACAATGCTGTACTCCAGACGTACATCCTCAGAAATTTCTTCCTCAAATCTCTTACCAGCATTAAATGCAGCAACAAAGCAGATCAGCTAGCGAGAGATGGAATCGGCAGAGGAAGATATAAGGATATAACAGTTTACGTCCTGAAAATAAAACAACAATTAACTGTTGGTAGGAGAAAGAATGGAATGAAAGTCGAAAAACAATAGGTAAAAGTTATGCAAGTGTACAGCAGTTCATACCAAGACAGCCAAGGTTTATAAATGCAGACTTTTAAGTAAATGTGAGAATGCTTCTCAGTTCAGGACCTATTTCCTGCCCACTTAAACAGATGCAGTATAAGCCTAGTGCCAGTGTGATGAAGTAACTGTGGTGTCACCACCAGACACTACACTTGCTAGGTGGTAGCCTTCAAATCGGCCGCGGTCCGTTAGTATATGTCGGGCCCGCGTGTCGCCACTATCAGTTATTGCAGACCGAGCGCCGCCACACGGCAGGTCTAGAGAGACTTCCTAGCACTCGCCCAAGTTGTACAGCCGACTTTGCCAGCGATGGTTCACTGACTTCTACTTCTACGCTCTCATTTGCCGAGACGATAGTTAGCATAGCCTTCAGCTACGTTATTTGCTACAACCTAGCAAGGCGCCATTATCAATTACGATTGATACTGTGAATCATGTAACGTCAAGAGCGACATTCGTCATTAATGGATTAAAGTTAAGTATTCCACCAGCTACGTCCGTTTTTCTCACTTCTAATTCCCTTGTCATGTTCCAGACCTCACGCCAGCCTGCGTGAGCTAAAACGCGTGCATTTCGGCCTCCTTTAATAACACGGTGTTGGCTCTCCTGCCAACCACAACAGTAACAACTGGTGATGCAAACCACGTCCTTATTCAGTGGAAAGATAGAGTCAAATTTGAAAGAAACTTTCGAAATTTAGGCAGTGCAAGCCACTGTGCAGTAATCCACTTCTTGTAGATACAACGAGGAGGGCGTACGATGCCACAGCCAGGTTTATAGCACAAGAAGACATCAAAATCTAAAAGGAGTGGAGGCCACAGAATTTCTGAACTGAGTTTACTACTTTAATACAAACGAGTGGTTAGCTGTCAACTTAACTATTAGTCTAAGTGTATACATATCACATTTTGAATCTAAAGAAAAATTTATGAATGGATGCCTCAGAATGGATGTGTGAAGAAGGTTAGATGTTATCTTGCTATGTTTGTCAATCCTTTCAATTTTAAACGGCTAAAAAGTAAGTATGCTAGAAGCCAATAAAAAACAATTGAAAAAGGCAATAATTCAATTCTGATTTCTCAGTAACAATAGCTGCAAGTTGTAAATACTTTCTTTTAATCCCAAACATATTTCGGCACCTTTGAAGTATCATCAGCGGGTACTTTTATTTAGGTCTGTTAAATGAAAGTAATAATTATTGAAACGAAAATTAGGGAAGATCGAAGCAGCAAGGAGGAAAGGAGAGAAGACGACAATTAAAACATACGAGAGCAACGTTTGTCGTTGAGGATTGCAATGCCTAAAGAAGTCTAGAGAAGGCCCTTATCTTTCAGAGAGTGTCAGGTGGCATCTGATGATGATGATGATGCTCAGTGACGTAGCAGAAGTACCAGTATTATTTCAAAATAGATCGTGGGAGTAAAACTTATAACTTACTACAAGTAATATCAGAGATAAATAAAGTGGTGTCTATTTCACTTTAACCCCCTCCCCCCCCCCCCCCCCCATAGTGTAAAATGGTAAGCAACAGTATTCACTGTAAGAGAAAGATGCTTTCGTAAAGGTTCAAAACACGATTTAGAGTGGAAAATTGTTGTCCATACATATACACAGAGAATAAAGTGCCAGGGAAAATACTGAGAGTCCTTACTTTAAGCAAAATGCCAATGGACTTGGGAGGCAGTGTTTGCAGAGCATGAGCAGCGCGAAGTTCTGACAGATACAGAAATAATGCGCCAGGGTTAACGTGGCGGCAGTATACTTAAAGCTATCAACTACAAGGTAACCATATAATACGGATTCTTCAGCAGTTTTTCAAGGTTCTTTGCGGTTCGGTCCCACTAATTTGGTATATTCGAAACCTTTGGAACGACAGATTTTTTTTTAAATTTTACCCATGAGAAATAATTTTTGAAAGCCTGCGACTGGTAAAGCAGTGGATTTTTAACTTTTTATGCTACCGATATTTATATTGCATGGCGCGTATCAGAAAACAGTCCCCATTTTCAAGTGCGTTTTTCGTGTATTATGTCATTTATTCGTGATGTTTTCAATTAGTAAGGTTCTGCATTGTACAGTTGTCTTTACTGTAATATATAAAAACACGCGTAGTTCTTATTAATGCTGTATCTAATGAAGAGTTAATAGCAAATTTGAAAAGACCCTCTACTTAATGTTTTCTTGTGGTTCATTTGTGCAGAAACTCACACATATTAAACATCACACACAATGTTTTGTGCACAGTACACAATAAAAACAGTAAACGCACAAAACAAAATAGCTATAAAGATATTCTTACAACCACTCGACAGAGATAAAGCCATAGGTCTTCCACTGAATATGATATATTATTCTTCCGTGCTGAGGGTGTTTATCTTTATAATCTGGATCATGTTTAAAATGCTTATTTCTATGTACGCCTATTCTCATTTAAATATACTATCGAAAGATCTGAAGAAATTCACCGATTCTCTTTCCAGTTTTTCATTTAATATTATGTCTTCATATTTTTTGTGATGTGAATATATATCTCCAGTTCTTCCAACAGATCTGTTTCATCACCTTTATTTAATCGGTTGTGTACTTTCTTACTTCGCTCTTGTTTTTCAAAGGGTGTCCTGAATTGTGTATGTATGTGGCTATCGGTTACGTCGTGTGTCTATTGCACGTGTAGGCTTTTAATGTTCTGTATACCTGGTTGGAAATAGCGGCCTGTTTGTCCGAGGTAGAATGTTCCATCTTATGTCTTTCCAACTTTTTATTACTGTACGTTTGTTGTTTTCATTCTATACTGTGCACAGAAAATTGTATGTGACGTTCAAAATATCCGCGTTTGTGCTCAAGTGGACTATAAAAAAACCGTAAATAGAAGTTCAATCCGAATTCGCCAATAATTCTTCAAAAAGATCGATCATTAATTAAAAATTTCGCGTGTTTGTGCACATTGTAGTACGGACAACAGAAAAATGCAGCACCACACGTTTCGAAAACATCACGAATAGCCGGCCGCGGTGGTCTCGCGGTTCTAGACGCGCTGTCCGGAACCGTGGGACTGCTACGGTCGCAGGTTCGAATCCTGCCTCGGGCATGGATGTGTGTGATGTCCTTAGGTTAGTTAGGTTTAAGTAGTTCTAAGTTCTAGGGGACTAATGACCACAGCAGTTGAGTCCCATAGTGCTCAGAGCCATTTGAACCATCACGAATAAATGGCACAGAACACGCAAAACACACTTGAAAATGGGAATTATTTTTAGAAACGCGTCGTGCAAAATATAAACAAAGTAAAGTCGTGACCGGTAGTAGAAAACACTATTTTACACAGAAATTCGTATAAGGGAGTGGGCGAAAAGTGAGTGGGCCCACTAGAAACTCAGACATCTTTCAAATCGAACTGGTACGTCCTGTGCATACAAGGAAAAAATTCGAAACTGCAGGGAAGCAAGGCCTGGTATTATTTTCTCACCAATGCTATAAAAGCCTACGAAACAAAGAGGGTTAATAAAGAGTGGCAAGGCACGTTCTGCATGAAAGAGGATGTGAATACTGTACGGATTTGGTGTCAATGGAAGACAATGCATCGGGTTTGCGGACACTCTCATTGTTGTGGTCGGGAAGTCCCTTCACTGGACAGTGGCGTACACAGGTATATAGGAGGGTAGGGTGGGGGAGTGAAAAGGGGGGGGGGAGTGCGCCATTGTTTACGCGCGTGCGTGGTGGGCCGTGCGTGTGACGAGACTACAGCGCAGGCTCCTGACTCATGCGGACCTCCCGGAAGTGTGTATATGGAGACGCAGACTGCGTCATCCAGTCCCGTATCGGCCGGTGGCAAGGCGTGACAGGAAGGGCGTTCCATTTACGGCACCGCCCATGTCCACCTTGTTCCCTGGGGCAAGTCTGTCAATCGGCCTACTTGGCCATCTCTATAACTCCCTCGGAGAGAGAATAAATCTTGTGCTTGCACTCTGTGCACGACATTAGGGAACTTGCATAGTTCGTTTAAGGTAGATTCACATTTGACGGAACACAGATACATAGCAAGAGATAGATAGTCATGATTGAGAACGTGCCTGCAATACCTCAAGCAAGCTGTAATGAAAAGGATGACACTCTGCTGAAAAAATCTTCACCACCAAGAGCACTTGCCTCAATGTATCAAATCTACTGTGGGGTCCATCCGTTGATTGGAAGAGCCAAGGAAAAAGAAATCTAGACTGGCCTTTGGGGGATGAGGTGTGTCCTCAGAAAAAGGCTCAGAAACCGAAAATCACGTGTAAGATTTTCTGTAAGGAACATTCATTTTTAGTTTGTGAAGAATGTATCGACAATAATTCTTATTAGTTATAAAAAACAAAATCTCCAATAACACTGTCTTCGTGGGATTTAATTTTTGTCATTAGATGAAGGCATGTGGTAACGTCATAAAACTCTGTTCGTGTACATCTGGGTGATACAGAAAATAGAGAAAAGGGAAGGCACACATTTCTCATGGCAGCTGGATAAAAAACTTCTTCCCCATGTTTCTGTCCTCCTCTTCCTTCCCCACTCTTTATTCACCTCTACCTTCTTCCCCCCCCCCCCCCCCCCTCTCTGTCTATCATATCCTCCTTACACCCCTCTGTCCATCTCTTTTCCCTCCCTGACATTCATCCTTGTTTATTGTCATTGGTAATTCACAATCTGCAGTAGTACGCTAACCAAAAGCCGATAATGCAGAAATATAAATTTCCTGTTTTTGTGAAATCCGTCAGCGTGGAACAAATAAGCACATTGAAGTGTAAACAGTATTTATGGGAGAAACAATTTGTGTAATGGTTTAAATGGCCCACTATCGTGGTTAAACCTGGTTACGACAAAGGAATCAAAACCGCACATTTTTGCAGCACAGCATTTTCTTTCTCACAGTTGGTTTTATTGGAAACCCTACACATTCTTGTTGTTTACCCTTTATATGTTACAAATATATTTAGATATTACACACATTAAGAAATATATATCCTACAGTACAGCTGAATGTTAATATGAGTATCGTGTAAAATTTTAAGTAAATCTGTAAAGAGCGTTTCCAGATTTTTGGTAACAATTTTCCCATTATATATTACTTGTATATTAATACGATTGATTCATATTAAAATATATTCTCTGTGTCCATCCGAATGTTTATTAGAGAATCGTGTAAAAATTATAATTGATTCGTTTAAGAGCTATGCGTGATTTTTGATATATTCTGTGCACCATACGAATAAACATGGTGCAAATTTCGCGCCTTGTATTCTTCCGCGTTTGCTTGAATCTCATCGGATTTCGTTTCACGTAGAGCAGAAGCCGAGCTCTTCCCAGTACAGCCAAGTACACTCATAAGGATACGTTTTATGCTGTGTTACACGCACATGACTGAGCGATAATGTGCGGGACAACAGATTTATCGGTGCTTGCAGTACAGACGTGAAACGAGACGGCAAGACGTAGTATTGTAATCGCAAACAAGAGTGATGAAAATTCGTAACTTAAACACAGCGTAATTTTTCTGAGCTAGACACATGTGATGTAAAAGTGTAGTGCAGTGATTTCACCGTACTGTTGAATACTGAAGCCAGTGAAAGTATTAGTTACAGTCAGTCGTCTGGTACTATCTTAGCTCCTTCCTTATCCGAATCCGAGAAACACATTTCAGCATTGGAACTGCCATCTGCTATGTCGATAATGAGTCGATCAACTATAGAATCCACGAAGCCACCCACGCCCCACATTTTCTCCTCTTCTTTTAAGACGTGTCATTCTATACCCCGCCAACGTTCGGCAGTGACGTGAAAAAGCTGCGTGCGTTAGATCCAGTGTGTTTGGCAGCTTAACAGTCCTGTTATTTCTCGGGCCAAATCCCTTAACTTGGATCCAGATCAGTTCTACTGGGTTCATCACGTAATGGTACAGTGGCAAATGTAAAAATGCAGCACTAATATGGTGTACTCGATGCTGTGAAAATGATTTTTTCATGTTCCTACGACACAACTGTGGTATAAAACAATGGATTCAAATGGCTCTGAGAATTATGGGACTTAACATCTAAGATCATAAGTCCCCTAGAACTTAGATCTACTTAAACCTAACTAACCTAAGGACAACACACAACACCCAGCCGTCACGAGGCAGAGAAAATCCCTGACGCCGCCGGTAATCGAACCCGGGAACCCGGGCGTGAGAAGCGAGAACGCTACCGCACGACCACGAGATGCGGCCAAAACAAAGGACATAGTTCAAATAAAGAGTATTTAGTTTTTCATTTTTGCCTTAAAAAGTTAAATTGTTATGTTCTCTTAATTTAAGCAACATTTGTTAACAGTCTTTCAGAAAATATCGATAATTGAGAATCTATATTTGAAATGAAAACAAGAATTTCGTGTGCAATATGTAATTAAAAACAAGAAGACGTGCGTTATTCATGAAAAATGATGATGAATTTTACTGTTACAAGATGTAGGTAATTCAAATTGAACGAGAGAAACATTGACTTAGGCGAGATGTGCACCAGCGAACCATGTGCTGCAATGAGTCATTTAGCTATTACGCTACCGTTTCCGCTGTACACTAACTTACATTTTCGTTGCAACTGTATCTAATACAGTCCCTCGGAAAACTTCAAAGCCGATTATCTCTGTAAATTTATGACAAACATTAAGAACAAGCCATTTCTCGGCACTTTTTAATCGTGTTCTACTCGCCTAGGCCATTTTCATACTGCGTATTAACAGCGCGAGAATCAGAGCACCACGGTGCAGAGGCTGTGACTATACACAATTTTTTAAATAAAAACTACATAACCAAAGCGTAATTAAGAAAAACGTTGATGGCTGTTAATAAATTTGAATATCTTAAAGTTTCATTTAACTTAACTTAAGTACTCATGTACCTAATACATAAGTAGGACCTATTTCCAAGAGCCCAACAACACCAGTGCACGTGTGCTACGGATTCTGGCTAATCATCGCGTTTGTGCTTGTTTACATCAGGTTTATTCTTATGATGAACAGAGTATAGCATTACACATTTATTTACATGTTATAATTTTTTTTAAATAAGTGCATAGAAACACGAGCGTATTCGCATGCAACGTTGTGTCAAAATTTCATGTCAATCGACCATGTACTTTTCGAGTTCTGCGAATACAAACAAACGTGGGCTGAATTTTCTTACAGAGGATATGTATAAATTAGGTATACAAAATTAACCTTTAATTGTGAAAAAGGTAAATAACTTACAGAAATCTTTGATACAGCACTGAATACTGTATATACTCAGATTTTATTTACAAATGTTCATTGTGGTTACATTTTGTAACACGACAAATGTCCCATCTGTAATGGGTTTCCTGCCAAATACTATGGAGCAAGTCTTGACATATGGCTGCAACTGCTTGCGTTAGCGGTTGTCGCAGCAAGTCAACGTTTCCCGTAAGCGGAGGAACAAACACTGTCTTTAATGTAATCCGATACGCAAAAATTGACTGGGGTCAAATCGGGTGATCGTGGTAGCCAAGATGTTGTTGTACCATGCGCACTCCCGGCCGACACATTCCTACAAAGATACATGACAGCTTAACGATGATGACGTTGTAACACGCCATCTTGCTGGAAAATAAATTCTGTGACCATTTAATGTTGTAATCGAGGCTTTAGATGATGTTCAAGCACGTCCAGGTACGATATGGGAGTCGCCAGCTGACTGACCAGAAAAGAATGGACTGTACATCTTGTTACAGCTTACGCAGCCAGTTTCGGTGAAATGATTGTCCAAATTAATAACAGTTTTTCTCTGAGGTTGTGGCTTGGAGTTTTCAGTCCTGAAACTCCCTGATAATCCACAAGCCACCTTACTACACTACTGGCCATTAAAATGCTACACCAAAAAGAAATTCAGATGAAAACGGGTATTCATTGGACAAATATATTATACTAGAACTGACATGTGATTACATTTTCACGCAATTTGGGTGCATAGATCCTGAGAAATCAATACCCACAACGGCCTTGATACACCTGGGCATTGAGTCAAAAAAAGCTTGGATGCCGTGTACAGCCAGTGGCTCGGCCACCATTGACCAGACGTTTTCAATATGTGACAGATCTGGAGAATGTGCTGGCCAGGGCAGCAGTCGAACATTTTCTGTATCCAGAAAGGCCCGTACAGGACCTGCAACACGCGGGTTTCGCAGGGATCGAATGAAGGGTGGAGCCACGGATCGTAACACATCTGAAATGTGACGTCCACTGTTAAAAGTGCCGTCAATGCGAACAAGAGGTGACCGAGGCGTGTAACCAATGCCGCCCCATACCATCACGCCGGGTGATACGCCAGTATGGCTATGACAAATACTCGCTTCCAATGTGCGTTCACCACAATGTCGCCAAACACGGATGCAACCATCATGATGCTGTAAACAGAACCTGGATTCATCCAAAAAAAAATGACGTTCTGCCATTCGTGCACGCAGGTTCGTCGTTGAGTACACCATCGCAGGCGCTCCTGTCTGTGATGCAGCGTCAAGCGTAACCGCAGCCATGGTCTCCGAGCTGATAGTCCATGCTGCTGCAAACGTCGTCGAACTTCTCGTTGTCTTGCAAACGTCCCCTTCTGTAGACTCAGGGATTGAGACGTAGCTCCCTGCTAGTGATACGAGGCCGTTGGGATCTAACACGGCGTTCCGTATTACCCTCCTGAACCCACCGATTCCATATTCTGCTAACAGTCATTGGATCTCGAGCAACGCGAGCAGCAATGTCACGATACGATAAACCACAATCGCGATAGGCTACAATCCGACCTGTATCAAAGTTGGAAACGTGATGGTACGCATTTCTCCTCCTTACACGAGGCACCACAACAATGTTTCACCAGGCAACGCCGGTCAGCTGTTGTTTGTGTATGAGAAATCGGTTGGAAACTTTGCTCATGTGAGCACGTTGTAGGTGTCGCCACCGGCGCCAACCTTGTGTGAATGCTCTGAAAAGCTAATCATTTGTATATCATAGCATCTTCTTCCTGTCGGTTAAATTTTGCGTCTGTAGCACGTCATCTTCGTGGTGAAGCAATTTTAATGGCCAGTAGTGTATGCGTGATAGTATTGCTGGTAAGCCTCCATGAGAGCTAGAATCCCTCAAATTCTACATTAATGGTCTCCTCGCGTGATATACGCCGGAGGTAGTAATACGTATGTTGGTAACTCTTCTAGGAACGTACGATCTAGTGATTTTTAACAGTAAGCCAAGCCGTGATACAGAACGCCTGTCTTTCAGCGTCTGCCACCAGAGCTTGTTGAGCATCTTCGTGATTTTTTGACTAAATACGCCAATCTTCTTTGAATATTCTCTGTTTCCTCTTTCACCTCTGTCTGGCGCAGATACCAGCTGATGAGCAATATTCAAGTACTCT
Organism: Schistocerca gregaria; assembly: GCF_023897955.1. Lineage (NCBI taxonomy): Eukaryota > Metazoa > Arthropoda > Insecta > Orthoptera > Acrididae > Schistocerca > Schistocerca gregaria. Next base: position 305,143,633 of record NC_064926.1, on the reverse strand, counting down.
TTTTTTGTGTGTGTGTGGACAGCAGTGCCTGAGAATTTGTCCAAGTAATCTTAATCTGCCATCTGCCTTAGGTGCTGTTAGTTTTACGTGATCGTTCCACTTTAAATGACTTCACACGCGCACTCTTAGACATTTTATTTCTGCAATCGTGCAGTCATACAATAATGCCTATTTAGCGCAGTACGTTACATCTTTTTATGATGAGGGTCAGTTGCCACTCCTTGCACCAAACGTGGTGCCTCTGCTGCGTCTCCCCTTATTTCGCAACCATTATTCTACCTTTGTGATATCTCTGAACACATCAGCATCATTCGCGAAAAGCCTTATGAAATTTGCGGCGTTTTTCATTAGGTCATTTGTATAATTTGCAAAAAGTAATGGTCCAATAGCACTCCCTTCGGGTACGCTCTGTCGAGAATGTTCTTCAACTAAAGAGGCCAGTTATCTGACTGACAAAAATAATTTATGTTTATAACGCATTGACATATGGGAAGCCTACACTATCGATAAATATGTAAATAAATATTCAGTAATTGTTTTCAGCAGTGAAAAAGTCAGCTTTATTGAAGGAGCCATATACAGTTGTGTTCGACATTGTTTGATACCCAAGAGAAACACAAATTGGAGAAGTTTATACTTATTGTTTAATGTGTCATTTTCTCTACCAAATAAACGGTGATGTTTTGAAATGTTTGGATGACACTCTTCCTATTGTTTCATTTATTACCATACATACTTCGTTAGATATCCTTTGTATAGTTTTCTTTGGCTATTAACAAATTTTATCGTTGCTAGTTCTTTAATTTTGATCCTATGTTCCAACTTCGTGTATTGTTCTAATGTGTGTGTGAAATCTTATGGGACTTAACTACTAAGGTCATCAGTCCCTAAGCTTACACACTACTCAACCTAAATTATCCTAAGGACAAACACACACACCCATGCCCGAGGGAGGACTCGAACCTCCGCCGGGATCAGCCGCAAAGTCCATGACTGCAGCGCCTGAGACCGCTCGGCTAATCCCGGGCGACTTTCTTGTACTACGGATGGAATCAAACAACTCTTCTTTCGCCGTCCGGTTCTGCGCTAAGCAAACTGACACTGTTTTGACGTTGGGTCTGATGTAAATACTCATGAGTGTGACAGCCACCAGCGATTGTTCTGCCATCGTGCAATCTTACAGTCACGGATCTTTCTGCCTATTTAGCGCAGTACGTTACATCTGATTACGTTGACGGTCAATTGCCACTCCTTGCACCATGCATCGACTCTCTGCAAGTCTTCCTTTATTTCGCAACCAATTTTCTTTCTTTGCGACCTCTCTGGATGCAACAGCATCATCCGCGGAAAGCCTTATGAAATTTTCGATGATTTCCATTGGGCCTATTTGTATAATTTGTGAAATGTAATTTTCCAGTAACACTCCCATGGGGTACGCTCGAAGGTTTCTCTCTATCGACAGTGCTCTTCAGCTAAAGAGGCCAGTTACCTGACAGACAAAAATGATTCATGTTTATAACACATTGACATAGGGAAAGCCTACACTGTCGATAAATAAGAGTTATTTTCAGTAATAGTTTTGTGCAGTGAAAAATTCAGCTTTATTGAAGGAGCAATATACAGCTGTGTTCGACATCATTGGGCACTTGCAACGGAAGAACACAGAGTGGATGAGGTACATAGACTCTTTTTTTTTAGTTTCTACGTACTGTGCAATGTGTCTTTTATGTCCAGGGTGATTCTAAAGTCACTACACATTTCAGTGATATAGTAAGTCAGTATACATTTCTGTGATATAGTAAGTCACTGTACATTTCAGTGATATAGTAACGGAATATTTGTTTCTTGCAGGCACTACGACTGAATGCTAACCTAAGAAGAACGAATCGCTGTTGTTTCTGCTCATCTTCGTTGAATGACGTATGAACAGGTGCGGACAGCCTTTTCCGGTCGATTCCGGAAAACATGCCCCACCAGGCTTCCTATAGTCAATAAATTCCAGCGTACTGGTAGTGTTGCAGATGAAGAACGCCCAGGGGGGGGGGGGGGGGGGGGGGGGCGGCGGCCATAGCGCCAGACACCGTGCAAAGTGTGCAGGATGCGATCACACGTAGCCCTTCCGCATCTACCAGGAGACTTAGTAGGGAGCTTGGTATTCCTTAAACCGCTGTATGGGGATTTCTTCGTTACAAGCTGCGTAAACGTGCGTACCATATCCAGGTCGTACATAAGCTTGAAGTGGAGGACTACGCACCCAGACAAGCTAAGTGTCATGACCCGCTAGAAGCTGTGAAAAATGATAATTTGATGCAAAATGCCTTGTTCAGTGATGAAGTTATATTTTATACCTGTGGACGTATGAACAGACACAGCAGCAGGATCTGGGCAGACGAACAACCAAGTGTGCTGCAGGAGTGGCAACGGTACACAGCAAAAGTGAGTGTGTGGTTATGGATAACGAGGTCAACATGTACGGGCCATTCTTCTTCGCAGAACAAACCGTTACTGGAACCACAAACTTAGATATGTTGGAACAGTTTTTGCAGCCCCAGCTGATATCTGATGGGATTATGGATACTATTGTTTTTCAACAGGATGATGCACCACCCCATTTTGCCCTCGTTGTTCGGGATTATGTGACTGAAGCATTTTCCGGCAGATGGATTGGTCGTGCCTCTCCACGGATGTGGGCACCCGCTCTCCTGACACCCTTAGACTTTTCTGCATGGGGGTTTATCAAGTCTAAGGTATACCACGTGAAGATCTGCAGCGCTGAACACTTAACACAGCGTATTCGAGCCGCAGCTGCTGAGATTACACCAGATATGCTTGGGCAGGTTTTTCGGTCTACAGTGGAGCGCTGGGGGGTGTGCCTACACATACAAGGTAATGACATTGAAATGTACTCAGATTATGTTCTATTGTAACATAAGTTGCAGTGCCATTACGTATTGTTTAATAAAATTTGTTTAAGTACAAAATGTATGGTGACTTTAGAATCACCCTCTATTTGTATGCATTTTCTCTATCAAATAAACGTCAATGTTTTGAAATGTTTGGATGACACTTTTCCTATTGTTTCACTTATCAATAGTTTCCCATACAAACTTCGTCAGATATCCATTGTGTAGTTTGCTTTGGCTATTAACAAATTTTATTATGGCTGGTTCTCTAATTCAGATACTATGTTCCAACTTCTTGTATTACGGATGGTGTCAAACAACCTCTCTTCCTCCATCCGGTATTGGGCTAAGCGAACTGACGCTGTTTTGACGTTACGACTGATGTAAGTGCTCCACCATTTGCCTAACGTTGACGCTGTTGCCGTTCCGCGGATGTCCAGTGTGAGTTGGATTTTACCCAAGCGACGACTTATTTGTCATCGCGAGGCTGAGTGTACTTCATTCTAGACCATAAGAACACAAAACAAAATTGGTGTTGTGTCTTTAGAAGTAGAACTCGGGACCCCTTAAACGGGTTAGGCAGTAACGAGGTACTCTCAAGTGCTATACGTCAGCGACATTGACACAGTCCCTCAAAAGGCACCTTAATCCACTGGTTTTTCCACATTTTAGATACTGATGAGCGGTTAGCTGATGCTACGAGGGACGTTCCGAAAGTCAGTCTCGTCACTGTTTTTCACATGGAAACTTTATTTCCAGAAACATATACCTTGTGGCTTACATTATTTTTTGACATAGTGGTCACGTACACTGAGACATTTGTCGTAGCGTGCAATCAGTTTGAAGAAATCATTCCGGTAAAACTCGGTGCCCTGCGATGCAAGGAATTATCGCACAGCCCTGCTGCTCCATCTCAGCATTGCTTTGGAGGTGACGTGCCGAGAGTGCGGCTTTCAATGAACTTCGACCTTTAGCCTACAAATTCTGCCTTTCTTCTCTGAACATGCAACCCCAGCTACCAGCCATCAGACGAGACATAATCTCTTCACCATACAAAGTCTGTAGGCGTTCACGGATAACCGTCATACAATTCCCACATGTCCATTCACACCGGATCAACAGCACGAACTTCCATTGGCGATCACGTTGTCAGTAAATGTACGTCTGTCATCGTGATGCGAACTAGAATAACCTCGGGCACGTCGGTCTGCTGCTACTCTCTCTTCTTCGACGCTCTGCGCATGCGTCATGCGTCCTCTGTTGACGCCTCTTCCGTCATTTAACCAACAGCGGGTGTGGATTCATAAGGTGCTTGTTTGTGCCACCTCGTGTACCACGTTCTCATTCAAAAACATAACGCAACTTATTTTCGCAAAGTCCCTCGTAAATAATCGAGTGTTCGCAATATCTGAGAGACTCGTCGACGACTTCATTAGAGAGGAAGCACTACCTTGTAGAGATGGATAATCGTAGTGGGAACGAGTCCAGCATTCGTTTTGATTGGTTTAAGGAAACTGAGGAACATCTGGCCAGTGGGGAGTTGACTCTTTATGTTCACACTATGTAGTACACAAAAGGAAGGCTTCTGAAGACAAGACCTTTCTCCTTCGATGGGTTACGTAACACGGTGTTGGCATCAACTACTGAGAAGCTGATGTGAGAGCACCTGTCCGTTTCTCCCACTCGTGTCGGGTAACGGGTGTCTCATGGTCACGACTGGAACACGTCCAGTGCAACACTAACCAGTGCTCTCTCATAGTTGATGCCAAGGCCGTGTGTGCTACGTGAGCGCTGATTTCTTTTATGCTTTTTACTTAACACGCAGAACAGCTTATCCTAAAGAGAGCGCAGACGTCAGGCGGTAGAACCTTTCCGTAAACGGCTCCCCAAAGGATGTCATATTCGTTTCCCAAGATGGAGGAGGGAGTAAGGTTGTTTCAGAAAAAGTAAACGCGCCAGAGAAGCAGTTCTTGTTCTGAGCAATGGGCGCATCAGTAAAGAGAAATCAGGAAAGATAAAAGCCATTATGACCGTAGAGACTTTGAAAGTGTTGTTGGAAACGAAAGCATGGGCTTGTAGTCCAGAAAATGACAATTCCAAGTGTAAGATATTTAGAAATGAATTTCTATTAATCATTAACAACTTCTTCCTCAGGAAAACGAGGCTACAAAAAACCGAATAAAGGTAAAAAAAGTAGAAGATGAAGAACGATTACTCGTGAGTCAAAACATTATCACCACAGCTCATCGCAGGACTGAATACGACCTAGTGGCATTGCGGCCAAGTAACGGAGCAAGAAAAGTGTATAAGTGGAACAGAGAATATGGCGAACCATTCTAGTGACGATACGGGAGCAGATGGGAAAATCTGTCTCATGCAAAGCTTTGACAAAGGGCAGATTTCATGAAGCGTTTATTAACAAAACTGTCACAATTGCAGTATATATGTTGGGCGACTCGTTTCAAACCATCCGGTTCATCCTGAAGCCTGACCTGCTGAGGGTGCGCTTACGACAAGATCAGTCACTTTTAGTGAAGCCTCAGTAGGTCAGTCTTGAGAATGAACAGCTGGTTTGAAACTAGTGGCCAACATTTGTAATGCAACTGTGACATGTTTTTTAATAAACGATTTAAGATATACTCGTATTAAAAAAAGGTTGCAGCTCCTGTATCAGTTATTGTTGACTCTGAGAAAAAGAGAAGGTTGTTATAACCTGGCGCCTGGGAGCTATCATTTCGGAAACGGCAAAACTGGTTAGCTGGCCGCATGCTATTGCCGCTCTGTAGAAAAGGAGAGACGTCCATTTGAGGAAGATCTGACTACAAAAGCACAATGCTGGTGCAAGCATAAATTCTTCGGAGCACACCGTTTTGCAAACACTGTTCAACAAGTGTCCCTACAGCAGACAACTCATACGTGTTCACATATACTGAAGCAAAAAAAAATGGTAAAATCAAATATAATTAATGTAGAGTAATAACATTTCGGGAATACATTTCTCTAGGTAACATATTTGAGTGATTAACATTGCAAGAGCATAGATTAATGTAAGCACGAAATAAGCCACAACTAATGTACAGTGTTGGACCAGTACATTCATAGCCGATGCAACCGCCACAACGTTAAATGCAAGCATGCAAATGTGCATATATCGCACAGGTGCCGGAAGTCAGTTTGTGCAATGGAGTTCCACGCCTGTTGCACTTGGTAGGTCAATACAGGGACGGTTAATGCCGGTTTGTGGACGACGCTGGATTTGTCGTCCCATATGGGATCGTCTGGAGACCGATCTGGTGAGCGAGCAGGCCAAGGCTACAGGTTGACACTCTCTAGAGCACATTGGGTAATTACAGCGGTAAGTGGACGAGCGTTTTCCTGTTCATGAATGGCAGCACAACAGGTCTAATCACCAGATTGACGTACAAATTTGCAGTCAGGCTGCATGGAATAACCGCGAAAAATGTTCCTGCTGTCATACAAAAACGCACCCCAACTTCAGATGAGGGTCGAGTGGCTCCAGCACGCAGAGATGTTGGGTGCAGTTCCTCAACTAGTCTTCTTCTAGCCAAGACACGCCCATCACTGGCACCGAGGCAGAACCAACTTTCATCAGAAAACACAACAGACTTCAACCCTTCTCTCCAATCAGCGAACTGAAGAACTGAAGTCGCAAATGGTGGTGGTTTGGGATCAGTGGAAGTACGCTACTGGGCGTCTGGCTCGGAGCTGTCCTTGAAGTAACCGATTTGCAGCAGTTCGTTGCGTCATTGTGGTGCCAACTGCTGGTCAGAATAATGATGCAGATGGATACGATGCTCTCGAGCCATACGCCGAACAAGATAGTCTTCCCTCTCGGTAGTCCCGCGTGGGCATCTGGAACACGGTCTTCTTGCGACCGTACGCTCTCGTGACCACCGCTACCAGCAACCATGTACAGTGGCTAAATTCCGTCCAAGTCTTTCTGCAATATCGCGGAACGAACAACGAGCTTCTCGTAGCCCAATTACACGATCTCGTTCAAACTCATCGAGGTGCTGGTAACTGCTTGTTTGTCATTTTAAAGGCATTCTGCAAATGGTTCAAATGGCTCTAAACACAATGGGACTTAACATATGAGGTCATCAGTCCCTTAGACGTAGAACTACTTAAACCTAATTAAACTTAAGGACATCACACACAGCCATGCCCGAGGCAGGGTTCGAACCTGCGACCGTAGCAGCACCGCGGTTCCGCACTGAAGCGCGTAGAGCCGCTCGGCCACAGCAGCCGGCAAAGGCATTCTTGATTAACATCAACTCACCATGCCCAGTCTCGAAAGTAACTAACGCTCATGACCATTACAGAGAGTATTTAAAGCAAACATTACTTGCATCGTCATAGTTATGCTACATGCGCTAAATTTTAATAGACATCATGTTTCAGACGTGGAAACACGTTTACCAACTTTCGTTTATGTCGTACAACTCCTTCATGCTGCTGCGATTTTTTTCCGTCAGTGTGTTTTCCCAACGGCATGGTCATTTACGATTGCAGTGGTAATGCTCGAAATCTGCACCGCGTCACGGGCGCAAGCCGTGTTATGTTATGGGGGACATTTATCTGGGTTTCCATGGGACTTGTAATAGTACAGCTGAGGACTACATGATCATTATTTCGACCACCTGCAGTCCTTCATGCCTGATGTCTTCCCCGACGGCGATATCATCCTGTAGCAGAATAGTTGTCCGTTTCACCAGGCCAGAATCATTCTATAGCAGCTTGAGGAGCAGGACAGTAAATACACCTAGATATCCTAGCCACGAAATTCACCTCATCTAAGGCCGATCGAACTCTGATTTACGCTCGAAAACAACCAGCTCGTAATGTACGGGAATTGCGTTACTTGCGTGTAGATATGTGGTGATAGATACATCGGGAAACTTGTCGCAATCTTTGCCGCGCAGAATCGCTGCCATTTTGTTTTTCAAGGGTGGACCAACAGGCTATTAAGTACTGGGTGGTTGTAATTAAAGCGCAGCTACTGACGGAGGTCCAGTGTGGGCTATAAATTAATTATAGTATGCCTGCAAAACGTGGTAGATACACTAGTGCTCTAATGCGGAACCGATTTATGGTGGAAAGAAATTAGTTTCAGTTTTGGCCAGTAGGAGCAAATCTGACACTGTACAGCATCTCGTCGACGTCTCCAGTGCCCACACTGAACAAACTGCGTAAGCAGCGATTAATAATAAGACCATCATTATAACTTTCTCACATGTTTCATTTCTTCTGCTCACGTCCATTCATAATCCGTTACGTATGGAAATACGTCTTTCTTCCATTCACACCACCAGATTTGCTTCTGGTGGGCAAAGTTGGAACTAATTTTTTCCAGCGTACGAGTAAAACGGTTCCTCGTTAACGCATTTGTGTCTACCACGTCTGGCTTCCATACGTTAATCACAGCCCGCACTGAACCTCTGTGAGTAGCTCCACTTTAATTGTAACCATCCAATAACTGGTTATAATGTTTTGGCTACTGAGTGTAAATCCGTGTTCAGCACTACGTAAAGGACGCTACAGCTTGGAGTCACTATTGTATACCGAAGACGCAAGGAATGGAGTGAAAGGAAATTTCATAACTGGAAGATTAGATCAGTGTACAGGACGGATACTCGTTACCGGGCACAACACTCAACCTACCTTCGCAATTCTATTTTGTAATATCTCTCTCCTACTCTGCGAATTCCACCCGCTGAGCTAGTTCTCTCGAGGACTCAAAAGGCGGAAAAAGCTGCTGCCGACACCCTGTAAGATCTCGAGAACTGCGCGTGTGTGACACATGGATGGAACACAGACGAAACTTCCTATTGTACATGTCATGAAAGAATGTTCAGTACAATGGCGAAAAACGGGACGTCGATAAAGTAAGAAATAAAAAAAAACATAGTTGTTGGGGAATACAGATGATGAAATTTTGGGCCGAATTTCAAGATGGAAGTAGTAATGATCTAGTTACTGTAGGCTGCAGCTCTGAGTCTTAACAGTCTGTTAAGCTTATACATTACGGATGTTTAAGAATCCGTGACTGCTTATTCAGTGTAAACACATAAAATTGAAACCAATCACAAATGACTGGTTGCAGTTTTATGTATTTACATTAACAGTCTGTGTTTTTATTGGTGAATTTAGAAGTCAGCTACAGTACCCAGCGGTTAATTGTATTTGCTCATGCAGTCTTTCCACCACTGTGAAATTCTGGTAGTGTGTTTGGGACATTTGTGAATTGCAGAAGAAATAGGTATGCTGGAAAATTGTAGTTTACACGGACTAGAAAGATGGAGCACACTGGACAATTTGAACTTGGCCAGGGTAGGTCAAGACATCAAAGGATGGTGGTTACCTAACCCTGTTACCTAACCCTGCTGCCAATAGAATATCAACAGCATTGCACCATGCACCATCAGTATTACTATATGGAGCATAGGGATGCTGATCACTAAGTACGGGCTAATACATCTGGTACTCAAATGGGTAAAGATCAACGAGGCTTGCACCGTATGTGTACAATAATAACAACTGCCGCAGGACGACCTCGAGAAGGAGTTAAACAACGGAACAGTGAGGAGGGAAGCTCCTCAGATTTTCCAGATTGAGAAGGACGTGATGAAGAGTCGAAATGGGATGATGATGAGTAAATTAATGAATGATTTAAGTTTTCAGTTAGAGTGCTAAGTTAAAGAAATTAGTCAGCGGAACCCATATGGTAATGCGAAGGCTCGAGCGCTGCCGTCAGGTGCAGGATCGTTTGGTAGTAGTTTAATACAGGCCCGCACTTAGATGTAGTGTAACCGCACAGTCAACACTTTGAGCAATTCCAGCAGTCCTGATCATTGTAGGGACGGTTTAAGGATAGAGAGTCGTGTGGTGGTACGTTTCTTCCTAATCTTTTACTCTCACTCCAGTCTTCTTGCCTTCATTCTTTTCTACATTTCTCCCTTAATTCAGTCGGAAAGACTGTCATAGATCCCAAGGCTTACACACTACTTAAACTAACTTACGCTAAGAACAACGCACATACACCCATGCCCGAGGGAGGACTCGAACCTCCGACGGGGAAGAGGGGGGGGGGCTGTGACAAGGCGCCCAAGGCCGCTCGGCTACCCCGCATGGCTTGTATACATTAATATTACATATACAATGTCAAACCGAAATGTAAATAAATAAATATATTGTGGAATACTATTTATACCACGTGGAAAGCTACTTTGCAAAAAAATTTCTTATTGAAATGAAATAAGGAAACGTTTCCGATGAAGGTTAATACAATAAGAAACAGTCGAGCGAGAATGATGGAGTACTGAAAATATAGAAAAAAATCGACATTTGATAAAGAAAAAGATGTATTGGGATTTAGAGTATTTGTGTACAACATAATCTACAACATGGTTTTATAGAGCAAGAAAGCAATGTAGCTTATTTTATATGCAGATATTACAAGTATAATCTTCCGTCTCCACGAAATTTATTTGTAATTGCGGAATTTTTCTAACGTTAGCTGCATTACGTATGAAGATATTACCTATTGGCAACACAAGCAAAGTAGTCCATATGCCATACTCTCTACGACTCCGTCGCTCCCAACTTTGCTTGGATCCCCGCCACAGTGTTTCAAGGAGACAAACGTATTCAACGTTATTATAACAATTGTCAATATGAATGTCAAAGCTTGTAATACTTATTTTTTAACAATGGTGCAAGATACATATATTGGCAACGATATTCCAGCTAAACTAAATTTACGAAATTTATTCGCAATCGCGGAATCTTTGTGACATTAACTGCATTAGGTTAGGAGATATTACCTACTTGGCGACACATGAAAATTTGTGCTGGACCGGGATTCAAATCCGTATTTCTCGCTTGCGGCGGGAATCCAAGTAAAATAGTAAGTCCCTATGGGATTGGTTGGTTGGTTTGTGGCGGTTGAAGGGACCAGACTACAAAGGCCATCGGTCCCTCCCTATGGGATCAAACTGCTGAGGTCATCGGTCGAATCCAAGTAAATCTGGAAGCGATGAGATCGTAGGCAGTATGACATATGGAAGTTTGGTTCGATGCTGGAGGTGTGTTGAATAGCCGTAGTGTTTAAAGTGTCATTAGCGACGAACAGGAAATCGGGATTCGAGTCCCACACCAGCGTAAAGTTTCACACATTTTCAGTAAACTGTAGAACTGTTGTGATTTTTTGAATCTTTCCTCTGTTATTACTTACAGAAACACAGTATTTAACAGAATACATTTGATAATTCTTATTTGTACCGTATTCAGTCACCCAATGGACGTTGGGGTAATATGGCTCACAACAGCTCGACATTGGACTTGTCATATAACCTCACAGTATTATATGTTTATTTTTTATTACAAGTAAATGGTTGTAAAGGTAGTAACAGATGTAGAAACAAAAACAGAGAAGAGCAACACTCCACAATTTTGACGCCTACGCCATACAAAAAATTCTGGTAATTATGATAATTAAAGAAAAGATAAATGTGCGAAGATCGTTAAGCAACAAAAAATTGAGAAAAACAAAGCACATCCCACTAGGATAGAAAGAACAAAATATAAAAAAAAAGGCCACTTGAATTTTCATCATCTGAATGTAACCAACTTGTGCGACGGCAGTCATCTAGAAGATACTGATGCTGAACTGAAACAAGACGTTTGTTCGGTGAGTGATGAATTTCGAAAACACGGAGTAATTTGATACAGATGCGTAGACGAGGTGGAATCCAAAATTTTCCGGACTGTTGCTGCCATCTGGAAAGTAGTAATAGTAGATCTTTGCACCGCCAGGTGGCGAGAGCTGCATATCTGATGAGTCGGTGAGTGGCATTCAGCTGGAAGGACGTGCTGCATGTTTACAGTGATTTCCGTAATACTCTGTGTTTGGTGTAAGGTGATTTTACGATGGATCCGCGAACAGAACAGAGCGTGTGTATCAAATACTGTGTGAATCTCGGGAAAACTGCTACGGAGACCCTTGCAATGATTCAACTGGATTTATGGTTATGACCCAGAGACAAATCAACATTCGTCCGAGTGGAACAGCCCGGGCTCTCCAAGACCCAAAAAAGCGAGACAGGTAAAGAGCAAAGTGAAGTGCCTGATCATTCTTTTCTTTAATATCAAGGGAATTGTGCACAAAGAATTCGTCCCACCCAACCAAACAGTGAATTCCGCGTACTAATGTGTCGTTTTGCGACGGTTCCGTGAAAACGTGCGGTGACGACGGCTTTAACTTTGGCGTCAAGGGAACTGGCTGCTGCATCACAACAACGCGCCCTGTCACACGTCAAAAAACAACTTGGTGGCTGTACCACACCCACCGTACACGCCACGTCTGGCACCTTGCGACTTCGATCTATTCCCAAAACTGAAAGTTGAAAAGGTGTCGGTTCGACACTCTAGAGAGGATTCAAGAAGCATCGCTGGCGGTGATAAACACTCTGAAACAGCGGGACTTCCAGAAAACGTTCGACCAGTGATAGAAATGTTGGGAACGGCGTGAACGTGCGGATGGGAACTATTTCGAGGGTGATGGTGACCAATAGTCCAAAGGTAAGGTTTTCAACAGATGGCAGCACCAGTCCCGAGTTTTGGATAGCACCTCCTAATGGAGCCCTTCAAAATACAGTGGAGGCAACAGTCCACATAATTATTTACGTGATAATATGTTTAAGCAAATAGCGAAGATCTCAAATTTTGACTGAAGTTGTTCAAAATGTAGCATGTAATTATTTCATTTACTTATAATATTTATGAGAATACTAATTGAAAGTTATAGTCAGAAAAAACTGCTTCTCTCTATGCTGTAGGATGACTGACAATCAGAAGAAATGCAGTAACTTCTCCAAGTACAGGGTGAGTCAAAAAGGACTTCACAGCTTTGGAATGATAGAGAAATTTACTGAAGTGACTTACAGAATCGGTAGGTATTTCATTTTGTAGCAAACAACCTCATGTTTCACAAAAAAGTATCAAGTGTCAGTTTGTTTTCGAAATAACTACCATTTATGATGCGGTAAACATCCCACCGACACTCAGTTTTTCCCACACTCGTTGCAGCAAATCGGGCGTAACTTCTGCAACGGCAGCGTAGAGTCGCTTTTTCGGGTCGGGTAAATTGTTTGTTAGGGGAGGAACTTACACACGGTCTTTAATGAAATCCAGTGGTGTGAAGTTTGGGGTGCGAGGTGGCCATGGGATTGGCCCTTCACGGCCAGTCTACCGGCCTGGCAAGCGATTGTCGTGGAAACCTCGTACTTCCGTGAGGAAATGAGGTGGTACACCGTCTTGCTGGTAGTAAACCATTCCATCACCGTCATCTTCATCGATCTATGGAATTAAAAAGTTTTCCAGCATATCCAAGTACACAATACCAGTGCCAGTTTTCACCATGAAGATGAAACGGCCGTACACTTTCAGTTTGCCATTGGCACAAAAAAAGTTAGCTTTGTGGCAGTCACGAATGTGTTCCAGGATTGCACGTGGATTTTCGCTGCCCCATATTCTGCGTTGTGGGTATTCACCATGCCAATGATATGAAATGTTGACTCATCGCTGAAGTACATTGTGTTCAAGAAAGTCTCGTCTTTCTCTTTCCGATGCATCATTTCCTCACAGACTTCCTCACGACGAACCTTACCTGCATCAATAATGTGCTGCGCCATTTTGAATCTATTTAGTTTCACGTATAAACGTCTACGTAGTACTCGCCAAACAGTTTTTTGTGCAGCGGCATTTTCGCGAAAAGCACGTCGCGTGATTTTTGCGGACTGCAGGCAAAGCTCTCCCTAACCAAATCCACGTAATCATCAACACGCATTCACCTGGTGATTCATTATGCCGTAGCGAACAATCCGTCTCAACAAACCTCTTGTGCCAAGGGTAAAATGTAGGCGCGCTTGGAGGCCCCTTACCGCATTCGGTGCGAAATTTGAGCCGAACACTTGTTTCATGAAACCAAAACACGCAGCGAACACACTCCGCACCAGTGAAAGTAGCCATTTAAACTGCGCACTATGTTGGTGCTCCTTGTGACGGAATGGGTTACTAATGCACTAAGTGAATCGAACTTGATGTTGATTGTTACAAAGTGACACATCTACTGATTCCGCAAGTTATCTCAATAAATTTCTATATCATTCCTAAGTTGTAATGTCCTTTTTGACACCCTGTAAAATTCAGCAAGTATGTTTGATTTCATTCTGTTCTCGTGCGATATCTCTCTCTCTCTCGCAGCAGTGGCTGTCCTTAGACTAAAATCTTTGAGAAATGTAGATTAGTTCGACAACAGACTAGAAAAATAAGAAATCATTTCTGTACCTTTTTGGTTTACTTATAAACAATTACCGTTGTGTTTTAACAACATAAGAATATTGGAAGCTCAGGTCCTGAGTTGAGAATCCAGTATCTCCCTGTACAATAAGAGCTGTCACAGGAGCATCCAGAATTGGTACCGCTCACCAGCTCATTGCAATCCAGAAGAAGAATGGCAAACGATACTCGTAGAATAACTCCTACAATAAGTGGTGTGACATGGACTCGCACCAGCGATGTAATGTGTTGGTCAAATGACAAGAGACCTTATATACTGATAAGCAAACATTTGTTAACAACAAAAATAATTTCCCAAAAAATTCCGTAGGTGTGGACAGAACTGAAATGGATAGTAAGAACACGAGGTTTAAAGCTTTATTTCCATAGCTTATGTAATTTTTAGACTAGGCGGCGGATAGTGGAGACATCTTAAGAATTTGGTACAGAACTTTTGTTGTTGTTTGGCTATAAGGCATAACAGCACGAAAGCTTTACTTGAGTGTTTGTTTTGGAGTAAATGGTAAAAAAATGGAGATTTCAAAAAGGAGACATACAGCAAGAAAACATTTCGACATGTTAAGGAAATTTCGGGTAATATAAGCCAACATAAGAGAGTGCAAGAGAAGGGATGGGGGCAAGAGGGTATACTTGCCCCCTCCTGAAAACTGTGTACAGATCTTTTATTCACTACAGAACTTATTCAGATTTCTAGCAATTATTGTCTACGACACCACTGAACTGCAAATTCAAAATTTCGGAACGGGACGACAAATACTTAAGACTTAGCAATCACTATACGAGCGTCATTCCGTAAGTCATTGCAGCTATGGTATATCTTACGACAACGCGATGACGTGGAAATTCCACGATGCTCGTTGAACCGGTAAACCATTCTGTACCGGAATGTCATCATAACTGTACGATTCCATTACAGGAGATCGTGGCATAGGGTGAAATGAAACGCACGCATTGCAACTCTGCGTAAATTAATTGAGCATGATTACCAATGAAACAAAAGTAAAATCGATTAATGTTGTTCAAAATAGTCCCCCAGTTGATCCAGACAGTGTTAACAAGGATGGGGAAGGCGCTGAATGCCTTTAGTACTGCCATTAATGTGTGAAACCTGTCGCCGAAATGCCCTGAGAATATCCACCCTGGTTGCGAAACGCCTACGGTTTCTTCAGTCTGGAGTAAGGTCGAAGTTGCATGGACTGGGGTCGGGTGAGTAGGGTGGATGGGGAAGGATTGCCAACTCCGACCGTTGTACACAATTCTCGATGACGTCTGCTGTGTGGGCTCTGGCATTATCATGCAGTATTATTGCATTATTGAGCAGTGCCGGATGTTCCCGCCGTCACCCACAGTTGCTCACATTTCCGCACGACATTGAATAGCCTTTTTGCCAACGAGAAAGGCATTTTCACGTACGCTCTCTGTTCCACTCTGCTTACATTCAACCTATAGCATGACAAAGTTCACACTGCACGTTCCAGCGCTGGTACCGACATCCTCGGATGAGATCGGCATCTGTCGGCTGATTCCGGTACTGTTTGCCGCGGCCTTCGAATGTATTTACTGCGAGTACAGTGATGCCACATGTCCGCACGATACACCATAGTTGACATGACTTAAGGAAAGACCTTCTATATTTCGGGTTTTCTTATACGCCACTCTGTTCTTATACGCCGATTCCTTGGTGTGGCTGCGGTTTCGGAGCTGATCTGTAGTCACAATGGATATGAACCATTACAGGACGTGCCGAAATAGCGTCTTCTGTCTTCTATTGCCGCTCCCTCGTCCAGCAGTTGCAGAATTGCAGAATGCAACCGGCCTAACGCCCTGCCAGTTCCTAACACAGTACACATGGCAGCAATATATGCGCCATTCAACCGTCCCCAATTCCCATAAGGACACCTCGTAGACTTGACACAAAAGGAAACCGAAACAGAAGTTTACCATTCATCTACGGGAAGAAAAAACCCACGATGGCTTGCTGAACGACTATTCAGAAATGTGCGGTAAAGCTATTGCAGTGCCTTAAGATCGCAGCAATGCTTCATTGTACGTGTGAACATCTGAACTTAATCACAAACACACCAGCTGACAAAAGAAAATATCATTTTCTGTGCTAGGCCAAAGGGGAAAAACTGTGAAGTTCAAGGTAGAAAAAAATTGCACTGTAGAATTGGGTGCAACACGGCGCCACATACGTAGAGCTACGAGTTTTGCATTCTATTTAGCATGTTGAACAATAACGTGAAAAACTGGAGAGTCGAGTATTACATAGGTGCAGTCCGAGACTGCTAAAAATTGACCTATCGGTCAGTTTGAGGACAGTTTAGGAACGTTTCCCATATTCATCTAGTCATACAATCACATTGGGCTACAATTTACCTAACCAATCGAGAAACACAACTTTTAAAACACATTTTCTTCAACTTCAGTTTACCAGTCGACACTAAAAGATACAAAACCTGTCAACAGTGCAATAAATCCATTAACAAGAACAAATTTGAAATTTTGTAAGAGAACAAAGCACTGAAGATGGAATTAAAATTTAATAACGCCTTTATTTAAGTGTCTAATCTTTGAAATACACTCAGACTTCAAGAAGAATATAATAATTCCAATCCCAAAGAAAGCAGATGTGAAAATTACCGAATTATCAGTTTAATAAGTCACGGCTGCAAAATACTAACACGAATTCTTTACAGACGAATGGAAAAACTGTTAGAAGCCGACCTAGGGGAAGATCAGTTTGGATTCCGTAGAAATGTCGGAACACGTCCGGCAATACTGACCCCACGACTTATCTTAGAAGACAGATTAAGGAGAGTCAAACTCAAGTTTGTAGACTTAGAAAAAGCTTTTCACAATGTTGACTGGAATGCTCTCTTTCAAATTCTTAAGGTGGCAGGGGTAAAATACAGGGAGCGAAAGGCTATTTACAATTTGTACGGAAACCAGATGGCAGTAATAAGAGTCGAGGGGCATGAAAGGGAAGCAGTGGTTGGGAAGGGAGTGAGACAGGGTTGTAGCCTCTCCCCGATGTTATTCAATCTGTATATTGAGCAAGCAGTAAAGGAAACAAAAGAAAAATTCGGAGCAGGAATTAAAATCCACGGATAAGAAATAAAAACTTTGAGGTTCGCCGATGATATTGTAATTCTGTCAGATGCAGCAAAGGACCTGGAAGAGCAGCTGAACGGAATGGACGGTGCCTCGAAAGGAGAATGTAAGATGAACATCAACAAAAGCAAAACGAGGATAATCGAATGTAGTAGAATTAAGTGCGGTGATGCTGAGGGAATTAGATTAAGAAACCAGACACTTAAAGTAGTAAATGAGTTTTGCTATTTAGGGAGCAATCTAACTGATGATGGTCAAATTGGAGAGAATATAAATTGTAGACATGCAATGGCAAGGAAAGCGTTTCTGAAGAAGAGAAGTTTTTTAGCATCGAGTCTAGATTTAAGTGTAAGGAAGCCGTTTCTGAAAGTATTTGTATGGAGTGTAGCCATATATGGAAGTGAAACATGGACGATAAATAGTTTAGACTAGAAGAGAATAGAAGATTTCGAAATGTAGTGCTACAGAAGAATGCTGAAGATTAGATGGGTACATCACATAACTAATGAGGAGGTACTGAATAGAATTGGTGAGAAGAGAAATTTGTGGCGCAACTTGACTAGAAGAAGGGATTGGATGGTACGACATGTTCTAAGGCATCAAGGGATCACCAATTTATAACTGGAGGGCAGCGTGGAGGGTAAAAATTCTAGAGGGAGACCAAGGGATGAATACACTAAGCAGATTAAGAAGTATGTAGGTAGCCATAGGTACTGAGAGATGAAGAAGCTTGCACAGGACAGAGTAGCATGAAGAGCTGTAACAAACCAGTCTCTGGACTGAAGATCACAACCAAAACAATCTGTTTCTCCAATTCGAGGAGTATTGAAATGGAATTTTTTAATGCAGAAGCATTTTTGCAATATTTCTGACTTTTTTCTCTGTTTCAGATATCAAATTTTCAGTTCAATTTAACATTATGAGATTATGATTACATTATTTTTGTGAGTTTTTTACAGCTTTATTTCAAAATTCGTTGGATACCCTAGATTTAATGATACGACAACATAATGTCATATCACCGTGGGCTAATGATCATGAGACAACACATTAAACTTCTGGATTTCCTTCATAAAAATTTGATAGAAAGCTATACGTTTCAATTTCTTTTCTCTGTTACATCTGTGATGTAGTTTTAAATTTTCTGCGAAATCGTAAGCCGACTTCTGAAATCATTCTTACCTATCGGGATTAATTTGTAACGTATATCTCTCATGTGCGTGCTCGCTTTTCATCATAATTTTCGTCAAATGCTGGCTTGAGAAACCTCATGTATAGATGTATTCTGATTCCCTACAACGATTTTTTGCAGTGTAGTTCTAGGAACATTAAAATGAGCGGCAGTAGCACTTTTGTTATTTCGTCTTCAAAAACGCTTGAAACAGGTTGCTTCATTGCAGTCTCGGACCACAGGGTTGTAGCCTCTCTCCGATGTTATTCAATCTGTGCACTGTACAAGCAGTAAAGGAAACCAAAGAAAAATATGGAACAGGAATTAAAGTTCAGGGGAAAGAAATACAAACTTTGATTTTTGCCAGTGACATTGTAATTCTGTCAGAGACAGCAAATGACATGAAAGAGTAGTTGAATGGAATTGGCATTGTCTTTAACATATAAGATGAACGTCAACAAAAGTTAAACGAGGACAATGGGATGTAGTCTAATTAAATCAGGCCATGCTGAAGGAATTAGATAAGGAAGCGAGACACTTAAAGTAGTAGATAAGTTTTACTATTTGGGCAGCAAAATAAATTACGATGGCCGAAGTAGAGAGAATATAAAACGTAGTCTGGCAATGACAAGAATAGCATTTCTGAAGAAGAGAAATTTATTAACAGTGAATACAGATTTAAAGTTAGGAAGTCTTTCCTGAAGGTATTTGTCTGGAAGATAGCCATGCATGGTAGTGAAACATGGACGACAAACAGTTCAGACAAGAAGAGAATAGAAACTTTTGAAACGTGGTGCGACAGAAGAATATTGAAGATTAGATGGGTAGATCATGTGGCTAACGAGGAAGTGCTGAATATAATTGGGAAAATAAGAAATTTGTGTCATGTCTTGAACAATGGAAGGGATCGGTTGACAGGACACATTCTGAGACATCAAGAGATCAATTTAGTACTGGAGGGAAGTGCGAGAGGTAAAGATCGTAGTGGGAGACCAAGAGATGAATACAGTAAGCAGATTCAGAAAGATGTAGGTTGCAGTAGTTATTCAGAGATAAAGAGCCTTGCCCAGTCTAGAGTAGCATGGAGAGCAACACCAAACCAGTCTTCGAACTGCAACGATAGTATAAAACGTGCAGTAAGATTTTTTTTACTGGCAGTAGCAAATTATTACTTGCCAGAAATTGTTGTGTGATTAACGTTTTCTTGTATTTATGAAGCTGCTTTTGAGCACTAACAGAAACGTTTATTGGAAATCACATATTTCAAAATTATTAACATTAAGAATCTTATTTTCTGCATGCATTAGCACAGACATTTTCTGTTTTAAATTATATATACAGAATACAAAGAAAAGACTCGTATTTTTCACTATTAGTGAGTCTTAGGGTCCACTTATATGGATCTCAGTGTGTGCATCAACGAATAATCAAAACATATAGTTAATAAACATTTTATCATGCTTGTTTATTAGTTTGCTAGAAAATATGAAGAGAAAAATATCCTGGAAATATTCACCCATTGCGTAAAATAGAAAAACGAGATATTAAATGAAAGAATACAGTACAAAAATTCACAGTTATTTACGATTTTCAATTCAGTACACGTAAAACAGTAAGTATATAACATTAATGTTCGTTTTTTAATATATTACGTCAACCAAAATCAGTGATACGACAGCAAGACATGCAGAAGACATTGCTACTGACAACACCAGGGTCGAAATATCGACAGCTAAATCGTAACTCGTCTTATTTTGACCGCCATCTTCTGTTTTGCACTGCTGGTTCATTTTGTGCATCGTGCCTTAACGACAACGTTGAGAAGTTGTTGAACAATAGGCCAAAAGAGCCACGGAAATAACGATGCCTCAACACATTACAAGACAACTGTCACGACACAAGAACGAAATAAGTGGTTCATTTATAAAATTTTCAAGTGAACAGAAGACCAATATACAAAGTGTGACCTCTTACTAGGTTATCCTTCTCCTCTCTGCAGGATGATCAGAGCAGTGCTGTAAAGAAGCTTTCATATCTGTATAAACTTAGGTTAAATGATTTTGTAATGTCAGTAGAGTATGATGATGTGGTACTACCTCGAAACATTTAGCTAAATAAATAATTATGTTGTCAACAAATTGGTATTAGAAAATCTTTTCACATTCCCTGTGAATTTTGTCTTATCTCAGGAGTGAAGAGGATAAACACCCTGAATTTATTCCAGTGGATGTGTCATTTCTCTTGCCACTTTCGAGCAAAATGGCACCACACAAAAATTGGGTCAGATGTGGTTCCCCTATGTACCTGTACTTCCCATTATTTCAAGAACGTTCATCGAACACGTAACAACGTCAAAATCTTTCTGTAGCTTTCTAGTTTTGCTAGTGCTTCTTTTGAAACGCTGTGCCTATAAATATGACCACAGCAGGAAGTGCACAGTGCCTGGGATGTACCCCGCGCAGAAATTCCCCACGGCGTTATCTCGACTGCAGACGTATCCCGCCTTGCGCAACAAGGCCTCCGCCGCCCCCGCACCCTCACCGGACTACAACAAACAGGTGGCGGGCGCACAAAGCGGAGCTGCCTACCTGCCTTCTGCGGGCTTTGTCAGGTCACAGGCCGCAGCATGCGGGCGGGACCCGTGCTGTAGCGGGGGTGGAGGGTGGCCCGCGGTCCCGGGACACGTGCGACATTCTTCCCGCGCTCCCTTTCTCCCGTCCCTCGTCCATCTTATGTTCAAGGCCGCGACAGCCTTCAATGCTGACGGACCGACACAAGAGCCCGCGGCTATTCGTGCTCCTGTGACAGGGAGCGCCAGCTAAAGACGCTGATTACCACTGAATCGAAATCCCTCGCCGATTCATACCAAGGGACACGCTGTAGCGTCAACCGCAGTGTAAATAATTTTGTTATAACTTGACATAGCTCACCCTGGCACGTATCATTCTCACAGCGCAAGGGGTTATCGTTTCTTTCTAAATTAGTCTTGCAGAGTTATATTCGGGGTAACTGGACACTACTGAGAAGTATTCGTGGAAAGCTGACAAGCCTTCGGTGTGATATGAGGATGATCAATAGCTCCGTAAGATTTAGTTTAAGACTCATGTTCTGTGCCGCCATGATACAGAGCAAAGACTGTCATTCATACTTGAGACAATAGCAGCAACGTTCTGAAGACTGGCTCATAGATTCAGCTGGATGTCGTTAGCATGTAAGTGGTCTTTGTAAGAGTTAAGTACAGGTGAAATATCACTGTGATGATCGCATGGCATTGATGGTCAAGAGTCTCCCTGGGGAAATTCGGTAGCCAAGTTGCATATCTTTTCAGCTGACGCCACAATGGGCGACTCGATGATGATGAAATGATGCTGAGGACATCAATACCCACTCCCCGAGTGGAGAAAATCTCTGACCGAGTATCGAATCCGGGCCCTCTGCATGGCAGTCAGGCGCCCTGATCTCTCAGCTAAAGAAGCGGACACTATCACTGAGATACAGTGCAAAAGTAATGGTCCAAAAACTTTAAATCTTACCTCTTAAAGGATAAGTAAATTAATATTAACAGATATCTTAGGAATCAAAAGAACAGTTTTTATATGATGAATTCTCCGATTCACAGGTGTTTCGTTGACCTTTGTTTTTAAGGTAGTATTGCGTTGTTAAAGAAATTCAGCCATTTCATTTTAATAAATAAAATATCAAAGTCGCCTGATAGTTGTCGTCCATGGATATTGTTTTGCTTCCACAAAGCAGTTCAAAAATGGTTCAAATGGCTCTGAGCACTATGTGACTCAACTTCTGAGGTCATCAGTCCCATAGAACTACTTAAACCTAACTAACCTAAGGACATCACACACATCCATGCCCGAAGTAGGATTCGAACCTGCGACCGTAGCGTTCTCGTGGTTCGAGACTGTAGCGCCTAGAGCCGCAGGGCCACTCGGCTGTCACAAAGCAGTGTACGTACCACTGTCAAGAGAGAGATTGAAGAAATCTGGAATAATAATATCAAAAACATTTTTAAGCATACTTAATTCACTCTACCATTACCTACTGCCTCAAAAGACATTGTCCTTATCGCTTTCCGTACTGTATATATAGAAACGTGTTTCAGGAAGGACCCTTGAGTCGAGAAAGTGCTATCCTGTGACTGAAAATTTACCGTAAATTGAAAATTGGTTCCTGATGAGAAAACGTCGTTTAGTTCTTATGTAAAGGCTTGAAAAACTGTCATATTTAGTCATTGTTGTAATGAGCCGGCCGGGGTGGCCGAGGGTTCTAGGTGCTACAGTCTGCAACCGCGCGACCGATACGGTCGCAGGTTCGAATCTTGCCTCGGGCATGGGTGTGTGTGATGTCCTTACGTTAGTTAGGTTTAAGTAGTTCTAAGTTCTAGGGAACTGATGACCTCAGAAGTTAAGTCCCATAGTGCTCAGAGCCATTTGAACCATTTTGCTGCAATGAAACTGGGCAGTTTTTTTCACAGTGTTGCAGGATTTGCAACGTTGCATATAACAAAACTGACAGGCGTGGTTTTGGCATTACGCACGTTTTGCTTAACTTTCTTTCGCGGTTTCCTGTCTGCTTCATACAGTGCAGGTGTTGGATTTCGCTTGATACGTCGATGTGCAGAATTTCTTCTATTCATTATCTGGCGTAGTTCCGCAGTCTGCCGAGGAGTAGGAATTCTTCTTACCTTGATAAAACAGGGGCTGATTTTTCACAAAATGCAATCAGTCTGCAAGATAATTCCCGGATTTTTCCATCTAAAGTAGACTTTTTGCTTATACCCTGCTATGGGGTATCTGAATATTTGTTATAGAAAGTGTCACGGCTTACTTGTAATAAATTTAAATGCGTTATAATGTGAGATTTCGCTCTGGTGTTCTGCCGTGAGTACATTAAGAATACCGCACCGTGTATGCATAGGCCTGGGGCAGAAGTATGATTGGCGAGAATTATGGGTTGATTCAGAGATATAACAGTCGTAATGTTACCAGTGGAGCAAGGTTTTATCCGTAGGTCTGTACTTGTGCTCCCACAACGGTTACTGTACACAGTCGTATTGAGATATTAGCGAGAAAAAGGCTGATTGGGGGATAACAAAGCACAGATTTTGGAGGGTCAAAATTTTTTAATTATAATGGTTCAAATGGCTCTGAGCACTATGGCACTTAACATCTATGGTCATCAGTGCCCTAGAACTTAGAACTACTTAAACCTAACTAACCTAAGGACAACACACAACACCCAGCCATCACGAGGCAGAGAAAATCCCTGACCCCGCCGGGAATCGAACCCGGGAACCCGGTCGCGGGAAGCGAGAACGCTACCGCACGACCACGAGATGCAGGCAAAAACAAAAAAAAAAAGTAGATTCGTTTTTAGAACCAAAGTGCTTTGCTTCAGAGTCGTGACTACGAGACTACGATTGACATTATGTTCTGCAGGGTCGTTATGAGGAAAACAGAGAACTAAGTGACATTAACCGGCCTGCAGTTGATTCAGTGAGCTGCAGTCCAGAGAATGAGAAATCAAAGTCACGTTCCCTGGGCCAGAACATAAACGACGTCGTGACTCTGACACATGGAAAGTGACACTATAAATCACGAATCGCAATGAAATCTCACTATATCGCATTAGCTGGATTTATTTATTGCTCTTTGCTACCTGTTGCCATCTGACTTTAAAGCTAATATAACGTATCGCAATGTGGTATTAACATCAAATTGTACATTTATTTCAACTACACATGGGATACAATGTGTGTCTAAAATACTTTCACAATCACTGGGAGTGAATTCATAATAGCAAAACAAGAAAAAAACCCTAGCAACAAATAATCGCCATATATAAGGAAAGAATCATCTTCAGTAACAGAAAATTCCTGTGACTCCGAATTATGCAGTATGTTTGGAGGTCGATTGTCACTAATTTTTTATACATGACTTAGCCACTTTATGTGAAATCACTTTTAGTCGGCCTTAAGCCATTCAGTTAAAAAAATTCAGTGAACATTATGATGAATTAATGATTTTAAATAAGTTCATTAAATATTTTTACTGTGGGTAATGGAAAAAACTAAGAGAGTATAAGCTAAAGAAGGTACAATACTTTTTTTTGTTCTTCTAATATTATAAATAGCCTGGAATCTTTTGTTTCATTCCCTCCAGCCCTACAGTCAAGTACAGTCAAGTTTTATGAGTAGTTATATCGAATGCATTGAAATCAGGTTACAATCTCTAAAAAAAAATTGAAGCAAATAATAGCTATGGTAGCATAATAGATAAGAATTAATTTTTTTAGACAAAGGTATAGAGCATTAGCAGGAACATCACTTACCGGGTAAGAACTTTACAAAATATTAAGTGAGAATCACGCACGAAGATTCTTAACTAGGCTAGCTAGGCTTGTGACGTCTCCTTTGGCAAGATACCGGCGTAGAAACAAGTAAACAAGAATCTACGATAAGCGAGACATGGCAACAACGAGCAACGCGTATCACGACGACGACAAAGAAAAAGACGAGAGATTGTAGGGCCACACAATACATATAAAAATCAAGTTGTAATCAAGGGGCCGGCAGGAGTAGCCGTGCGGTTCTAGGCGCTACAGTCTGGAGCCGAGCAACAACTACGGTCGCACGTTCGTATCCTGCCTCGGGCATGGATGTCTGTGATGTCCTTAGGGTAGTTAGGTTTAATTAGTTCTAAGTTCTAGGCGACTGATGACCTCAGAAGTTAAGTCGCATAGTGCTCAGAGCCATTTGAACTATTTGTAATCAAGGGATTTACACAGCTGAAGTCTGTGCAATGCGTCTGCCAAGTATTAAGATTTTAGTTCTTGTCAAGCGTGTCTTATGCAATTCGCTCCGTGTGAGACAACACTTCCGACCACAATATCGAAACTTGCGGAACAGTACGTAACTATAGTTGCTCAAAGTCTAGTGACCATGCTGACCCACTGCACTAATAGAAACAGACCAGGAGGCTCGTCTTCTACTGGGAACCGCACTGTCACTGTCTCCGAGACGGCGATAGCTCCGAATGGCACGCTTAGAAAATACGCCATGTTTGGTTTCACAATGAGCAACCTAGCTAGCTGTGACTCACGCTCCATGTACAGTCGACCTTCAGCTGAGGTTTCGTATCTCTGTAAACAGTCAACAAAGCATTCGTGATGCATCGTAAGCACCGAGTCGTGAAGAGGCATCGCTTTGCGTCTGTCATCCTTCCAAACGGCCGCGCACAGAGTTCAGACCTCAGTGACAGGTCATCGCGCAGTTTGTTTCGTAACACACGACAAAATACTTCTGTTGACTATCAGTATATAACACAGCTCCCAACATGAGTAACGTAGAAGTAAATATCCTCGGAATAGTGAAGCAACTTAAATCACTTAATAAAAGCAAGTCTTCTGGTCCAGACTTTATACCATTTAGGTTCCTTTCGGAGTATGCTCATGCATTAGCTCCAAACTTAACAATCGTATACAACCGTTCGCTCGACGAAAGATCCGTACCCAAAGACTGGAAAGTTGCACAGGTTACACCAATATTCAAGAAAGGTAGTAGGAGTAATCCACTAAATTACTGGCCCATATCGTTAATGTCGATATGCTGCAGGATTTTTGAACATACATTTTGTTCGAACATTATGAATTACCTCGGTGAAAACGGTCTATTGACACAAAGTCAACATGGGTTTAGAAAACATCGTTCCTGTAAAACACAACTGTCTCTTTATTCACATGAAGTGTTAAGTGCTACTGACAATGAATTTCAGATCGATTTCTGGATTTCCGGAAGGCTTTTGACACTGTACCACACAAGCGGCAAGTAGTGAAATTGCGTTCTTATGGAATATCGTCTCAATCATGTGTCTGCATTTGTGATTTCCTGTCAGGGAGGTCATAGTTCGTAATAATTGACGGAAAGTCATCGAGTAAAACAGAAGTATTTCTGGAGTTCCTTAAGGTAGTGTTATAGGCCCTTTGCCGTTTCTTATCTATATAAACGATTTGGGAGACAATCTGAGCAGCCGTCTTCGGTTGTTTGCAGATGATCTGTCGTTTATCGACTAATAAAGTTATCAGAAGATCAAAACAAACCGCAAAACGATTTAGAAAAGATATCTGAATAGTGCGAAAAGTGGCAGTTGATCCTAAATAACGAAAAGTGTGAGGTCATCCACATGAGTGCTTAAAAGCCTTAAATTCAACTAAATACCTAGATATTACAACTACGAACACCTTAAATTGGAAGGAACACTTAGAAAATGTTGTAGGGAAGGCTAACCAAAGACTGCGTTTTATTGGCATACCTACTAAGGAGACTGCCTACACTACGCTTGTCCGTCCTCTTTTAGAATACTGCTGCGCGGTGTGGGATCCTTTGTTAAGGATAGGACTGACGGAGTACATCGAAAAAGTTCAAAGAAAGGCAGCACGTTTTGTATTATCGCGAAATATGGGAGACAGTGTCACAAAAATGATAAAGGATTTGGGTTGCAAATCACTAAAAGAAAGGCGTGTTTCGTTGCGACGGAATCTTCTCACGAAATTCCAATCGCCAACTTTCTCCTTCGAATGAGAAAATATTTTGTTGACACCGACCTACATAGGGAGAAACGATCACCATGATAAAATAAGGGAAATCACAGCTCGTACGCAAAGATATAGATTTTCATTCTTTCCGCACGCTATACGACATTGGAATAACAGAGAGTTGTGAAGGTGGTTCGATGAACCCTCTGCCAGGCACTTAAATGTGATTTGCAGAGTATCCATGAAGATGTAGATGTAGAACACGAAGTCTGTTTTCTGGGAAGTCTATTAGCCTTTCTGTGGGTTTGAAATATTCAATGAACTCTTTCTCACGCTGCAGACACAGACTGACTTATTTTGTGCATACATCTCGGATATCTTACAGTAAAATAAAAAAATAAAACCTATAAGTTATTACAGTTATAAATTGAAAGTACTTCTGTTTTGGCTTGTTCCTTGCTGTGTTCTTATTTTTAAGTTAAATAAATGAAAGTAACCCTCAGAAACTAGTATATGGATTAATTCTTGTAAGTTACTACCCTGAATTGTACGGAAATTAATCTGACTCTTCCAGTAGAAACATTTAAACGCATGTATGAGGGGTACTAAATAAGTAACGCAATATTTTTTTCCTGAAAATTGGTTGGTTTTGTTCAGGAATCCAATGCACCATATTATTCCTCGGATACAATATCCTATTTTTGAACATAATCTCTTTTCAATGCGACGGGCTTACGCCACCTTATGGGAGGGCCTGCATGCCTGCATGGAACCACTCTACCCGTCGACGTCGGAGCCAACGTCTTGCTGCAGCAATAGCCTCCCCACCATCTCGTCATCCACGTACCGCTTCCTTCATTGGGCCAAACAGACGGAAGTCGAGAGGTGTGAGTCAGGGCTGTAGTGTGGATGAAAAAGAATAGCGCAATTAATTTTTGTGAGCTCCTCCTGGGTGCCCAGACTTGTGTCAGAACTTGCATTGTCATGGAGAAGAAGTTCGTTTCAATTTTGTTGGCGACGAATATTCTGAAGTCGTTTCTTCAATTTCCTGAGGCTAGCACAACACACTTTCGTGTGGACCGTTACATCATGAGGGAACACATCAAACAGAATAATCCCTTCAGACGCCCAGAAGACCGTCACCTTAACTTTACCAGTTGAGGGTGCGGCTTTCTTTTTCTTCGGAGGAGAGGCGGTGTGCCACCGCTCCGTAGGTCGCCATTATTGCCATTTTTTCCAGTTCGAAGTGATGAGCCCGTGTTCCATCGCCTGTGACGATGTTCGACAAAAAATTGTCATGATCAGCCTTATAACGCGAAAGAAATTCCGCACAGATGGTCCTTCGTAGCCCTTTAGGATCTTCTGTTAGGCGACGAGGAACCCAGCAGCCACACACCTTTAAGTACCCCAACTGGTGCACGAGTGTGTCAGCATTACCAACAGTGACGTCCAGTTGAGCAGCGAAGTGTTTGATTGTGATCCGTCGATCACCTCGAATGAGAATGTCCTCACGTTCCAACACTGCAGGAGTCACAGCTCTGTTCGGGCGGCCGGCATGCGAGAGGTCGGACAGATAGTTGTGAGGATGAAAGACGCCTAGCCCAACGACTCACCGTGCTTTAGTTCACTGCCAGGTCACCATTCTGTAAGTGTCTAGGTATTTCTGCAATGGTTTGGTTTACCGCCTAAAGAAACACAGTTACAGCTCTCTGCATGGAACGCACCTTCTCTACAAACGCCCCTTTCAATGCTACGTATGGCGCTGCCAAGTATCGGAGCTGCATGAAACTATAGGGTCTTAAGCGGGTGTATTCCACGATGTCCCACAACAAATTCCGCGTTTTTTCTACCTAAACTGGACAGAAAAAATGTGTGCATTACTTATTGACCGCTACGCGTAATTTTTTATTTCTTACACCAGATGATGGAATTTTGAACGTTTCGAAAGCTGTTGTGTCAACAATAAAAGACTGTGGATTAAGCAAATGTTGTGTGGTTTCTTCATTTTACAAAATATCCCTGAATATTGACCATTCCTCCTGGGACACCCCGTATGCATAATGTATGGGCTTTGGTTAAAGATGCGGCTAAACGATTTGATATAAATCAATATACACTGCAAGCCATACTACACAAACAACTAGCTGAGACCCAGCACACCCCGATTCCCTGTTCTTCCCTTTCGCTGTTTATTTCCTCCTTCCCGTGTCTCTTCCTCCACATCTCTCAGTCCACTTCTTTCCATCCCCTCTCTCTATCCATCTCCTCCTCTTTCTTTCCTCTGCCAATCTCCCCCTTCCCCTTATCTCTCTTTTCAACGCCTCCTCTGTCCTACCTCTGTCCATTTCTCCCTCCCCTCATAGTGTCCCTCTCCTCCTCTCTCAGATCCGCGTCCATGTCCTGCTCCCCCTCTCTGTTTGTCCCTTCTTCCCTCCTTCTATCTTCTTTTAGCAACCCTACCCTGATAGCTAAAGGTTGTTAGCTCTTACCCTCACAGTATTTCTTTTCAGATCAAAGTTTGGCTGAAATCGAGCCAGCGATTGTGGAGCTTTCTACCCACGGCTTTTCCTGAGTGCGCACATGTCGCATCCATTTCACATACACCTGTACACAAATTTCACCTGCATCATTAGCGAATTTCACCCTGCCGTTTCGTTTTCACATAGCTCAATCTTTATTACATCGCATCTCGTGAAAAATGTGTCAAACAGTGATATACGAGGGTAATCCCAAAAGTAAGGTCCCCTATTTTTTATAAGTACATAGACCTGTTTATTTCTACAATGGTTTACATCAGTTTACAGCTTGAACATTTAGCTATTTTTCGACGTAATCACCATTTCTGACGATGCATTTTTGTAGACCCTGTGACAGTTTTTGTATGCCCATGTCATACCTGCTCGCCGGCACGCTGTTCAGAAAATTGTGAACCTCTTTTTTTACCTCGTCGTTGGAGCTGACACGCTTTCCGGTCAAACATTTTTGTTAACTTAGGGAACAGGTGATAGTCACTGGGCGCCAAGTCACGACTACAGGGGTGATGGGTGATCATGTTCCACTGAAACTGTTGCAGGAGAGCAACAGTTTGCCGAGCGATGTAGGGTGGAGCTTTGTTATGGAGAATGTGTACGCCCTTGCTCAACATTCCTCTTCTCCTGTTCTGAATTGCCCCTTTGAGTTTTTTCAGAGTCTCACAGTACCTGTCAGTGTTAATTGTGGTCCCAGCAATTCAGCTCCGACGAGGAGGTGAGAGAAGAGGTTCATAACTTTCTGAATAGCATGGCGGCGAGCTGGTATGACATGGGCATACAAAAACTGCCACAGCGTCTACAAAAATGCATCCTCAGAAATGGTGATTGTATCGAAAAATAGCTAAATGTTCAAGCTGTAAACTAATGGAATCTATTGTAGAAATAAACAGTTCTATGTACTTATAAAAAATAGGGGACCTTACCTTTGGGATTACCCTCGTAGTATTGCAGTACATTCAGTGGTATGTTTAGATATTGTCTGCGAGAAGTGTTGAAAGTGGAATTAGTGAAAAGACGTAACAAATTAAAACGTCATGCGCAATGCAGCAATATTTTACAAAGTGCTCTCATTCTCAAATAGTGGATGAATAAAGTCTGTGGATTCTCGCGTCTTGAGCTACACAACTTTTTCACCCTCACCTTCGCTCGATTGATAGATACGTGGTTCTTACCCCAGCGACTGTCTCCAGACATCAAGTGATATGTGCACCAAGTTTGGTAGAAATCGGTTCAGGGGTTTAGAATGGGATGTGGAACGTACACACAACACACACACACACACACATATATATATATATATATATATATATATATATATATATATATATATATATATATATATATATATGCACGAATAGGTATACTCATAGCCAGATACTAATAGCGCACAATGTGTGACCATGCGTTAATGAAAGTATAAGTGTCACGAACTCACATATTTGGACTCGCATTCGGGAGGACGACGGTTCAATCCCGTATCCAGCCATCCTGATTTAGGTTTTCCGTGATTTCCCTAAATCATTTCAGGCAAATGCCGCGATGGTTTCTTTGAAAGGGCACGGTCGATTTCCTTCCCAATCCTTCCCTAACCCGAGCTTACGCTCCGTCTATAATGACCTCGTTATCGACGGGACGTTAAACACTAATCACCACCACCACCACGAACTCACATATTAATTATAATTACTAAGGGCACTGGGAAAACTTATTCAGGAAGAGCATGAGGGGATGTTAATAAAAATCATAGGAAGCAAGAACGTCCTTTTGGGCTGGAGCAAAGGCTTCCAGTTTCTGAGTTCCTCTTTCTGTTGAGAAAATTTTCTTCATTTCTGGATCGTAACTGACGGCTTTCGTAAGGACAAAATTTAATTAACAGTACAAAGCCTTTAAATCCTGTTCGATTCTAGATTTAAGTAACACATGGTAGTAAAACTACCTCAGAGTGGAAACAGTGAGACCGCTAGTTTATATCGTGCTACATGAGTTTATTGGCATCTTATCTGATACGCCAGATAAGTAGCACATGAGTCTTTAAGAAATCTGAAGCAGTGGACCGAAATTTCGTTGCGGGAATCTAGTGCTTTATCCAGAGCTATCTTCGCCAAATGCCGGATACGACGCGTAAGGTTCTCACAGTCGGGGAAGACTATTTTCTTTGTAATAAGGCCGATTACGGACCATTCCAGGGCTGGAGAGACGCACAGAAGCTGGAGTTCTCAGACGGAGGGCTTCCGGTTCACGCTCGCGGAGGCTGCGCTATTTTCTCGTTGTTCTATTGTCCTGGCCGCGGCCGGGAGCTGCGAGGGTCGAGCAAGCCTCTTTGAGAAATGTGAACTGCCGACCGACTTCCGCTCTTCCACCCTCGCCGAGGACGGTTCCTCGCTCCGCCGGCAGCGCGGGGAATCTTTCGGTTTTTACAGAAATTTTCAGTGCTGCCTAAGTCCGGAAAGCAATAAAAAATGTTCACTCTCCAGTCACCCATTGCTGCTTTGACGATCAGAAGGGAATAACAGTCCCCATTTTTTGCAGTAAAGTGACTGATAAACATCACTGCATGTAGTTAGATACAACGACACCAAGAAAAATCAGAATTATACTTCCTCAGTGTGATTACATAAATAGATTTTTTTTCGGAGGTGGAGCCCCTCCACGCCCACACCGGCATGATGGCCAATTCAATAGGTCTACTGTCATCTGTGCATAAGGGTTAGTTTTCACTAATGTAAGGATTTGCAGGATGTGGGTACTGCGATGTTTGCGTACGTCTGGTGAAGGTTAACCATTAATACACGCTCATCTGGAGATAGATTGGGTCGAAGTCGAACGAAGAGTAGCGGTTTGAAGGGCAGAGGAAACAAAGTGCCAAGGCAAGAGCCAGGGGAAAAAAACCTCTGCGATAGTTAGGTCGGGTGGTAAGAGCAGTAGCGGATGTCTTGCTCCCTACGATAGGCCGTGCAAGGGTAG
The DNA here is from genome assembly GCF_023897955.1 of Schistocerca gregaria. NCBI lineage: Eukaryota > Metazoa > Arthropoda > Insecta > Orthoptera > Acrididae > Schistocerca > Schistocerca gregaria. The sequence continues at coordinate 305,111,027 of NC_064926.1, read as the reverse complement.
GCTTTGTTAGTAGTGGGTATCATGCATGTCGATACCTTTGACGTTGTGCGGTCGTGTTGCTCGGATACTGGTGCTGGGTGCCGGTGTAGAGCTCTCTTTCTGCGTCAGCAACCTGCAACAGTTAGATTTATTATCTTTTTTGTGTCCGATAGGTCATATATCGGATGCACAGTGTAAGGTAATGTTGGTGGTTTGTTTGTGCGTCAGGGAGCGAGCTCGTCGGTGTCCCTGCTGTGGCCTGTTGGTCGGCTCTAATAGCAGCTGGTAATTACCAGTCAGAGTTTGCTGATATGCAGGGACTTGCCGACGTTTGGCGCTTGTTAGTGTATGTTAGTTTACCATAGGTGGCTATGCCCTAGCTAGTAGTGTCCTTGGCCATTGCGCTTCCACCTACGGTTGTGATCGTAGTTTCCCAGAGTGGGGATGAAAGGACTGTTCGAGTGTCTCGAGTTCCTTTATAGTCGTGTGGCATGTTTTTTGAAAACTTCTTTGAGGGTGTCAAGGCTGTATTCATGGCGAAGTTCCACGGTGCGTGTGTAGCGTAGAGCGTTGCTAATGATGCGTAACACTTTGTTCTGTGTGATCTGCAGGCGGCGCAGTCGTTTAGGAGCTGCATATCCCCAGACGGGAGCTGCGCACATCATCAGAGGTCTAATCAGACATAAATAGAAGGAATCTGACAGTGCAGATTATCGAAAGTACGACATTTCGGTCGTGCTGCAGACGTCAGAGATTAAATGTTAATTTTGAAAATATTTTATTTTACAGCACAGCCATGTACACAATTACTATGATAGGTGGCTGATTTCAAACATCGCTGCTCGCCTTTGAATGGTATAGTTCACTCCAGTAGTTCACTGAGAATATCAGATTGTCCGTGAACTACTGCATCCGTCCTATGATCTGAAGATGGCCAGCGGCGGTTGGAAGCGGCAATTCCTTCCTGAAAACGTAAGTGTGATTGTGCCATAAAACAGACTATTTTCAAAACAAGCAACTGCGATGTAGGTAATAGCGGATGACCTGGTCGGACTACTAGACTAGCGGATAGGAATGTTGTCAGCAGTGAAGCTGTTGTATTCGCCATATAAATCTGACGCCCAATACAAAAGGTAGCAGGAAGTGAACCCACAACCACGGAAAAGTAATTCTTATATTTGGGTAGCGTGTTTGCACTCATTCAGACGCGTCACCCGGAGACAGTAAACTAAAAGACAAATAATGTATGACAAAGGCATTGCGAAACCACAAGTGAGTGTGAGTGAGGTTATTTAACTGTGTCTGAAACTAATCGTGATGCAGACGCACCCGTAACATCCAATTCTGGAATAAATGTACGCAAAGGAATTATTAACTCTATGAAAGAACGCAGCGCTAACAATAAATCTGAAAGTGGGAACTACACGTTTTATCGTTGAAAAATATAAAATGTCACCAGGAAGAGTCTGTTACTCGAACCAAAGACTTGATTTAAGTGTACCGTTTAGTTTATTACACAAAGGTATGAGAAGCGACAAACATATAAATAAGTCAGGAAATTACGAAAATCACAGACTGTGAGAAGTAGATTAGTGAACTATCGGTTGGCAAAGTTTCTTGGAGGGGGTCGGAATTATCTCATGATCACATTTCTGTGTTTGTGAAATTTAACTCAACCTGCCTACAAATCAGTTACATGATTTTTTGTCTGACCAGAAAAGCCAAGCTGCCAGTCCAGCAGATAATACGCTGACGAAAGTAGGAAAGTAAATCCGAATATGGTCGTATTTTCTAATTTAATGAGCAGATTGGTGACACCGTGTGTGGTTGCCATCAGGTACTGGAACCGAAGTGCTGATGACACCACCATGGGAGCTCATTCTGCTAACTGATTCTGCTGTTCCAGTTGAGGGCGAATCCTGCAGAGTACCCATGCGTTCGGTGCCAAGTTGCTAAATTCCTAGTCAGTATTGAACTGATTGCTCACTTATTCCCACCAAGAAACTCTGAAACCAACCCTCTTAAAGATATACCGTTCCGGTAGTGGCGTAATTCATTCCTTACAACAAAATCTCCTGCCAGAAAAGGTAAAACACTAAAAAAAAGTTAAAAATCTGTATTTTCTCCCTACTTTTGCTAAAAACTTTGGACACCGTGTTGCATCCTCCTGAAGTAACATTAATTTCCCAATCAGTGGCCCGTTAAGTAGCAGCTACCCTCCCGCCACAGGCCTTGGGAAAAGCTAAAAAACTGTGCTCGAAGCTTTGTGTCCCCTCTGTGGTATTTTCTGAACCTGCAATGTGTCAGAGCTATTTCGACATGTTTTTTTGGACAATTGGAACATTTTTCTTAGCTGAATATTCCAGGGTGGCTTGAAAAGTTCGCGGAACTAAATAGAAAAAAAGTACTTACATCACTGAAACTTTTTTTTATTTTTCAAATTTAAATTCATTTGTCCACTTGGCAACAGTTGAATATGAAGGAGCAGAGTCGCCGAGTGTATTCTGGAAATCGGCATGAATGTCCTCTGCTTTCATGCCTTTCTTTACGAAGTGCTAAATCACTGCTCAAATCTCGATTTTTTCCATCTTCGCAAATCACTATGCGGGAACAAGAGAGCCACGTCACGGCCACAGCTCTCTTCCAAGAGCACTGACGAGGCACGTGTTTACAGGCAACAGTCCAACGGATAAAATGTTAACAGCTCGTTGCGCTAGCGCTGACCTCTTATGGAGATTCTGAGAACTTTTCAAACCACCTTCGTACTTTTCTTAGGATGCCACATACGCATACTTCATGCCAGGCAGAGTTCCGTCATCCAGAACCAATGCTTTCAGCTGTTCAGAATCAATGTTTTCAGCTGATCTGTCCAATGAACTACACAACAGGCTAGGTGCCAGAATGACGTTAGCCTGAGGCGACTTCCCCACAACACAAGGGTAGGTTTCAAGAGTTAAGAGTTCTGCGAAGGACATGGGGACGGGACGGTTTCTGCATGACACTCCTGCGATCTTCTGTCCCGCATTCTCAGCACGTCCTAATGCCGAATGTTGCTCAGAAAAGCAACTGAAATAGCCAGCATTAGGTTAAATATAATCACGTTGAAAAGGAAAAAAAAGAGTGTACACAACCACTGTAATCACGTCAATCGATATCAAAATTTATATTACTGGATCCTATCAAACTGAAATAGCATACTGTCGAATTGCTTACCAAATACGAATTAAAAGATACAAACCAATCGGCTTGCCGATTTTCACCTTAAGTAACAACAAAAATAATGCACGCATATACTCATCGTTATTTTGACGAAAACTGTCGTCATACGTTATTAACATTGGTATAATCTGAGTCAGTGACAGTGCACTAGTTACTATAATAGTTGTTCAGTCTGAAACGCTCGAGTATTTATAAACATTGTGACGCTCGGCATCGAGTGATAGTTACTCACTGGTAGCTGCTAGGCTATAACTGCGGCAGCTATAGATAATTCCTCAGCAGATCTAACTGGTCGGCATCTGGTGATCAGTGGCAACTGATAATATGAGACTACTGGCCGAGGGATCGTGTGTGTGTGTGTGTGTGTGTGTGTGTGTGTGTGTGTGTGTGTGTGTGGTGCTTGGGAAGGTGGGTGGCTGGATGTGTCGAGTATGTTGAATGGTGGTAGCAGTCATCGAAACAAGAAAAAGAAGCACAGTAAACATGAGTCCAGGAGCGTACACTTTCTGGGACCGGAACTCTTGTTCACAGCACATCCTCAAAGACGTTTGATTGCATATATGAACACTGTCGTTGTGTTCACGCTTAATCGACAGAGTGTTGTGATGTCTTAGCTGTGTTACGGTCATCTACGTACACAATGTAGTCTGTGGTGTGGTTACAGTTGTGTTTTAAATCTCGTTGTGTATGTATTATTGTATGGTAAATTACTTGCAACTGTGGGATGTGTCACGTTGTTTCACAAATCGTACAGATGACGTCACATTTGCTGTTACTGTGATGTTTTTTTTTTCGCTGTAAATGGTATAAGGCGCTGAGTACCACCTGTCAAGGTGTTCGACCCTATTTTTCCAGAGTCTTACGGGCAAAGCTGCTCTAGTTCAAAAATGGTTCAAATGGCTCTGAGCACTATGGGACTTAACTTCTAAGGTCATCAGTCCCCTAGAACTTAGAACTACTTAAACCTAACGAACCTAAGGACATCACAAACATCCATGCCCGAGGCAGGAATCGAACATGCGATCGTAGCGGTCGCGTGGTTCCAGACTATAACGGCTAGAACCGCTCGGCCACCCTGGCCAGCGCTGCTCTAGTACCCCGGTAAGTAAACAGTGGAAGACCTCCCTCAGGGGAAGAAAGTATGGTAGATTTAGTTAAGAAAAACTAAGTACAATACCACCCGAATAAAACGAGCGACTTCAGGCTACATAATGCTCAGTCTCATGTATACCTGGGGTGCTGTTACACAAAAAGATATCAAAACTTCCTGTTACCCATGTGCCGATGCATCAACCGTGTTAATATTCACACTCAAAAGTCTTTCTGCTGCTCTTATGAACAAGCGCCCAGATCTCGGAAAGCACTCGTTTTTGGGCCCTTGCTTATTTGATTAGTTCTTCTTGTCTCTGCGGGTACTACCACAGCTCAAAATATTCTGTCTTTTGATGCCCTTTGCAGATGTTTTCGCTATTCGGCCAGCAAAATACCCTCTTAAAAATCGATTTTCTTTTACTTTCTCCAATATTTCATCGAATTTGGTTCAGTGTGCCGCATTGAATAATATTAGGATGAAAGTATGGATTAAACACGTCAAGGACTGTATAAGCATTTAATTCCATACGTTGAAGCGTATTACAATGCAATAAAGCTCAAAAGTCAAAGAGTAAATCGGTTTCTCAAAGTGTAAATATTTTTCCCCAATTAACACAATTTTCTTCAGTTATCTATTGCTGCTCATTTTGCAAAGTAGCCTACGTTCTCACTCAGCGTTCAAACCATGCTGAACTGTCCTCGAAAAACTACCTTAAAATTCGCCTTTCACTTTTGAAGATCAGCGCGTTCAAACAGATAGACATGAAGGTTTTAGATAAAACTTTAAATCACGACATTTTTTTCTATGATCTAATTTTGATGAAATGTAGCCTCCACTTTGACCCAAGCTACGCTCATGGGATGAAGACCTAAATATAGAGGCTATTACAAGCAGACAGGCAACAACAAAAAGATCAGATTTTCTGAAAAAGAGTAATTTGTTAAGATCTTCTACATCTTCTACACTAATAAAGCTGTAAAATTATAGCTCCTGCCTGTTTGAACACGTTAATTTCTAAAATTACTACATGCATTTTCAACGGTGTTTCACAGGAAACATGAGCGTAGTTTGGGTCTGAGTTAGGCTATATTTCATCAATATCAGATTATAGAAAAAAAGATATCGTGATTTAAAATTTTGTCTAACACCGTCATGTCTAGCTGTTTGAATCCGCTAATCTCCAAAACTGAATTGCGAATTTTCAGGCAGTTTTTCGAGGAAACCTCAGCATAGCTTGAACGCTGAGTGAGAACGTAGACTACTTTGCATAACGAGCAGCAATAGATAACTGAAGAAAATTGTGTTAATTGGGGAAAAATATTTACACTTTGAGAAACCGATTTACTCTTTGAATTTTGAGCTTTATTGCATTGTAATACGATTCAACGCACTGAATGAAATTCTTATACAGTCCTCGACGTGTTTAATCCATACTTTCATCCTAATATTATTCAATGCGACACACTGAACCAAATTCGATGAAATTCTGAAGAAAGTAAGAGAAAATCGATTTTTAAAACAATAAAGTAGGCAAGGAACAATTTTTTTCACATCAGAAAGCATAGACAGTTTTAAAAAGTTATTAAATTTATTGTATATTGTACACGCGGTATAACGTATAGCTACTTCAAGAGTGTGATGCACACATATGTTCTTTTGGCCACGCCTCTCCACATGCACCGCTCGGCAGTGACGCTGAACGATGATGGTGGGGGAGAGAGAGAATGGGAGGGAGGGCGCACGTGACTACCTACTCTTTACTCAAACAGGCAGCTACCTGAGAGCAGATGATGTCATCGCACGACCAATAGCTTACTTACTTACCATCAGTTATCTTGATATACGAGCCATGCGGAAGCACCCAGAGGTAACAGGTGGCCTAATACAAATGTCTTTTTTCAAGGTGTTTAGAGTGTAGCCTTGTACAGTATTGAAATGTGAACGACAAACGGTTCAGAATAGAAGCTTTTGGACGCTACAGAAGAGTGTTTACGTTTGGATGGATGTGTCGTAAACTAATGAAGAGGTACCGAATCGAACTGCGAAGTACAGAAGGGGTCAATTAGTAGAACATATGCTGAGGCATCAAAACATCGTCGATTTGGTTACGGAGAGAAGCGTGGGCGGTAAAGATTCTCGAGGAAGGTCGAGGGTTGACTACAATGAGCAGGTTCAAATGAACGTGGGTTGCAGTAGCTATGCACAGATTGCAGTGGCAGTCAACGGTGTTGTCACGCTGTTGCACAACTGAGAATAATTTTACACTTTCTATGTTCCCATTTGCTATATATTTTTTCGTTTAGAAAGCCTAATATATACCATGAAATATATTACAGTTAACTATCTTTGGTCGTTCAATATCCTTTTGTCTCGAAACGAACCGCAAAACTCTGCTGGGTTCAAAGTAAGCTCAGTGGGTTTGCACTCCTACGGCGTCTCCCTGGCAGACAATGTGGCCTATTGCACTTCGAGGTGGGACAAGTCGAGGCCCCTCCGTAGCTCCACGCAGCAAGCTCGCCAGTGACGTCACTGGGTGTTACAATCGGTGTGTAAACTCCCTCTGAAGGAACAGATCCAAAGGCCCCATTAGGTAGAATCATTCTAAGAAGTACACTTCTCCCAGCTTTATGTCCTCCCGCAAAGTTACCTTGTTATCGAAGTCGCTAGAGTGTGCAATTTTACCATCCACAATATCACTAACATTGATATTTCAATAACAAATATAATTTAGTTTCATTCATAAATTAGCTTTGAGGGTAGAAATTCAGAGGTAATGTTTTCACATCAGCATTTTATATATTTTTATCGTAAAATAAGTTTCCCTTGTACTCTTCTGAGTTTGCTGAAAATATCTTAAAGGAACTGCGTTCGGTGTATATGTTCTTGGATAAACAGAAAATATGTCAAGGATTATCTTCTGTCTACATAGCACAAGAATTTAGACCATTGTCTTGTACTGTTAGTGTAGAGGAGATCGTAAAAACGGACAATCTAAGGAAGACGTTCACCTCGTGTGCTAAACTGTTACAGCTAATTCTCACAACTCCCATGCCGTCGGCAGAAACTGAAACGTGCTTTTACACTTTGAAAAGAATGGAATTATTCTTAACCAACTTCATCAGCTACGTAAGATTGCCGTCCTTGGTGAAACCTTACTTTGAAAGAGACCTCTTCATGAAGATCAAAGAATTCAATCAGCAGGTCATTGACAAGTTCGCAACAATAAAAAACAGGACAAATTTTCAGTACAAGAGAGGGAAGATTAAGTGGTCTTATTACGTGCTGCATAATATGCGATTGCATTTTAGTTCTACTAGAAATGTAGGTCATAATGTAACGCTAACAGTTTTAGTATATAGTCGATAAATAGTAGCATCTCTTTCTATACGGTATTTTTCTATTATAGATATACTGAAGAGCCAATGAAACTGGTACACCTTCCTAACATCGTGGAGGGTACCCGCGAGCTTGCAGTTGTGCCGCAACAAGACATGGCATGGACTCGACTAATGTTTGTAGTTGTGATTGAGGGAAGTGATACTATGAACCCTGCAGTGCTGTTCATAAATCAGTAAGGGTACGTGGACGTGAAGATCTCTTCTTATCAACACGTTGCAAGGCATCCCAGATATGCTCAATAAAGTTCATGTCTGGTGCGTATGGTGGCCATCGGAATTGTTTAAACTCAGAAGAGTGTTCCTGGAGCCACTCTGTAGCAATTATCGACGTGTGGGGTGTCGCATTGCCTTGATGGAACTGGCCAAGTCCGTCGGAACACACAATGGACGTGAACGGATGCAGGTGATCAGACAGGATGCTTACGTATGTGTAACTTGTCAGAGTCATATCTAGACGTATCAGAGATCCCGTATCACTTCACCTGCACACTCCCCACACCATCACAGAGCCTTCACCAGTTTCAACAGTCTCCTGCTGACATGAAGAGTCCATGGATTCATGAGGTTGTCTCCATGCTCGTACACGTACATCCACTCGATACAATTTGAAACGAGACACGTCCGACCAAGCAACATGTTTCCAGTCATCAAAAGTCCAATGTCGGTTTTGACGGGTCCAGGCGAGCCGTATGGCTTTGTGTCGTGCAGTCATCAAGAATACACGAGTGGGCCTTCGAAAACCCATATCGATGATGTTTCGTTGAATGATTCGCACGCTGACACTTGTTGATGGCCCAGCATTAAAATCTGCAGTTTTTTGCGAAGGGTTGAACTTGTGGCACGTCGAACGATTCTCTTCAGTCGTCATTGGTCTAGTTCTTGCAGGATCTTTTTCCGGTCGCAGCGATATCGGAGATTTGACGTTTCGCCGGATTCCTGATAATCACGGTACACTCACGAAAAAAATCCCCACTTCACCGCTACCTCGGAGATGCTCTGTCCCATCGCTCGTGCTCCTACTATAACACCACGTTCAAACTCACTCAGATCTTGATAATTTGCCACTGTAGTAGTAGTAACAGATTTAACAATTGCGTCAGACGCTTGTTTTCTTATATAGGCGCTTCCGACCGTAGCGCCGTATTCTGCCTGTTTACTTATCTCTGTATTTGAATACGCATGCCTATGTCAGTTTCTTTGACGCTTCAGTGTAATAAATCAACGTTGAAAGTGTGCCGTGCGCCAGCGTTTCATCGAGCGTTAATGTCGCCGGTAGAGGGCAGGCCGGAGAAATAGGTTAAGGGCTGCGGCGACATGGAGAACAGGAGAGTGTGTAACGGGCGGCGAAGAGCTAAGGTAGGCGGCGTGTTGTTGTGGCCAAGAGTCTGCCGTGGCTCTTTGGCAAGGGTGGTGCCCTTGCTCACTGCGGGTTTGGCGGGGCCGAGTCTTCGTCGCAGCCGCTAATATTGCTCGTTAGCTGCCACTTCGGCAGGACGCTCAGCATTCGGCGTGTCCTCTGCTACTGAAGTTGCAAGCAGTTTGTGTCCATTGTGGTGCTGGGTTGGAGTCCGGCGTGACCTTTGCAAGCACTGGATGCGGTGGCGTCTGCTGGATGATACCCTTGGGTTTCCGATTACCGGTACGTGTAATCTTCGTTACATCCTTCTCTCGGCGCTCTCTAAGTAAGCGTTTGTCAATGGGCGCTGGATTTTACGAGAGATGACGGTGAGTATCCGATTAGTGTGCACGTCGCTTGGTGTCGAGTGGTGGCTATTTTGACTCCGTATCCTGGTTGCCCGTTGTTATGTGTATAAATCTGTTCTTTATGGAGGTTTTGTCGGGTACTACTTGAGTTCAGTTCTGTCAATGTGTGTGGGCCTGTGGCTGTGACTATTCCAAACTGATTTTACAAACAAGGGTAAAGAATGCAGATGTAATTCTTCCGATTTTCGAATTGTACTTTATACTCAGAGAAAACTGTTTAATCTAGCTACCCTATTTCTGAGGCACATCTACCTGTTGGCTAGAAGCACGAGCTCAAGCTGTTTACTAAATTGTTTCCATCTAAAAATAATAAAAATAAAAATCAATAAAAACATTTATGCCTCAGTAGTTAAGTCAAAGTTTCCTGCATAACGTTCATTCTTTTCTGAGTTATTTTTACTAAAAAGTTAACGAGTTGTCTCTGTGTTACAGGATACTTGATTGTATCTCTTGTTAATTGTGGTCTAATTACAGATGCCTGTGTACCATAACTGAAATTTTTATTGAAGGTTTCTAGTACTGTGGTAGCGCCAACCGCCACCTATGTTAGTAGAGGAGGAGCAATTATTGCTACTTGCGTTGCCTCTGCCTTAAATTTGAACCACGTTTGTCAGTCATTTTGGCTACTTCGAGGGCAATGGCGTTTTGATAACTACTGGCAACAGACGGTGGTTGATAATTGTTGCATATTCATTTTATCATATGATTTGCTGTTTGTAATATGAATGTATTTTTCTTCATTTAATATTCATTATTAAAAAGGAAGTGATTTTATACAATTGCTGTTTTGAGGTGTTTGCTATCAGTCGTGTTGCTGAAATTTCGTCTTTTCAGTTCTGGAGGCAATTTGTTAATGCTATTCTTGGATTTTTGCTTTTCAAAAATAAATTCTTTAGTGTGATAAGAAACGTTAATACATTCAATATGTTTTAAACACAGCTGCACAACAGCAACGGTTTCACGTAATAAAATTATAAACAGCCGATTAGTTGCAATGGATAAAGAAATTCTTTACGTAGGTTTCGACAAATATGTCTTCTTCAGAAGGTAGCAATTTACCATTAGTAAGGACTAATGTACCATCGCCGTTTTTACAATTGTCAGCATAGATCCATGTGTCAAATATATATATATATATATATATATATATATATATATATATATATATATATATATATAGCCCTAGAATTAGGGTTTGTCACGTAAATATAAAATAGCTCATGGATCTTGCAGAGCTCACAACCGACAAAAACGGCGATGGTAAATTAGTTCTTACTAATGTAAATTTGCTACCTTCTGAAGAAGACGAATTTATATTTGTCGAAACCCAGGTAAAGAATTTCTTTATCCATTGCAACTGGTCGGCTGTTTATAATTTTATTAAATTCATTATGGCTCAGTACCTTTCCGCTCAACACCAGCTCCCAACCGCATTTGAGAAACGTTGTTGCCTCACCCAACTTTTGATACCGCCGGCAGCAACTGAGAGACTGAGAGATGTGCACAGGACTGACTAGCGTTGGAGACCTGCATGAGACCAGTCTTCAGACAGAAGCCCGCAACAAAAACGGTCCTATGGCATTCACTCGGGACACAGCTGAAGTTACTTTCGCATTTCACGTTTCGACCTGTGATCTTCGTTCGAGATCCCCCGATGCGTCACACCTGTAATATAGCTAAGATAATCCAGTGACGCATGCCGTACACGTGCTGAGAGCTGGGCACTGTTTGGCGCTGGCGGGCCTCGTCGGCGTGAGTAAGTCCATAGCGACGCCCGGAATGCGAGCGGGCGGCCGGGCCTGAGTGAGGTCCCCACCAGCATGACTCAGCCCACACGGCGGAGCCAGAGCACGGCTCCACGAGCCGGGCGGCGTGCGTCACACTGCCTGCGGCCCAGACACGGCGGCGCCGCAGTCTTTGTCTGGCTCAGTGCGGGGGGCCCGTCAGGCGAGAGGCAGCGCGCACGCGTTTGTTCTAACCGCTGTCATCGCGGCTGCGCAGGGGGCGGTGGCTGCCCCCTCTGCGGCTTTCGGGAACCGATCTGATACCTGCAGCAGCTTACAAAGGCGGCGGCGACTGACGAGGATCCAAGAGTTGGCAGGCGAGGAGACGGAGTTCCCGATGGGGGACGAGAAGCACGTCCATTCGGTCGTAACCGCCCCATACCTCAAAAACTTTTTTTTCCTTATACGACGTGCCAAATTTGGACAAAGTGCCACTTTCTGCTCATTCTTTGTTGCTTTATTTTTCCTTTTTTTCCCCAGTAATCACCTCTTTTGGCGTCCGAAGGATCGAAATGAAAAACTACACTACTGGCCATTGAAATTGCTACACCAAGAAGAAATGCAGACGATAAACAGTTATACATTGCACAAATATATTATACTAGAACTGGCATGTGATCACATTTTCACGCAATTTTCGTGCATAGATCCTGAGAAATCAGTACCCAGAACAACCACTTCTGGCCGTAATAACGGCTTCGATACGCCTGGGCATTGAGTCAAACAGAGCTTGGATCGCGTGCACAGGTACAGCTGCCCACGCAGCTTCGACACGATAACACAGTTCATCAAGAGTAGTAACTGGCGCATTGTGACGACCCAGTTGCTCAGCCACCATTGACCAGACGTTTTCAATTGGTGAAGATCTGGAGAATGTGCTGGCCAGGGCAACAGTCGGACATTTCCTGTATCCAGAAAGGTCCGTACAGGACCTGCAACATGCGGTCGTGCATTATCCTGCTGAAATGTAGGGTTTCGCAGTGATCGAAAGAAGGGTAGAGCCACGTGTCGTAACACATCTGAAATGTAACGTCCACTGTTGAAAGCGCCGTCAACGAGAACAAGAGGTGACCGAGACATGTAACCAATGGCACCCCACACCATTACCCCGGGTGATAAGCCAGTATGGCGATGACGAATACACGCTTCCAACGTGCGTTCACCGAGATGTCGCACGAACACGGATGCGACCATCATGATGCTGTAAACAGAACCTGGATTCATCCGAAAAAATGACGTTTTGCCATTCGTGCACCCAGGTTCGTCGTCGAGTAACACTCGGAGGCGCTCCTGTCTGTGATGCAGCGTCAAGGGTAACCGCAGCCACGGTCTCCGAGCTGACAGTCCATGCTGGTGCAAACGTCGTTGAAGTGTTCGTGCACATGGTTGTTGTCTTGCAAACGTCCCCATCTGTTGACTCTGGGATCGAGATGTGGCTGCACGATCCGTTACATCCACTCGGATAAGATGCCTGTCATCTCGACTGCTAGTGATACGAGACCGTTAGCATCCAGCACGGCGTTCCGTATTACCCTCCTGAACCCACCGATTCCATATTCTGCTAACAGTCATTGGATCTCGACCAATGCGAACAGCAATGTCGCGATACGATAAACTGCAGTCGCGATTGGCTACAGTCCGACCTTTATTAATCTCGGAAACGTGATGGTACGTTTTTCTCCTCCTTACACGAGGCATCACAACAACGTTTCACCAGGCAACGCCGGTTAACTGCTGTTTGTGTATGAGAAATCAGTTGGAAGGTTTCGTCATGTCAGCACGTTGTAGGTGTAGCCACCGGCGCCAACCTTGTGTGAATTCTCTGAATAGCTAATCATTTGCATATCACAGGATCTTCTTCCTCTCGGTTAAATTTCGCGTTTGTAGCACGTCATCTTCGTGGTTTAGTAATTTTAATGGCCAGTAGTGTAAGTTCGCCCTGTCAACGTCATTCCCTGCCATCACGTTAGAAGAACCACACCTGATGATCTGCATCTGTCTGGACGCTGATGACGTCGGATCCATCTTCACTTACAGGAGAGATTTCGATTACCGAGTGAAATGAATTGACATCTTGGAAAATAACCACGTAGCTGCTCCTGTAAATACACTGTTGGAAAGAAAAATAGCTACTCTTCCTTTAGAGGTCACCAGTTCACACCAGCTTTGTTGTTACAATAATGCTGACGGAGTACATCAAATAATTACATTTACTGATCAACAGCACAGGCGGTTCTGAGGTAACAGGTATCGACCTATGCAGAAACACCCATGTTGTTGTTGTTTGAAAAGTGATAGAAACCAGAAGCATATCTGTTGTTGTTGTTGTGGTCTTCAGTCCTGAGACTGGCTTGATGCAGCTCTCCATGCTACTCTGCCCTGTGCAAGCTTCTTCATCTACCTGTACCTACTGCAACCTACATCCTTCTCAATCTGCTGAGTGTATTCATCTCTTGGTCTCCCTCTACAATTTTTACCCTCCATGCTGCCCTCCAATGCCAAATTGGTGATCCCTTGATGCCAATGCCGATCCATTCTTCTTTTCAAGTTGTGCCACAAACCCCTCTTCTCTCCAACCCTATTCAATACCTCCTCATTAGTTATGTGATCTACCCATCTAATCTTCAGCATTCTTCTGTAGCACCTCATTTCGAAAGCTCCTCTTCTCTTCTTGTCCAAACTATTTATCGTCCACGTTTCACTTCCATACATGGCTACACTTCATACAAATACTTTCAGAAACGACCTCCTGACTCTTATACATATACTCGATGTTAACAAATTTCTCTTCTTCAGAAACGCTTTCCTTGCCATTGTCAGTCTACATTTTATATCCTCTCTACTTCGACCATCGTGAGTTATTTTGCTCCCCAAATGCCAAAACTCGTTTACTACTTTAAGCGTCTCATTTCCTAATCTGATTCCCGAAGCATCGCCCAAATTAATTCCACTACATTCTATTATCCTCGGTTTGCTTTTGTTGATGTTCATCTTATATCCTCCGTTCAACTGCTCTTCCAGGTCCTTTGCTGCCTCTTGTAAGTAGGCTGTTTAGGTTTTTATGTTGGTAACGCCACGTAGCGCTCTGTATGAACATCACTGGCTGTTCTGTGTGCAATCTGTGGCTGGGCGGCATTGTTGGAATCGTCGCCATTGTAGTGTTGGGCAGTTGGCTATATCATGACTTCTGAGCATTATTAAGTTAAATACATTGTGTGTTCTCTATCAAAATCTTTCATTTGCTAACTACACTCCTGGAAATTAAAACAAGAACACCGTGAATTCATTGACCCAGGAAGGGGAAACTTTATTGACACATTCCTGGGGTCAGATACATCACATGATCACACTGACAGAACCACAGGCACATAGACACAGGAAACAGAGCATGCACAATGTCGGCACTAGTACAGTGTATATCCACCTTTCGCAGCAATGCAGGCTGCTATTCTCCCAAGGAGACGATCGTAGAGATGCTGGATGTAGTCCTGTGGAACGGCTTGCCATGCCATTTCCACCTGGCGCCTCAGTTGGACCATCGTTCGTGCTGGACCTGCAGATCGCGTGAGACGACACTTCATCCAGTCCCAAACATGCTCAATGGGGGACGGATCCGGAGATCTTGCTGGCCAGGGTAGTTGACTTACACCTTCTAGAGCACGTTGGGTGGCACGGGATACATGCGGACGTGCATTGTCCTGTTGGGACAGCAAGTTCCCTTGCCGGTCTAGGAATGGTAGAACGATGGGTTCGATGACGGTTTGGATGTACCGTGCACTATTCAGTGTCCCCTCGACGATCACTAGAGGTGTACGGCCAGTGTAGGAGATCGCTCCCCACACCATGATGCCGGGTGTTGGCCCTGTGTGCGTCGGTCATATGCAGTCCTGATTGTGGCGCTCACCTGCACGGCGCCAAACACGCATACGACCATCATTGGCACCAAGGCAGAAGCGACTCTCATCGCTGAAGACGACACGTCTCCATTCGTCCCTCCATTCACGCCTGTCGCGACACCTCTGGAGGCGGGCTGCACGATGTTGGGGCGTGAGCGGAAGACGGCCTAACGGTGTGCGGGACTGTAGCCCAGCTTCATGGAGACGGTTGCGAATGGTCCTCGCCGAAACCCCAGGAGCAACAGTGTCCCTAATTTGCTGGGAAGTGGCGGTGCGGTCCCCTACGGCACTGCATAGGATCCTACGGTCTTGGCGTGCATCTGTGCGTCGCTGCGGTCCGGTCCCAGGTCGACGGGCACGTGCACCTTCCGCCGACCACTGGCGACAACGTCGATGTACTGTGGAGTCCTCACGCCCCACGTGTTGACCAATTCGGCGGTACGTCCACCCGGCCTCCCGCATGCCCACTATACGCCTTCGCTCAAAGTCCGTCAACTGCACATACGGTTCACGTCCACGCTGTCGCGGCATGCTACCAGTGTTGAAGACTGCGATGGAGCTCCGTATGCCACGGCAAACTGGCTGACACTGACGGCGGCGGTGCACAAATGCTGCGCAGCTAGCGCCATTCGACGGCCGACACTGCGGTTCCTGGTGTGTCCGCTGTGCCGTGCGTGTGATCATTGCTTGTACAGCCCTCTCGCAGTGTCCGGAGCAAGTATGGTGGGTCTGACACACTGGTGTCAATGTGTTCTTTTTTCCATTTCCAGGAGTGTATATCTATCAGTAGTTAGTGCCTTCAGTAGTTTGAATCTTTTATTCAGCTGGCAGTAGTGGCGCTCGCTGTATTGCAGTAGTTCGAGTAACGAAGATTTTTGAGAGGTAAGCGATTTGTGAAACGTATAGGTTAGTGTCTGTCAGGGCCATTCTTTCGTAGGGATTTTTGAAAGTCAGATTGTGTTGCACTAAAAATATTGTGTGTCAGTTTAAGCACAGTCATGTAAAATTTTTCTAAGGGGACGTTACACTCTGACAGAATTACAATGTCATCAGCGAACCTCAAAGTTTTTATTTCTCCTCCATGGATTTTAATTCCTAATCCGAAATTTTCTTTTGTTTCCTTTACTGGTTGCTCAATATACAGTTTAAATAACATAGGGGATAGGCTACAACCCTGTCTCACTCTCTTCCCGACCACTGCTTCCCTGTCATGCCCCTCGACTCTTATAACTGCAATCTGGTTCATGTACAAAATGTAAATAGCCTTGCGCTCCCTGTATTTTACCCTTGCCACCTTCAGAATATGAAACAGAGTATTCCAATCAACATTGTCAAAAGCTTTCTCTAAGTCTACAAACGCCGGCAACGGAGGTTTGCCTTTCCTTAATCCTTCTTTTAAGATAAGTCGTAAGGTCAGTATTGCCTCACGTGTTTCAATATTTCTACGGAAACACCCATATTAGTACGTAATTGTAGCTTCCACCGGCGGCAGGGCAGCCGCTGACTCTCTCATCCTATTGATGGTTGTAGCTATCGGTCTTCGACTGGTTTGATGTGGCCCACCACGAGTTCTTCTCCTGTGTTGACCTCTTCATCCCAGAGTAGCACTTGCAACCGGCGTCCTCAATTATTTGCTGGATGTATTCCCATCTTTGTCTTCCTCTGCAGTTTTTACTCTCTACAGGTCCCTCTTGTACCGCAGAAGTCATTCCCTGATGTCTTAACAGTTGTCCCGTCATCCTGTCCCTTCTCCTTGTCAATGTTTCCCACATATTCCTTTCCTCACCGATTCTGCACAAAACCTCTTGATTCCTAACCTTTCAACATAAGTCTGTAGCACCACATCTTAAATGCTTCGATTCCCTTCTGTTCTGGTTGTCCCACAGGCCATGTTTCACTACCATACAATGCTGTCCTGCAAACGTGCATTCCAAGAAGTTTCCTCCTTAAATTAAGGCCTATGTTTGATACTGGTAGACTTCTCTTGGCCAGGTTTGCCCTTTTTGCCAATGACAGCCTGCGTTTGATCTCCTCCTTGCTCCGTCCGTGACTGGTATTTTGCTGCCCAAATAGTAGACTTCCTCTACTTCCTGACCATCAATCCTGATGTTAAGTTTCTCGCTGTTCTCATTTCTGCCACTTCTCATTAGTTTCATCTTTTCTCGATTCACTCTCAATCTATATTCTGTACTCATTAGACTGTTCATTCTGTTCAGCAGATCATGTAATTTTCCTCACTTTCACTCATGATGGCAATGTCATCAGGTACTAGAGGGAGCTGTACAGGGCAAAAACTGTAGAAGACCGAGATTGGAATACAACCAGCAAATAATTGAGGACGCAGGTTACATGTGCTACTCTAGGATGAAGAGGTTGGCACAGGAGACCAATTTGTAGCGGACGCCATCAAACGAGTCAGAGAGTGGTGACTCGGAAAAAAAACCTCTAAGATTCGAATCAAATGTTCTGGTAACCAGTTATGTAATGGTAATGAGTGGAAACACTTTGCGAGCACACGGACAGTGGCAGCACGACAATTACAAATACTACCGAATTAACATTGATAACACGGTGAGGATGATTTACTGTGGTGCAAACCGAATATTTGCGTTTTAAACACCCTCGGCTTTGCTATGAGCGATCCACCACGAATGACTTAAGAAAAACTACAAACAACATTGTCGGGTCGCTTCTGTGACAACCAACAAGAACACATGAAACCCAAAACGGTGGATATTACCGCTCAACTGCTGGTCATTAAATAAATCTACAATGTACTGCCACAAACAAAGCGTACCAAGCACGGCAACGGACTGAGTCTATCAACCACTACAACCAACTGAGCCTATCAAGCATAGCAACGAACTGAAACCCAGAGGGAGTCTCTCAGTAGTTTTGTAAATTCGGGTCCCCGCACAGTGTTTGCTTCTTCCGATAGCAAGAGTTCCCTGCTGCCAACATGAGCGGGGACATCCTACTAAGAACCATGTCCCACCTACTGTAATGTGCAAGGGACCATCATGAATCGTGATTTATTGCCTTTCCATCCATGTGTAATTTCTGTCTGCCTTACTGCGTATTTCTTCAGTTACCTTCTGCACAATAATGTAGCAACTCTTGCTATGAATGGTCCAAGTTACCTCGATCCAAGGGGTTCGCCACTCTTTGGCCGGTTCGTGCTTGGCAACCACAGGGCCCCAGCCTTTGCAACAGTCTATCCCATTTGTGCTGTGCCCATCCTCTTGCTATCCTTTTCCCCTCATCTGGGGAACATGTCTGGGATGTTATTGGGAACGTTCTATATTGTCTGACACTGTCGTAACCGGTAGGTCAGAAAGGACAGAAGGAGTTCTCCCGTGAAAACTTCCTCTAGACCTCAAGACAAACAACAACCGAGTCTTTCTCTAACCAGAAAGGCTCGAAGAAGTCCACCAAAGGCAAACGGTCTTCTCCTTCGCCAGCTCGAAGATCCTCTTTCGCGGAGTCGCCAAGTGATACCTTAGCCCGCCCAGCATCCGTGTCGCATCACCAACCGTTTTTCAGCGTTGGACTCCACAGACCGACCGCACAAGCAGGCCGATGCTACTGTGGACGCCATGGAGCAGGAGCCTCCTGCTTCTGTGCCCTATAGTAGCAGCTCTCCACCGGCAGTCACTCGGCAGCCACTGAAGTGACACCTCAAGATCTCTTCCCCATCATGACTCTCCTTCAGTGGAAGGTTCATGGCCTTCGGTCCCACAAAGAGGATTTACAGCTGCTTTTAGCACTGCACCGTCCCTTTGTACACTGCCTTCAGGAAACGAAACTGCGCCCTCAGGACCACATTGAGCTTTCACATTTCCTACTGATTCCATGTGACATTCCCCCTGAGGTCGGCATTCCATCTTATGGGGGCGTCATGCTGTCATACAGGATGACAGTCATAGTCAACCCATCTCCCTGACAACCCGCCTTCAAGCTGTTGCTATTCGCCTTTTCTTTCCCCACGTGACTTGTTCCCTCTGTACCATTTATGTCCCTCCATCATTCAATGAAACAAGGGCAGACTTCTTTCACTTTATTGGGCAGCCACAGTATTGGGCAAGGGGAATTCTACGCCAAGGGGGACACTACCCCAAGGGGGACACTACCCTAAAGTAACGTTGTCCAAGATGGCGGCCATGACGTGACCCCCACCTAGGAGGATTCTACCCAACAGGCTGCCCCAAAAGTTCTGGTTGATGATGTCATGCAAGTTGGCAGCGATGACATCACCCGCCCCCCACAGGGACACTACCCCACTCAGGGTGCTTCAAAAGTTCTATCACAATAAAGTAATCCAAGATGGCGGCCATGAAGTCATTCAAGATGGTGGATTTTGGCGGGAAGTTTGAATTTTGGAGGTAAGATAGGTCAGTTGGGCTACCTCCACTAAACTAAGAAAATGGCGGAAAGAAAGGGCACTTTGGCTACCTCCAGCAATCTAATTCACCCGATCGCCACCTGTTGCTAGGAACTGCCGTGAAAAGGACTCAGCCTGTGCTGGACATAAGTCTTTATTTTCAGTATTTATTAAAACACTTAGAGGCAGCACCACTACCAGAGAGCGCTGTCGTCCGTTCCGTGACGCAACCCAAGATGACTACCCGGAGGAGGAAATGACTCAGCTTGCTCTGGTCTGCTGTAAAGGGAAAGGAAAGAGTGCATTTTATTTATTTTAGAACAATTTATTTAGGGATAGATTTTGAGAGCTAGTATATTTATCGCACTGATACCAAACACACGCTCTGGCTTGCTTGGGGTCACGCCACACAGCCGACAGACCTGTAAACTACTGCAGACAACTCCTAAATTACCGAAATAATTTCAGTACAGACCTGCAAACTGCTCCTAAATAATGCAGTACACTGATGTGCAGACACGAAATCAACTCGTAAGCTGTCCAAATAATCCATAGCGCAGCCTACAGACCCGCTCGCAAAATAATGCCACAGACACAACCAGACACCGCGAACCCCCCCCCCCCCCCCCCCCCCCCCCTGTCCACTACACCGCACGGGAGGATACCGCACACGCTCCCTGAAGGCGGGATGCACCGGCACCCCCTGCGAGCTGTGTCTAGCATGCACGTTGAAACGTTCCCTTAGAAAACTTATACAAGACTGTGCTTAAACTGACACACAATAGTTTTTAGCGCAACGCAATCTGACTTCCAAAAATCCCTACGAAAGAATGGCCCTGACTAGCATTAACCTATACGTTTCACAAATCACTTACCTCACAGAAATCTTCGTTACTCAAGCTACTGCAATACAGCGAGCGCCACTACTGCCAGCTAAATAAAAGATTCAAACTACTGAAGGCACTAACTACTGATAGGCATAGTTAGCGAATGAAAGATTTTAATAGAGAACAAACAATGTATTTACCTTAATAGTCATAATACATATATCAGTTCATGACACAAATTCTTACAAATTTCAAAACTCCGCAATCTCTCTCCCCACGTCCACTACTGCTGGCGGCTCACATCAAACTGCGCAACGCTACGTGCTGTAAGCATCCAGCTGCCGCTGCCCAACACTACAATGGCAGACAACAATGCAAACCAGCCACAGACTGCAGACGGCACAGCCAGTGATTTTCATACAGATCGCTACGTGGCGGCGGCGTTACCAATAAAAAAACCTAAACAGCCTGCTTACATAGCCCCCATGCTCCCCACAAAAAAATTTACAAGTTGTTTTGGGCAGTGGCCAATACAGATTTGAAAATTTTTTTTATAATTACAATAACAAAGAAATGAAATGCACACACTTATCGATACAATGTTGGTCAAAAGCTAAAATTTTCTCACATTCCATAAAGACAGTCATGATCATTCATCAAAGTAAAATTGCAGTGTTTTTCTCAAAGTCTGAGTAGTAAAAGATAACGCACATGGAAGTAGTGTATTTCCATGCAGTCTCGAAGAAGTAGTGTTGTCCTTCCAACGGAAAGACAGTGCTGACTCTTGATATGCAGACAGGTAATGGGCCACAACAGAGCAAACCCACAGCAGAGTCAGTCGAAGTTTTAAAGAATATTGGTAGGTAGGTCGTCACAGAGTAGATCCATTGTAGTCCTGGTAGAGATTACGGTGGGCCACCAGAGGTGCAGACCCACTGCAGTCCTTGTAGAAATAATGGTATTGGTGGGTCATCAAAGGTGTAGACCCACTGTAGTCCTTGTAGAGATGGCCAGCAGCCATCTGTTTGACTGTGCAGGCGCACAATCACCATTGAAGACTATTGCAGATAATATAGCAAGTCCATAACCACCACTTGTGCACTCACAAAAATTGTTTTTGAAATGTCCTTACAAGCAGCAATGCTGTTATCCAGTCCCTTACTGAATTATTAACACACGTGCAAACACTATCAGTCCCTACTTCTCACATATTGTCCATATACTACGACCAACAGAAACGTGTGCAGTAAATGTAATTTAAAAGTTACTTAATTTGATGAACTGGTGTCAATTACAATTTTATAACATAAGAATGCAATAACAAAGGTACAAAATATATCATTAAAGAACATAATAGTACAGATAACATTTACAGTAATACAGGCTTTACAAAAGAATCGAAATAACAAATACATCAGTGTTACAGGAATTATGACATAAGTACATACATAAAAGATCAGAATAACTTTTGAAACATCAACTTCACACATGAGCATTAAAACAAAACACAATAAATAATGTCTGGACATATTTACAAAGAAAATAACATAGTATTTGAAAAATTCTACAACATAAATCTTATTAGCTAAACACATAAAGACAGGAAAAAGACAAATACACAAGGGTACATAAACACATAGTGGGATAACACAAGGAAAGGACAGGGTTTGTTTTCAGTGTAACATTTGGTACTGCAGTCCAACCCAAAACGTCATTTTGTAGATCTTTCGTCTTATCTCAACATTTGTTTCCACCAAAAATATCCTATCCAAGCATGCTTTCTGCATTTTGTTCACATCCTCTTTCAAAAATAGTTTTCCTCCACTGTACTCTACTTTTTTGGCCAAATCATTTCCTTATAGCTTCTCAATGCTTTTCTTCCAATTCATCATAGTTAGTTTCTTATATAGTCTACCCCCTCTTAAGCTAACTTAAACCTACTGAGCTCAGATGCTAAACTAAGGAACGAGGCAATGCAGCAGCACAAAACAATTAATACAAATAGCAGTGATAAAAAAAATGGAAATTGGCAAAAAAAGGTAGCAATATTACAACTAATATAAGGCAATGCGCAGCAAACAAGAAAAATAAATCAGTAATAAAACTGGCTTAACCTAGTAATGCAAAGTGACATTCAGTAGCACTATGAATGGCAAACAGCCGCAGCAAATGCTATAACTTATACCTAAACATGACAAAGCTCAAGCAGAAAAAATAGTACACTAATGACAACAACGCAGATAAGGGAAATGTATATTCACATCTTAATGTCTATGTAAATAAATGGTGCACCACTACTTATTCAATGAAATAAATTACCAAGTACTTGAAAAGAAAATTATGTATGCAGTTCCTGTGAAGGGCAATGTCTTTTTGTGCTCCCTCATTTTTTTGGAAGTGTATCACGAAGTTATTCTTTACTGGGTCTGTAGGCATAAAATATTTATATTAGTACATCTATAAAATTTTACTTTAACCAATGCTGCAGGGCAGCTAGAAACTAGATATAAAACAAAATAGGCGAAGCAAGGCGTGAAACGTCATTCGCTTAGCCATAAGGCATTTCATAATGCAGTAAACAATCTTCCAGCTAGCAACACAATAGACATGAAACATTTCTCATCATTTCATTTCAGTAAATATCATAAATTAAGAACTCTACAGTGTAATCATGTTTTCAAGTTTGAGGGTGTCGTATTTACGATGCTTTCTACAAAGGAATGTCAATAGAGAGGATAATGGCTTTTTTTTTTTTTAACCTGTGCCTCTGAAAGGCACACACTAATGGCTTGTTTCGAGGTGGCTGTCGCCCAGCTGGGCGCCCACGACGCATTACGTGCAGGTGGTCACTTAACTTTCTTACCGAAATATTTACGGCACCAGCTTCCGCTACAGTAGCAGTCTCATATTAAAAATTTCACAGGTCAAGAATTTGCGTTACACATCTGTAGAAACAAAATCCTATTGATATAACAGTGTCCAAAAAATTTTCGTCGGCATTGTAATACATTCACGCATTTACATACATTTCGTAACTCTTAAAGTACGATTCTCGGTTTCCGACATCCTTTTTCACAACCCAGAGTCCCTAACCACTACCCATTATTCCTTACCTTATTACACATATATATATTCGTCGACACTTCTTCAATATTTCATCATAACAGATACGTAGCATAACCAAATAACTCATATAGCATCAGCTTAAACATACCTCAGCAGCATAATTCACATCGTCGTCGTAATAATATCATAACACCACAGTCAAATTCTCAAAATCTCCGTAGCTTCCTCCAATAATTTCAAAACCTAAAAAAAAAAATTCTCTGCTCATGTCAAAAGTGTCATCTGCCTCAAACGTACTTTAAAAATCGTGATCCCATACCAAATATGTCATTCAAAGCTCTCATAGTATCACAATGTTTCCGAAAAAATATGAACAGTTCACAAAATACAACTTCGTAAGTGTGAAGTTATCCAATGGTGTAATTACGTAAACATCTGTCACTGATGTAGTAAAGTAAATGTTTGTCTCTCTCAGTTAAATGATCAGATAGCTGTGTAATTTATGTGTTAGAGAAATATGGTACCGATGTGTAAAGTTGTATAAACAAATACCATATTAGCTAGGGCTCCTTGTGCTTGCCATACACATGGTACACAAAGTAAGCGTGTAACCCCCTGAGGATTAATGTAATTATACCCTCAGGCGTTACCGATTACAGCAATGGAATGAAATGTATCACAAAAAACTTTCTTTTTAATTCAACAATATTAATAAATAAATGGTTTAAGTACCAAATTAATCACTCAAATGCGTGCCCTGTGTTGCTAAATGTGCGGTTTGCTGTAAGATAATTCTGTGGAACTGTCGTAGTTATCGTCCTCTGTAAGCAAAGTTCTGCTGAAGTCAATGTACTTACCTCATCATAAACGAAGGTGAAATGCTTTCCGTATAGATATCGTAGTTATTACGTACCTTACCGTGATCTAGAAAGTACTATAATGTAACGTATTGTTGTGCTACGATAAAGGCTGTCTCATTGTAGCTATACCACAAAAGTTACTACTAAAACATGTTTTACTTTCCAGAATAATACAGAAAAACTGTGCAGATATAAAACAGATACACCGCAAAAGCAACAATGTAAATCGTGTCACATATTAGTAGCGTCGTGATATAATCGTGTAGCTATTATAGAAACCAAATGCTAAGTCATCTTTAATCTCACCGAATGAACTTCAAATAAAGAATGTGTTTTCAAGTAAACCAAAATGTTGCATTAAAATGTCATTAGCAGTACTGGTAAACGTTCTAAGTATGTGAGCCTTATAGTCGTTACGTAATCGTGCAACTAACAAGCAAGTATGTACACACGCAATAACACAGTGATATCTGTTCACTATAACAATGCACTCGTAAATACTGTCTAAATAAGTTCTCTAAGTGCTAGACCGGATAGTTAACTTTAAAACATTGTTGCATGTTAACAGATTCTTAGTGTGACAAAGCATACTAGAAATGTGAAGTGAAATGTTTTATGGCAAAGACAAAGTTAAAAAGCAGATTATCTTTCAATAAATGGTTTTACATGTGAAATGTGGTGTAAACCTTTACCCTTCCTCAGTATGCAGCAAATCAACTTGAAGTCAAACATCATCTGGTATACGGCAGTAAAGAACACTGGAATTTTGCTCAAGGTTAGCTTATGTTATTTTTCTCTGAGCCAGCCGGCGCACGTGGCTGCCTGCGGTGCGAGTCATTGTCTGTTACCTCTTTGTTGGCGCGCGTCGTTATTGGGATTAGGAGACCTAACTTCTACAAATTCACCTTGCCGAGAGGGCCCTGCTCTGTTTGAATCCCGCCAGTTCTGATGAAATTCCGGTCTGTCGTTATGATTACATCGTCTGTCGTCATGTCGGTAGTTCCTGTAGTTTCTTTCCTGTCGGTTAAGTGGTGGAGAATTTCTCCCTGAATCATAACTGCGCGCTGGACCGTTGCGTCTTAAGTTATTATGTCTCCCTTGATAATAATTATTTTGGTTTCTCTGATTGTCTCTGTGATAGTCATTACTACGGAAATGCGATCTTTCTCTGTAACTATTATTACTCCGCCAGTGGTTGTCATATGGGTGGTGTCTGTTTTGGTCACGATTTGCGTTGTAAGAATGGCCTTGTCGTGTATTATTTCTGTCATCGCGGAATTGTGACAGATTTGACCTGTAATTGTTGTGCTCCTGTTTTCGCGTTCCGCTATTGTCAGTGTCAATTTCCAGTTCTTGTAACAGTCCCTGAAAAGCTTCAATGTCGTCTTTGCAACGTCCTACCAAAATAATATGCCGTAAATGTTCCGGTAATTTGATTAAGCAAATGCGGATGAGTTCTGAGGGGCTGTATGGGTTTGAAAGATACTGATTCTTATGTAACATGTCTTTAAAATAATTCACAAGACTGGAAAATTCAGATTGTTTGAAATGTTTCATCATCATGATGCCATGTTATACTCGGTCTTGTGTGGCTTGGGACCAATATGCTGAGAGGAAGGCATGGTGAAATTCTCCTTCACTGTGGCAATCGTGAATGACCGATCGCATTCTTACAGCTGGTTCATTCTCTAAGTAGCCACACATAAATTCTAATCTGTGCTCTAGTGACCAGTTGGGAGGAAAACAATGAGAGAATTGATGGAGCCACGCTTGTGGATGAATGTCGTTGCCAGAATTCTTAAATGTTTTGAATTTACGTGCTCTAATGAACAGCTTATAGTCAAAATCATCGTGTCGGCGGGTAGCATATCGTTCATTGTTACGTCGTGTCGGCAGTTCCATCTCAAAATTCGGTGCACCTTGCCAATTTCTTTCATAATTTTCGAAGTGCCCTGTGTTATTATTTTGTGGCTGTTCCGTATTTCTATGTCCCTCTTCCCGTATTGGAGCGCGAGTATCCTCTGAAATACGTAATTGTTGTATTACCTGTGACAGCTGATCTTGTACTTCCCGGATTTCCCTTTGGTGTTGCGTACTAATTTGATTCAGACTTTGTTTGAATTTCCTAATTTGTTCGTACTCTTCTGTGTCATTAAAGACTACCGGTTTTGTGTCATTCAGATTATCATCTACCTTCGTAGATAAATTAGTGAACTGATCCGAAAGTTCGGCTACTTTCTCCGATAGTGAACACATTTCCTCAGTGTGTTTTTCTGAACCAAGTTTCAGAGTGTCCATTTGTGTTGAAATCGAATCTACTGTGTCCTTTAAGTTTTCCTGAGTTCTTGCAAGTTGCATAACCGAATCGGTGGATGCAACTGAGTCCGTTTTAGCTTGCAAGGTGTCGTGATTTTCACGAACAACAGTTTGCAATTCTTTTATGGCTGCTTCGTGATTCTGTAATGAGTTTTCATGCCGCGAAAAAATAGGTTGAAAATGCTCACAAATTTGTGTTTTTACGTCATTACAGATTTTTTGACATTTCGATTCAATGTTATGTAACTCAGTAGTTAAATCTTCACGTGTTTGTTCAAGTGTGGTGTCTAACTTCCGAAGATTACGTTCCATTGTGTCCAACTGTTGCTGTGTTTGTCTCTGATTTTGTTCCATTGTGTCTAACTTTTGAAGATTCTGTCCCATTTGTTTCTGATTTTGTTCAAGCGTTGTGTCTTAACTTTTGAAGATTTTGTTCCATTGTGTCTAACTTTTGAAGTTTTTGTCCCATTTGTTGCATTAATTGTAATAACAATGCACTGGTGTCTGAAACATGTTCCTTAGTCCTATTCGGCAATGCATTTGCACCGGCAATATTCGCAGTTTGAAAAACAGAAAATGTGTCTTGACTTATTTGAGAAAACGGTGAGGACACAAAACCTGAATCTACAGTATTTGCAATATTGTGTCCTGTCATTTCGGAATCCTGAGGCGTGCTGTTGCCGACCGATCGATCGATAACGCTTTCCTGTTCACTAATTGTTTCACTGCCTACACCATTATTTGCAACCCGCTCCATTTCCCTATGCACAATTACCAAATTACTACTTTGAACATTAGTTAATTCATTACATGGTGGCGCTAACACACTGCTTTCGTCTTCACTGTCATTTCTCAGTTTACTTTGAAGCCTAGTATTACGTTTTTCACACGCCATTATTGTCACAATTTTTCACACGACAACACAGAAAAACACAATTTGAAGAACAAAAGTAAGAGAACACATTAACATAGCACTGAAAATAATATCTAGTTAATTGCAAGCGCAGCTGCGAAATACTTGGTGAAAAACTATATGCATGCCACAACTATTTTACTGTACAACAATGAAAGACTGCAACTACAAAGGATATTCTCTCTATGATTACGCGCTAGCAATTAAAAAAATCTACATTAATTACACAAACTACAAGAAAAAAATCAGAAGATTCCAGTGAGGTATCCTTGGCTAAGGGTCGACATATGAAACGTCCCCTTAGAAAAATTATACAAGACTGTGCTTAAACTGACACACAATAGTTTTTAGCGCAACGCAATCTGACTTCCAAAAATCCCTACGAAAGAATGGCCCTGACTAGCATTAACCTATACGTTTCACAAATCACTTACCTCACAGAAATCTTCGTTACTCAAGCTACTGCAATACAGCGAGCGCCACTACTGCCAGCTAAATAAAAGATTCAAACTACTGAAGGCACTAACTACTGATAGGCATAGTTAGCGAATGAAAGATTTTAATAGAGAACAAACAATGTATTTACCTTAATAGTCATAATACATATATCAGTTCATGACACAAATTCTTACAAATTTCAAAACTCCGCAATCTCTCTCCCCACGTCCACTACTGCTGGCGGCTCACATCAAACTGCGCAACGCTACGTGCTGTAAGCATCCAGCTGCCGCTGCCCAACACTACAATGGCAGACAACAATGCAAACCAGCCACAGACTGCAGACGGCACAGCCAGTGATTTTCATACAGATCGCTACGTGGCGGCGGCGTTACCAATAAAAAAACCTAAACAGCCTACTTACAACGTGTACCCAGCGTGGCTAATAATTCATGGCAAAATGTTCATCCTGCTGTCAATATACGTCTCAGGAACGGTAAACGCTCATACCGCAAAAAAAGCCTGTGCACTCATGCGAAAACACCATTAATCATAAAAGCATTCTTGTTGTTTGGAAAGAGCTCACTGTCTAAGTACAGACGGGGGGGGGGGGGGGATATCAGAACAATTTGAAGTACTGTCATACAGAAGTGAAAACTGTCCCGAATTTTCTGTGTCCTAAAGTTACAGGTCTGGAGATGTCCTAAGGCACAGTGGCAGATGAGTGGTGGCAGCCCCGCCAGAGATGGATGGTCTGCTTCAACTTGTCTTTGAACACTTGCTTTTTCAGAACTTTCCGTACATACCTTACCTCCCTTCTTGTTCAAATTGTTTGTAGACACCCCTATGTCTCGGCACAAAGGATATCTTGTGAATTAATACAGCATTATGATTGTATTTGTACAGATCACCGTACTGCACCGGCAATTAAGCCCTGCAATGTGTCTCTACATATCGTCAAATACGGAAAGACTCTTAGTCAATTACACTGCTCTCCCACCCTAAACAAAATCAAAACCAATCGAGCTATGTTACATGGCAGTGATACATCACGCGGAAGTTACTTTCGTTTTTACGTTTTGCTCACGAGTGAATTAATTTACAAATTTTTCGTCTAACTTTCGGAGAACACCCTATAGTGAGAACTAAGACTCGAAAATGACAAGAAATTCTAAAAAAAAAAGTTTAGTTAGCTTAATACAAGGCACTTTTCAGCTGCTGTCTTGTCGAAAATAGACGTTATGAGCACTGTGCCTATAATTTACGGATTATAATTTGAAACAGCAATGAACTGCAAACATACAGGGTGTATCAAAAAGAATCATCCGATTTGACACTTCTATATTTCTGAAACTAATAAACTTATACAATGAATTTTGTTTTTTTACGAAAAGGTAACTAAAAAAATTTCATACCTTTTCATGGGTGATCAATATCCCCCCTTGAGATCCACGGCATATGTCAATGAAGTATTCAAATTGTTCCCACACTGCAAGGAGCATGTCCTGAGTTACAGCTTCCACAGCTGCTGTTACGCGAAGTCTCATTTCATTCATTGTTGCTGGTGATGGAGGCACATAAACAGAATCTTTCATAAACTTCCATAAAAAATAATCACCACATACAGTCAGGTCCGGTGACCTTGGAGGTCAGTATTGTAAGGCTGAATCATTTGGTCCAGTGCGACCGATTCATCGTTCAGTAATCCTTTGATTTAAAAATTCCCACACTTCCAGATGCCAGTATGGGTGTGCCCCATCCTGTTGGTAAATGAAGTTGTTCGAATAGTCTCCAACTGTGGGTTAAGAAAGTTCTCAACAATATCGAGATATGTTCTTCCTGTAGCAGTGTTTTCTTCAAGAATGGACCACACTCCTTTTCCCGTGAAACTGCACAGTAAATTTTGGACAGTCCCTCTCATGTTGTACAACTTCATATGGTTGTTTCGTATCCCATATTCTCACATTATGACGGTTCACCTTTCCTTTAAATGTGATGTTGCCTCGTCACTAAGAGTGGAAGAAAACCGTCATCCTCCATCTTGCCATCTTGCCAAATTACAGAACTCCATACGTTGTTGTTTGCAGTAGCTGAATTGTGTGTGGTTTCATTTGTAAACGTCGACGCAACACACGAGACGGACATCGGGGGGGCATGTTGAACAGTCGAGCTGCACGGCGAAAGGATTTCTACGAACTCTATGTGAAATTGGAAATTTGTGGTAAGGTCTTATGGGACAAAACTGCCGAGGTCATCGGTTCTTAACCTTACCCTCTACTTAATCTAACTTAAACTGACCTACACAACACACACCCATGGCCGAGGGAGGACTCGAGCCTTCAACGGAGAGAGCCATGCCGACCGTGACAAGGCGCCGTTCGACCACGCGGCTGCCACGAGCGGAAACTCCACGTGAAACTATTGCGGATGCGTTCGGCGTCTGTGTCAGACGTTCGGGGACGTCCTGGCCAATTGCCTTTACACAAAAAACCTCTTTCTCGAAATTGTTCATGCCATCGTCTAATTCTCTGGCCTGTAGTAGGGTCCACAACATACCTAGTACGAAAGTCACATTGAACGGTTATTACTGACTCGCACAGAGCAAAACGTAGAACACAAAACGCTTTCTGTTGTCCCGACATCGTTTGTACAACAACTGAAATGGGCGCACACAGCTGATACCCAGCGAGGACCATGTAAAACTCGAGAGTTTGCTCTTCCCAACAGTACGTTATTCGCGCACGTATCCCAGATAACATAATATTTATGATTTTTTAAAATCAGATGATTCTTTTTGATTCAACCTGTAGATTAAAAATGTTTATTTAAATCAGATCTTACGAACTTTTTGTCCTCCTGGTGAGGCCTCGCTTTTTGTTGTTATTGGTTTTGTACTGTACGACGAACAAAAAGTTTTTCGTTCAAAATTTGGTAAATTAGAAGTAAAACTCTTTTAAGTAGGTCTTCCACTTCTTTTCAGCCGTTTTTTGTCGAGGTTCGAGGCTTTATTGAGTAAAACCTATAATTAATTTACGATTCAAATAATTTACCATTGCTGGCTAGTGCTTTCTGCCATCTTTCGAGCAGCGTTCGAATACTGCGGTGGAAGAACTGGGTGTCTTTTGAAGAGATCCATGAATCTTTCCAGTTTTGCACTTGTTCATGTAACAGGAGATGCTGGTCAGCCAGACAGTATACCTTTAATTGCAAAAGGTGGTAGTCAGAGGGGTCAATGTGCGAAGAATACTGTGGCTGGGATGACACCCCATTTCAACATTTCCAAGAATGTTTTGACTGATTTTGCGACATTGCATTGCACTGTCATGCTGCAAAATTAGCTTTTCATGTCTACCGCTGTATTGTGGTCGTTTGTCATTCAGTGCTCGGTTCAAGCACGTCAACTGCTCTTCGATAACAATACCCTGTGATTGTTATGATTGTTACCGTCGGTTTTAATAGCTTCGAAAACCTTCTCTCTTCCACCGCCATGCCGGTCTTCGACGTCAAAATCAAAGTTCCTGAAGCGTGGAAATCATTCCCTGCACGTTATTTCACCGTAAGTCTCAGCTGCATTTATTAGCCTCAGCCGCATATTACTTCATACTAAAGCAGAAAATTAAACCTTCCCGCAAATGACGAGAACTGGGCTCGTAAGCTGACGTATTCAATCGATAATAACTTAAGATGCATTCGCAAATCGACCAATATTTTTATGTTTACAAATGCCTAAGCTTATTGTATGATACTTACGACACACCACCACTTGCCGATACTGCCATCTACTGCAAAACAGCCGTAGCAAAGTTGTAGACTTCACACTTCGCAGAAACATACATGAAATGGTCTTAAGGTTAATAAAAAGGGCGGCAAGCTACGTAGTTTACATTTCTGCCCGAGGCATTCATTGTGTATATCTGTTGTTTCTGCATTTGGCGCGTACCCAATTAGAGCGCCGTATAATTCTTGGGAAATTGGTCGCATACACACTGCTCCATGATTTAATCCACCATGTACGTTCAGTATTTATCGAACGTGGCCGAGTTTTACTTGCGTAATAAAAACATCAGTCCAAAGACGTTAAAATAGTAAGGATGTTAAGTTAGAGGCGCTATGTAGAGTAGAGGAGCGAGTAAAATAAGTGTTTGGCAAATCCCTGAAACTAATCTGAAAATCGAAAAGAAAAGGTAAACTGCATGAAATAAATACTAGTATGACGTTATCTGAATGCTAAAAAAAACTTAAGAGGGAGACTTATGTTTTGAGTTGCGTTCCTGCGGGTGGATAGGTTTGCAATCTGACTGACTGTAGAAAAGACTTCGATATTATATCGTACAAATTGTTTAGTTGTTAAAGCTATGTAAGTTTGATGCTATTACAGTTCTTAAAACAATTCCTTAACACAAGAACTTCTCAAATTTTTGGACATATGTCTTTCAGATGATGCATTTATCTAACTTGATATACAAAATTGTTAAGGCTTTGGAGGTCAGTAGTTGACAAACTGCCTATTGGCTTCTGTCTTGGGTTCTTCGGCCGACGTTCATCTAATGATTTTACTGACGTTCCGCCAGCACGAGTGGCTGGCATTTGATATACTAAGCAATGATGTCAACATGCTGCGCAAAATGTTTTAATATAAAAATAATAGGATATTCTTTTTATTACTATTTTTAGAATCTTAGGCACCTGTGGCCCATTAAAACTGAGTGTGTCTGTGGGTTGTATTTTGAAAAAGAATGGAACAATAATAAATTTTGATTCCTCACCTCCCAGAATCGAACCCTGGACCCATGCCTGTGAAGCTGTGATAGTACACTTTAGTATTTAGCAAACCCCTGTGATATAACAAGATCTGAACACAGTGATATGTACAGTGAACAGACTGGTCCCCATAAGATCATCTGAAATATTAAGAGAAAATTGCGCAATGGATTCTATTGCACATCTGGATTAAACATGGTACATGGGTGCCATGCTCACATAGATATAATGAGAAGAGGTTTCATCAAAATATGGAATGGAACTAAAGGTCACAATAACATTCAGTTGATTATTAAGATGTGATTATTGAGTCAGTAATACAAATAATTATTAAGTTCACATTTGTTGACATTATTTATAAAGGATTTGGAGAGAACATTGTTTATAAAGGATACTGAGAGAGGTTACTCTCTCAGCTAATTTTCGTATATGGAAAATTATTAAAGATTTTGTTATAATCTGATGCACTTTGAGTGAGACTCTAGAAACTTTACAGCCTGAGCAGACGATGGAGCCTGGTAGGGAACTAAAAGCATGAGGCATTTTTAAGGTTCTTAGTTCATAGAAACGGCATGTTGGGAGTTGGAAGCAGTTGACAGCGAGCGCCTTCCGTAGTAAATCCTGCCGGACAGGCCCACAGCCATACAGGGCAGATAGAGCAGCCCCTTGTCAAGACAGGTTTCCAGCAGAACAATACCACTATACCTGTATTGACACTAGCTGAAGGCAGGGCTGGGGGAGCAACAGACTGAAGGGACGTGTCTCACACAGTGGAGTCATAAACTGGCCATTGTGTGCAGAGCCCCCTGTAATATAAATTCACAAGTTTTCATGTTCGCCAATACAGTAAATAGGCATATGACCCACTCCATTAGCCGCCTCTGTTGCACAAGAAACTCCAGTGTCTGAGAAACGCTTAGAGATAGAATCTTTATTACACCTCATAGCTAGGACTCACAAGCTCCAAGGCAGAGGCGATTTAGATAAAGATCTTTAATATTGTATCTGTTTGCTTGCTGCCACAGGAAGCGATGGGACTTTGGAGAAAAACACGTTCCCCCTCCATGAAAACTTAAAAAAGCCAGTAATTGGCAATTTCTTCTTTTCCAGAGATGCAGGTTTCTTAACTCTTGCCCTGGTTTGACAGGAGTTTGTGCTGTCGTATGGGAGCGGACATTTACAGCCTCTAAAGACTGCTGACTAGGTCAAGACGGATTTTTTTTTTTTTTTTTTTTTTTTTCCTGGAGAGGTGCGATGCACTCGAGTGCTGGACTTTGGTCTGGTAAAGGACTTGTGGTCGAAGTTCTGGCATGTGTGGGTGGTACTTGCGACCTGTCCTGAGACTGACTTCACTTGCGAGTAGTTAGATTGGAGAGCCTGTGGTGAAGTTCTTACTGTGCCAACAGTGTTACTTCAAATGTCTCGGACTACTTGTTTGCCGAGGGCACACCTATTCGTTTTTGATTTACCAATCTTGACATTTGGTATCCTTGTGTACTCTGTCATATAAGTGAGCCAAATTGGTGCTTGGTACTACCAGCGAACGGGTGTGTCACACACTGAAATCTACCATGATTTCAGGGATCTGGTAGGGAGTAAATTGCGATCCGTCTGCCTGGTCACTAGACACTAGACTGTGAGATTTTTGCATTTCTTTTGTGGCCGTGATCGATTCACAAGTGCTGCCTCACGTCTTGCCTCCAATACACACCTCTCCAGCCGCAAGTTTTATCGCCACACGAAGCAAACAAGGTAACGTACTGCTGCTCCGGCCTTGTCAGGGCGCACAGATCTCAATCGCCATTTGCTTTCAGCTGCACCTATATAGAGAAATTCTGTAGATTTGAACAACCAAAGTCTTCTCAGCGACAGATCAATTCAGATTGCGTTACCCACATTTTTAGGACCAGAGTACTTGACTCATCTCTGTCACCCACGATCCTGGCCCATGGTGGTCATAAACCACCTGCTAGTTGTTTACGGTATTCAATCATAAACTGTTTAGCATAATTTATGAGTGTTGGAACTTTAATAGTGGCAACTATTTATTTACAGCTCGCACAAAATAGATAAGTGTTTCAAAGTTTTACCGACCTTCATAGTAGTCACCTGCATTGTGTATAATCCATTGTCAGCGATGTGGAAGTCGTAGGATACTCTTAGCAGTGATAGTTGCGTTGACAGTTCGAACGCCGCCGTCTATTGCCCGACGAATTTGTAGCAGTTCTGAAGCAAATGCCGTGAAGTGTTTCCATCAGTTTAGAAGTTGAATTGAACTCATGAGGGCTTAAGTAAGGGGAGTGCAATAGGTGGTATAGCACTTAGCAGCCTCATCAGTCAAACAAATCAGAAACAGTTTGCACTGTACGTGCTTGAGCATTGTCCTGCAAAATGAAGGTCCGGTCTACATCTACATCCATACTCCGCAAGCCACCTGACGGGGTGTGGCGGAGGTACCTTGAGTACCTCTATCGGTTCTCCCTTCTATTCCAGTCTCGTATTGTTCGTGGAAAGAAGGATTGTCGGTATGCCTCTGTGTGGGCTCTAATCTCTCTGATTTTATCCTCATGGTCTCTTCGCGAGATATACGTACGAGGGAGCAATATACTGCTTGACTCCTCGGCGAAGGTATGTTCTCGAAACTTCAACAAAAATCCGTATCGAACTACTCAGCGTCTCTCCTGCAGAGTCTTTCGCTGGAGTTTATCTATCATCTCCGTAACGCTTTCGCAATTACTAAATGATTCTGTAATGAAGCGCGCTGCTCTCCGTTGGATCTTGTCTACCTCTTCTATCGACCCTATCTGGTACGTATCCCACACTGCTGAGCAGTATTCAAGCAATGGGCGAACAAGGGCACTGTAACCTACTTCCTTTGTTTTCGGATTGCATTTCCTTAGGATTCCTCCAATGAATCTCAGTCTAGCATCTACTTTACCGAAGATCAAATTTATATGATGATTCCATTTTAAATCACACCTAACGCGTACTCCTAGATCATTTATGGAATTGACTGCTTCCAGTTTCTGACCTGCTATATGGTAGCTAAATGATAGGGGATCTTTCTTTCTATGTATTCGCAGCACATTACACTTGTCTACATTGAGATTCAATTGCCATTCCCTGCACCATGCGTCAATTCGCTGCACATCCTCCTGCACTTCAGTACAATTTTCCATTGTTACAGCCGGCCGCGGTGGTCTCGCGGCTCTAGGCTCGCAGTCCGGAACCGTGCGATTGCTACGGTCGCAGGTTCGAATCCTGCCTCGGGCATGGATGTGTATGATGTCCTTAGGTTAGTTAGGTTCAAGTAGTTCTAGGTTCTAGGGGACTGATGACCACAGCAGTTGAGTCCCATAGTGCTCAGAGGCATTTGAACCATTGTTACAACCTCTCGATATATCACAGCATTATCCGCAAAAAGCCTCAGTGAATTTCCGATGTCGTCCACAAGATCACTCATGTATATTGTGAATAGTAACGGTCCTATACACTCCCCTACGTCACACCTGAAATCACTCTTACTTCGGAAGACTTCTCTCCATTGAGAATGACATGCTGCGTTCTGTTATCTAGGAACTCTTCAATCCAACCACACAATTCGTCTGATAGTCCATATGCTCTTACTTTGTTCATTAAACGATTGTGGGGAACTATATCGAACGCCTTGCGGAAGTCAAGAAACACGGCATCTACCTGGGAACCCGTGTCTATGGCCCTCTGAGTTTCGTGGACGAATAGCGCGAGCTGGGTTTCACACGATCGTCTTTTCAGAAACCCATGGTGATTCCTGCAGAGTAGATTTCTAGTCTCCAGAAAAGTCATTATACTCCAACATAATACGTGTTCCAAAATTCTACAACTGATCGACGTTAGACATATAGGTCTATAGTCCTGCACATCTGTTCGATTTCCCTTCTTGAAAACAGGGATGACCTGTACCCTTTTCCAATCCTTTGGAACGCTACGCGCTTCTAGAGACTTACGGTACACCACTGCAAGAAGGGGGGCAAGTGCCTTCGCGAACTCTGTGTAATATCGAACTGGTATCCCATCAGGTCCAGCGACCTTTCCTCTTTCGAGCGATTTTAATTGTTTCTCTATCCCCCTGTCGTCTATTTCGATATCTACCATTTTATCATCTGTGCTACAATCTAGAGAAGGAACTACAGTGCAGTCTTCCTCTGTAAAACAGCTTTGGAAAAAGACATGTAGTATTTCGGCCTTTAGTCTGTCTGTTTCAGTCCTGTAGAAAGTGTCATATAGGCAGGTGTGCCAGTTTCTTTGGCTCTTCAGTGTATATACTTCTTTATATGGGTTTGTCGAAAAAACCGGCTGTAAGCAACTGCAAATATTTTTGGTTGAGTTAATAAAATAATGAAGATGACACTTAGATTTCAACGGTGAACCCTGGTGTCACGCCCTTCAGGACAAGGTTGCAAATTCCAACAGGATAATACAAGACACCACACTGCAGATCACAACACAAACGCCTTGAGGGATGTATGAATCTTTGACCAGCTACTTGGTGTCACAACCTGTCATCCATAGAGCATGCGTGGAATGTAACGGCAAGACATAAGTTCACCGGACAAAAAATTAGTTACTCCAGTGCGCACGTACAGATGAATCGTTAAGCCATTACAGATGGTGCAGAGATCGAGTTACGTCCTCAACCTTGAGCCCACTGCTTCTACTTGAGCTTCAGTAGCGATTAGCTATACATGTATATTTCAAGCGGACATTGCACATAAATATGGGTAAATGCAAGGACGTGACAAAGTGGCGGAAAGGGGCAATCCTTATTTGGCCGTCCCAATGCTCATATGGTGCGTGATGTTGCAGGATTTGTTGATGTTTCGTGACGGACTGTTCAAAGTGTATACAAGAAGTTTTGTAACACGCATGGCTACGAAACAGGACGTCAGAACTGTGGTTGGAAAAAGATCCTGGCTTAGAGGGACCGGAGGCGCGTTTTACGGCTTGTGGCTCAAAATCCCTTCCAAACACGACAGGAATTGCTGCGGGCCAATCTATTTATTGGAAGGACATTGAGAAGCGAACTGCATGCAATGAACATTCAGAGTCGGTCACCTCACAGGAGACCATTGCTCACACAGGCAAATACAGCACACAACAGCAAAGTTCCTGGGGCTGGAAGAATATGTGACTGGTTTTGTGAAGACTCTCCCACCCTATTACATCTCTACTGGTCAGCAGTATCACCTCACGTGAACCCCACAGAAAGTCTGTGCTGTTTGTTAGTACAACGAGTAAGACGCCGTAATTTGGTGGAACTCCGCTATAAAATCCTAGGTTAGTGGCTTAATCTGGTTCAAATGGCTCTGAGACCTATGGGACTTAACATCTGTGGTCATCAGTCCCCTAGAACTTAGAACTACTTAAACCTAACTAACCTAAGGACATCACACACATTCATGCCCGAGGCAGGATTCGAACCTGCGACCGTAGCAGTCGCGTTGTTCCGGACTGAGCGTCTAGAACCGTTCGGCCACCGCAGCCGGCCGCTTAATCTGGATGTGACGTAACTGCACAACCTTGTGCACTCACTTTATAACCGGATCCAGGCCGTTATCGAGTCCAGGGGAGGAATTACACGGTATTAAATCGGACACGTCATGGTTTCCCTTGGGCAGTGGTCGTCAAACTGCGATCCGCAGTATTCTTGTGTCCGTGGCTCTAAGCATAGTTCATAACAATATGAATCTAGCAATAAACAGCCGACTCCAAAAAGTCAACTAACGCTAAAAAATTCTGTAAAATGTAATTTTCCTGGTGTGCAGTAAGCAAAAATACTTACAAAGGTATCCTAAGTTTCACAATCAGTTCCGAAAAAGTTTAGAATCTACACATCACTAAAAATCTAGTCGCTGTCAAATGGAGTGCGTCAAGTGTTGACGCCTTTAACACCGTCCCGCGAAATCCAATTGTTTTCAAACTGGCACGTGGCAGTTTAAAATTATTATTCTCTGTGTTGGAGGATTTTAACATCACAAACGTGACCGATCATTGTCAGGCAAAGGAGTCAGTTACAGCCAACAGCTGCGGATGAGAAATGTTTATTCTTTACTGGTGTCGAATATACATATCCATTTGTAACAGGCCGGCCGCGGTGGCCGTGCGGTTCTGGCGCTGCAGTCCGGAACCGCGAGGCTGCTACGGTCGCAGGTTCGAATGCTGCCTCGGGCACGGGTGTGTGTGATGTCCTTCGGTTAGGTAGGTTTAAGTAGTTCTAAGTTTTAGGGGACTTATGACTTAAGATGTTGAGTCCCATAGTGCTCAGAGCAATTTGAACCATTTGTAACAGATGCTAATGTTTAATAGCTTCTGAAAAAGGATAACTTATAAATCAGTGAAGGAAAAATATTTAAAACATTTGCAACTGTTGGCTATACCCGACTCCTTCGTCGAATCAAAAATATACTGGAGGAATTGCAGTAGTCGTGCAAAAAATTGCTGTGAAATAAATTTTTACACGGAAATAACACGGGTTCGTGGGTGAACATTGTAGAGACAGTCATTTTCAAATGCGATACACATACACAATGAGATCAAAAATATCCGGACACTCCCAAAAACATATGTTTTTCATATTAGGTGCATTCTGCTGCCACCTACTGCCAGGTACTCCATATCAGCGACTTAAGTAGTCATTTTTTTAATACTTATTTGGATATGGTGTCCGTTCTTTCAGACATATAAGTATATAGTTCTGGCAATACCGGCCATGACCTTCTTCTTCTGTGAGGATGCACATATTACCCGAACTCTTACGGGACTTGGTAAGAATGTCTTCCACGAGTAATGACTATGTTGGGACACTACGAATGTAGTGTGTGGATATATAAGGCGAGAATGTGGGTCTCGCGAGAGGCGTGCGCGAGATAATCCCTGCAGTCGCACTCTCCTCTGTGCCCTCGGTGGCTCAGATGGATAGAGCGTCTGCCATGTAAACAGGAGATCCCAGGTTCGAGTCCCGGTCCCCGTTGATATATATCAACGACCGTCAGCAGCTGAAGATATTAATATATAATTCTAATTTCAGTCGTCATTAGACATCGTGAGACAGCAGAATTGGGAACTCCGCGGAACTCACAGACTTCGAACGTGGTCAGGTGATTGGGTGTCACTTGTGTCATGCGTCTGTACGCGAGATTTCCACACTCCCAAACATCCCTAGGGCTACTGTTTCCGATGTGATAGTGAAGTGGAAACGTGAAGGGACACGTACAGCACAAAAGCGTAAAGGCCGATCTCGTCTGTTGACTGACAAAGACCGGAGGCGGTCGTGTTATGGTGTGGTCGTGTTTTTCGTGGAGGAGGCTTTTACCCCTTGTTGTTTTGCGTGGGTGGACGGCTGAACGCCATCTGCCAGAGTGTGTAGTGGCAACAGTAAAATTAGGAGGCGGTGGTGTTATGGTGTCGTCGTGTTTTTCATGGACGGGTGGGGTAGGGGGCATGCACGGCTTGTTGTTTTGCGTGGCACTATCATTCCACAGGCCTACATTAATGTTTTAAGCACCTTCTTCCTTCCCACTGTTGAAGAGCAATTTGGGGATGGCGACTGCATCTTTCAGTACAGTCGAGCACCTGTTCATAATGCACGGCATGTGGCGGAGTGATTACACGACAATAACATCGCTATAATGGACTGGCCTGCACAGAGTCCTGACCTGAATCCTATAGAACACCTTTGGGATGTTTTGGACCGATTTCGTGCCAGGCCTCACCGACCGACATCGATACCTCTCCTCAGCGCAGCACTCCGTGGAGAATGGGCGGCCATTCCCCAAGAAACCTGATTGAACCTGATTAAACGTAAGCTTGCAAAAGTGCAAGCTGTCATCAAGGCTAAGTGTGTGCCAACACCATATTGAATTCCAGCATTACCGATGGAGGGCGCCACGAACTTGTAAATCATTTTCACTCAGTTTCCCCGAACAGTGAATGTAGAGGGCAATATGATAATAAATTAAGGCTTTTGTAATACAACATAATGAGTAGAACAAAACGGATATTCAAAATATTTAGTAAACATTTGTAACCGTGTCTCATAATCAAATTACCTTTCATTAAGAATATTCAATGCACTCAACGACTGTGATTTGGTTTTGAAAATGATGGAGCTCAGCAATCAGTCGTCCTTTCCTTTCTGGCTTCATTAAAGCAAATCTGTTTGTAACTACGCATTACCAAGGCAGTATTTCAGAGTTTTTATCATGTCTTAGTACGTCAGTCCTCTGTTGTTCGGGCTCCTGTACCAGTTCATTCAAGACTACTCCCTGAATGAACTGTGACAGAAACTTGAACAACGTATTAGGAATTGCATCAAAACTCTGAAATACTGCGCTGATAGTGGGCAGTTACTAGCCAAAGTCTAGATTTGCTTTAATAAACCTGAAAGGAAAAAAAGGCTGTATGCTGTGCTCCATTATTTTGAAAGTATCTCATATTGCATAGTGCATTTAATATAAGTACAGTTACAGTTTTTAATCAATTGGTCATCTTCTCACGTAGACTACGCAACAACAATTCTTAAGATCATTTTGGGGACACTGAGGGAGGCAGCAATCTGAAACAGGAAACAAACGACACAGTGTTCCGAATGATGCCGACTTCTGACGATCAGTACTTGTAGCGCCTTTATTATAGCTAGTCTGTTGGGGCTCATAACATACTAATTTATATGGGTTACCAATTAATAATAAGACCGGTACATATGCGGCTCGAGGTTCCGCCCCAAAATGTCTGTAATGGCTTTTGAGCATAAAAGTTTGACGACCACTGCTCTAGGGGTAAAACATTTTTTTGTCTGGTGAGCTTAGTTTCACCGATCTTGATTAACTGACACAGTACGTGCTTCAGGCATGGCAAGAAATTCCTTAAGATTCGGATTCTGTTTGTTCCAATGGCGCTACAAATACTCAAGTGCATTGATGCCCGTGGGTTTGCACCTCATATTTAAGTTGATAATGCACTTACTTTAGTAGCGAACAAAAGTTTCATCATTTAATACCCGTTTTGTGATTATAAACTCACGAAGTTTGAGAAATATCGAACTGTTGCATCATTCTATAATAAATTCTTTTTTCTACGGATAAAGGCTATTTAAGAAGAATTATAATTTTTTTTCCTTGTGGCTAAGCGACGTGCTGCAGATCTTCCAATTACGGTGGGGGGGGGGGGGGGAATCTAATGGGAGGATCTTTCAATTAGACGCCCCTTCCGCTACTTGCGCCTCTCTAGCTTACCGCAGTAAGCATCCGTCGGGTAAGTGAGACCTACAGTTTATCGTGGAATCCGGAGAACGTGTCGTTCCTTGTGTGTCTTCATATCACTGAGAGACGAAGGCAAGGTTACAGACAGACTGAAAACTCCATGGTCCTATCGAGATTCAGTCTCACGACGTTTCCGTTTTCCTGCACGCGCTTCATCACTTACCACCAGACCCGACAGCTTGACGTTGAGGGATCAGTCTCCTGCACGCAGGCAGCTGTCAGTCTGCGACAAAATGATTTTCACAAAGTGGTGTCATCGGTAAACTTGCGGCAGAGTGCGCTGCTTGTTATGCTCCAGAACGCCGCGCACAAAAACGGAATGTTTCTGGGGCTCATTCCTCAGGTTCAGTTGGTGATACAAAGGCTGTTCACGTGTTTTGGTCAGCCCTTGGGTTGCAGACCATTTATATACCGAAAAGAAACATCGTTTTACTGTAACTACCCTATAATACAGGGTCGAAGTTTGAATATTACACACTCGCTCCAACTTAGGCAAACGGAGCAAATCGGTTGGTTCTTTTTGCGTTATATGTGGTTTAGGGTACGCTTTAAGAGACTTGTGGAGGAACCATATAATTCATTTGTGGTTCCTTAGAAAACCGAAAAATAACGCTCGCTTTCGGATACAAAAACCGAGATGCGGATTCCAAGATGGCTGTGCACTAGCAAATGGCTGACATTTTTACTATATATTCCTAAGCTCCCGATCTCGAAAAACTTTGAAAATGTTCTTGGTATCTTT
This sequence comes from Schistocerca gregaria, assembly GCF_023897955.1. NCBI lineage: Eukaryota > Metazoa > Arthropoda > Insecta > Orthoptera > Acrididae > Schistocerca > Schistocerca gregaria. The sequence continues at coordinate 305,068,291 of NC_064926.1, read as the reverse complement.
ATCCGTTTCCGATATACAAAGGTTCAAAGTTATCGTACTTGAACACACGAAATAGGCACGTTCAATCCGAAGTGAGACGAAATGTAAACAATAAATAATCGCACATGCTGCTCAGATTTTAACGGAATACTCTCTAGGCATATGTCTAGAAGCGTCATCTTCCCGTTTTCAGAAATCTTTATCCGTTGTCGAGAAACATCTACATCTACATCCATACTCCGCAAGCCACCTGACGGTGTGTGGCGGAGGGTACCCTGAGTACCTCTATCGGTTCTCCCTTCTATTCCAGTCTCGTATTGTACGTGGAAAGAAGGATTGTCGGTATGCTTCTGTTTGGGCTCTAATCTCTCTGATTTTATCCTCATGGTCTCTTCGCGAGATATACGTAGGAGGGAGCAATATACTGCTTGACTCTTCGGTGAAGGTATGTTCTCAAAACTTTAACAAAAGCCCGTACCGAGCTACTGAGCGTCTCTCCTGCAGAGTCTTCCACTGAAGTTTATCTATCATCTCCGTAACATAACATCCTGTACACTTGGTTTTTGGATACCAAAAGAGAGCCGCGGATTCGAAAACGACTATGCACAGAAATGGCTGTAATTTTTAAGATATTTCCTAAGATCACAATCTTAAAATATCTTGAAAATGTTTCTTCGTATCTTCATCCGTTTTCGAGATACAGTGGTTTTCAGTTAACCTACTTTTACATGTGAAATACGCAAGTAATATCCGATGTGAGGCGAAAACGTAGTTAATAAACTGACAATTTCTGTGCATGTAATATCCGGTCTGAAGCGTAAAATTAAATATGGAGTTTTTTTAATTCCACGTAATTAAATTATCAAAAATTTACTGACCAACATCGCTCTTTTCATGTGAGTGAAATACCCTGCTTTAGCAGTGGAAGAATGCTTCTACCAGAGCACAAAGAAGGCTAATATGCTCCTGTTTTAAAAGACCATTGAAAAGTGTGGTATCAGCTGCCTTATTCCACGTTCTTCGCCACCTTAAAAAAACTTCCGAAACATTTTAGCTTGCGAACTTATTGCACTTTTTTTTCTAAGAGAGAAGGAGACAGTGGCAGTGGGAAAGGAACGGAAAAGTAATAAACACTGGAATATAACAGACAGTAGTTGTCATATTAGACAGAGCGAAGGAGACGAAGGTAGTGTGAGAGAAAGAGAGCGGCTCAGTGGCAGTGAAGATCATTGACAGGGACGGAAAAGAGAGAAGGAGACAATGCCAGTGACAGAGGACTAAAGAGAAGGAGGAAGTGCAAGTGCGTGAGAACTTGTAATAATGAGAATAATGAGAGAGTCTATGATAATGGTAAATGAGTCATACTCTGTTGACTACTTGTAGCAACATCTGTGCAACTTTTGTTTATGTAAAATGTATTCGATGTTTAAAAGTGTACAAGTTGTGTGTGATGTTTAGTGTGTGTGAGACTCTGCACAAATGAACAATAAGGAAACTGTAAGTACAAATTCTTCTAAATTTCGCCACTAACTTCACAAAAAGATCGACAACCAACTAAAAATCGAGTGTTTCCTTATATATTGCAGTAAAGTCAACAAAATGAAGCAGGATCTCACACATCGACAGCATCACATAGGAATGGCATAACAAACACAAAAAAAACGCACCTGAAAATGGGAATCATTTCCCGAAACGCGCCGTGCGAAAAATAAAATAAAGAAAATCGTGTCTGGTAGCAGATGAGTTATTTATAAACAAACCTATTGTTTTCACAGTCGCAGGCTTCCAGAACCATTTGTAATGGATCAAATCAGGAGGAAGAGAGAGATACGACAGTGAGAAGAGACAGTAGCAGTTGGAAGGAATGAATTAGACAGTACAGTAGGAGAGACCACGAGCGGGACAGTGACAGTGAGAGGAAATTATAATAGTAGGACATAACGAAGGGAACAAGGGCTGCGGCGCAGGCGACAATGTCTGTGACACACAAAGAGATAATAACAATGAGTTAAGCCGAATGAGTGAGTGACAATGGACTGGTGGGAAGGAAGGATGGATATGAGCGACTTACGGGATGGAGCGAGTTACAGTTAGGAGAGATTGCATGTTGATTAGAGCGCAAATATGTTCGCATGCCAAAATAAAATGTTTGGTAAAATGCAGAATGAGGTAGTGGCACCCCACTTTTCGCTAAGAATCTTTTCAAACAGGAGCGTATTAGAATTTTTTGTGTTCCGACAGGCACATTTTACCGTTAGTCAGTTTATGCTCGACACACGACAAGAATATCTGAACAACGCTGCCTTGCTACGAACGGAAGCGATGCTTTAGCAATTACATGGCTGCTTCTGTTGATAAACCTTTCTGTTCGTCAACAGCAGCGAAACACCTCAACGTTGCCAGAGTTAATTTCAACACTGCGCCTAGAGCAGAGGTACCGCAAAAAAAAAAAAAAAAAAAAATCAAATGGCTCTCAGTACTATGGGACTTAACATCTGAGGTCATCAGTCCCCTAGAACTTAGAACTACTTGAACCTAACTAATCTAAGGACATCACACACATCCATGCCCGAGCAGGATTCGAACCTGCAGCCGCAGCGGTCGCGCGGTTCCAGACTGATGCGCCTTGAACCGCTGGGCCACACCGGCCGGCGAAGGATCGCAGAAAGCAACTCCAGACCACCCGCAAGGAGAACAATACCGGAGACTGACTTACAGCTAGCTTTGTGGCGGTGCCGCGAGCAGGTATCCCGGCTCACAGGTGTGCAGGTGGCGGGAAGAACAGGCCGTAAGCCATTCAGCCGCGGCGGTGTGGCGCAAACGCGCGCGCAGACAGCGTGGAGCCGGCCAGCCGAGCAACGTGTCGCGGCGTGGCGTAACGCACTGTTTAGCGGCCTGCAGCTTGTGAACGGCAGGGCTGGGCAAACGATACTCGCGCTCGAACTGTTTCCGAGTTCCCGACAAGTCGCAAGGCTTTATATGGTATTGAGCACTGATTGAACAATTACGAGTGACATTTAATTCAGGAGGCATGAATTGAATCCAAGAGATACAGGAAACTACGAACTAGCCACAACAAGGTGTGCTCTTGTTTAAAACATGATAATTTTGTCAAACACGGGGAGAAATAGTATTAAAAAGCAAACCCCGAATCCTTTAAAGAACGAGTGGGCCTCGGTGACCTGGAGGCTGGGTGTGGCCCTCTATTGGTTTAATTTCGACCTGTGAAAGAAATTCGTGGGAGGGAAAGAGAGAGAGATAAAGGGAGAGAGAGGGGGGGGGGGGAAGATAGACATAGAGAGAGAGAGAGAGAGAGAGAGAAAGAGAGAGAGGGGGGGGGGGGACTGAGGTGCTCGCATCATGCCTCGCCCGGGACATATTTTCGGATATTTTCATATCAGGATTATAAGTAATACTTGTTCGCGTGCGACCGGATTACAACACTGTCCAAACTGAAGGTACAGTAATTTATAATGAGCTAGCTGAGACCCATGCCCAAGTATATGTATACTCCAGTCTTGTGTTATTCCGCCTCCTCCTTCCCCTCTCCTTGTCCATAGCCTCCTTAACCCTCCTGCCTATCTCCTCCACCTCCACTCACTCTTGCTGTCCGTCTCCTCCACCCCCCCCCCCCCCCACCTCACTCTCTTCCCATCTTCTCCTACACCTTTCTCTCTGTCCATCTGCTCTGCCCTCCGGTCTCTGTCCATCTGTTCTTCTCTGTCTGTCCATCTGCTCCTTTCCCTTCTGTCCATCTCTTCCTCACCTCTCTTTCCGTTACTTCTGCAACCTCTCTCTGTCCATCTCCTCCCCCAACCTTTGTCCCTAACCTCTTTCCCGTCTTCCTGTTCATCTCCACCTCTTCCCTTCCTCCATCCATTTGCTCCTCTCCTTTCTCTCTGACCATCTGCTCCTCTTCGTCATCTCTGTCCATCTCCTTCTCCCCCTCTCTCTGCCTACATCTTCCTCCTCCCACCCCCAGTCAGAATTTATCTCCTCCTCTTTCATTTCACTGTCCATCTCCTTCTCTCCCTACCTCAATGTCGATTTCCGACTACCCAACTCTCTGTCCATCTCGTCCTCCCCCATATTCCACCCACATCCTACTTCCCCCTCGCCATCTGTCAATCTATTCCTCCCCCCCCCCTTCTCTTTCTATGTTACCACACTCATTCCAATAGGAGACTGGCGGCTCTGACTCTGCAGTATTTCTTTTCAGATCTTAACTAATATATACACTTAAGTTGTTTGCAATCGTTCCAGGAGCTTAGGATGAACTTTTCACCCACGGCTCGTATCTTCAACTTTCGTAGTCCTGTCGTCGTCACCTGCATTTAATATTACAGTATGTTGATAATTTTTAATTTTGGACCGTCTAATTAGGGTATGTTGATAAATTTTAATTTTGGACCGTCTAATTACAGCTGAATGAAACACAGTTTTCGTGCCACACGCGTTTCGCCTTTATTCTTTGCAAGGCATCTTCAATGGCAGGTTCCGTGGATGACGTTCTATATGTTGTATTATTGCTCCATTTCTGGTGCTGTTCTTCTTTTTATAACTGCCGTTTGATTTTTTGTTTTCCAGTCTTCACAGCTCTAGTAACTGAACACTTGTTTTGATGGTAGCGCAAACTGTGGCCGCTCTGTTCGTTCGATGGGACTGGGAAGTACTGTACCATCCACCATACTCCCCGAACTTAAGTCTTTGTGACTTTGATTTGATTCCGAAGATGAAGGAACCACTTCGTGGAATTCGCTTCAGTACTGTTCCAGAGATTTGACAGGCAGTAGACCGCGCTATTGGTACCATCAACAGAACAGGCTGTGCTAACGCTATACTACGCCTCCCACATCGCTGGCAACGGGTTCTACACAACGCTGAGGACTACTTTGAAGGAGGGTAACAAGTGCAAACGTGTAACTCTTTTGTATCGGTTATGAATAAATAGTTGCCATTATTTAAGTTCCAGCCCTGGTACTTTCCACTGCTAATGCTGCCACGTGCCGTGTTTGATTGGTTATTGCACGTTGAAGCCGAACAAAGGCGGTCTTCACAGTAATTCACAGAAGCGATAGTAATTAGAGTAACGAAACGAACAGATCATAGTGACAGTGCTACTCCGTTACGAGCTACAGAGACCGGTGGTCATTCGTACGAAAATATTAAGAAAATATCCCTGAAAAGCCTCCGAACTTGTGTGTGCGGAGATCGGGTTCACCCCGTAAGTCGGTGCAAAGGCAGTTTTAAGACGCGTTTGGTTCAAAAGGTTAATGTGAAGCCCCGTTTCACGCAATTATAAATGTTGACGTCCATGAGATATTTGTAAAAACCAAAAAGTAGGAGGTTGTGGAAGCTATAATTCTTAAAACCTGGAGGTTAAAAATTATGAGCTTGTCCTAATCAAAATTTTTTTGCAGTTACCATAGGTTCCAAATAATTTCCTTTATTCCATTTCTAAGTAAAGAGGTGTCTTCTGTATTAAACTGCAATAAGCAAGATTTCTCCTTTCGTATTAAAAATGCACAAACTAATTTGATTATTTGGTAGAAAATCTCTTCTGAATTCGCACCGGTATGTACCGATTTCATGATGCATTGCAGTTAATTTCAATTGGGAAGAGGATAAATATACATATTTTGTACTCGAAAGATCTACATAATCTATCAGGCTATAGGTGGGGTGTTGTAAGCCGACTCCTACCCGCAATTGAGACTCACTGCCCATAAATATTCTGCATCACGGCCTATTGGCCTGCTGAAGGCGCTCAAGAGTCTTCAAAGAAGCAGCTAAGAGAATACCACAGATACTGCTAACAAAATAATTCTCAAACCCGATCAGTAACTGATGTATTCATAACGTTTATGGTGTCGTTTCATGCCCAGTAAAATTTCCATAAATAAAGTGTAGGCTCTGTCAGAGCAATCACTGGTGCTGTTACATGTAGAGAACAGTTCTGCAATATCTGAGTCCACAGATACGGTAACAACGTTCAAGAGTTCAACACTCTCCGTCCGAGCTATTCCGTTTAATTTACAAATGTAATTCTTCTGATTGTATCGATCAGTCAATCAAATCGGCGATCGAGGACCCTATAGATGAAGCGCCGACCTCAAATGTTACTCCATAGACGACAATCTTATGCTCTCTGGATCCAGTTGTCACGGTCTCCTAGTCTTTGTGTAGCTCATCCTCTCATCGTTTCCTGAGTCTTCGGATTGGACGGGTACCATAAGGCATTCCCATAAGTAAGGCTTTTGCCCGAGAGGTGTCTGGTCTCCTAGCAATGTGGCCTGCCAAGCTTATTCTCCACGCTTTCAGTTTTTGAACGATGTTCGGTTGTCTCATCAGCTCGTACAATTCTTGGTTTTTTTCTACGTCTCCACGAGCTCCCTTCCTGGACAGGTCCAAAGATCCTTCTCATAATTTTCCTTTCGAAGACCAACAAGTTTTCTTCATCCTTCTTTGTTGTGCTTAGGGTTTTGTGGCGTTCGCTGGGTTATTAGGTGGTTTGGTATTTAACTAATTTGTAAATGAAAGTGGTAATCTTATTTTATTACATTGAGTAATTACTAAATAATTTTTCTCCCGGCTAAAGATTTGATCAAGTTGCTAAAGAACTCCAAGTTAACGTCATGTTAAAGTGTTGTCTGTAAGTTGTGTAAGTGTCACTAAATCACAGTTCATACAACGGATTCTATACAACTATGGATTACAATGGAAACAGTTATCTTTAGCAAAATGATAATTAAAACCGCCGAATATCAGCCGCGCACAACACTGACGTATGTTACCTGAAACAATATTCTTCGCAACTCGTGCGTAATTAATTTCGGCTCCATACATCAGCTAGAAAAGTTTGTTATAACGTTCGTGCTATGAGCAGTGTTTTTTAAGAACCAATCTGATTCGAATCATTTTCATTCAAATGAGTTCGGGACCACCGGTGCACATTTATTTTTACACATTTGTATTACGTTCAGCATTTATGTCTGCAGAGTTGCGTAATTTGAATTTGCCGCTGAGACAATTGTTAAGTTGGCGGCAGACAATTGATAGAGACTTTCTATTGTTAGACCAAATAAGTATTTTAACTGCTTATTAAACTTTAGAGAAACTCTACTTTCGTATTGTGCACTATTCAGACTTCACCAAGCAAACATTTGATTTGTTTCTAAGGAAAACACAGACAAAAACGCGATACAAATCGCTGTCATCAATGGCTGCGCTCCTTGCAGCGGAAAGAAACAATTAACACAGATAATGCTTACTGAGAGAGGAATTACAGTTACAAATAATTATTCACTCATGTTTATAATAATAATGAACTCTGTTTTCAAGTAATAATTAACAAATAATTACAATTTCTTAACAGACCTCAGTTTGATATGCGTCTTGCGTGCTGAACCTACAAAAGCCATCCAACAAAAGGTAAAAACAAAGGAAGACAAACGCAGATAATTGTCTTTGTATGATACACATCGATATGTGTAATTACATTATAGAATATTATATAAATAATTAATATTAATTCACTGTTTTTTCATACGTCGAATACATAATGTTTATAACTGTTAGAGGCACAATTTCCTCTTGTCGCACTGTAGCCAAACATTTATCACGTGGATGTTACAGTTTCTGTCCCATACAACAATACTGACACTGAGAGTTGGCAATACTCTCTTAGGATGTAAAGGTTGGCCACAGCGCGCACACACAAGCTCTGGAATCTAAGATATTGTTGTCGGGCCTCGCAGCGCACGGGTTAACTAGTGGCAGTTTTTGAAGCCAGTATAGGAGCCCGCCTGCTGTGGTGCGCAGTGGTCGTCGCCGAGCTGCCTTACTGCCGTGTCCGCCAACAGCGACACAGGATTTGGTATTTAGTTGATATTTTTCTATAATTTGCAGCGCGGTTATTAATTTAAAGAAAACGGCTTGTGTATGTGCGTGGCAGTAGACGGTAATTTTGATAATGATAGGAGTTGAATTCTTAAGGGAAACCATTGTTAGATTAAGTATTGATTTTTGTCATTGATTTCGTTTGTAATTTTCAGGGAATTGTTTCATTATGTATTCAATTTAGAAGTATTTCAGTCTATCTCAAGAGTTTGATTAATTTGTAATATTGCTTTAATGCCACGGGAGGCAGATTTACAAACGATGCGATTGTTCAAATAGCTTCTAGCGTTTTCTTAATTGAAAGAGAAAGAATCGCTTTCAGAATATAGTTTTTTGTTTAGGTTATCATTTATCGAGTTTAGATTTGACCAAACCCTTTCTCTTGAATTATATATAGTTGTAGTAAGCAGCAGCAGCCGCAGCAACAGCAGGAGCCTCCATACAGCATGAATAATAGGTTTTTTTAATGTTTTTGTTAAATAATGGAATGCAGCAGATCAAGCAGTGGCAGCAGAAAGACCAAGTAAGTTATTTGTTGCGCACAGCGTCAGTTAAAAAAAATTAGGCGATCTCTGTAATAGTAAAGTTAACAAGAGTACAAGCACGAGATTTTCAGTAGAAAACACTAGATAAAAGATAGATCTCGCAGCTTTCAACACTATCACGGCATTGTATGCTTTAAGTTTGGACTTAATTGACAGATTCTTGGATGACATTATTTGCTTTAGACTGAAATAAGTTTTAGACCTATTCACAATAAGTTAGTTTATTTCCTGTTTTTCCCTTGGGCATCGGTGTGCGTGTTGTTCTTAGTTTAAGTTAGTTTAAGTAGTATGTAAGTCTACGGACCGATGACTTCAGCAGTCTGGTGCCTTAGGAATTCACACAAATATTTCCTTTTTTTAAATTATTTTGCCTGTTGTATCATGTACCAAGGTATTTAAAATTTTCCACTTTAGGAAATGTCATCAGACGCTTGATACCTCCATTACCTCAGTCTTTTTCGTAACCCGATCTTACTTGCATTGTGCGCTAGGTCCTCTACAGTTTCTGCCATCTCTTCCTCTGATTCTGCCAGTACTGCGATGTCGTCTCCATAACCCAAAAAATCAGTCCTACCATTTAGCGTCACCCCTTTGTTTTCTCTTTTCATTGATCGGATTGCTTTCTCTAGGACCAGATTAAATAACAGTGCTGAGATAACATCACCTTGTCTGACACCCGTTTAGATACGGAATTCGTCGGACAGCTCCCCTTGGTATTTGACTTTGGCTATTGTATCCGTCTCTCTTCTGTTTGTAAAATTAGTAAAATTCTTTTTCGGACAACTGGTATTTTTTGTTGTTCTTATAAATCATAAAATCACACTTTATTGTTATTTTTCAGTCTTTTTCAATTTTATTACGAATGTACTTTTATTTTCTTCCAGAGAATCGCAAAATAATCGATCTGAAGATTGTTTCTATTTCTGAAACGTGTAAAATTATTTTCGTAATCAGTAACTTCAGAAACCTTCCCATAGAAATTTTCTTTCTTTTTAAACCAAGCTTTCGTGGTTTGGACAGATTTTCAGGCTTTGGCTCTACTCTCTAACATGGGGTCTGCTTGGACACATCGACGTGTAACGCCGACGCTCTGCCTCCTAGAGTGAACTGTGTTTGTGAAACAGTTATTAAATGGTTTTACCCAAAAGAAAAGCTATAAATGTTTATAAAAGTAAAATTACGAAGTTTATGTAGATTTTTAGTGTCAAGAACAGAGCAGCTTCTATTAATGTATAATACCATAAAGAAATTAGGTAACAGCGAAGAAATTTCAAAGTTTCTGGACCTTCAATGGATGAAAACTTCTGATGGAAGAACCATGTAGTAGGCAGCCCGAGTGTTTCAACGGTTGGGCACTAGATGACTCCTGAGGAAGATCCCAACAGAGCTGTCGCAAAGCTGAGATTTGAAGAGAAAACTGGAAGATAAAAATAATGCAGTTCAATACTTTCACGGAGAACGGGCACGAAAACCTGCAGACGTTTGGCTGCAGAAGGCTTTACATTTAGCCACTTCCGTCACGAGCGTTGTTACCAAGTATGAGGACATATAAACCAGTATGTTAACATAAGCTCTAATAACAAACATTAGAAAGCCTCTTAAAACCACACACTGGTCAGTTTGGAGCTTTCTTCTTTGTTTCGTCCTGGGGGCTACCTCTTTACGAGGCTTCTACAACGCAGAACTGAAGTTCTGAACTGCTTATAGTTTGTGCGCTTCTATACTGCGCTTTTAATTTGCGCGCTTTTATACTGGGGGCTCTTAGTGCCAGCACAAAAGGGACACACAATACTAACACTGCCATCTTTCTAAACAAAAATTTCTCATAATCTAACATTAATGGTTAAGAACAATATTAATACTGGAACATAACAATTGATACGTATGTAATACAAGGACGATATCATAGGCACATCTGTAATAATACTGGCATAGACCGCTACCTCCTTAAGTTTGTGGACGATGAAAAAAAGATAACCTGTGACATCGTTTATAAAACTAGATAAGATGTAAGGGCGCTAAATGCGTAACTACGAAATAGCACCTACTTGTAATTTACCACCAGAATGCGCGGCTTTGTTAATTAGTTATTGGGGCAGGGATTAAACTACTAACGAGGGCCCGCAACAGCAACTTTATCCTATTTTAGACATTAGTTAACTTTCATACTGTGAATTTACGAATTTATTATAAAGCTCTCCCGAAAGTTCCCGAAATAACACAGAACACAATAACATCATACTAGATTTTTATTCACCACTGTCACCTATAAAATAATCCCCTTGGGAGCCCAAACAGCGGTCCCAGCGTTTCTGCCACGAACAGAATGCATCCTGAAGTCCTTTTTAGTCAGTGTGCTCAGAGCCACTGGCAATTCCGCTTCGATCTCCCCTATCGCGTCAAATCTTTGTCTCTTCAACGTCACTTTCAGCTTGGGAAAGAGAGAGAAATCGTACGGAGCCAAGTTGGGTTAACATGGTGGGAGAGGACCAATGCACGACAAAAGCTGCATGTGGTCTCACATTACGCCACTTCCCTGGACGTTTCTTTTTCACAACCCCCGTTACTGGTCTTACGACATCTCGAAAGAATTCTCCATTAATTCCCTGAGCACCAGGTACGAACTCCGTGCGTATAATCCCATCACTATCGGAGAAAAAGATCAGTAAGGATTTGATGCTGCTCTGATCGTCATTGGTCGAAGTGAATATGTGCTCTTCCAAGGGGATGACTGCCGTTTAGTTTCAGTGGCGTTAACACGGTCCCAAATTTCGTCACCTGTAATGACTATAGAAAGAAAATCTGAGTAAGTTCACAGCAGTTCTTCCAGTTCCCTGCAGGCACTCATGCGATGCTCTTTCTGATCGACATTCAGCAGTCGTGGAACGAGATTTGCAGTAATCATTTTCATGTTCAGCTATTCTGACAAAATACGCTGACGTGTGCCACATGACAATCCCACAATTTTACAGATGACGCGGATGGTCTGCTTACGACGCTTCACAATCGATTTCCGAAAATCATTAATATTTTATGGTGCAATAGCGGTAGATGGTCGTCTCGAACATTCGTCATCATCAACAGATGTCTGCCCATTTTTAATGAATGGTAAGTGTTTGGTTTTTCGGAGCACCCAACTGCGCGGTTATCAGCACCCGGACAAATTCCCAACCTTTGCTCAGTACAAACTCGTCACTTTCATGAATGATGATGACATGATAAGGCCAACACAAACATCCAGTCATCAAGCATTTTTAAGATGTTTCAACCAGTCGTGCGTTTCTCCGGATGTTTTAACGCTTGATTCTCATGTTGATCACTGAAAATCGCAACACACAACAAACGTCATAGTTCCTATAATTAAATGTTTCCCTTAGACATTTAAGTTTCTTTTTATCATCTACGACAATGATCGAAGCAGACGGAATGAATTAAAATTTGTGCTGTGGCCTAGACTCGAACCCAGATCTTCTTCCTTGCAAGGCAAAAATGCTAACCATTACACCAACACAATACTGGGGGCAATGCTGGTGCACAAAATTATCTAAAATAAGCGCCCTCCTCAATACAAAGTTCAATTCGCTTTTCCCTTACATTTTGTCAATACTGCCAGGGCTCTGCGATATTGGCAAGCCCCTCAAAATTGGACGTAATGCTTCGATCATTATCGCAGACAATAAAAAGAGACTAAAATGTCTCATGGAAACATTTAATTATAAGATCTATAAGATCACCAATGGTACAAGGACGTCCCATTACGTCCAATGCTAGGGTGCTTGCCAATATCGGAGAGCCCTGGCAGTAGTGACAATATGTAAGGGAAAAATGAAATTTGTGTTGGGGGAGGGCACTTAGCTTAGGTTGTTCGTGCAGCAATGTTGACGTCGTACTGTGGTGGTGTAATAGTTAGTATTTCTTCTAACAGTCAAGGAGACCCGGGTTCGAGTCCCGACCGCAGCACGAATTGTAATTCATTTCGTCCGTTTCGATCATTATCGTAGATAAACGTCATAGTGGAAAACTACCCGCCAACAATAAACACGTCCCCTTATATCGAAGCCGCCATGCAGGTTGACTCACGAAACATGTGTTACGCTGCTTCTAGTGGCGTCTGGCTGTGCTACCTTTTGTAAGCGTAGGTCATACAGAATTTCGTGAAATTTTGTGTACCACCTCGTGTATAGTGAGATGCTTGGGCTAATAAAGGTTCGTGTATAGTGAGATGCTTGGGCTAATAAAGGTTTCCTTCTCTCTCTCTCTTTTTATTTTTATCTTACGTTCTCTTTGTTTTGCGATGCCATTCAGCGAACTTATCAAGCGCTCCTTGTTTCCTTCCACGAATGGAAGGCCAGCCAGCAGCTGGGCCAGAAGAAACGAGTCGTCCTGCGGTCGACAACCGCGGCAGCGGCAGCGGCAGCAGCAGCGACGGAGCCTCCAGCGCGGGAAGTTTCCCAGGCTGGAGAAAAGGGCGTCCGCGGCCCACGCATTGTCGCTCGCCGGAAGCCGCCAGGAGTGGTCGGCCAGCGGCTGATTCACGCGCCGAGGATGCACTTCCGGCCCTCGCCGATCCAGGTAGCATTCCGAGGCCAACCTGCCACTACGCTTGTTTATTTTTCGCGTCTTCAGTTTTATATCGGCCGCTTCGCAGGTTTCTGTCTCTGGGTAATATATTCCCACAAGGCGACGGAATACTTATCTTGAAATGTAAGTCAAGTCGGACGCTAGACAGGCCCGTAGGTAGGGTTGTCAGATTTCATAAAAATAAAATAAAGTAATACCTCAGAAGCCAGGCATTACCCGTGTCAGAATATATGGCATGGCAGAATGAATACCATTCTAGGTACGAGATGCATGCAGAAGTATAGCTCATTAAGGATATTATGTATTCAGTTATCCTGTTAGTAAGATCGCGGTGCGTGGCGTTGGGTGAGTGTTGTGGGCAAAAATCTGCGAAAAATGGAGCAATAAATACTTTTAGTGGGGCTAAATAATGTAGAACTATACCGTATATATGAAAATGTTGTTATTGTCTCAGTTACGGCGTAGTGCAATGATGATAAGAGTCCTCAACGTGTTTCATCCGTACTGTAGTGGATAGAATTGGGTGATTGTGGTTGACGGTAATCTCAATATAATACTCGACGTGGAACAGTTGGCTCTCTAAGAGAAAGCTATATTCTCTAAGACTTTTGAACTTTCCAGAATGAGAATTTCACTCTGCAGCAAAGTGTGCGCTGATATGAAACTTCCTGGCAGATTAAAACTGTGTACCGGAGCCAGACTCAAACTCGGGAACTTTGCCTTTTGTGGGCAAGTGCTCTACCAACTGAGCTACCCAAGCACGACTCACGCCCCCTCCTCAAAGCTTTACTTCTGCCAGTACCTCGTCTCCTACCTTCCAAACTTTACAGAAGCTCTCCTGCGAACCTTTTGAATTTTAGTGTATTAGTGAATATACTCACAATCCTCACCCCGTTCCATCCATACTGGCATTAATATTACGTTACCAAGGCATACTTAACCGAGGATAACACCACGTGGCCAGTGCTGCTTTAGTTCAAATGGCTCTGAGCACTATGGGACTTAACATCTGTGGTCATCAGTCCCCTAGAACTGAGAACTACTTAAACCTAACTAACCTAAGGACATTACACACATCCATGCCCGAGGCAGGATTCGAACCTGATACCGTAGCAGTCGCGCGGTTCCGGACTGAAGCGCCTAGAACCGCACGCTACTTTAGTAATACTGCATTAACATAATAGTATTCAAATGAAACGGGAAGGGAATGGAAGTTATTTTATTTCATTAGACGTTAGCGAAGTGATTGACGAAAACGCGCTACATTATGAAAAGGTTTATACTCACGAATAATAAGAAGAATGGTATCCGGAATAACTGCAGAGTGCCGTTTGATTATTCATTTGTTAGTTATGGGAATTTTTTTATCTTGTGTCTATCTGAACTTTTTTCTTTGTGTCTCTGTTGGTCGTCAATAAAGCTGATTAACGATAACGTGATGAGAGATTTAAAACTAATCTTTTGGTATTACGCGTCGTTATTAAAATCTGAATGACTAAGCCGCCAAGCATCGTGCTATGTCAAATGCGTGAAACAATAAACGCATTTTCACGTGTACTGTAAAGTTCGTAAGTCACAGAATATACAGCTTTTCCTAACAGTATTTACTGCTCCACGTTTCGCTCGCCACGGTCACCCATCGCCACACACCCCAACCAAACTCCTATACAAACAGCATGGGACCAGGGCTTAACTACCACTACAACGACATGGGTGCTATTGGGTCGGCGTGAAGAAAAGTCGGTCAGTACATACACACACGTACCTTTTATAATACAGATAGAGATGTAGATTTTCAAAGCTAAAATATACATGTATAATATATCACATAAAATTACTTACCCCTTCCACATTTTTAATAGAGAAAAGTGGCTATATATCTTTAAGGCAATATTTTCGATATCAGTATCTAATCTGCCAACAGCAAATTTCAATGTGTTACATTTGATACGATTAGAACAAATATCTTTGAGTAAGTTAGGGTTTTTTTTTATTGGCTACTGATACACGAAATGTATCCTTCCAAAGTTCACATGGGCACTGTTTGCACAGTGAGAAGACACATTATTCACGTCCCAATTGTGTTTTTTCTACGTTCTGTAGTACCGTATCAGCAACTGCCATTTATGTTTCCTCAGCACTTTCAACAAAATCGATTACTTTTGTTTGATGCGTCTGTTGCTAAAGAGCAAAAGTTTGGCAGCATTTGTAGAATCATTAAAAAATGGGATATAAGTTTGCTTCCGCAGTCCACATTTGAACAGCTAGATTATGTTTCGCCCTGTGATACACTAAACCAAGTTCACGCGCAATGTTTCATCATACTCTTCTTTACCGTTAAATTTTACGAAACAGCTCGATAGCTTATTGGAACTTCCATAAAAACACTTTTCGTTAATTTGTTATTTCTTTTATGTTGCGTCTGGGCAGTCTACCATCTGTGCGAAAAACTAAAATGCTTCCTGCACAGAGTACAAAACGTTTGATTCTCGTCTGGTCCTGGCTTAATCCACGAAAATATATCTTCCTCATTTCTTGTAATATATTTGGTGATGTTTCCCTTCAGTTTAAAAATTTTTCAAGGAAGAATCTTTGGCAGATGTTATTCGCCCTCAGTATTTTAAAAGTGAAACTAATGTTCTAGCGAAGACTAACGGATTAAGAACACACACCGAACCACCTTGAATCAGACCGCACGCGCTTGAGAAAGCAATGTAAGATAGTATCGATGGTTTTAGCTACAGTTTGGAAGCTCAAGCGTTGTCAGCATTCATGAAATTCAACGCAACCCAAGAAACTAAAATACCGTGATTTTTCAGTTAGATAAGTTTTAGCTCGTTCGGCACCGTGTGACCCATATTTGGGTGACGGGTAAGTTTCCATGGAGGGCTCCATCACCCACATATGGGTGACGTCCTTCTTGTTCAAGTTAATAGAAATTGCAGTTGTAATTTTAAAAGATATTTAATGGAATTAGCTCTGAAATACAACTGTAGGATATACAACATAAACATACAAACAATATCCACACAAGACAACATGTCTTATTCATTTATACTTAGGATGACCTATTACATTATACTATTTCGCATGGTGTTTGTTGAAACAAGCTTAGCATGTTGGACAATTGGAAGAATAGACCGTAGTTTTGTTTGTACATTTTTCTTCGCTTCTTGGCGTTCGTCAGCTTGCCTATTCTGGTAACACAGGGCGCGCATCCTTCGTATAGGCTTGTCCTGCTGATTCTAGAGAATCCTTAAATGGCGGGAGACATTCCTTGTTTTTTTTCTATTGTTGTGGAGCATAACGTTTTTCTCGGACAACTTTTAAGTACGGAGACGTTCCAGACGTTTTCTGAACTCTGTTTTTGTATTTGTGGTCCTCTGGTACATGACGTCAGAATTTACTATACTTATTCCTAAAAGCAAATGTAGTGCTAATTTCCGATACCACTTGTTACCCTTCCGTATCGTTGTGGCAAATGACGCCATTTGGTACTTCAATCGATGCCAGCTTATCCATTATTATACGCCAGTATCGCCAAAGGTTTCCGTTTCCGAGAGCGCCCGCGGTGCGTAGAATCCGAACTTGATGTCATAATGGATGCATATTCTGTTGATAACATATTAACATCGCGAATATCCCTCCATTTCAGCACCAAAATACTGTTGTCATGTTCACATACTATCATTTAACATCTCTTCAGTGGGAACGTCATTACAAAAAGAGTCATAATTTTTTTGTTGCACCGTACAGTTCCATCTACATGCTTTTTGAATTTAGACATTTGAATGCCATTTCATAGCTCCCGTAGAAGTTGTCGACAAACAAATTTAGTCCTTCATTTAGCAATTTAGCTGCAAGTTCAATGCACACGTTTCCGGCTATGCCAACTTGCTTTCTTCCTCTAGTATCTGGTCCAGAATATACTTTCTCAGACCACATATACTCTTTGGTGGAGCACTGTAATACCATACCAATGAACCTTAATCATCTTCTCCAAGGAACCTTGTCTAATCGACTACATTATCTTCGCCTCATGAAAAGACTTTTCGATAATTGCCTGTCAATATGTTTACGAATGATAAAAAGTTTCAAGGTCTGCTGTTTTCGTCTGTCGTCTTTTTATTCGCGTAATGCAAGTATACCATCAGTAATTCAAACCGATGACGGGACATCCTGCTGTGCGGAAATGGAAACTTTTGAATAGGACCGGTGACCAATATCTAACGACACGTCTCTGTACTACACCCATCCAAATCATCAATCTGATGAAGTCCGTAATTTCCTCAGAGGTGGTGGTTTCTATCTGTTCAATCGAACATGTTCAGTCATTTCGTGTTCATATAATTTTTGCTCTGCATATCTATCAGTCTCTTAGACGAAAAGGCTTATCACTTTGTAGTCTAAGAACAGCGAAAGCATTTCGTCTGCTCTAATATCAGACGGCAAATCCATCAGAAGCCCACCTTTTCCGGTGAACGGAAATGACTGCTGCCTGTTAGTGAATTCGTTCCACTGGATATTGTCCAATGGGTCATCAACAGCATTCAGTTCCTCTTTAACATCTGCAGCAAGTTCTTCCAACTCGTCATACAGGTCTTCACTTGCATATGATCCCTCTGCATCGCCGTCTGAGTTCGATGTACATTACTATGTCATCACTACTATCGTCACTTTCAATTATCCTTTTATGCTGTCCAAGGAACATTTTGAGGATACAAAGGTCACTAATGTGTGCCTCAAATACAGTATGCTTCTCGACTCAGTGACGAGTCTGGGATAACTGTAGAGAGGTCACAGGCAATCCTCTAGCAAAACTACTTATCACTTTCCCCGTTTAGCACTGTATTCTTTTTAATGAATCGAAGACTCTGTGGCGCTAGATCACGGACAACGCAACCCTAAATAACGGAAAGTGTGAGGTCATCCACATGAGTGCTAAAAGGAATTTGTTAAACTTCAGTTACACGATAAATCAGTCAAATATAAAGGCCATGAATTTCACTAAGTACCTAGGAATTATAATTACGAACAACTTAAACTGGAAGGAACACACAGAAAATGTTGTGGGGAAGGCTAACCAAAGACTGCGTTTTATTGGCAGGACACTCAGAAAATGTAACAGATCTACTAAGGCGACTGGTTATACTACGATGGTCCGTCCTCTTTTAGAATACTGCTGCGCGGTGTGGGATCCTTACCAGATATGACTGACGGAGTACATCGAAAAAGTTCAAAGAAGGGCAGCACGTTTTGTATTATCGCGAAATATGGGGGAGACTGTCACAAAAATGATACAGGATTTGGGCTGGACATCGCTCCGACGAAATCTTTTCACGAGATTCCAATCACCAACTCTATCCTCCGAATGAGAAAATATTTTGTTGACATCGACCTACGTAGGGAGAAACGATCACCACGATAAAATAAGGGAAATCAGAGCTCTTACGGGAGGGTATAGGTATTTGTTCTTTCCGCTCGTTATACGAGATTGGGATAATGGAGAATTGCGAAGGTGGTTCGATGAACCCTCTGCCAGGCACGTAAATGTGATTTGCAGAGTATCCACGTAGATGTAGGTGTAGAACGCAAGGACCTATTGCAGTTACATCGTTGCCATTTCCCCTTATCGCTCTGTTTATGTTCCGGCTCTCCGATAGATTTGGGCCCCGTGTGAAACTTAACTGAATTGCGCTGGACGACGAACGTGTCGAGATTACATTTATTCCACAAAATACAATTTGTTATAGACTTAAACACAAACACTGAGAACGTCTGACTACGGGTAAAAGATAAACGGAAGACAAAAATTTGGTCGAAAAAACGCAAGAATTCGTTAACAGCGGAGAGTCTGGCAACCCTAATCGTAGGTCATTCGGATAACCGAAAATCAGAATAATCCGGAAATTTGGAAAACAAATCAGGATGACACCGGTTAAATACTACGTGATTAAAAGTATCCGACCACCACTTTGTAATGTGGAATTGTACACTGTATGCGGATCCGCCAATGTACGAGGATTGGATTTAATAGTGGCAACTATTTATTTACAGCTGTTACAAAATAGATACGTGTTTCAAAGTTTTACTGACCTTCAAAGTAATCACCTGCATTGTGTATAGCCCGTTGCCAGCTATGTGGAAGTCGCAGGATACTCTTAGCACTGCCAGTTGTGTTGACAGTTCGAGCGGCGCGGTCTATTGCCCGACGAATTTGTAGCAGTTCTGAAGCGAATCGCCTGTCTCTATAAGCTGTTCATTTTTGGAACACAACCTACGACCAGCTTAGAGACAGAAGTGATGACACTTTCTGCAAGACCTGACCATCATTTTTCAGGACAATGCTCAAGCACGTACCGTGTTTAAAGGCACATTTGCTCGCTGAGCGGTTATTTAGGAAAAAGTCGTAGTTATAAGTTGAAAAATAAAGACATATTAAAAAACCATAGATTAAATACACGGCTGTGTAAGCATTGTCTACAGCCGCTGGAAAACAGAGGAAGAACTACGATCGCCAGATGACGAAAGTATAGGTTACTTTTTGTTTGATAGGTCCTATACAGATCGGACGTGTGTGGCACACCGCCATTAACATTGTATTATTTCAATATTTTATTCAAGATTTGCAGTCGTAATCACATGATGTAAGTGTGTTTTTAAACTATGTTTCTATCTCAGAATATAATTATTACTAATCCATGTATGTTTTATTTTGTGTCACTAGTTATTTGTAAGATTGTTGAGTGTCTTGGCTTGGCAAAGAAAGGATCCGTAAATTGAAAAGATACTCGTATCGGACTTCGTATTTTCGTATTTGAGATCAGCACCCGAAGACGTCGATGGTTCGTGCTGGACGACTATCTTTTCAATTTTATATATATATATATATATATATATATATATATATATATATATATATATATATATATATATATCGGACTTTGTATTTGAGATCAGCACCCGAAGACCTCGATGGTTCGTGCTGGGCGACTATCTTTTCAATTTACGGATCCTTTCTTTGCCAAGCCAAGACACTCAACAATCTTACAAATAACTAGTGACTCAAAATAAAACATGCATGAATTAGTAATAATTATATATATATATATATATATATATATATATATATATTATCATTAAAATAAAAGGTTAATCTGCAAGAGCGCGGTCATAATTAACATAACGGACAAAGATGCGTTGTCCAAGCACATAAGAAAAGCAAAGTTTGTAAGATATCAAACATAATTAATATTACCTACTGTTATCTCTCTTCTGTGTGTGTGAAGTCCAGATACGGAAAAGACAATTTATATTTAAAAGTGCAAGCTGTTACTGATTTGTTTCACTGATGGGGCTGCTAAGTCCTATACCAGCCACTGCATTCCCCTGACTTAAGCCCTCATGAGTTCAACTCGATTTCTAAACTGAAGGGAACACTTCAAGGCATTCGCTTAAGAACTGCTACAAATTCGTCAGGCAATAGACCGCGCCGCTCGAACTGTCAACACAACTGCCAATGCTAAGAGTGTCCTACGATTTCCACATCGCTGGCAACGGATTATACACAATACTGGTGACTACTCTGAAGGTCAGTAAAACTTTGAAACATGTATCTATTTTATATACGCTCTACATAAGTAAGTTCAAACCCACCTAAAAGCGGGCAGAGAATATTGCGTTGTCAGCAGAGAACCACTAACAGCAGCATGGGTCGGTCAGCAGAGCTCAGCGACTTTGAACGTGTATTAGCCACTGGCATGTCGCCTGAGTAGCAGATCTATAACGGATATTTCAAGCCTCCTAAAGCTATAGGTTGACTCTTCCAGAGAAGATAACGGCAACCTCACAATTTTTATGACGCTATTTATTTATTTATTTATTTAAATATCCCTGTTACCAGGATCCAACCGACAGGTTCATCTTCAGACGGCTCGGTCACGATAAGATATATTTTACATTATCTTTCACTGATGCACTTGCATCATGGTGAGAAAGGTAGCTTTACGAATTTGCTGAATAGATTGAAATATATTTACATAAAATCAAATCACCACAAAATCTCCTCAATGAACAGAACGATTTAGCCAATGAAGCCTTTCTTCAACATTTTATTTACCTGCTTTCCAGTTTAAAATAAAAACATTACTCCCTTTACAGTAACAACATGTAGATACTAACTCAACATGAAATAGTGCATAAATGATAAAGCTTGCTTTATCATACAGTACCTTTAACTAGACGTAATGTCCACAGTTGTAACATTTGTTTATCTACATCTATCCCATATCACTTACTTTGCTTCCAATGTACAACATATTACTTACATAATATGTCCCCAGTTGTAATTTTCATTTATGTACATCATTTACTTTGTTTCCAACGTATATCATAATCTTTACATAATATCACTGCCGTAACCCTTTATAACAAACTAGCTGCTTTACTTAACATATTCAGTTCTCTTTTTATATAAATAGTAAGTAGTGGAACTTTAGTAGTCTGCAAATACCTATTATCACGTCTGTGTACCTGTCGAAATATCTCTGTGAGTGATAGTCTTTGGCATTTTTATGGTTTCCGTATCCCCATCTTTGTATACATACTTCCATGTCGTGAAATTTCTTGGTGTGTAAGTGGTACTTCAGATTATGTGTATATAAATACATCAAGAAAGTGCTTTATACAGTCTTCGCTGTTGAATGGACACAAGCAGTCAGACTGCGACGCAATGGAGCGGATTTGTCAACGTAAGTAACCAAAACATCTTCACTTTAATAGCCTGTAGTGATCCTATGGAAGGGTTTGGGTTTTGCGAATCCCTGGAGACGTTACCTGCCATCGTAGACAGTGCCAGAAGTGAGGTAAGGAGCGGGTGGTGTTATAGTATCGCGGTGTTCTTCGAGGTTATGGTGCAGTACGCTTATTGCGCTTAACAAAACGAGAAATGCGGAAGGATAGGAACACATTTAACAGTATTGCATACTGCGTATAGTAGAGGCAGTGTTCGGAGAAGATGACTGCATGAGCATGACACTGTATCCCGACATGAAGTAGCATATATGAGACAATGGTTTCTGGATAACAACGTTCTGAAATGGACTGGCCTGCCCCGAGTTTCGATCTCAGTCCAGAGGAAAGCCTTTGGGATGAGCTAAAACTTCGCTCCAGGCCTATAGCGTCCAACAGAGTCACTTTCTCTGCTTTCGACCCTTGAGGAAGAATAGGCTGCCGTTCCTCCACTTTCAGAGACTTCGTTGAGAGTGTCTCCAGTAGAGCTCGAGCCCTGATAAACGCGAAGGATGGACAAACTCCACATAATGTCCAATAACTGGTGTCAAGATATTTTGGATCAGATGGTCTACACTCAAAAAGATGTACGTTTTCTCCGCACAAATGTTGAGCCAATACGGAAAAAAAACGTAATGAGTTCTA
This sequence comes from Schistocerca gregaria, assembly GCF_023897955.1. Taxonomy (NCBI): domain Eukaryota; kingdom Metazoa; phylum Arthropoda; class Insecta; order Orthoptera; family Acrididae; genus Schistocerca; species Schistocerca gregaria. Next base: position 305,045,852 of record NC_064926.1, on the reverse strand, counting down.
TACATTGATCTTATTACAAAATTTCTTTTGAGCCAAATTCGAACATCGTTTATGCGCAGCACTATCACGCAGGCGTTACGCTACTATTAGTTCCTTCATTTTTTCGTCGGATTTCCAAATAAACAATTATCTGGACCAGCTACGTGTTGCCAGAGTAGGTGTCCTGCTATTTACAGCCTGAGCTCCAGATTTGTCACTTAAGCCACCATTGCTATTGTGAATCTCTGCAGAGGCACAAATGGCGACAGTTTCACCATCAGAAATAATACTGTGACTAGTATAAGTTAATTTAAGAGTGCATCAGTTGATCATGCCCTTTTGGTAGCTGCGCCTTCTTAGACGTCGAGCATCATGTTACGTAGCAACCAGACATTCTACTGTACTGTCGGCATATAATACTGTGATTTGTATAGCATAGTTTAACAGTGCAACAATTATGTATTCCATTTAAATGTAACCGTAGGCTTCCGCGGCCGTTGTCAACAGTTAGCAACACACCCTGAGGAAGGCGTCCTGCAACAGACGCCGAAACGCTGGAATTTTATAAACGACAATGCGGTCTCTAACCCAGAAGAATTTTATTGACATGTATTCCATTTGTTGCCTGCATATATTATGATAAATATTTTCTTAATTGTTTTTGTTTTCCATCACCTAAACCTCAACCGACTTCTAAGAAGTGTATTGTGGGGAAATATTTTCTGCGTTTAAGTGCCTTACAATTGGCTTGCCTGGATTTGAATTAGTAAATGTAGCTCCATCTTCGGTTCAGGAGTGCCAGCCAGTGTGGCCGAGCGGTTCATAGGCGCTTCGGTCTGGAACCTCGCGACGGCTACGGTCGCAGGATCGAATCCTGCCTCGGGCATGGATGTGTGTGATGTCTACATCTACTACATCTACATTCATACTCCGCAAGCCACCCAACGGTGTGTGGCGGAGGGCACATTACGTGCCACTGTCATTACCTCCCTTTTCTATTCCAGTCGCGTATGGTTCGGGGGAAGAACGACTGTCTGAAAGCCTCCGTGCGCGATCGAACCTCTCTAATTTTACATTCGTGATCTCCACGGGAGGTATAAGTAGGGGGAAGCAGTATATTCGATACCTCATCCAGAAACGCACCCTCTCGAAACCTGGCGAGCAAGCTACACCGCGATGCAAAGCGCCTCTCTTGCAGAGAGTGCCACTTGAGTTTGCTAAACATCTCCGTAACGCTATCACGGTTACCAAATAACGCTGTGACGAAACGCGCCGCTCTTCTTTGGATCTTCTCTATCTCCTCCGTCAACCCGATCTGGTACGGATCCCACACTGATGAGCAATACTCAAGTATAGGTCGAACGAGTGTTTTGTAAGCCACCTCCTTTGTTAATGGACTAAATTTTCTAAGGACTCTCCCAATGAATCTCAACCTGGTACCCGCCTTACCAACAATTAATTTTATATGATCATTCAGAGGTTACTTAAACGTCTGTAGACGTCCCTCCATCGATAACAACATGCTGTGTTCTGTTTGCTAAAAAGTCTTCAATCCAGCCACACAGCTGGTCTGATATTCCGTAGGCTCTTACTTTGTTTATCAGGCGACAGTGCGGAACTGTATCGAACGCCTTCCGGAAGTTTAGGAAAATAGCATCTACCTGGGAGCCTGTATCTAATAATTTCTGGGTCTCATGAACAAATAAAGCGAGTTGGGTCTCACACGATCGCTGTTTCCGGAATCCATGTTGATTCCTACAGAGTAGATTCTGGGTTTCCAGAAACGACATGATACTCGAGCAAAAAACATGTTCTAAAATTCTACAACAGATCGACGTCAGAGATATAGGTCTATAGTTTTGCGCATCTGCTCGACGACCCTTTTTGAAGACTAGGACTACCTGTGCTCTTTTCCAATCATTTGGAACCTTCCGTTCCTTTAGAGACTTGCGGTACACGGCTGTTAGAAGGGGGCAAGTTCTTTCGCGTGCTCTGTGTAGAATCGAATTGGTATTCCGTCAGGTCCAGTGGACTTTCCTCTGTTGAGTGATTTCAGTTGCTTTTCTATTCCTTGGAAACTTATTTCGATGTCAGCCATTTTTTTCATTTGTGCGAGGATTTAGAGAAGGAACTGCAGTGCGGTCTTCCTCTGTGAAACAGCTTTGGAAAAAGGTGTTTAGTATTTCAGCTTTACGCGTGTCATGCTCTGTTTCAAAGCTATCATCATCCCGGAGTGTCTGGATATGCTGTTTCGAGCCACTTACTGATTTAACGTAAGACCAGAACTTCCTAGGATTTTCTGTCAAGTCGGTACATAGAATTTTACTTTCGAATTCACTGAACGCTTCACGCATAGCCCTCCTTACGCTAACTTTGACATCGTTTAGGTTCTGTTTGTCTGACAGGTTTTGGCTGCGTTTAAACTTGGAGTGAAGCTCTCTTTGCTTCCGCAGTAGTTTCCTAACTTTGTTGTTGAACCACGGTGGGTTTTTCCTGTCCCTCACAGTTTTACTCGGCACGTACCTGTCTAAAACGCATTTTACAATTGCCTTAAACTTTTTCCATAAACACTCAACATTGTCAGTGTCGGAACAGAAAATGTCCTTAGGTTAGTTAGTTTTAAGTAGTTCTAAGTTCTAGGGGACTGATGACCTCAGATGTTAAGTCTCGTAGTGCTCAGAGGCATTTGACCCATTTTTGGATTCAGGAACGGGGGACAGCGGCTGGTCGATGAAATGTAATAATACTGTACCAACAGGCCTTATTTCAAAATTGTTTTGTTAGGCAACCAGTTTCGACGTTCCACTCACGTCATCTACAGGCCTATAGAATCAGATAAACACGGAACAGGGTGTCACACATAGTATTACATAAACGAAACAAATGATACATACTAACGTAGGTCCTATATAAGTAAAACAAATGAGTAGTGAAGTAAAGTATTCAGATTAGAATGAAATATATGCTATCAATGTGGAACACCCAAGCATTCTTAAAATAAGCACATCAGCCACCTAGTAGAAATAACAATGAAACAGTAGTGTCAGTGTCATACAGACATTAGTGCTATACAGTCATTTCCCACAAATATCTGAAGGTATAAGCGACAAGGATCTTTTTTTTTTTTTGTACATATATACGCAGAATAAACATGAAGGATATCGTCGGATATCTGAGGTGAACTTGTAAATCTCCTAGAAATAAAGTGACAAACTAATAACCGTATTGGAAAAATAACCATCATGGCTAATGACCGATGAAGATCGTATAGCAAGGCTGTTAGTACTACGTAATATGAATAATTCAGTCAAATAGGTATTAGTGCCATAAACCATGATAATAGAATCAGGGCAAGAGAATGTAAAATGTGAGCCAACTACAAGTAAAAGATAAGCGTGTCAAATACTACATTATCATTACATTGACGCCACTGTTTTATTGTTATTTCTGTTAGGTGACTGACGTGCTTGTCTTAGAGATGCATGGGTGTTCTACACTCCTAGCATATCTTTCTTTGTAACCTGAATATTTTACTTCACCACTGGCTTATTTTACTTATATACATTAATATGTTTCATTCGTTTCGTTTATGTAATACTACAAACATCAAAAAAAGTTTTGCCTCACCCTGGTTCCCAGAATTACTGAAGCTAGACGTTGACTGTGGATATTGTATCACAGACATAGTCCCTTCGACTGTTCAGAGATGTCACTAAACCCGCCCAAAGCCGTAAACAACCATGCATGAGCAGCGCCTATTAGACGGAGGGGATCCGACAGCCGATCAGTTCCAGTCATTCCACCAGGAAGGAAGTACACAACTCGTGTTGTCTGTAGTTTAACCATCCCCAGACGGTTAATACCGCGGTTCGATCGCGTCCGCATTGTTACTTTGTGCCCGGAAGGGCTCTCAGCAAGAGAAGTGTCCAGGCGTCTCGGAGTGAACCAAAGCGATGGTGTTCGGACATGGAAGAGATACAGAGAGACAGGAACTGTCGTTGACATACCTCGCTCAGGCCGCCCAAGGGCTACTACTGCAGTGGATGACCGCCACCTACGGATTATGGCTCGGAGGAACCCTGACAGCAACGCCACCACGTTGAATAATGATTTTCGTGCAGCCACAGGACGTCGTGTTACGTCTGAAACAGTGCGCAATAGCCTGCGTGATACTCAAATTCATTCCCGAAGTCCATGGCGAGGTCCATCTTTGAAACCACGACACTATGCAGCGTGGTACAGGTGAGTCCAATATGCTGAATGGACCGCTCAAGATTGGCATCACGCTCTCTTCACCGATGAGTGTCGCATATACCTTCAACCAGACAATCGTTGGAGACTTGTTTGAAGGCAATCTGGTCAGTTTGAGCGCCTTAGACACACTGTCCAGCGAGTGCAGCAAGGTGGAGGTTTCCTGCTGTTTTGGGGTGGCATTATGTGGGGCCGGCGTACGCCGCTGGTGGTCATAGAAAGCGCCGTAACTGCTGTACGATACGTGAATGTCATCCTCCAACCGATAGTTCAACCGTATCGGCATCATATTGGCGTTCGTCTTCGTGGACGACAGTTGGCGCCCCCATCGTGCACATCTTGTGAATGACTTCATTCAGGATAACGACATTGGTCGACTATAGTGGCTAACATGTTCTCCAGACATGAACCCTAACGAACATGCCTGGGACAGACTGAAAAGGGCTGTTTATGGACGACGTGATCTACCAACCACTCTGAGGGATCTATGTCGCATCGCCGTTGAGGAGTGGGACAATCTGGGCCAACAGTGCCTTGATGAACTTGTGGATAGTATGCCACGACGAATACAGGCATGCATCAATGCAAGAGGACGTGCTACTGAGTATCAGAGGTTGTGCAGCTATCTGGACCACCACCTCGTCTCACTGTATGGTGGTACAACATGCAATGTGTGGTTTTCATGAGCAATAAAAAGGGCTGAAATGATGTTTATGTTGATCTCTATTCCAGTTTTCTGTACAGTTTCCGGAACTCTCGGAACCGAGATGATACAAAACATTTTGCGGTGTGTGGTGTGTGATATCCTTTCATGTGTTTATCTGGTGTCTTGTAAATTCATTGTATAGGCCGGAAGATGACGTGACTGGAACGTCAAAACTGGTTGCCTAATTAAACAAGATCAAAATAACTGTTGTTGGTACGGTACTATTACACTTCACATATGGATTAAATTAGTGTAATTGATATATAACACCGTTTTCATGTTTTTATAACGTTTTCAATTATAAGAACTTTCTAGAAAATTTAATTTTTGATAAAATGAATTTTGGTATTCCATTACAATCTGATTTGAATTAAAAAATGTTCAAATGTGTATGAATTCATAAGGGACCAAATTGCTTAGGTCATTGGTTCCTAGACTTACACACTACTTGAATTAACTTAACCTCTGTTAAGAACAACACACATACACCCATGCCCGAGGCAGGACTCGAACCTCCGGCGGGAGAGGCCGCACAATCCGCGAAACGATACCTCAAACCGCACGGCCACTCTGCGCGGCTTAATTTGAATTACTTGCTTTATGTACGTACATATAAAAATGTTTATTTTCTATCGGTTAGCATATTTCTTGGGTGTAAATTCTCAATTATGCTTTATACACTACGATGTATTTCTGCCTGTTCACTACTGCAGTGACACCTGGTGGTAGTTAACTTACGCGTTTCATCCTTCATTTATCGTTTCTACAAGCTTGAACCTGTTTAGTCGGTGAAACATGCATGACATTTTAGTAAACCCTATTCTCGACATGACATGCCGATATATCACTTTCTTCATGTTCCTAGAATAAGTTTTTATGGTGTGATACGTTTCTTGTACATATGATAGGAATGCACTGAGATGTATTTGCATAAGATACGTTGCATATATCCATGTTACGTAAATATGTACCACACCCTATAACATCTGTCTCATTCTGCTTATAATTTCGATCTATACTCTTTACAGATCCGATGATGGCAATTTAGATTACCGAATAGATCATCAAAATAAAGCTGTAATCTATGTTATTCTAGGTTGCCTCCGTACTTACATAACGTCAAGCACATAAAAAATGGAATAATTAAACAATATTAAGCGTCGTTACCTTGACGTAATAGCAGTAGCATTGGTCAAAAAGATTGCTTCCCTTGTCACTTTACATACGGAAAATTGTACAGAACAGGAAGCATGGTTTCAACTCCACAGTCGTCCTTTGGCATCCTGCAACGTTTGAACTGGCCGATACAGTCGGTTGCAGGGTGATCTACAGCTGACTGTCGATTTCGAACCGTAGCGCGGAGTGGCATGTTTCACATGTACAGTTACTGCATGATGTGAAAGTAGCGCCAGGTGCCAGAAACCAGTTTTACTACCGACTGAGAACTGTACGCCACACACGTGGATCTGTAGTCTGACGAGCACATATCTACCAAACTTCAAATTTAGTTAATCTGCTAAGAAATCTGAAGCTATAATACATCTTATGCTGTGATTACGATAGTATAACGAGAAAATGAACCAATGTTCAAAGCTATGTGTGTCTATTCATAGTCGCTCTCGAATAGGATTCACATACGTGACCAAATGTTGCGTGTAGTTGGTGAAAACAAATCATGTAAAAGTATTTTAATGAAACATAACTAATATTGATTTTATTATATCTTATATATCCAATAAAAAGATTTTTTCAGTTGTGTCTGTTACGAAACTTAAGCTAGAGGCACACGAAAAAGTTGTTTAATATTGAAAAGTGATAGAAACCAGAAGCATATCTGTTGTTGTTGTCTTCAGTCCTGAGACTTGTTTGATGCAGCTCTCCATGCTACTCTATCCTGTGCAAGCTTCGTCATCTCCCAGTACTTACTGCAACCTACATCCTTCTGAATCTGCTTAGTGTATTCATCTTTTTGTCTCCCTCTACGATTTTTATCCTCCACGCTGCCCTCCAATGCTAAATTTGTGATCCATTCATGCCTCATGTCCTACCAACCGGTCCCTTCTTATTGTCAAGTTGTGCCACAAACTCCTCTTCTCCCCAATTCCATTCAGTACCTCCTCATTAGTTATGTGATCTACCCATCTTATCTTCAACATTCTTCTGTAGCACCACATTTCGAAAGCTTTTATTCTCTTCTTGCCCAAACTATTTATCGTCCATGTTTTACTTCCATACATGGCTACACTCCATACAAATACTTTCAGAAATGACTTCCTGACATTTAAATCTATACTCGATGTTAACAAATTTCTCTTCTTCAGAAACGCTTTCCTTGCCATTGCCAGTCTACATGTTATATCTTCTCTACTTAGACCATCATCAGTTATTTTGCTCCCTAAATAGCAAAACTCCTTTACTACTTTACGTGTCTCATTTCCTAATCTAATTCCCTCGGCATCACCCGACTTAATTCGACTACATTCCATTATCCTCGTTTTGCTTTTGTTGATGTTCATCTTATATCCTCCTTTCAAGACACTGTCCATTCCGTTCAACTGCTCTTCCAAGTCCTTTGCTGTCTCTGACAGAATTACAATGTCATCGGTGAACCTCAAAGTATTTATTTCTTCTCCATGGACTTTAATGCCTACTCCGAATTTTCCTTTTGTTTCCTTTATTGCTTGCTCAAAACACAAATAGAATAACATCGTGAACAGGCTACAACCCTGTCTCACTCCCTTCCCAACCACTGCTTCCCTTTCATGTCCCTCGATTCTTATAACTGCCATCTGGTTTCTGTAAAAATTGTAAATAGCCTTTCGCTCCCTGTATTTTACCCCTGCACCTTCAGAATTTCAAAGAGAGTATTCCAGTCAACATTGTCAAAAGCTTTCTCTAAGTCTACAAATGCTAGAAATGTAGGTTTGCCTTTCCTTTATCTAGCTTCTAATATAAGTCGAAGGTTAGTATTGCCTCACGTGTTCCAACATTTCTGCGGAATCCAAAGTGATCTTCCCTGAGGTCGGTTTCTACCAATTTTTCCATTCGTCTGTAAAGAATTCGCGTTAGTATTTTGCAGCTGTGACTTATTAAACTGATAGTTCGATAATTTTCACATCTGTCAATACCTGCTTTCTTTGGGATTGAAATTCTTATATTCTTCTTGAAGTCTGAGGGTATTTCGCCTGTCTCATACACCTTGCTCACCAGAGTTTTGTCAGGACTGGCTCTCCCAAAGCCGTCAGTAGTTCTAATGGAACGTTGTCTACTCCCGGGGCCTTGTTTCGACTCATGTCTTTCAGTGCTCTGTCAAACTCTTCACACAGTATCGTATCTCTCATTTCATCTACATCCTCTTCCATTTCCATAATATTGTCCTCAAGTACATTGACCTTGTATAGACCCTCTATATACTCCTTCCACCTTTCTGCTTTCACTTCTTTGCTTATAACTGGGTTTGCATCTGAGCGCTTGATACTCATACAAGTGGCTCTCTTTTCTCCAAAGGTCTCTTTAATTTTCCTGTAGGCAGTATCTATCTTATCCCTAGTGAGATAAGCCTCTACATCCTTACATTTGTCCTCTAGCCGTCCCTGCTTAGCCGTTTTGCACTTCCTGTCGATCTCATTTTTGAGACGTTTGTATTCCCTTTTGCCTGCTTCATCTGTGGCTTACTAATAATCCGAAGACTCGCATTTACAATTGAATTATTTTCCGTTTCAATGGCATAGTATCTATTTTTTGATGAAAAGTTCACGTTCATATTAGAAAGGAAATAGTGTTATGGTCTATTAATGTTGGAAATAATTAGTTTCAACTATAACTGCTAGCGCAGAAACCAAAAATTGATCGCGGGTGCCTGTTAAACCCGGTCGCTGGTTGTCTATGTTGCACAGAAAAAAGATAAGCGAAAGTTACAATATCTGAAAATACCATAAATAATTTTCAGTTCTTTATCATATTCTCTCTCAGATGACGCAAACCTACAGATATTCAAGACATTAACGATGTACAGTCAAATAACGGCATGTAAAAGAATAAGTAGTGGTGGTGATCGGACAGAACACGGTCGTAGCAACATAAAGTATATTCTTCATCGCCATTTCATATTCAAAAGGGGACAGCTTTGATACGTTACTCCTTAGTTGTACCACACTTACACAGCATATCTTAAGTACCATAAAAGAGGAAGCGTGATGGAATCATGGTTGGTAGTCACACTTTATAATTAAGACACTTTATTGGCGTTATGCCTTTAAAAAAATAATTTAAGAATTGCAAATTGTGGACGAGCCGCTAGATAAAACTTCGCAAATACAATTAGAAACCCTAAGTACTCGGTACTCTAACAAACAATTCTAAATTACGAAAAGGGAGTTACTGACAAACTTGAGAACTTCAAACTCCCATATAGGACTTCCCTCAAAATAGATATGACGAAACAATTACCGGTAAAGGGGTGACTTAATAACACTTGAGCACTAGTACCAAACTAAGATGCCACAATATAACATGGTAGAATCACTTAATTGAAAAAAAACTACAACAGAGACACTGATCATAAAAAAATAAATGTTTACTCACTCAGACGTGTTAATAAAAATTACTAGAAAAAGCTGCGCAAGGAACGCAGTAGATGCTATGCAGTTTTTTAGGTTTAGCCTGTTGCTAGTCTGTAATATTTAAGAAAACAAGTTCATATGCGAACAGGTTACATACAAAATACACTCCTGGAAATTGAAATAAGAACGCCGTGAATTCATTGTCCCAGGAAGGGGAAACTTTACTGACACATTCCTGGGGTCAGATAAATCACATGATCACACTGACAGAACCACAGGCACATAGACACAGGAAACAGAGCATGCACAATGTCGGCACTAGTACAGTGTATATCCACCTTTCGCAGCAATGCAGGCTGCTATTCTCCCATGGAGACGATCGTAGAGATGCTGGATGTAGTCCTGTGGAACGGCTTGCCGTGCCATTTCCACCTGGCGCCTCAGTTGGACCATCGTTCGTGCTGGACGTGTAGACCGCGTGAGACGACGCTTCATCCAGTCCCAAACATGCTCAATGGGGGACAGATCCGGAGATCTTGCTGGCCAGGGTAGTTGACTTACACCTTTTAGAGCACGTTGGGTGGCACGGCATACATGCGGACGTGCATTGTCCTGTTGGAACAGCAAGTTCCCTTGCCGGTCTAGTAATGGTAGAACGATGGGTTCGATGACGGTTTGGATGTACCGTGCACTATTCAGTGTCCCCTCGACGATCACCAGAGGTATACGGCCAGTGTAGGAGATCGCTCCCCACACCATGATGCCGGATGTTGGGCCCGTGTGCCTCGGTCGTATGCAGTCCTGATTGTTGCGCTCATCTGCACGGCGCCAAACACGCATACGACCATCATTGGCACCAAGGCAGAAGCGTCTCTCATCGCTGAAGACGACACGTCTCCAATCGTCCCTCCATTCACGCCTGTCGCGACACCACTGGAGGCGGGCTGCACGATGTTTGGGCGTGAGCGGAAGACGGCCTAACGGTGTGCGGGACCGTAGCCCAGCTTGATGAAGATGGTTGCGAATGGTCCTCGCCGATACCCCAGGAGCAACAGTGTCCCTAATTTGCTAGGAAGTGGCGGTGCGGTGCCCTACGGCACTGCGTAGGTTCCTACGGTCTTGGCGTGCATCCGTGCGTCGCTGCGGTCCGGTCCCAGATCGACGGGCACGTGCACCTTCCGCCGACCACTGGCGACAACATCGATGTACTGTGGAGACCTCACGCCCCACGTGTTGAGCAATTCGGCGGTACGTCCACCCGGCCTCCCGCATGCCCACTATACGCCCTCGCTCAGAGTCCGTCAACTGCACATACGGTTCACGTCCACGCTGTCGCGGCATGCTACCAGTGTTAAAGACTGCGATGGAGCTCCGTATGCCACGGCAAACTGGCTGACACTGACGGCGGCGGTGCACAAATGCTGCGCAGCTAGCGCCATTCGACGGCCAACACCGCGGTTCCTGGTGTGTCCGCTGTGCCGTGCGTGTGATCATTGCTTGTACAGCCCTCTCGCAGTGTCCGGAGCAAGTATGGTGGGTCTGACACACCGGTGTCAATGTGTTCTTTTTTCCATTTCCAGGAGTGTACATATGTACTAGCTTAACCGGCCTTGGCGGAAGGAAGATAAATACTAAACTTTGGAAGTTGATACGTGAACAACTCCGGTAGTGACCAGGTTCTCAAACACTGTCAGGCCTAGACCTCGGATGACATTTCACTCCCCGTTAATGCGCTGGCACAATTAAAGGTTTCTGCCCGAATCACAAAGACATCCCAATAACTCTGAATCATAGAAACGCTGGGCAGAAGCTTTAATTCACTTAGACATGGACAACTGTATTAATAGAGTATAGGCTTTAAAAACAGCAACATAAAATAATTTGGTTGCAAAAGACACAAAAAACTTGTGAGAAAATTTCCAAATAACGGCCACCATTTAACTAGGCCAAGAAAGTCTCCCGTAATAATAAAGTTTAAAATCTCTGAGTGCGTCTGTGAACAAACACAATTACGGCGACTTATTCCGTATCCGGTTCACAATACGAGGGAGCGGGTTCCACAGCTTCACCGCTTTCCTCCAAATTTTGTTCCCAGCGAAGTCACAGAACTTGTGTCTCCAAGCTGTCCACGTCGGCGAAACGCCCAACCAATTCCACACCACAACGTGTAACGGTCATCACACCCGTTCGGCAGCCGTTGACACTCGTCTCCCCCGCGAAATGACACGAGATCTCGAGGGTTACCCGCCGAAGGCTAGCAATCAACTCGCTTCGCATGCGAAGCCGCGAGATAAAGACACGTGAAAAGCAAAGATAGTTTACCTCAACCACAATCGATCTCAACGATACATGAACAAAATAAGACTGGCGCCAGCTCGCCACGGCTCAAGTTTCACTAGATAACCCATGTTACGTAGATGTAACTTTCGGGTTATGTGGGTTTCACTGGTCTTCACCTTGTGTTTGTGCTTGTACGAGTTCGTCATTATATACTTTAATCAACATCTACATCTCCATTTATACACCGCAAGCCACCCAACGGTGTGTGGTGGAGGGCACTTTACGTGCCACTGCATTACCTCCCTTTCCTGTTCCAGTCGCATATGGTTCGCGGGAAGAAGGACTGCCGGAAAGCCTCCTTGCGCGCTCGAATCTCTCTAATTTTACATTCGTGATCTCTTCGGGAGGTGTAAGTAGAGGGAAGCAATATATTCGATACCTCAAACAGAAACACACCCTCTCAAAACCTGGACAGAAAGCTACACCACGATGCAGAGCGCCTCTCTTGCAGAGTCTGCCACTTGAGTTTGCTAAACATCACCGTAACGCTATCACGCTTACCAAATAACCCTGTCACGAAACGCGCTGCTCTTCTTTGGATCTTCTCTATCTTCTCTGTCAACCCGACGCGGTACGGATCCCACACTGATGAGCAGTACTCAAGTACAGGTCGAACGAGTGTTTTGTAAGCCACCTCCTTTGTTGATGGACTACATTTTCTAAAGGCTCAAAAATGTTCAAATGTGTGTGAAATCTTAGGGGACTTAACTGCTAAGGTCATCAGTTGATAAGGCTAAATTATCCTGAGGAGAAACACACACACCCATGCCCGAGGGAGGACTCGAATCTCCGCCGGGACCAGCCGCACAGTCCGTGACTGCAGCGCCTGAAACCGCTCGGCTAATCCCGCGCGGCTTTCTAAAGACTCTCCCAATGGATCTCAACCTGGCACCAGCCTTATCAACAATTAATTTTATATGATCATTCCATTTCAAATCGTTCCGTACGCGTACTCCCAGATATTTTACCGAAGTAACTGCTACCAGTGTTTGTTCTGCTATCATATAATCATCAATAAGTATGATAAAAAGAGGACAGATGAATGAAGTGCCTAATGTTCATGTGATATAGTTGTTAATGTACTTTATATCGAATCCCCAAGTTGTGCTTGAAGAAGCGAAGTGGTTTCGAATCGATAGCCATTAAAGTGGAAACAGACAAACAATAGCTATTTGGACGAATAAGTGAAGAGGGAAATAATAATATTCATTTTCCGCAGTGAAACTGATAACACTGCTTTTCATAAACACTGCTCACGTTTTCATCGCTCATATAACAACAAAATGGTTCTGAGCACTATGGGACTTAACTGCTGACGTTACTAGTCCCCTAGAACTTAGAACCAACTAAACCTAACTAACCCAAGGACATTACACACATCGACGCCCGAAGCAGGATTCGAACCTGCGACCGTAGCGGTCGCGCGGTTCCAGACTGTAGCGCCTAGAACCGCTCGGCCACAGTGGCCGGCATATAACAACAAAACGAAGTAGTTTAGTGTGTAGAGGGAGAGCTTTGCGTCTTTACTAGTTAAGCCGAATGGTGGAGGCGCAGATGAAAGCCGTTTCTCGTAACTGTTCGCGTGCCCTGGCAGTTCTAAAGCGGCCATTGTTACGCGCATTTCTATGGGGGCCGTCCGCGGTGCCCACTGCTCGTTACTACAGGCCATTGATGGGAACAAAACAGCGCAGGTACGTCGCAGTGCCTGTAGCCAGCGGTCGTACCTGGCCGTGGCCGCGGCTAGGTCGGACGGACCTGTATTTTGTGGTCCCACCACACCCCTGAGGTTCCAGGATCCACCACGCTACTTTGAACTTGGAGCGGAGCGTGAATTGTATAAGCCAGAGGCCACAAAGTCCTCCAAGTACTTTTGGTGCCTCTGTGATACGTAAACGAGACTGTTAAGGCCGTGGTCAAGTGATTGCACCGAATACAAGTTTCAAATGGTAGTCCCGTGACTAAAGATTTTGATGTTTTTTGTTCATTCATTGATGTCCCAATATGAGCATGGGTTATGATCTGTCTATTTATCTCATCGAATATATTTCCCCTAAGTTATATTATTTGTTCCAGTGTTCAAATTATAACGCGATAATATGTATGTGTTGACGACCGTCTTCCGCAGTAGGTGATATAAGTTACTATTTACTTTCTTTCTGTATTTAACTTGCTGCAGTTTAAGAGAGTGATAACACCGAACGCGTTTCGCATTTATTTGTAAATGGTTCAAATGGCTCTAAGCACTATGGGCCTTAACATCGGAGTCCCGTACACTTAGTACATAAACCTGTTGTTGTTGTTGTTGTTGTCTTCAGTCCTGAGACTGGTTTGATGCAGCTCTCCATGCTACTCTATCCTGTGCAAGCTGTTTCATCTCCCAGTACCTACTGCAACCTACATCCTTCTGAATCTGCTTAGTGTACTCATCTCTCGGTCTCCCTCCACGATTTTTACCCTCCACGCTGCCCTCCAATGCTAAATTTGTGATCCCTTGATGCCTAAAAACATGTCCTACCAACTGATCCCTTCTTCTAGTCAAGTTGTGCCACAAACTTCTCTTCTCCCCAATCCTATTCAATACCTCCTCATTAGTTACGTGATCTATCCACCTTATCTTCAGTATTCTTCTGTAGCACCACATTTCGAAAGCTTCTATTCTCTTCTTGTCCAAACTAGTTATCGTCCATGTTTCACTTCCATACATGGCTACACTCCAAACAAATACTTTCAGAAACGACTTCCTGACACTTAAATCTATATTCGATGTTAACAAATTTATCTTCTTCAGAAATGCTTTCCTTGCCATTGCCAGTCTACATTTTATATCCTCTCTACTTCGACCATCATCAGTTATTTTACTTCCTAAATAGCAAAACTCCTCTACTACTTTAAGTGTCTCATTTCCTAATCTAATTCCCTCAGCATCACCCAATTTAATTTGACTACATTCCATTATCCTCGTTTTGCTTTTGTTAATGTTCATCTTATATCCTCCTATCAAGACACTGTCCATTCCGTTCAACTGCTCTTCCAAGTCCTTTGCCGTCTCTGACAGAATTACAATGTCATCGGCGAACCTCAAAGTTTTTACTTCGTCTCAATGAATTTTAATACCTACTCCAAATTTTTCTTTTGTTTCCTTTACTACTTGCTCAATATACAGATTGAATAACATCGGGGAGAGGCTACAACCCTGTCTCACTCCTTTCCCAACCACTGCTTCCCTTTCATGCCCCTCGACTCTTATGACTGCCATCTGGTTTCTGTACAAATTATAAATAGCCTTTCGCTCCCTGTATTTTACCCCTGCCACCTTTAGAATTTGAAAAAGAGTATTCCAGTCAACATTGTCAAAAGCTTTCTCTAAGTCTACAAATGCTAGAAACGTAGGTTTGCCTTTTCTTAATCTTTCTTCTAAGATAAGTCGTAAGGTCAGTATTGCCTCACGTGTTCCAACATTTCGACGGAATCCAAACTGATCCTCCCCGAGGTCTGCATCTACCAGTTTTTCCATTCGTCTGTAAAGAATTCGCGTTAATATTTTGCAGCCGTGGCTTATTAAACTGATAGTTCGGTACTTTTCACATCTGTCAGCACCTGCTTTCTTTGGGATTGGAATTATTATATTCTTCTTGAAGTCTGAGGGTATTTCGCCTGTCTCATACATCTTGCTCACCAGCTGGTAGAGTTTTGTCAGGACTGGCTCTCCCAAAGCCGTCAGTAGTTCTAATGGAACGTTGTCTACTCCGGGGGCCTTGTTTCGACTCAGGTCTTTCAGTGCTCTGTCAAACTCTTCACGCAGTATCGTATCTCCCATTTCGTCTTCATCTACATCCTCTTCTATTTCCATAATATTGTCCTCAAGTACATCGCCCTTGTATAAGCCTTCTATATACTCCTTCCACCTTTCTGCCTTCCCTTCTTTGCTTAGAACTGGGCTACCATCTGAGCTCTTGATATTCATACACGTGGTTCTCTTCTCTCCAAAGGTCTCTTTAATTTTCCTGTAGGCAGTATCTATCTTACCCCTAGTGAGATAAGCTTCTACATCCTTACATTTGTCCTCTAGCCATCCCTGTTTAGCCATTTTGCACTTCCTGTCGATCTCATTTTTGAGACGTTTGTATTCCTTTTTGCCTGCTTCATTTACTGCATTTTTATATTTTCTCCTTTCATCAGTTAAATTCAATATTTCTTCTGTTACCCAAGGACTTCTAGCAGCCCTCGTCTTTGTACCTACTTTATCCTCTGCTGCCTTCACTACTTCATCCCTCAGAGCTACCCATTCTTCTTCTACTGTATTTCTTTCCCCTATTCCTGTCAATTGTTCCCTTATGCTCTCTCTGAAACTCTGTACAACCTCTGGTTCTTTCAGTTTATCCAGGTCCCATCTCCTTAATTTCTCACATTTTTGCAGTTTCTTCAGTTTTAATCTACAGGTCATAACCAATAGATTGTGGTCAGAGTCCACATCTGCCCCTGGAAATGTCTTACAACTTAAAACCTGGTTCCTAAATCTCTGTCTTACCATTATATAATCTATCTGATACCTTTTAGTATCTCCAGGGTTCTTCCACGTATACAACCTTCTTTCATGATTCTTAAACCAAGTATTAGCTATGATTAAGTTGTGCTCTGTGCAAAATTCTACTAGGCGGCTTCCTCTTTCATTTCTTAGCCCCAATCCATATTCACCTACTATGTTTCCTTCTCTCCCTTTTCCTACACTCGAATTCCCGTCACCCATTACTATTAAAGCCATCCCAGCCGAGCCGTGTGAGACGCTGCAGTCATGGACTGTGCGGCTGGTCCCGGCGGAGGTTCGAGTCCTCCCTCGGGCATGGACGTGTGTGTTCGTCCTTAGGATAATTTAGGTTAAGTAGTGTGTAAGCTTAGGGACTGATGACCTTAACAGTTAAGTCCCATAAGATTTCACACACATCCATGCCCGAGGCAGGATTCGAACCTGCGACCGTAGCAGCAGCGCGGTTGCGGACTGAAGTGCCTAAAACCGCTCGGCCACAGCGGTCGGCATTTATTTATAAAGTGCAGTCAAATGAAAACGAAGCAGATGAAACAAAAGTAAATGAACTGTTTATTAATAAAGCTCCAAAGAAACTGGTATAGGCATACTTATTCAAATATAGAGATATGTAAATAGGCAGAATACGGCGCTGCGGTTGGAAGCGCCTGTCTGCGACAACAAGGATCTGGCGCAGTTGTAGATCGGCTTCTGCTGCTACAATGGCAGGTTATCAAGGTTTAAGTGAGTTTGAACGTGGTGTTACAGTCGGCGCACAAGCCATGGGACAAAGCATCTCCGAGGTAGTGATGAAGTGGGGATTTTCCCATAGGATCATTTCACGATTGTGCCGTGAATATCAGGAATCTGACAAAACATCAAATCTCCGTCATCGCTGCGGCCGCAAAAAGATCCTGCAAGGACGGAATCAACGACGGCTGAAGAGAATCGTTCAACGTGACAGAAGTGCAACCCTTCCGCAAATTGCTGCAGATTTCAGAAAATTTTTTTGGAAATTTGTGGTAAGTTCCTTCGGGACCAAATTGTGGAGGTCAGCGGTCCCTAAGCTCACATTGTACTTAATCTAACTTAAACTAACTTACGCTAATGACAATACACACACCCATGCCCGAGGAAGGACTGGGATGTCCTCAGGTTAGTTTTTTTTTTTTTTTTTTTTTTTTTTTTTTTTTTTTTTTTTTTTTCTTGAGCTTGTCCGCACCGACATTGGACTGTTGATGACGAGTCTCGTTTCAAATTGTATCGAGCGGATGAACGTGTACTGGTATGGAGACAACCTTATGAATCTATGGACCCTGCATGTCAGAAGGGGGGTGGAGGCTCTGTAATGGTGTGGGGCGTGTGCAGTTGTAGTGAAATGGGACCCCCGATACGTCTAGATACGACTGCGACAAGTGACACGTACGTGAGCATCCTGTCTGATCACCTGCATCCATCCACGTTCATTGTGCAATTCGACTGACTTGGGCAATTCCAGCAGGACTATGCGTCACCCTACACGTCCAGAATTGCTACAGTGTGGCTCCAGTAACACTATTCTGAGTTTAAACACTTCCGCTGGCCAACAAACTCCACAGACACCACCATCGTTCAGCATAACAAAGACGCCTTGCAACGAGCTGTTCAAGAGAGATCTCTACCCCGTAGTACTTTCTTTTTGCTGATGATACAAGTATAGTAATAACATCCAAAAATCAAGAACTAAGTGATGTAATTGTAAATGATGTCTTTCACAAAATTATTAAGTGGTTCTCAGCAAACGGACTCTCTTTAAATTTTGATAAAACACAGTATATACAGTTCCGTACAGTAAATGGCACAACTCCAGTAATAAATATGGACTTTGAACAGAAGTCTGTAGCTAAGGTAGAATTTTCAAAATTTCTAGGTGTGGCCGTTGATGAGAGGTTAAACTGGAAGCAACACATTGATGGTCTGCTGAAACGTCTGAGTTCAGCTACGTATGCTATTAGGATTGTTGCAAATTTTGGTGACAAGAATCTCAGTAAATTAGCTTACTATGCCTATTTTCATTCACTGCTTTCGTATGGCATGATATTCTCGGGTAATTCATCGTTGAGTAGAAAAGTATTCATTGTTCAAGAACGTGTAATCAGAATAGTTGCTGGAGCCCACCCACGGTCATCCTGCAGACATCTATTCAAGGATCTAGGGATCCTCACAGTAACCTCACAGTATATATATTCACTTATGAAATTTGTTGTTAATAATCCTACCCAGTTCAAAAGTAATAGCAGTGTGCATAGCTATAACATCAGGAGAAAGAATGATCTTCACTATGCAGGGTTAAATCTGACTTTGGCACAGAAAGGGGTAAATTTTGCTGCCAAAAAAGTCTTTGGTTACCTACCAAACAGCATCAAAAGCCTGACAGATAGTCAACCAACATTTAAAAATAAATTAAAAGAATTTCTAGATGTCAACTCCTTCTACTCACTGGCTGAATTTTTAGATATAAATTAAGAGAGGGAAAAAAAGAAAAAAAAACCTAGCTTAAACATTAATGTCATGCAATATTTTGTGTAATGCAATATCTTGTACAGACATCTTTTATTAACCTGACACGTTCCACATCATTACGAAGTGTCGTATTCATGATCTACGGAACAAGTATTAATCTAATCTAATGTAATCTTACGGATTTGTGGTCAGCCCTGCAGGTTTCATGGTGTCAGTTCCCTCCAGCACTACTTCAGACATTAGTCGAGTTCATGACACGTCGTGTTGGGGCACTTCTGCGTGTTCGCGGGGTCCCTACACGGAATTAGGTAGGTGTACCAGTTTGCTTGGCTCTCCCGTGTATGTATGTTTTGATGACCATCTTCCGCAGTAGCTGTTGTATATCAGTTAGTATCTACTTTCTCCCGTCTTTAACGTGCTGCAGTTTAAGAGAGTGACGACACCAGACGGGTCTCATTTTATTTATAAGGGGAAGTCAACTGAAAACGAAGCAGATGGAACAAAATCAAATGAACAGTTTATAATTTCAAAGGTAATCGCCATCACTCGTGAAATGTTTGTCCCACTATGAGGCAAGAAAGCCAATACCTTCATGAAAGAATGTTTGCTGTTGCCTACGGAGCCATGATTGCGCGCAGAAGTGGACCTCTTCATCTGAAGCAAATCGACGGTGACGGATATCTTTGTTCGAATGTGTGTGAATCCTAAGGGACCAAACTGCCTACGTCATCGTTCCCTAGACTAACACACTACTTAAACTAACTTATGCTAAGAACAGCACACACACCCATGCACGAGGGGCGGCGCAGTCCGTGACAGGACGGCGGACATCTTTATTCAGAGCTGCAAAAATGTGGAAATCGCAGTGTAGGCATCGGAACTATATGGAGGCTGTGTAAGGTTGAAATCACCTTGGCAACATGGAGACGGACGCCATCCTGCAAAAGAATGATGCCGTCCGTCAGCATTCCTGGTCATTTGGACTTGATGGCGTGCTTCGATCTGTCGACAATTTGCAGAAATTGAAGGGCGCCTTTAAGTCCAAACCCCCGGAAATGTTGAAGGGCGGAATCGTTCTGTTGCAGGACAATGACCGCCGACATGTTGCCACGGTTGTTTCGACTGCGCTGCAGAAGTATCACTGTGAAGCCCTTAGACATCGTCCATACAGTCCCGATGTCTCCCGTACAATTTCTATATTTTTGGAGCCCTGAAGAAAGACGTTCGTGACCGCCGATTTCCTCCGGGCGAAGAGGTGCACGTCTCGATACGATCATGGTTCGATAAGAAGCAGCAAACATTTTTTCACAAAGGCATTGACCGTCTTGTCTCTCGGCAATTATTTTTGAAATAATAAACAGTTTATGTACGTTTTTCCATCTTTTTGGTTTTCACTTGACTGTCCTTTCTACAATGAATCACCAGTGGTGGTCCTGTAAATAGAGCGTACAGAATACAATTGTGCATTCTGATATTTATAGGTCCATACTCGAAATCAAAAACTGTTTTCAGTCTATAATTAGAAAAATGGAGACACATATTGCATATTCTATATTTACAGCAGCGCCTCTGATGATGCTTTGGCAATGAATGCGAAAAGCGTCTGGTGTAACATTCTCTTAAAGTTTTAGACAGGAAAAACCTGATATAAAACACAATAGACTTCGGAAAGATAACATTGCTCATTCAGCCACACGTAATGGACGCTCTCTTAAGAATTCTTCAGTGCAGGTGGTTTTTGTGGTAGAACTGTGATCAAGGTGACCACTTGTTAGGCAGCTGACATTGATCCCTGTAAATGCAGAATCCACGGGCACTTTCACCTTTTCTGGTCTCTTGAGCGAATTCTGCCCTCTCGGATATTCACAGAGTCCTACTTAGGTCCCTGAAGACGGAGTCTTATGATTATTAAATCAAAGTCATTTTGATTTCACCTCCAAATAAATAACACACCGAAGAGGAAAAAATACTTAGCATGATAAAAAGAAAATTCATGACATACCATAAAACTTCTTTTCCTCTCGAGTCTATTCTGTTTTGTGACGGTCTATAGATGATTCATCATCATCATCAGTTATCTGCTATATTAGCAGGTCCTTTGCCTCTCCATTTTCTGCGATCCATTGCTTCCTTCTTAAGGCTGCTGTATGTTGTACCGTCCATCACGTCATCCAGTATCTGGAATCTCTTCCTTCCTCGCTTCCTTTTCACTTCTACATCACCTTCTAAAACTGTTTTTATCAGTTCGTCATTATTTCTTAATATATGCCCAATCCAGTTTCTTTTTCTTCTCTTTATTACATCTAGTAACTGTCTTTTCTCTCCCACTCTTTTCAGTACCTCTTCATTTTTTACTCTGTCCATCCAACTTATTCTTTCCATCCT
Organism: Schistocerca gregaria; assembly: GCF_023897955.1. Taxonomy (NCBI): domain Eukaryota; kingdom Metazoa; phylum Arthropoda; class Insecta; order Orthoptera; family Acrididae; genus Schistocerca; species Schistocerca gregaria. The sequence goes on along the minus strand of NC_064926.1, from coordinate 305,024,605 downwards.
CCGCCATGCCCAAATCTCAAAAGCCTCCAGCCTTTCTCTGTCTTGCCTCCTCATAGTCTATGTTTCAGCGCCATATAGCAGAACATTCCATACAAGACATTTTATGAGTCTCTTCCTGACTCCTCTGTTCAGACCGCTGCAGAAAATTATCCTTTTCTTATAAAACGCCTCTTTTGCCATTACTGTCCTTGTTTTAATTTCTGTGGTGCACTTCCAGTCGCAGTCGGTGTCTATCCTGCTTCAAAGATACTTAAAATTTTGCACCTGTTCTACTATTTCTCCATTCAGCTTAATTTTTATTTCCTTATTTGTTTTTTTGTGTTAATTCTCATTCCATATTTTTTTCCGATAGTTTCACTGGTGTCGACCAAAGTCTGTAATTCTTTTTCCCATGTGGCTAGAAGGACCATGTCATCATCCTACTCTTCTTCCTCCAATTTCTGCTCGTTTGTCATCTGATGAGCATTGGTCAATCGTATTTTCCAAGTAGAGGTTGAAAAGAGTAGGTGATGGACAGCATCCTTGTCTTACTCCTTTTCCTAATCCGATCCAGTTTGTACTTTCTCCTCTCACTTTAATTAGGGCTTTTTGATTAAGATATAATGAGTTTACAAGTCTTCTGGTTTTCCAGTTCACTCTCCTTTATTTCATTATAGTCGCCAGCTTGTCCGAAACCACATTGTCAAATGCATTTTCTAGATCGATGAAGCACATATATAGGTCTCTTCCTTTTTCGATAAACCTTTCTCCCAAGATTTGTACGAGCCCTATTGCATCTCTGGTGCTCGTATTCCGCCTAAAGCCAAACTGCTCCTTGTTTTGTGACGGTCTATAGATGATCAGCTGGTCCCATTGGTTGCTGTTGGTAGTCAACCCTTTATAGTAGTTCTTGGTAACACGCCCTTCTTAATGCGTCCTCTGTACTACTGTGAGAGACTTTCTCGTTATTTTATATCACTATGAATATTATGCATAATCATAAATACACTGAGGTGACAGAAGTCATGTAATCCCTCCTAATGTAGCGCAAATGGTTCAAATGGCTCTAAGCACTATAGGACTTAACATCTGAGGTCATCAGTCCCCTAGATTTTGAACTACTTAAACCGAACTGAGCTAAGGACATCACACACATCCATCCCAGAGGCGGGATTCGAACCTGCGAACGTAGCAGCAGCGTTGTTCCGGACTAAGGCGCCTAGAACCGCTCGGCCACAGCGGCCGGCCCTATAGTGTCGGACCTTCTTTTGCCCTGCATAGTCCAGCAATTCACCGTGGCATGGACTCCACAAGTCCTTGGAAGTTCCCTGCAGAAATGCTGAGCTATGCTGCCTCTACAGCCGTCCCTAACTACGAAAGTGTTGCCAGTGCAGGAGTTTGTGTACAAACTGGCCTCGCGATTATGTCGCATAAATGTTCGATGGTATTCATACCGGTCCATCACGATGGCCAAATACTTCACTCAAAGTATCCAGAATGTTCTGCGAACAACAGTGACCCGGTGACATGCCGCGTTGTCATCCATACAAATTCCATCGTTGCTTGGGAACATGACGTCCACGAATGGCTGAAAACGGTCTCCAAGTAGCATAAAGTCATCATTTCCAGTTAATGTTCGGCTCAGCTGGACCAGAGAACTCAGTGCACAGCCCACACCAATGTGGAACCACCACCAGCTTGCACAGTGCCTTGTTGACAACCTGGGTGCAAGACTACGTGGGGTCTGCGCCACAATCCTAACATCGGCTCTTACCAACTGAAATCAAGACTCGTCTGATGAAGCCGCGGTTTTCCATTTGTCTAGGGCCCAACCAATAAAACCACGAGCCCAGGAGAGGCGCTGCAAGCGATGTCGTACTATTGGCAAACGCACCCGCTTCGGTCGTCTGCTGCCATTGCCCATTAACGCCATATTTCACCGACTGTCCGAACGGATGCCTTCGTCGTCCGTCCCACACTGATTTCTGCGGTTATTTCACGCAGTGTTGCCTGTCAGCGCTGTCAGAGCTACACAAACGCCGCTGCACTCAGTCGTTAATTGAAGGCCGTCGGCCACTGCGTCGTCCGTGGTGAGAGGTAATTCCTGAAATTTGGTGTGCGCTGCATATTCTTGACTCTGGGAACACTGAATTCCCTAACGATCTCCGAAGTGAAATGTCCTGTGCGTGCAGTTCAACTAGCATTCCGCTTTCAAAGTCGGTTAATTCCCGTCGCTCGGCGATAATCACGTAGCAAACCTTTTCACATTAATCAGCTGAATACGAACGACAATTCCGCCAATGCACTGCGCCTTTGTACATTTTGTACGCGATACCACAGCCGTCTGTGTATGTACATACCGCTATCTGATAACTTCTGTCACCTTGTATGTACTAAAAATAAAACTAACCGTTTGCGATCCATTTTTCTTACCTTCTACTCGTTCGGACAGGCGCTAAAAACAAATGTATGCACTGAAGTATCAGTTCTAATCATTTATCATCTTGATTTTGGTCGAAGCCCACTAACAACGACTGCGCTTTTTTAACGGAAGAAACATTGACTTCAACAAAACGTAGTTTCATCGTTTTTGACTTTGAGACTGATATATTTTTGCGCTGTTGCACCATGATGGGTGAATTTATTTCACCGTACCATCAGCTCTTACCATCTGAAACCGGTACTCATTTGACCAGTCCGCGGTTTTCCAGTCGTCTTGGCTCCAACCAATGTGGTTGGACACAGACCCTGGTAATTAAGGGAGGCAGGATCAGGTTACGATTGTGGCCGGGGCCCGAATCAATTAATATTGGTTTGCTTTGCAATTTCACTCATTTAATTTAATAAATAATTTTTGAAAACAAACCAATGAGGTCGCAAACAGAATTTTAAAGCAAGTAACCACAATCACGGCTATAGTCCTTTAACGCGAAAAATGGTAATTATTTAAAATTTAACAAATACATAAAATACAGACAGCAAATAATTTTGGAAAGCAAGCCAATATGGTCGCAATCAGAATTTTAAAGATAGTAACTACAATCATGGCTGAGGGCCTTTAATGTCAAAAAGGCGATTATAAAAAAATTTAACAAATGTACTGTCAAACGGCGAATGGCATAGCAAAAGTTAATTTTAAAAAACAAACAACAGATCACCAAACAGGTGAGACAAATTATGGTAACTTAATAATACAATAACAAAATAAAACACAAGGGCCAGTGACAGACGGTGCTCCAGGAATCGACCTCTGAGTAGGTCACACCAAAAACACTTTCGCGAGCGAAGAGAAAGGCATCCAAGAGTTGTATTCACATCACAAGACGGTAACTCGGACTAGTGGCAGACTAACGAGCGACTGATGGTAATCTTGGTGAGGTTACCTGACATCCAACAAAAGAAATGCAAGATGTAAAATTACGCCAAAGCCGGAACCGGCGGTCTGGGCTCCACCCGTAGATTACTGTGCTTAGAGCGCACAGAACAAGAAGGAATGACTACCGCTAAGGTACAATAACGCTACCCAACCTAAAATAAAGAATCTGTCAAACTTACACGCCTCGCCGGACAGCGGCGGCAAGGCGAGGAAATGTACACTGCCGTTGCATACACCGACCCCCAGGGCAGGTAACGGGGGCGTTAGGGCCCACAAGACAGAAAAATACCGCTGGTTGAAGAAGCTGAAAATAGTAAAGAGTAATTAGAAGCTCAGGAAGGCTAATCAGATCCGCCTTCCCCAAGCACTCCACTCGCAGCTTTTCGCCTCAGTGACACTAAGAGCAGCAACACGAACCCAAGTCACTGGAGAATCAGGAGATTTCACAATGGCGGAGGTGTCTCTACCCGAATAGCAGTGCACTCAACTTAAATATGCAGGATCCAGTTTCGACGAGGTCGTACACCCTTGTAACCACTGCCCTTCGATCTGGCAGTCCATAAACGCCACCAACGGACCCGGCGTGTTGTCGCTCTGCGCGGACTTCGCTGCTCCTGCGTCCCCAACCGAACTCCACACTCACACCACACGGAAGAAGCACGAGCTCGCCCCAAAGATAGGGCAGCAGAACTACATATCGATAAGCGCCGCTGCTGCCACTAGCGGACAGGCAACGCTTACAAAACCGAGTGGCGCCAGTGAGCACGAGAAGAAGACAAACAGCGCAACCATGCCAACTAAACGACACGGTCTGGCAGAAACCTACACACGACACCAACGCGAGCCGCAGCACGGCTCATGGACGACTATTCAAATGGCTCTAAGCACTATGGGACTTAACATCTGAGATCATCAGTCCCCTACACTTAAACCTAACTAACCTAAGGACATCACACACATCCATGCCCGAGGCAGGATTCGAACCTGCAACCTTAGCAGCCGCATGGTTCCAGACTGAAGGGCCTAGAGCCGCTCGGCCACCGCGGCCGGCGACTATTCAAGTTAAATGTGATTCATGCCCAGGAGAGGTACAGCAGGCGATGTCGGGCTCTTAGCACAAGCACTCGCGCTGGTTTCTGCTACAATAGCCCACCTAACGCCAAATTTCGCCGCACTGTCCCATATGGATTTCTCCGGTTATTTCACGCATTGTTGCTTGTCTGTCAACACTGGCAGCTTTAGGCAAACGCCGCTGCTCTCGGTCGACAAATGAAGGCCGTCAGCCGCTGCTTTGTCCATAGTGAGAGGGAATGCCTGAAATTTGGTATCCTCGGCACACTCTTGACACTGTGGATCTAGGAATGTTGAGTGCCCCATGCCTCTAGCTCCAACTACCTTTTCGCATTCAACGTCTGTTAATTCCTGTCGTGCGACCATTATAACGTCGCAAACCTTTTCACATGAATCACGTGCGTGCAAATGACTGCTCTATCCATGTACTGCCGTTTTATACCTAGTGTTCGCGATACTAGCGCCATCTGTATATGTGCATACCGCTATACCGTCACCTTTATCACCTCCGTGTGCAGTGGTGGACTTGTACGTGGAAATGAGTTACTGTTAGGGGAGTTTTTGATACTGAGAGGTGAGTTGCGTGTTCCGAAGAGCGCGAAAATATAAGCATGCCAAAATTTTTGGAAAAATTTTTGAAGTTCCTGAGAAAGATAGAATAAGGCAGCTGGTACCGCACTTTTCAGTCAGTCTCTTTTGACCTTTTTTGTGCCCCGATAGGAGCATTTTTCCGCTGATTCACGGAATATTTGTACAACTGCTCGATGTTGGTAACGCTGAGACGATCTGATCAGTGTTTTAATGTTTCTGGTTAGTAACTGCGGGTAGGTGCTCACTTGTGTATCCAGTGATATTTCAAATGACTTGTTAAAACTGACTATAACAGCCTCGTTCGTGTAGCTGAGTAATAGTTGCGTTTTTGAAGGGGGAGGGGTGGGCCTACTGCGATAAAAGATATTTTCATGGTATAATTTTTTAGCATGAGCCGGGGTAAACTGCGTTTTGTGGAACTGTGCAAGTGGTAAAAGTGTTTGTCAAATACGCCGGAGTACAGCTCGGTTATGTTATTGCAGCTGTAGGCAGTATTCGTTAGTCCTGAGGGCTTAAAGTCTGTGTATGTTGTTAAACATAGCGCATAAGTAGCACGTGTTAAGTGAATACGTAGCCACGTGATATTACAGTTTTATTGATTACACTTTTGTTACAATTTGTATTAATCTAAACCGTTGTTAAGACAACTCATGTGAAACCACGACACTTCTGGCACGAATTACTCTATTTTAGTAATTGCTGGTCGGCTAACGACTATTAATGTTTAATGTGATTTATGCAAATTGATGCGGTTATGTGGAAGAGGCACACACTGTATCAGTAAGAGTTAAATAACTTTTCGGGAAGTAAAGTTGTTGTATGAACTTTTAGCTTTCAGCGATGAAATTCCATACATGAGCCATAGGCAATAAGTCAAATTTGTTATTTCCTTGAGTTTTCTTGTCATTGATGTGCCTTTTTTATACAACAATTTTTTGTGAAAAATGTTTGTTCAGAACAATTGTAAAGTTTTCATATGTTTTCTGCCATCGTAAATAATTCCTCTTTACCGTTCTGGGACAAAGATGGATGAGCGCGTTGCGGGAGTAGTGAATAAGATCCTCGAGTGTATTTGTAAGTTTGTGTGTGGTTATCTTGCGCACCTGTCAGTTTTGCAGCCCTGGGACATTCATATTTGAGGCACAGTAGCCAGCAGTTGAGATTTTACAGAAGGAGATTTGATACTTGTGAATCTGAGAGAAATTATGTGGGATACTTTTCTATGGAGATGTAAACTTGTTTGTAAACATGTGTTCTTGATTCTGTTGCCGGAGAAGATTTTTTGGAGGAGTTTTTCGAGGTAACCAGTGCTTGTGAAAGAATGAAATGTTTGTTTGTCAGAACTATTAAATGAACAAATCTTTGTCCCTCAGATAACTAATAACAGTCATGATTAGCGTTAATTTTATCCCTTTGTTTTCATTATTTCACAAATGACACATTTGGTTTGGATCTCTGTAATTTTTATATTTAGAAAATTTCGTAATCATTAGGATCTTCTTATGTTGTACAACCTTTTTTGTCAATAAACAGTGTTTAATTTTTCTACAACGACTTTCCTTAATGTAAAACCCGCCTCCGCCATTCTTAGCAAGGTATTGAATATTTTGTCGTATATTCATTGCACCTCAAGGCTCACGAAGCCACAGATTATTTTCTGACGAGCAAAAAGCAAATTTTATAGTGACTATTTTTCCTTTAACTTGCATTCTGATGAGTAAACAGTCTGTAGTCAAAATTATCAGTTGTTGTGTTAAGCATGTACATTAATTTACAGTGAACCCTGTAGGTAATCTCAAACAGTTATTTCCTCTTCTGAGTACAGCAGTATTTCATTGTTGTGGACATTTCAAGTCAGTAAATGTACAAGGGTAAGTCAATTATTATCCGCAAAGTATTTGTAAAATTTTATTGTAATCAAATAGCAAACTTACAAGAACATCATTTTTTCGACATAATCTCTTTGCGTTTCAACGCACTTGGTCCATCGTTCTACAAGTTTCCTGATGCCCTCATAAAAGAAGGTTCTCAGTTGAGCTGCGAACCAGGGATGCACTGCTTCTTTCACTGCTTCGTCCGAGGCAAATCGACGGCTCCCAAATACCTGTTTGAATGGACCAGACAAGTGATAGTCAAAAGTTTGCAGTAAACAGTTATTCGCGTACCCATAAGCAGTAACGGCACGTCTATCTCCTAATGATGTAGTAACAATATGGTGTGTTTAAAAAAAATAGCAGCTAGCTTATTACCAACAGACCGAATTCGCCAGACTTTACTAGGCTTTGAATCCGTTCGAAACACCCACTGAGTCGCTTGACATTTCTTTCCATAACAACTAGAATCCAAGATTCATCAGCTGTAGCAGTATTCCAAACAAAGTTTGAGGTGCCGCCTTAGAATTTTTCCAGAGTTTTTTCTGCACCAATCAGAGCGCTGCTGTTTTTGATCGGGAGTCAGGTTATGGTAAATCAATCGACAACAAAGTTTTCTCACGTCTAACCTTAGATGTAAAATGTTTTGGACTGTATTCATGTTGTTGTTGTGGTGGTCTTCAGTCCTGAGACTCGTTTGATGCAGTTCTCCATGCTACTCTATCCTGTGCAAGCTTCTTTATCTCCCAGAACCCACTGCAACCCACATCCTTCTGAATCTGCTTAGTGTAGTTATCTCTTGGTCTCCCTCTACGATTTTTACCCTCCACGCTGCCCTCCAATACTAAATTGGTGATCCCTTGATGCCTCAGAACATGTCCTACCAACCAATCCCTTCTTCTGGTCAAGTTGTGCCACAAACTCCTCTTCTCCCCAATCCTATTCAATACCTGATCATTAGTTATGTGATCTACCCATCTAATCTTCAGCATTCTTCTGTAGCACCAAATTTTGAAAGCTTCTATTCTCTTCTTGTCCAAACTATTTATCGTCCATGTATCACTTCCACATATGGCTACACTCCATACAAATACTTTCAGAAATGACTTCCTGACACTTAAATCTATACTCGATGTTAACAAATTTCTCTTTTTCAGAAACGCTTTCCTTGTCATTGCCAGTCTACGTTTTTTATCCTCTCTACTTCGACCATCATCAGTTATTTTGCTCCCCAAATAGCAAAACTCATCTACTACTTTCAGTGTCTCATTTCCTAATCTAATTCCCTCAGCATCGCCCGACTTAATTCGACTACATTCCATTATCCTCGTTTTGCTTTTCTTGATGTTCATCTTATATCCTCCTTTCAAGACACTATCCATTCCGTTCAACTGCTCTTCCAAGTCCTTTGCCGTCTCTGACAGAATTACAATGTCATCGTCGAACCTCAAAGTTTTTATTTCTTCTCCATGGATTTTTAATACCTGCTCCAAACTTTTCTTTTGTTTCCTATACTGCTTGCTCAATATACAGATTGAATAACATCGGAGAGAGACTACAACCCTGTCTCACTCCCTTCCCAACCACTGCTTCCCCTTCATGTCCCTCGACTGTTATAACTGCCATCTGGTTTCTGCACAAATTGTAAATAGCCTTTCGCTCCCTATATTTTACTCCTGCCGCCTTCAGAATTTGAAAGAGAGTATTCCATTCAACATTGTTAAAAGCTTTCTCTAAGTCTACAAATGCTAGAAACGTAGGTTTGCCCTTCCTTAATCTAGCTTCTAAGATAAGTCGTAGGGTCAGTAATGCCTGAGGTATTCCAACATTTCTACGGAATCCAAACTGCTCTTCCCCCACGTCGGCTTCTACTAGTTTTTCCATTCGGCTGTAAAGAATTCGCGTTAGTATTTTGCAGCTGTGACTTATTTAACTGATAGTTCGGTAATTTTCACATCTGTCAACACCTGCTTTCTTTGGGATTGAAATTCTTATATTCTTCTTGAAGTCTGAGGGTATTTCGCCTGTCTCATACATCTTGCTCACCAGATGGTAGAGTTTTGTCAGGACTGGCTCTCCCAAGGCCGTCAGTAGTTCCAATGGAATGTTGTCTACTCCAGGGACCTTGTTTCGACTCAGGGCTTTCAGTGCTCTGTCAAACTCTACACGCAGTATCCTATCTCCCATATCATCTACATCCTCTTCCGTTTCCATAATATTGTCCTCAAGTACATCGCCCTTGTAGAGACCCTCTCTATGTACTCCTTCCACCTTTCTGCTTTCCCTTCTTTGCTTAGAACTGGGTTTCCATCTGAGCTCTTGATGTTCATACAAGTGGTTCTCTTATCTCCAACGGTCTCTTTAATTTTCCTGTAGGCAGTATCTATCTTACCACTAGTGAGATAAGCCTCTACATCCTTACATTTGTCCTCTAGCCATCGCTGCTTAACCATTTTGCACTTCCTGTCGATCTCATTTTTGAGAGGTTTGTATTCCTTTTTGCCAGCTTCATTTACTGCATTTTTATATTTTCTCCTTTCATCAATTAAATTCAATATTTCTTCTGTTACCCAAGGATTTCTACTAGCCCTCGTCTTTTTACCTACTTGATCCTCTGCTGCCTTCACTACTTCATTCCTCATTCTTCTTCTGCAGTATTTCTTTCCCCCATTCCTGTTAATTGCTCCCTTATGCTCTCCCTGAAACTCTGTACAACCTCTGGTTCTTTTAGTTTATCCATGTCCCATCTCCTTAAATTCCCACATTTTTGCAGTTTCTTCAGTTTTAATCTACAGGTCATAACCAATAGATTGTGGTCAGAGTCCACATCTGCCCCTGGAAATGTCTTACAATTTAAAACCTGGTTCCTAAATCTCTATCTTATCATTATATAACCTATCTGATACCTTTTAGTATCTCCAGGCTTCTTCCATGTATACAGCCTTCTTTTATGATTCTTGAACCAAGTGTTAGCTATGATTAAGTTGTGCTCTGTGCAAAATTCTACCAGGCGGCTTCCTCTTTCAATTCTTTGCCCCAGTCCATATTCACCTACTACGTTTCCTTCTCTCCCTTTTCCTTCTACCGAATTCCAGTCACCCATGACTATTAAATTTTCATCTCCCTTCACTACCTGAATAATTTCTTTTATTTGATCATAAATTTCTTCAATTTCTTCGTCATCTGCAGAGCTAGTTGGCATATAAACTTGTACTACTGTAGTAGATGTGGGCTTCGTATCTATCTTGGCCACAATAATGCGTTCACTATGGTGTTTGTAGTAGCTTACCCGCATTCCTATTTTCCTATTCATTATTAAACCTACTCCTGCGTTACCCCTATTTGATTTTGTGTTTATAACCCTGTAGTCACCTGACCAGAAGTCTTGTTCCTCCTGCCACCGAACTTCACTAATTCCCACTATATCTAACTTTAACCTATCCATTTCCGTTTTTAAATTTTCTAACCTACCTGCCCGATTAAGGGATCTGACATTCCGCGCTCCGATCCGTAGAACGCCAGTTTTCTTTCTCCTGGTAACGACATCCTCTTGAGTAGTCCCCGCCCGGAGATCCGAATGGGGGACTATTTTACCTCTGGAATATTTTACCCAAGAGGACGCCTTCATCATTTAATCATACAGTAAAGCTGCATGCCCTCGCGAAAAATTACGGCCGTATTTTCCCCTTGCTTTCAGCCGTTCGCAGTACCAGCACAGCAAGGCTGTTTTGGTTATTGTTACAAGGCCAGATCAGTCAATCATCCAGAATGTTGCCCCTGCAACTACTGAAAAGGCTGCTGCCCCTCTTCAGGAACCACACGTTTGTCTGGCCTCTCAACAGATACTCCTCCGTTGTGGGTGTACCTACGGTACGGCTCTCTGTATCGCTGAGGCACGCAAGCCTCCCCACCAACGGCAAGGTCCATGGTTCATGGGGGGGGGGGGGGGGGTATTTTTAAGATAAATCATTTGTCTTTCCTGCGAGCTCATCACCGAACTTCCCAGTCATGGAATGCCAGATACCACGAAAGTCTAATAAAGGATTTTATGTATCTTTTAGCGAAGTCATTCTTACTGCGGTAACTGCGCTCAGACTTCAAGAAGAATATAATAATTCCAATCCCAAAGAAAGCAGGTGTTGACAGATGTGAAGAACTATCAGTTTAATAAGTCACAGCTGCAAAATACTAACGCGAATTCTTTACAGCCGAATGGAAAAACTAGTAGAAGCCGACCTGGGGGAAGAGCAATTTGGATTCCGTAGAAATGTTGGAATACGTCAGGCATTACTGACCCTACGACTTATCTTAGAAGCTAGATTAAGGAAGGGCAAACCTACGTTTCTAGCATTTGTAGACTTAGAGAAAGCTTTTAACAATGTTGACTGGAATACTCTCTTTCAAATTCTGAAGGCGGCAGGAGTAAAATATAGGGAGCGAAAGGCTATTTACAATTTGTGCAGAAACCAGATGGCAGTTATAAGAGTCGAGGGACATGAAAGGGAAGCAGTGGTTGGGAAGGGAGTGAGACAGGGTTGTAGTCTCTCTCCGATGTTATTAAATCTGTATATTGAGCAAGCAATATAGGAAACAAAAGAAAAGTTTGGAGTAGGTATTAAAATCCATGGAGAAGAAATAAAAACTTTGAGGTTCGGCGATGACATTGTAATTCTGTCAGAGACAGCAAAGGACTTGGAAGAGCAGTTGAACGGAATGGATAGTGTCTTGAAAGGAGGATATAAGATGAACATCAAGAAAAGCAAAACGAGGATAATGGAATGTAGTCGAATTAAGTCGGGCGATGCTGAGGGAATTAAATTAGGAAATGAGACACTTAAAGTAGTAGATGAGTTTTGCTATTTGGGGAGCAAAATAACTGATGATGGTCGAAGTAGAGAGGATAAAAAACGTAGACTGGCTATGACAAGGAAAGCGTTTCTGAAAAAGAGAAATTTGTTAACATCGAGTATAGATTTAAGTGTCAGGAAGTCATTTCTGAAAGTATTTGTATGGAGTGTAGCAATATGGAAGTGATACATGGACGATAAATAGTTTGGACAAGAAGAGAATAGAAGCTTTCGAAATGTGGTGCTACAGACGAATGCTGAAGATTAGATGGGTAGATCACATAACTAACGAGGAAATATTGAATAGGATTGGGGAGAAGGCAAGTTTGTGGCACAACTTGATTAGAAGAAGTTATCGGTTGGTAGGACATGTTCTGAGGTATCAAGGGATCACCGATTTAGCATTGGTGGGCAGCGTGGAGGGTAAAAATCGTAGAGGGAGACCAAGAGATGAATATACTAAGCAGATCCAGAAGGATGTAGGTTGCAGCAAGTACTGGGAGATGAAGAAGCTTGCACAGGATAGAGTAGCATGAAGAGCTGCATCAAACCAGTCTCAGAACTGAAGACCACAACAAAAACAGGAAAATTAAAGAGACCTTTGGAGATAAGAGAACCACTTGTATGAACATCAAGTGCTCAGATGGAAACCCAGTACTAAGCAAAGTAGGGAAAGCAGAAAGGTGGAAGGCGTATATCGAGGGTCTCTACAAGGGCGATGTACTTGAGGACAATATTATGGAAATGGAAGAGGATGTAGATGAAATGGGAGATACGATACTGCGTGAAGAATTTGACAGAGCACTGAAAGACCTGAGTCGAAACAAGGCCCCCAGAGTAGTCAACATTCCATTGGAACTACTGACGGCTTTGGGGGAGCCAGTCCTGACAAAACTCTACCATCTTGTGAGCAAGATGTATGAAACAGGCGAAATACCCTCAGACTTCAAGAAGAATATAATAATTCCAATCCCAAAGAAAGCAGATGTTGACAGATGTGAAAATTACCGAACTATCAGTTTAATAAGCCACAGCTGCAAAATACTAACACCAAATCCTTACAGACGAATGGTAAAACTAGTAGAAGCCGACCTCGGGGAAGATCAGTTTGGATTCCGTAGAAATACTGGAACACGTGAGGCAATACTGACGTTACGACTTATCTTAGAAGCTAGATTAAGGAAAGGCAAACCTACATTTCTAGCATTTGTGGACTCAGAGAAAGCTTTTGACAATGTTGATTGAATTACTCTCTTCCAAATTCTAAGGGTGCCAGGGGTAAAATACAGGGAGCGAAAGGCTATTTACAATTTTGTGCAGAAACCAGATGGCAGTAATAAGAGTCGAGTGACATGAAAGGGAAGCAGTGGTTGGGAAGGGAGTGAGACAGGGTTGTAGCCTCTCCCCGATGTTATTCAATCTGTATATTGAGCAAGCAGTAAAGGAAACAAAAGAAAAATTCGGAGTAGGTATTAAAATCCATAGAGAAGAAATAAAAACTTTGAGGTTCGGCGATGACATTGTAATTCTGTCAGAGACAGCAAAGGAATTGAAAGAGCAGTTGAATGGAATGGACAGTGTCTTGAGAGGAGTATATAAGATGAACATCAACAAAAGCAAATCGAGTATAATGGAATGTAGTAGAATTAAGTCGGGTGATGCTGAGGGAATTAGATTAGGAAATGAGACACTGAAAGTAGTTGATGAGTTTTGCTATTTGGGGAGCAAAATAACTGATGATGGTCGACGTAGAGAGGATATAAAATGTAGACTGGCAATGGCTAGGAAAGTGTTTCTGAAGAAGAGAAATTTGTTAACATCGAGTATAGATTTAAGTGTCAGGAAGTTTTTTTTCTGGAAGTATTTGTATGGAGTGTAGCCACGAATGGAAGTGAAACGTGAACGATAAATAGTTTGGACAAGAAGAGAATAGAAGCTTTCGAAATGTGGTGCTACAGAAGAATGCTGAAGATTAGATGGGTAGGTCACATAACTAATGATCAGGTATTGAATAGGATTGGGGAGAAGAGGAGTTTTTGGCACAACTTGACCAGAAGAAGGGATCGGTTGGTAGGACATGTTCTGAGGCATCAAGGGATCACCAATTTAGTATTGGAGGGCAGCGTGGAGGGTAAAAATCGTAGAGGGAGACCAAGAGATGAATACACTAAGCAGATTCAGAATGATGTAGGTTGCAGTAGGTACTGGGAGATGAAGCTTGCACAGGATAGAGTAGCATGGAGAGCTGCATCAAACCAGTTTCAGGAGTGAAGACCACAACAACAACAAGATCTTAAAAATTATATCTTAAATATAATGGTACATCGAATCAATCTTCCTGTATTTTAAGGCTGCAAACTTGTCGGTGATGTCTCCATAGAATGGCGTGTTTTTATTAACTGCACCAGAAGTTATGTCTGAAATGAAATATTCGCTAAAGAAGAAAGTCTCTCTCTTGAAACAGCATTCCTCAATATGTCTTTATATGATTCAGGCAAGAAAATCTTTGTTCCACAGATTCTGTAGTATAAGAGATGGACAGAGTAAGGGAGAACAGTTTATAAATATCTGTAAAAATATCATTTTCCTCACTTTCTGTACTTCTCATCGGCGTACAAAATAGAGAGTTCGATTCTTAAGCGCCGTGTCTTGGAGAACACTGGCTCAAACAAAATTTGCAACTTTTCTGATGCACCAGAAAGAAAAAATGTGTAGTATTCTTCAGATTTTGTGATATCGGCAAGGCAAATAAACAATTTTTCACTGTCACGAAATCTTCATTTACATCAAAACGTGCTCCAAAATTTTGTAATACATGGGTCGATACAACGCGAAAATACACCCTGTTTCATCAGTAGCATTCATATTTACAACATATAGCACTATACGCACTCCTGATGGGAGTGTGCTCCATGCACACAATAATCACCGCGTTGCAGTGTGGAACTGGCAGCAGACTGGAATAAAATTTCCATTCGTCTCACTGCATGCCTCCTCCACAGGAAAAATTACGCGGATGACGTCATCTCACTGAATGCCTCCTCCACAGGAGAAATTACGCGGATGACGTCACGTTGCTACAGCAACCATACTGTTATGCTCGGCCTGTGGCTCCGTCAATGAGGTTGAGCTTCGAGAAAGGGGAAAGATACGTCACTTCCCTTGTCAGAATTGAGCACTTGCCGCTACAAAAAAGTTCCGAGCAATAAAAAACAGAGACATCCATTTGGTGTGAAGCCAGCATATGTTGTGGGACAAATAAACTGTTAAAGTATGGCAAGATAAGCCAAATTGCATGTCTGAGGAAACAGAAAAACTGGAACGACGAAATCAAGAGCATGAAGACTACGATGTATCGTGGTAATTTGAATACAATTTATAAGTTCCCAGTGTGCCAGTTGAATCTGTATTTGAATTGTCCTATTTCAGAGCCAAGCATCCAGCTAACGTCTGAACCTAAACTTTTACTTGTTTCGTGAGAGCTAGTGTGTCGATCAGAAGATAACAGAGCTATTACAAAGCACCTGTGTTGGTTAACACAAATAACAAGGACGTAACGCTACTGACGTAACTTTCTGACTTGTGTGCTAATTAGGCAGAAATAGTCTTTATATCTATCGTTGAAGTTAGCCTGAAGTCTCGCTTTACTTAAGGAGATTGCCGAAGTCCACCAACGTACAAAAATGATATGCATACTTTGAAACTGTACTAAAGGGACCAAATTTTGTCTCAGTTGCGAATATTTTTGACGTCAGCTGTATTAGGTAGGAGAATAATACCTGTTAGTGACACATGAAACTTGTTTCGGATCGGGTCCAGAATTCGGATTTCCTGCTTATCGTGAGCTTGTAACACCATAGCTTACACACTACAGACCTTTTGTTGATGGAATTAGCTTTCTATTTTGTTCAACATCCCATCGTTGAACTTCTGTAATTAGTGTACGATTAATTCGATACTGTAATGAAGTATAATCTCTGTAATGATATGTTTTGCCTTTCTTACATAATCTCTTTGGTTATCTTTGGGGATGAATAATTTAGTTTAAATAATTTTTATAGAAATGTCAGTATATGCAATTGTTCTGTTTTATTTAAAATGTTTGTTTGCTGTTATGTAAACTGCTGACCTTCACTTAGTGTTCTTTGTTATTTTTTAAAAGGTGTTGTGGTTCCGCTCGGGAACGAAACTGTAGCGCACGCAAATTGTGGTTGGCCTCGGTAGAAAAGATGGAACCAAGGGTCAGTCGGGGGACGAGCTACCAAACTGTCAACTGCTAATGTAAAAGTTATTTATTGTGCTGGTACCGAGAGAGGCTTTCCGTGCCGCTTTCCAACACCTCGGATGATGGATAAAGAGCTGCAACTATTCTGGAATTGATTTCTATCAACGCCACCAAGAAATGACACAGTCCAGCAATTCTACCTGCAAATCCACCTACTAATATGCAATCGCTACCACATAGCGTAATCACTGAAAAGGAACCAAGGAATAGTAGAAATGTATGGTGAAGGATCAGCTCATTGGATGTTTTAGTTTGCACAAGTATAAGATAACTTATGCTCGAACTCTTGTACCTACCATGATTTATCCTCAGTCACATATCCACTTAGGGTCTCTCCCACACTAAAGTAATTACCTAGTGTCCTTATTGAAAGAATATTAAAGCTCAGTGTATTAGCATAAGTGAGTAATATAGTAAATAATGTTTGCTGAAAATAATTTTTCTGTTAAAACTGCTTATTAAAATTTTGTTGCCAACTTCTAAAGTGAAAGTTCTCCAAACTGAGGTTTATAAAGTTTTGCTTAGTAAATGATCACAGTGCAGTCTGTTGAAAATCAACCAAAGGTGAGGTATTGTCTTATAACCACATCAAGTTGTGTCTCACAGTAGTAAAAACTGCAATTGTGGGAAGTTATATACTCATGCTTGCTAACCACTTGTTTCTCTCGTGTATTGAAAATGAATATTAATAGTGTAATAGGATCCACAGTTTATCCTTTATGCTCATGATAAATAACAATTAATAGAAAGACCACTATCTATGAAAACAGTAACTACTTTTATTCAAAACTCCGTGAGAAATTGTTTGTTAGTGAAATACATTTGACTTTCATTCTAAATAGAAAAGTATTTAGCTGGGAGAGACTTAACCTATGACCAGTTCATAATTTTGCAGTGAAATACATTTACAATTTGTTGTCAGATAGCAAAATGTTTAAAAAGTAATATTGAACCTATGTCCATTTTTTTATTCTAAAGTGCACTGTAATAGTAATATTATTGAAACCACTTTGACTAAGTCCTCGAGGTAATAGTGTGTATCGTTATCTGTTATATTTATGCAAATAGTTTGTTCTGCTCTAGCTGTAAACTCCAAACTTAACATTAACATATGCAGATGTCTGATGAGTTTATTGCACTCGCGTGTGGGAAAATATAGGTTGTGTTTATCCGTTAAAGTTACTCATACCTACTTTCTTAAACAAGAATGTTGATCATTCCCATGCCTAATTAGGCTGGCGACCCTTTTTTTAACAGCGTGGATAAGTAAATTATTGCTTGTTACTGTTTGAATATTTACGTAATTCTGACTCTCAATTCCGATAAGTCACCTCCGTTGGGTACAACACGGTCAACATAACAAAAGTCCTCTAAGAGGGTAACACTGCTCTGTTGCTTTACACCATAATTGCTTTAACAAGATAGTTTCATTATTCGATCTACCTCCAACTTTAAGGTTATGGTATATTAGTAGCAGACGGCAGTGTTACACGTGGCTTTTCCGTGACAGGACTATTTGTTCTGTTGGGGCATGGTACGTAATAAACCAAATTTGGTATATGATTACACAAGCTACGTAAATGCAAATGCAGTGTTATAAGCGGTCGCCTTAACCATGTCGACTTTCCACGCTCGCTAATAGGACCGATCCAAACCTCCATATGCCACGGAGTCTACTCCTCCACTGCTCTCAACTTACCTGTGATTCCCACAACAGGATTAATAAGACAAACATGCTCCACATTAGTACTATAGTCTTTATGTCCGTCTAGGGTGTAATACTTATTTTTAAAATATCTAT
The DNA here is from genome assembly GCF_023897955.1 of Schistocerca gregaria. Taxonomy (NCBI): domain Eukaryota; kingdom Metazoa; phylum Arthropoda; class Insecta; order Orthoptera; family Acrididae; genus Schistocerca; species Schistocerca gregaria. The sequence continues at coordinate 305,006,784 of NC_064926.1, read as the reverse complement.
TCCTTCAGATAAGGCTAATGAATAACTAACACTTACTAAGGAACAACTGTCAAATGCTACGGAACAACCGGCAATTGTTAAGGCCGATATTACACTATCAAATTTTTTTTGTCAAAAATCTCTGTCAAAGATATTTGATGGTGTAATAGGGAACTTTGTCAAATGTCGTCCAATATTTGATCAAATCTAGAGCCTCGTTGTAGATCTGATCAAAGAAGTCGATTGTCTTCTGTTCACTGCAATGAGACATGTTACCACATTGAGCGCTAGCTAGCATCGCTGCAGCGATCTGTCGTCTGTAGTGTTTTTATAAACATTGCAGGTAAATACAATTGGTGTGTACCGACAACTACAAAATTAATAGAGATGCATGGAGCTGATGAGGCGCTTTACAACGTGAGCCACCCTGAATACAAAAATAGATTAAAAAGATTGGAGACCTGACTTGACCTAACCTAACTTAACCCAACCCTCTCCTGTAACAAGGAATCAGAGTGTTACAGTGAGCCGGTCTTCTGCAGATGTAGCAGTTCTTAAGTGAATGTTTTGATTTGTGATATGAGGATACACTTCACTGAGCACATACAGAAACGTATGCTCATCCAATTGATGTACGATCTGACGAACTCCACTATAAGCTCACGTAACAAGTTTTGTTGAATGCTTTTATCGTGTCGCCATAAAACCCACGGCTTCACTCAGGTATGTTTCCTTTTTTTCCCTCCCTTCTCTTCCGCATGTGCACACATTGCAATTGTGGTACATGCAACTGCTGCGGTTAATAACAAGTTGTTGTTGTCAGCCATCTTGAAGTTTGACGAAAAATATGATGACAGTGTAATACCCCTTCTAGCGCTACGTCAAACATCTTTGTCAAATATATATGACTGAATATTTGATCACATCTTTGATCAAATCTTTGACAAAGAAATTTGATAGTGTATTACCGGCCTAAGGAACACCATATCAATGATAGCAAAAGTAAATGTAGAGAGCGGGACATATTAACTGGAGCGAAGCCTGTGCAGGAACGCTTCGTACGCATTCGGCAGTCCATGCAGCATCGGGGACGAAAGTTGTTGCATGTGGTACGGCAACATGTCTGCAAGACGTCATTTGAATGCTTACGACCGTGGACGAGCGGTTGAAAGGCTCGAAGCCAGTCACGCCACAGTAATCGCCATTTTAAAAAGGCCGCTCAAAGTGGAAATGCTATGCGAAAGCATGCCGGTGGTCATAATCAGACAACCACACCACAAGAGACTAGATATGTGTGGCGAAGGGAAGACATCTCACACCTAGGCATATCGTTGCAGATATTGCAGCCGATGCCGGTACATACACCACTTCGCGGCGATTAAATCGGACTATTTTGTATGTTCGGAAGTCTGTTAAATGCTTCTCAGTGCAAGCGCGCCACCACCGAGAAAGAGTTCGTTGAAGCAGGCACCACTTCGGTTGGGGTCGACAAAAGTGATCCAGAGTGATGTTCTCCGACGAACTCTGCTTCACTTTGGCAAGTGATTCTGGCCACCAATTAGTGTGGAGAGTGGGAGGATCACGTTACACCACAAAATAGCCATGAACGTCATCGGTATTGCCTAGGCGTTATGTACCGCGTTCCATGTCGTCCATCGTTGCCTGCGATTATATCTGTACGACAATGCAACTGCTCTTAGCAATTGACACGCAGTGTATGTTAAAAGGTTTCCAACTAAAAACAAGGAGGTATTGTCGATAGAGAGGTCTAGAGAAGCAGAACTGCTATACTGTAGAAAAACATTGCGTTCATGTCGGAGGAGCCACTCCGTCTAAAGTGATTTAGCAGATGGGAAAGTTCGTTTGAATATTCCCGCTGCCAGCCATCGGATCCAAGCTGCAAGCAGGCACGTAGTTCCCGGTTACACCGCCAGATGGCAGCACGGTACGAGCGTAGCCTACCGCTGCGACTACAGGCGCAGGCGATTGGTTACAGTTCTTACGAACGTTGGGACAATAAGCCAAAGACATCGCAAAATGGAACACACACACACTAAAAGGTTTCCCATTATTTACATCTGACCGCGTCTTATCGGTTTTCCTAACGTGTTTTAATACACAGAACGCCAACGTAAACCAAAATCAGTTTCATGGCAAAAAGATTGATTGATTAGTGCACAATAGACAATGATTAAAACTGAAATCAGGACTTTTCGGGTGAGTGACAGTTTAGGCATACGTAAACCTGGCTATTTACAGAAGGGAACCTCAAGCTTGCATGTCGGTTCGGCATAATAAATTGTGGCTATCACCGGTGTACAATTAAAAGGTCGTTTTCCACACCAGATTCATAAACGTCCTTTTAAGGTAAATAAATGGTCTGGAATCAGTAGAACACAAAGTCAACAAAATTAAATGAGCATATATTCAATTTCAGGTGAAAGCAAGACAAAAACTGTTTTTTACAACCAAAACGACTGACATTTCAGCTTGTAAAATATGTTTCTTTTAAACGGTTCATACACACCGGACTAAGATTGTAAGGCTATCTGTACGATACACTGTCAGAACAACAAATGAAAAATAACGAGTCATTAGATCTTTACGTTTAGTAATAAAGATGCGTTTCGGAGCACTGAGTGATTTACAGAACCCAAAATTATTTTAGTAAATGATACGACTTTACAAACTAAAATATACAAATTGCCAAGATCCAGAAACGCGACCTGACACAGGTGTGGTAAATCGTGCTTTCCTTGCTCAAACAGGCTGTTCATTTATTTTCGAGATACATACTGCTCAGAAGAGAATAATATTTGCAACTGGTACGATCACTGTTAACGGAGGATATTCGCAGAGAAATGACAGAATGGCACATACGCTGCGCCCGATTTCTCGTCACCGTTCGCTGTCCTCCGTCACGCGCTCTTCTGCGTGGTTTCTTTCTGTGCAGCAAAGCTGTGCGGGTGACTTGTGACGTCAACTTTCCCCTCCACGCCGCGTCTTCCCCACCACAGCACTGAGGCGAACACTTCGCAGCCACTCTATTGGTCAACTCGAAAATACGATGAAGCAAGACGCTGCTGCTGCTGCCGTCCCCCCCCCCCCCCCCCCCCCCCTCCCGCACGAGCGTTCGCCGCACTACGAACGCACACGGTTGTGCTCTGATTGCGTAGTAGCAGCGGCGCGAGGGGAAGCAGAGATACAGCACTGCCTCCACCGAGGCGGCGGAGAGGCGATCGCTGGGAAGGCGTGGTGGGGGAAGTGCTGCTCGCCCGCTATCACGCAGGCGCGCTGAGCGGGAAAGCAGTCGGCGTGTCGGTCCCCATGAGGTGAGTGCTTGGGACGCGGGAGTGGGCGGAGGCGCAGAGTTTGGCGGAGCGGACTGCAGCAGAACGTGTGCGGCGTGGCGTGTGTGTGTGTGTGTCGAAACGAACAGAAGCCTGACCCGACTGCTCCTTCTGCGCTGTGACCGACAAAGTTTACTGACAGAGAAGTACCTCCTGCTACCGAGGAGAGGCGTGCCGGCTTTTTCCTAAGTTTTTGGGAACTTGTGTGATAAACGCTGGAAGTGCCGAGTGGCAAGAAGAGGAAAGTTGCGAGGAGGCGGAGTGTGCGTCGCCAGACAGCATTACTGCCACAGAAGAAGAGAGGCGCGATAACGCAAAAGAAGTGCAAGTACTGTTGGCGAGCCCCCGTGCGGTGTAGTCGAGCGATGAGTGCCCGCGTGTACAATCCGTTGTTCCTGTCCGAGATGCGGAGGATGCTGAGGGGCGGTGGTGTAGCCGGCGGCGCCGGCAGCGCGGCGTCGGCGGCGGCCACGGCGGGCTGCGGCGGCGAGGCGGCGGCGGCGGCGTCCTCCGGAGGCGGCGGTGGCGGCTATTCGCCCCCGCCGCCCCCGGTGGCCGGCCTGGACCGCGTGCGCCGGCAGCTGTTCGGCCCCGTGGACCACGAGGAGACGCGGCGCTTCGTGCAGGACGAGCTGCAGGCGATGCGCCGTCGCGACGCCGAGCACTACGGCTTCGACTTCGAGCGCGAGGCGCCCTTGCCCGGCAGCCGGCTGGTGTGGGAGAAGGTGCAGCCGGAGGCGGCAGTGCCCGCGTCCTACGCGCTGCGCCGCCTCCCGTACCTGGCGACGCACGCCGACGCGGCGACAGCCGTAGCGGCGGCGTCGGCGTCGGTGGCGGAGGTTGCGGCGGACGGAGACGACGCCCCCAGGGGGACGGAGGAGAAGGCCGTGCAGACGGCGTCTCCGGCGCCCTTCGCCGCCAGCGCGACGTCGGCCGAAACGACGCCTATCGCCGCCGCACCGGCGCTCGCCAAGGCGTCGAACAACAACAACAACAACAGCGTCAGCACCCCAAAGCAGACTTGCATTTCTGGTGAGTATCGCTTCTGCATCTTTTCGACTTACATTCCTGTCATCTCGGTACTACTCACAGACCATGAATACCGCACGAGCACCCAATTCTGTGATACGTATAAAATTAATGAAGTGACAGCCTTACGCATAAGCAAATAAAATAGTCTCGAATTGTGTAACCACTTTTTCATTCCCTCTTCGACACTAAAAGATTGAATTCCACTGCTAGATTCATCTTCGGGATTTCCAGAATCCGTTCCGTTTCGTACATCTCATTACGCGTCAAATTTACTTAAAGGACGCGATTCGAAGGCACTGAATCCGAATGTCAAACAAAGCCTGTGCTAATAGATTAGTCTGCAGCATTGCTTAATGTTTACCTCGCGCAATATTTAAGTCATATATTCCTACGTAAAAATGCAACCGCGAGGTAAATTCGGAAAACGTATATTAGGTTGTTGTCGAGTCTCCGATGAATATTTCGTTGCATTTTAGAACCACATATCGCGTATGAACTACGTAACTTTTATTCTATACTTGAAGCACCATGCATCCAGTCCTACAGCCCCTGTATTGGTAATCCAGATATGTTTCCGCAGCCGTGTAATACTTTCTGTAGATACCTATTATCAAAGTCCATCATTTTTACCGGTATGTCCTCATGGATCAAAGCTGATGGTACGAGTCATATTTTCTTTCATAAGAAAGTTACGCGTGTTCTGCAAATACTACTTTTGTACGGTTCAGTATCTCGATTTATCATAAATCAACGGAAAATCACTATACAACCCATGTCATATTGTTGTTTAGATCAAGCCGTTTGAAACATTGGTGGAATTAAGACGGAAAGAGGAACTTGGATTTGTAGCAGGTGTGAAAGCTACGTGAGATTGTCTATTGGCGTGATTAGTGAAACATTTACTATAGCTCCATTGCGTACGACTTTATACGGGCTCATTAGGAATGTCCTGCAGCAACCGTAGACTAAGTCGAATACTTAGCAACCCTCGCTAATTTCGCTTGCAGACTTGACAGCATTTTGTCCGTTCAAAGTATTTCTGTTCGTAGCTTCATTGCAGCAAAGTACCTCACGCAATTAAAAAAAAAAATGTACATGTCAGAGAGTGTATCTCATACCCGCGTCTCCTGAGCCGCGCTTCGCGTTTTATACTTTACGGCGTTGTCGCTTAGCAATCCCGGCTCAGATGTCCTTCATGCGTCTGCAATAGCGAGCGGCACGCCTCTGCTTGTTGTGTGAAGTTATTTGGCGCGAAAAATGCGAGCCAAGGTCGGCTTCCACGCGCGTCGTGCGTGTGTGTGTGTGTGTGGGGGGGGGGGGGGGGGGGGGGGGGGGGCGATCTGAGAGACATACTCGCTACCTGCATCCTGCATTCGTAGCAAGTCTGGACTTGAGAGACGCTATTCGTCCCTCGCGCATTTGACATAGTTTAATGCGCCAGTTTAATGCGCCTCGCCGCTGCAGTTTTCTATCTAGATTGTTCAGTCGTCGTTATATGAAGTCGAATATTGCCGCTCGCGCCGAGTAGGTAGCTGGTTCGTGCTGATTGGCGCAATATATTCCTGATTAAGTATTAGCAGATAATAAAAGTGATTATCGAGAATTTAATACGGGCGGTTTCAGGTAAATAGTGCTTTTTGTGGGAAGAAACTACTTTGGACGATTGATTTTGTCTACCATATTTACGTCAGTTACCTTTAATTTCATTTTATCTAGCAAGATTATCTGACATTCGAAAGTTCGCTAGCAAAATATTGAATTCATAGGCGAATGACGTTGTTGTGGTTCCCTTACATTGGTTGTAATGGGTTGCTTTACTGTTGTCTCTCGATTTAAAGAGCGTTAACGCTTTTAACACCAATCCTTAGAATATCTCCGCTTGTCATGTTAAAAGGATTGACCAACGCAAGAAGTTAAACTGGTATTCTTCCATTTGAAGAACTGTTAACTGCTTGTGGTGAAGGCAATTTCTGTTTGCCGTTTTCTCTGTGGAATATTTTAGCTAGCAATATTTCTTGACATGCAGAAAGCTAGGCGCTTCATTTACTCATCTCTTGATAGTTTTTGTGTGTATTGTAATTCGCTTTCATTTGTTTGTTTCCTCTTGAGAACGGCTGTTGGCATTCTATTCGATTTCCAACAGTGTTTTAATTTTGCGTTTTCTTGTCGTCAGTGATTGCGATTTTAAACCCATTCCGCTATAAACTGCGATATTCCCCACCGTTTGTAGTGTAAGGCCAGATCACAACAATGGGAGAAATTAACGGACGAGTGTGAGCGCTGAACAATAGCTGCTTGAAGAATTGCGTTGCCGTATTGTTATACATCGCAAGTCGCTCACCCGGTATCGCTGGCCTGTTTGCTACGTAATTTCGCGCATGAGGTGATAAGCGCCTTACAAACTATCGGGCTTGGTTGGCTAGGTGTCCACCACGGAAGGCTGTTGCTTTGCTCGCCTGCGCCTGCGCCTGTGCTAGGCGAGCCGCCTCCGAGCTCGGCGGCGGAGATGGTGCCAAACCTCTGCCAGCGAGCAGCAGCACAGCCTCGCTGGAGCCCTGTTGCCACATCTCTGAGCCACAATTATCAAGGCGCGCTGTTACGAAACGGCCGCGCGCCACGGCGTCGCGAAACTGCCACCGCAGTTCCCCGATCTCCTCTGCAATCACTGTAACTGTATCTCCCCGTAACCTGCACTAACGAATTCTCGAGAGCCTCTCCGACAAGAGTGTATGTTATAAGCGCGCCGTTGACGGCTTGTTTTGCAGTTGCGCAAATTTTGTTATTACAATCTACGGTGATTTAATAATATAGTCATTGTCTTCCGGTATAAAGAAACTGTCATCTCTGCCTGTGATATCTGTCATTGCGGTGTGCTTCGCGGTTGTCGGGTATTTTGTACTACGCGTTAAAATGTCAAAATATCAAAAAAAAAAAAGTAAAACCGATCGAGAGACCTGTAATGTGTCATTTCCTTGTGCATTCTTTGGACCGGACTTCATTAAAATAAGATTAGACTTTAGGTGCCGTACGAATTCGCATTTAAAGGTACCAGAATCAATTTTTCAGTTTTCCCAGCTTCAGACCTAAAACCTTTTGGTTTGCTGTGTAAATAAACTGTTGTACGTTAATAAATTAAAGCCTCGTAAGTGAAAACCCTTTCATCCGATTAAAATTCTGTGATGTGTTTGTTTGGGCATTGTGTCGAACCTGTATCGAAATCACGTTTTTGCTTTTATTAACAATTAGTTCTAAAAGCAACTGCGTACGCCTGATGGTTCACCACAAATCAAATGCTTAAACTGAAGCAAATCCTTGTTAGGAAGATTGATCGAGATTTTGCTGGTTAATCTCTTAGCTGCGCTAGCAAACTGGATATGGAAATACCAGAAATACAAAAGTATAGAACAGACACTCCCTTTCAACAAAATGGTTCAAATGGCTCTGAGCACTATGGGACTTCTAAGGTCATCAGTCCCCTAGAACTTAGAACTACTTAAACCTAACTAACCTAAGGGCATCACACACATCCATGCCCGAGGCAGGATTCGAACCTGCGACCGTAGCGGTCGCACGGTTCCAGACTGTAGCGCCTAGAACCGCTCTGCCACCCCGGCCGGTTCCCTTTCAACAGAATTGTACGTCAGGAATTGGTCATGACTCTGTAACAGTACTTTTTTTTCGTGGTTAATGTTTTACTGCAGTTGTAGTTGACCAATCACAACCCATACTGATTGTACTTCGAAATACTGTTCGTATAAAGGACACAGTTAAGATTCAGTCTTCGTAAGAAGAAGGAAATGATACATCTACGAACTCAATTTAACATAAACATTATTTGCTGATGATAATAGCGTGCTTAACAAAAGTTTACTTAAGGACTGCTCTTGACAATAACTTGAAAAGTTAGGAATATATATATATATTTTAGTAATGCTGCCCATTGTCACAGTACTTTTTTCCTGTTTTAGTCCAGTGCGTTTCGCAGTTACAACTTCAGTTTGAGGAACTGCATCTGTTTCAGTTTATCATTTTCATCTGGCCACAAAATATTCTAAACACTTCAGATACACTAACATTATTATAGCCGTACTACATTCTCATATGCAACCTGAGTAGCACACCAAATGAAGTGAATACAGTGCGACTTACAGTTCCGACATGCATTGGGCTACAACAGAGACAACAAAATAATGTGATCGAACGCAAAGAGTCACTAACATTCCTAACCAGTAATGTGTTTGTGCGCGGATAACTGCAGCGCAAACCAGCATTCGGGCTAATGACTAATGTACGTGCTACTGACTGCAGCAAGTTTGTAACGATGACTGTCTTCATAGTTCTTCCTGCATTTAATACTGACTGTTTATTAGTATTTTGCGGAATCACTCTAAGGGTAGGACGCTCTGACGTAAACTGCTCGGCGAATGAAAGTTTAAGAGGTCCATCACATGTCTCCTTGTTTTGTTAATCGATAAAGTGATTGAGCACAGCTTAGTCGTTGTCTCAAAAGATTATCTCTACTGTTTCATAAGACTGATAACGGTCAAAGCTGGGACTGCAAGAAAATAAAAAATAAAGCATCTGCGCTCGTTGCTCTTTCCTTTTAACTAAGACAAGAGTGTGGACCATCGTTAAATATTGTCTTTGCGAGGACGAACGTCTCGTGTCCTCGGCAGGGAGCGGTTATCTTATCAAGAGAAAGAGAGTTAGTCTCCAAATAACTTGGTGGAGGACAAACTTTGCGGCGTGACTGTCTCAAGAAAGGCCGGTAGCACACATACAAAGCTAACGCTTCATAATAAAGATGGCCAGGCTTCTAGTCTCAAACTTAGGGTCGTCGGGAGATCAGTGTAGGCGGCCAAGCCCGATTTCGGTTGCGAAGGGGCGAAGTGGCTACTATTAAGGATGTAATTAGATGATTTCAGGGTTGTATTTGATCGCGGGGAATTGCCTATAGCCTTCCCATCCACACCAGGCTCTTCGTTCTGCGCACGAGATCGTAGACAGACGTACGGAAGCGCAGACAGACGTACGGAAGCGCACAAATTGTGACGTTAATTGACACTACGCTACACGTGCTACAGCAGTCGAAAAGCGTCGCATTGGGCGCTATTGTACTGTCTGCAAACAGGCCTGGATTGTTTATACGTTTATGTGACGCTTGTTTCTTGTATAACAAATCAAACACGTCAAGGCAACATTTTCTGCTTCCATGGCGTTCCAAGGCAATTTCAGGATTACGTTTTCCGTCTCTGGTTTTCTTCCAAAAGGATAAACAGAGTTTAATAGTCTTCAAATTCCAAGCCAACCGATGCTGTGTTACAGACCAAGTGTTCCGCTAGCCGATTGATAAGATCTGTGGTGGGAGTCCGTGCTTATCAGACTGGTGGCGGGATGCTACATGTAACGTTGTCTCTAATCACTGTACTGGTCGAACTAATCCTTCTCGTATTTCCTCACAATTTCTTTGATTTATTTTATTATACAGACCTAATCTTGCAGTTTTATTTCTCATTACGATATAATCGCAGATTTTTTAGTATTGTGCAAATATTTTGTGACCTTTTCATTAGCAGTATTGCTGTTCTAGCTCTCCAGGTTGTATCAGTTTCGTGCTGCCTGCGGGACAACCTTTTTTGGGGAAGTTTGCGAGGCTAAATTCAGAATGCCATTACTTTTACCCTGCTACGATTCTTCCTGCGGTTTTCTCACGTTAATTTGCGAACTTTTGCCTTCCCTTGGCTCCCTGTCTAGATAAAAATCGACGAAAAATGAAAGTTTGGCTTAGAATTATAGTGTTTCGCTTGAAATGATGAGGACGAGGTTTACTTGTTCAGTGATAACAACCATGAAAGAAAGCTGTGTCGAATCCATGAACGTCGTTATTCTTAGTTTCTCACAGAGTCAAGGCACGCCATGTAACCGTTAAAACGCTATCATGAAACATCCCTAGTGGGTGATGTACGTTGTGATTTCGGTTAGCGGTGTTTTTTAATCTCGTCTGTGAGCGGGACGTTCGCACTGGGAAGGGGAAAAAAATTCAAAAATGGTGCAGCCGCGCGTCGGTTAGATTTAAAGGGGCGGAGCAACCCCCATGTGCAGGGTGTGTGCGCCGTTACGTGGGCCCATTGTGTGCCACGGGGTGAGCTGCGCTCACACATGTGGTCGCGTGGCGTGGACGCGACCCTCCCTGCCGTGGGTCCTCACGAAAGCCCGCCACGAGCCGTAACGGTCGTTTCCCCATAGACTTCGGTGCGCCAGTTGGCAAGACCTCTATCACAGGATCCAAGTTTCTCTTCGTGTTCCGTAATTTTGTTTTGCCGCCTTCCATTCTTTTAATAATATACCAGTGTAGTCATAGAGCGGTCCTTCCGATGGGAAAGTAATTAGAACGGGAAGCCTCGGCGCACACATCACTCGTTAGTGACCGTGCCATAAGGTCCTCACACAAAGTTCAGCATCGTTTCTTGAATCACAGCTTAATTAAATAAACACTAACTACAAAATAATTTTCCAGGCAGGAGGGATAAAAGTACGCTACGACGGCCGAGTAAGTGATTGTTAGATGATATGAAAATGACCTAATTTTTTTGCAAGTTGACGGTTGGGGAGGTCGGTGTAAAGCCAGGAATTTTTCGTAAAATATTATCAGATCAGCAGCAGACATCTGGGTTTCGCCCTACTCATCTTCCTTCCTTCTCCCCCCCCCCCCCCCCTAACCATTCCAATAATATATATATATATATGAAATAGTGGCTATGTGACGAGTGAGGAACACATCAAATGCTCATCAAACTCCAGTGACTGACAATACGAGAGAGACGTTGTGCATCACGGTGTGTTCCACTGTTAAAATTCTTAGAAGAGTCAACGACTGTATTGCTTCTCTTCCAACGCATTCCTCGCGAAATGACCATGACGTTAAAATAAGAAAGATTCGAGGTAGCACAGAGGCTGTCCAAACAATCTTCCTTTCGCAGCTGGGTGACATCACAGTGCTACAAGACGTACCCTCTAGCACACATCATAAGGTGGCTTGTGGGATACAGGTTTAGACGTAAATGAAGCTAGTTCTCTCTCCGTGGCTTTTTCTTTCAGGGTCATCCGGTATGAATCACCGCTCCCGGCTTCCTAGGGACGAAGAAGAACCACAAACAGCTGCAATTGGTCGCCTACAGTCTCAGTGGCTATTGGAAAAGAAGCAATTACATTGCGCACAGAGACAAGTAGGCGAGCTGCCTCTTTATCAGCACCTGAGGAAATCTCTTTCACATCGATAACGTTAACTAATATCACCTTAATCTCCCTTATGATAATCGTATTTCGTAATATGTCATAGCTTTCTCGAGTGTGTACTTTGCTTCATCTGGTGTCTTTTCGTCGATTATACCGGATAAGATACTTGCTCTTTCACTGTTTTACACGTAACATACATACACACACATATATACGGCAGGCAGCATATAATCTAATGAAGCATTTGAGAGAGTACTGGCAAACGAATTCATGTAATTCACGGACTTTTGGGTGCCTCAGGTGAAATAAACACAATGATTACATTAAACATCTGACAGCCGAGTGCCCCATTGCACTGCCTCTCAAGTGCCTTATTGCATAGTTGTAAAGTATCTTTCCTGCAGGTTGATTGCCTTTTGTAGACCAATAACGGAACGTATGTTGAACACAGTATTCCACGAAAAAACCGTACCTGTAACAAGACTTCTGTTCAAGTTCGTTACCTTCTTCAACTCTGTGCAGTCAGGCGAACAGTTTCTCGTATTTCGCCACTGTGGTTGGGAACCTGTTCAGCGTAAAAGACATATATAATGTCTCAAGAGGAATGGTCAATATTCAGGAATATGACAGGAACGATAATTTGAAGCAAAACATCTGGTAAACATGCGCTTCGATATTGTGAAACAGATCTCTTCTACAGCAAGTTCCTTGCCGTCCATATTTTGAAATGTCACAGTACAAACCAGAAAAAGAAAAAAAAGTTCAGTAACCATGGACACTTTAAAGTGCATGCATGAAGAGCCATGAGCACCTATTCAGCTTCGCTACTGTGAAACAGTTCTACCGAAGAGATGCTCATTGCTCTTAAAACATGCATTTAGAGTGTATGTTTACAAAAGACAATTTTTTGTTTTGTTTTCAGCAGTCCTACTTCCTTCCACGATATGGAAAGCAAAGAGATTGCAGTCGAAGAGATTCCTTTCACAATATCCAAGTTGGAGAAATGCTCATAGGTCTTAAGGTACACAGTTTAGGGCCCATGTTTGCTAGACTTTTTTCCGAATGATCTTTTACATGTCATATCCGTGAATATTGGCCTTTCCTCCTGCGACGCCCTGTATAATGATAGGTTCGAAACTTTGTGTTCTCATAGACACGACTATTTATTCCTCTTAGTTATTGCTCAATTCTCGTCGTAGGTAATCCTGAAATACAGCCACTACATGAACGCATTAAGTATAGCCGCCTAGGTTACATCTGCATAATTTTGGTCCCATGTTTTTGCATATCACTGTGGACTGAATACATACTGGATTCACGCCCGACACTTGGTGGGCAGCTACTGGCGCAACGAAGCACACACACACACAGCAGCCATGACCACATATGCAGACCTGCTAATTGGTCGGACCGACCTGAGTCACAACATGGCGGCACAGTTTACAGAAGCGAGCGAGCGACAACTTTCAGCAGCGCAGATGGAATAGCCTTGTTACGGTACCGCAAGCACGTAGCGCGCGCGAATGAAGTTCGCACGAGTATGACGCCCCACTCGACATTAATGCTTATTTGGAAGCGGCGGGCTGTGAGGAGGGGAAAGGTGACAAAACAGCAGCGACCAGTCACGAGTAGCGTATTGCGCTTTTGAGTTGAGGTGCTATTTTGAGGCCGTTTCCAGTATTCGTTTGAGCCAATTAAGACTCGAGACGGACCAGTGCTCGCCTGTTATAGGAGATGAAACGTCTACTGTGCTCCATCAAAGTCCTGTAAGACTTCTGTTCACAGGAAACGATTATGAAATACATGATATGACTTCATACCCAGATTAAATTTTTTAAAAAAGACCGGTAATTTCAGGATACTTTTGTCAAAGTACGCTGCATGAATATATTCGGGAATTTATTGCTGGTGATCTTAAAAAAAAAATTAACTCATAATTTTAAGCTTTAAAAGGCATATTTATATACCTATATGCAATTTTAGTCATTAAAGTACGGTTTTCATAAATAAAAATTCTGTTTTTTATGTTTAGGGGTTAGGCGATAGCGAGAGTGTATTTCGGCCTGCTGTTAATTTCTGGTCGTTGTGTGGTGTGGTAGATGAAACGCTGGCTTCATGTTGAAATCTGTTCATTTTACCCAGTAGCAATGAAAATGAGCTAAAAAACTACACTGAATTTTTTTACTTTCAAAGAACTATATCCAACCTTATATTTAGTCTTACCCTACTTTTATTCCCACTTTCAACATTTCCTTTCTTCAGTGCAATTGAGAGTGAGAAGTGTTTTGTGTTGGGGCAAGAACTTGTTTGTTTCTGCTTCCCCTGAGTAGCAAGCAGTTCAATACCCTACGCAGGATGTACTGAAGACTGCTTTGGCTAGTGGACTGTTTCGTCAGTCTCTTCTACAGTGAACTGCTTTATTTTTCTTATTATTTCATATACTTTTTCATCTGCAAGCAGCCAGCACATCAGTCCATGTTTAATGGTTCCATAAGCGGATATCAAATATCTTACCATGTTTTCCTCTACAGTACAGTGCGGAACTACAAGTTAAGTGAAATTTTAGTTCCATAAAGTGGCGTGTAGCCTGATCTTCACTCAAACGATGTTCAGAAAAAGAAGTTTCAACCTTTTAAAGAGAAAGGTTATCGCATCAGAGATTTTGCGTGCGATTGTTCTTATCTAGTGGAGTGAGGTATCGATAACGTAAAACATGGTCGGTGATAAAAGTAGTATTTCCTTCCAGTGAACAAACATTTTTTGTACGCTAATGTTGATTAAGGGTCTGTATATAAAAAAAATTATAAATATACTGATAAACGTTTTCCCCCGTTTGGTAGTGGAGTTGCGGTTCGGTGTAGATTATGCTGTGTTTAAAGAGACGAGGAAGGATAGGATACTTCACGTATTCTTTTAGCAGACTTAACAGCGTCGTACGCTGTTTACGCGATACAGAAGAGTCGTTGGCTCACAGGGCGCGGCAGCAGCTGCCACCTATCGGCACAGTGGCAAACTACTAGGAAGTGCTCGGTAGCCGGTAGAGTCAACGTGGCACTGCGCTCTGCAATGAAGCACTGCTGACGACATAAGTGCGCGATCGGAAACCGAAGTTGTTGACATAAAATCCAGTCGCGGAAAGTCCTTGAAGAAGCACGTGACAGTTTCACGGCACAGTATCTGGAAGCAAGATGACCTACAGAGAGCAGTTTGGCATCTATCAACCTACAGTGATTAAGCTCTCGTATCATGTAATATCGCACCCAATACAGTGCACATTTGAGCAGTAATTTTCCAAAGCAGCAATGAACACTTCGCTTTCGCCTGATTGCCGTTGATAACAGCCGCATCCTGTGCAGACTTATCGATGCTTCCTCATTATCGCGGGCATTCCCTTTTAGGCAACGTTGTGTGTACTCGTACGCTCCTTCCGGTCTGCGCCATCTTCCGGGAAGCGACTGGCGACGTCAGCATGCGATAAACAATCAGAGAGGCGCAGGGACCGGAGGCTATTTAAAGCATCCCCGCGTACTGCGTACCGATTTCCCAAGATGCTTCCGCATCCAGCTGAATAGTATTACCCGTGGATTCTAGTGGTCCACAACTATAGGAAAATGGAAATTTACTAACAGAGTAATTAACTGTGACCACATCGTTCCTCCATAATTCACGTTCAGTGTAAACAAACTAAGCCCACTGCCTTAATTCGAGAAATGTGGGAGCAAATACGCAAGGTGGCGTTTGTGCTACATTCACGATGGACCAAGTCTCAGATATGAATACTGGAAAGTGGCGTTACCTTGTCCTTTATATTTGGCTTGTTTTCCGCCAAATAACAAGCAAAACGCTAAAACTCTTTCAAAACAGGCCTCGGAACGCTCAAGGGTACCGACGACCGCAGTTTATCTTCAGCTGATAGGAATCTCGATTTTAACGGTTCAATCGATTTTAATACAGACACATGATATGTGTTCTCATTTATGCTCATTATAGGTTGTCCTTGGTATTGTAAAACCTATAACCTACGTTCATATATCTAGCACACCTTTTGCAAAAAATTTCTTTGTACAAATATCAAAGACAGTAGGCAAAAGCACAAAATCCAGTGGCGTAACAAGAATGAGCACGATTATAACTTTCTTTGCATGCGCAACCTTCAGCACACTCAGGATTTTCGAACTCGACACTGTGCAATCGATCGATCACTGACGCACTCGCGATGACGTTGGCTGATGATTTACAAGCAGGCACGTGTTGCGCACCCTCCTACGTGTGTTCTGTTTTGATTAGGAAGTCGCTCGTGTAAATTGGGCTCAAGAGGCTCAAGACCGTAACGGGCCTCTATTTTCTTGCGTAAACTGCTGGCGTGGTCTTTTATCGGCGCAGCTCGTTCAGAAGGCAACGGGCAGCCTTGAACCTGACGTTACTGATAGCGTTTGGTCACGTAGCTCGCAAGCCGAGGAGGCTCCGTATCAGCGGCCGGCAAGTAACTGCAAACGTTTGTGTGTGCAGCTGTGAGAGCCTGCAGCTGACCCAGCGATAAACTGCAGCGGCTGCCTTTCCCTTCCCCACACCTGTTGCACAAATTTGTCCGCTGGGGTCAGTGGTGTGCGCTGGCTGATGCTTGTATTGTGTCGTGTGTTCACGTGTTGACGGCCAGACGTTCGCCATAGGGAAATGAATTTCTATTCTCGTGTGTTATGAAGGTATTTTTAGCCTTTTCATCACAATTGTGCTCGAGCGGTTAAGGTACTGGACTCCTGCTTTGGAGGTCTCTGCTCCAGTCCGGGATAAAGGTGGAGATTTTCCTCTGCTATCAGACGAGTACTGGGGATATTTCCCGGGAGTAAAAGGCGGCCAGTTGATGGGCCTGTCACGACCTCCCTCCTAGTGCCGTGGCGAAGGAGTCAGGCCAGTAGCCCAGTCATGCGATCGCCACAGACCTTTTTACTAGATACCATTGGGACGTAAGTGTCCAGCGATAGGTCCAGAGAACCAGTGCGGATTTATGCATGTTATTGCTATGTATCATATTTGACATTGTTTTGCGCAAAAACTTTCACATCGAAATGTGACAGTCATATGATACACTCGAACTCGCCTGTAATGATAAAGATCTAAGGGTTTGGAATAATCTACAAAAATGTCAAATATCTTCGATTATAAATACCATACAAGTACTTTTCTGAGAATGTATTGAGTGATTCAAAATTTCGGTTACGCGCTTCTAGGGGTTGTAGAAGTGAAGTTCTGATAAAGAACCCATGTCCGGAAGTGAACCGTTTGGATGTAAAATCGGTTTGAGGATCGGATCACTTTCAGATCTCCCTTTCACGGTACGCTCACAGCGGAGACAATGAACTCTTAACCAGTGTACTCTACAGGGAGGGGCCGAAGATAAGGGCAATGTTTCGAATTCTTCTTTCAGGTGCTCTTGAAAATCGAGAGTGCAGTACACCAGCCAGACCGCCTAGTTTCGAAGGTAGCAATTTCTCTCAGCCGTTGCACTCGGACGAAGGTGTTAAGTGATGCCATAATTGCAACAGGGACTGAAAACAGAGACCTTTTCGCAGCTTTTGTGTGTACCGTGAAGTGAGAGATTTGAAAGTGGTCCGATTTTCAAACATTTTTTAGTACATTTCCGGACATGGGGTTCTTACCAAAACTTAATCTACCAAGTCCCCTCTACAGCCCCAAAAGTCTGTAAAAGGAATTTTGGATCACCCTGCGTGTCGTAAATGAAAGTACAGGGTGAGCATTCATTTCATTACACAGGGTGAGCATTCATTTCATTACGACTTCGTACTGTAGGCCCCACGTTAAAATACCAGTGTGACAAATCGTCCACCCCTCGACGGCACGGAAACTATTTCCATGTTACATCTCAATTCCTTGAGATGGCTGGGTGTTTGTATTGTTCTCATCATTTCATCATCATTCATGAAAGTGGCGTGATTGGACTGAGCAAAGGTTGGGAATTTGTACGGGTGCTGATAACCGCACTGTTGAGCGTCCCACAAACCAAATATCGTTTTCATCTTCATTATCTCAATTCCTACAGGGTGAGGGGGAAAAAGGAAACAGGTCTTCCTAGTAGGTCTGAAACTTACGGGAACAGAACCCACCAGAAAACATCATTAAACTCTTTCTGACATGTTCAAAGTATCCTCTTGTTGACGCCTGTTCCAATTGTAATTCCTAGGTTCACCGCAGGTGCTTTTACCGAAGGTAATATTGACACGAGAGTCACGCCATTGCTTGTGTTCACACGTGACTCACTTCATTGCTTGCGAGCACCTGTGTGCTTACTAGTGCTCATCATAGGACAACAGGCAAAGGTGGAACCGGCCGTTGTGGCCGAGCGGTTCTAGGCGCTTCAGTCCGGAACCGCGCTGCTGCTATGGTCGCAGGATCGAATCCTGCCTCGGGTATGGATGTGTGTGATGTTCTTAGATTATATAGGTTTAAGTAGTTCTAAGTCTAGGGGACTGATGACCTCAGAAGGTAAGTCCCATAATTCGCTGCACTTAACTTTCTGAGGGCATTTGCAATCTCGTGTGCATAAGTTACAGGGCAACTTCTTGTCTGTTATGAGGAACGCTGCGAAATCATATACAATGCTGCAGAAATACATCAGCTCATTCATTATTGAGCGTTACTGCGGGTTGATGCAATGGAGGGCAATATGAACATTTCATGTGAGAGAGTGTTTCATGTGATAAGCTGGTACGTTTTCGTTCTAGCGTGCTTACCATGGCTAATGCCCTAAGAAGAGTAGTAGAAAATGAGTTCTGGCATGAATAGCGTTTCCAGGCGCATGTTCCTGTAACGTATGTTGTTATTTTGTGATGGCTGGCTCAAATGGCTCTGAGCACTATGGGACTTAACTTCTGAGGTCATCAGTCCCCTAGAACTTAGAACTAGTTAAACCTAACTAACCTAAGGACATCACACACACCCATGCCCGAGGCAGGATTCGAACCTGCGACCGTAGCGGTCGCGCGGTTCCAGACTGTAGCGCCTAGAACCGCCTGGCCACCCTGGCCGGCTCTGTGTGTGACCAATGTGGCTAAGCGATGAAGTGAAAAATGTGAACGCAGAATCCCTCGATTCGATCCTCATCCAACCCTAAACCATTTATTTTCCGTGTATTATCAGTTATTTAACCAGTGACAACGTTTGTTGTGAAAAATGCTGAGTTGCGCTGTGGTTCGAATTCCACGTTAAAGTGTAGGTGTGCTCGTAACTGGATGGGTGGGAAGAACACTACGGTATATTGAATCGCAGCAGAACCCCCCTTCGTGAAGCACTGTCATGTTCAAAGCAACCTTCGGTTTATGACAGTTTTACCTATTTTTATGTGTGAATAATGTGTCCTGAATGTTCTACCACGCCTGTTAGTTGTACAACCTGTATGATGCGGGCTGTACAGCCTGGTACCCAAAAATGGTCGATTGTTTCTGTTAGTATTGGCGTTGCTATGGTACAAATCGTCAGTAAAATTTTCTTTATTCCGTAGTCTCGTGGTGATAAAAGGTTTGCATGTGCCTCTCTAGTAGTATTCTCTTTGCTGCTGTTGCACATAGGTCAAAGTCTTTTTTTATATGCGAGGTTGTGGGATGACTGGCAATAGACTCATGGATTAAGTAGATCGAAAACCGGATTTATTATATGAACGCCAAAGCACAATCCTCGTGCTGAAAGTCGATCGACACTATTGGAGTACGTGGGAATGTTATTGTTTGGCGACTCTGTTGCTTGTTTACACCTGACTGCGCGATGCACGCTGCTGTTGACATATCGGTGTCGCCGTCCTTGATTCAGAGTACGAGGGAAAGTGAGAATGTGCTGTGGAGGAGTGCATAACACCCGCGCCGCGCCTCTGTGTATATCGATACGTGGCTAGCTGGAGTGGAAACTTTCCAAGAGTCGGTATCGCTGGCTGCGGAGACAGCGCTTACCTGCTGTGCAGTGTGCGTTGCAGTACTGTTATTGCTTCGTTTTACTGTCAGTTTTCATTGACTACGGGAAATGAGACTTTGCGTATCTCGCCTTCGCTAGAAGCCCTGCGTCTCAGGCAAGCTTTGTGTAAACCAGTGGTTGCCACCCTGGGAGTAATTACCCCTTGAGGGGTAAAATGAAATTATATGATGGGGTACAAACTGAAAGATTCGATTCTGTTTCAGTCACGAAACTAATTTATTTTCAAAATATTATAACTTTTATCACAGTCTGGTAAGGCTCTAATATTGATTATATAAGTTATCAATCACTACTTTTTTCAATTATAGTCCAGTCCACGAACGCCGGCAGTTCGCACATGTCGAAGCACGGACGCGGATTGTGTTGTTGACGATTCCAAACGACAGTCGCGGTGTGCGCATGCGCGTGGTTTCCGCTTGAAGAAAGCTTATATCCTGCAAATTATGCCTCTCGCTTGCTTATGCCGAATTTATTACAATCAGTGGTGACAACTCGCAACAAATGGAATCGAAATTCACTACACAACTCTCTACGATCACAATTAATGCTCACATTAGCTACGGCATTCATAGTAGAGCGCTTAGAACACGATGGACGCTTATTGGCTAACGAAGAATGACGTAGGTGTGCAGAACACGCCTAAACGCGACCGAAATTGTTCGTGACCTCACCTATTGTAGCATTAATGTGGTGGAGTACAGGTTCGTAACATCGTCCTCCCACTACCCATATATGTTGTGCTACGTCACATAGACCGCTGATGATAAAAGTGACACTATGTGTATCAAAAACTAAATATCTGAAGATTATGTCTTCTCCAAGCTGTAGACAGTATCTGCGGTAGTCCAGAAAGTGTTCCATTACTAGCTTCGAAACAGGTACATGAATTAATTGACAGTACGACACAACAATAACTACATAAGGGCTACTATACTGCTCTACGTATTATTATTATTATTATTATTATTTACTACTACTACTATTATTATTATCAGTAGCTGTGATCAGGCACAAACCATTAACAGCCTGGAGTCTTCCAATTTCTGTCAGTTCAGAAGTAAGGAGTGCAGCAATCATTTGATATGTGAACAGTAAATATAGTGCATACTTTTTAACTTCGGTGATATTAAATGGGGTTGCAGGGTGCAGGTCAAGCAAGCGCCTCAATGGAGAGCAGTAATGCTGGGGAAGTTTGTTTTGTAAGAAGTGTCTACCCTCACAGTGGATGGTTAGCTTTCTCATCTGAGAAGGAGTTGTGGGTAGCACTTGCGATGCACCATGGATTCCATTGTCATTCATTGTAAAATTGTAAATTACATTCTTCTTTAATTATTTAACAAATAAAAGTGTTCCAAGAAAAGTCTTTCATTAACAGTTTAGTTGGGTGCTAAATTCGCGATGATCTGGAGGAGAAGGATGGGGGGGGGGGGGGGGGGGGGAGATACTAGCCAATGTCCAGTTGCACTCAGAGGTAATTGTCTAACAAAGGTTGGGAACCACTCGTCTAAACTATTCAAAAATAACGAAAAACGAGACTCCACTAGTCCAGCGTTGCTGAACTCTAGTGTTGGAATTATGACATGAAACGCAGTGTTGCTTTATCATGCTTCGTGTCGTCTTTGTGGTTGCTGTTAAAAGTATTCCATCAGTAAACAGTTCCAGCGTATGCTGTAGCTTGTCCAATATGTCAAAATAAAAACTTCTGTGCGGAAGTGATTGCACGACAAACTCTTAACAACAGGCTTCTGGCCTAAAATGTTTTATTATTTTATGAATAATCCCGTCTAGGTCGCGAACTGTATTGCGTTCACTACGCCGTTTCTGCCATTGCATTCACTGGCCTCTGTGGTCTTGTGGCTAGGACGCGGAGGTCTCGGGTTCAAAAATGGTTCAAATGGCTCTGAGCACTATGGGACTTAACATCTAAGGTTATCAGTCCCCTAGAACTTAGAACTACTTAAGCCTAACCAACCTAAGGACAGCACACACATCCATGCCCGAGGCAGTTCCAGACTGGAGCGCCTAGAACCGCTCGGCGACACCGACCGGCGTCTCAGGTTCGATTCTTTCTGCGATGGAAAGGCTTTGAACAGGATCACTTGGCCTTGCGAGACCAAGTGATGAGCTGCGTGATTAAATTAGCAGTGAAATGTACAGGCAAACCGCTGAACGAGTGTTGACTCGAATGACTTTCGCCAGACTGTCCACGTTACACTGTAGGTCACCTTTCACCTGTGTATCAGATTATAACTTGGTACTCATAAAACAAAGTTAAGTGCCAGTTACAATAAAATCTATACCTGACCGTAGCTTCTGAGAGGGATACGCCTTTGTAAGCTGGATAAGTAATATGATGGGCTACACTACATGGGATTCGAAACTTGTTTCATCAGTAGGAGATACGCACTCCTTTACTTGACAGTTACATAGGTTCTCATTTCCATTCTATTTTAAAGAAATAAGCCATTTTGACGTGTTCACACGTATTCAGTTGGGTGGCGTCGTCCAAATAGTGGTGGATGTTTTAATGGATAAAGATGGAAAAAAAAATCAAAGATCCACTTCGAGTGTTATTAAATGTTGATCTTTAAACCATTTACATTTCTGGTTTTTATATATCGTGACTGTTACAGGTGTTCAGATCGTCTGATAAAACTTCGAGGAAGAAACTGAAATGTTCAGTTAAGCTTCATGTGGAGAAAATGACTAAATAGTATTTACCGATACTACATGACAAGGCTATGTGAAGAGACCGATACCCATCGAAATGTCACAGCCCAAAATTCGTTACAACGCACAGTCGTGTATGTCACAGCCTCCACAGACATTTAGGAGGAGAAGCAAAGAGCGAATGCCCTACTCAGGCACACTCTGTGGGACTCGCACCCGCGACCTTTTAGTACTCTCGGACATGGCGCCGTCGGATTATAGTAGAAACAGTTGTGAGAGCATTTCTTGTCGGCGTCCGGTGGGACGGACGGCCTTGCTCCGTAGCTGCCACGGCTGGCTTCCTCCCTCTCCCAAGCACCGGGCACTGCTGCATAATGAGTGGCTCGCTCTGCCCCCACCGGCGTTAGTCGGATGCATCGGCGGAGGCGGCGGCGGCGGGGGAGCGACGTGGCAACCCCGAGTCAGAATCAGCAAGTGTACACAAAGCGCCTGGCGCGTCCTTGGCGGCTAATCTCGCCCGTGGAGCCGGCGGTGCAGTGGGCCGCGCCGGGGTTGGATGGAGGGGGCTTTTCATCCAACCTGTCCTGCCCCGTGGAAAAATATCGGCGGCGGGTGCGGCGCAGCTGCGCGCCTTGCCACAATGCAACGACCCCAGAACCCCGCAGCTCCCACACTGCCACCGGCCGCTACCGTCTCCTGGGGCACACTAAAGCTGAAACCAGTCCCCAGCCCCAAGGTGGGTTTCAACCCCGCAGTGCCGGACTAGCCATCAACTAGTCAGTTTTGTTGCAGGTGCTATGTCGAGCGACAGTATATTTCTCTCTAATCGATATGTCGGCTCTTCGATAAATCACGTAATTCATGTTGGTGCTGACGATATATACACTACTAGCCATTAAAATTACTACACCACGAAGATGACGTGCTACAGACGCGAAATTTAACGGACAGGAAGAAGATGCTGTGATATGCAAATGATTAACTTTTCAGAGCATTCACACCTACAACGTCCTGATATGAGGAAAGTTTCCAACCGATTTCTCATACACAAACAGCAGTTGAACGGCGTTGCCTGGTGAAACGTTGTTGTGATGCCTCGCGTAAGGAGGAGAAATGCGTACCATCACGTTTCCGACTTTGATAAAGGTCGGATTGTAGCCTATCGCGATTGCAGTTTATCGTATCGCGACATTGCTGCTCGCGTTGGTCGAGATCCAATGACTGTTAGCAGAATAAGGAATTGGTGGGTTCAGGAGGGTAATGCGGAACGCCGTGCTGGATCCCAACGGCCTCGTATCACTAGCAGTCGAGATGACAGGCATCTTATCCGCATGGCTGTAACGGATCGTGGAGCCATGTCTCGATCCACGAGTGAACAGGTGGGGACGCTTGAAAGACAACCATCTGCACGAACAGTTCAAAGACGTTTGCAGCAACATGGACTATCAGCTCGGAGACCATGGCTGCGGTTGCCTTTGACGCTGCATCACAGACAGGAGCGCCTGCGATGGTGTACTCAACGACGAACCTGTACGGGCCCTTTTGGATACAGAAAATGTTCGACTACTGCCCTGTCCAGCACATTCTCCAGATCTCTTACCAATTGAAAAGGTCTGGTCAATGGTGGCCGAGCAACTGGCTCGGCAGAATACGCCAGTCACTACTCTTGATGAACTGTGGTATCGTGTTGAAGCTGCATGGGCAGCTGTACCTGTACACGCCATCCAAGCTATGTTTGACTCAATGCCCAGGCGTATCTTGGCCGTTATTACGGCCAGAGGTGGTTGTTCTGGGTACTGATTTCTCAGGATGTATGCACCCAAATTGCGTGAAAATGTAATCACATGCCAGTTCTAGCATAATATATTTGCCCAATGAATACCCGTTTATCATCTGCATTTCTTCTTGGTGTAGCAATTTTAATGGCCAGTAGTGTAGAATGTACCAGTAAAATGTTCTTTTTTTCCTTCTTTGGTAAATCAACCTTTTATACGAGAGTGGTTTCATGAGTCTGGTAAAAAGGCAAGAGAAAATGTTAGTTTCGTGAACGGCTCGCCGTACTTCTCGAGGTAGCCGCCTTTGAGGAAATCAACTGGGTACAGCGATCCTCCAGCTTTGTCATCCCATCGGAAAAACCGGTTCTGTCCAACTCTGCAAAATATTCTTTGATTGCAACAGTCACTTTCTCATTTGATGAAAATTTCTTCCCAGCAAGTCACAGTTTCGAGTCAGGGCACAGGAAAAAGTCACTTGGGCCTAATTCTGGTGAACAGGGTGGATAAGGAACAAAGTCCGGTGAACAGTGTCGATAGGAACCAATTGAAATCCCAGTTCGTGCACTTTTGTCATTGTCCCGCCATGAAGATCTTGTTATGGTTCTGAATTTTTCCAAGAAATCTATGAGGATTATTCCTTGGGAATCTCAAAAAGACACCTTACCTGCCGACAGCATAGGCTTTGCCCTCTTCGGTGTACTTTCACCTGCCTGTATCCATTGTTTCGAGTACCGTTTTGACTCTGGCATGTAATGATGGATCCAGGTTTCAACAACAGTCACAGATTGCCCTATAATGTCTTTCAGATTGCGGTAAAACATCGCCAGACATTTTGTTGAAATGTTGTGCCGATGCGCTTTAGGTTGACTATGAGCAATCACGGCACCCATCTCGCACACCCCTCCTTCATAACCAATTCTCCGAGAAGGATATTTTGCACTCGCTGAGTTGAGATGCCTACAGCCTCAGCAAGCTCACGGACTTTATTAGTCGAAGGTGGATTTTGTCAATGGTTTGCTTCATGGTAACCGCAGTTGCACGGCCGCAGCGCGCTTCGTCATCGGTGCTTGTTCGACCACATTTAAATCCATTAATTCAAAAGTAAATGGCCTTCATTCATGGTGCAGAGTCAGCGTAGACTTCGTCCAGTTCTGTTTTGATTCGTGCGCCATTTTCAATCGCAGTCAGCATAGTGACCAATTCAAACAGCTGTCAACAGTAAACTGGACGCTATACATTGTTGAAATTCTTTATATCATCTTGGGAATAATCAAGCTTACCAACCACAAAGACAAAACAAAAATGTTCCATTCTTTCATGGAAATTTACGAGAGTTATCAAACTACCCTCGTAACGTCACGCAGCATCCGAAGTTTTCTTCTCCCTCTCTTTCCTGCATTCCTTTTTCAGTGAGTCTTCGTTGCAGGCAGTCTCTTCGGAGTACGCCAATTTGTCACAGACGAGATATTTTCCTGTAAATTCGACTAGTTTTCTCTCCTCACCTATTCTTAGAAGAATTTCTTACTGTTGTCATTCTGTCAGGCCATTTCACTTTTAACATTTTTCTCCACAGCTGCGCTTAAGAACTACCTAAATAATGGTTCCACGTTCGTTTTGACTGTCCATGATTCGCTACTACACAGTACTGCACCCCAGATAAAGTATTTGGCGAATCTCTTTCTTAATTTAGTCGGAAATATTTTAGCTACCTTTCATTTTTTCATAAGCTCTTTTAGTCATTTCCTTCACACAGCTTCCATTTTCTGTCACCAAGGTTCCTAATTACCTGGAAGGTTGTACTAGTTCCAAATTCTTTCCTTCCAATGACGTTCAGACGGAACATACGTATTGATGTTTAGACGGAACATACGTGTTGGCTGCGATCACTTTGGCCGCGTAACTTATGGAATGAGACCCAGGCGAGCTGGAAAAGGAGGAAAATACTGCCCACCAGCTGTAAAATATTACATACGTTCACTGCAGAGGGTTGATAACTACGTCGTCGTCTCACATAAGCGAGCTCTGGCTTACCCTCACTTGGTCACTTGCGGTCGTACATGATTCATCATTGTTTATTAACATCAGATAGTATAAGAAACGTGGAAAATCAGTTTGTTTAAGGGAGGGCTTGCTGTCTATTGAAGTATTAGGTGCTTGCAAAGTAATGAAAACATATGTTCGTTTTGTATGTAAGTGAGGTAACAAGGAACAGATTAAGTCTTAACTGTAATCGTACAAGGCTTTCACTGAATTACAAAAGTAATTTTTGATACTGGCTGAGGGCAGGGAAGCGCTGATTTTAGAGAAAGCTGAATTGTTCTATGCAGTTTATTTTGAAATCCTCAACGGAGCGGTTCCTGTTCTGTTGAAAGTAACGTGCCGCTGGGCTTTATTCTAATTTTTTTTACAGTGAGAATGCCGTTGTAAGTCATTTGAAACATCAGCTCCTGTTCTTGTTTTTACTTCGTCCTTGTGTAGTTTACGTTTCTGTATAGCATTAGGTGCCTCCATTTTTTCAACGTGTAGGTGAAAGAATAACTGGCACGAGAAATATGTACCTGAAGATGAGTTCATGCCCGAAATTAATTACAGCAAAGTAAATCATTCATTCGTTATAATTGTGACTGATGGAAAGGTTCTTTTATTTTGGTGCTATGAATTAAAAATTGTAATGCCTTGCGTTTATTTCTGACTCTTGGAAAGAAGTCTTAGCTAGTGTTTTCTTTGGCTTTCCTGTTTACAACGGCAGAAACATGACATCAATGTCTGGTATTTAAAGCGAAGACAGTTGGAGAAGCGAGACTCGCAATAATCGAGACGTTATCACTGGGCAGCCAATAGGCTTGAAAACAACTCCGAATCTAGGTCGGGCTACGCGAAAGGGCATTTAACTGTTGACACACTTCGGAGAAAGATTAGCAGAAAAGAAAACCGCTGCCATCTTCAGACGTGGGTCGACCTCTTCCCCTCCCTCCTCCCCCCCTCCACCCCGCCTAACTAGGTCCCTTCCCCTACCCCTCCCCTCCCTCGCCACTACTGTCACGTTGTTATCCCACATGCTAAGCGACACCAATTTGGTTCCGCGCTGGCGGTCAAAGACCCTTCGCGACCCAGTTACCTCACTTAGAGCTGTTAGGCACGCTCTGAGACACTCTAGAACCTTTCCGTCTCCCGACACGCCTGCTGAACTTGGCACACGGTGTGTATATTAATGCGGGCCGAACTGTAGCTTTTCCGTCCGTCAGCGGTGCTGGGACTTTCTCCAGTACAAACATAATTTGCACCATCCGAATCCCCTCCGACTATTTCTCGAGACATTCCTGAATACTTTCTCTGTTCTCGTTGTAAGTTAATTTACGAATTCTTTACCAAGTCTTTGCTTTTCTGTGATTACTCACATTGATTAATTGCCTTCTGATAGCATAATAGTGCACTCGTTGTAGTGGGAGTTAATCAATATTAAAAGAATATCCCATAACAATTTCATTGCTGCGCGGGCAACAGTGTAATCCTTAACCTTTTTACTTTATCATAATCAAACGACCCACTTCACGCCGTTCTGCACGGTTACTGTCTGATAAGACTCAACACGACCACATGGTCTGATGTAAGTTTCTTATCACGTAATCGCTTAAGCACATTTCACCTGTTTTAGAAACTTCCTTCTCGGCTTAAAGTGGCAGTGTTTAAATGCACAAAAGCTGTTCGTTACAAATCCTTTGTGAACTTGGAAGCTGTTTCGTGGTCGATCGTGTGTAAGCCTATTATCATGTTTGAAACAGTCGCCGTGTCATTCGAACTGTCCCGCGAATGAATAATTAACCGCGACCTAAAGAATTTACAATCTCATGTTACAAATAATAGCGTACAGGGCTTGAAATAGGCTACACGTTAATAAAATAACATTCGTGGCTGAAGGCTGTTTTTATTGCTATTGAAATTCTTAGAAGTCGCTCTGCAAGTTGGTACCTTGTTAGAGCGTCGGTTTCTTATTTAGAAACGATCGGAAATATAACAAAGAGAAGGCATTACTTCGAATGAAAACCATCAATTTGTAAAGAAGAAACAAAAGATTAAAACTACTAAATTTCTTTCTGAGCTTTCCCATTACACAAATCTTGCCCTATATGCAAACACAGATTTCCTTCTCTAAATTTGCTGACGCACTCTCCTCTGATTATAATTTTCATACATCGCGTAAGTCAAATGTTGCGATGGTGTCTTTGAAAAGGACACTGATGATTTTCTTCCGCAATACGGTTGTGTGGTCCGACTAGTTGCAGACGGAATGTTAAATCATATTCGCCTTCGGAGTCCCAAGCGAGCAACTGCACCCAGACTGTGCAACGTTTCTACGAGTTGAGTCTTGATCCTCAGGTGAAGGAGTGTCATCGAAATTTTGAATGTAGGCCACTCTACCAGAGAAATTTTCATCGGACATTAACCCATTCGTCTAAGGTAATATTTTATTCTGGACGTGCCTAATGGTTTTTAGTAATCCTGTGCATTCAAATGAATGCGTATATTAGATCAGTCCATGAATGTAGGCTTTTACTGCGAGAACAGCAAAGAAGCAAAAATTATTGTGCGTCATGCCCCATGTGTGACGAGGTAGTAAGAGATGGAGTACATTTTCGGATAGGACAAGGATGCAGACGTATATTCGCCTGAGGTCTATTCAGAGGAATATGAGTTGAGTTTTCCTTGACACTTGTTCATCTATTTTTCATGAGCCTTCGCGGTCGAGCATAATACGTTCTGTAATGATGTTAAGAACTTTCCGCACCGGCGTCACCTCATCAACTCGAAGATGCCTCACACGTGGTTCGTTGCTCAAAAGGCCAATGCGAATAGAACCTCATTTGTTTTGATGTGCGTCGTTAGTATACTTTTTCTTCGCTTGCCATGAAGAGTGAGGACACAAACACACAAAGAGAGAAAGTGGGAGAGAGAGAGAGAGAGAGAGAAGCAAATAGCAGATGACGTCAGTGGAGAGAGGCGGTGACAAACGCATCGTGGCGTGAGTCACTGGAGGGGTGTTACGTTACGTAAGCAGCCTCTGTTGTTAATGGAACGGCGTGATTTTCATCTGCCCGCACGTCGACCGCAGTGCTGGTAATTTACGGGCGTGTCCCGTGCCGGTCACGCCAGAAAAACTGCGCCTGTTGAAAACACTGAGCTGCGCGGCTCCAGTTTCGGCTGGAAAAGGGGCCGTCAGATGTTATCGACAGTTGAAGAACACCAAGGCGGAAGGTACACAGGGAATGTAGAACGCTGTGGGAGTACGTAATTTGGTTGGTTCACCGATCACCACTTCTCAGCTGCTCCGATAGTTGAATGAGTTCACAGAAATTCTCCGTCTCTCTCTCAGTTTTTTGAGAGAGCTGATACTGTTATCCACGCCATCCCACGTTACGCTTACAGTGGTTTCATATCACCGTTCATATCCACTCATCTTACAGTAATCTTTTCATACCTACGTAATCATACTACACACATCATTGATACACTATTTCTACGTATTGTAATCCTTCCATTGCCAACGAAGCAATCCTAGGTGCCGTAGCCTGACCTCTCTTGTTCCTTCTAGTGACTCGTGTTTTCTTATTTTACTTTTCAACAACGCCATCCCGCAGTACTATTGGTACCCCCATTTCTACATGTTGTAATCTCCATGCGCTCCTATAATTCCCCCCCCCCCCCCCAATTCTGATCCTTCCGTTGCAAAAATGAAGAATTCCGGAATGCTGTAGCCTGAGCTATTTTGCGCCAGTGATTTTATATTTACCTATATCCTCTCTCGTTCGTTCTAGCGACTCGTTGTTTCTTACTGTACAGTTCTGCAATACGTTCTACCTCTTTTAATAATACATTTCAAATGCATTTTGAGAAACGTCATACTGAGCCCGTGGATACCTCTCTCTGTCGATCGAGCTTTCTCTAAGGCTAACGGTATTTTCTGTCTTTCTTTACCCACGCCATTGTTGATTTTATTTATACCATTGCCCCTTTTTACCCACAGTTACTTCTTTACTAAAGCTGTTAGTGACTAACCTGTACGGAAAGCCTGCTGCCTTCTTACGTAAAGCGCAGGGCATTATTTTATGTGTTTCTTCTCTGCAGGCAAGTTGCCATAAAATTCATATCAAGGAGTATATATTCCAAAAAAAAAAAAAAAAAAAAAAATGTATTATACGTAACATCGTCACCCGTGAAAAGGTAGCAGTGAAAGTATTGACTGACTTTGCCGAAGCTGTGGAGTAAGGATGAACGAGAATTGTGAAGTAATTGCATATTGGGACTATTTAACGTGGAAATGATCATTATGAGACTGTCGCAGTAAAAATATTGACAGCATTTTAGACGTGTAGTTCGTGAAATTCGTATGACGCGGCACATCGTAACATTCAGGAACAGCAGTGTTTCGAATGCAAGATCGTTCCCTACATTTGTTCTTCAGTGTGGATGTCACGCTTTAGTAATTGCTGTGGTACCGAGTGGTTATAATTAAGGCGCAGATACTCATGATGGTCCAGTGTGGGCTGTACTTATTGTATGCCGTGAAACTTTGTAGATATGCGATAATGCGGTGCCGATTCATGCTGGAAAAAAATTATTTCCAATTTTGGCCACCAGGTGCAAACGTGCCGCGGTACAACATTTGGTCGACGCCTCCAGTGCTCATATTGAACAAATAGTCTAAACGGGAATTAATAGTAAGATCAACATTGTGCCTTTCTCACACGTTTTGCTTTTTCTGCCCACGTTCCGTTCCTAATCCATTGGGCCTACATATGGAAATATTTCTTCACGTCTTTATTGCATTTACAACGCCAGATGTGCACCTGGTGGCCAAAATTGGAACTATTTTTTTTTTCAGCCTAAATCGGTTCCGCTTTAACACATTAGAATATGTACCAAGTTTCGCTGCCATACGATAATTACAACCCACACTGGACCCGGTGAGTAATTGCACTTTTAATTATAACAACCCAAAATAT
The DNA here is from genome assembly GCF_023897955.1 of Schistocerca gregaria. NCBI lineage: Eukaryota > Metazoa > Arthropoda > Insecta > Orthoptera > Acrididae > Schistocerca > Schistocerca gregaria. The sequence goes on along the minus strand of NC_064926.1, from coordinate 304,975,761 downwards.
CTCCCTCTACATGACTCTGTAATCACCTGTATCATAAGTATCCATATGCAGCTATCAACGTCTTCGACTGCATTTTTTTATTCTAAACAGAAGAAACTGACTGTGTGCCCCCTCTGATGAACGACTTCGGTTGTGTTTTAGCTAGAGAAATGTCTAGCGATTAATCTTGCAGAAGGTATCGCGATAGAGAGACAGAGTGAAATCTTTACTGTAGCGATGTTCTTTTCTTGTTGCGGTTGACAGTTTCATCGCACGCGCAAGAGCCAGATAGATACAGTTCTTTCCAAGACAATTAAGCTTCTGCAGTCGTCGCCCGCTTGGCAACTAAGAGCGCGTCCCATTTACGTTGCACACACGACTGGCTGGCATGCTTTAACTTCACTGCTGCACAGTCACCGCCTTACAGTTTTTGTGACCGCTCTGGGCCCGCTCAGGATTTATCGGTGCTGGTCTGTGTGCGTGCGACGGTCCCTCTTTATGCAGCCTGACGCCGTAAATCATGTCGATCGTTCGTCCAGACCACGAAGCGTGCCTCGTAATGTCCCCTCTACTTCGCGGCTCCCTCGGGGAAAGACTCACGAACTCAATTTGAGATTTCGCCAAAGCTTGCGAACTGGGTGTGTGGTGGGACGGACGCGAACGTATCCGTCAGCAGCGTTGTAGGCTGATTAGAACTGCCGCAGTCACGCCCACTTTTCGTATGTATTTTTCTGTTACTGCATTGATGATCTCAGCTACTGTGGCAGATGTAACAGTAATACGTCATGCTCTCAATAAATTACCTATCTTTTCCTAATTTTTTTTTTAAAAACGTGGTACAGTTTGTACAGTTAACTGGAAGAGTTCATATGCTCCAAATTTGTAAATCGTAAATAGACTAGCAAACCAGTAGTATGACGCCATGCTGCTAACGATGCCATCGAACATCACCAGTTGATGTCAGGCAATCGCACACGTCCTTGCCGGCCTTTGATGTCTGCTTTTGGAACATGAGTCATTACGGTTGCTTCAGGTAGCTTCTCAGTTGTCCTCAACTGGCCGTGTGAATCCTGTTCCGCTTCTCCCACTAAGGAAATATGTTTACCAGTTCCGATAAACGAATCCTGTTCCTCCATGTGGCAGAATACACGTTTCTCGTCAGCTACGGAGGCGAATCTTCCTGATCGTGTGGGACGCGAATTCCCACCTCGTGTATCTGCAACGTGTTTCGAAGCGAACTTTGTTATATTCCAGATAATCATGTTCTCAGAGTACAATTAAGTCACATTTGAAAGCAAACCTGGGAACAGCATTTTCTTTTACATACTATATATGCATACCATGTAGTTTCGTGTTTTATTGGGTGTGTTGTCAGTTGATTGAAACAGAAACTGTGAAGTTACCAGTAATTACATATACACTGCAATTTCTATGCTCGTGTCACCATTTCCTTGTAGGTAGTTTGTCGGGTACGGTTTCCAGACAAGTTGCACCGTATTGTACGACCTGCTGGGCGTTGTATAACCCTCATTGCACTGAAAATATCTCTCATGTAGACAACTTCCTTCCATAATGGCATGCCCGGATAACAGCGTGAGACGTTCCGCATTGATATCACAGTGAGTGACGAATAGGATTCAGTCTTAAGTTGAAGCTTATCTTGTTCGTATTAAATACTTCACTAAAAAAGCAATCATTGCCATTGTCTACGGCCTGTGTAAGGTGGTGACGTTGCTGTGACCCCTTCGTATTTCTGAGGTGGGAAAGGTCTGAAACGGGAGCCAAATGGAAACATGGACGAGCAAAGGAACGACGAAACTGTTTCCTATGACGCTACAGTGGTGAAGGATCGAAATGCTTGCACCATGCTGGAAGGCACGCTATGTATGTTACTAGTCATAATTCAGCAGAGATTCGGTCTAGGGCCGTCATTGACTGTAACTTAGGGCAGTAGTATTGTTGTTAATATAACGCGTGTGAAGGCAATATTTTATTGCGCTGTGTAACGCTAATGCGTTTCGGAGCTGCAGTTATATTGTCAAGGACTACAGTGGGAATGTTTTGGGCGGTAAATCTGATTCATTGTACCAACTTGCTTTGGCTACGAAATGTACATCATCTGAGTCGATGAAGCGCAGGATGCTTGCCAGTTACGCACGAATTGTTGGCCGCCACGAGCAGATACAACAGTAAATAGATAAACATGTAATAATCAGATAATAAAGAAATAACAAATAAGCTAATTCAAATTCGTGCTGGCAGTACAAAACGTAGTCGCAACAGCTTCGAAACAATAGATGTCAATTGACAGGTGTCAGTGAGCAGTGTAGTATTCGGGGTCAGTTTTTCGTTCGCTATAATGCACTTCCTCATTTGCAGTTACACTTTAAGTAATGTACATCTTTGTGGCTGTACTGCATTAGCATTTGAACATTGTAAAACAACCATAAACATGCTACTTTACTTACACTGTTATTGCAAATGAGAAAGTGTTCCACTCACGCAGATAATTTCGTGGCTAACCGATGGTTAAATGAATCCTCCTAAAAATAGTTGTTGTAGCCCTTAGAATATAATTGCAGCTCCGGAAAAAAAAGTGAAATATTGTGCCAGATTACGGAGTTTTACTAACAAAATTTTCTGAACCGTTGTCGCTGTTGTTGTCGGATGTGGTACGCAACTTACGAACGGGTCAGACAGAGGATCAAGAGAAGTAGGGGCCCCATAAAGAGAACAGGGCGGCCGAGTTAGGAGTCTGTGCTTCGAGTGGATGCCATTCCCCCCACCAACCAGGTCGTACAAAATTTGGTTGTAAGAGAGTGGCGTCTCAAAGTTGAACGCACAGTTTCAAGGTGAGCCGGTGAGGCGCGTCGGCGCTGCAGGCCGCCGCAGCATTTTTTTCTCTCTTCCTCGTGTCGCCTCTCCCTCCTCCTCATCCTCATCCTTTTTGTGTCCGCCGGGCACAGAGCGGGCAGTCAGCCACTGTGCGCGCAGGCCGGCCGTCCGGCCGCTGCTGCTTCTCTTCTTTTCTGCTCCTTCGTCTCTCTCTCTCTCTCTCTCTCTCTCTCTCTCTCTCTCTCTCTCCCTCTCCCCCTCTCTCTCTGTCTCCTCCTCCTACGACGTCCACCGGACTCGCCCGCGGCGCAAGCCGTCCCGAAACGCAGATTAGAGCGAGTGGGCGGCGCGGCCAGCTACCAGCTCGCCCGCCGGCCATTGTGCGTCGGGGCCCGGCGCTGCGCTCGGGGGCCATTTAAATGTAACGAGCTGCGCGGCCCACCGCCCTAGATGGACGGCGATAATTATTGCAGCGGCTACTGCTGTACTCCGGACACATCCTCTCCCCCACCCCTCTCCTGCTCCTACACCTCCTTTTTTCCTTTCTCTTTCTTTCTCTCATCCAGGCGTCGTATCCTTTTTCTTTTAAAGAACGGCAGTTGTATATTAGAGCAACTGGAGCAGTAAATAAACCAGAAAGAAGATGACACAGGGAGAGGGAAAAAACAGATAGCAGCTCCTCCGAGAGGCAGTGGCCAGTGGCCGGCAGCAATGGGTCGTTATTTTCTAGGCGCGCGTGACCATCAGCTTCTTGTTTTTACTGCGTCCCCCTTTCCGCTGCCACGGATTTCGCCCCGCGTGCGTGTTGCTCTCGTTTCCTCCCCGTTTTCCTTTTGGCTTCGAATTAAATGCGAGCTCCAAATGAGAGACACTGTGAGTTTTTCTTGCCGTCACGTCGAACAGCCGTAATTTTAATGAACAATATGTGTTGTTGAGCACATCTGCAGAAGTGACAGTCATGTGTTTCGTTCCCACTGGTTTCCCGAAATTGCCCATTGGTATCAGCGGCCATATGATATCCACTGCTGGGTGAAAATGCTGCTACTGCGTGTCTTCTGACAGCATCGACCCATCTCCTCGAACGGTCTCCGACTGATTTGTTGCCGAAGTCCCGACAAGGAACGTACTTCGCCCATCTACCATACATTCACCTGGCCTTAAACTGTGCATTTGTTACGCATTATGGTAAATACCGGGAACATTGGGAGAGAAAAAGAGAAGTTAACGGTGTCTTCCCAAGCGAAATGTTCGATGCTGAATAGGTACCGATTTTTGCCACACTTCTCTTCAGCAAGTACGAGGTGGTTACCATTAAAGTACAAAACTCACAGAGGTCCAGTGTGAGTTGTAAGTATCGTATTGCAGCGAAATTTTGTAGATGTTGTAATGCGTTAATATGGAACCGATTTACGTAGGAAAAATTAAGTTTCATTTTTGGCCACGAGCTGCAAATGTGGCGCTGTGAATGCAAAAAAGACGTATAGAAATGTTTCCACATGTAACAAACTGGGAACGGGAAAAAGTCACATGTGATAAAGGCATAATGTTGATTTTATTATTAACAGTTACTAGCACAATTTGTTGAATATGAGTAACGGAGACGTCGACAGCGCCAAACTTGCACCTGGTGGCCAAAATTTGAACTTTATTTTATTTATTTTCCTAGGCTGTATCGGTTCCACATTAACGCACAAATATGTATACCACGCCTGCCGATAGTTAAAGCCGCGCTGGACCAGGACCTTAAAAGTTAAATTCCAACTAATTTAAACCAGGCGATAGCTCAGGGATACTGCTAGCGAAACGTCGTGAGGTGCAGAGCAAACGATATAACCTCTGCGTGTGTTCTCGTAGCAACTCTGCAGGCACTAACGTCATCATCTGTTCATGTAGCGTGTGAGAATGTTCCTGCATAACAATCCACCTCCTCCCCTCCCCCCCCCCCCTCAACCACCTCGCTCAGTTTGCAGTTTTGTTTAAAGTTTGTTGTAAGTTGCTAAGAGCTCTCAGTATGAACGACTGAAAGATTATAGTATGGATAATTTGCGCTCAGTTTTAAGCAAAGGATAGTTTTTCACGCATTGCAATGTTTATGTCCTAACTCCTGACTGTCGTACAGTGATACATAATTCTGCAGCTACATTGAATGGTGTATGTGGATACAGTCTCCAAAATGTATTGCGAATAGGTTGTAGTCAACAATTGATGAATCAGAACGGCATGCCCGCTGCATAAGTTTCTTTGAATGGACAGCGAAAATTTAGTAAACGACCTTTTTTTTCCTACCGTCATTTAGTGGGGAGTGTGAGCGAGAGAAAGTTTCATAAATGTTTGGAATTGCTAAGTGCTCTCATTCTTAACTGCTGGATTAATACAGTCTGGCCGGCTGGGGTGCCCGAGCGGTTCTGGGCGCTACAGTCTGGAACCGCGCGACCGCTAAGGTCGCAGGTTCGAATCCTGCCTCCGCCATGGATGTGTGTGATGTCCTAAGTTTGGTTAGGTTTAAGTCGTTCTGAGTTATAGAGGACTGATGACGTCAGGTGTTGAGTCCCATAGTGCTCAGAGCAATTTGAACCCATACAGTCTGGGTAAACTGCGCGCCCTGACTTGACCTGTCTCAGGACATATACACAATTTCTAACTTTATTAAGTGTTGTGTCAAACCTGGAATATAGTATTATATTTCTTAATGAGTAGATTATGACAGAAATGTAATACACTGGGACTTTGCCCCGCGATGTTCGTTGAGTAACAGATACGGGAGTGTAAGTAGTGTCTCTCTTCCCGCAGCCCCATTTGACCTTGTCGGCCAATGGTCGGGTGAGGAGTGCGGAGGCCGCGGGCTACAAAGCAAAGGGTAGAGGCGTCAGTGTGGTGCGCGTTGCACGTGCCGTGTGCGCGAGTGTCGCAGTGCAGCCGGGTGCTGTGGCGGGCGTGTCGCGCTGTGTCGTGGCGTTGATGCGGGCGCGGTCGTTGGCTCGGCCGGAGCGTTGACCCGCGTCCCCAAACAGCAGCGCGGAAGCCTCACTCCCCGCGGCTGCGCTGGCTGCTGGCTGCCAAATTTTTTCCCTCTGCCGGTGTCAGCACGCCGGCGGGTCTTCTTGTCGCAATAAGGCCCCAGCGTAGCGAGGAGCGACTGTCACCCCGGAAATATCCCCCGCATCTTCTACGGTGAAACACTACACGCCGGTTTTGCTGGCGTACGCTGTGTTGCAACCAACCAAAAAAAATGGTTCAAACGGCTCTGAGCACTAAGGGACTTACCTTCTTTGGTCATCAGTCCCGTAGAACTTAGAACTACTTAAACCTAACTAACCTAAGGACATCACACACATCCATGCTCCAGGCAGGATTCGAACCTGCGACCGTAGCAGTCGCGCGGTTCCAGACTGTAGCGCGTAGAACCGCTCCGCCACCCCGGCCGGCTGTTTTGCAACAGCGTGACAGATGTGCAGAAATGTTTACTTAGATATGTGTCGAATGAGTAAAGACTGCCCTACATAAGACAGTTGTGGATCGAATTTCAGCAGAATCGCCCCGCTAGATAGTGTGTCTAAAAAAAGAGGGGGGGGGGGGCACATATTCTTAAAGGACACAACTTCTCAAAACTACACGAACCAGTGACGTTCCAAAAGCCCGATTAACCTCCATTTGCAGTGCGGATGTCCAGAAAGAGATCAGTGACGTTCTCGAAGGTACCGACAGATGTATGGAGCCATGCCGATTCCAGTGCCGTCGCCAACTGCGATAGGTTCATCGGTTGAGGATCCACGGCGCGAACAGGTCCCGTAGGTTCTCGTTTAGGTTTAAATCCGGAGTGTTTGACGCCCTGGGGAGTACGGTAAACTTATACTGGTACTCATCGAACCACGCACGTACACTGCGAGCTAGGGACGCGTTGCGTTGTCCTGCTGGTAGATGCCAACATACCAGTGAAAAAACAAACTGCATGTATCGAAGTGAAAGGTCTCCAAGGATAGATGCATATTTGTGTTGATCCATTGTACCGTCCAAAATGATGAGATCACTCACGGAAACATTATACAAACCATTATGTCCCCTCCTCCAGCCTGGAACCATTCGACGATTGTTGCAGGGCCGTACAGGTCAAGGGCCTTCTGCTCGATGGAGAACGAAACGCCGGCCGCGGTGGTCTCGCGGTTCTAGGCGCGCAGTCCGGAACCGTGGGACTGCTACGGTCGCAGGTTCGAATCCTGCCTCGGGCATGGATGTGTGTGATGTCCTTAGGTTAGTTAGGTTTAAGTAGTTCTAAGTTCTAGGGGACTAATGACCACAGCAGTTGAGTCCCATAGTGCTCAGAGCCATTTGAACCATTTGAGAACGAAACGTGATTCTTCTGAAACGAATACTGAGTGGACGCCCGGTTGCGGTATTGGCCAGCAAATTCCGGCCCTCGTCGTCGATGAATAGCAGTCAGCCAGCATGGCAACGCGAAACTCGTCCCCCCGGTCTGTGGAGGCCATACACTTCATCGCTCGCTGAACGGTGGTGGAGGACACACTGTTGGTAGCCCCTTGATTATCTAGGCAGTCAGCTGCTCAAGCTCAACAGTTTCATATCTGTTTGTCCGTAAACATCTCCCATTTTGTCATGCATGGTATACTTTAATCGCCGTTAGACGTTTCGGAAATGGTTCCTCCTTAGGTTGGAAGGCAATGATTGTGTCCTTTTGGACTTCAGATAAATCGCACCATTTCCTCATTGGAACGACGACTCCATTGTACTACCTATAAGCATAATTTAGTTGGTACGAAATTGTGAGCGGGCGAGTTCTACAGGCACTTGTTCGGTGTTTTATTTTATTTATTTGTTAATATTCTGTAAGTCCGGAAACCAGCAACATTTGAGATTTGGCCCATTTTATTTGTGAAGACAAAAGTGTAGTATTCGGTGACGCAGTTCAGTGTGATTGGTCGCACATGTGGCCCCGAAGTACAATTGGCGGCTGTTAGTGAAATCTCAGTGTTTCACAAGACGCCGGAGGGCTTGACTTAACACGCACGTTCTAACAGAATCAGTAAGGTATACGCTGGAAGACCTGTGCAAATGGGCCCGCTATGCATTTTCGGACAGGGAGTCATTTTTCTTTAGTGCAAGCCGGCCGCGGTTTTTTGTTTATATTTTCCGTTTCACCAGTGCGGCACTCATCCCGACTTCTGCGAACTTAATCCGAACACTGTAGCACACGCGGGTGGGGATGTCCGCTTTCACGCCGAATGCGAACCAGGGTGAAAGCTGGCTCAAAGCCTTGGTGTGAACCAGATCTACTTAGCCAACAGCTCACGATAGCGTTTGCGCAAAATTTCCAACATATCACCGTGGTTGCATATAGGGTCTTGCGTACCAACCACTTTAGTCCGCGGAAGTGTAATAAGAAATACTGATGAAAGCCCTTTTTTTTTCCTTTTCGTCGTCTGTTTTTTATCAGTGATATGTCTTACATTCTACCTCTTTCTATGCTATGGAGCTTTGGTTTCAGGGCAAATAAAAATAAATGACGTGTGACTACAGCCCCCAGTCTGGGTTGGGTAGACCGTTCGCCATAATAATGGATCCTGCGAAACAATAATGTCGTGTGACGAGGCCCTCCCGTCGGGTAGACCGCTCGCTTGGTGCAAGTCTTTCGATTTGACGCCACTTCGGCGACTTGCGCGTCGATGGGTATGAAATGATGATGATTAGGACAACAAAACACCCAGTCCCTGAGCGGAGAAAATCTCCGACCCTGTTGTTTTTTTTTCCTCAACTACCGGGGGCTGACAGGTCCCCTAATTGGGCCTAAGAAAGAGAAGAGACTCGCACACTTTTGCTGTCTCACACAGTTCTGAAACATGCAGCTGAAGGGGAATAACAGTCGACTGTACTTAGCGGCTATCGACCATGTACCTTCCGGTAACATGGGGGAAAGATAAAACTTCTGAAAAAACATTCATGCAAGTTAAGACTTCATTATGATCTATAGCGAGTCTGATTGCAAATGAAAAATCTTACGTTTTACGTACAGCGCTCTTGCAGAATTATCCGGGCATGACTAACGACATTCCATCGCAGCCTCACTTCTTCCAGGGTCTGTCTACAACTTTCCAAACGCCACGAATTCTCTCCTCTTTACCATGTTGGATTGGTACACATAACTTTTCTAAAGCAGGGCAGTTCTCCAGTTTTCCTCAGGAGTAAGATCCATGCCTTGCCAGTGCTCTCTCGCTGAGGAAAACATTGTTGACATCACAGAATTCGAACAGGGGATTCCGCTTTGGCCTCAGATCGGCTTGGATAGTCACAGGTCCGGACAAGAGTGTCTTATTTGTACCACGGTAACAACTGTTCGTGGCAGGGACTATCAACAGAATACACTCTCCTCTACAGAGTAAAAGGTTTGTCCTGTACACTGAATGGATTACCAGAGATGCGCAACCAGCTATTTAGTGACGTTCCACGTATGTGAGTTCGTACACAGTAGACATTACATCTTTGCATAACGATAAAAAAAAAGTAACGGACGCAGCGCCTTGTCTACGGGTGGGGCAGGAACTGTTTGCGGAGAAAGTGGCCCAGACAACAATAGCTGAATATTTATACGGCGAGGAGGGCGCCTGCAAATCAGAACATTAGAATAGAAAAGAGGTGGGCAAGGATTGGACGTCACTCAGCTCGGCCATTTGCACACAAAGGGCAGCGGCGGGTGTGAACGGATTGGCCCCAAATTAAACGGTGCTCCAGTCGTGTTCCCCAGTGTTATTATCGGGCGCGAGCGGAGGACGTAATGAGCTAACGAGCCGGCGGAAACAAGAAACGCTTTCAAGCCTGACACTAGCGACATGCAGACGCCAGAGGCGTTCTGCCAGTCTCTGATGAATTCCACAGCCGCGTTGGACTTAAAATAGTTAGGATTTGTGTGTTTGGCACGTAAATAATTCGGCGACAGGCCTATGTAAGGAAGTGCCCAGCAAACGATTGTTTGTTAAGACCTGAACAGCCATCCAATTCACTATCATTTGAATGTACGTTGGTGGGGCAGAGAATGTCGAGCTTGCAGCTAGCTACAACTTAAAGCTCTGCGGTGGATCGCCTTTGGCCCAACCGATAACAGAATTACTCACGGAAAAAGTACGACCGGTTTCGTGTCTCGACCGGCAGTTTTAAAGTGTCGCGACAAGTCCTGTGTACGGTGCTACGAGTGGAATATTCGCATTGTGGCGTGTGGAAAATCCAACGACTGCTCGAGATTATGAAAAAAGTAAACAACTAACGATAAACTCTTTGCGTCGCTTTCCCACAAGAAATTTCATAATGTACATTATAGCTATTTGTTGCAGAGTGTCACTGTGCTTAACAGACACCAGATGCCTATGGGACGGAGTAGGAATGACACCGTTTGACTTCTGTATATAAGATGCTAATTCTGATGTTAGGATGCAAGGCATTTTGGTCTATAGTCATACTGCTGTGATTGTAATCACCTTTTTTCGCTTTTCTGCCTTTGCGACTTAAATTTGGGTCTTAAAACCGCCTTCCGTTAAAAAATCGTCGTGCTGTAGTCAAACATGTTTCGACAACTGCTTGTCATCGTCAGTGGGTCTCGGTTTGTTCTTGAAACTGCGTCAGGTTTTTAAAGAGGGGATTGTACTGGTTGATGTGCTTGTATGGTTTTTCTTTTGACGGATGTATTTTTCGTCGTGCTGGATGAAAGTCTTTGGTATGTTTCTTCACGAATTATTATTACATACTATGTTTTTCACACACTTTTTCACTTCACTTTTAACTGGTACAGCTAATTTTCGTGTACAAAAACGAGCTGTAAATGTGGCGACATACATTTCATGAGTCCTGTAGCGTCAAGTGATATTGGATTCTTCTTTCCTCAACGAATATGGAGCATAAATAATTCTAAATGCAGTCGTAGCAGCAGGGGACACATCAGTATAACACCATTTCTCAGTCCTTGCCACTCCTCCGGGATAGTAAAAGTGAGAAGCTCCCCGTGAAATAGATGGGTAGTTCAGTCTTTGGAACGTTTTGAGGATGGCCCCAGAAATAAAAATGGTGCAGGCTCGTTTGAGTCACCAGTCTGATTAATGATGAGGTAGACTCGGAATTTAGCTGCAGACTGGCAGGCTGCCTCGTGTTGCCAGGAAATGACTAAGGCTGCTGTCACAATGCGCATGCGCAGAATGAGATGGAAAAAGGAGAACGTATGTACATTGCGTTGAACCAGGTGCTGACAAATGTCAACGATACACCTCGGCGGCGACACGCCCCGCCGCCGTGAATCAGTTGCCTGGAAATGTAGCCAGGCCGGAAGAGATAGCGCGTGCTGAAGACAGCACAGCCGTGGCTTTGTCCCCAGGCCCACCGATGCGTCACCGACCGGACGGTGATTTCCGCATGAGTGGCTACCGGTTACCACTGCGCCTGAGTCAGCGTGTATCACCATGTGACCTCGCCTGTTGGCTGCGGCCACTTCTGACGAAAGTCCCGTATTAGCTTCGAGACGTGTCAGAGAAGAGGCTGGCTTTAAGAAGATGATGTTTCGAGTCACATGAAGGAAGCCTTAAATCAGCTGGCTGACTCATTGGTGCACATGAATCCGTCGGTTTCATGTTCCAGTGGCAACATGTGGAACTGATTTGAATAATTCTTCATAATTGAAATTGATTACTGAAATCTTACACAAACTGGTTTCGGGGTCTCAGCCCAATCTCCTTTAAGTTAAAAGGCAGCACATCTGCCGTGCATGGCTCATCAGAGATAGTATGGAAATTGGACATGTACACTTCGTACTGATTTTCGGTACACTTGAAGATTGGGCCGAGACTCCGAAACCGGGTCGTGTAATACGTCAGGTAATACACATTCTGCACAGTTGTAGCGGAAATTTCAATAATGAATAATTTACATAACAGTTGTGGATGCCCCATTAACAGAAATTAATGATTTCGATAAATTTAGTTCCTAGCTTAGTGTCACCAGCTATAAAGGTCGGGGGTTCGATCACCAATATAACAGTAGGATTTTTTTGGCTATCGCTCCTTTCATCTCTGACATTGATTTATTAATACGAAAAAGGCCGGCCGGAGTGGCCGTGCGGTTCTGGGCGCTACACTCTGGAACCGGGCGACCGCTACGGTCGCAGGTTCGAATCCTGTCTCGGGCATGGATGTGTGTGATGTCCTTAGGTAAGTTAGGTTTAATTAGTTCTAAGTTCTAGGCGACTGATGACCTCAGCAGTTAAGTCGCATAGTGCTCAGAGCCATTTGAATCAATACGAAAAATTCAGAGTTTCACTATTGTTCGGAATCCACGTTAAAGTATAGGTCCCACATAACTAGCTGCGTCGGAAAAAGGAAGGGTATACCACCACCAAAAGGACCTTGCCTTGTAAAGCTTTGTGGAGTTCAAACCAAGCTTCTGGTTGAAGACGGCTTTGCCAATTTTTTTTAGCGGTATATATTACAAGACTCTCTAAGTATGGATAAGTTCACAGTTCCCAACACGTTGCTTTAGTTGAAATGGAAGGTAATTTCTCAAAGTAATTCTTAATTCGTTTAATATTTAAGTAGCGTGTAATTAAGCACTGTTAAATTGTTACCTACATACACTGAAGAGTCGTTCTTTTGAAATTACAGCCGATATAGTCGCATAATGACGGAGCTTTCGAGCGGCACGTTTTGCTCCCTCCAAAATACATGCAAATATGAGTATTTTGTTGACTGCTAACCGAAGCTTACCCTGAAACCTTCCAGCTAAACGGAGCATGCTCCCCGCCCCCTACATTCGCGAGGTCACTACACTTCATATCGCTCGACATAGTAACCCGTAGCAATATGATTGACGTTGCTGTGATAGCGGCGTCTCAGTGATGTACTCAACAAGTAGCAGTTTTTTCCTCTGTTCTCGTAGATGGTTCATAAGGAATAACTTGTGTCAAATAAGCATTACGAGCACCGCCACCCTCCGCTTCCTTGGTCAATTTTCTCATTCTGTCCGCAGCTTGCGGATTTGTTACCGTAGGTTTCATAAGCTACTTGACTCCCATCTTTGTTTTATACTCGTTATTCCCAGAATTCGGAATGTCTTGTACCACCTCGGATACGTATAGTCCAAGGCGTTTCCTCACAAGGACCCTGGATAGGTCTCTCTGACACAGAGGATTCCAGAATAAGGACATCACACACATCCATGCCCGAAACAGGATTCGAACCTGCGAGCGTAGCAGCAGCGCGGTTCCGGACTTAGCGCGTAGAACCGCTGGGTCACAGAGCCCGACCAGAAAATCGAAAATGTGCTCTTAACCACTGCACTACCCAGTCGCTTACCGCTACAATGCGCGAGCAGGCTGATAAAATCTCTCGAAACTTCTCAGTAACCCATAAGCGAAAATAGGTGTCCGTTTATTTTGAGTCTGCTAAGTTTCGTCTGTCAGAGAGCGGCCTACGGAGGGTCAACAAATGCCATATGGATATCATTGTGTCTCTGTGTTCTTCATTACATTACTAATTTCTTAACCATGTAGATATATTTTCTCACTGGGGGTGCAGTGATGCCGCTGAACGCAGTGAAAGGAAATAGAAAATCATCGAATTATCAGGCACAATATGCATGAAACGTCGTAGCAGAGTATTAGCGAGTGTCCCAAATCCCGATGTTTCGGTACGGATATATACCTTGGCAGGGTGGAGACGTACTCGGACAACAAACAGGTTGAGTCCAGAACTGCTCCCCGCGTTGGGGTCAAATGATGGCTCTGAGAACTGTGGGACTTAACTGCTGAGGCTATCAGTCCCCTAGAACTTAGAACTACTTAAACCTAACTAAGCTAAGGACATCACACACATCCATGACCGAGGCAGGATTCGAACCTGCGACCGTAGCGGTCGCGCGGCTCCAGTCTGTATCGCCTAGAACTACTCGGGCACTCCGGCCGGTCCGGCGTTGGGTTTTGCGCATCTAGCACAAGTGTTATCGGGTGACAACGGTGCGACCTCGCGCGTGCAGATATCTCCATCCGGCCACAGTCGTACAGATGTGTGCTTTGCCCGTTGCGGCCATCTGGCGGTCGGAATATGGGTCACGCGCGACCCCACGCCTTGCTCTGCCACCGACCGGAAAGCTAATCTGGTCGCGACATCCCACCACGGTCGAGCGCTGTACTTTTCCACGTCGGTTAGCTTTGTCTGCGCTGTCCGCAGTATTGATCTGTAGAAGAAGCAGGTTCTGACTTTCTGATTCGGTCGTTCCCGAACCAGGGTCCCCTACCTCAGCTTGACACATGTACGCATCTCCATCCATCCACGAAAGTTTGCAACATCGTCACGGAATTATCCTGTTGATGAAATCACCGAATCGCCCTGTAGATGACACGAATATCGCGCTAGACTAATATGAGACCACTCAATCCGATGAACACGTAAAATTCTCACATAAAAAATTGTCCTGTTTGCGAAGGGACACAAACCGACACTTTCCATTGACTCTGCGCATCACATGATATATGTGATGAGCAGTATTTGTTAGGACTGACACCAGCTACATACCCCAAAAACTAAATTTGCAAATATTTGCCGAAACACCAGAGAAAATGTGCCTATTAACTCATAGGAGAGACATCCCATGTACTGGGTGAGGGGCATAAACATAAAACATGATTTATTTAGAGAAGGAGTCAGGAGTTTTTCAGCAGCTGATAGTATGTAGTGGGGCACGTAATTCTGTAGTCCTACCTCTTTTATCAACTGAGACATTGAAGGAAGAGAGAGAGAGAGAGAGAGAGAGAGAGAGAGAGAGAGAGAGAGAGAGAGAGTTTCTTCAACTATGTATAAACTTTGTAACTGCATTCGAAGCTGCTAAGTAGGCGACTACTGTGATAAAAGCTTATTACTGTTATTATGTTATGTGACTCGTCCTGTGAACACAGATAAACATTAAGGAAGATGCTTCGACATATTGGAAGCATGGGAGTTGTTATTTCGTACCCAACGTCATCTTTGGTACTGAGAGTATGCACAAACACTTTTCATTTTTGGTTATCACTTGTGAAGCTTTTACGTGTTGAGCTCTTGAACTCACATTGTTTCTGAATAAATGCGTAATTGAAGTCCCCTTCTCCAGAATATGAGTCCAATGCCATAGCCACAGTGCCATCTCTCTTGGACAGGGGACGTAAGTTTCTCTGTGCCTTTGCTTAAAATAAGTGTAGCAGATGTAGAGGAGTTTCTCACAAAGCCATAGGAAATTCCTTCCTTCCTTCATTCTTACAGTGACCAGTAGATATTGATGACTTCAACAACAAACAAACAAAAAAAAAAAAAAATACATGTAGCTAGTTTATAACCATCAGGATACTTATTCACAAACTTACAGCATGTTACAAAATTGCCATAATGATGCAGAAGAGATACTATTCTTTTTATATTTCTTTAATTATGGATGAAAATGGGGGTTTTCAGTTTGTTTGTTGGCTGCAGTGCTGTATTCCAGTTTTGACACGGATAGGATACGTACTTCTAAAATGTCAGTGCTAAATACATTATTATGAAAGTAATGATGCCGAAAACCATTTTGTCAATTAAACGGAGCTAGAATTGTAGTGAACAAAAGTTTTGCAATTGTTTATATTTGCACTCCCTGCTGCAAACTTTGTTACTTCACTCATTTCATCACTTTCTCCAACTACAGCTTATATTGCATATTGTTTCTGTGTTGTCTAAGTACTTACTTAGAACATTTTTCCTCTTCCTGAACATGCATATGATAATTAATGTCCCAGTAAGGACTTTTATCTCTTTTACTGTGGTTTTGGTATTTTCTGGCAAAAATGTGGAAGCAGACAGGTAAGCAGTAATGCCTGCAATAAGACACAATGTGCTAGCATCTTAAAGGTGTTAGTCTGCTTATCATTCAGCTAGATTGGTCCACATTTTTGTTACTGAAATGCTAAAACTGATGCAGAGTGGAATTTTTGCTACCTTGTCTGTGAGTGAGAACAAAGTGATAATCTGAAATGATTTATCATGTAATCTCTGTAACTTAAGTGTTTCCACTGTTTTCGTGTCATCTTACACGTTCTCCTGTACTTTGCAATTGTTCATGGCAGTTCTCTAGTTCATCTGACTTCAACACACTTTTACATGTAGCATTTCTCTTGTTTCAGATTTCATGAAGAGCAGAAAGAGGACAAGTGGCCCCACTGGCACCAAACCAAACAAGATAGCACAGGAGGGGCCATCTGTAAAACAAGCAAAGAAGACACACAGTTAAGAACATCACTATTCCAGTAACAATACTTTCTACGATCTCGTAAAGTTTATTACAATTAAAATGTACAATTATTTGCTGGTAACTTAGTTTATCATTTGAGCTACATGTGAGTATATTTGTGCAGTTGTTACTGCAGATGTATAGCATTGTAAATTATTTTTATTTTGTTTTAAATTTTTATTATTAGATGTTTTTGAATAAAGCAAGGGATGGTGCTGGATTAGAGTGCAAAACCACTCTTTGGCTGGTCTTATCATATTGAGAAGGAAGATGTGGTAAACTGACAATGCATGTAACACCTTTCATTTAAGAAAGTAATAATGTGTGCTCTTGCACTGTCACTCTTCCTCTGCCCCTATTTTATCTTTGTAGATAGAACAGATGCAGTGTAAATACAAGTGGTTACAGCTCAAATGTTTCTGAAGCCTTCTGTAACAATGAACAGTTGAATACTTCCTTAACATTTCAGCTCTTCCACTTTCTTTAGACAGAATCCCACTTATATACTGGTGTCTTAGGTTTGCACTGCTGTGATGCTTCTGAAACAGTTGTTTCAGAAACTTCATTGATATTGACAAAACTTATGCATCAGTTGCAAATGACCATTTTCACATTATTATGATGTCAATGGTTCAGTTTCTTGTTGCTCAAGATAACTCTACTATGGTGCTTTTGGAATACTAATTCCAGAAACTTCATAGTAATGTTATTTTAGTTTTAGATTCTGAGGAAATTGGTGTATTAACATTTGAAATATTACAACTTCTTTGTCATTTCTTCATCTGGAAGACACTTTTAATTTTCTGTAACAGAACAGCTATCATTCATGAAACTGATTTCTGTTCTCTGACAGAAAATGTGGGTAGGGTGCAAAAAAAAAAAAAAAAAAATAACAAATAGGGCATTAGCCTTACAATTTTTATTAAAGTGGACTTCTGTCACACAGCATGAAACTGAATCGTTTATATCATGGATAACTTTGAAAATACACATTGCAATGACTATCCATACACCAATATTAATCCACTTAGATATTATCTAGATTGTTTTGCACTAAGTTCATTCTCACACTTCTTTTTTTAAACCCAAGCAAGATTTCTGCGATGGGTTCAATACTGCAGTCATGTTTCACATCAATAGATGATTATAGCTGGGCAAGTTAAAGGCAAGTCTTGATCTCTTATAATCCTAGTTGCCATTGTTGAATATGCAGTAAATCTACCAAAGATAAAGCCCTGTTTGATTGACATCCCACCTATTACACCATGTCATATCTAGCACCACTCCCAGTTCTTTGATCTCCACATATTTTTACCCATAAGTATGTTTTTATGAATTTACAAACAGGTTTCTTTTGTGTGTTTATGCACTTTTGAAAATAGAAAAAGCTTATTAAGAGACCAAGTAATGGGCCATTATAGGAGAAATGTGTACTAGGACCATTCATCTAGAGTGAAGAAAGTTGATATCTCAGGGGTAATTACCTTTTTAATATGAACAAAATTCAATTATTCATATTTTTTTGATGTCTTTATTTGTGCTTACGGTATGTTGTGATATGTTATTCTGTAATGTGTAGGTTTTTCCAGAAGTGCACTCTGTGAGGTTTAGCTATAGATGATGTAATATCCTACACACAGTAGTAAAAAAGAACTAAAACAAAAAATTATGTGCAGTGTTTTGTGGGATTAGAAACTGTGCCTTTGTTTCAGACAAAAATTTCAGTCAATAACTTCAACCAAACAGGCACACTGTTGCTCATTTTTTGTGAATGTATTCTCATAATTTGTTTTATTTATAAAGATGCATTCTATGAAGTAATTTATTAGACACTCATCAAAATTATTTTGGTGCATTTTAACGAATTTCCTTCTCAAGTCAGGTTATAATAAAGAATTTTTAAAGTTAATATATGAATGTTGTATGATTTGTGTGCTCTGTGTGTCTGAAAAGTATTAGCTAAATTAGGTTTGCATGGTTTCATTGTAGGTAACTGTAACAGATTTAAGAATATTTTGTGTACAAAATTATCTATATTACTTCTGAGCTAGAAAACTACCTGTTCTGAATTTGAGTAGCAATTGTAAAATATGTGTATTTGGCCCTCTTGTGACCATGAACAACTCTTTTGCATGATTGTGTATCACAAAGACAAGCATTGACACAGAAGAAGCTGATTTCTAATGTTGTTAATATTTTTGATACTATTACAGATTTCATAATGAATATTGTTAATATTATGTAAGAATGTGTTGGTTATGACTGTCAAGGTTCCTCTTTAAAATTATTTTTTATTGCCAATATTCAGTTTTAGTATACAGACTCATCATACAGTACTCGAATATTATTCATTAGATCTCTGAATTTATTCTCAACTTGCATAGTGGTGACAGGCGACCAACACATTCCGTATGATGTAAGTTACTACTCACAGTTATCATTAAACACTTTGTGGTTATTGAATTTGCAGTTGCTCTGTACAGACTTTGGACTGTTTTGTAATTGGAGGTTGGTTGTATGACAGCTTATAATTCAAACAGGTTTTTGACAATACGCAATTTATGTAGATATCTCTGTGGGTAGAATAAGGGTCTGGACACAAGTGACATGTTGTGTATGATTTTATTACAGGAATGCTTTGTCTCTTCACATTATTTAAAAAAGTAATGTAATGTATGTTTTGTGTATAGTGTCCAAAGAAATTTTGAGTACAAAATGATTTCAGTTACACAGATGTTAAAAAATTTTCTTCAGACATTGTGGTAGTAGTATCAGAAGGTTTACTGTAGCAGTGGTATGACTGTGGCACTTCTGTTAATCAGGCCCACCATGCTGTAACAGTAGGCAGCTCTTATTCATCAATATTTGTTCATCATTACAGCTTGTATACATGTTTTTCATAGTAGGTAATTCATATTTGCAATATAATTGGTAGCATCATTCATGTGAGTCAA
Organism: Schistocerca gregaria; assembly: GCF_023897955.1. Classification (NCBI taxonomy): domain Eukaryota; kingdom Metazoa; phylum Arthropoda; class Insecta; order Orthoptera; family Acrididae; genus Schistocerca; species Schistocerca gregaria. The sequence goes on along the minus strand of NC_064926.1, from coordinate 304,956,715 downwards.
AGATTCTATGTTCTGCATAGCCATATGATCTCTAAAAGAGAACTGCTTCAGTGTCCTTCAGTTTTGTTTTACCCTTATGAAAATACTAGGTGTTGTTTTTTTTGTTTTTGTTAACAGGTAGTGGTGTACCAGTAAACATGATCCATTATACATTTCCATATATCTATTTTAACACCTGTGATTTAAAAATATGATCTCAAACTCTTACTTGTATGTCACCCTATAATGAAAGTGTCATGTGGCACATATTAAAATTGTAAAAAGTAATGATAATTGTAAATGATTGTTGTAGAGTTGTGCAGACTAAGAAAAATATATATTGAGAGTCGAGCAAATAAATGGCTTCCCTTGTTGGCATTAAAATATTACATTGTATTATTACTGTACCTCTGGTTTATTCCCTGTTGATCATAAATCATCTTGCATAGAAGTTCCAAAAGTACTGCTGGATATCTATTTGTCCCTCAAAATATTGTTTTAATTGGAGACAGCATATTCTTACTTCTACAGAAGAAAACGGTTGGTAGTCATCTGTAAACTCCCAGGTGTTTACTACTTACACTGTGTATGAAGAGGGACTGATCTGTTGTTCATAATGAGGAAAACACAAATCACAAATGGTATGTAAACTGTAAAATTATCAAACAATTCAATCAGAATATAAGATATTTACATTATATGGGGGCAATGCAGACTTCAGTAAAGCAATATTTTAATACTGTCAGAATTCCAGAGGAGAAAAATCAGCTGGCACAGGGTCTGAAATGGCTGAAGAGTTTTAAGAGATGGCGTGAAACTGCAGAATTTTACAAGCAGGTCTTATGCTGTGTCCTGGTACAAGTAATGAAATAACATAACCTTATATCCAAAATGTGCACACCTATAAGCCACCAGCATGTGCTAGAAATATGTGCCTTAAGTGCACTTACTGCGTTTACATCAAATCAGATGGACAGTAAAAACAAGACAACATCAGTGGGACGAGGGGTTTGTCAAATGCTTGGAATTATATGAAGAATGAGTTAACCAGGTACATTTTGTGCATTGTTGCCATTTTTCCTCTCCTGGCTGTTCACAGAAAAACACAAGTAACAACAAAACAGGATTGTCTGACACTGCTGTTTAAGTTACTTAAGTAGTCTCTTTTGTATGACAAAATTATTCAGCCTCAAGGTATATTGTGAGTTTTCATTGTTGGCACCATATTCATTGCAGAAAGTGAAAGGTACTACAGTGTGACTATGAATGCCATATGATGAAGAGTTTCAAATCATAGTGAATATTAATTACTGTTTTGTTGTCACAAGTAGGTTTCAGGACACATCTTCATAAGGTGAATGTTTATGAACATACATTTAAAATAGCTGCTCTAACAGAGCTTCAGTTACATGTGACAGTGTTTAATGAAAGTTATTGGAAATTAAGGCAGTCACCTATATTCACAAAAGGACATCACCTCGAGTAACTGGCATGTATATTTGCTCTATTAAACCTCTTTTAGGATAGAGCTATTTTTCAGTACTGTAGAGCAATATCCTACCAGTATTACTACTTATCTGTTTCAGTACAGAAGGCATATTTCTTCAATTTTTAGCCTTGTTAAGCCATTGGTTATTCAAGACAGTGGAACGACAGCAATCACTTGAATATGATATGTCAAGCTGCTGAAATCGGTGACTAATACTGACTTACACACTTGAAGAATTTGTTCTAGAAATTTACTGGGAAAATTTTTTGACTTCCTAAGTTTCAATACTTCTAACTGGCTCACAACATGAAACTAAAGATGGTTATCTGCAGTAGTAATACACCATAGAAATAGTCATTGCTAATATCCCGATGAATTGGAAAGTCTGCATAACGACTGTTGTCTTTGCCACAGATACTGGTGATGTTTAGTACTAAGTTGAGATGGATGATGCCGAGGGGAAGATGTAGGCTGTGGCTTTGTGGAAGTATCAGGCTTGTGCATTGGATGACATAATGGAAATCAACACTCACTAACTAAGAATAACTTGACAGAGTTTTAAATGCAGTTTCTTCTCTATACTAGGTCATCCTGTGCTTCCTCACAGTAGCACAGTCCATGAGAGATGATTGCTGCCAGCTATCAACTGTGAAGCGCATACAGCAACAGAGGAAAAAAAACAGTTGTCTGAAGAGCAGTGAGGACACTGGTGTTACCATAGAGACACATACAAAATCACGTTACGTGAATAGTTGAGATAGACGCACCAAGCAGGTGTGCCAAGTCTGTTGCAACTGTTGGGGATCTCCTCTAGGCAAATTTACTGTAGGGTTTGTACATGTACAATGATGTCCTAGGAGAAACAGCTTTTGGTGACATTTCCCTAAAATTTAAATGGAGTAGAATACCAGTATGCACATAAAAATTAACAGTCAGAGAGTTGCTAATGAACAAATACCAAAGTCACCATTTGTGTTAGTACTTTAATAATTATGAAGGGTACTTTGACTTGAGATTATGTGACCTTTTATATTGGTTTGAGATATTGTTAAGTTGTAGGTCTGATTGGGCAGAAATACTTCTGACATCCTCACAGTTATTCCAGTTAATACCACATTGTTTTCCAATATTCAGTGGTGTAATAAATATATTGAAACTTAATACACTTTCATTCTTGTTTTATCAACGTCAAAATACCTTTATGTATACTTTATGGATTCGCTACCCATGCATAGGATTGAACTGTACGTTAATATTGTTCTTGTTGTTTATCTTTCCTATTTAACATATAATCAGATAATAATTGGTATATTAGAATCCATATCATTTTCAGTTAACATTGCATAATTATTTTCTTCAAACTTATAACAAAATAGTTCTGACTCATGAAAACTGCAACAGAGCTCATTAAAAAAAGGAAAGAAGATTAGTGGTTAATGTCCCCTCAACAGTGTGGTCATTAGAGAGAGCACAAGCTCATACCATGAGAGAATGGGGAAGGAAATTGCCGTGACTTTTGAAAGGAACCATCCCAGCATTTGCATTAAGCATTTAGGGAAATTATTGAATACCTTAATGTGGATGGCTTGACAAGGATCTGAAGTGTTGTCTTCGCAAATGGGAGTCAATTGTGCTAACCAGACTTGATCATGTTCTCCTTTATGAGCACTTCTCTCTTTTTTTACAAAGCTCAGATTAAACAACCATTGTTATACACTAAAGGAATGTAGGTATTAACATAAAATTCTTTGATGACTGTACAAAAGATCTGATTTATAATTTAGATATTGTTGTTTATAGAAGTTTAGTACTATATCCTGGCAAAAGAAAAATCGGAATATGCTTTATTAATCTGGATGTGAAGGTCACAAACCACTTTTGATTTGAAGGAATCGTAAACTTGTAAAGTGCAGAGAACAAACATATACGAATCCACAAGGGACAGATTCAGTGGGCAGGAAGTTGGACTCATAAGTACTCATGCAAACCATTAAAGATGTTTGAAGTATAAAAGAAATAAAGAGAAAAAAATCTTAAATAGAACAAGAAGTGAAGACAAAAGGTTAAAGAGAAGGCAAAAGGTTCAAGCAAATTATAAAAGTCATGGTAGACTGTCCTGCATTATTTCTCTGTGTCTAAGTGAGAAGATTCAATGATAATTTGGCGAGGAGAACAGTTGAAAACAATAGTAGTAAGAAAAGTGCAAAACAAATGAGCTGGGTTGGGAGGACACAACATTTCATCATTTACAATGGTAATGAGATTTATAAAAGAATTATGAAATTTATTTACATGTATGCATAATTCAATAGAAAAGTTGTGGTAAACTGATAATTAACCAAAGTAATGACACTAGCAGTTACACCAGATGATGTGTAATAACTATTGGAGATGAAAATAAAAGAAAGGTGTCAGGAGATGACATTTGTGTGTATATGGTAAAACCAGAAGGCAAAATAATGGAACAGGAACATACAAAGTTGTCTACAAAATGTCTGTTCCCCCCAAACTGGAACAAAGTTGTATCATTTTATTTCATAACAGAGAATGTGCAAGACATTCACAAAAATTATCACCAACTGCACAGAAGAAAACTTTTATTTTAATATGGTAAAAGAATTAGTTTGATTTAGAAGTATACATTGCATAATGCATCATTCACCAGTTATTAATTAAATAATATAGCTAAGTTCAGGGTATGATTTATTGCTATGTGTGAGGTTCTGAAATGACGAAAAAACTTTTTAGTCATTTTTAAAAAAATCAGTACAAATACCACTTGAGAAACAAGGCATTAATTCAAGCTATGTTAGTACACTGTAGCATATATACATCAACCTACCAACTGAAGAAATCATGGAAGAATGAGTAAGAAATTGGTACTGGAGCAAACTAATTACAATAATTCTTGAATAAAGGTAATAAAAGTGAACATGTAAATTCTACAGCTCCCACTACACTTAATTAGGCTAATGTGAAATGCAGTGCCAAAACATGAACCTACCAAGGAGATTCCACATTAATAAAACGATCCTTAGCCATTCTAGATGAAAATCTCAGACCCTTAAACTGGAATACTGAAGAAATATATGTGTTAATGCAAAATCTTGTAACCAAACTTTGTTTTTATGATAATATTCCACTATCTGCCTGTAGTTCAGATAAACGTCAACTGCTAATACAAGAAGAGCAAACTGCAGGATTGAGAATTTAATCAGTTACAAGAAAGCTAAAATAATATATTATCAACATCTGAAAGAATTTATACGAATTAATAAAGAAGTCTCCGAGTCTTTTGTGTGTGGAAACTGAAGAAGTCTTCCCAGACAATAAAATAATTTAACTGAGTAAAAAGAAAAGCCTGCAGTGGTTCTAGTAAACTGTACATGGTTTATGAAACAAAACTTCCCTTATTGGTATGGAAGATAACTCAATGTGTTACCAGTTCTGATTTATATTAGATACGTATTTTAATGTGAAAACCATTATAAAACTGGAAGCTACTCCACAAAAGTTTAGAGATGTACACTGGAGACATCGAAACAACAGAGGGATGAGGCAACTGACTGGAATGAAAGACATACTTACTACCATAATGAAAATGAATGGACAGTGTTCAAAGGACTGACATCCAGAAGATAAGAAAATGTGCAGTAGACGACCTATTGGAAGGAGGGTCCAGTCTATCAAGTAAATGAGCAACAAAGATGAATAATTGAAAGCTGTGATGTATGGACCCATGTAAACGATGTCCTAACCAGCAGTGTATGTTAAATTGCCATTCCCACTGCTACTGCTGATACTCAATAAAACATGTACTTATTCATTATGTTGCAATTCAGTGTGCCGTGATTATGACTTTCAAAGGCATGAAACGTAATTACTACGTACAAAAATAAGAAAATTATCTCTATTCAAATAAAACCTAAATTACAAAACTAAAAGAAGATATTTAATCGTTAGTTCCTTCTCTATGTGTGATCATGCATATCTTACTCATTTGTATTCGAAATACTGTCATCAGTTTTTACACACACACACCCACACACAGGGCGCTCACTAAAGCCAAGATGCCCAAATCACACATCTCTGGTGATGAGAGGTTGGCCCACATTGTGGTGTTACCAGGAGATAAGGGGAATGTGATCATCATCCCACAGAAGGCAGATTATGACAGTAAGGTGCAACGATTTCTAGACGACCTGGCAGACAGACCAGTAGAAAGAGATCCCACAGACAAGTTGAAAAAGAAGACCAGGGCTCTTCTGAAGGAAACCGGCCATTCAGGAAAGACCATTAAGCAGTTAAGGGCTAAAGCACCAGTATCACTCAGAACCCACCTACCTCACTGCTCAACAGCTTAAGAAGATGCTCTCGCCACATGTGGGTGTGTGCCCAAAACATTCGCAATTCAGAGGATTTCCTACAATGCCTCAGGCAACTACAGATCTCAGACTCTGACATGGTCTCCCTGTTCATCCGTGTCCCACTGAATGATTCACTTGAGCTGAATGGAGAAAAGTTTGACGATGCTCTCCTGGACTTATTCAGACACATACTGTCTTCGACATACTTCCTATATGGGGGTCAATTCTAAGAGAGAAAAGAAGGGGTGGCAATGGGCAGCCCATTCTCACCAGTGGTGGCCAATCTCTTTATGGAAAGATTGAAGAGGACGCATTTACACTGGCCCCAGGTCAACCCAAGTGCCTTTTTTTACATACATGGATGACACATATCATGTGGCCTCATTGGAGGGAAAAGTCCGACGTTTTCTTGGACCACCTAAACTCACGCCAACCTAACATTAAGTTCACCATGGAACTGGAGAAGGATGGACTACTCCCTTTCCTAGATGTACTAGTTAAGAGGAAAGGAGATGGTACCTTCAGTCACAGTGTGTACTGCAAAACCCTTCACACCGACTTGTGCCTACAAGGCAGCAGTTGCCACTACCCAGCACAGAAAAACGGTGTACTCAGAGCACTGATCCACGGGCACAGACTCTGCCAGATTTGGTAAAGTTGGCGATGGAGATAAAACATCTACAATCTCTGTTCTACAAAAATGGATACTCTTCTCAAGATGCTCAAAAGGTACTGTGCCCTGTTTCCACACCAACAGTTCCTGAAGAGATACAAGAAGAAACTCAGTAGGTTGCACATTTACCATATGTTGGGACGATATCTACCAAAATCTGTACAATTCTCCTCAAACATAACATAAAAAGCATGTTTCATCCACCCATCAAGGTTAAGGCTCTGATAGGGAGTGTGAAGGATAACCTGCATCTACAGAAACCAGGCATTTACCATGTATCATGTGAATGTGGTATGGCATACATTGGCCAGACGACCAGGACCTTTGACATCAGTTGCAAAGAGCACTAAAGGGGCACCGGACTGAGACAGGCAACCAAGTCAGCGATTGCCGAGCATAGTTTAGAACTCAATCATTCTATGAAGTATAATGATGCCAAGATTTTAACACGGACATCAAGATACTGTGACAGCGTCATCAAAGAATCTATTGAGATTAAGGTCACAGAGAATCTCATTAACCGGGAAAGCAGTTTCCAGTTGAGCTTGGCGTGGAACCGAGCACTCGATCTTCTGAAGACTAAATGTGGGCAACATCCAGACCCCAAGGGACACAAGTATAAAGATGGAATTAGAGATAACAGCCCAGTACATGTAACAAAGGATGTACGTGAAATGGTGCGTAAGACAACAGGCACAATATCTGAGGACGTTCTTCCGAGTCTCGAGCGACAATCTGAACACAATCGGCCTGAAAATACGGTAACAATGCAGCCGTTCCGGGGGGGGGGGGGGGGGGGGGCAAGAACTTTGGACAGAACGCCTAACACTGCACACTACGGTAACTGAACGTCCTAATTCACCGAAGGACTAAAATTACGGCAATCAGAAGATAAAATGTCTAGCACAGCTTGGAAAACGTTCCGAATTTAATTCAGCTGTATTGACAAATGGATGATAAAGTATGCGCGCAGCGTTCAGAACAGCTGCGGATAGAAGAAAACGTTACAGCCGTTGCTATTAGTCAGCACACACCACGGATAGAGCGCCAGACGTGGCGCAGGCTGTACAGGGAAGACCTAGCACAATGTAGGCATAAATACCGGACTCGTTCCACACTGTAATCAGTATCGGACAGCACCTGAAGACGACTGCGAGTCACGCAGTTGAAATATCGTGCAGGAAAGACGCAAATAACTGGCAGAAACATCATTAATCAATATGACAAGTACTTGTTATTTTATTTCACAATTTATGCAATATGTTACACTAACCAGAACTATAATGAGAAATATTAATTATGTATATTAATTATGTATATCATTTTTAACTAGCCCCAAAAAGTGTATTTGTACATATTCAGTAAATTACTATTCCATCACCCGCATATTAATGTTACATGCTGTAGACAATTTTGTACTGTCATTGTTTTGCAGACCATTGTTTATTAAGTATCCAAAAAAACTTGTTCCCCTTCTGGCAGCAATGTACCATAGGTTGCTGGAGAAGCGAAGCAGTCCTATTGATTAGAAAAAGGTGCAGATCATTCTTGCTTTCAAAAAGGATGTTCAAACAGACACAAAGAATTATATGTCTATGTCACTGATGTCAATTTGTTGTATAATTTGGACGACCTTCCTGGAGACCACAAATCTCTTCCATAGGAATTACCATATTCACGCAAACAATGATTGTGTGAAACCCAAATGACTGTTCGTCCACAGTACTTGGCAGATTCTGACACCCAGGTTGATGCTATGTAAGTTTCTTTCGGAGGCACATAGACAGCCGTTTGCGAGTGAAACAGGAAAGGAAATGACTGCTAGTGGGACAGGGTACCCTCCACCACACACCCTATGGTGACTTGTGCAGTATCTTTGAAGATGCAGATGAAGATGTTTGCCATAGTTCTACACTGCTGCTTAAAGAACAAAATAAGAATTTGTGGATCATCAGACTAGCTTTGTAACAGGACTGAAAAACTTCATAGCAAAGAGAATATATGATTTCATTCTTAAATGAGATAAATCTTCAGATGTAAAGGAAATCACAGATGTATGACATGACGGACCATTATTATTCACTATATACCTAAATGACACAGTGGAAGATCGTTACTGTTTGATTACAAATTGCTGAACAATCAGTGGAAGCAGCCATATCCAATATATCTCTGGAAATATGGACAGGGGTGATTTAATGTGGAACAACTACATAAAGTGACTGTAGAAAAGGCAGAGATTCATTAGAATACTCTTCAGGAGGTGCAGCCCATCCATGAGGGGGTAGCTTAGAAAGCGCTCGTTCAACCGATGCTCGAATGCATCAATACGGACCTTTACCAGATGGGACTGACAGAAAAGGTAGAGGAAATTCTAAGAGGAGGAGGGTATTTCGTCGAAGGTTCATCTAGTAAGCATGAAAACACACCAAGATGCTCCTCCAACTCCATTGGCAAACATCACAAGAGAGCACTTGTGTAGCTGTGTGGCCCACTAGTAAAATTCCAACAGTGTATGCTACTGGAATGATCAGCCAATACATTGCAACCTCTTATGTACCTGTAGTGGAGAAGACCATGATCGTAAAATTAGAGACAATCGAGCTGACGTGGAAGAGTATCAACAATCATTCTTACTATGCACCATTTGGGACTGGAACTGGGAAGTGGAGACAGTAACAGTGGTGTACATGGTACTCTCCACCACTCTCTATAATGTGGCTTGCAGAATACAGATGTAACTGTAGGCGTAGGTGTCGATCACAACATTCACATATGTTTTCAATATCCACTTCGCTACACTTCACATTGATAAGACAAAACAAATCAATCAGTCCTCAAGTTGCCATTGAAACTGGGCATTCATAACCCATGGGATGTCTGAACATCTTTTACGGAATCTCCGATGGATGCTGAGTCTTGTTTCATTAACAGCCATGATCAGGTTCCCAGAGGGCAGCACTCTCATCACATCACATTAAAAGGCTATTAGATTCGCTCCGCCACTCACTTTAATGCGGCTATGCATGAAGATGTAAATGATCACTGCCCCAGTTTGTGCCAGTCAACTGCACTGAATTATTGCATTAAATTGGATCGATGCATAGATGTGATAGGTTGAATCAGAGGTCGTGCCTTTATGAAGTAGCGTGATTTGTTGGTGTGTCAAAGTGGACTGTCGAATGTATATACAAGAAATACTATACAATTCTCAGCCATGTGACAGGTGTCAAATGAGTGGTCATAAAAATATACTAACCAAATGGATTGGACACGAGTGTCACACCTAGTCAATGACAGCCAGTTTCAAATCCAATAGGAATTGCTGCAGTCAGTGCATTCAGCATTTCTCAGTTAGTCTCTGACCAAACACAGTAGAAGAAACTTTTTGAAATGGAGTCTGGAACCTAATAGCAACACACAGAGCAACACTTCTGCAATGGGTTAAACACAGAAAGTAGACAGAAACTGACTGTAGACATGTAGTGTGGTCCAATGGGTCGTAATCTTGCCTCTTTTTAAATGGTGGAAGGTAACGAGTGTACCAACGACATAATTATGCATTTAACCTGCACTGTATGGAGGGTGTAGTTCCGCATTGCGGCATGGGGAACAAAATATGTGTGTACGAAATATCAGGAGTGTTACAGGACCATTACTTTTCACAATATATAGGGTGATTCAGCTGCCTCTACCTATGAGTTTTAGGCAATCCGCAATACCTTCAAACACCATGATTGAGATTTTCATGTTCTCATGCTTGATACCCTCAAACTATTGGACCTACAGAAAAAAATGAAGAGGAGCATTTTGAAGGACATTTAAAGTAGTTCAATTTTGTACTGGGATACTTCCCGCTACAGACTACAAGTTTTCGAATTATTCAACAAAAAAGTACAAAAGTGACTTTCAAATGCATTTTCCTTGAATAACTCAAAAACTGTGATCTCCAGTGTAAACGTACCCCACTATAAAATTTAACTACGTTAAAATTCTTACTGAAAGGTGGATGATGCTATTGTATACAGAAAGTGACAATGCTAGGAATTTGCACTGGAACGCAGGAACACCTGCAGAGGATTGACACTTGGTACATGGAATGGCAATTGACTCTCAACCTAAACAAATATAATGTACAACAGATACATAGAGAGATAGACTCTTCATTATACGATTTTAAAATCGCACAACCATTAATGTAGGGAATTACTTCCACAAAATATCTAGGAATATAGCATTAATCACGAGTAAAGCAGATGCTAGACTGAGAGTAATTGGAAGAATCCTCTAAAAATGTTGTCCATCAACAAAGGAAATGGGTCACACAACATTCGTTTGACCAACAACTGAATAATGCGCGTCAGTATGGGATCCCTATCGGATAGGATTCAGACAAGCAGCAGGTTTCATTACAGATTTATTTAGGAAGTGCGACAGTGTCACGGAGCTGCTAAGTCAATTCCAGTGGCACATGCTACAAGAGATGCATTCTGCATCACAGTGTGGTTTGTCAGTAAACATCTGAGAGCGTACATTCCGAGAAAAGTCACTCTATGTGTTCATTCCTCTTACTTAGATCTCATGAAAAGACTTCTTCCAGACTTCACGACTGGAACAGGAAGGGGTGAAAGTGGTAATAGTAGGGGGACAAGAGGAACTTCACCCCAAGTGGCGTTATCCAAGAAGGCGGCGATGAAGTCATCCAAGATGGAATCCATGATGTCATCTGTTGACGTCATCCAAGATGGCGGATTTTGGCGGAAAGTTAGAATATTAATGGGAAGATAGGTCAATTGGGCTGTCTCCACTAAGCTAAACCCTCCTCCGCAAGCTACTCAGAGCAACGTTTTCACCACGGCTGACACATGCGACGTACTGTGGACGTAGTACAGGTGCCGTTCGTGGTCAAATAGAGCAGGGTAACCTGCAGGCTTGGCTATAACATCTGTATTATGTGCAAGCATCCATATTCCAGCATGCGTGTTTCCATACATTTGTCAAACCCTTGTATATCTGAAAGCAAATATGGACAAAAAAGTGAAATTCATCTACAAAACACAGCACTCTTTACGTTACGACGAAAAGATTATTAGCATTGACATATATTTCCTCCTCCCCCCATGAACCATGGACTTTGCCGTTGGTGGGGAGGCTTGCGTGCCTCAGGGATACAAATAGCCGTACCGTAGGTGCAACCACAACGGAGGGGTATATGTTGAGAGGCCAGACAAACGTGTGGTTCCTGAAGAGGGGCATCAGCCTTTTCACTAGTTGCAGGAGCAACAGTCTGGATGATTGGCTTGTAACAATAACCAAAACGGCCTTGCTGTGCTCGTACTGCGAACAGCTGAAAGCAAGGGGAAACTACGGCCGTAATTTTTCCCGAGGGCATTCAGCTTTACTGTATGATTAAATGATGATGGCGTCCTCTTGGGTAAAATATTCCGGAGGTAAAATAGTCCCCCATTCGGATCTCTGGGCGGGGACTACTTAAGAGGATGTCGTTATCAGGAGAAAGAAAACTGGCGTTCTACGGATCGGAGCGTGGAATGTCAGATCCCTTAATCGGGCAGGTAGGTTAGAAAATTTAAAAAGGGAAATGGATAGGTTAAAGTTAGATATAGTGGAAATTAGTGAAGTTCGGTGGCAGGACGAACAAGACTTCTGGTCAGGTGACTACAAGATTATAAACACAAAATCAAATAGGGGTAATGCAGGAGTAGGTTTAATCATGAATAGGAAAATAGGAATGCGGGTAAGCTACTACAAACAGCATAGTGAACGCATTATTGTGGCCAAGATAGATACGAAGCCCACACCTGTTACAGTAGTACAAGTTTATATGCAACTGGCTCTGCAGATGACGAAGAAATTGAAGAAATGTATGATCAAATAAAAGAAGGGTGACGAAAATTTAATAGTCATGGGTGACTGGAATTCGGTAGTAGGAAAAGGGAGAGAAGGAAACGTAGTAGGTGAATATGGACTGGAACAAAGAAATGAAAGAAGAAGCCGCCTGGTAGAATTTTGCACAGAGCACAACTTAAACATAGCTTACCGTTGATTCCAGAATCATAAAAGAAGGCTGCATACATGGAAGAAGCCTGGAGATACTAAAAGGTATCAGATAGATTATATAATGGTAAGACAGAGATTTAGGAACCAGGTTTTAAATTGTAAGACATTTCCAAGGGCAGATGTGGATTCTGACCACAATCTATTGGTTATGACCTGTAGATTAAAACTGAAGAAACTGCAGAAAGGTGGGAATTTAAGGAGATGGGACCTGGATAAAGTAAAAGAACCAGAGGTCGTACAGAGTTTCAGGGAGAGCATGAAACCTTCCCGTCTAATATTGGATGAGCGTTTGCTTGCTGACTGAACGCTGCGTCTCTTAAAATCTTTTAACTGCTGCTCTGTCAAGACTACCTGCTGATTATTACGACGAAACATAAAATGTGTTGTCGCCTTGACCCTCAGTCGTTACCTGAAATTATTAAGACTGATTCTTACCTTTAATTATTTATACTGGATCGCCATCTGACTGCTACAGCAAACTGTGGAATGAATATACTTACTTCTCTTTAACATAATTATAAGCTGCTGGTGGAGTTTCATAATACTTTGTGACTGGAATTCTTTAAGTTGAAGTTAATTTAGATTTGATAAAAGCTGAAGCTCAGTTTAGACTTTTCTTTTAAGATAACAATAAATTCCGTAAAGCATTTACGTGAATGATTTTGGGATAGAAAATTCTTAATGCATTTAATCTGGTAGAAGTTAACTATATTCTGAGAACGATCTTGACAAACAATTACAAGGGGCATAGTTCTTTACAAAAATTCTTAAAAACTAGCATTGCGCTACATATAGCGAGTGGCTGGCGAGCACACCGCTTCTTTCAAAGTGTTAATTCATACCTCGCTTACAGCGACCTCCTCTCATGTCTCGCTAGCTACGACTGCCTCGTGTCACATCTTACTCGCAACTGCTCGCTTCCAACGCTCAATGCTACAAAAGTGCGGTCTCGCCGCCAACAATGGTTTTTGGTGCAGACAATCCCTGCTACCATTACAGATGTATTACTGCGCGCTGTTTCCCGCTCTTTCTCAAAATGTATCTATGCGCGGTTTCCCGCTCTTTCTCAATAATACACAATGCAATTTAATTAACAAAACAATTTAAATAAGAAACAGTTCAGATAATTACATGCTAAAACAGTTTAAATACGCCTATTACATAATTACATATGCCGCTACTCGGCTTTCTTAAAATTTTACTACGTTGTTGAGTCATATGGACTCAACATAAGTATAAAATTTGATTATAGAAAATAGTTTGAACAAAGTGTATACACAAATGCTATCATACGAAATGATTTGTCTATCTCTAATAAAGAGAATATGTAAATAGAAAGGGTTTTAGTAGGAATTGTACATCAAGTAAAATTTGGTTCCCTTAAATTTAACAACAAGAATAAGAGTAAATGTGAAAATCAATATACAGATCATATGAAGCAATTGAAAGTTTACATTATGAAACATTTAATTCAAATTGGCATCTCTTAGTACCACAATTAAGGAAGGTACAAAAGGAATTGGATAGCATGGTCAAAGCACTGGCAACTGTCTGTGAATGCACTCAAAAGTCTGTTCCTTTCCCTCACATAGCACAACACCAGGTTTCGCCATGTGGTTCCATCATCGCCTTGCTCCATAGTTTTAGTGTACCCAAACACTAAGTACGTCGTCGAATAGCCTGAGTTGCCGCAGCCACACCAGGATTAAGTTCCATCTCCAATGGTCCATTAAGGTTGGTGGTGTGCATCTTGGTATGCAAACACCTATTGTCGTACATCATACTGTGGTGTGTATCTAGGTATGCAGGCACCAATTGACATACATCGGGCTGTGGTGTGCATCTAGGTATGCAAACACCTCGTCGAGAACATCATTGGTTGAAGTCACGTGTTTCACAATTCACTGATTCTGTGCTCAATAACCATGGGGATGCACAGGAATTAAGGTACGGGTAAAATTCTTTTGGCAATGGGTTCACGGACATTGTTGGTACCATAATTTGACTACCAAATAATTTTCCCTATGACAAAATATGTTGTGTCGTAATTTGTAACAATATGTAGTTTTAATTTAAGAATTCTTCCAGAAAATTATTCCCATATATAAAAGACATAAAAGTTCCTACTTATTCAGTATTTGATAGTATACAGATTTGTTATAGACAAGTATATTATTACTTATTCTGTATTTACATATCTTAGTTTCTTACATCATTAATTATAAATTTTGTTGACAATGCATTTCTTGACTTACTGTCCTAAAATTTTATCTTCCATTCAGGGGTGTAGTCGTCAGTTATGAGTCGTCAAATGTCAGGTCATAATATACAATAAAATTACTGTCATAAAATTATTTAAAGTATTCTTTTGCAGCTGAAAATTAAGGTAAACATTATTCTGGTTAGACATTGTAATGTGTGGTCCCCATCCATAGTGTTGCAATGTGTCACATGCTAGCAAAATTATTTCTTAACATTATACATTTCTTATATACTAACATAACATACACATTCTTCTTCTGCATCTGTGTCAACTCTGTGCATAACCTGTTATAAACATTCAGCATTAATTAACGTCAGCGCACGGCATGACTTATTATAAAACATTCAGTATTAATTATCGTCAGTGCACGGCATGACTTCCAATTACAAGGGGCATAGTTCTTACAAAAATTCTTAAAAACTAGCATTGCGCTACATATAGCGAGTGGCTGGCGAGCACACCGCTTCTTTCAAAGTGTTAATTCATACCTCGCTTACAGCGACCTCCTCTCATGTCTCGCTAGCTACGACTGCCTCGTCTCACATCTTACTCGCAACTGCTCGCTTCCAACGCTCAATGCTACAAAAGTGCGGTCTCGCCGCCAACAATGGTTTTTGGTGCAGACAATCCCTGCTACCATTACAGATGTATTACTGCGCGCTGTTTCCCGCTCTTTCTCAAAATGTATCTATGCGCGGTTTCCCGCTCTTTCTCAATAATACACAATGCAATTTAATTAACAAAACAATTTAAATAAGAAACAGTTCAGATAATTTCATGCTAAAACAGTTTAAATACGCCTATTACATAATTACAAGCATAAGGGAGCAATTGACAGGAATGGGGGAAAGAAATACAGTAGAAGAAGAATGGGTAGCTTTGAGGGCTGAAGTAGTGAAGGCAGCGAAGGATCAAGTAGGTAAAAAGACGAGGGCTAGTAGAAATCCTTGGGTAACAGAAGAAATATTGAATTTAATTGATAAAAGGAGAAAATATAAAAATGCAGTAAATGAAGCAGGCAAAAAGGAATACAGATGTCTCAAAAATGAGATCGACAGGAAATGCAAAATGGCTAAGCAGGGGTGGCTAGAGGACAAATGTAAGGATGTAGAGGCTTATCTCACTAGGGGTAAGAGAGATACTACTTACAGGAAAATTAAAGAGACTTTTGGAGAAAAGAGAGCCACTTGTATGATTATCAAGTGTTCAGATGGAAACTCAGCTCTAAGCAAAGACGGGAAAGCAGAAAGATGGAAGGAGTATATAGAGGGTCTATACAAGGGCAGTGTACTTGAGGACAATATTATGGAAATGGAAGAGGACGTAGATGAAAAGGGAAATATGATACTGCGTGAAGAATTTGACAGAGCACTGAAAGACCTGAGTTGACACAAGGCCCCCGGAGTAGACAACATTCCATTGGAACTACTGACGGCCTTGGGAGAGCCAGTCCTGACAAAACTCTACCATCTGGTGAGTAAGATGTATGAGACAGACGAAATACCCTCAGACTTCAAGAAGAATATAATAATTCAAATCCCAAAGAAGGCAGGTGTTTACAGATGTGAAAATTACCGAACTATCAGTTTAATAAGTCACAGCTGCAAAATACTAACGCGAATTCTTTACAGACGAATGGAAAAACTAGTAGAAGCCGACCTCGGGGTAGATCGGTTTGGATTTCGTAGAAACACTGGAATACGTGAGGCAATACTGACCTTACGACTTATCTTAGAAGAAAGATTAAGGAAAGGCAAACCTACATTTCTAGGATTCGTAGACTTAGAGAAAGCTTTTGACAATGTTGACTGGAATACTCTCTTTCAAAATCTGAAGGTGGCAGGGGTAAAATGCAGGGAGCGAAAGGCTATTTACAATTTGTGCAGTAACCAGATGGCAGTTATAAGAGTCGAGGGACATGAAATGGAAGCAGTGGTCGGGAATGGAGTGAGACGGGGTTGTAGTCTCTCCCCGATGTTATTCAATCTGTATATTGAGCAAGCAGTGAAGGAACCAAAAGAAAAATTCGGAGTAGGTATTAATCCACGGAGAAGAAATAAAAACTTTGAGGTTCGCCGATGACATTGTAATTCTGTCAGAAACAGCAAAGGACTTGGAAGAGCAGTTGAACGGAATGGACAGTGTCTTGAAAGGAGGATATCAGCTGAACATCAACAAAAGCAAAACGATTATAATGGAATGTAGTCGAATTAAGTCGGGTGACGCTGAGGGAATTAGATTAGGAAATGAGACACTTAAAGTAGTAAAGGAGTTTTGCTATTTGGGGAGCTAAATAACTGATGATGGTCGAAGTAGAGAGGATATAAAATGTAGACTGGCTATGGCTACGAAAGCGTTTCTGAAGAAGTGAAATTTGTTAACATCGAGTATAGATTTAAGTGTCAGGAAGTTATTTCTGAAAGTATTTGTATGGAGTGTATCCATGTATGGAAGTGAAACATGGACTATAAATAGTTTGGACAAGAAGAGAATAGAAGCTTTCGAAGTGTGGTGCTACAGAAGAGTGCTGAAGATTAGATGGGCAGATCACATAACTAATGAGGAGGTATTGAATAGGATTGGGGAGAAGAGACGTTTGTGGCACAACTTGACCAGAAGAAGGAATCGGTTGGTAGTACATGTTCTGAGGCATCAAGGGATCACCAATTTAGTATTGGAGGGCAGCGTGGAGGGTAAAAATCGTAGAGGGAGACCAAGAGGTGACTACACTAAGCAGATTCAGAAGGATGTATGTTGCAGTAGGTAATGGGAGATGAAGAAGCTTGCACAGGACAGAGTAGCATGGAGAGCTGCGTCAAACCAGTCTCAGGACTGAAGAACACAAGAAGAACAACATATACTTCCTTGTCTTTCACGATTGTCACTTGGAGTTTTATTGGGCTATATTGTTGATCGAGCGTTAGTGTCTATGACAATTAGCATTCTACTTTCCCCTTTAAATATTAAAATGCTATCTAGTTTCTGGCGTTATATCCAAATACAGTCGGCGGCATGAAATTTGTAAAACCATTTAGTGAGCTCTAGGACCGCCGTATCTTGGTCACCTGAAAACTGGTGCAGCATTATGTCACCTATTAATTTGTTAGTAACAATGAGTGCTCCTCTTTTCCTCACATTAACATCACTGCGTGCTCTATAGTTTCATCCAGCTACGTTGTTGTGTAAACAATAGGATTTTCGCCGAAATATGACAAATTTGTGTTGCTTTTTACAAGTTGCGTAAGATTGTTCGCAGCCGCTCGAGAATGCTGCAGATTAATTTGAAGCATTTGGTATATTCTTGTGGATTCCCTGTACTATTTGAAGGGATTGCACTACATTTTGCACAAGCAAGCCGTTTTTGTTCTATTGTTTTAACATAGAAAGCATGTTGGGGCAATTTTGCATTCTACTTCCTTTTATAACATCAGCAACAATCTTTATAACTGGTGGTGTACATTTATATCTTCTGGCTTGACTATGTTTTTGTCAAAAATGTTCTCGAGATCCGTTATTCTTTACATTTCCTGGTGCCCATAACAATTAATTTGAATTAATTCGTCAGGTCGTTCAGCACAGGATAACATTTCTCCCGTGGACATATCCAAAAAAATTTCAGACACATTCAGAATATTTATCATCACAGTTTTCTCGATATTCTACGAATTGTAGATTGAAGTAGAGGATGGATTGACCCTATGGGATAGAAAACAGAGACTGCCTCGTATATGCTTGTTTCGAACGGAAAATGGTCGGGGAAATGTGACAGCTGATGAGTTACTGATATTTGTGGTCTGACTCACCTCTGTTTTGTCCGTTGTAATGTCGGAACTTCGATTACGTTGTGCTGGGTCTGGCCCATCAATAAATTGATGCCTGAGGGATAATGGGAGCATCTGAACTCTTCTTATTGCTTTCTAATTGTTCTGTGTTAGAATAAGAGTGACGTCCCTTCGTATGCTGGGGAAGAATTCCGTACTTATTGAACGAGAGATGCCGAATGTTTGTTCCGTACTTTCCTGTCCGCAGTCCAGTGAGCGCTTCTCGCACAGGTTACCTTATAGATGTCGTGGCTTTCAATGCGTGTAAACCGATGACGATAACTATACTACTGGCAAGATTTGGGCAGTTTTCCTTTGTGTGGCCTTAGCTTCATACTTATAAAAAATTACATCCGCCATAGAAATGCAGTGTGTGAAAATATTTCTCTCAAATACAGTGTGCAGTTTGGATGACGCTTCATTGATAAATTGTGCTTTACGTCAAAAACGCTTTCTGTGAAAACAGCCCTGTATATTAAACCCTAATAGTACTTCACGCCAATGTCCAATGCTGTACTTCAGCCAGTTCGTTAATAAGTAAGCTATTAGGTAAGAAAGGATACACATTTGAAACAACTTTCATGCTTTATCTTTTGAAGTCTCTCAGCTGCGCAAAGGACCCTTTGTTATTCCGCCTTCTCATAATAAGCGATCAACATGGTCGGTTTGTCTAAGGAAAATATAGGTGCTGGTTTCCACTTACGATACAAGAACAGTATCAGATATCTTACCACTCAGTTGTCATATGTAGTCATCGATCATACCTTCACATACAATCTCGATGTGAATTAATACTTCTGGAGATACATTATTATTAGACAAGACAGATGACTGTTGACGCGTTGCAGCAGTCGATCCTGCTCCCTTGGCAGAACAGCTAAGGCTGCACCCCTCCCCCTCCCGAAAAACAGTGTTCTCTTCATATATTTTTAAAGTTTTGTAATTTGTAACACGGGTTTAATAAAAATGAAGCGTTTTTGAAAATAATTTTCTTAAATAGGCTGTATAGTCGTAGATAAAACAAAGCACGGCTGTAACAGCGACAGAGGCCAGACTAACCTGTATTTTCTGTTCAGGGATAGCAGTCTTTTCAGTTGTTGATGAATGACTGATTGATCTAGTCTTGTAACATCAACCAACATGGTCTTGCTGTACTAGTACTGTGAAAGGCTGGAACCAAGGGGAAACACCAGCTGTGACTTTTCATCGTAAGGGCTCCCTGCTGTACTGAATGCTTAAATGAAGACCGCATCCTCTCGGGTAAAACAGTTTAGAGCAAAGTAGGCCCCCATTCGGATCTTTGGACGGGGCTACTGAGGGAGCTATTGTCACCAGAAAAACAAAACTGGATTTCTACTGGCCGGAGCATGGTATGTGAGATATATAAATCGGGTAGGCCGATTACAGAATTTAAAAAGGGAAATGGGCAGGTGAAAATCAAGTGAAGCTGGTGTTAGTATCAGGAAGAATATGACTTGTGGTCAGATCAGCACAAGTTTATCACCACAAAATCATATAAAGATGGTGCAAGTGTAGGAGTAATACTTAGTAAGACAATAGGAATGTGGGTAAACTACCATGAAGGGCATAATGAATACTTTTATGATAGACAAGATAGACACAAAGGCAACACGCACGACAAAAGTGCAATTTTATATGCCAACTAGCTCACAGATACAAGAAATTATTCAGACAGTTAAGGGTGACGAAAATTTAATTGTGATGCGGGACTGGAATTCTAAATAGCAAAAGGAAGAGAAGAAAAATAGCAGATGGATACGGACTTGGGGAAAGGAATGAAAGAGGAAGCTGCCTGATACAAATTTGTGCACGGCATAACATTAATCGCCAGTACTTGATTCAAGAATCATGCAAGAAGACGAATGTATATGTGGAAGACGCTGAAGGTTTCCGAGTGTTTATAAATTGATAACACAGAGATTTCGGAAGAAGATCTGAAAGTGTAAAGCCTTTATTACACGACCCAGCTAATATTTAGTTTGGATGTAGCTAGCTTTCCACCTAACGGCAGAACGGTTGAAGCTACGATTTTAGCAGACGGTTCATCCGCCGTGCAGAAATAGGAGTGATCTGTTCTGCCATGTATCCGCACATGCGCAGTAGAGACGGTGTATCCGCGCATGTGCAGAACGCAGCATTTCCAGCGGCTTTCCGTTTTTTATTGTTTACAGCGGTAGAAGAATGACGTGGGCGGTTGAGGAATGTTTCGACGATTACGAACAATATTCTGTGTGTTTTTCAGTGAGAAATCTTTCTAATACATTAATGACACAAATGAAAATTCTTGTTTTTGTACTGCAATTGAAAGAAAGCTCTATAACTAACGATAGCTTCTTGTTGTAGGAATGGAATGGAATAGAGAAAGCCGGGAAGTGTTGATAGAAGAATACAGCAAAAAAAAAAGTTTGTGTGTGACTCAACGAATACTTGTAACACAATAAGGTAATCTACAAATGTTCACTTCCCAGTTTATACGTTTTAAGTTAATGTGCATATACTTTTACTTGTTATAGGTGTATATATCATATTAATTGGTGAAAGTAGCACATGTGTTTGATTCCATTACATCTTCTATACTATTTCAGCATACCAGGAAGGAAAGCATTCCTATAATTGGTACAAAAGTGAGAGAAGTTGTCCAGACTGTAACAAACGAAGACTTCAAGACGCGATTGGTGCCTCTATGTTCTCATCACTCTGCAGAACTGAAAAAGGTTCGGGAAGCATCGCAGAGTGGCCCAAGCGCGACCACATACACACCTTCCACAAATCAAGCGTGTAGTGCTTCGTGCATTTGGCATTTTTAAAGGATCATGTCACTCCAAGAAAACCACTGCCAAATATCCCACTCTCAGGCATGAGTATTAATTGTTGTTACCTTGCCATTGCATGTGTTCTGCTTTACATAAGATATATTATCGTGTTATAGGAATGTACATTGATATCCACTATTAATTTCTGTTAGTATAAAATGACTTTCCAGAGTTCTGACATGTGCATTTTGTGCTCAAGTTGTTGATCCTTCCACTTTGTTTATGCTCTTCATGTTATTTGTGTATATGGAAACATTCACATGTCAAATGCACAGTAGTGGAAACTTTTGTGCAGGCACACAGGTGAAATTCACTCAAAACAGCCCAAATACTTGTAAGGCAGAACAGTGCACCAAAGAGCATTTTTTATGGTCTGTTGTACAGAACACTTTTGGATCAATCAAATACACTACTGTGTGCATTAGTTTGTGGAAATGCTTCTGTATCATTTTCATTTAATAGGAACTTTTGAGCAATTGATTTTTGTATAAAGTGCATCTCCTCCACTGACATTTTATACCCCAGAATGAATCTGATCACACCATTGTAACTCATATAATGTAGTTGTTATATATATATATATATATATATATATATATATATATATATATATATATATATATATATATATATGATGATGTCACAAAAAGGTACGGTCAAATCTTCAGGCAACATTCCTCACACACAAATAAAGAAAAGATGTTATGTGGACATGTGTCCGGAAACGCTTAATTTCCATGTTAGAGCTCATTTTAGTTTCGTCAGTATGTACTGCACATCCGCGATTCACCGCCAGTTGGCCCAATTGAAGGAAGGTAATGTTGACTTCGGTGCTTGTGCTGACACGCGACTCATTGCTCTACACTACAGTACTAGCATCAAGCACATCAGTACGTAGCATCAACAGGTTAGAGTTAATCACGAACGTGGTTTTGTGGTCAGTGCAATGTTTACAAATGCAGAGTTGGCAGATGCCCATTTCCTGTATGGATTAGCACGGGGCAATAGCCGTGGCGCGGTACGTTTGTATCGGGACAGATTTCCAGAACGAAGGTGTCCCTACAGGAAGAGGTTCGAAGCAATTGATCGGCGTCTTAGGGAGCACAGAACATTCCAGCATATGATTCGCGACTGGGGAAGACATATAACGACGAGGACACCTGCAGTGGACGAGGCAATTCTTCGTGCAGTTGACGATAACCCTAATGTCAGCGTCAGAGAAGTTGCTGCTGTACAAGGTAACGTTGACCATGTCACTGTATGGAGAGTGCTACGGGAGAACCAGTTGTTTCCGTACCTGTACAGCGTGTGCAGACACTATCAGCAGCTCATTGGCCTCCACAGGTACACTTCTGCGAATGGTTCATCCAACAATGTGTCAATCCTCATTTCAGTGCAAATGTTGTCTTTACGGATGAGGCTTCATTCGAACGTGATCAAATTGTAAATTTTCACAATCAACATGTGTGGGCTGACGAGAAACCGCACGTAATTGTGCAATCACGTCATCATCACAGATTTTCTGTGAACGTTTGGGCAGGCATTGTTGATGTCATGATTGGGCCCCATGTTCTTCCACCTACACTCAATGGAGCACGTTATCATGATTTCATACGGGATACTCTACGTGTGCTGCTACAACATGTACCTTTACAAGTACGACACAACATGTGGTTCACGCACGATGGAGCTCCTGCACATTTCAGTCGAAGTGTTCGTACGTTTCTCAACAACAGATTCGGTGACCGATGGATTGGTAGAGGCGGACCAATTCCATGGCCTCCACGCTCTCCTGACCTCAACCCTGTTGACTTTCATTTATGGGGGTATTTGAAAGCTCTTGCCTACGCAACCGCGGTACCAAATGTACAGACTCTTCGTGCTCGTATCGTGGACGGCTGTGATACAATACGCCATTCTCCAGTGCTGCATCAGCGCATCAAGGATTCCATGCGATGGAGGGTGGATGCATGTATCCTCGATAACGGATGACATTTTGAACATTTCCTGTAAGAAAGTGTTTGAAGTCAGGTTGGTACGTTCTGTTGCTGTGTGTTTCCATTCCATGATTAATGTGATTTGAAGAGAAGTAACAAAATGAGCTCTAACATGGAAAGTAAGCGTTTCCGGACACATGTCCACATAACATATTTTCTTTCTTTATATATATATATAAAATCCGTGTGGAGTTTGCTGGTCTCCCATCGGGCGCCTCACCAGGTGGCAGATAGCAGATAGGGAAAAGCTCTTCAAATATGATTGGGATGGATCAAATTCAGCACTGCCGCCTTGTAGTAGGTAGAGGAATCTACAAAGAGCTGAGGGAGGGACACTCCTACAGAAAAAGGCCGTAGGCCGTGTCCTCCAGGTTGGGAGTTTAACGCAGGGCCAATAACCCACCTACGGAAAAATGTAATTTTATGAATATCTCACATATGCCTCGGATGAAAAATGGACCCCAAAATATGACGACCTTGCAATGGGCATCAAACATGAGAGTTGGAACATGGAATGTACAGAGTATGTTTGAAACATGATCCTTCCAAAGTCTCAGCAAACAACTAGACATTAACAATTTAGCAATACAGGAAACACGACTATTAGATCGGAATATCCAAGATATGGGTAAGTACACAATATTCAACAGTGGTAAAGAAAATGGTTATCACGAATTTGGAGTGGCTTCTGTGTAGTTATTGATCTTCTACCTACAGTAATAAAGTTTGAGGCCATTGATAAAGACAATTCTGTCTTAGAATCAGGTCACTAATAAACTGTCATGCAGCAACTAATGACAAATATGATGTAACAAAGGACAACTTCTATGAAAACTTACCAGACCTGTGGAACAAACTACCAAAACATGATATCAAGATAGTAATACGCGATTTTAATGCAAAAATAGGAAAAAAAGGTATTTTGAGACCAACTATTGGAAAAGAAAGTCTGCATGAGGAAAGTAATAACAACGCCATTCAAGTGATAAATTTCGCTGCATCAACAAATATGATCATTAGCAGTAGTACCTCACCTCATGAAAGAATACATAAAGAAACATGGTACTCAAGTGATAAGAAAACAGCAAATCAGATTGATCATGTTCTCATACAAAGCAAACAAAGAAAAACAATTAGTGATGTACGATCCTTCCTGGCAGCTGAAATGGGGTCAGATCATAATCTAGTAATAAGGACAATGAAAATGAAGCTGAAGGCAGCACCAAAAGTGAAATCTAGACTGAAAAACATGAACAGATTTTATTTGCAAAATGTGATGGTGACTGATGGAATAATGAAGTACAAAGCTGAAGTTTTAAATCTGTTTGAGGCCTTAAGTAATGTGGAAGAAAGCCTTGAAATGACCAGTGATGAATACGTGGAACAATGTAAAGAAGTCATCCTCACAGCTGCAAATAATAACCTGCAGAGAGCTAAGAAAGGCAAGAAGAAATGGTTCGATGAAGAGTGTGAAGAAGCTGAAGACAAGGTTATGAAACTATGGAAAAAATGGTTGCAAACAAATAAGAATCCTGAAATAGAACTTGCTTATCAGCAGGCTCAAACGCAGGCAAACAAATTTAACTGGAAGAAAAAGAAAAAATTCCTAAAACAACAGATCGAATCTATTCATGAATATCATCAAAATAACATTTGGAAAATGTATGGTACAGTCAACAAAATTAGAAAAGGTTTTCATTACAAAACTAATTTGATGAAGGATTTAAATGGCAATATGATGGTTGAACCAAGAAAAATTTTAGCGACAAGCAAGGAGTATTTTTGACAACTTAACAACCTACTGAATTGTCCTGATCTGGAGCACCAATTAATAGTTCCTGCAACAGTCGCAACAGTGAGGAAATTCCAGAACCACATATGAGGAGAGTATCAAAGCAACTGGCAGTGATGGCATCCCAGATGATATACTAAAATATGGAAGAGAATCATTGCACAGACTTTTATTCCATCTTATAGAGATAATCTCGAAAACAGAGAACATCCCAACAGAGTGGAGAGAATCATTAATAGTCCCCAAATATAAAAAAGGAGACAGGGAAGATCTCAGAAACTACAGAGGAATATCATCAGTCTATACAGGTTATAAGATCTTATCCTGTTTATTGCTATGCCGCTTAGAACCATATGATGGAAATTGGGGATTATCAAAATGGCTTCCGGAAAAACAGATCCACCACTGACAACATATTTGCAGTCAAATCAATAAATGAAAACGTTTGGGAATGTAAACAAAAAGTACATTATCTGTTCACCTATTTTATGAAAGCTTATGACTACATCCATAGACAAAGCTTGTGGAATGTAATTACTGAATTTTGTTTCCCAATTAAATTGAAAAATCTCTGCAAAGTATGCAGGGAGGAAAATACAAGCAGGGTTTTGCTAAATGGATTAAAGACCGACCATTGTAAAAATAAAACTGTTTTAAGCCAAGGAGATGCTTTGTCCCCCTTTCTCTTCAATTTAGCTTTAGAAAGAGTTGTGAGGAAACTTAAACTGGTACATGCTGGGATCCTCCAAGAAAGCAAAATTAATGTGTTAGCATACGCATATGACATAATGTTCATTGGAAACAGTGAAATATTGTGGAGCTTGTGACAGAAGCATCAAAGACTTGGCCAGAAAATAATGACGAGAAAACGAAATACATGATAGTTCAAATATGTAGAGATCAATGGGATAAACAATTACATGACATAGCTCGTGCTCACAAATTCGAGCATCTTGAACAAAATCAGAGACAAGTAGAAATAAAAGGGAGACTGCAAAATGCTAACTGAGCCTATTATGTAACACAGAATCTCTTAGGGTCCAAACTGCTGACAAGGAAAACTAAAATAAAGTTATGTACCACAGTCATCAGACCAGTTCGAATCTATGGGGCAGAAACATGGGTCCTAATGAAAGTGAAAAAAGTGGTCCAACTAAAACATTCATATTTCTTTATGTACTACACGAATATGTAATAAAAATGGAGGTTCCTACCTAAAAAAACGCAGTTGATATGTGTTTGACCTATGGCAGCTCCATCTAGCAGGCCAACCATAGCGCCATCTGGTTTCCCCCTTCAAACTAGACATGTTTCGTTCTTTTAAGTTTTTTCGTTTGACGCTTATTACATGAGATATTTGGCCCGGTAACTATCAATGGAACACCCTATTAACCTGTTTATTTTGTTTATTTACGACCATGTATCATTCTTGTACAGAATTACAGGGTGTTTCAAAAATGACCGGTATATTTGAAACGGCAATAAAAACTAAACGAGCAGCGATAGAAATACACCGTTTGTTGCAATATGCTTTTGACAACAGTACATTTTCAGGCGGACAAACTTTCGAAATTACAGTAGTTACAATTTTCAACAACAGATGGCGCTGCAAGTGATGTGAAAGATATAGAAGACAACGCAGTCTGTGGGTGCGCCATTCTGTACGTCGTCTTTCTGCTGTAAGCGTGTGCTGTTCACAACGTGCAAGTGTGCTGTGGACAACATGGTTTATTCCTTAAAACAGAGGATTTTTCTGGTGATGGAATTCCACCAGCTAGAACACAGTGCTGTTGCAACAAGACGAAATTTTCAACGGAGGTCTAATGTAACCAAAGGACAGAAAAGCGATACAATAAAGGATCTGTTTGAAAAATTTCAACGGACTAGGAACGTGACGGATGAACGTGTTGGAAAGGTAGGGCGACTGCGTACGGCAACCACAGAGGGCAACGCGCAGCTAGTGCAGCAGGTGATCCAACAGCGGTGATCCGTTTGCCGTGTTGCAGCTGCGGTCCAAATGACGCCAACGTCCACGTATCGTCTCATGCGCCAGAGTTTACACCTCTATCCATACAAAATTCAAATGTGGCAACCTCTCAGCGCCGCTACCATTGCTGTACGAGAGACATTCGCTAATGATACAGTGCACAGGATTGATGACGGCGATATGCATGTGGGCAGCATTTTGTTTACTGACGAAGCTTATTTTTACCTGGACGGCTTCGTCAATAAACAGAACTGGCGCATATGGGGAACCGAAAAGCCCCATGTTGCAGTCCCATCGTCCCTGCATCCTCAAAAAGTACTGGTCTGGGCCGCCATTTCTTCCAAAGGAATCATTGGCCCATTTTTCAGATCCGAAACGATTACTGCATCACGCTATTTGGACATTCTTCGTGAATTTGTGGTGGTACAAACTGCCTTAGATGACACTGCGAACACCTTGTGGTTTATGCAAGATGGTGCTCGGCCACATCGCATGGCCGACGTCTTTAATTTCCTGAATGAATATTTTGATGATCGTGTGATTGCTTTGGGCTATCCGAAACAAACAGGAGGCGGCGTGGATTGGCCTCCCTATTCGCCAGACATGAACCCCTGTGACTTCTTTCTGTGGGGACACTTGAAAGACCAGGTGTACCGCCAGAATCCAGAAACAATTGAACAGCTGAAGCAGTACATCTCATCTGCATGAGAAGCCATTCAGCCAGACACGTTGTCAAAGGTTTCGGGTAATTTCATTCAGAGACTACGCCATATTATTGCTACGCATGGTGGATATGTGGAAAATATCGTACTATAGAGTTTCCCAGACCGCAGCACCATCTGTTGTTGACAATTGTAACTACAGTAATTTCGAAAGTTTGTCTGCCTGAAAATGTACTGTTGTCCCAAGCATATTGCAACAAACGGTGTATTTCTATCGCTGCTCGTTTCGTTTGTATTGCCGTTTCAAATATACCGGTCATTTTTTAAACACCCTGTATCATGGACATAAATAAACAAAAGACACAGTAGTCTTGGAAAAGTTTATGTGAACTTTGAAACATGACAAGTTTCAAAAAATACTGCATGGATATATCTGTACACTGAGTGTTTTCTTCAAAAACAGCCTGTAAAATAAAAGCATCTAAAAGAAGTTGGTATAAACATGTAGTTACCAAAGATTTAAATCACTTTGTGCTTTTTGAAAGATTTTTACATATTTGCATAGTCACATATGAAATATTAAATTATTATTATTATTATTATTATTTTCCTTCAAGGTATTCTACAACACCATGTGGATGGTTGTGTCAGGAGAGTTTTACTTAATAAATGAAAAGCAACAGTTTGCTTTTGTTCTACAATATTACTTTTATTGTGTTAACCAGTTTTTGGTTTACAAGGCCATCTTCAGACGTTTACTGAGTATTGTCACTTAAGAAGTTACAATGTTTGTGAACAACATTGGAAGTAAAGTAACATGTCTAGACTGAAGCAGAAACATACAGTAAGTAACATCTTTGACATTGTGGTTGTAATGCAATGAAAAAATAAAAAAATAAACAGAAAATAAATAACAATGGAGTAGACAGGAAAACATTTAACACAATATATGAACAGCATGCTTGCATAACAGTTTCTATTAATAAACAAAACTAATAACATAAAAACTAGTACTACACAAGGCTACATCAGGAGGTATGGAAAATGGAGAATTATACACAAACCAATTAAAAGAAGAAACAATTCTTTTACTGTATTATTTTGCCCACTACCTCAACATGATGTTGATTTTAAAAAATAACTTACTTTATCAGGGTCCCTGATTTCCTTCCCATTTTTCTTTATAGAAAACAAGAAAGAAATTCAACATTAACATTTCGATATTATTGTATATATTTATTGCAGTAAGATGGTGGTTCCAACATTCAGGTTTCATAAATGTTATTTACACAATTAATATTTTCCATGCATACTTTTATACAATCTACTGTAGTTGGTAAAACCATTTTAATTTTAGTAACATGTTTACAGTGTGACATTTCACAAATTTCTTTTTTTCTAGTACTCACAAGACATATTTACAGTGATGTGTATAGATGACAACAGTTCTTTGTTTACCCCTCAGTGCACAACAGAAATGTCTAAAATGGGGCAATACACCAATTCAGACCTGCAGAAGAGGGAGAATGAAGACGCCCAGACAAATAGTACATAGTCAGTGCTGCAAGACATTCAAGCAGCAATGAATGGTAGCAATGAGGATGATAAGTTGGTCCTGTATATGATAGTTGAATTGAAGAAAATTAAAATCTGAAAAATAAAAACAGAAACCAGGTGCATTATTATGAATGCCAACGAATGTACCCTACAGAGTTAAAATATTCTCAGCACTCCTCTTGCACTTCTCTGGCACATATTGATGTCCTGTTTTGCCCTGTTGTGGCAATCTTGGGAGGAGTGGTCACCCTGCCATGAACCATTCCCTATGGTGCACAAATCTACACTCCTGGAAATTGAAATAAGAACACCGTGAATTCATTGTCCCAGGAAGGGGAAACTTTATTGACACATTTTGGGGTCAGATACATCACACGATCACACTGACAGAACCACAGGCACATAGACACAGGCAACAGACCATGCACAATGTCGGCACTAGTACAGTGTATATCCACCTTTCGCAGCAATGCAGGCTGCTATTCTCCCATGGAGACGATCGTAGAGATGCTGGATGTAGTCCTGTGGAACGGCTTGCCATGCCATTTCCACCTGGCGCCTCAGTTGGACCAGCGTTCGTGCTGGACGTGCAGACCGCGTGAGAACGATGGGTTCGATGACGGTTTGGATGTACCGTGCACTATTCAGTGTCCCCTCGACGATCACCAGAGGTGTACGGCCAGTGTAGGAGATCGCTCCCCACACCATGATGCCGGGTGTTGGCCCTGTGTGCCTCGGTCGTATGCAGTCCTGATTGTGGCGCTCACCTGCACGGCGCCAAACACGCATACGACCATCATTGGCACCTAGGCAGAAGCGACTCTCATCGCTGAAGACGACACGTCTCCATTCGTCCCTCCATTCACGCCTGTCGCGACACCACTGGAGGCGGGCTGCACGATGTTAGGGTGTGAGCGGAAGACGGCCTAACGGTGTGCGGGACCGTAGCCCAGCTTCATGGAGACGGTTGCGAATGGTCCTCGCCGATACCCCAGGAGCAACAGTGTCCCTAATTTGCTGGGAAGTGGCGGTGCGGTCCCCTACGGCACTGCGTAGGATCCTACGGTCTTGGCGTGCATCCGTGCGTCGCTGCGGTCCGGTCCCCGGTGGACGTGCACGTGCACCTTCCGCCGACCACTGGGGACAACATGGATGTACTATGGAGACCTCACGCCCCACGTGTTGACCAATTCGGCGGTACGTCCACCCGGCCTCCCGCATGCCCGCTATACGCCCTCGCTCAAAGTCCGTCAACTGCACATACGGTTCACGTCCACGCTGTCGCGGCATGCTACCAGTGTTCAAGACTGCGATGGAGCTCTGTATGCCACGGAAAACTGGCTGACACTGACGGTGGCGGTGCACAAATGCTGCGCAGCCAGCGCCATTCGACGGCCAACACCGCAGTTCCTGGTGTGTCCGCTGTGCCGTGCGTGTGATCATTGCTTGTACAGCCCTCTCGCATTGTCCGGAGCAAGTATGGTGGGTCTGACACACCGGTGTCAATGTGTTCTTTTTTCCATTTCCAGGAGTGTATGTCTTCAACGTCAGTATTTACCAGATAACTGTTACCTGCTTCATCAATTAAATAATTATGAACTAAGCACAAAGTGTGGTTGATCAATTTCACTTTTTCATCTGGAAGGTATACGTTACTCAGGAAAATCCTGAAGCGATTGGCCAAAATACCAAATGCATTATCTACTACAAATCACTCTTGAAGGCCTGTCGTTAAAAACTTAATTTTCATTCCGGTTCTCACAGTCTGTGAAAGGCTTCATGATGTATGGTTCCAAATGAAATCCATCATGTGCCACTATTTCAAGGGGTTACTAAAAATAAAAGGAATAACATTGCCATGGGAGGAGCCTGTGCAGTACGCATTTCTGACGCAAGGCGTGTATGGCGCAGCTAATTGCCAGATCAGTGGCAACTGTGTTGTCGACCTGGTTTGTTCTGTACATCTCCAGTGATTGTTTTTGCAAGTACTGTTTTGTTCTCGTTTCGTTCATTATAAATGCATGTTTATGTGAACAACGTGCAGCTGTGAAATTTTGTTTTCTACTCAGTAAAAATGTTGCTGAAACTGTTTTAACGTTGAAAACATATTATGAAGATGATGCTATTGGAAAAACTCAGGTGTAAAAGTGGTTTGTTCGATTTAAAAACGGTGACATGTCGACTGATGACAAACGTCGTTCTGGACGTTCACAAACAGCCCGAATCGATGAAAATATTGAAAAATTCGAGAGCTTGTGCTCACAGATTATCGACAGATAATTGATCAACTGTCAGAAATGAGTAGGTTATCTTGGAGCTCGGTCAGTGAATTTTAATGGAAGATTTGGGAATGAAAAGGATTGCTGCCAAGTTTGTTCCTCAGGCTGTGAGTGACGATCAAAAGGAACGTCGAGTTGAAGCATGTTGTGCTTTGAAACAACAGTTTGAAGCTGATCCATATTTTCTATCAAAGGTCATAGATGGTGATGAGTCATGGTGCTATGGCTACGACCCAGAAACAAAGCAACAATCAAACCAATGGAAGACGTCATCGTCATCCCGTTCAAAACAATGTCAAGTCATTCATCAAAATAATTCTGATTTGCTTAGGGCGTAGTCCAATCAAGGTTTGTTCTCCCAGACCAGACTGTCAATCAAACCTTGTATTTGAAATGAAATTACAATGAAATCCAGACCTTTTAGCTGCTTACAGACGTTGATAAATATTAACGGGGACATTTGAAAATGTGTGCCCCGACCGGGACTCAAACCCGGGATTTCCTGCGGATATGGCAGACGCCCTATCCGACTGAGCCATCGAGGACACAGAGTAGAGTGCGACTGTGGGGACTTATCTATGGCACGCTCAGCATACGCCTGCATAATAATTTTTTAAATGCTGTGAAATACCCACACTTCCAACTTATTGTCTACACACTACATTTGTACTGCCCCTGCGCGCTATACTCATTACTCGCGGAAGTTAATCTACCGATTCCCGTAAGAGTTCGGGCAATGTGAGTGCATCCGCACTGAAGATCATTGGCCGGTAAGCCTTATCTATATGAAGATGGTAACTCTTAGGGGACTCTCAAGATTAACTGCCGCGAGTAATGAACATAGTGGGCAAGAGCACTAAACTTGTAGTGTATGGACAATAAGTCGGAAGTGTGGGTCTCACAGGGAACGTGCCCGAGATAAGTCCCTGTTGTCGCTCTATCCTCCATGTCCTCAGTAACTCAGTCAGACAGAGCATCTGCCATGTATTTATGAAATCCCGGGTTCGAGTCCCCGTCGGGACACACATTTTCAACTCTCTTCGTTGATATTTATCAACGTCTGTAAGCAGCTAAAGATCTGATTTCATTGTAACTTCATTCTTCGGTCGCAGGTTCCAATCCCGCCTCGGGCATGGATGTGTATGATGTCCTTAGGTTATTTAGGTTTAAGTAGTTCTAAGTTCTCAGAGGTTGAGTCCCATAGAGCTCAGAGCCATTTTCCCGTCCGTTGCACCTGAAAAGAGAATTTGCACACACATTTAACAATGAACACACGTATACTGGTAACTACAATGAATTGCTGAAAACTTCTACTAGTGTACAGTATGTCACTAACACTGTTCCATTTGTACACATTTATGTTCACTTAATGTCAGGCTTTGAATAGTACATAGCTCAATTTTGTGGCTTGCCAGTACAGTTTGGAAACTGTCACAACTTACCAAATTCTTCAGAAGTTCGATTCTATTCTGCGCCTGTTGTTGGGATCTGTTAACAGTTTAAGCAAAATTAGTGTCTCAGTGCCACCTAAAGCTATTCCACACTAGGAAAGTAACACTAGTTTACCTTCAAGTATTTATCTTTCAACTGGATACAAATTTCAACATACGCCTGCATAATTTTTGAAATGGTGTGAAATTCTATGGCTGAAAGCTAGGCTCTTTAGTGATTCATTAGTTACCAGGAATCGAAGTCTGACAACCAGCCTGAAACATTATGGGGAATAACGTAAGTTGTCAGTGATATGTTATGGTCCTATCACAAAACGCATAAATCAAATGGTCTGATTCTTACCTCCCGCTAAGTCAAATAGCTTCCCTCGTCACAGTGTCATGCGCGAATCCCGTTATCTACAATAGTCAGTAGCTTGTCATAACATGACACATCCATCCTGTCGAAATTCCTAAATTACAGAGGATCTTCAGTCCTTCATTAACATTGAGTATGCGTCC
The DNA here is from genome assembly GCF_023897955.1 of Schistocerca gregaria. Lineage (NCBI taxonomy): Eukaryota > Metazoa > Arthropoda > Insecta > Orthoptera > Acrididae > Schistocerca > Schistocerca gregaria. Next base: position 304,922,985 of record NC_064926.1, on the reverse strand, counting down.
CCGCCTTCATCCCTTCTTCGCAGCCAAGGCCAAACACAATTCCTGCCCCTGGCTGTTCTGTCCTTCTAATTACTAAAGCGGCTAGAGGCTACTGTCACTTCATATGCAGCATACATAGCGTCCTCCATGTCTAAAACGCTGTGAAACTAAAGCAAACATTGATAATAATTTCATGCACGAGCATGCTATAAAAAAGAACACTTTAGTCCACAGTTCTGCATAATCATATTGCAATTTCATTCCATTTGTACAAGAGAACAACAACTGCTTAATAAATATGAACCTAGATCTCTCAGACGATTTGATATGAGTGAGTAGCAGTTCTACGAAACGATCAGTTTTCGCACTCGACGACATAAACAAGACTGTAGTTCCGAATATATTCGCTTAAGGTGCCTGTGCAGACACACATGTTAAGTGTATCGTGTAATCGGTCGGCGTGAACCAGTCTGTAGTTCTACCTTGTACACTTGAGGCGCTGGTGCTGACTTGTATAAATTAGGTGTGCCGTGTAAAGCGGGGTTAAAACATTTCCGGGGGCAGATGTGAAATCTGACCATAATTCATTGGTTATGAACTGTAGATTGAAACTAAAAATATTGCAGGAATGTACGAAATTAAGAAGATGGAACCTCGAGAAGTTGAAAGAACCAGAGGCTGCTGATAGTTTGAAAAAGAGCACTGGACAACGTTCGACTGAAACCGGAGAAAGAAATGCAGTAGGAAATAGAGAAGGCAGCAGAGGCTCACGTAGGTGAAAAGATAAGACCTAGTAGAAAGCGTTGGATATGAAAGGAGATACTGACTTTACGAGGGTCATTTCAAAAGTCCTGCATACTGCCAAAGCGCGACCGCTACGCTGGAGTGATCAAGCCGAGACTTCCGTCAGTTGTGAGCAAGATTCAGGCGTGGCAGCTATTCATGTGTTTGCTGGCTTGAAGTTTGCGTAGCTATGTAGTGAGTAATACTGTTTTAAAATGGAATCTGATACTGACACAGACCGAATTACGCGTTGCGACAAGCGGTTCATGAAAATCGAATCCCTAAATGGAAAGAACCCGTCGGAAATTTGCAACGCTAGGAATAGTATACTGGATCGTAGTGCAGTATCACGATGGTCTACTCGTTTCGTAGTCGGCTGAGCACTGAGGACAAACCAAGAACTGGAGGGCCGTCAACCGCAACAAACTACACCTCCCGGTTATCGTTAATGACATTCTGAGAGAGAATCGACGAAAAGTGTGCGATGAAATTGCATATGAGGACAGAATATCTGTCATTTCAGTATACAGAATCGTAACAGAAAAATGAAAGACGAAAAAATTTGCTGCAAGATAGGTTCTACATGATCTGAGAGAAGAGCTTCTGCGCTATTGAAAAGAAGGAGAACAGTTTCTGAATAGGATTGTTACACTTGAAACCTGGATACGAGATGCTGAACCAGAACTGAAGTCTTAGTCGTCACAATGGAAAAGTTATGACTCTCCACGCCTGAAAAAAATTCGCTGCGAGCAACAAATGGTGAAATTGATGATGATCTTTGTGTATGACATGAATGGAATCATAGCTACAAATAGAGTGCTCCAGGGGATGTCTTAACAGGCGCGTACTACAAGCTGGTTCTTCACCCTAAAATTCATCCAAGAAGGCCTGACATGCTTGCAGCTGGTGTTCTCATTTTGCACGATAATGCAAGATCGCAAACTGCCCTATCAGTGAGAGAAACGCTCAACACATGGATGGGAAATACGCCCCAACCCACCGTAGGTCTTGATATGAGACCAACAGACGTTATTTGTTTCCCACACTGAAGGAGCAACTCCGTGGAAAACGTTTTGATATAATGGATGAAGATTCCTGTGAGGCGACCCGAGTAATCAGCAGCTCAACAACGAAGGTGTCCTGTCCTGAATACAGAAGTTGCCAAAATGCTGGGAAGCTGTCACAAGCAAGAATGGAGACTACATTTAAGCCTATAAAGGTATTTTGTAAAATAAATTATTTTCTTCAACTCCGTCATACAATGTGCAAAAAGGAGTAAATATAAAAATGAAGCAGAGGAAGGGGCACACAGACATCAAAAAATGAAACTGTCAGAAAATGAAAAAATATTAAGAAAGAAGGGATAGAGGACAAATGCAAGGCTTTAGTAGCATACAAAAGTAAACGAGAAATAGATACTGGCTATAGGAAAATTAAAGAGTTCTTTGAAGATAAAAGAATCAACTGCATGCATATGGAGAGCTCAGATAGCAACCAAGTGCTGTGAAAGGAAGGGAAAGCTCAAAGGTGGGAGGGTTAGGGCTTCTACAAGGGAAATGAACTTGAAGACACTATTATAGAAAGGGAAGAGGACGTCGATGAAGGTGAAATGGGAAATAACGCTAATGCGAGAAGACTTTGAGAGAGCACTAAAAGACCCAAGTGGAAACAAAGCTCCTGGAGTAAAGGGCATTCCCTCACAATCCTCGGGAGAGCTATCCACGACATAGCTATTTCACATGGTGCGCAAGACGTATCAGCACAGGCGAAATAAACTCAGATTTCAGGAATCATTCATAAAATTTCCAATTTAAAAGAAATCAGGTGTTGATAGCCATGGTTCAAAAAAGTTGACACGAGTTATTTACGGAAGAGTGGAGAAAATGTAAAGGCTTATCTTGGGGAAGAACAGTTTGGGTTATGCAGAAATGTAGAAACGCGCGAAACAACACTGACCCTACGACACACTGTGGAAGATAGGTTGAAGAAAGGCAAACTTACATTTGTAAATCTAGAGAAAGCTCTTGACAATGTGTGCTTGGCTACACTCTTGGAAATTTTAAAAGTAGCGGGATAAGATACGGGACCGATACGTTTTTTACAACTTCTAGAGAAACTATATTACAGTTATGAGACTGGAAGGTTACGAAAGGAAGGGAGTGGCTGAGAAAGGAATGAGGCAGGGTGGTAGCCCATCCCCTATGTTATTCAATCCATCGACTGAACAAGTGATAATGGAAGCCGAAGAAAAATTTGGAGCAGCAGTTACAGTTCAGGCATAAAGAATGTCTTTGAGGTTTGTCGATGGCACTGTAATTTTGTCACAGACGCCTAAGGACTTGGCATAGCAATTAAACGGACTGGCTAGTGTATTGAAAAAAGATTATGAGGTGAATATCAATAAAAGTAAAACAAGGGTAATGGAAAGAAGATCTACTGAATCAGGGAATGCTGAGGCGCTAAGATTACGAAACGATACACTCAAACTACTAGAGGAGTTTTTTTTTTCATTTGGGCAGCAAAATAACTGATGAAGACCGAAGTACGAAAGAAATAAAACGCAGACTGAATATGGCATGAAAATCTGTTCTGAAAAAGTGGAATTTGTTAGCATCGAATATAGTTCTAAGTGTTAGGAAGTCTTTTCTGGAGATATTTGTCTGGAATGTATCCTTGTATGAAACGTGGCTACGAGATGGGTTCCACATGATGAGTGAAGAGCAGAAAGCAAGTCGCAAAATAATCTCAGAAAAGAAGGAGAACAGTTTTTGAATAGGATTGTTGCCCTGCCTGAAACCTGGATACGAGATGTTGAGAAAGAACTGAAGTTCTGGGTCTCCACGCCTGAAACAAAACCGCTACCAGCAGTAAAAGGTGAAACTGATTATGATCTTCGCGTACGACATTAATGAAGTGCTCCATGGGACGTCTGATAACAGGTGCATACTACAAGCTGGTTCTGCAAATTTTTTTCACCCTAAAATTTCATCAAAGAAGGTCTGAAATGCTTACAGCTGTCACATATGTATTTGAGTGGGATCCGCCTTTACCAAAACACGATTTTCTTTTTTGTCCCAGACCTTTTTCACTGCAGTTGCAGCAACATCAGTAGTTTTTTTTATTATGGCTGTTAAACATAAGGAATGTTCTTTACTGTTTAAATACACACAATGATTAGTTTCTAAATCGTAATTACATAAAATTGTGTATTCATACCTTCTTACCATATAGTGTGGTTTTCCTGCTATATTACGTTTTTATAATGTCTGTTTTTATTTACAGTTTTTCTTTAGTTTGTCACCTGCAACTATATACAACTTAATGTAGGCAAAACATTTACGCAAAAATCACGATTTCCAAATTGTTGTGGCTATGCCTGAGATTAATCATTTATGTGAATGGTTGTGTGTCTGTGTGAATTTATATTAGGTTTCACTTACGGTTTATTTTTTCGTCACTTTCTTCATTGTCAAGTTCAGTGTTTTGAGTTGTCACTGTCACTGTCATTTACAGCTGGTGTCCTCATTTTGCATGTTAATGCGAGGCCGCATATTCCCTACCAGTGAGAGCAACGCTCGACAAATATTGAGGGGAATGCGTCCCCACCCACCGTACAGTCTCGATATGATACCGTCAAATTTTGATTTGTTTCCCAAATTGACGTGGACGAAAGCCAACTCATACACGAAGCTATTTCGATGTTGTAACCCATATTTTGAAAAAATATAAAAATACTTCAAAATATCCAAATTGGAATCTTTGCCAGTCCTCTTCACCAGCTCTTTCTACTGAATTTGCAAGCTGACCTTTTTTTTACCAACTGAGCTATATCGATATTTCTGCTATCTTTGACAACAAAATGGCAATGCTCTCGTCTACAAGACTAAAATCCGATCGTTCGAGTTGGCCGACTCTTTGTTAAGGAATATTGTTGATAGGAGGGAAGGCTACACAAATCAAGAAGCTGCATTCTTTATTCAATATTCATCTATTTAAAGCGTCGCAGCAGTGATCCCCATTCACATGTGTTAGAATTTTGAACTATTTCCACTGTACAAATCTATCTTCAAGAGAGTAGTTTTCGAACCATTCTCTTCTTGATTCGGCCTGCTTCGAATAATTATTGCTGTTGATGTTAATAATTATTACTGTTTATGTAAATAATTATTGGTGTTAATGAAAATGCGTCAACACCAACTAAAATCGCATCTTATAATATGCCGAGTCTTCTCGATTGTAATGCACACAATATGATACGTAATTTCAGTTCTGGAAACAGTGCTTCGTGCATTACAGCATCTTTACTCCTTATTGCATAATTAACTCTACTTAGAATAAACACGAACAGTTCTGATGACATTCTACGATAACTGAAAGAACTTCTTGGGTCTTCCATTATAAATTATTTCAGCAGGGATGCTGAGCAACCGAGCTGACGTCTGTTCTTCATACAGTCACGGATTGTAACACGTTTCTTATTTTTTTCTTATGCAGCGATTCCACGCAACTACATTTAACTCCATCATAACTCGTGCGACGTGCAGATGTCAAAACTTTCATTTCAGACACGACTCAGAGACCATCAAAACGACGAAACTGAAGTGTATACTGGTGGAGCCGTGTCTACAGTCAAACATGAAACCATTTGCGTGCAACTCATTCCACCCAACGAGTGGCGAAACCCAATGTCGTCGTGTAAACTAGGCTTTATGAGAATGGCACAAAATTTGAGTAGACTTCATCTTTGGGATGTAGAAACCACGCCTACCAACTTTCGTTTAAAAGTACAATCTTTCTTGATGTTGTGACTTTTTTTGCCGTCAGTATAAATTGCAAATAGTTTGTTATAGAAAAGAAGTCGCACGGTTAGTTTGATCTGATGACCAACGTGTTCTAGATATATAATGACCGTTATCATTCAATTCAGATTACTTATTGTTAGACTTTATTTCTTGGGTAAATGTGAGAGTTGTATCTTACTTGTATTTGTGTAATGTAAGTGAGAGTAATGGATGTGTGTATTGTGCGGTATTGTGTTTGTGTTGTATAAAGACGAAGAGAAGCGAGAGAGAGTGAAAATAAATACTTTCAATATGAAGACCATTTGCATCTGCTAGGTAACGATATCACTACTTAGATTCGAACTATACACTCAGTGACTTAATCTAGAAAAATGTGTTCGTAAATTTTGTGCGTCTTAAAAACTACCTTCCTGTTGAACGAAATGTTACTTCCTTTCACATATATTTCGGAGCAACTAAACACTGCATTTCGGAGCAACTAAACACTGCACCATCATTGTAATAATGAAGCTGGTGAGGTAATCTTAACAGTACTCCAGAAGTCACTTGCAAATGGATGCCACCACTAGTCAACTGATCGAGATTTTGGTTTCAATGTAATACGTCATGATTGGTCTATGATATTATGAAGTGCCTAAGACTCTGACGTTCGACGCATTACGTCAAACAACTCGACTGCTACATGAAAATTTTGCTCCCTGTAAATTAGAGCGGCTGTAGAATTAAATATCAACGACAATAGTCACTGGTTAATCCGTGCATCTCTGAAACTGCTACAGACGCTTCACTACATTTGTTTACCACCATAAAAAGCCTACGCGGAGCCAGTACGAAAACGCAGTGTTCAGTTACGCAGAGTTGATATGTATATAATACATATAGCCTAATGGCGTCGCTGCGTTGGATTACGTACCTTATCCTACGTATTTATCTTGCTATTTCTCCATCCACCACTCGTGAGGACAGAACCAGTGACCGCTCGCCTACAGGAAACTCGTTTGTCCTTCAAATCTCTTGATTCTCGTGTTTCGTATTGAAAATGTTGTTAAATAACACAAATCATTACGCAACGCTCGTCACTTTCTATGTTAACAACAGCTTTATTGACAAAGAGTAAACATTATGTCTTGAGTTTCAAAGAATACAAGCACTAATCACAAACAACGTCAGCGTAAAACACATAATAAGGCAGTCAGATATAGTCGCGACCCTCTTTGGTGGAAAGCTGTTACCGTTTGGCAGCTTGAGCGACACTTGCGCTCCAAGCGGTGTGAAAGCATGCGGTCAGAAAGTAGTCACGTATGTCGTAAAATTAATTTATGTTTCAAATTATTTTGCACTTAATTAATGAAATAATTGTTATGTTTTTGCGTTCCAAGCGCTATTAAACTGCCAAGAGATACGAATTATCTTGAAAGATGCAAAACAGCCAAATCTCACTGATTCAATGACAGGAGCTACGACTGATTCACTGGCATAAGCTACAGCTCACTCATGAAGAAATCCTTTCGGATATATGTATAATTGTAGCTTATTGCGCTGACACCAGGACAATATAAATACATATTTCACTCATGAGAAGCATATATTTCTGTTGTTGTCTGGTCGTATGTAAAGTACACAAGCGGCAAGACGCAGTCAATACCTTCGCTGCGCAGTGCCGATGGTACTGTTATCGACGACTGTGTCGCAAAAGCGGAGTTATTGAACGCAGTTTTCCGAAATTCCTTCACCAGGGAAGACGAATGGAATATTCCAGAATTTGAAACACGAACATCTGCTAGCATGAGTTTCTTAGAAGCAGATACCTTAGGGGTTGCGAAGCAACTCAAATCGCTTGATACAGGCAAGTCTTCAGGTCCAGATTGTATACCGATTAGGTTCCTTTCAGATTACGCTGATACTATAGCTCCCTACTTAGCACTCATATACAGCCGCTCGCTCACCGATAGATCTGTGCCTACAGATTGGAAAATTGCGCAGGTCTCACCAGTGTTCAAGAAGGGTAGTAGGAGTAATCCATTTAACTACAGACCTATATCATTGACGTCGGTTTGCAGTAGGGTTTTGGAGCATATACTGTATTCAAACATTATGAATCACCTCGAAGGGAACGATCTATTGACACGTAATCAGCATGGCTTCAGAAAACATCGCTCTTGTGCAACGCAGCTAGCTCTTTATTTGCACGAAGTAATGGCCGCTATCGACAGGGGATCTCAAGTTGATTCCGTATTTCTAGATTTCCGGAAAGCTTTTGACACCGTTCCTCAGAAGCGACTTCTAATCAAGCTGCGGAGCTATGGGGTATCGTCTCAGTTGTGCGACTGGATTCGTGATTTCCTGTCAGGAAGTTCGCAGTTCGTAGTAATAGACGGCAAATCATCGAGTAAAACTGAAGTGATATCAGGTGTTCCCCAGGGAAGCGTCCTGGGACCTCTGCTGATCTATATAAATGACCTGGGTGACAATCTGAGTAGTTCTCTTAGATTGTTCGCAGATGATACTGTAATTTACCGTCTAGTAAGGTCATCCGAAGACCAGTATCAGTTGCAAAGCGATTTAGAAAAGATTGCTGTATGGTGTGTCAGGTGGCAGTTGACGCTAAATAACGAAAAGTGTGAGATGATCCACATGAGTTCCAAAAGAAATCCGTTGGAATTCGATTACTCGATAAATAGTACAATTCTCAAGGCTGTCAATTCAACTAAGTACCTGGGTGTTAAAATTACGAACAACTTCAGTTGGAAGGACCACATAGATAATATTGTTGGGAAGGCGAGCCAAAGGTTGCGTTTCATTGGTAGGACACTTAGAAGATGCAACAAGTCCACTAAAGAGACAGCTTACACTACACTCGTTCGTCCTCTGTTAGAATATTGCTGCGCGGTGTGGGATCCTTACCAGGTGGGATTGACGGAGGACATCGAAAGGGTGCAAAAAAGGGCAGCTCGTTTTGTATTATCACGTTATAGGGGAGAGAGTGTGACAGATATGATACACGAGTTGGGATGGAAGTCATTACAGCATAGAGGTTTTTCGTCGCGGCGAGACCTTTTTACGAAATTTCAGTCACCAACTTTCTCTTCCGAATGCGAAAATATTTTGTTGAGCCCAACCTACATAGGTAGGAATGATCATCAAAATAAAATAAGAGAAATCAGAGCTCGAACAGAAAGGTTTAGGTGTTCGTTTTTCCCGCTCGCTGTTCGGGAGTGGAATAGTAGAGAGATAGTATGATTGTGGTTCGATGAACCCTCTGCCAAGCACTTAAATGTGAATTGCAGAGTAGTCATGTAGATGTAGATGTAGATGTAGTTGATAAGTTCCTTGAGAGATACAAAAATATTCTATAGAGACTAATAATTCAGCCATTCTTACATTTAGAACAGACTTGTAAACGTAATTATTACTTCTGCTTCAAAAGGGAATGTGTTAAAGATTCATGTAATTTGTGGCTCAGATGCAAAGATTGTGGAACAATAGAAGTACTTCGCAACTGCTGTGTTGGGTCACTAAATAAGAAGCCGCCAGCTGATAAACCAGTGACTTTATTTGGCGCGTTTCAGGTAGAGTCCATTACGTTCAGGATGGATTTTACCAGAAACACGTCAAATAAAGTCAGTAGTTTATCAGCTGATGGCAACTTATTTAGTGACCAATACATTATTTGCGTGGCACTCCAACTGATTTCCAATATGCTCGCATTCTTCCATCATGAGTTTATGCCAGAAGTACAAACAGTTACGGAATTTGTTTCTTCTGTGTTGGGATACAGTTTTATTGCTTTGGCGTTTTATTATCACGTCTATGTGGTTTATCCTTGAGCTACTGCCGCGGTGGCTTCTTTGGCACTTTAAATAATATAGGTATTACATTCGACACAGATTTCCCACGTTCAGCGTTTATTGATTTGGCTGAAACTGTAGCGAACAAAACTTCGCGATTTTGGGTAGCTATGCGACCTCTTTCTGAAAATGTCAGGTCTTCTGGTGTCTACTAGCAAATTTTTGTTATTTAAGGCAAAAAACGTTCTTCAGTAAATATCTGTGTGTTGCAAGAGAATCGTAAATAAACTGTCCTGTAATGTACCATCCTATACCTCTCAGGATTCTTAGGAAATCAAAGAATGACAAATGTTGTGTGTATTGTTATGGTACTACATACGCACCCTGTTATAAAAAACTATGTTTTAAATCAGTGTAAACAATAGGATTCGTACTCATCCGATATCGTATTCAGAATTGTCTATTCCTGGCAACTTGTCGCGTTGCCATCAAAGTGGGTACAGTCAATCAGAGTAACTTTTTACCAGTCAGGGTATGTTTGTACCACTTACCACTATTGTTTGAAATGGCTGCTACTCCACCTATTTCCACTATTTAGTGCTAAAATAATAGTTTTATTAGCCTGTGGTTTCTGGTTAGTATTTCAGCTGTTTTTCGAGCTTTCTACAAGCGCTTAGCCTTCTGATTATCCTTTACTGTGTTGGCTATGGAGAGAGCTTCTGATGACACTGATTTAAGTTGAGCAATACCAGATCGAAACAAATAGCCTGGTATTTCAAAGTAAACATGCAGTTAAGAAATAACGCTGGTTGTTTTTACTTCTTATTAACACTTCATTTCCTTATGGGGTGATCTAAATTTACCCAGAGCATAAGATATAGGGAAAACTTTTTGTTTTTTAAGACTGGTCTAAAGTTATGCTGAATGACTATCTAACTTCGTACCAGCATTAAAATTGAAATTTTACTCTAATAGGGCAAAGTTAGTTCATATTTTTACTTTTCCAAACTCTCAGTAACTATTGCTGTAAAATGTTACAATGTCTCTTGTGATGCGTAATTTATTTTATGTCCAGAATTTTCTAAAAACGGTAAATTGCGTTACAAAGTTACCCAGATTGACTGTAAAAATAAAGGCAGGGTGTGTCACGACTGTTATAGACCGTGACAATAATCCACGATGCTCTCAACACGCAAGGATATGGTATGTTATATGGCTTTGATACCATTTCTTGCCCGTTTAGAACAAGATTCAGTTCTGTTATTGGTTTTTTCCCAGTCTTTTCGAGCCAGTCACGATAATCATCTTCTAAACTTTCTTTTCAGTAGCTCACGCACCTTGTACCTCAACCATCTTCCTAACTCGTCGGTTACAGGCATCGATCTCTAACAGACTGACAATTTTTATTGGATCCCTCTGTACCGTACTTTTTATCTAGGTTTTATCCTATCGTTGACTTACACCTTGAAACACCGTTACTCCACTTCATAACAAAATAAATGTTAAAAAAACTTGAATCCAAACACATTATGGATTTTCGGTAGGATTTCACATTCTTTTAACTAACTACGCGGTCTTGTTTTGATGTATTATGATTTTCTACTGACTGATGATTTAAATTTAGGATTTTATGGATTTTCCGTAGGATTTCATAGCTTTCTAATGACTGATGTCGTCTTTCTTGATTTATTATGATTTTAGACTAAGATGACTTCAATTTTGGACTCGTACCTTTTGTTGGTTTACGAACCTATCTTACATGTACTGTAAGATCAGTGGAAAAAATGTAAGTCGGTTCTTCAAAAGATCACACTAGCAGATTTGGAGCGCTGTGCATGGTGTAAAAATGGAACTTGATGGTCACGTGACCCTTCACTGCTGACGTAAGTGATGTTCGACTCGTTTACCATATTTCACCATCACATGCTATCCTGGCTGCATTCGGATAAGCGCAGGGATTTTCATACCCCCTGTCTTCTTTACTGTGTTATCAATGAACACTGTCCCTCAGGTCTCACCTCGACGTTACCGCTCTTATCTGAACAACCTGGCAGAAACTACCTTTCTGTCCCTCTCCATCGTTCAGCCACTTTTGACGAAGTCCTTCTGAGTAATAGACACCCGACTCTGTTATGTTAGAGAACTCAATAACATATCCTGCTTCAGAAAATACCTAACGACATATCTACTAAAGGAACAACAAGGATTGTCATTATCCCTGTACGCATTCGTTACCCTTGCACATCCTTTTTTAAAACAGATCTTCCTCTTTTCCCACTATTCTCAGCTGGTGAACTTTCAGAATTCCTTTCTCCACGACCCGCTATAACAACAGACATGTATCTTGTACACCGATATATTCTTTTTATATCTGTCATCATCATTGCTGTTATTACTGCCATCATTATTATTACTATTATTGTTATTATTATTATCTCTATTACTGGTATTACTATTAGTGGCAGCAGGCTGCAAGTATTGCCAATATTAAATTTATTAGTTCATAGACAGTATTCTTTACTCACACTGGCACTTCAGACACACTAATGCCTTTATACTGTTTATCTTATCAAAAATTTTATTTCTCTGGAAACTATGATTGAAAAAGGTACACTATGCGTGAAACCCTGGTTCGTCGTGAAAGAGGCCCTGATGGCCCTAATCGGGTCAGGGGAAATAAATAAATGAATCAAGACACAAAGAAATTAAAGACATTAGCTGCCAGTGGGCATTGGTTTATACACTACTGGCCATTAAAATTGCTACACCACGAAGATGACGTGCTACAGACGCGAAATTTAAACGACAGGAAGAAGATGCTGTGATATGCAAATGATTAGCGTTTCAGAGCATTCACACAAGGTTGGCGCCTGTGGCGACACCTACAACGTGCTGACATGAGGAAAGTTTCCAACCGATTTCTCATACACAAACAGCAGTTGACCGGCGTTGCCTGGTGAATCGTTGTTGTGATGCGTCGTGTTAGGAGGAGAAATGCGTACCATCACGTTTCCGACTTTGATAAAGGTCGGATTGTAGCCTATCGCGATTGCGGTTTATCGTATCGCAACATTGCTGCTCGCGTTGGTCGAGATCCAATGACTGTTAGCGGAATATGGAATCGGAGGGTTCAGGAGGGTAATACGGAACGCCGCGCTGGTTGCCAACGGTCTCGTATCACTAGCAGTCGAGATGACAGGCATCTTATCCGCATGGCTCTAACGGATCGTGCAGCCACATCTCGATCCCTGAATCAACAGATGGGGACGTTTTCAAGACAACAACCGTCTGCACGAACAGTTCGACGACGGTTGCAGCACCATGGACTATCAGCTCGGAGACCATGGCTGCGCTTACCCTTGACGCTGCATCACAGACAGGAGCGCCTGCAATGGTGTACTCAAGATGGCTCTAGTATGGGACTTAACATCTGAGGTCATCAGTCCCCTAGAACTTAGAACTACTTAAACCTAACTAACCTAAGGACATCGCACACACCCATGACCGAGGCAGGATTCGAACCTGTGACCGTAGCGGTCGCGTGGTTTCAGACTGAAGCGCCTAGAACCGCTCGGCCACACTGGCCGGCGGCAGACTGATCAGTTTCGCAATTTTCAGTAACTGCTACTGGAGTATCAGCTTCAGCATCAGTTTTTCAAAATGTCATTCCCACGTGCCCTTTTCACATAAGTGTACCTCACTCTCGGCGACAGAGTAGTTACACGATGTTGCTCCACGTTCACTGTGACCCTTAAAAAATATTTCTGTCGGATTAACTAAACAATAATATCCCACAACTTCAAAGTCCGTCCTGCACTAGGTCTCACTCAACGCTGAATTTACATTACTGGCAGTGGGCTGTTTATATGCAGCGGCGTGTGCACAGTGATAAACAAAAGCTCCAGGGTCAGACACTGGCGTACCTTTCTAGGTGTAATTGCAGCGCACAGGGAGTCGTTTAAACAGTCATGCTTCCCGCGTTGGGCACGTGAATGGAACGCGAAGAAACCCCAATAACTATACAATGGGACAGACCCTCCGTCGTGCACTTCACAGTGGTTTGCAGTATGTAATGTACGTGTAGAGGAGGCTCGTGCAGCGCCGCTTCAGGCAGCGCTCTGCAGACCTGCTGGCTGGCGGCTGCTGCGAGGTAACAAAGGGATTCCTCCGGAGCGCGCGGTTGGCGCGGTGCAGCAGCAGATGTCCGCCGCACCTGCCTACCTGTTCTGCCGCTCCGGCCTTGCGCCCTAATTCATTCAGCCCAGCAGGCCCGTGCGCGCAGCTGGCGCCGGTTTCCCGCCAAAAGCGCATCTCGCACTGGCGTGGCTTGTGTCGGCCTGCGCCGGCTCAGAGCCGCCACAGCTGACTTCGCAACACGCACACCGTTGCTGGCAGTACAGGGCACTGTGCTGCGAGGGCCAGCCGAGCAATTGCACGCGAACTGACACCTAAACAAGCTGCAAGTGTAGGGCGTGTTTGCCACTAGCAAGTAACTTCCCCAAGTAAATTCTGTAGGTACTTGCTGAGCTGTTTCCTTGAGAAAAAAAAGCTTCTGCAAGACGCCAGGATAGTTTATTTTGAGGAACGTATATGCCGTACCATGGCTGCAAAATATTAACACGAATTCTTTACAGACGAATGAGAAAACTGGTAGAAGCCAGCCTCGGGGGATATCAGTTCGGATTCCGTAGAAATGTTGGAACACGTGAGGCAATGCTGACCCTACGACTTATCTTAGAAAATAGTTTAAGGAAAGACAAACCTACGTTTCTAGCACTTGTAGACTTAGAGAAAACTTTTGACAATGTTGACTGGAATACTCTCTTTCACAGGCAGCGAAAGGCTATTAACAATTGAACAGAAACCAGATGGCAGTGATAATGGTCGAGGTGCATGAAAGGGAAGCAGTGGTCGGGAAGGGAGTGAGACAGGGTTGTAGCCTCTCCCCGATGTTATTCAATCTGTATATTCAGCAAGCAGTAAAGGAAACAAAAGAAATATTCGCAGTAGGAATTAAAATCCTTGGAGAAGAAATAAAAACTTTGAGGTTCGCCGATGACATTTTAATTCTGTCAGAGGCAGCAAAGGACCTGGAAGAACAGCTGAACGGAATGGGAATTAGATTAGGAAATGAGACTCTTAAAGAAGTAAATGGTGTGTGGCGGGAGGCACTTTACGTGCCACTGTCGTTACCTGCCTTTCCTGTTCCAGTCGCATATGGTTCGCGGGAAGAACGACTGCCGGAAAGCCTCCGTGAGCGCTCGAATCTCTCTAATTTTACATTCGTGATCTCCTCGGGAGGTATAAGTAGGGGGAAGCAATATATTCGATACCTCATCCAGAAACGCACCCTATCGAAACCTGGGCAGCAAGCTACACCCGATGTAGAGCGCCTCTCTTGCAGAGTATGCCACTTGAGTTTGCTAAACATCTCCGTAGCGCTATCACGCTTACCAAATAACCCTGTGACGAAACGAGCCGCTCTTCTTTGGATCTTCTCTTTCTCCTCTGTCAACCCGACCTGGTACGGATATCACACTGATGATCAATACTCAAGCACAGGTCGAACGAGTGCTTTGTAAGCCACCTCCTTTGTTGCTGGACTACATTTTCTAAGGACTCTTCCAATGAATCTCAACCTGACACCCGCCTTACTAACAATTAATTTTATATGATCATTCCACTTCAAATCATTCCGTACGCATACTTCCAGATATTTTACAGAAGTAACTGCTACCAGTGTTTGTTCCGCTATCATATAATAACATGGACTACTGAAAAAGTACTACTCTATCTAGAAGACTTTGGTTCCTATCCGTCGAATGTAGTGATCAAGAAATCGACGTGACTTTATTGCCAGCTCTTCAAACCACTGAAGCACGATTTTGCCCTTATCATACGGACAGTTATCCTGCTGAAAGATACCGTCGCCATCGGGAAAAACATGTCATGGCAGGATGTAGGAAGTTCCCAGTAATGTTCACAGAATCCACAGCAGTCAAGGTGCCTTCGAATGTGTCGAATAACCTTTCGCCTGGATGATGGTGCATTCGGACACGATCTTCGGCCTGGTGTGACAAGAAACGTGACTCATCATTGACAGTTCAATCTCAGTGACGCTGTGCCTTTTGAATCGTATCTGACGATGTTGTTGGGTAAACGTGGGAACATGTGGGTGTCGTCTGCTGCGGAGTCCCATAATCAACGTTCACTGAACTCAAAATATCCCGTTTGGTGCACAGGTAAATGGGTATTTCTGACGAACATCTGCATCTGAATATCTCTAAGACACTGAACCACCATTCAGTTACACTACTAAAAATTTATACGCAGTGGAAATTAAATGTGAATCAGACGATATCTGGCCCTGTGTAGTGAAACTGGAGATGACATAACATGTTTTATTCCAAGAGTCCTCGTATTAGTCCCTACACAGACAAATAATTAATAAAGGTGATCGAGGGGTCTTGTCTGCCTGAATAATAAACAGAATTCAGTATCACGACAGATTTATTTCCAAAAGTCATGAATGACACGGAACATAGTTCAACATAACAAATCAATTATACGAGGGGCGTTTGAAAGGTCCGTGCAGAAATAAAACCTACTTACGTGTTTGGGGTAAACCTTTCTATTTTTCGACATAGTCTCCTTTTAGACTTGTGCACTTCGTCCAACGCTGTTCTAATTTGTTGATCCCTTTCGAACAGTAGGAATTGTCCAATCTGGAAAATAGCTATTATTTGCTGTAATCACCTCCCCGTTTGAATAAAATTTTGTCCCGCCAGCCATTTCTTCAAATTGGGGAACAAATAGTAGTCCGAGGGGTGAAGTCTGGAGAATTGGGGGGTGTCAAACGAATTGGAATCCTATTTCCATTAATTTTGCGACCACGACTGCTGAGGTGTGTGCTGGTGCATTGTCATGATGGAAGAGAACTTTTTTTGCAGCCCAATCGCGGGCGTTTTTCTTGCAGCTTGGTTTTCAAACGGTCCAATAACGATGAATATTGTACACCTGTAATAGTTTTACCCTTTTCCAGATAATCAATGAGGATTATCCACTGCGAATCCCCAAAGACAGTCGCCATAACCTTTCTGGCCGAAGGAATGGTCTTCATGGATTTTATCAATCATTTCTGGAGTCGTAACCTGCACAGGGCGTCCAGAACGTTGAGCAACACTTGTGGCCACTCCGAAAACTTTGAAACCACTTATAAACTGTTCTGAGCTAAGGTGCAAAGTCACCGTAATGTTTATCAAACTTCTCTTTAGTCTCCTGAGGCGTTTTGCCGTTCATAAACTAATGTTTAATCACCACACGAAATTCTTTTTCGTCCATTTTTTGGCAATAACTTCCTTGATTCACACGAATGCCAAACAAAAAGAAATAGACCAATATGGCTGACACTTGGTGTGCATTCTTTCCAAAGATGTTACTAACTAAACATGACCTCGATACGCGCCGGTGGTGCCATCTCTCGGACTTCGGAAGGACTTTTCTAACGTCCCTCGTATCTACTCCCTTGTTTATAAAATGGAATGTACTGATGAAGGTTGGCAAAGTTTAACAGAAGGTAACAAACTGACCTAATTCTTACTTTTAAATTTGATAACGCGATAGGACTGTAACTAACGCAATTAACAGTGACTGTGAACTATTGACTGATCAAACTACCACAATGCGCTTAAACTGGACAGCGACTGCTGCTGCTGTGAGCACATGCTGCAGCGAGTGAAATTCGCTCTAAAGGTTGCTAATGGCGGTGCTGCGAAACGCTCATTACTCGCCTATAGAAATCTCGAATGCCGTGGCCAGCGCGCGTATGCGTTGGGTTGGACAGTGAACATCTTGATCCTCTTCTCGTGCAGATACACCTTCGCTCCCAAACTCCACAGCTCGAGCTCTACTCGACTTCGCTCCTCCGCTGCACAGGACCGACTCGACTTCTCTGCTCCAGGCTACCCGACCGAATTCTGTGTGCTTCCTCACACTTCATGCAAGTCTGAAAATCGCCCCATGTGGAGTACGTGCCAAAAAACCAAAAATCACCGATCGAAAATGGTAGAAAATGCCAGTGTTTTCCTGCGCCAGTCACATATCATACCGTATACTGTACAGCCTCCCTCCACAAGACGCGGAAAAACTGTTCCTCCAATCCTAATACAGGCATCGAACAGGAGTTCACTGTTAAGTTTTCTGACGTCACTCTTGGCGACCCAGTCAACACACTGCTATTTTACACGCATAGGAAGCAGCACAGCTCGTGTGCCTACCTGGCCACGAAAAAATGCTGCAGCTTTCCCAGTGACACAGCATTGGGCGTCCTGTAGTATCGCCCCATATCGATCGCTTCGGCGAAATGTTTCCGCAGGCCTAGCTGACACCTGTATTACAGGAACGTTCCCAGAAAACAAAAACGAGTACCCCTGCGGAAATGGTGGAATGCACTTCCTTCTCTGGCTTCTAGGACAATACACTGTGGCCCGCTTGCCGCCTCCCATCGCTTGCCGCTTCCCATCGCCAGTGGGCTCCTGTGGCTCAGATCGTGTCCTCTGCGTCAGCTTCTGCAATGCGAAAGTGCCGGCCAGTCTCCTTTCACTCTGTAAACACCCGCTCTCCCGACTTGCCGTGTTCTGCCGAACAGGCACGAGTAATTCCTTCCTGCCACAAACGTGGCTGCCCAACAAAACAAGCAGCTTCATGCAACTAGCTAGCACTGAATTCAGTATTACAGCCAGTGCCAACCCTCCATAATAGTCTTGTTGGCCACAGAGTCTCCCCGACCCAATGAAAGTACCATAATTTTATGTGTCTATTCTGCTGAATGAGCGAAGTGTCAGAAAGGTGGGTCCAAACGACTCGCCATCTTTCAGACGATTTGTTCCGAAACCATTGTGCCTGCACCAGCACTGTTGCCTGTCATCACATCTGTCACATATCGCCAGTTAAAAGATTATTGCTCCCAGGCACTAAACCATGACACCCTGTCCTTCGTTCAAGTCGCCATGACACTGGATCATGCCACATGCGTGCAGCACAGTCACTAGAATGATTCCCCATTCGCTTGTGTACTTTCCTCACCGCATCATAAGGTGCAGCGCCAGTTTGCGGCTTTCGATATCGCCGTGGACAATGGTCATAAGGTTTTGAGTTATCGATGCATGTTTCAATGTAACTCAGACTGAGTCACAGATGACTCAGCGTAATTGTGATATTAACTGACACTTATTTATAACAAACTGCACCAAGAACACTGCGTTTTTGTTGGATCCTTAAAGTAACATGCCTTGAAATGGCGTACTTTCATAATATGTAAGTTACAATAATTCTTTAACCACCAGTAGAACTTTTCCCGCCATTTTATTACAATGGATCACAAAATTAACGACGGGTTTTCGAGATACTCTGAATTTTTTGGTGCTTAGAAACGACATCGATACGTATGGACCTCAACTGAGGGCCAATATGACGTCTCGCGACACTACTGAAGAGAGATGGCGTGCGTATGACGTAGGTGCGTTCTTCCATCTTACTGGTCTACGTTCGAACG
This sequence comes from Schistocerca gregaria, assembly GCF_023897955.1. Lineage (NCBI taxonomy): Eukaryota > Metazoa > Arthropoda > Insecta > Orthoptera > Acrididae > Schistocerca > Schistocerca gregaria. The sequence goes on along the minus strand of NC_064926.1, from coordinate 304,904,080 downwards.
CTCAAAACACCTAACATGCTACATTTGCTCTGGATGTTCGAAAAGACTCTACAATGTGCTTTTTCCACGCTATGGCCTCAGAAACTCGGAACGCGCAACACTCAGCACTCAAACGCACGGCCTGTGTGCCGATTGCTTTATGTGTTGCAGCGAGCAGTGGCCATTTCCGAAATACCCGATCCACAGGTCCACTGCATGCAACGCCCTTCGCAATGTTCGTTCGGTAACTGGTTGAGACGGATCTGCATTCACTGACAACAGCAGCTCCTGGCGGGTCTGAAAACGACTGTCATTGACAACACGAGAGATTCGTCACCAATCTCTGACGGTTAGTATCTTTCTGCGACCACAACACCTGTACCGTGTTACGTGGCTACGATAGGTACTCGTTTTCCTGTAGGCACGTTCGGCAGTCCGCATTGTAACACAAAAAAATGGTTCAAATGGCTCTGAGCACTATGCGACTTAACTTCTGATGTCATCAGTCGCCTAGAACTTAGAACTAATTAAACCTAGCTAACCTAAGGACATCACACACATCCATGCCCGAGGCAGGATTCGAACCTGCGAACGTAGCGGTCACGCGGTTCCAGACTGAAGCGCCCAGAACCGCACGGCCACACCGGCCGGCTTTGTAACACAACTTTTGATAAATGTGCAACGATAAACGCTTGTACCTGACTGAATAGTCCCGAGTGGACATTATAATATTAATGTCATGTGATGTTTCCACTTGCAGACCGCCACGTAGCAGTTACTAAAAATTCCCTTGAATGGTCTGTGAAGTCACACAAATCTGAGGGCTGCAAATTCAACTAAATACTCAGGGATTACAATTACAAATAACCTAAATTGGATCAATCACATAGATAATATTGTGGGTAGAGCAAGCCAAAGACTGCGATTCATTGGCAGACACTTAGAAGGTGCAACAGGTTTACTAAAGTGACTGCTTACACCACGCTTGTCCGCCCTATTCTGGTGTATTGCTGTGCGGTGTGGGATCCGCATCAGAGGGACTGACGGATGACATCGAAAAATTACAAAGAAGGGCAGCTCGTTTTGTGTTATCTCGAAATGGCGGAGATAGTGTGACAGACATGATACGTGAATTGGAGTGGCAATGATTAAAACAAAGTCGTTTTTCGTTGTGACGGGATCTCCGATTGCGAAAGCATTCTGTTGCCACCCAACTACATAGGGAGAAATGATCATCACAATAAAATAAGAGAAATCAGGGCACTCACAGAAAAATTGAAATGATCGTTTTTTCCGCGTGCCGTTCGAGAGTGGAACGGTACAGAGACAGCTTGAAGCTGGTTCATTGAACCCTCTGTCAGGCACTTTACTGTGAATAGCAGAGTAATCACGTAGATGTAGATGTAACATAACTGATGTATATGTGCAGATTGAAGCAAAGACTGCAAATTTGTACCAAGGCTGGGGTTCAGAGCCGGGTCTCGTGCTCTCTAGGCAAATGTGCTAAGCACTGCGCCACCCTGGCATAGCTGGTTTACATAACTACTATCCTAGTACGTCTCCCGCACACTCCAAATTCCTATTCACACCACAGTCCACTTGGTATTCCCCATAAGCTCAAATAGCATCGGAGAGGCTCTGCGACTGCTTTGGAACAGCATCTCAGCATCTCATGAAACCCGTGTTCCTGCCTGAAACCCAGGCGTAGTTCCTTTTAGTCAAATGAAACTGTATGGTTCAAGAGCCCCTTTCAAGTCTTGCACCTATGTCAGAGTTTTAAGCAGGATCCCCCGTTTCATTCAGTGCTGAGGTACTATTCAAATACAGTTGGAGAGGCTGTGCAATTCTGTTTAGGGGGAATATGAAGCGGGATGAGGCGTGAATGGGAATTCCGAGCGAGGGGGAGACGTGTTAGGGCAGTCCGTGCAGTGTACAAAGCAACAGTGCCAGTGTGGTGTTGCGGTTAGTACCCCTGCCTAGTGATCCCAGTGCTGGTACAAATTTTCATCTGTCGCTTCGGTCTGCGTATATACATCATAGATACTTAACACCTGAAAAGACGTCAGCAACCAACTACTTTCATGCGACATTAGATTGTTCCCTCTCTCTTGTTTTGGCGTTAGCACCATACGGATGTAAATGTTCTCTCTGTATCATCTTGCCAATAATAATTGGTTCATTATATTTCTAACTTGTTTTCATTTTTGCAGACTGACGAACCCCTCAGTTCTCCTGCTTTAATTGAAAAGTGCAATGAGTTTCTGGCTGATTAAATCAAGGTGGAAGCAACTTGCTTGCTGACGCAACGGTCGAGCGTCATAAGCGCTGCACCATTATCCGTTTTATTATTCTTAAAAAGTCAAGCTTGCATCTCAGTTCGAATCCCGACTTACATGTTACAAAATGATTTCGTTTCTATAAACATTAACTACGTATACGGTCATTCGTCGCCAAGGGCGCGGTAAACCAACAATGGCTGTATGTCCTATAGTAGTTTTTCATCTACATCTACCTCTACGTGATTACTCTGCTATTCACAATAAAGTGCCTGGCAGAGGGTTCAAGGAACCACCTTCAAGCTGTCTCTCTACCGTTCCACTCTAGTACGGCGCATGGGGAAAACGAGCACTTACATTTTTCTGTACGAGCCCTGATTTCTCTTATTTTATCGTGATGGTCATTTCTTCCTATGAAAGTGGGTGCCAACAAAATGCGCCAGCCGGGGTGGCCGAGCGGCTCTAGGCGCTACAGTCTGGAACCGAGCGACCGCTACGGTCGCAGGTTCGAATCCTGCTTCGGGTATGGATGTGTGTGATGTCCTTAGGTTAGTTAGGTGTAAGTAGTTCTAAGTTCTAGGGGACTGATGACCTCAGAAGTTAAGTCCCATAGTGCTCAGAGCCATTTGAAACATTTGAACCAACAGAATGTTTTCGCAATTGGAGGAGAAAACTGATGATTGAAATTTCATGAGAGCATCCCGTCGCAATGAAAAACGTCTTTGTTTTAATGATTGCCACTCCAGTTCACGTATCATGTCTGTGAGACTATCTCCCGTACTTTGCGATAATACAAAACGAGCTACCCTTCTTTGTACTTTTTCGATGTCGTCCGTCAGTCCCATCTGATGTGGATCCCATGCCGCCCAGAATAGAGCGGACAAGCGTGGTGTAAGCAGTCTCTTTAGTAGACCTGTTGCACCTTCTACGTGTTCTGCCAATGAATCGCAGTCTTTGGTAGGCTCTACTTACAACATTATCTATGCGATCGTTCCAATTTAGTTGAATTTATAGCCTTCACATTTGTGTGACTTATCGCGTAATCGAAATTTAACGGATTTCTCTTAGTACTCATGTGAATAACTTCACACTTTTCTTTATTCAGAGTCAATTGCCACCTTTCGCACCATACAGATTTTTATCTAAATCATTTTGCAATTCGTTTTGGTCATATGATTTCTTTACAAGACGGTAAATGACAGCATCACCTGCAAAAAATCTAAGACGGCTACTGAGATTGTCTCCTATGTCGTTAATATAGATCAGGATCAATAGAAGGCCGATAAGACTTCCTTGGGGAACGCCGGATATTATTTCTGTTTTACTCGATGACTTTCCGTCTGTTACTACGAACTGTGAACTTTTTGACAGAAAATCACGAATCCACTCGCATAACTGAGGCGATATTCCATAGGCATGCAGTTTGGTTATAAGTCGCTTGTGAGGAACGGTGTCGAAAGCCTTCTGGAAATCTAAAAATATGGAATCAATTTGACATCCCCTGTCGGAAGCACTCATTACTTCAGAAGTCTAAAAAGCTAGTTGTGTTCCGCAAGACCCGTGCTGACTACGCATCAATAAATCGTTTTCTTCGAGCTGCTTCATGATGTTCGAATACAGTATACGTTCCAAAACCCTACTGGAAATCGACGTTAGTGATATGGGCCTGTAATTCAGCGGATTTCTCATATTTTCCCTTTTTTTATCTTGGTGTGACTTGAGCAGTTTTTCAGTCTTTAGGCACGGAACTTTCTGTGAGCGAGCGGTTGTATATAATTGCTAAATAAGGAGGTATTTAATCTGCGTAGCCTGAGAGTAACCTGACTGGTGAACTCTGTTTCAGCGCCCTGTCATCAGTGACTTCACCGTTGTTATTGCGCAGTGAAGGGGTTGATTGTGTCTCGCCACTGGCGTGCTTTATGTATGAGCAGAATCTCTTTGGGTTTTCTGTCAGTTTTCGAGACAGAGCTTCGTTGTGAAAATTATTGAAAGCATCTCGCAGTGAAGTACGCACTATTTTTTTGAAATTCTACAAAACTTTGCTAGTCTTGGGGATTGTGTGTTCTTTTAAATTTGACATGCTTTTTTCACTGCTTCTGCAACAGCGATTTGACCCGTTTTGTGTACCATGGGGGATCAGTACCATCGCTTATTAATTTATGTGGTATATATCTAAAAAATGGCTCTGAGCACTATGGGACTTAGCTTCTGAGGTCATCAGTTCCCTAGAACTTAGAACTACTTAAACCTAAGTAACCTAAGGACAGCACACACATCCATGCCCGAGGCAGGATTCGAACCTGCGACCGTAGCGGTCGCGCGGTTCCAGACTGTAGCGGCTAGAACCGCTCGGCCAATCCGGCCGCTGTGGTATATATCTCTCAATTGCTGTTGATATTATCTCTTTGAAATCATTCCGCAACTTTTCTACGCTTTTTATCAGATTTTTGAAATAGATCTGCTTTGCGTTTGCTTTTGATGGTTGTAGGGGTTACCGTATTCAGCGTAGCAGCTACTGCCTTGTGGTCGCTAATCTGTGTATTCGTCACGATACTCGCTATTTGTCCAAGGTTGTTTGTTGGTAAGAGGTCACGTATGCTTTCGCAACCATTTATGCAAGGACTGGGCTCATGAACTAATTGTTCAAAATAATTTTCTGAGAAAGCTTCCATCCATTCTGTGGTGTACTGCCTAGTACAGCCAACTGTTGACTGACTTTGTCCCATAGCCTTCTCTACTCTTGCGTTCTTCATCTTCTTGCCGGCGCTTGTTTTTACGCCAGAACACATTCTATTAAAGCCAATGATTATAATTTCAAGTAAAAATAATAAGTATTTACAACAACTTCAATTAGAAATGAGAATAATTACACTTCTCTTTTTTATCGCCTTCACCGCCCCCTGCCACGTCTTCACTGTTGTGTCCCCCCCTACCCTCCATCTCTACACCCTTCATCTCCTTTGCCAGGATGGCCTCCATCAACTCCCCTGGGCTCCCTCTCCCCCACTTCCATCCTCTTTTTTCCCCTCCTCTCCTCTCTCTGCCCCTTTCTCTCCCCCAAGTCCTTTTGCATTTCCCTCCTCTGCCTGTTCCCATTCCCTCTCGCGTCTGCCCTGCCCCTCTCCCCTATTATGAGTCCTCTCCCTCCTTTGGTTCCCCCCCTTTTTTCGTTTTTTCCTCTCCCCCTCCTTGTTTTCCCCCTCCTCTAGGCCCCCCCCCCCCCCCCCATCTGACCTTGGGTAGGGAGCGTCATCTTTGTGCCAACATTTTCGTGCAGTGTTTTACAGTGAATGTTTTACAGTGAGTGTTCCGTGTTGTGTGTCTTTTGGGAAGTGTTGCGAACTGCCATCGTACTGTCGCTGGGTGTGATTTTTTTATCTCTTGCGAACAGAAACCAGACTGTCGCCATGCTTTTTAATTGTGTGTCTACTATGTTACTTGTCTGATCCCTGTGTATTTTATTGACATTGCCAACCCCTTTGCCTTCTGTTTTAACTTTCCACAATTTTCCGCCATTTTACACTTCAAGTCACCGTTTTATCGCCTGTTTTTCTTGTTTCTTTTCTTCTTCCGTTTTTAAAAAAGTCTGTAGGCTGTAGACCAGCGTACTAAGCTGCTGCCAGCCCGCCCCCTTCGGGGGAAATTGAAATTCAATAAAGGAAAAAAAAAGAAAAAATTTTCGCCTTCAGAGTGGGTCGGTTTGTTTGGCACATTATGATACCTATAATCTGTGAAATTACTCAATTCTTACGGAAGGAACCACTGCAGCTCTGATACACAAGCACAGTGGATAAGTTCATTCACAGTGTTCAAATGGTTCTGAGCACTATGGGACTTAACTTCTGAGGTCATCAGTCCCCCATAACTTAGAACTACTTAAACCTAAGTAACCTAAAGACATCACACACATCCATGCCCGAGGCAGGATTCGAACTTGCTACCGTAGCTGTCGCGCGGTTCCAGACTGTAGCGCCTAGAACCGCGCAGACACCCTGGCCGGCGATTTACGGTGTAATCATGAATATGTCAAACAAGTTAGGTTTTCCCTTCCGCTCTGTCACGTCTTGACATCGACACACCTTACTGTGTAGTTTCCATTTAACCGACTATCACACTCACTCACTCACATACACACACACACACACACACACACACACACACTCACACCACTGCACTGGCATGACGTGCATGAGCGGTGGTAACGTGATCATCTGGTACCAGTTCTAGACTATCTACAGAGCTACACAGCGACTAGTGTCTATTTTTAACAGGGTGACTAATACTTATGGTTGCTTGTAAACTCGCCGCCATAAAAAAATTTGTTTAGCAAGACGTTATTTCATGCAACATCCCAACATAGGAATGCACATGAAGGGCATTCATTGCTCATCTAACATTAAGAGAAAAATTCCAAAAGTAATTGCACCATAAAACCGACTTGACTTCAGACGGTGTCGAGAACATGTGTCTCCGAATCACAGTAAGTAAGCCGCAGAACCCGTGAGTCCAAAGGTTTTTCTTCCTCGAGAGCAGAAAGGCGCTTAACCTTGTTAACGAGCGAACATTAGACACCTATCTTACACTCATGTTACTTACAAGCTATAATTTAATGAAGATAAGATCTATATTATGTAGTCGATGAAGAGATACAAGAATCGTATTTTCACAAACTGTAAATGTTTGTTATATGAACAGTAAAGTTCCTATTATTTCGCAGTATACCTGCTTTAATAACTAGAACATTGAGATAAGAGAATTTCATCAGTAAGAAAGAACCACTTACATAAAAATGTTATTCTGCTATATAACAGCACGTTTAAACAGCGAACTCCAGAAAACACAAGTTTTTGATCATGAAGTTCGCACGTATCACGTAACGAGTACTTCACTAAGCAGTTGAATGAGATACGGCACTAAAGCTAGGCATGTACATTTGAATGTCATGACCTGTTAGCACTCCTTTTGCGACTATTTGCAGTTGTAAGAGCTGTCAATGCTAGGCAGTGGTCGTTTTAATGACGTGTTTTCGGGCATCGTCATTACCATGTTCAGCTGTGTGAAAAATAGTTCCAACGCTACATCCAGTAATGAGCAACGTCACATTCGACTGGATGCTACAAGGTAGAGACAGGGTTGCAAGCTGTGTCTGAGTGGTGTCACAATTCGTGTGAGAGTTTCGATGCGCTCGGCACCTGTTGCACCTGCCCCTTCCGACAGGTAATTGCGTGCCTTAGCCGCCTTTCACTTTCCGTGTGTGGAACGTGACTCCCTTCCAACGACACGGCTGGTGGAATCCGTTAGAGGCATACGTAAAGTAACGGACAACCCGGGCTTTCCTAGGAGCAGTTCTGTCCCGCAAGAACAAGATGGGAAGATTTGCGTCGGCAGGGACACAAAACTGAAACAAGTTGCGCATTTGTGTTTTCCTCGAAAGTGAAGCAGCAAGCGCGTCAGCTATTCATTCCAGACCTGCTGTCTGGAAAGAGTAGTGAAACAAAGTGTGGTTTCTTTAACCAAAGTGCTTATGTCCGATACAGAATTGATGGATCACGTGGGAGCAAAGGAAACTCCTGGATTTCCTGAATGCTAAATATACACTGACGGAAAAAAAATCGCAACGCCAAAACTTAATTAATGTAGAGTAATGAAATTTCTGGAATGTATTTGTCTAGGTAACATATTTGAATGATTAACACTGCAAGATCACAGGTAAGCGCGAGATAAACCATTGCAAATGTGAGATACTGGCACATTAGTAGCCGGTGTAGCAGTCAGAATGTTGAATGCAAGCATGAAGACGTGCACGCATTGTGTTGTGTAGGTGTCGGATGTCAGTTTGTGGGATGCAGTCCCATGCCTGTTGCACTTGGTCGGTCAATACAGGGACAGTTATAGCTATTTGTGGATGGCCTGGAGTTATCGTCCGATGATGTTCCTCAATATGTCGACACCCTGAGCAAGTTGTGTTACAACAGCAATGTGTTGGCGAGCGTTATCCAATGGTGTTAATGAATGGCGGCACATCAAGTCGAATCACCAGATTTACGAACAGATTCGTAGTAAGGGTGCGTGGGATACCCACGAGAGTACTCCAGCTGTCATACGAAATTGCACCCCAGACCACAACTCCAGGTGTGTCCAGCACATAGATTGGTTGCAGTTGCGCGGGGTAGCCGCGCGGTCTCAGGCGCCTTGTCACGGTCCGCGCGGCTCCCCCCGTCGGAGGTTAGAGTCCTTCCTCTGGCCTGGGTGTGTGTGTTGTCCGTAGCCTAAGTTCGTTTAAATTAGATTAAGTAGTGTGCAAGTTCAGGGAGCGATGACCTCAACAGTTTGGTCCCATAGGACTTACCAGAAAATTCCAGTTTTCCAGATTGGTTGCAAGCCCTGAAGTGGCCTTCTAACCAATACACGGCCATCACTAGCACCGAGGTCGAACCAGCTTTCATCAGAGAGCACAGCAATGAGCTCCCGCTTGAGACCACTGAAGTCGCAGAGGGCCATGGTTTGTGGTCTGTGGAATACACGGTACAGGGCGTCTAACTCAGCGCTATCCTTGAAGTAACCGATTTGTAACAATTCGTTGTGTTACTATGGTGCCAGCAGCTGGTCAAGCTGTCGCTGCAGCTGCAGTACGAAGAACCAGAACGGTACGACAAACGCGATGGTCTTCCCCTCGGTAATGCCACGGGGGCGTCCGGTGCAGCCAGGGAAAGAAAGCTGCAGTAGACACGACAGTGAAAATTTGCACCTCACTGTACAGCATCTCAAAGAATTTATTTATTTATCATCAATGCACCTCTACATGTGAACCATTTGTAGTACGAATAATATTGAGTCTATATTCAATTTCTTGCCAAGATCTTTGTAACATTTCCTCTGTTATTGTTGCAATCGCTTTAGTGGTACGATGTCGCAGTGTAAAAATATCGTCCACTTTGGTCGAATCCCCACATGAAGAAATCAAGCGGCGTAATGTCGAATGAACATGGTGGCCAGGCAATGGTCCTCCGCATCCGATCCAACGACTAGAAAATTTGTAACCAGGAACTTGCGAACAGCCATTGACCAATGAGGCAGAGCTCCATCTTGTTGAAAAATGCTGTTGGGTTGCAAGTCTTGTATCTGAGGGTACACAAACTGTTCCAAAATGTCTAGATACATTGACCCATTCACTGTTTGTTCCGCAAAGAAGAACGGTCCCACAATCCTGTTGTGCATTAGCGCACACCAGACATTTAGTTTAGGGCTATCACGAACATGTTCAGTGACCACTTGCGGATTTTGCGAATCCCAAATTGGAAAACATTATGCCTATTAACCCTTCCTTATAGATGAAAGGTTGTCTTATCTGAGAATAAACATCTTTCCAGGAAGGTGGCATCCATATCAATACGCTGAAGCATATCCACAGCAAATTGTTGTCGGTGTGGTTTGTCGTTCGGCATCAGATGTTGCAGAATTTGCACTTTGTAAGCACATATACGAAGTCACTGGTGAACTACAGGATGAAATGTTGATCGAAGTACATCGAGTTGCCTAGATGCTTGACGAATTGACTTACGTGGGCTTCTCCGAGTAACGTTTGTCTGATATCCTCCACTGTCTCTTCTGAAACTCTGTGGGCCGCCAGAATGTTTCAGAACACTTCCTGTTACCAGAAACTTCCTATACCATTCCTTAATTGTTTTCACATCAGGTCGATCACACTCATATACACGACGATAATTTCTTTGCACAGTAATAGGCGATGTTGTTTCTGCAAACTACACTACTGCTTGCGCGCGCTGCTGTGGAGTCGCCATTTTCACTTCATGCGAACATGCTGCACTCTGGAGACGATACTTGGCACTTCTGATGCGGTAATATAAACTGAGATGCTCTACAATGTGGTGCATTTTTCATTGTCGTAGCTATTGTGGTTTTCTCTCCTGGGTCCTTGAAATCAGGGAGGTATGAGTGGGACACCCTGTAGATATATTTCATGTTCACTCCATCTTTGGATGTTTAATTTTTTTTTACACCTCATGAACATGGTTTCCTTCTTAACGAAGTTTACAGTAGCTATCATGAAATCTTCCTTTGAAAAATTCTGCTGCATCGTTAGTAGCGGAAAATATTCAGGAAACCTACATAGTTGTAAACATCTGAAGATGGATGCCAGGCAATTTGAAATAATGTCACCGAAAAATAAACGCGTATAAAAGTAGGTAATTCGTTAAATTACCTTCACTCTAGACAGCACCAATGTTCTAATACTTAAAGTGGACAAGAATTATTTAATAGGTGAAAGAACAGGAAAACAAAATACAGCAAAGAGATAAGCAGCCCCAGTACACAAGTAATTAGTAGTAAATCTGCAATGTTTGACCACGGACGGGGCATTCGATTGTTCTAAACTTGTGTTAACAACCACAGACATTATAGGCAAGCATTCTTTTAAATATTTGTTCAAAAATACGTTTGATAACTGATCGCATAGACATGGACTGTTTTTGTAAACAGAAAATAACGAGTATTTGTGTTGTCACCACTGATCCAAAGACGAAAATATTGGCTACAGCACCCCTTCAAAGGTAATGAGCTGTTTCCCCCACTCTCAGCATGCACATGGGCGATAACTTGATGCTAAGAATGCAACCGTGTTCTCTTTGTTGTTCAAATACGGCGATGGCCAAATGGCTTTGTGCATTCGCCAAGTAAGCAAACTTTCCACTGCTCTGCGTCATTAGCTGCGAAACCCCAGGCGAGCCGAGCGTTGGCGGAAATATCCGAAAATTTGTTCAGGGCGGACTACAGAGCGAGTGTTGCACTGGTTGCCCAGCCGTTCTGCAGATGGTGTAGGACAGGGGCGGCTAAGATTTCGGCTCTTGTGTCGTGAGCTGATGCTAGTGCCGTAGAGCTAAGCTTCGCTGCAATTTTCCCCACCGCCACGCAACGCTAACAGTATGCGGTGGCGGGGGCAGCGGAGGAAACTGTGAACACGACAAGTTTAAATGGCAATGCAGACGCACTGCATGTGAGTTGGTTTTATATTTCAGATTTCTCAGCAGAGTAGATCACAAGCAAAACCATTTTTCAGTGTTATTTAGTTATTTTTGGCGTCCTGAAGAAATAATGTAATTTTCTATCTTGTACAGACTGTCGGTGTACGGACAGATGCAGACAGTTTTACATATTTCCGCGCTGAGATTGCCATGTAATCGTGATTTATTTAGTTTCATAATCGAATGAAGGTATTTGAAATAAACGTGTCGAGCGAAATATAACACTTTTGCGATCTCATTATGGAGACATGAAAACTCTATCTCAGGAAAGCAATATATACGTCCTGGCCACTTTTAACGCAAGACGATTTGTCATTGAAATGGGTATTACCTAGCAGATCTACATCTTCATCTACATCCATACTCCAGTAGCCACCTGACGGTGTGTGGCGGAGGGTTCATTTGTGTCTCTCTATCGGTTCTCCCTTCTATTCCAGTCTCGTATTGTTCATGGAAAGAAAGACTGTCGGTATGCCTCTATGTGGGCTCACATCTCTCTGAATTTATACTCATGGTCTCTACCTCGGTGAAGGTATGTTCTCGAAACTTCAACAAGAGCCCGTACCGAGCTACTGAGCGTCCCTCCTGCAAAGTCTTCCACTGAAGTTTATCTATCATCTCCGTAACGCTTTTGCGATTACTAAATAATTCTGTAACGAAGCGTGCTGCTCTCCGTTGGATCTTCTCCATCTCTTCTATCAACCCCATCTGGTACGGATCCCACACTGGTGAGCAATATTCAAGCGGTGGGCGAACAAGTGAACTGTAACATAATTCCTTTGTTTTCGGATTGCATTTCCTTATGATTCTTCCAATGAATCTCCGTTACATCTGCACAGGAAGCTTTCAACTGAAACGGCAAACGGTCTCGAAAACACATCGAAAACGACCTTAAGGTTCACCGAGCCAGGTGGAACAGTGGTTAGACACTGGACTCGCATTCAGGAGGACGACGGTTCAATCCCGCGTCCGGCATCCTGATTTAGGTTTTCCGTGATTTCCCTAAATCTCTGCAGGCAAATGCCGGTATGGCTCCTTTCAAAGGGCACGGCCGACTTCCTTCCCTGTCCTTCCCTAATCCGATGACACCGATGACTCGCTGTCTGGTCTCCTTCCCCAAACAACCCAAACCCCAACCTTAAGGTTGACAATGTCCTCAAAACGCTTAGGAAACTATCTTCGTAACATTTTCAAGGCCACAATGAATTCTTCAGACCATTACTTTTCTTTAATGGCAGTAAGCGTAGAGAACTGGATTGTGTTTGTCAAAATATGTCCCTTGAATAAAGCGATTTTATTTTTAAACGTATGCTCATCAAATCAGAATGAAGTTATTCCTGACCTTGCAATGTCTTACTGTGGACAGTGTACAGTCAAATCCATTTAAAAAGCAAGGCCTGCAATCCATTCTGTATGTTCTAATTTTCGTTCCCATGCTTCTTTTTCCTTCTTAAATTCAACAATAGCGAGTTTTAAATCGAAAAATCGTTCCAGGCTTGTCCCTTGACCTAACCTATGTACTTCGCAGTAATGTGTTAAGTCTCCATACTCTTTTTTCATTTTCATCTTGTTGTTGTTGTGGTCTTTGGTCCAGAGGCTGGTTAGATGCAGCTCTCCATGCTACTCTTTCCCGTGTAAGCTTCTTCATCACCGAGTAACTACTGCAACCTACATCCTTCTGAATCTGTTTTGCGTAATCACGCCTTGGTCTCCCTCTACGATTTTTATTCTCTGCGCTTTCCTCCAATACTAACTGATGATTTCTTGATTCCTCAGAAAGTGTCCTACCAACAGATCCCTTCTTCTAGTCAAGTTGTGCCACAAATCCCTCTTCTCCCCAGTTCTATTCAGTACCTCCTCACTAGTTATGTGATCTACCCATCCAATCTTCAGCATCTTCCTGTGGCACCACATTTCGAAAGCTTCTATTCTCCATCCATTTCATAATATTGCCCACAACTACATCGCCCTTATACAGACTCTCTATATACTCCTCCCACCTTACTGCCTTCCCTTCTTCACTTAGAACTGATTTTCCATCTGAGCCCTTGATATTCATACAAGTGGTTCTCTTTTCTCCAAAGGTCTCTTTAATTTTCCTGTAGACAGTATCTATCTTACCCCTAGTGGTATATGCCTCTACATCATTACATATGTCATGTAGCCATCCCTTCTTAGCCATTTTGCACTTCCTGTCGATCTCATTTTTCAGATGTTTGTATTCCTTTTCGCGTGCTTCATTTACTGCAATTTTATATTTCCTCCTTTCATCAATGAAATTCAGTATCTCTTCTGTTTCCCAAGGATTTCTACTAGCACTCATGTTTTTACCCACTTGATCCTCTGCTGCCTTTACTATTTCATCTCTCAAAGCTACCCATTCTTCTTCTACTGTATTTATTTCCCAATTCTTGTCAATCGTTCCCTAGTGCTCCCTATGAAACTCCCTACAGCCTCTGGTTCTATCAGTTTATCCAGGTCCCATCTCCTTAAATTCCCATCTTCTTGCAGCTTCTTCAGTTTTTATCTGCAGTTTGTAACCAATAAATTGTAGTCACAGTCCACATCTGCCCCTGGAAATGTTTTACACTTTAAAACCTGGTTCCTAAATCTCTGTCTTACTATTATATAATCTGTCTGAAACCTTACAGTATCCTCAGGCCTCTTCCACGTATACAACCTATGATTCTTGAACCAAGTGTTAGCTATGATTAAGTTATGCTGTGTGCAAAATTCTACCAGGCGGCTCCCTCTTTTATTCCTTACCCCCATTCCACATTCACCTACTACTTTTCCTCCTTCCCTTCCTTTTTCTACTATCGAATTCCAGTCCCCCATGACTATTAAATTTTCGTCTCCCTTCACTGTCTGAATAATTTCTTTTATGTCATCATATATTTCTTCAATTTCCTCATCTGCGGAGCTAGTTGGTCTATAAACTTGTACTACTGTGGTAGGTGTGGGTTTTGCGTCTACCTTTGTTACAATAATGCGTTCACTATTCTCTTCGTTGCAGCTTACCTGCTCCCCTATTTTTTAAATTCACTATTTCCATCTTTAACAGTTGCAACTGACAGTGGAATAAAGCGTGCGGCATCAAATTTTACTATCCTGTCCACCAATACCTTCAAGTGTCGCATGCCTGCAAATGTTGTACACAGCACTTCTTTATGTGCTGAAAAATGAATCCCCTCGTTGAATTCTTTGCTCTTTCATTGTCAACTAACTCGTTAAAATCTTCGTGCTTGGTACTGTAATATCGTAGCTTATGCGACTGCCCAATGTACAGTGGGAATTCTCATCCATATTTTCTGTCACTCCCAGTCGTTTCTAAAGGCTTGTGACGATGGATCGCTAGACTGCCTCTTTTTGTGCGAACATCGACTAGACCTGCGAACGTCCATCATACCACTAACAAATAGCGAACGCTAAACAGTGCTGACACCGCGATTCTGCCGAAATGAAGAGAGTTGAGCCACACCATACTACTAAATCAAGTTTCGCTTGTTCCATCACTTTTATGAAGGATAATAATGTGTACAATATCAATGTTGAAAGAACGTCTTTTGGCCTACAAATGCAGTTCCTTGATATTTATTTCCGTTTGATAGTTTTTTCTGTGGATCGCTACTGTAATGCTGACATGGTGTCTGAACTAGAAAAGTGGCCACACTGCTCGTCGGGAAAAGTGGCCAACGTGTTCATCCTTGTTAGAGTTAGCTACTTCCGTATATCACACAGAATACTACAGACCAATTTGACTTTTACATCCTCTTATACGCGGGTAATCCCAAAAGTAAGGTCTCCTTTTTTTTATAAGTACATAAACCTGTTTATTTCTATGTAGGTTTATATCAGTTTACAGCTAGAACATTTAGCTATTTTTCGACATAATCACCATTTCTGTCGATGCATTTTTGTAGGCGCTGCTGCACTTTTTGTATGCCATGTCATACCAGCTCGCGGCCATGCTGATAAGAAAGTTATGAACCTCTTCTTTCATCTCGTCTTCGGAGCTGAATCGCTTTCCGCCCAAATGTTCTTTTAACCTAAGGAACAGGCGATAGTCACTGGGCGCCAAGTCACGACTACAGGGGTGATGGGTGATCATGTTCCACTGAAACTGTTGCAGGAGAGCAACGCTTTGCCGAGCGATGTGTGGGTGAGCGTTGTCATGGAGAATGTGTATGCCCTTGCTCAACATTCCTCTTCTCCGGTTCTGAATTGCCCGTTTGAGTTTTTTCAGAGTCTCACAGTACCTGTCAGCGTTAATTGTGGTCCCAGTGGGCATAAAATCGACCAACAACACCCCCTTCCGATCCCAAAAACTGTTGTCATGACTTTACCGGCAGACTGTGTTTGTTTGAATTTCCGCCGCTCTGGCGAAGAAGGATGCCGCGAATGGCGTGATTGTTGCTTGGTCTCAGGTGTAAAGTGGTATGCCGAGGTTTCGTGACAACTGATTGCAGAAAGCTGTCCTGTTCGGCTGCAAGGCGGTGAAGAAGTGCGCGGGAAGCATCAACTTGTTGCCGCATGTGGTCCTCAGTCAGCAGGCTTGGCACCCATCTCGCGCGCACCTTCTGGTGGTTCAATGTTTCCGTTAAAATTCCGTGACCGGTGCTTCGGGAAACCTCAGGAACCAACGTGCAGAGATCATCCGGGGGGATCCGCCGATTTCACGAATGCTTTGCTCACGTTCAACACTGTCTCCTCAGAAATTGACAGTCTCCCGCTCCTTTGTTCGTCGTGAATTTCGATCCGACCAGTTGCAAACTCTCTACACCACTTACGAACATTTTTGACATCCATGCTCGACTCACCATACACTTCCGCCACCTGGCGATGGATTTGAATCGGAACAGTGCCCTTTGCGTTCAAAAACCGAATAACTGAGCGCAATTCGCAATTGGCGGTAACATCCAACTGGAGCTCCATTCTCAACGGCGGCCAAGCCAAGACTGAGCGCCTCAGCGCGGCGTGCGCATGTTTACACACAGCGCGTGAAGCACTCTTCATAACAGTGTGGCCAACTGCCACACAAACAGAGTTCTGCACTTATAAACAATAGGAGACCTTACGTTTGGGAATACCCTCGTATATTCAAAGCTATCAGCGCCATTCTGTCCCTTTGTGACAATTTTGAAGTAATACCGTTACATTATTGAAGACCCTGTTTCGTTATATTTGGCTTAATACAAAAATCCGATTCAAAACGGTGTGCTGCAGTCGCTTGGTATTTTTTGAGATGGTAGGGTGTGAAGATGCCTCGAACATGTGCCCGGAAATCAGAATAACAAACATGGGCTGCTGTTTCAATGGCACTGGCCACAGTACCCGCTTAATTACAGGGAACTGATCGTTATGCAAGGCTTCAGAGAAATGCTTGTAATTCCAACGTATTATTCATTTTTTCACTTAAAATATTTGTTGCAATATCTTATAATAAGCAGTTTCAAAAGTTTTAAGTGGTAAGCTTCTGTCAATAATCATGGTTTGGTGAAAAATTAATTTGTCTTTCTGTGGCCACTACAAACACCCCCCCTTCCTCTTCCTCCCCCCCCCCCCCCCCCCCCCCCATGGTCGACAACATTCCGGTGCGGCCTGAAGTGTCGCCCTAAAATATCAGTGTTGGCTCTTAGGCAAAAATAGTTTGACGACCACTGCAGTACACTGCAGTAGATCCTTCTCAGCCAGTTTCTGAGCAGACATTACTGACTGTATGGGTGTTGTGTGGTGTCACTGTGGGCAGACGACTCGCGAAGTTGGCCGTTTTCAAATGATACCTGACGTCGAATGCACCAACAGCCCAATGAGACCTTGAACGAGCATTGTGTTGAGGTTGTAGGGTCTTGCTAGAGGTGATCCTTGGGGGTGCTTCTCGTAGCATGACTTCGATCTGTTCATTCAGGTTAACGTCAACATGGACCAGCCTGGTTATTTTGAACATTTTCGGTGATCATGTTGTAGGGTGGTCATGTCATTTTGATTTTTGTAAGTCATCGATATGCACGTCAGAGAGAGAGTAAGTGTTGTTACTGTTAAACAATGTTTGGTCTTGCCGTGGCACAGTCTTTGCCTCTGCGCAGTCAGATACAGTTTTCGTTGAAGCGTGGTATGTTATGGACGTATTCAGTGGTGCTGCGTTTGCTTGTGATTGTATCTGTTAGATGAAGAAAAATTTGTTCTATAGGACAGCAAGGATGAATACGATGTATATATTGAAGGGCGAAAAGAATATAAATTTTGAATAATGTTACTTTTTATCTTAAGAAAAGAAGTTTCAGGTAAGACCGCTGCACTGCGCAGCTAGTTTGTCGGAATGTTTATTGTCAGTTAGTTATATTTGATCACTTGATCAGAGCTGAGAGAATGACCATCCCACTTCCCTGAGTCATGCATCAACATATCAACTGATTAAGCAAAATTCTCTGTTAACATTGTACCCTTTTTATATCATTGTTCATTTTGTTAAGCACAAAATTGTTCAGACCAGCGTTATGTGTGAAAACCACGCGAAGCTTTACTATGTCTTTTTCAATACGTACTTCATCCTAAAACTGTTGTATTGGAATATAATTTCGTAGGAATATTTACTCACCTCATCGCACTGTTTAAAGAAGATTTATCACTTCGCATTACAACATTGCACCATGCAACAAATGAATACTATTTGGAAATTTTATTTAAAAACGGAAATATAGTTTAGCCGCTGCTTGTTTGCTGTTATGCTTTCGGGAGATCTGCAAAAATATTATCAACACGCGAGGTAAATGGAAATTTTGATCAGTGGCAGATAATTGTTTTACTCCAGTTGCCATTTAACATAAAGATAAGTTGTATTCGGCTCAGTTACAGTTCAATTCAAATTAGGTTCTGTTTAGTCAAAGGTTAGTATACGAGTTTAAGTTGCATAACAGTTTGTGGGCACATAGGTATTTGCTAATAGGTAGTGTTTTTATAGAGTGAGAGATTAATTTGGACTGAATTTCATACAGAAACACATACTGGGGGACTTATGTTGTATTTCTCTTTTTTTCCACATCTTCGCGATAAGTAAGACTTGGACACTGCTGTCTTTCAAGATCACTACAGCTGAATTCAGATGCTTCCAATATAACAAATACTCAGGTAGCCAGTCGATTTTCGACTGTCCCGTTAAATCACCCGATCGTAACTTCCATAGAAAAGCCAAGATCGCTGGTAATAACCTTTATTCTCCATAACGGATCTCGGTTTTATCTGCACTGAAATCGGTTATGGAGAATAAACCGATCTCGGTTTTATCTTCACTGAAATCGGTTATGGAGAATAAAGTTTATTAGTAGCGATCTTGGCCTTTCTATGGAGTTAAGATCGAGTGATTTAACGGGACAGTTGAAGTGCGACTGGCTACCTTAGTATTTGTTATATCGGAAGCATTTGAATTCGGCTGTAATGACCTTGAAAGACAGCAGTGTCCACATCTTACTGTGATAAGTAAGATACGTACCTTGTTCGTCATTTCAGATCCTTGCACTGTATGTATGCATGCGCACAAGAAACCTTCACAACACAGTTTGCTCATCACCGAGTTAACTATTAGCTTCCCAGGTCACTTTTGTTTTTTTTTTTCACGTTCTGTCCCATGTGTTTAATTAGCTATAAAAATCGCATTCAACAGTTTCAGTGAAACAATTCAGTATTTCATGCGAAAGGTTATATTAATACCACAGAAAAATATATATTCAAATAAAGTATGAAGTTTATTTTTACTAAATAACGAATTAAAAAAAACTGCACAAGATGGACATAATATTACATGTTAATGTTAATGCTATGAAAACTCAAATACCCTGCACTCTGAATTTTACTTTTTCCTATATTTTTATAGTTTATTATACATGTAATAATAAAGACATGAAAAACTGCCATTAAAAATTCAAAAAATGAAAAGTACACTAATAATTTTCAGGTTTTTAGTTTTTCCTCTGAGAGGTTTGCTTTGCGCTCGCTGGAATCTTTTGTAGAGAAATCATGCTAATTGGCTTCTTACATTAATTCTTTTTTGGATCACAGGTGGAGCATGTTTTGCGTTTTTCCAATTGTTCTATAACGATCTCTATTCTTCGTTCTGCTACACCCAAAACACGGTGAATGGATATACGAAGTTCACGGGCTATGTGATAGTTGTTGACTCGCTTTTTATCTGTGGCGTCACCAACGAGTTTGCAAGCTTGTTCAAAAAATTAAAGCAGGTCACCTGAGCATCGTCTTTGTAGGGATTGTGAAGGACAAACGCATTCACCCCACGTATTGTGACGTCCCTTCCCTTCTTCACTCGCCGGGAGGAGACGCGACTTGTAACGATGTTCGTCCCCGTCTGTATGACGTGGAACAGCACCTGTAACTCTCGTAAGAACACAATTCCTCGCGTGGTTTGGAAATATTCTGTTATCTGTCCGCAACAGTATTCTCAGTTTGTGCGAACTGGTAAACTGCAATCGTTTTTTTTTTTAAATGCTCGGTTAGTTCCGTGATCAAATAAAACATTGAGTCTTGATTTCATCATTACGATCGTTTTTCACAGCATACTTAGCGAGGATGAAATTTTGCTGTCTACTATTCCGTTGCTATGCCTTTGCTACGTCCCGTTATTAACAACGGTCCGACGTAACTCCAGAGATAACTTATGTTGGAGTAAATGTTTTTTTGTTTTGTTTTTTTAATACGCCGCAAACCAATCTCACTTAATTGAAGTCTAACACTCGTCTTACGTTGAGAACGGTAAAGATTAACTTTCATCAGTCGAATGACATCAGTCACTACCTCACGAATTATGAAACTTCCAAAACTGAAACAATCTAACAGCGTTTGCGTCCAGATAACTATCGCAAAAGTACTCTAGAGCGACTCAAGAGCAACTAACTAACTGAACATTTCCATATCCGAGTTGCATTGTAGTCGCATTGAATTTCCTTTTCGATGTGGCTACAACTCTCTTCCATAGTAAATGTTATCTTTGACTGAATTACTTTCTTGGATTTAAATTTCGTTCATATGATACCGAATTTATTCTATAGATGTTTGATAAAGTATCTGTGATAATCCTTTCCTTTTATATCCCCTTTTTGTAAGCTATTCTCAATTTTTGAGTGATATAAGTGCTAATCAAAATATTACCTTTGTAGATTTTATCGTCAATAGTTCACGTCACTGTCAAGATAACTCACTTCCCTACTTTAAGTTTCCACAAAGTTTGTTAATTGGGATTTTCTGTCCTTGGGGCTTTACAGTATGTCCAATATGCGGAAAAATAATGCCATTGGCCAACCCTGGAAGAGGCTTCGACGACCAACGATGTTTGTTTCAGCTAAATATATTTATAGCAGAACCTTTAACTAAGGATTCATTCTGTACAATTCCGTCTTCATGACTTTGATCACCTTTTTAGTTCAAGGATTTCACAGGTGCAAAACAAATTCGTTTTCACTTTCGCACTGTTCTTATTCTGAATTATGTTTACTTTCAATTTCGTTGTCTCGATTTGATCCAACATCACTTCCTAAGCTGCCCTCAAACTGTTTTAAAACAGTATCCTGAAAGTCAGGCTCCGTAACATAAACAACAGCTGAAGACTCGGCTAATGAATCTATGACGCAAAGTCCCTGGTGCGGTCTCAGAGACCGCCTGCACGAAAGAAGCAGAAATAGTAGAGGTGGCTACTGACGAAGGGCATCACTGCAACTTCGGAAAAGAGCTACTACGAGGATCACTCAGTAATTAAAGAGACAAACTGGTCTGGGGGAAAAAAACAGTAGGGCAAGTTTGGTGCTTTTATGGCTTTAAGCTGGCATCACTGTAATGAGTCCTGATCAGCTGATGTATCAACATTGTTTTGTTTATAACCTCAAAAATATATTTCAAGATGGCGAGTCCGCTTGAAACGTCTACAGTATTTGAGCAACTTTCTGTTATTCGTTTTTTACTTGCTGAAGGCGGGTTCAAAATGGTTCAAATGGCTCTTAGCACTATGAGACTTAACATCTTAGTTCATCAGTCCCCTAGAACTTAGAACTACTTAAACCTAACTAACCTAAGGATATCACACAACACCTAGCCATCACGAGGCAGAGAAAATCCCTGACCCCGCCGGGAATAGAACCCGGGAACCCGGGCGTGGGAAGCGAGAACGCTACCGTACGACCACGAGATGCGGACTGAAGACGGGAAACCATTGAATATGCACTGTAAAACGTCTAACGTTTATGGTCGAGGTTATACGAATCGTGCAAATTTTAGCTAGTGGGTAGAGCAGATCAAAAATGGTCAAAACTTAGTGAAAGAAGAACATCGTTCTGGCCGACCAGTTGCAGTTTCAACTCCTTCACTTGAAAGCCGAATTGAAGACATTATTCGTGGCGACCACCGTGTGACTGTGGAAATGATAGTTGATAAGTTTAAAGTTAGTACTGGTACAGTTCATAACATTATATGTAACAAGCTGAAGTACTCCAAACATGTTCAAGATTGGTCGCAAAGGAGTTGACGCGGCTACATCTGGAAACAAGATCGAGTGTGTGCACAGAGCTAAAGGAACGTTACGAAAGAGAAGGTGAGCACTTCCTCAACAAAATTTTAACTTGTGAACACTTGGGTTCACTATTATGAGCCAGAACCAAAAAGACAAAGCATGAAGTGGAAGCACACCAACTCACCTGTCAAGAAAAAATTCGAAACCCAAGAAGCAGCAGGAAGAGTCATGTTGACAGTGTTTTGGGATGCTAAAGGTCCAGTCTTTTGTGATTATCTCGAAGAGCAGCGCACAATTAACAGCCAATACTGCTCGGATTTCATTTAAACAAGGTAAAGCCAGTTATGAGAGAGAGACGTCGTGGATCTCAGAGGAGATCTGTGATTCTACAACAAGACAACTCACGTCCTCATATTGCTGAAACCATCGACAAAATAGCCTGGGAAGTACTGCCTCATACCCCTTACAGTCTTGGTTTAGCACCTGGTGATTTCCGTTTGTTTGGTACACTGAATGAGGCTTTACGTGGGAAGAGGATCCAGGACAACGAGGACGTTTGTGGCAAATTGGTTCAAACATAAAGCCAAAGAGTTCTTTTCAGCCGGAAGAGAAAAAGCTTATAACCCGTTGCATAAATGTTCAGGAGGATTATCTTAAAAAGTAGAAAAACTATTGTTTCGTAAAAATAAACGCTTTTTTCTCCAGACCAATTTTTCTCTTTAATTACTTAATTACCCTCGTAGACAGCACTGTGGCCGGCCGCTGTGGCCGAGTGTTTCTAGGCGCTGCAGTCCGGAATCGCGCTGCTGCTACGGTTGCAGGTTCGAATCCTGCCTCGGGCATGGATGTGTGTGATGCCCTTGGGTTAGTTAGGTTTCAGTAGTTCTAAGTCTAGGGGACTGATGACCTCAGGTGTTAAGTCCGATAGTGCTTAAAGCCATTTGAACCATTTGATAATGTTGTGTTGGCAGAAGAACCAACATCGTGTTACAAGTGGGGGACGAAAAGGACGCGTTTTAGCTCACGCAGGCTGGCGAGAGGAGGGAAAGACTCTGCTGATGTGAGGTCTGGAACATGACAAGGAATTAGAATTCAGAAAGCGGACGTTATTAGTTTGATACTTAACTTTAATCCATTAATGATGAACGTCGCTTTTGACAGTACATGATTCACAATATTATTTGTTCAGAATAGTAACTGAATATGGCGCCTTGCTAGGTCGTAGCAAATGACGTAGCTGAAGGCTATGCTAAACTGTCGTCTCGGCAAATGAGAACGTATGTAGACAGTGAACCATCGCTAGCAAACTCGGCTGTCCAACTGGGACGAGTGTTAGGGAGTCTCTCTCGACTATACCTGCCGTGTGTCGGCGCTCGGTCTGTAATCACTGATAGTGGCGACACGCGGGTCCGACGTATACTAGTGTGGTGTCTGGCGGTGACACCACAGATAACACTGTAATCTCCTACATTAGCAACGGAGTAATAGTAAACGATGGCGGTCTGTGAGATCTCATATGGGACGTTAATGGTTAATAAAGAAAAGAAATGACGGTTATGTTGAGCACCGTACTCCCAGTCAACGTGATTCCATCTCATCATTAAACGTCCTCATACCGATTTACCCGGTTGTCAGTCTCCGAGTTACAAAATCACTCTCTAATTTTGATGAAAATGGCAAGCAGAATTGGCTGCTGCTTTTCAAGCTCTGACCTCATCGGCATCATTTTTGTCGAACAGACAGTGTGCTGTGGCACTCGCTTGAGAGGTATTCTCGCACTCCCTGCGTGTGCGGGATTACCACCGTAAAAGCTATTTACAAGGCTGTCTGCTGGGACGAGCAAGCCGTCGACTGCACGGCGTTTGTGCAGGGCCGTGTGTTGACCATGGAAGCGCCGCCGGCGTGAGGCGTGCTGCGGCAGACTAATGCTCTCCTTTTCTGCGCTCCGCTCCGTACGTTACGTCCACCCTACTGCTTCCAGTACATCACAAACAGTTACAAGGCCTGCTTCTTTTCTTGTCTTTTTACAGATACTGTTTCATTTGTGTAGTTCTTGGTTCTTCCGCAAGTCACATTGGGCATGCACTCACTGATAATTACAGTGACTTCAGCTTTATTGAGACAAACTGATGCTGTGAAATTTAAAAATTCCCCAATGCACAGATTATTCCATGAAATTTCAGCACGAACCGCCGGATGTCAGTAATTTGCTTTCACGATATTTATGTGGAGAGTTTTCTGATATCTTCATGTATATAGTGGCAATGGACGTGCAATCGCACCAAAAAGTATTGGCACACGTGCGTATTTATCGTTACTGGTTGCAAACGCCGCACCTTCCGGTACACAGCACATGTAAGTGCTACCTCACATACCAGAAATTACAGTTCTGCCCACAGTGCCTACTTGTGACGGGCAAAATCGATCATCCTTGGGAACTAGTTAATTGCTGATCGTTCTTTTTTGGGAACTGTCTTTTTTACTCGTTCACCATTAATTTGTGCTTGGTGTATGGTTCTTATGAAAAACTACAAACTAGTAGTGTAGGTGACTGAAGGATGGAGGGCACCAAGATGCAAGATTAGGGGGGGGGGGGCACTTGCCTCCCCCCCTGGAGGAAGAATTCTTACATACTTTTAGAGGTAATTTCTGTGATTTTGCAGAGCCTCTCGTTTAGCCAACCGTAGCCTTGTGTGGCTGATCGCAGAAAAATAATATAGGGTGGCGCACGGAAAACTGGCCCCGAGTACAGACTGCTCACCAATTACGTACGATGTGTTGCCCGTTACGATCAGATACAACAAACAGACAAACATGTAATAATTAGGCAGTGAAGAAATAACAAGCTAATGCAAGCAACAATTGCGAAGCAATCGATGACGATGTATAGAGAGCTGGAGAACAAAACATGAAAATCTCACGCGACGCGCATGGGCTATAGCTCATGCAGTCTTGTAAACCTGTTGGTGGCTGTTTACCAACTTAATAGACCACAAGTGTCTTGTATAAAATTCTTCGTTTCGACTTCCACTGCATAGCTGTGCTACGTTGTAAACAATAATCGTTTACACCCTATATACACTTCACGTTGTCTCTGAGTTCGTAGTCGAAGTAGAGACTTTATGGAAGCATAAAATAAAATATGGTTTTCTCATACTTGCGTCACATGCTCAGTAAAAATTAGGTTTTTGTGTTGCATTATTAAAGTTAATGCAGCAACAATAATAATAATTAAGTTCGCAGTAATAAAGTTTTTGGTTTGAAAGCTCTTTCTGAACTAATGTTTTTGAGATAATAAGTAAATACGATTTTATGTCAATCTATGTCTTTTCAAATGGAGAGGCATCGCTTTTCCTACTGATCCAAAGTGACCCACAACCCACTTTTTTCCCAAAGAAACCAAACTAGCAGGTAATGCAAATTGGAAACAACCAAACTCCAAACTTAAAAATAATTAGAGCCTTCGTAAATGTAATGTTTTGTATGTGAAAGATAAACGAAAATCGTTTTATATGAATTTTCTTACACTAAAAATTAAGCAAATTATTGAAAGTTAGCTGCTAAACCAAGTCGATGAAACCAAAAAATATATGAATAAGAGAAACAACTTGCCTTGTTATAAGTGTGTCTTCTGCTGTAAGCCGAGCGAGGTGGAGCAGTGGTTAGCACACTGGACTCGCATTCGGGAGGACGACGGTTCAATCCCGTCTCCGGCTATCCTGATTTAGGTTTTCCGTGATTTCCCTAAATCGTTTCAGGCAAATGCCGGGATAGTTCGTTTGAAAGGGCACGGCCGATTTCCTTCCCAATCCTTCCCTAACCCGAGCTTGCGCTCCGTCTCGAATGACCTCGTTGACTACGGGACGTTAAACACTAACCACCACCACCATCTTCTGCTGTTCATAGATGTAATGAAGTGAGCTGACATGCCCTTTTGTTACATGAACAGACGTACCTATTACATGCAACTTAATTTTTGTGTAATTTACGGAACTATAAAATACTTTTTGATTACCGGTCGTGGACGCTGAATAGCCAGAACCAAGTGCAAGAACGACGAGTGCGGCCGAGGAAGACCGAGACTGATACGAGCACGCGACCGAAGCTGGAACGAGAACTGCCAAAGTGTCCGCCGCGACCGAAGTGAACTAGTGAACTATGAACCGATCGTTCCTCGCTCCCGGGAACTATAAGACCGCCGCGACCGAAGTGAAGTATGAACCGATCGTTCCTCGTTCCCGGAAGCTATAAGTAGACCGCCTCGACCGAAGTGAACTATGAACCGATCGTTCCTTATAATTCGTTCCTCGGTCCTTTCGTTCATCTTGATGAACCATTCCTTTGCTCCCGTTCGTTCGCGAACTACCCATCTCTAGTGCCTACCATTAACAAAGAAATCCAGTGTTAGGGGCAAACATGTATCTCCTCTGCACACAAAAAGTACTGGCACGGAGCGTGGCTACTCGGTATATTGCTGGGTTTTCAGGTATTGGAACGCCATCTGCTGACGCAATAGAGCCGGCCGCTGGGGTCGAGCAGTTCTAAGCGCTTCAGTCCGGAACCGCGCGACTGCTACGGTCGCAGGTTCGAATCCTGCCTCGGGCATGGACGTGTGTGATGTCCTTAGGTTAGTTAGGTTTAAGTAGTTCTGAGTTCTAGGGGACTGATGACCTCAGATGTTAAGTCCCATAGTGCTCCGAGCCATTTGAAGCATCTGACGCAACAGACACTGCGTGTTGTTGACGGCCCAGTCGCTAGTATGTTGCTGCATTGCGCGATAGTGGTCAGCATTTGGCCGAAAAAGAAGGAACCTTCAGTGGCATTGCGTGAGTGAGTGGTATTGCTCCACTCACAAGGGAGAAGCTATCAACAAATCGGAGCAGAGGTGTGTGTTAGCTACATCACGGTACGAGCCATCATTCATAAATATAAAGTGACTGGAACAACAGTGAATAAGTGTCGTCCTGGACGTCCAAAAGTGCTTACAACCCGAGAGCGTCGCCGTATCATCGCACTTGCTCGGAAGGAACCTGCTACAAGAACAGCAGCTATTGGTGAGATTGTTCAGACAACGTCTGACATGACGGTTAGTGTTCAAACTATACGAAACGTGTTGAATGAGGCAGACATGCATGGACGTCCTCCCATACATATCGGAAATTAACTGGCAGAAACGCCTGCAGTTTGCCAAGTACTACATTACCAAGCCGATGGAGTTTTGGAACACTGTGATATTTAACGACAAATCGAAGTTCAATGTGTTCGGATTTGATGTAAGAAAGAAAGTTTGGCGCAAGCCAAATACGCAGCTCTACATCAAACACATGCATCTCACAGTTAAACGCGGTGGGGGCGACATCATGGTCTGGGGCTGTATGGCGGCGTCCGGTGTTGGAAATCTAGTTGTAATCCAAGGTACAATGGATCATATGAGATACATCGACGTGTTGCCCGGTAATTTACACGCTAGTGCACAGACATTGGGCCTTACTGGAGTGTTTCATTTCCAGCAAGACAACGACCCAAACCATACCATCATGAAAACCCAGGAGTGGTTATTGTACAGTGCCCTCAGAAGCGTTCTAAACCCACCTCAGAGCCCTGATTTGAGCCCCATTGAGAATCTGTGGGCTCATCGTGACACACAAGTCAGAAAAAGGTGTCCGTCCGGTAAAAATGACCTGGAGAAAGTGCTCTTGGAGGAATGGTCGAAAATTACCGCTGATATCACCTGGAATTTAATGCAAATCATTCCTTGACGTTTACGTGCTGTTGTAGATGCTAAAGGGATGCACACTAGCTATTAGAAGGTGAACATCAATGAAGAAAACGAACACACTCTCCGATTCATGCGCATGTGCCAATACTTTTTTGGATGCAGAAGAGCGATGTTCATTTTTATAACACTGTGTGTTACTTTACGGACAGGTGATTTGGAGATATTTGTAACCTATGTAATGTAAGGTGGCACTTGTCTGGGTTCTGTTCTGAAATATATGTTTCGTTTAAACTACAACCACTAAAATATAACAGTGCCAATACTTTTTGGTGCGATTGTATGAACGGCAGAACGGGGAAGTAGATGACGCCTGCGAAACGGTATCTTACCTAACATATGTAGGAAATGTTACCGCGAAAAAGGTAGAGTACTAAAAAGCATTATGTTAAAGTGACCTTCCGTGATCCAACAAAAATCTTTGTGCTTCTATCTACAGTCTAAGGCGACTTGCAGCCGCGCAAGGCAGGTATTTCGAAAATTACTGAAAGCGAAGCAGTCAAAGATAAGTGTTTATTAATGTATTAATATATGAACATATTAGACTTATGAAAGAATTACTGGATCCAAAATATTAAAAATTTGGTTAAGTGGAAAACTGACGGGAAGACCATGAAAATAACAGGAACAAGTTAACGGACGTTTACTGAAAGAATATTTCACTCAAGGTGACGCGATCGCAACCAACAAGTACTGAATAATACAATTTCTGACTGATACTATATCGTCAAAATAAACTATATAGGATGTTCCACACAAACCTCCGTGATTTCAAGGACCCAGGAGAGAAAAACCACAGTAGATACGACAGTGAAAAATGCACCACATTGTAGAGCATCTCCAAAAATTTATATTCCCGCGTCAGGACCGCCAAATATCGTTGCCAGAGTGCAGCGTGGTCGCATGAAATGAAAATGGCGACTCCACAGCAGCGTGTGGAATCAGTAGTGTAGTTTGCAGAAACGAAATCCTCGATTACTGTGCAAAGAAATTATCGTCGTGTATATGAATGTGATCTACCTGATGTAAAAACAATTAAGGAATGGTATAGGAAGTTTCTACCACCAGGAAGTTTTCTGAAACATTCTGGCGGTGCACGTTACCGAATTTTAGAAGAGACATTGGAGGACATCAGCCAAAAGTTTCTCAGAAGCTCACGCAAGTCAATTCGTTAAGCGTCTAGGCAACTTGTTATACCTCGATCAACACTGCTTCGTGTAGTTAACCAGTGTATTCGTATGGGTGCTTACAAAGTGCAAATTCGGCAACATCTGATGCCGAACGAAAAACAATGCTGACTCAATTAAATGTTTTTCTTACACTAACTATCGATACTCCAGTACCCATGTATCCCACTAGTTTCGTAAGAAAATAGAATATTTTTGTGTCTTTTCCTTACAGCAGACGACTCCAGAAGATATTTATTGCTGAAAGTTTTTAAGGCATTTGTTTTTGGTACGTTAGGAGCGTCTGACTTCTGTAGTAGTGTGGGGTGAAAACTGCTTCTTGCAGGAGCCAAAGGGTACTTCTCAGGTCTATCTGTTCCTCAACTCGTCAACATAACACACACATACTGACATGACTTTTAGTCTTTTTTTATTTTCGTTAAAAAATTAATAGAGTAAATAGTTTAATATTACATAAATACCAAACAAAAACCCATTTTTTGAGATTTTTCATCTCTTCAGTGTATTAATTATCGTCATTACAGAATTTTAAAACTTTTGGCTGAAGAGCGGAGTGTATGAACCGCTTGAATCCTGGCTCCACCATATACACGAGGGTTTGAGACAACAATAAAGCGGAAAAGGAAAACCTACCCTCTCGTCTCCAAACTATCAATGAGAGAATCAAAAAAAGAGAGAGCAAAAAATGTTAAATGTTTCTTGCAGTTAAAATTTCAACTATTTTACAGTAATATATATATATATATATATTTGATCTAAAAAAACGATATATGAACTTACTGGTATACACACTTACCATCAATTAGAGATACACTGTGGAGGCAACACATTACGACTAGTGACCACCATGAGACTGAAAACCACCTGGTGGCGTTCTGAGTGGGTGAGACAGCAAGGAATGTTAAAACGTGTCCGGCAGATTTCTGCCCGACTCTCTTTTCCTTTTATATTACTTTCTGTCGCTCTGATTACGTATGAATCGAGTAACAAGGAAGAATAACAGAAGTAGTTATAGAAACAAGTAATTAGCTTCCTCATCTCTGATCCGCATCTGATAACTAGATGCATATCTTACATAGGCGATGTCTGAACAGTTTGGATTTTAATAAACTAATAAAAGTTCAGCCATGTAGCGAGAATAGGTATTTGTGTTTCATTTTGGTTGGTCATTTCGAGTTTCCTCTGGACCGAGGGGTTCACGAGGCCAGTCCCTTCTCATGTTTATAAGGTTAACGGCCCGGGAACTAGCCTGATCCCACACGTTTAGGAGCGCTTTACCTTCTGTATGGGACTCCTGGTTGGTTACTTTCGAATTTTTCTATAGAGATAGACTCCTGAGATCGCTCTCCTCTCACACTATAGGGTGGAGACAGCCTGACTGTTACCATTTTAACAGAGCTTTTGCTCTTGCGGAGGGGGGGGGGGGGGGTGGTTGTTTACTTTTCAGTTTTTCTGCAGAGGTGGACTCCGGGGGGCAGTCACGCTATAGGGTGGCGATAACGTGGATGCTGCTTTTTCTTTCGTAGGGGCTGCCTGGTCGGTTACTTTTAAGCTTTTTTCTTTCCTAGAGGTGCCTACTCAGTTTCGAATTTCTGGGGGAAAGGGACTCCAGCGGGAATGCCCTCTCTCTCTATAGGGTGAAGATGGCTAGCCACCTTGGCTGAATGTTACCGGTTTGGGCGTGCTTTTTCTTTTGTTGGGATGCATGATCGGTTATTTAGAATTTCTGGACAGAAGGAGTCCCGAAGCTGATCTCCACTCACGTCGCAGGGTGACAGCAAGCCCGTACATCACGGTCTGCTAATAGTTTTGGCACAGTTATTTTTCTCGTGGGTGCAATGGGAGGATAGAGAAGCAGAATTTTTCTCACTCTGGGCACTGGCTCGGTGGGATCCACACCTTTCCAGGATTACTGTTACTTTACTCTGATGGTTGACTTAAACCATATCAGAGTTCTCTCGGTGGTATTACATTTGACTAGTAGGCGGTAATGATTTTTGGCAATTTGGTCTTTGTGCACACATATACGCGTGATTGAGTGGATTTGCATGATTACTCATTACAGTGCCAGTTGTATACAACTAACTGCCTTTGC
The DNA here is from genome assembly GCF_023897955.1 of Schistocerca gregaria. Lineage (NCBI taxonomy): Eukaryota > Metazoa > Arthropoda > Insecta > Orthoptera > Acrididae > Schistocerca > Schistocerca gregaria. The sequence continues at coordinate 304,873,213 of NC_064926.1, read as the reverse complement.
ATGCCTGCCTAGCATCTGGAGACCTCTCCTTCCCGCCTCCCCACCCCCATACACACACTCACAGAATGGTCAATGCAATGTGTGTGTTCATTACAGTAAATAAACAGAACACTTTCTGGACCTAATCTATGTAATATGTTCAAAATGGTTCAAATGGCTCTGAGCACTATCGGACTTTACATCTGAGGTCATCAGCCTCCTAGACTTGTACTGCTTAAATCTTAACTAACTTAAGAACAGCACACGCATCCATGCCCGAGGCAGGATTCGAACCTGCGACCAGCCGCGTGGTTCCGGACTGAAGCACCTGGAGTCGCTCGGCCACCGTGGCCGGCAATTTAATATGTAGTTAGGTAGTGATAGTGTTAGTGATTTTGCAGATCCGGCACCTGTTATTCATTTATGTAGTCCTTTTCTTTTTAATCCAATATGTAAATGTGCAAATCTTAAATTACCTGCTCAGCTTGTTTCTACATGCAAGAGAACCAGAGGTGAATGCGGAACGATTCCAGCGACGACATGTTTCGCAAATGGGAAAATCCACTGACACAATCGTCTCTGACAAAGGAGAAATTGCTGCTGTGCAGAGCCTGGAAACTAGCAGACATCTTAGAAACGGTGAAGTTGGTAGGGTGTTGGAGTGTTACTGTCTATATCATCTATGGAATGTGTTTGAACGATGGTGACAAACCACGAGTGGGCGACAAGGTGTTGGAAGTTCATAGTCATAACAGAACGTGTGTGTGTGTGTCAGAGGCTTGCCTGCTCTGTAAGACAGGATAGGCGGAGATCTGTGGCAGTGTGGAAGATTTGACAACAGAGTACCCAGTTCGAGAATGCAGAAGTGTTTTGGAGCACACCATTCAGGCCACATTCTTGACTACAGGGCTCTGCACTAGACGAACCCTATGTGCTCCAATACTGATCGAATGGTATGTCAGAAATTCTGTTTGCTGTCAGTATGCTAGTGATATGCTAGGTAGACAAGAGGCATGATGTCAGCGCATTTGTTCAGAAACTAGCTCGGCCGCGTGGGGGTAGCTGCGTGGTCTATGGCGCCTTGCCATGGATTGCGCGGCTTCCCCCATCGGAGGTTCGAGTCCTCCCTCGGACATGAGTGTGTGTGTTGTCCTTAGCGTACGTTAGTTTAAGTACTCTGTAAGCCTAGGGACCGATGAACTCTGTAGTCTGGTCCCATAGGAACTTACCATAAATTTCTCACGCAGACTTACCCATCCAGCATTCTGTCTCCATAGTTATGCAACCTGTAAGCTGTTGATGAGTTGAGACGTTTTTTCTGTTAGTCCTCAGAGCTTCAGTGGCGTCAGGTGAAGTATCACTCCCAGCTGCTGGCAGAACTCACACACCCTTAAACTATCCTCACATGTGCCGTGTCTCTCATTGCAAAGTACGCCACACAGTGTTTCCGTCGTGGCTGCTGCACGCTCCGGAACGACCTGCTACATCTCTCAGAATGTACTCCTCATCGTGATCTGTCGCAGCAGCGTTCTCCAGCGGCAGTTGTCGGCTGCGTCTGGACTCAAATCACACAGTTTGTTTACGAAAATGGAAATGCGTTAAGTACCTGTGTTAACTCTGTTTGCATTCATCGGAGAAGGCGTGAGTTAGCAAGTGAGACAGGCGACAAAAAAAAGATAAAAAAGGAGGCAATTGTGGCAGGTTCGATTTCGCATACTTCCATATTTTTTATGTTTTCTAAATGATTCTGGGAGTTTCTAATTAATTTAATATAATCATGAACTGCAATACATCATGTCATTTGCTACAAATTAGAGCGTTCTCCGACCAAGAAAGTTAACATCACTGGCTGATTCCCTCAAAGTTCAGTACTGTTTATACAATGAAGAGAACAACACGGCTAGTGTGTGGTCATGAGAATAAATGTGTGCTTTAATAGGCTCAATCGAGAAGAAACATTGCTTCTATATCGTTAAAAGTGAAAATTATCATAACAAATAATATCGAGTTGAGCAGATATTCTGCGTGTTTGTCGAAATGAAATACCGTCAGGCTGATCCTACAAACTTCAGTGGAATGCCAAACAAAATTTTTACTTGTATCGAGCGTACAGCATACAAAGTAGAAAAATGGAGAGTTAATTAGAAGTGGAGATGAGTAGGTAGGCAGGGAAGGTTCAAGAATGGTATGTGTCACCAATGACATCATCGATGAGTCATGAGTATCCCCACCCCTTTACACAACTGCAGCCGCAACCCTATGCGCAACCTCGCCCCGAATCTCATCACCACCCCCACCAACTATCTCTCCACCCCAATGCACCCCACACCCACCCCCATGCCCACTATCATCTGACAAAGGTCAATGGCTCTATGTATAAAATAGTGGGAATTCCAAATTTGGTGCAAAGTTTAAAATTTTGGAGTAAATTCAAGAAATAGCCCAGCTGCACTAGTGTGGAAGTGTGGTTGTTGTCCTAAGTATAAATTGGTGGGAAATTGAAAATGGTGTGTAGTCATCCCGGCTCACCTGGAATACTGGGACAGGGAATACTTGGTACTGGTGCACTCTAGCTATGACGTCAGAATACAGGATGGTGGACCTGGATAAAATATGACAAACGTAAAATGGCCGACCTGGATAAAACATGGTTGATCTGGAATTCTGCTGCCGTCTTAGTATGAAGTCACAAGCTAAGAATTGAAATTTGATGCAGTCTTGTGATGAAGTAAAAATACAAGATGCTGATGCAAGATGGCCAACCTAGACTACTTGGGAGGAAATCCAAGGCGCTGAATACTGGGACAGACTCTATGAAGTAAGAATCCAAATTCCAGAATACTGGCACTAGAAGGTCTGAGACAAAGGATGTTTGTGGCAGTCCAGCACTTCCTGCTAAATTACTTGACGTATTTTCCTCAGCAACTACTCACTCAGAGGTGTGTGGTCACAGCTTCTTCTAACAATAATTTTGATTATTTCGGATTGATATCTTTAACACCACAATGGGGCTGAAAGGCTCACAGCCAGAGGTGTATGGTCACTTATAGAATTCCCTAATCCCATTTTCAATAACTCACTCTGGAGTCGCTCCAGTTACAGCTCTGTGCACATGCATACTGTTGTTCCAACGTCACACAAAGTGGAGGCCAACACACAAGTGTATGTATATACGCTGGATGGAACTTGAAAATCAAGAGATCCACATTTGTACTCCTGATAGCGGACACTTGTGCATAGGAGTGGAGTGGAGAAGAGGAGATGGGGAGAGGAGAGAAAGAGAGAGTGGAGGGGGGCAAGGAAGGGAAAGAAAGACGTTTTGAGTACTACACTTATAAAATTCACCACAAAAGCAAATTGTGTGTGGACTGAAAAAAAAACATAATCAACATTACAGCGCCATTTTTTCATTGTCATTTAATTTCCTCATGTGGTGTCGTCTGGCAGCAGTGTGAAGCTGCCCTTCAGTTGGTTGGTTCGTTGATTTGGGGCAAGGGACCAAACAGCTAGGTCATCAGTCCAGTCGGAATAGGGAAGGATGGAAAAGGAAGTTGGCTGTGCCGTTTCAAAGGAACCATCCTGGCATTTTCCAGAAGTGATTTAGGGAAATCACAGAAACCATAAATGGGGATGGCCTGATGTGGGTTTGAACGATCATCCTCCCAAATGCGAGTCCAGTGTGTTAACCACTGCGCCACCTCGCTTGGTATTTGTTCCTCAGTCTACAGTTTTGAATGTAATAATGTAAAGTTTTAAAACCTAGGAAGGTGGACAGAAGTTGAGTATTAAAAATTTATGTATGATGCTGTGAAGATCATGGCAGCTATTCAGAGGTGACAAGTGGCAGGAGATGATACTGAAGTGGCGTCTCCTTGATGACCATTTCTAGGTAAGGGGTATATGGAAGAGAGTGTGGTAGCAGTGTGGAGAGTGAAACAAAAGATGAGGATAGAGAGCTGGCATTGAAGTTGCGGGCAAGGACGAAAGTTGTTTGTATGGTTGTGAAAGAGTCGGAAATGGAACCAATCTAGGCTGCTGGGAGGTTGGAGAGGCTGCTCCATGGTGGGATGGAATGCATTGAACGAGGATGTCTACTTAGGAAAAAAGGAATTGTGAGTGGTTTTGCGAATAAGTTTTTAAATTTAAATGAAATATGGAATCGGTTCCCCCCATGAACCATCGACCTTGCCTTTGGTGGGGAGGCTTGCTTGCCTCAGCGATACAGATAACCGTACCGTAGGTGCAACCACAACGGAGGGGTATCTGTTGAGAGGCCAGACAAACGTGTGGTTCATGAAGAGGGGCAGCAGCCTTTTCAGTAGTTGCAGGGGCAACAGAGTGGATGATTGACTGATCTGGCCTTTTAACATTAACCAAAACAGTTGAAAGGTGGCTACACTGAGTCACAACGCCAGAGATTGCGCCAAAGAGTATTATCCAACCGCCTCCACTGGCAGTGCTTGTTGAGAAGTTGCTGTGGGCATTCGTAGTTCTGAGGTAGCCATAGTTGCAGTACTAGTTGTGAGTATGTCGTGTGCAGTTGTTCTGATGGGCTAGACAGCCGATGATATTCGATTGGGGATGTTGTAACGATCAGTATGTATTTTTCGTCAATATATGTGAGATAATAGAATTTTTTTTTTTCAAATGTCTTAAATAATAATGCCTCTTGGTCACAGGTTCAGTCAACAAAGCATCTGGCTCGTGTTCTTGTATTAGGCTGTAATTCTGGTTTCTGTATGGGATTATACTATTTCTGTTTTTTTTTTTAAATTACTTCAGTGTAAATGGTGTTTATAGCATCTTGTCGTATTGAGGAAGAACCGTGCCAGATGTGTACGTTGAATCACGCTTCTTGTTTCGTAGCTTTTATAATTGCTGGGGACTTAATTAATTAATTGTGTTAACGGAAATTTCCTTTCATTCTTTGTTGTTATTCTATGCAGTCAGATTGCGTACTCATATTATTCAGGGCCAACCGGTTACGAGACTTCGTAGCCGCACATACAGCTACTAAAACTAAAAATATTTGCATTATATTTAATTAAGCCCCCATGCACAGTCTTGCTGTGCTGGTACTGCGAACGACTGAAAGCAAGGGGAAACTACGGCCGTAATTTTTCCCGAGGGCATGCAGCTTTACTGTATGATTAAATGATGATGACGTCCTCTTGGGTAAAATATTCCGAAGGTAAAATAGTCCCCCATTCGGATCTCCGGGCGGGGACTACTCAGGAGGACGTCGTTATCAGGAGAAAGAAAACTGGCGTTCTACGAATCGGGGCGTGGAATGTCAGATCCCTTAATCGGGCAGGTATGTTAGAATATTTAAAAAGGGAAATGGATAGGTTAAAGTTAGATATAGTGGGAATTAGTGAAGTTCGGTGGCAGGAAGATCAAGACTTTTGGTCAGGTGAATACCGGGCTATAAATACACAATCAAATAGGGGTAATGCAGGAGTAGGTTTAATAATGAATAAAACAATAGGAATGCGGGTAAGCTACTACAAATAGCACAGCGAACGCATTATTGTGGCCAAGATAGACACGAAGCCCACGCCTACGACAGTAGTACAAGTGTATATGCCAACTAGCTCTGCAGATGACAAAGAAATTGATGAAATGTATGATGAAATAAAAGAAATTATTCACATAGAGAAGGGAGACGAAAATTTAATAGTCATGGGTGACTGGAATTCGGTAGTAGGAAAAGGGAGATTAGGAAACGTAGTAGGTGAATATGGATTGGGGGTAAGAAATGAGAGAGGAAGCCGCCTGGTAGAATTTTGCGCAGAGCATAACTTAATCATAGCTAACACTTGGTTCAAGAAACATCAAAGAAGGTTGTATACATGGAAGAACCCTGGAGATACTAAAAGGTATCAGATAGATTATATAATGGTAAGACAGAGATTTAGGAACCAGGTTTTAAATTGTACGACATTTCCAGGGGCAGATGTGGACTCTGACCACAATCTATTGGTTATGAACTGTAGATTAAAACTGAAGAAACTGCAAAAGGTGGAAATTTAAGGAGATGGGACCTGGATAAACTGACTAAACAAGAGGTTGTACAGAGTTTCAGGGTGAGCATAAGGGAACAATTGACAAGGATGAGGGAAAGAAATACAGTAGAAGAAGAATGGGTAGCTTTGAGGGACGAAATAGTTAAGGCAGCAGAGGATCAAGTAGGTAAAAAGGCGAGGGCTAATAGAAATCCTTGGGTAACATAAGAAATAATGAAATTAATTGACGAAAGGAGAATATACAGAAATGCAGTAAATGAAGCAGGGAAAAAGGAATACAAACGTCTCAAAAATGAGATCGACAGGAAGTGCAAAATGGCTAAGCACGCATGGCTAGAGGACAAATGTAAGGATATAGAGGCTTATCTCACTACAGGTAAGATAGATACTGCATACAAGAAAATTAAAGAGACCTTTTGAGAAAAGAGAACGACTTGTATGAATATCAGGAGCTCAGATGGAAACCCAGTTCTAAGCAAAGAAGGGAAAGCAGAAAGCTGGAAAGAATACATAGAGGGTCTATACAAGGGCTACGTACTCGAGGACAATATTATGGAAATGGAAGAGGATGTAGATGAAGATGAAATGGGAGATATGATACTGCGTGATGAGTATGACAGAGCACTGAAAGACCTGAGTCGAAACAAGGCCCCGGTAGTAGACAACATTCCATTAGAACTACTGACAGCCTTGGGAGAGCCAGTCCTAACAGAACTCTACCATCTGGTGAGCAAAATGTATGAGACAGGCGAAATACCCTCAGACTTCAAGAAGAATATAATAATTCCAATCCCAAAGAAAGCAGGCGATGACAGATGTGAAAATTACCGAACTATCAGTTTAATAAGTCACGGCTGCAAAATACTAACGCGAATTCTTTACAGACGAATGGAAAATCTGGTAGAAGCCGACCTTGGGGAAGATCAGTTTGGATTTCGTAGAAATATGGGGACACGTGAGGCAATACTGACCCTACGACTTATTTTAGAAGCTAGATTAAGAAAAGGCAAACCTACGTTTCTAGCATTTGTAGAGTTAGAGAAAGCTTTTGACAATGTTGACTGGAATACTGTCTTTCTAATTCTGAAGGTGGCAGGGGTAAATTACAGGGAGCGAAAGGCTATTAACAATTTGTACAGAAACCAGATGGCAGTTATAAGAGCCGAGGGACATGAAAGGGAAGCAGTGGTCGGGAAAGGAGTGAGACAGCGTTGTAGCCTCTCTCCGATGTTATTCAATCATATATTGAGCATGCAGTAAAGGAAACAAAAGAAAAATTCGGAGTAGGTATTAAAATCCATGGAGATGAAATAAAAACTATGAGGTTCGCCGATGACATTGTAATCCTGTGAGAGACGGCAAAGGACTTGGAAGAGCAGAAAGTGTCTTTAAAGGAGGGCGTAGGATGAACATGAACAAAAGCAAAACGAGGATAATGGAATGTAGTCGAATTAAGTCGAGTGATGCTGAGGGAATTAGATTAGGGAATGAGACACTTACAGCTGTAAAGGAGTTATGCTATTTGGGGAGCAAAATAACTGGTGATGGTCGAAGTAGAGAGGATATAAATGTAGACTGGCAATGGCAAGGAAAGCGTTTCTGAAGAAGAGAAATTTGTTATCATCGGGTATAGATTTATGTGTCAGGAAGTCGTTTCTGAAAGTATATGTATGGAGTGCAACCATGTATGGAAGTGAAACATGGACGATAAATAGTTTGGACAAGAAGAGAATAGAAGCTTTCGAAATGTGGTGCTACAGAAGAATGCTGAAGATTAGATGGGTAGATCACATAACGAATGAGGAGGTACTGAATAGGATTGGGGAGAAGAGGAGTTTGTGGCACAACTTGACTAGAAGAAGGGATCGGTTGGTAGGACATGTTCTGAGGCATCAGGGGAAAACAAATTTAGTATTGGAGGGCAGCGTGGAGGGTAAAAATCGTAGAGGGAGACCAAGAGATGAGTACACTAAGCAGATTCAGAAGGATGTAGGTTGCAGTAGGTACTGGGAGATGAAGAAGCTTGCACAGGATAGATTAGGGTGGAGAGCTTCATCAAACCAGTCTCAGGACTGAAGAACAAAACCACAACATGGAATGGGTTTCCAGAATTGTCTGATAAGAGGATATATGAACACTCGAATGGGTGGACATTTTGAAACACAATGGTAATGTAGTGGATGATGTCTTTAGCTTTAGGAGTAGGACATAGAAAGTTGTTTCAGTGGATTGGTGTGTCAGTAGGGCAGATTGAGACAGTCAGTTTACATTAGTTGGGGTGCAGGGGTTGGTTGCACCTGTATAGAAGTAAGTTTTGCACGTGGGTGGGACCGGAGATTGGGACAGTGTTAGTACAGATGGGGATCGGCATGAGTATTATTGCAGTCAGAACTTAAATGATAACTATAGATGAGATTCTGCAGCAACAGCAGGTTTGGGCTTGGGATCGGAAAGGCTCAACTTAGCGTTTGCGCTGATAAGGCTCCATTCTGCAGGAGGTGATTTGTGGTTGATGGATCTTCAGAAAAGATGTTAATGAGGAATGTAGGATCAGAATGGTAATGAAATCGAAGCTCCTTTCGGATTGGGTAGTCAGACTGAATATAGCTCCCACTCAGCTTCCCCCTCTTTGATCTCGGAGTCCACCCCCTTGATCACAGTAGTAAGAGTCAGTGGGCAGTGGGAGTGGGAAGGGGTTGGAGTTTTCTGGGCTGTGGTAGGCTGAGTGGGAGCAGGGAGGCATAGTGATGGAAGGTATCTGTTGCAGTACGTGGGTTTGGAGTCTTCTTGGGCTATGAGTTGTGATATGTTGAGGTTTGGAAGCTACTTTTTCATTTCGAGCGAAAGTGTTTTAGGATTGAGGAATCTGACATCAGAATGTGAGACGATGAAAGAATGCATTGGAGGAGAAGTGTGGAGCGAGATGGGAGAGGATTTCATACATTCGGGTGTGTGGGGCTGATGGGGCAGTAGTTGGTCGTCAGAGAAAGACGGAGTGTACGTATCAGATGGGTTGCAGGAATCGTTTGAGGATGAGGTGTGGTAAGACATTGACTGTGGAGTGGGATGGGATTTTGTTCAACTATTCTTAGTTTTCTTACCTGGAGCTGGTCAGGCTGAAGCTGATGCAGACATTGCTGATGCAGCGTATGTCGTTGGCGCTGGTCTGTTATTGCTGGTGTAGGTGTGGCTGCTGCTTCTCCTTCTGAATCAAGATGTAATGATGATAGCAGTGAGAGAAGCAGTAGGGGCTGATGGCGCAGCTGCCTGGTGTAGTACTGACACTGGTGACAGGGGTGGCAGTGGTGGTGGCAACAACAAAGGCAATGGAGCTATAGTAAGTGCTGTAGTGATGCAATCTGCAAATGAGGAGTTGATAAAGTCAGAGGATGCAGTGTGTGAGAGTAGTAAGGCAGATGGTGTCATCCGAGTAGTATAGGGAAAGGAGGGAAGAGCAGCAGAAGACAGAAACCATGGTGGAGTACAGATTCAAGTTGATGATTGTGGATGTTGTAGCTGTCGGTTGATACATCACTGAATGAGGGTAACTAGGGCAGTAACCGGCTGATGAAGGCGACATAAAGTTAAAATAACACAGTAGGCGGTTTGTAGGGTACTTGAAATACACTGGAGTCACATACACATTTAAGTTCGGCCACATTATAAAAACAAATAGAGCGGGAGACACTTAAAAAACCACTATAAGCGATGGAGCACACTCGAAGAATAAGAACCGCTGGTAGGGACCTGCCAAGGGATGAGAGGCCTGAGAGGAGGGAAAAGGACAGTAGAGGAGTGTGCAGGGGGGCTGGAGGGGGTGGGAGGAAAAGAAATTAGGGGGACAGGTGACGCAGTAAGAGGCAGGAGACGGTTGGGACAGGAAATGAAGAGGGAAGGCAAGTCAGGAGGAAGTCCAGAGACACAGTAGTGGGGCACAGGAAAGGGGGGGGATGTAGGAGAGAGAAATATGGCTGAGGGGAATGGAAGAGGAGGGGAGAGGGAGCCCTGTGGAGTAGGAGGCGGAAGGTGGGGTTAGAGTTGGTAAGAGAGGTAGAGATCAGGGCAACGTTCCTCATCTGGGAGGGATAGGTGCTGGAAGTTGGGTTGGAAGAGGAGGTGGAGAGTGTGGAGATGGATGGAGGGTGGGACACAACAGTTAAGGCGCGGGAGTGGGCTGGAGGTGGAGAGGAGTGAAGGCACCAGGGGTGGGGGGATCAAGTCGATGGTGATGTACGTGGCGCGAATGTGTTCGAGAAAAATAAGAAGATGGGGCAAGGGGATGAGGTTGTAGAGGATTCACATGGGGGATGGAAGGTGGTTACAGAAGGTGACGTAGAGTGCAAGATGTTATAGGATTTGGAGGGCTTTATAGAATCTGGTAGGGGTGGAAATCCAAGCAATGCTGGTATAACAAAGGGTGAGGAGGATCAAGGATTTGTAGGCGTGAAGGATGGTGGAAGGGCATAGTTCATATGTCCAGCCAGACAGGAGTTTCACGAGGTGGAGACTATAGTGGGCTTTGTGTTGGATCGTAAGGAGATGGAGAGTCCAGGAGAGGTGATGGTTGAGGGTAAGGCCATAGTATTTCATGGTAGGGGTGAGGTGGATAGGATGACCATAAATGGTGAGGTAAAATTGTGGAGCCAGAAGGAGCAGGTGCTATGACCTATTATGATTGCCTGGGTCTTGGAAGGGTTGATGCGAAGGAGCCACTGGTTGCACCAGCTGGTGAACTGGTCGTGGTGGGTTTGAAGGGTATGTTGGGACCCTTGAAGCGTAGGATAAAGGGTCAGGAAGACAGTTCCATCAGGAAATTAGAGGATATGAACAGGTGTGGGAGGCCTGGGCATATCGGCAGTATACATGAGATAGAGGAGAGGGGAAAGGACAGAGCCTTGGGGCACACTGGCAGTGGGGTAGAAAGTATTGCATTGTGAAGTATTGGTATTGTGTTTAGTGATACAGGAGGGATGATGGGAGAGGAAGGAAGCAACGAGATGGACGAAATTAATGGGGAGAGCGTAGGCTGGGAGATTAAAGAGGGGTGTGGGATGCCAGACATGGTAGTAGGCATTCTGGAGGTCGAGAGAAATAAAGATAGCAGAGCGACGGGATTTAAGTTGGAGGGAAAGAAGATTGGTAAGGTTAAGGAGCTGGTCGTCAGCTGAAAAGGTGGGCCAGAAGCCACGCTGGGTAGAGGGAAGGAGGTGATGCTGGTTAAGGTGGTGATGAATGTGGCAGGAGAGGACAGACCTGAAGACCTTACTGAACATGGAGGCGAGGGGAAGAGGTGTCAGAGGGCGGTTTGTTGGGTTTAGGGAACAGCAGGACACAGAAAATCTTTCACCAGTCAGGATAAAAGCTGGTGGAGAGGGGAGGTTGTGCAGGGTAGCAAGGGCAGCCAGGAAGGACAGAGGGAATTCCTTGAGGTGGCGGTAGGTGACTGTCATGACCAGGGTTGGTGTTGTATTTGGAACAGAGGACGAATTTGTTGTCATGTGTGGTAATGGGAGTGTTTATGTGTGAAGGGGTAACTGATCCAAGTACTGGACACTGGTGGCAAATGGCGGGACAGAGGTATCACTGCATTCAACGACAGTGGGAAAGAGGGAGTAATCAAAATGGGAGTAGTCAGGATTGGAGAAGACCTCGGAGAGGTGGGAAGCAAAACGATTGGGCTTCCTGAGTATGTCAGGGAAGAGGCGATTGTCGTGGAGAAGAGGGTAATGTGGGGTGTAATGGCTACCAGTAAGGCGAAGGAAAGCAGGCCAGTACTTAGAGGAGTTGGTAGGGAGGGTGGAGTTGAAGTTTGTACATGTCTGGCGCCAGTCCCGGCGTTTCATTGTTGTGAGGAGGTTTCGGATATGCGGTCGTAATTGCTGGTGGCGGTGGAGTGTGTCACGGGTGCGGAGGAAGGAGCGGTAGAGCCTGCGGGATTCACGGAGAAGAAGGATGGCCTGTGGAGGAAGTGTAGGGCGGTGAGGGTGGATGAATTTGGTAGGAACGTTGGTCTCCACAGTCTCAGTGATGGTCTTCGGGAGGCGGGAAGAGGCTTGGGTGACGTCAGCGAGATGCTGAAAGGTAAGAGGGTGGCTTTCGCCCTGTAAGGCATCCCAGTCGGGACGGCGGTAGTCGTGGACTGACTGAGGGGCAGCAGGACAGGGAGCAGGAGGGAGGCCATGGGCGGAGGAGATGCTGAGAAGGACAGGGAGGTGGTCACTACCAATAGCATCGAGGACGACAGAGCCGTTTTTTTTCTTTATTATATTTCAGTTCCACATCTGTGGAGGGCTGGCAGCAGAACAGGTGCTGCTCTTCAGCTGAAAGACGTTGAATATATAACAGTAGGCATTTAAAACAACATAAAGGAGGAAATACAGCGATACATAGATATAAAAATGGGTAACGTAATGGAATAGAGCATACAAAAAGGGCGTGACTGTAAAAAAGGGCCGGCCAGGGTGGCCGAGCGGTTCTAGGCACTGCAGTCTGGAACCGCGCGACCGCTACGGTAGCAGGTTCGAATCCTACCTCGGGCATGGATGTGTTTGATGTCCTTAGGTTAGATAGGTTTAAGTAGTTCTACGTTCCAGGGGACTGATGACCCCAGAAGTTAAGTCCCATAGTGCTGAGAGCCATTTCAACCATAAAAAAAGAAGACAAAAATCTAAAAAAGTTATTTACACAGAAAACCACACACTGGAAGGCGAAGCAAGGCCAGAGCATGAAAGTTTCGATGGTCGGCGTAGCATAGAGCAATCACGGACAGCAATCCTGTGTACAAGTCTTGCACACCATTGAAACCACAGCACTTAATGTCACTGTACAACGACACCGAACACGACACTGGCGTGGCACATTAATGACGAAGAACGATCTATTAGTATCTGCCCCAGGTAACGCAGTTGTCAACCACGCGAATTTATATGTGGAAGACATGTACCATCGACATTTGAGAATGAAACACCCTTTGAAATAATTACAAACTGAACTTTACCCATTAAAACCGTGACAAACACATGTGACGGGAAAACATTATTTTCTACGAGAACAATGGTTTACGCCATGCTCGTACATCTCATTTCAAGACGTAAAACTGAACTGTGACTACCAAAAGAGTGGAGCGCCAACTGGTGATACGCGACTTCAGCATCGCCCAGCGGCACAGTGCGGGTTCCTAGCTTTATTTAGTGGAACAAGTAGGGACGCTATGCCACCAGAATGGGAGCTGAGGCTAATGGGAATGACGTGTGAAACCACTGCCTATCGCAGGGCACCGCATATGATTCATGCACACTGCCTGCGTTCCATCTCCCTAGGGGCCGAGGGCGCTGATGGCCAGTGCACGGGGCCCAGCGGCCACTCACACAGAGATGAGACAGCCACCCGAATTTGTCGTCTTGTCACAGAACTTTTATGGTGTATACTTAACATCAGACGGCTCCACAGTATTTCTAAATGCCGACAGGTGTCATACGTACAGCAAGTCAGTGAATTGTCACGGGAGTTTTGTGGAGGAATCAACGAATAATGTGTCGGAAGTTAAACTATACAGGGTCGTGGACGAACAGAGTGAGCCCCCAACCCTTAAGAAGAACACGGTATGAACTAGGAACTCATCAATTCATTCACAATTCCCACGTAAACATTCCGTGTCATACTCATATCGTAACATCTCGGAACTCAACACTGAATTATGATGAGTTGGTCCAAGTTTTTTTTGTGTCACAATTCTGTGTTAAATTGATTAAGTAAGCTCTTACAGACCGAAAAGAAAGAAATACGTTTTGTTCTTATACTGTCTCCAGAAAGGGCATAAGACGTTCACAAAAATTTAAGAGCAGACTTGTGCTAATAACATAGCCCATTGGTTGTTTTTGTGTGTATGTGGATTATACTCCGCACAGTACATTTTACATTTCTACTATTTCAGAGTCACAGAACATATGCAGTTCTGATATATAGTAGTACAGTAAGGTTCTCGTATGTTTTATAATTTTGTAAACAATTCACCGTTACTATATTGGGACAAAGATAAATGAGCGTACTCAGTGAGTAATGTATAAGATCTTTGACGCTGTGTTCAATTTTATCTGTGGTTGATTTGGTAGTCTGTCAGTTTTCTTAATTGAGGTATAGCAGCGAGGAGTGGCGTTTTTAAGAGAATGAACTCTGTCGTTTGAATCTGGGAGCAACTATCTGGAATGCTTTATTATGGAGATGAAAACTCATGGATTATAACTTTCTCGTCCCTTTACAGTGATGGAGAAGATTTTGGAGAAATTTTAAACGTAACCAAGGCATGCGCGATAATGTAACGTTTGTGAGAACTGTTAATGGAAGGAAATCTTTGTTGCTCAGATAGCTAACGATTGGTGTTAATTTTTTTCCTTACCTCAAAAATCATTCAACTGGTTATGATGTCTGTAATTTTTGTAATGAGAGACTTTTGTTGTCCGCAGCTCGTGGTCGTGCGGTAGCGTTCTCGTTTCCCGTGCGCGGGTTCCCGAGTTCGATTCCCGGCGGGGTCAGGGATTTTCTCTGCCTTGTGATGACTGGGTGTTGTCTGATGTCCTTAGGTTAGTTAGGTTTAAGTAGTTATAGGGGATTTGTGATCATAGATGTTGAGTCCCATAGTGGTCAGAGCCATTTGAACCATTTCTTTTGACTTTTGTAATTGTTAGAACCTTCTTGTGCTGTGCAGTCTTTTTGTCAATAATCAGAGTTTTGTTTCTCACGAACGATTTTCGTTAAAGTGAAACCCATCTCCATGATCCATAGTAAAGTAGTGAAGATTTTGTCGTCTGCATTGAACGTTACGCCACACGAAGTCACAGATTCTTTTTGACAAGCAAAAAAGCTTAGAATAGAGTATTTATCTTTAGCTGCGGCATCTGCTGATTTGTATTTACTTTTGAGATCGTCACTACTCAGATACAAAAATAACATGCTGAGCAAGAGGTCAGCCGTTTTTACTTCAGCAAAGATCTCACCCTGCATTGTTGAGCAAACAGTGTGTTGTCACGATAGTCAGGTGTAGCGCTAGATAGTACGTTAACTTTCAGTGAACAGCGTTGGTAATTTTATACAGTGATTTTCTACAAGCACAGCAGAAATTTATTTTTGTGGTTATTCCAAATCGAACATGGCTCTTCATGTCATGCGACTTTTGTAAAGTACTTCGGTATTGTGTTTCAGTTTTATGGTTTTCACTGAGCACACAATTGGTTTCCTTTGGCATTTAATTGGAGTCATTTTCTTTATTTCAAATTTTGCACTTCATAAAGTTTAGAGTTCTATTCCACGACTCTGGTCTCATGTGCAAGGCAGGGTCAACCAACAGTCAGTTTTGCTCAGCAATTGAATACGGTATCTAAAGTAAACTTTACACAAGGAGGAAGTTTTTGAAATCGGTATATTCATTTTTCTCACACATACAGAGTTTTTTAAAATATGGAAACATTAGTGTACTAACCACTGAATCATATCTTTAAGGTATTCGCATTTCTATTTGAGATCCGAAATCACCTCATCTTGGAATCTGAACGTCTCATACGCATTTCTGACGAACAGTATAATTTTTGATCCGGTAGACCAGTTTTCCGTCTTTCTTGAGAACCAGACTTACGCACACAATGCGAAAATGCTGATGGTGATCTAACGCCATCCAACAGTCCTTAAACATACATCCAACTAGCAAGCTCCACAGACTACGCTTACCATCCTTAAGAGGTTGAAATTACTGTCTTTGACAGCCAATAAAACACTGATTCCCTCGGACACAACTCATTTACGACTTTCTAAAGGTGTATAACAACAGCTGTTTACGAAATTCATGTTCGATTACAGTTCGGAAAATAAGGTATGTTCTGATCATCGCCTTTAAAATGATCTTCAGTGATGGTAAACGTATGTGTCGATACAGCAACCTCTTACAAGAGTATTAGTCTGTTCACTTCTTATCCATGGCATTCCACCACGAAAAACAGTCTCCAGAATTGCAACAGAAGTCGACGGTTCAATCCCATCTTCGGCCATCCTGATTTAGGTTTTCCGTGATTTCCCTAAATCGCTTCAGGCAAATGCCGGGATGGTTCCTTTGAAAGGGCACGGCCGATTTCCTTCCCCATCCTTCCCTCACCCGAGCTTGCGCTTCGTCTCTAATGACCTCGTTGTCGACGGGACGTTGAACACTAATCTCCTCCTCTGCTTGCAACAGAAGTCAGAAACGCTAGCTTTGTGTTCCAACAAATGCTTGCCAACATAATCGAAGAACATTTAAGTTTTGTCTACCATAGGCTGATTCTTGCAGAATAAAAGTCGCACTGGTTCAACATAACTGAACGCTTTAAGTTACGTGACACAGACATATTTGTTCTCCAATTTCACTTAAGCAGATGGAATAACAAAAGCGGCCGAAGAGCAACGAGAATCCGCTTGGATTACTGGCACTGGCACTGCCTCTTTGACTTTCTCATTCCCACTCTGACCTGTTGCTGACAACAGTACAGGCCAGTTTCTCTTGAACCTCATGTTTGCATTCTGTGCTGCTCGGTTCTGTCTCGTCTTTTTTCCGTGTGAGTTAGTTGTTCATTAACACTGACACATACTGAGGCGACAGAAGTCATGGGATAGTGATATCCACATGTACAAATGGCGGTAGTATCCATTACACAAGGGTTAAATGACAGTGGGGAGCTGTCATTTGTACTCACGTGATTCATGTGAAAAAAGTTTCCGACGTGATTTTAACCGCACGACGGGAATTAACAGACTCTGAAAGCGGAATGGTAGTTGGAGGTAGACGCATGGGACGTTCCAATTCGGAAATCCTCAGGTAATTCAACATTCCGAGATCCACAATGTCAAGAGTGTGCCGAGAATACCAGATTGCAGGCGTTACCCTTCACCACGGACATCACAGTGGACGACGGCCGCCACGTAACGACCGAGAGCAGCGGCGTTTGCGCAGCATTGTCTTAACACACAAGCAACACTGCGTGAAATAATTGCAGAAATGAATGTAGGACATACGACGAACTTATCTGTTAGGACAGTTTGGTGAAATTTGGCGTTTATTGGCTATGGCAGCAGACATCCAAAGCGAGTGCCTTTGCCAACAGCAGAGCCTTAGACATCTACATCTACATCCATACTCCGCAAGCCACCTGACGGTGTGTGGCGGAGGGTACCCTGAGTACCTCTATCGGTTCTCCCTTCTATTCCAGTCTCGTATTGTTCGTGGAAAGAAGCATTGTCGGTATGCTTCTGTGTGGACTCTAATCTCTCTGATTTTATCCTCATGGTCTCTTCGCGAGATATACGTAGGAGGGAGCAATATACTGCTTGACTCTTCGGTGAAGGTATGTTCTCGAAACTTTAACAAAAGCCCGTACCGAGCTACTGAGCGTCTCTCCTGCAGAGTCTTCCACTGGAGTTTATCTATCATCTCCGTAACGCTTTCACGATTACTAAATGATCCTGTAACGAAGCGCGCTGCTCTCCGTTGGATTTTCTCTATCTCTTCTATCAACCCTATCTGGTACGGATCCCACACTGCTGAGCAGTGATCAAGCAGTGGGCGAACAAGCGTACTGTAACCTACTTCGTTTTCGGATTGCATTTCCTTAGGATTCTTCCTATGAATCTCAGTCTGGCATCTGCTTTACCGACGATCAACGTTATATGATCATTCCATTTTAAATCACTCCTAATGCGTACTCCCAGATAATTTATGGAATTAACTGCTTCCAGTTACTGACCTGCTATTTTGTAGCTAAATGATAAGGGATCTATCTTTCTATGTATTCGCAGCACATTACACTTGTCTACATTGAGATTCAATTGCCACTCTCTGCACCATGCGTCAATTCGCTGCAGATCCTCCTGCATTTCAGTACAATTTTCCATTGTTGCAACCTCTCGATACACCACAGCATCATCTGCAAAAAGTTTCAGTGAACTTCCGATGTCATCCACCAGGTCATTTATGTATATTGTGAATAGCAACGGTCCTATGACACTCCCCTGCGGCACACCTGAAATCACTCTTACTTCGGAAGACTTCTCTCCATTGAGAATAACATGCTGCGTTCTGTTATCTAGGAACTCTTCAATCCAATCACACAATTGGTCTGATAGTCCGTATGCTCTTACTTTGTTCATTAAACGGCTATGGGGAACCATGTCAAACGCCTTGCGGAAGTCAAGAAACACGGCATCTACCTGTGAACCCGTGTCTATGGCCCTCTGAGTCTCGTGGACGAATAGCGCGAGCTGGGTTTCACACGGCCGTCTTTTTCGAAACCCATGCTGAGTCCTACAGAGTAGATTTCTAGTCTCCAGAAAAGTCATTATACTCGAACATAATACATGTTCCAAATTCTACAACTGATCGACGTTAGAGATATAGGTCTATAGTTCTTCACATCTGTTCGACTTCCCTTCTTGAAAACGGGGGTGACCTGTGCCCTTTTCCAATCCTTTGGAACGCTGCGCTCTTCTGGAGACCTACGGTACACCGTTGCAAGAAGGGGGGCAAGTTCCTTCGCGTACTCTGTGTAAAATCGAACTGGTATCCCATCAGGTCCAGCGGCCTTTCCTCTTTTGAGCGATTTTAATTGTTTCTCTATCCCTCTGTCGTCTATTTCGATATCTACCATTTTGTCATCTGTGCGACAATCTAGAGAAGGAACTACAGTGCAGTCTTCCTCTGTGAAACAGCCTTGGAAGAAGACATTTAGTATTTCGGCCTTTAGCCTGCCATCCTGTGTTTCAGTACCATTTTGGTCACAGAGTGTCTGAACATTTTGTTTTGATCCACCTACTGCTTTGACATAGGACCAAAATTTCTTAGGATTTTCTGCCAATTCAGTACATAGAACTTTACTTTAGAATTCATTGAACGCCTCTCGCATTGCCCTCCTCACACTACATTTCGCTTCGCGTAATTTTTGTTTGTCTGCAAGGCTTTGGCTACGTTTATGTTTGCTGTGAAGTTCCCTTTGCTTCCGCAGCAGTTTTCTAACTCCGTTGTTGTACCACGGTGGCTCTTTTCCATCTCTTACGATCTTGCTTGGCACATACTGATCTAACGCATATTGTACGATGGTTTTGAACTTTGTCCACTGATCCTCAACACTATCTGTACTTGAGACAAAACTTTTGTGTTGAGCCGTCAGGTACTTTGTAATCTGCTTTTTGTCACTTTTGCTAAACAGAAAAATCTTCCTACCTTTTTTAATATTTCTATTTACTGCTGAAATCATCGATGCAGTAACCGCTTTAAGATCGCTGATTCCCTGTTCTGCATTAACTGATTCAAATAGTTCGGGTCTGTTTGTCACCAGAAGGTCTAATATGTTATCGCCACGAGTCGGTTTTCTGTTTAACTGCTCAAGGTAGTTTTCAGATAAAGCACTTAAAAATATTTCACTGGATTCTTTGTCCCTGCCACCCGTTATGAACGTTTGAGTCTCCCAGTCTATATCCGGCAAATTAAAATCTCCACCCAGAACTATAACATAGTGGGGAAATCTAGTCGAAATATTTTCCAAATTATTCTTCAGGTGCTCAGCCACAACAGCTGCTGAGCCCGGGGGCCTATAGAGACATCCAATTACCATGTCTGAGCCTGCTTTAACCGTGACCTTCACCCAAATCATTTCACAATTCGGATCTCCGTTAATTTCCTTCGATACTATTGCACTTCTTATCGCTATAAACACGCCTCCCCCTTCACTGTCCATCCTGTCTCTGCGGTATACATTTCAATCTGAGTTTAGGATTTCATTACTGTTTACGTCTGGTTTCAGCCAACTTTCTGTCCCTAGTACTATATGGGCGTTGTGACCGTTTATTAACGAGAGCAGTTCTGGGACCTTTCTATACACGCTCCTGCAGTTTACTATTAGCACATTAATATTGTTATTCCCTGTTGCATTTTGCCTACTCCTACCTTGCCGCGTCTCAGGAGGCGTCTTGTCGGCCCTAAGGAGGGAATTCTCTAACCTAAAAAACCCCCATGTGCACTCCACACGTATTCCACTACCCTTGTAGTCGCTTCCGGCGTTTAGTGCACGCCTGACCTATTCAGGGGGACCCTACATTTATCCACCCGATAGCGGAGGTCGAGAAATTTGCACCCACAACTGGAAAAGCATGGCCTGGTCAGGTCAGTTCCGATTTCAGTTGGCAAAAGCTGATGGTTGGTTCGAGTGTGCGCAAGACCCCATGAAGCCATTGACCCATGTTGTCAACAAGGCACTGTCCAAGCTGGAGGCAGCTTCATAATAAATTTGGCTGTGCTTACTTGGAATTGATCTGTGAACTCGGTCCAACTGAACCGATCATTGATTGGAAATGGCTATGTTCGGCTACTTGGAGACCATTTGCAGATATTCACGGACCTTCATGTTCCCAAACAACGATGGAATATTTGTGGATGAAAATGTGCCATTTTGTTTATGTATTGCCATGCGGTAGATAAATAATAAATAATAAGGTTTCTCCCGAAATTGTATCTGCCGACCTCGTTACGTTAAGAACGACGTGTTGAATTTCATCTGCGAGGAAGTTCTGAAGCCACTGATTTGTCAGTGGCTTCATGACTTCCTGAAGGACTTCCCCGTCTTATACTCGGTATGCTCGTAGTTTGTTCACTGGGCAACTGTAACAAATGCCTTCCGGAAGTCAAGCAGCATTGCATCAACCGGGGCTCCAATGTCTGTTGCGGTTTGGATTCCACGGACGAATAAAGAGCGCCGAGTTCCAGGCTAGATTCCTTAGCAGTGGGCAGGGGGGAGGAGGAGGGAAGAAGGCAACGAGACGCTGACGTTTAGTACCCGGAAGCCGACGCTCATCACGCCACACTGCAGCCGCGGCGCGCTGCAGGTATTTAAAAGCTTGCAGCCGCCGCCGCTCGCGCAATTCTGCGGTCGTCGTTCGCCGAGCTGAGTACGGATAACGGGGACGCAGAGTCGACGCGGCCGACCACGGACAACCCAGTTCGAGTGTTGTCGGCGCGACGCGCCCTCGTCAGCGAATGCCTCCTCCGCTGCGTAATGGCGTGCGAGTTCAACAAACCCAGGCGAGCGGGGCCGCGTACGAGACCGAAAGCTCCTATTTACGTTACGCACCGGGTCGTCGTCCTGTCGACGCAACGTCCGTACTGTGCAATCAGACCGAGTGGTGCCAGAAGCGTATTGACCGTCGATAGGCGAATACGCGCGAGCGTTAGAGGAAGTTCAATATTTGTCCGGCAAACTCTCCAGTCGGTACCGCTGCACCAACACAGCCTGCCACTCTTCTACCTTTTTCTCGTCTTCGGCTGCGGTCTTTGGCTCGACCGGCAAATTTCAGGTGGAACTAAAACAAGAGGAAATATACCGATGCAGTGGGGATTCGGGATGAGGTGGAGTCGGATAGGGGGGGTAGGTGGGGAGGGCGGAGCAACTTACTCCAATAACTAGAAGCTACTGATATATAGTAAAAAAGTGAAGAAAGGCCAAATGTTAATATCCGGTCGATGACCGGGTTATTAGTAACGCAATTTATCCGTCTCAGTATTCACCTCAACTGATCTTAGGACATCTTAAGCCCGCGCGACCGCAACGGTTGCAGGTTCGAATCCTGCCTCGGGCATGGATGTTGTGATGTCCTTAGGTTAGTTAGGTTTAAGTAGTTCTAAGTTTTTGGGGACTGATGACCTCAGAACTCCCATAGTGCTCATAGCCATTTGAACCATCTGACCATCTTAACCATGATTAGAGATGGCAAAGTAAACCGAAGTATGGTTGCATATAGGTATAGTTCTAAAAACTGTAGGAGTGCTGTCGCTGCTGATGATATATCGGAAGAAAAATGTCGATATTTACCATCTATCAAAAAGGGTGGTTGCTATTTTTAAAAGACCTCAAGTTTCATTGGTTTTAATTTGAAGAAAATTTGTGGGAATGAACAGTCAATTAGAAGTAACCTACATTAATTCATACTCGTATGATAGAGACAAATAACTGCACAGAAATCGGCAAAACAATGGTTTGGCCGGTAGAAAGCTATCGAGGCATCTAAAGGTAGAATTTGGTAAAGAGAAATGTAGGGGAAAATTTGGAGATCGTGATCAAGGCTTGAAGCAATAGAAAGTTGCAAATGGATGTAGAACCCAGATCAGGGTCGTATTCTTGAGGAGGAGGGGGGAGGGGCTTGAAAAAGGCTCCCAGTATTAATACCGATTTCATCTCCTATAATTTTCTTAGCAGGGAATGGAATCATGACACTCCGCTCCCCCCCCCCCCCAACCCCCACCCCTTTACCCTCGGATCCGGGCCTGTTGCAATAGTTATGCAGACTTGCAAGGAATTATACAGGATGGAGTAGCGTGGAAATCTGCATCACACCAGTATGCAGACTGAAGAAAACAACATTTGACAGTACCTCAGAAAATCAATTGATTGCTTGCACCCAGTACTCAGCAGAAGAACACAGAAAATGAGAACCACTGTATATCGGGGTAGTGCATCAATACTGTTTATTTATTCATACATACTATCGACGTTATTTCTATAAAATATTGTTATTTCCGATATATCAAAATATCTATTGTCTAACGTTTAAAGATGGAAGGGGATTCTGATCCTGTCTTCTCTAATACGGATTCATGTTTTCCTTCCAGCAGACCCTCTTCCTTAGAGAGAATTTTTAGTGGAATTATGCCTTAACTGCTGTAGACTTCATCGGTAATTCGTTAAAAAGCCTGCCGAGCGAAATGGCGCTGTTGGTCATGCGCTATAATCGTGTTCTAGAGCAATGGACATCACTGATTTTTATAGTGCAATGAATTCTTTTTTATTAATAAGAGAAATCTTTCACGGGATATTTGTTTTTCTACGTCAAAGAACACGATGCGGCGAAGTGTGATACCAGTATCGCCATACTCTTAGTGAATACGTTAAGTATTTTGTTCACTGTGGAATTAAGTGCACCTAAATACTGTGTGTGTGTGTGTGTGTGTGTGTGTGTGTGTGTGTGTGTGTGTGTGTGTGTGTGTGAGAGAGAGAGAGAGAGAGAGAGAGAGAGAGAGAGAGAGAGAGAGAGAGAGAGGTGGACAGGCTGGAATATAGCTCTCACGGAGAGGAAGAGGCCCTTCGACATTCCACCTCCTGACACCAGACGGAAGAGCACGTTACTACGTGAGTACCCCGGGACGTAGCTAGGATTTTATAAAAGGGGTGGGAAGGGGAGAGGGGAATCCGATTTATTAAACAGGGCCTTATAAAGGCTGATGTTTTTCATTCTATTCTGAAAATAGGTTTATTTCTTTATTGATTTTATGTGCATTTTTGCTTTCGGGAAGCGAGACCCTGGCGCACATTAAAAGACCGGGATACATACTCATTTGCATCAAAATTTTAAAGGCTGTGCTAATTTAAACCCTCTGTTTAATAAACATATCAGAACCATCTGAACAGCCATTTGCCTGCGTCCTAGTGTCTAGCAGGTGAAGCTTGCGCTAATGAACGTATCCCACGAGAGAGGGCACTAGTGTTATTCGTGAGAATCTTGCGCAAATTAAAGGCTGGGATACCAAAATGTTGTACATCGAAACCGTTTGTCGTCATGAATAAAAAAACATAACAGAATCATTTAAACCCACACATACACATCGAAAACCGCTAACAACAATCATCAAAAATATGTAAAATCCCAACAAGACAGAAAAGGAGCATCTCACAAGCAATCAACAGACAAGAAAACTAGTCTCTAGTCAGCCCAGACTATATTACGCATTCGAGGGTTGGATTCCCTCACCTCTGCATCGAGGACTAGCACTGCCTGGGCTACTCTCAGGGTGCATCTTCGACGTGGAAGAGCCCCACCATTTCCTTCCCGTGTCGTCTGCTCGCCGTTACCGCTGCTCGCCGTCCGTCCTCCTCGCCGCCGCCTACTTCCGCATCGCCACCGCCGCCGCCTGGTCGCCGCCATCGTCGTCGTCGTCGCCGTAGCCGCCTGCCACCGCACCGCCGCCGCCGCTCGGTCGCCGCCTGCTGGTGCTCGCCGCCGCCGCCTGGTCGCCGCCGTCGTCGTCATCGTCGTCGTCGCCGTCGCCTCCTGCCGCCGCACCGCCGCCGCCGCAGCCTTTCTCGCGCGCCATCACCA
Source organism: Schistocerca gregaria (assembly GCF_023897955.1). Lineage (NCBI taxonomy): Eukaryota > Metazoa > Arthropoda > Insecta > Orthoptera > Acrididae > Schistocerca > Schistocerca gregaria. Next base: position 304,849,052 of record NC_064926.1, on the reverse strand, counting down.
TGACCATGTCCCAACCCACCACCACTATCATTTTCAGCTCTCCCTCTGCTGCTCCAACCACCATCACATGGAGCTCATCCTCAACCCCCCTTCCCGTCCTTCCTTCTCTCCCTGTCCACCCCACCCCTGCGCCACTTTCGGCTGTAACCATCCTCAACTCCCCCTCCTCTATCACTGTCGCCCCATCGACAGCAACCTACTTTCCGCCGCTCCCTGCACCGCCACCGATGGGCTCCAAACCAGCACGGATTTCGGCTCGACGTTCCACTGTCTCTGTGACACCCACGCCCACTCCCTCCGCTGCTCAGGGTGGTCCTGCCCCCGCCAACTCCCCCTGCAACCCGTCCCGCAGCCTCCTCTCTACCCAGTCGTGACCACGAAACCTTCAAAGCGCCCGAATGTAGACCCTTGCCCGAAATCTCCTCCAAAAAAAACCCTCAATCCCCGTGACCCACCTACCCCCATGGACGCGACCCCGGCCCCTGCCCCTGCCGCGCCTGCCACCCACACCTTTGTCCCCTCAAATCCTGACCCTCAATTCCTTGATGCCCTCTCCCTCACCCTCGCCATCCGGAAATACTACCCCAATGCCCCCATCTCCCTTCTGATTCCTCGCAAGGACTCGGTCCTCATTAAATCCCCCAATTCTTCCTTCCACACCAATCTCCTCTCCCGCATTTGGCCGACGTGCAACCCTCGCCCCTACCACACCCCGTCCTCTGCCCGTCAGCCTCAACCTCCCCGACGCCCGCCGACCTTCACCGCTGTGATCACGAAGCTTAGCTCCGTGATCACGGAGGCTGAGGTGTTGGCGGAACTCAACTCCCGGCCCGACATTGAAATCCGATCGGCCCGTCGCATCTTCAATGATGCCGGACCGACTTTTCTCATGCGGATATTCACCAAATCCTCCTCCTCCATTGACCGCCTCCTCACCGAGGGAGCCCTCATCTAGAATCGCCGTCATAAGATGGACCCCTCCCGTTCCCCAGTCCAATCCTACCGCTTCCAATGCTGTCTCATGTACAACGACCATGTTACCTCTGCCTGCAAGAACCCCCCTACTTGTCCCCACTGCAAAGCTTCACACTTCCTCAAGAATTGCCCCAACCTCACCTCTCCCCCCTCCTGCAACACTTGCAACGAACCACATCCTACCTCCTCCTCGAAGTGTAAAGCGAAACCTCCTCCAGTCACCCCTGAGCTCACCGTCCCTGTCAGTCCTGTTGATGACCCCATCCACCCCAACAACTCGCTCCACCCTCCACCTACTGCAGAGGACATCATCCGTGTCATCACCATAGTGCTCCAAAACATCCACCCCTTCCAGCGCTCCCACACCCTTTCCCAAATCGCCCTTGCTGCCCGTTCCATCTTCCATCTTACCACCCATGCCACATACTCCCACAACCAGGCTCACTTCACCTTCGCCCCCTCACCACCCTCGTCTAACTCTCCCCTCCCATGGTACAATAACCCTACCGTATCCTGTAGCACAACATTTGCTCCCTGCCCACCCACAAACTTCTCTTCCTCCACACTCTCCATCCCATCAACACCGCGTGGATGCCTTTGTCCTAAATGAAACCTTCCTTCAACCCTGTATCTCCATCTCCACACCTCCTTACACACTTCAACGCACCGATAACTCGTATCCTCTGGCGCATGGCGGAGTTGCTATAGGCCACCTCAAGCACCTCCCTGTCCGGCCCCAACCTCTCCTTAACAATCCTGCCGAGCACCTCACCCTCAGCCTCTTCTTCCCCACCCTTAAAATCACCTGTACAATTTCCTGGCCCACATTGACCACACCTTTTCCACCTATGTGATTGCTGCCGACCTCAATATCCACAGCCGTGATCCTGCCGACCTCCAGCGATGGCATGTTTCTCACCATCCTCCAGGGAGACCTGGTTCCCCTGCCTCAGCACACCCGACCCGAATCCAACACCATTCCCGATGTGGTCCTTGCCTCTAACAACCTTCTTGGGCGCATCACCGCAGATGTCCTTGACCTTATTGGCAGTGACCATGCTCCTGTTCTCCTCACTATCTCTGATGGTCGCCATCCCTGCAATGCTCCTCACCCTGACGTCCCTCCTAAACTTGTCCATGATTACTCCCATGCCAACTGGGATGCCTACCAGGACTCCATTCACACCCAGGTTGCCGGCCACGACCTTACCCTCCAATCTCCTGATGACGTCTCTCGCACTGCTGCCTTCCTGCACCAGACCTTGTCTGACGCCGTCGCCACCCATATCCCCATCAAAGCCATCCACCCTCACCACCCCGCCCTGCCTCCACAGGCTGTCCTCCTCCTTTGAGAGTCCCGCCGCCTCTACCGCTCTTTTCTCCGCACTTGTGACCGGGATACACTTACCCGCCACCAGCAATTACAGCGACACATCCGCAACCTGCTTACAGCGGAGAAACGCCGTGCCTGGCGCCAGACATGTGCCCAACTCAACACCACACTCCCCATAAACTCTTCCAAGTATTGGTCTGCTTTCCACCGCCTTACTGGGAACCGCCCCGCCCCCCAGTACCCTCTCCTCTTTAATGACCATCCCTTTCCTGACAACCTCAGTAAGGACAACCACTTTTGCCTCTCACCTCTCTGATTTTTTTTCCATTCCAGAGGATCCCCACTTCGATTATTCCCTCTTCCCTGACAGCAAGGACCGTACGAATACCTCTGCTCCTCCCCTTGCTTGTAGCTTCCAGTACTTGGGCCACACACCACCATCTGAACTTAACACTCCCATCACTGCACAGGACATCAGCCTCACACCCTGCACTAAACGCAACACTGCTCCCGGCCACGACTGCATTACCTACCACCACCTCAAACACTGCCCTCCCTCCTTCCTTTCAATCCTTGCCGCCCTCTACAATGTCATCCTTGCCACTGGCTTCTATCCCGACCTATGGAAAATCTCCCGTATCCTGATGTTCTCCAAACCCAACAAGTCTCCATCTGATGCCTCTTCCTATCGTCCTATCTGTCTCACATGTGTTCAGCAAGCTCTTGGAATCCATCCTTTCCCAGCACATTCATCACCACCTCAGCCAAAACCACCTCCTCCCCACCACCCAATGTGGCTTTCGACTTTCCTTCTCTGCTGATGACCAACTCCTCCGCCTCACTCATCTCCTCTCCCTCCAGCTTAACTCCCGTCGCTCCGCCATTTTTGTCTCCCTTGACCTCGAAAAGGCCTACGACCGTGTCTGGCAACCCGATCTCCTGTTTCAACTCCAAACCTAAGCCCTTCCTATTAATTACATCCGTCTGATAGCCTCCTTCCTCTCCCACCGCCCCTTCTATGTTACCATCCATAATGCCACTTTCCACACCTTCTACCCCTCTGCTGGTGTGCCACAGGGCTCTGTCCTCTCCCCTCTCCTCTACCTCCTGTACACGGCAGATATACCCCAATCCCCCCCCCCCTCCAGTACACCTCTTGCAATATGCTGATGACACCGCATTCCTCGCCCTCGCTCCTACCCTCCAATGGTCCCAACACCTTCTCCAGAATCACCTTGACCTTTTTGCTGCATGGTGTAACCAGTGGCTCCTGACAATCAATCCTTGCAAGACCCAGGCAATCATTGTACGTCGCACCCACTCGCTCCTTCCGGCTCCTGGATTTCTCCCTTACTGTCTGCCCTCGTCCTGTCCGCCTCACCTCCACCCTCACCTACCTTGGCCTCACCATTGACCGTCACCTTACCTGGATCCCTCATCTCCGCTCCATCCAATCCAAAGCCCACTACTGCCTCCGACTCCTCAAACTCCTCTCTGGCCGGACATGGGGGTTGCACCCCTCTACGATCCTCCACACCTACAAATTCTTAATCTGTCCCATCCTCTGCTATGCCAGTCCTGCATGGATATCTGCCCCCCCCCTCCCAAATTCTGTAAGTCCCTCCACATCCTTGAGCGTCATGCACTCTGCCTCGCCTTCCGTATATGCCTCCCATCTTCCACGCGGATCCTCTATGATCTCATCCCTTTCCCCCATCTGCTCCTATTTCTCGAACATATCCGCACCCTCTACACCTGCCGCCACCTTGAACCCCCCTCACCCCCTGGTTGCTCCGTTGCTCTCCCATCCTTGCCCCCTACCACGTCTTCACTGTTGTTTCCCCTCTACCCTTCATCTCTCCACCCTACATCTCTTTTCCCAAGGTGGCTTCCATCAACTCCCGCTCCCGGATGATGCCCTCTCTTCCTCCATTTATCCCTCCTATCAACTCTGATCCTCACTCCCCCTCCTGTCCTCTGTCCTTTTCCTGGGCTCACTCTCCCCCCCTTCCTTTCTCTTTTTTCGCCACCTCCCCTCTCGCTGCCCCCTTCTCTCCCCCCGAGTCCTTTTGCATTTCCCTCCTCTGTCTCTTCTTATTCCCTCTCGCGTCTGCCCTGGCCCTCTCCCCCCTTACGAGTCCTCTCCCTCCTTGGTTCCCCCCCTTTCGTTTTCTCCTCTCCTCACTCCTTGTTTTTTTCCCCTCCTCCAGGTCCCGCCCCCCATCAGCCTTTGGCTTGGGAGTGTCGTATTTGTGCCACCGCTTTTCGTGCAGTGTTTTACAGTGTGTGTCTTCCAGTGAGTGTTCCGTGGTGTGTCTTTAGGGACGTGTAGCGAACAGCCATCATACTGTCGCTGGGTGTGATTTTTTTATCTCCTGCGAACAGAAACCAGACTGTCGCCATGTTTTTTTAATTGTGTGTCTACTATGTCACTTGTCCGATTCCAGTGTATTTTATCGACATTGCCAACCCCTTTTGCTTTCTGTTTTTATTTTCCGCATTTTTCGCCGTTTTACACTTTAAGTCGTCATTTTATCGCCTGTTTTTTCTTGTTTCTTTTTTCTTCATTTTCTTACCAAAAAGTCTATAGGCTGTACAGCAGCGTACTAAGGGGCTGCCAGCCCGCCCCCCTTCGGGGGGAATTGAAAATCAATAAAGAAAAAAAACTATATTACGTCAGAGCAAGCAGGGGTTTTAAACTATCCAAAAAACTTTTGTTTCTATGCTGTACCTGTTCGTTAAGAATAAACTCATCTTTTCGAGATTGATGCTTGAAAATTTCTAATTCTTCGAACAGGTCCAGTTTGTGACCCTTACTCACTTCGTGTAGCAATTCTGCGTCATTCAGTGTACGTGGCGTATGTTGTAAGAGCAATAGATGTTCACGTTTTCTTCATTTTTACCTAGCATGTGTTCCTTATCTTACTTTAATGGGTCTATCTGTCTGTCCAACATAATAGTTGGGGCAGCCATTACAAGTAATTTTGTAAACTCCGGATTTAATGCGGGTTTTGCCACAGATATTTCTTTTCTAAACAATTCTGTTCTGAAGATGTGTTCATGGCACGATGAACTGCGGAGTGAAAGAAGGCAATTTTGTGAGTTTGTGGATGACAAGAATCTGATGGGATATTATTATAAGAAAACGTATTTTTACGAAAAATGTCGAAGCTAATTGTGTTGTCAAGTAACTTAAGCTTCAAATCAAGAAAATTGAGTTTTCTCTCATCGTTTTGCATCTCTTTTGTGAAATTCATTGTTTCCTGAAAACTGTTAAAAACATGAAATATTAGCTGCAGATGTTGGTCACTCCCTTGAAATATTATTAGTATGTCATCAACGTAACGGGTGTAGAAAGAAATCATTTACCGTGAAGATTTTCAACAGCTGCTGCTTGAGTCACGTATAAAATTTTGAAAATAAAATGCATCACATCAAAAGGTGCAATTCTGATATTGTTTTCCCTTTAATTATGTATGTTTCGTCATTTGATATCGCATGAATGCCTGCATATTTTAAGATTTAGTAGTGCAGAGAATTCTTGGCTTCCGTTATCATAGCGTTTTTTTTTTTTTTGTTTTTTTTTTTTTTTGTTGCGGCCCGCCATGAATTCTTCTCCTGTGCTAACCTCTTCATCTCGGAGTAGCACTTGTAACCTACGTCCTATATTATTTGGTGGATTTATTCCAGTCTTGGTCTTCCTCTACAGTTTTAGCCTTCTACAGCTTCCTCTAGTACCATGGAAGTCATTCCCTGTTGTCTTAACAGATGTCCTGTCATCCTGTCCCTTCGGTTTTTCAGTCTTTTCCACATATTCCTTTCCTCTCCGGTTCTGCACAGTACCTTCTCATTCCTTACCTTATCAGTCAAGCTAATTTTCAACATTCGTCTGTAGCACCACATCTCAAATGCTTCGATTCTCTTCTGTTCCGATTCTGCTACAGTCCATGTTTCACTACCATACCATGCTGTACTCCAGACGTACGAGTACATTCTCAGAAATTTCCTCCTCAAATTAAGGCCGATATTATGTTAGTAGACTTATCTTGTCCAGGAACGCCCTTTTTTGCCATTGCTAGTCTGCTTTTGATGTCCTCCTTACTCCGTCCGCCACTTGTTATTTTACTGCCTAGGTAGCCGAATGCCTTAACTTCATCTACTTCGTGACCATCGATCCTGATATCAAGTTTCTAGCTGTTCTTATTTCTACTACTTCTCATTACCTCCGTCTTTCTTCGATATTATCTCCATACTCTGTACTCCTTAGACTGTTCATTCCATTTAGCAGATCATAAGCCGGCCGAGCGATTCTAGGCGCTACGGTCGCAGGTCGAATCCTGCCTTGGGCATGGATGTGTGTGATGTCCTTAGGTTAGTTAGGTTTAATTTGTTCTAAGTTCTAGGGGACTGATGACCTCAGATGTTAAGTCTCATAGTGCTCAGAGCCATTTGAGCCATTTTGAAGATCATGTAATTGTGATGTTTAAAGCTTTCCCGGCGTATTGATTGTTCCATAAAAACACGGGAGAACTGCCGTATGTAAAATGGTTCAAATGGCTCTGAGCACTATGGGACTCAACTGCTGTGGTCATCAGTCCCCTAACTAACCTAAGGACATCACACACACCCATGCCCGAGGCAGGATTCGAACCTGCGACCGTAGCAGCAGCTCGGCTCCTAGAACCGCACGGCCACCGCGGCCGGCTGCCGTATGTAATTCTTCTTCACTTTCACTCAAGATAGCAATCTCATCAGCGAATCGTGCCACTGATATCCTTTCATCCTGAATTTTAGTTCTGTTCCTGAACCTTTCTTTTATTTTCGTCACTACTTCCTCGAAGTACAGATCGAACAGTAGAGGCGAAAGACTACAGCCTTGTCTTACACCCTTCTTAATACGAGCACTTCGTTCTTGATCGTCCACTGTTATTATTCCCGCTTGGTTGTTGTATGTTTTGTATGTGGCCCGTCTCTCCCTAAAGCTTACCCCTAATTTTCTCAGAATTTCGAACACCTTGCACCATTTTACATTGTCGAAAGTTTTTTCCAGGTCGACGTATCCTATGAACGTGTCTTGATTTTTCTTTAGTCTTGCTTCCATTATTAACCGCAACATCAGAATTGCCTCCCCCGTGTCTTTACCTTTCCTAAAGACAAACTGATCGTCATATAGCCCATCCTCAGTTTTCTTTTCCATTCTTCTGTATATTATTATTGTCAGTAACTTGGATGCATGAGCTGTTAAACTGAGTGTGTGATATTTCTCGCATTTGTCAGCTCTTGCCGTCTTCGGGATTGTGTGGATGATATTCTTCCGAAAGTCAGATGGTATGTCGCCAGATTCACACATTCTGCACACCAACGTGAACAGTCGTTTTGTTGCCACTTCCCCCAACGATTTTAGAAATTCTGATGGAATGTTATCTTTCCCTTCTGCCTTATTTGATCTTAAGTTTTCCAAAGCTCTTTTAAATTCTGATTTTAATACTGGATCCCCTATCTGTTCTAAATCAACTCCTTTTTCTTCTTTTATCACATCAGAGAAATCTTCCTCCTCATAGAGGCTTTCAGTGTACTCTTTCCGCTTATCCGCTCTCTCGTCTACCTTTAACAGTGGAATTCCCGTTGCACTCTTAATGTTATCACCCTTCCTTTTAATGTCACCGAAGACTGTTTTCACTTCCTTACCGGCTATCATTTCTTTTTCGATTTCTTCACAGTTTTCATGCAGCAATTTCGTCTTAGCTTCCCTGCACTTCCTATTTATTTCATTCCTCAGTGACTTGTATGTCTGTATTCCTGAGTCTCCCGGAACATTTTTGTACTTCCTCCTTTCATTGATCAATTGAAGTATTTCTTCTTTTACTCATGGTGTCTTCGCAGTTACCTTTTTGTACCTATGTTTTCCTTCCCAACTTCTGTTATCGTCCTTTTTAGGGATGTCCGTTCCTCTTCAACTGTACTGCCTACTGAGCTATTCCTTGTTTCTGTAACTATAGCCTTAGACAACTTCAAGCGAATCTCGTCATTCCTTACTACTTCCGTATCCCACTTCTTTGCGTATTGATTCTTCCTGTCTAATGTCTTAAACTTCAGCCTGCACTTCATCAGTACTGTGTTGTGATCTGAGTCTTACAATCCAGTATTTCATTTCGGAATCTCTGTCTGATCATGATTAATCTAACTGAAATCTTCCCGTATCACCTGGCCTTTTCCAAGTATACGTCATCCTCTTGTGATTGTTGAACAGGGTATTCTTCATTACTATCTGAAATTTATTACAGTAGTCAATTACTATTTCTCCTTTGTCATTCCAAGTACCAACCTAATATTCTCTTGTATCCTTTTCTTCTGCTCCTTCCCTTACAACCGCATTCCAGTCCCCCATGGCTATTAGATTTTCATCTCCCTTTACGTACTGTATTAGCCTTTCATTATCTTCATACATATTCTCTGTCTCTTCGTCTTCAGCTTACGACGTCGGCATGTACATCTGAACTATCGTTGTCAGTGTTGGTTTGCTGTCGATTCTGATAAGAACAACCCTATCACTGAACTGTTCACAGTAACACACTCTCTGCACTACCTTCCTATTCATAACGAATCCTACTCATCTCACAAGAAATCTTTATCTTCTTTCCAGTTCACTTCACTGACTACTTCTATATCTAGATTGAGCCTTTGCATTTCCCTTTTCAGATTTTCTAGCTTCCCTACCAACTTCAAACTTCTGACATTCTATACCCCAACTCGTAAACGTTATTCTTTCGTTGATTATCCAATCTTCTTCTCATGGTAACCTCCTCCCTGGCAGTCCTCTTCCGGAGATCCGAATGGGGGACTATTCCGGAATCTTTTGCTTAAGCATAGAACATCATGACACTTCTTCAATTACAGGCCACAGGTCCTGTGGTTACACGTTACGTGTCTTTAATGCCATGGTTTACATTTCCTTCTGCATCCTCATGCCTTTGATCTTTGTTGATTGTTCCGCCTTCAGGCTTAGTTTCCCGCCCCTAGGACAAGAGAGTGCACTGAACCTCTGTCCGCTCCTCCGCCCTCTTTGACAAGGTAGTGGGCAGAATCAGTGTGACTTATGCCGTAAGTCTTCGGCCGCTAATACTGATTATGAATCAAAGTTTAAACAGCGGTGAGATTCGAACCCGGGACCGAATACATTTTGATTCTTGATCGAAGACGCTACCCCAAGAGCACGGGTGCTGTTACAAGAGCGCAAATAGTTTTTGACGAAAAAGAGGGGGTGGGGGGGGGGGGGGGAGAAGGGACACGAGGGTGCAGCCGGCTAGGATAAATTCGAGGAGGCTGCTGAAAAAATATTTTAGGAATGTACGAACTATAGAATGTGCTGCCATCACATACTCCTTCTCCTCTCCAAACCCCCCCCCCCCCAGCGTTCCGTATCGGAACCGGTTTAAGCAATTTCGGTGTCGCACAGGTAACCAGATTGGGTAATATGTTGCTATTTGGGATAATAGTGACAATTTTGAGCGTTTTTAAAGAAATGCGACAATCGTCGTTTGTGCGATATTTTTGTTCGTCAACAAGGTTTATGGTTGACATTAGCAAATCGAAGTGTATTTTTATGCAGTGATTTTAGTTTAATGTTGTTTGTAATGCTTTGCCACTTTGGTGGCTTGTAAAATGTTGCGACCTCAAAGTTGCAGCAGTCTCCAAATAACGATTCCAGTGCTAACGTTAAACTGCTATACAGGGTGTTACAAAAAGGTACGGCCAAACTTTCAGGAAACATTCCTCACACACTAATAAAGAAAAGGTGGTATGTGGACATGTGTACGGAACCAATTACCATGTTAGAGCTCATTTTAGTTTCTTCCACCTACGCTCAATAGAGCACGTTATCATGATTTCATACGGGATACTCTACCTGTGTTGCTAGAACATGTGCCTTTACAAGTGCGACAGAACATGTGGATCATGCACGATGGAGCTCCTGCACATTTTAGTCGAAGTGTTCGTACGCTTCTCAACATCAGATTGGGTGACCGATGGATTGGTAGAGGCGGACCAATTCCATGGCCTCCACGCTCTCCTGACCTCAACCCTCTTGCCTTTCATTTATGGGGGCATTTGAAAGCTCTTGTCTACGCAACCCCGGTACCAAATGTAGAGACTCTTCGTGCTCGTATTGTGGACGGCTGTGATACAATACGCCATTCTCCAGGGCTGCATCAGCGCATCATTGATTCCATGCGACGAAGGGTGGATTCATGTATCCTCGCTAACGGAGGACATTTTAAGCATTTCCTGTAACAAAGTGTTTGAAGTCACGCTGGTACGTTCTGTTGCAATGTGTTTCCATTCCATGATTAATGTGATTTGAAGAGAAGTAATAAAATGATCTCTAACATGGAAAGTAAGCGTTTCCGGACACATGTCCACATAACATATTTTCTTTCTTTGTGTGTGATGAATGTTTCCTGAAAGTTTGGCCGTACCTTTTTGTAACACCCTTAGATAGGCAATTAGGCTATCATTGCAGTGGGTACATATTTTTAAGTTACCATAATGCTAGTGTACGAATGAAACTCTATTTTCCTCTTCTTTCTTTTTATAAACTTATCCAAAGTTAGAAACTATCAGAATAGTACACAGCACAAAAATAATAAATGGCAGAACATACATTAAATTTAAATACATATAAGAATGAACTGATTAACAAAGTATCAAATTAACTCAATTAATGCCAACAATGTACAATAGTTTGTCTGAACAACGGGTTGGCGGTTATCGATAGAGCTATCGATGTATCGGTTGTTGAAAATAACACCGGTCTGGCTAGCTACCGATAATAAGGGGAGATTAAAACGTTTCCGTTCGAAAGTTGTACAGTCCAAAACTGGTATGCCACTCTGGCAAAATCGCTGTAGGCATGAAAGCAACGATCCTACCGACGCACCAGGTACAGGATACGTGTTTCGCATGACACAGTGTCCTGCTTCGTGAAGAACTCCTTATCTGCAGGCTGCATATTCTCGTACGAAAGGAATCGCTGACCTTTCAAGGCCATTTTAAGGCCCAAAGAAATAATAACTGCGTGGGGAGAGATCAGGACTGTAGGGCGGATGCTCGAGTGTCTCCCACTTGAATTATAAGTTCCTCGTTACATTTGCGATGTGAGGGAGTCATTATCATAAAGAGACAGCACCACTTGTTACACCATTCCACAACGGTGATTTTGCCATACATGCTGCCATATACACATTCTACAATCTCCGATAGATGCCAAGAAAAAAAAGTATGTCTGTCCTCTTTGGACGTATTTGGCAATAACGTTGCCATAGTTTACGTTTCCAGATTTACCGCACACTTATCGGAAAGACACGAATGCCACACTAGTCCCTTGCCCAAATGTCATTCGTTATGTACCCCTACAGCATTCGCGCTACGTCGCATATATGCAACAGCAACACCCACAAACGAGAATTGTTTGATAGCCCCTCTTATCTTTCAGTTTCGCTACATGGCACCTAGGTGGTGTGCAATTTCATTTAAGTGGAAGAGCGGCGGGGGTCAAGTGTTTTGCACTCTCCACACAGAAAGTTCCGAGACTGATTCTATTCCTGGCATCTAAGCGACATCAGTGCAGTAACTACGGGCCGGCCGGGGTGGCCGTACGGTTCTAGGCGCTACAGTCCGGAATCGCGTGACCGCTACGGTCGCAGGTTCGAATCCTGCCTCGGGCATGGATGCGTGTGATGTCCTTAGGTTAGTTAGGTTTAAGTAATTCTAAGTTCTAGGCGACTGATGACCTTAGAAGTTAAGTCCCATAGTGCTCAGAGCCATTTGAACCATTTGAAGTAACTACGGTGTCAACGTGAACTAACGACTGTAGACAACAGATGTACATTCGACCTGTCAGTTGTGAGCAGGCTTTGTTTAGCAGTGGACGTGTGACCGTTGTGTTGTGTCACAAATCACAAATGAGCAACGAACTGGATGTCTCTGAATCTAGTGTTCAAGTCATTCTCCAATATGTTCAAAGGAGGGAAAAGTGTGTACAAAGTTTGTCCTGCACATCTTGAGTATGTATATGACAACGATACATGGACGCCTGCCGTTCTAGATGGTTTGGTTTCGGAGGAACTGAAATAAATGTGGCCGGCTGGTGCGGCCTAGCGGTTCTAAGCGCTTCTGTCTGGAACCGTGCGACCGCTACGCTACGCTACGCTCAGAGCCATTTGAACCATTTCTGAAATAAATGGGCCCTTGCTGTCATCGTCTTCCCTACCATCAGATTAGAATGACCCCACCTGATAGTCCGCTGCTCACTGAATTGCGATGGTGCTGGTTTCTTCTTCAGGAAGTGCAGGGATTTGAATAGCTGATTAAAATTAATTGATTAACGAAGAGAACTGATTGAGGCTGCAGATCAGTAATAACGGGACAGCCAAAAGAAAAGCAGATTCATACTTTAAAAGACATAAAACACGAACATAGATAACGAGAACTATACCAGCCCTTAGAGCGAACTTTTATACAGCCCATAAAGACCAACGCCAGGATTCTAACGGTAAAGAGCCATGAATAGAGTCACGTTGCGAGACCACAGACAAGAGCAGCACGGAAAAACTTACCAATTTAAAATCGATAAAACGGTGAAGCTGATCTCTCACGGTGCAAGCCAATGTTTTCATCTTAAACATTTTCGCGTTCGATAAGAGAGTCCCACTGCCAATGACCTTATAAAAATTGAGTATATCTGCGCGTGGTTACTTTCAAGGCAGTAGAAACAAAAACATTAATCAGAAAATGGCGGTCATAACTACGCGACTACTTGTCTCGGAGTAAAGCCAACCAAGTACTGCAACGAACGGAGGGGGAGAGGGCATTTCTCAACAGTTTTGTAACATCTGATCCATTTAAACCGCGTGCTTCCTCTGAGAGCTAAAGATCCTTGTTGCCAACATAAGTGGCGATGGGGGTAGCGACGGTCGTTTAGGCTTTCAGCCGAGGAGCGTCCGACCCACCGACGCACAGGTTGGCGTTACTGATGTGGCGCCGTTAGATTTACCGGTGTCCCTCCACGCAACCATTGCGTCTTCTTGGCTTGGATTTTTTAATACAACGGCCCTTGGAACCTCTGCAGCAATAAGGCATCTTGAGGAATTTACAAATTAACTGATCGGTGATCGCTGAAATTTCTCCGTCCCCACCATTTGATAGTTCTCTGTTGAGGCAAGTTATCTGTACTTGAGGATGGCTCGAGAAAATTACTTTTAAACCATAAATAAGATAATTAAATTTATCGCATTTTTGGTGAAATGGTTTGGAGCCCCGTACCTACTGCCACTGAACTCGTAATTGTATAAGCAACCGGAATCTCCAATTGGAACAGCATTTTTAGTTATATTTTACTCTCTCTTCTTTGTAAATATGCGGGGCAGCTATGGAGACTTCGCACTTGCTCTGGCAAGTCTCTGTGTTAGAGATGAGACTTGGCGTTATCAATACGAACCTGCGACAAAACGTCGAAGAGCGGAACGAATCTATATACTTTGACAAGACTGAAGTAGGTGTGAATGTACTGTGAGAGTTGAACAGAAATTTTCTGACAGTTCCACATGGCTGACTGAACGTTCTGTGCGTTATACTCAAATGGGAGAGACTATGTAGCACACCAGAAGCATCAAAACCACCATTTTAACTTTTCTCTAACTTTTATTAATCCAGTCTCGAAGCGTTTCGGACTGATAGCGCAAGCACACTCATAAATTTCAAAGATTATAAATACAGATCAGTGCGAGTGGGACTTAGGGGCTAACCAAAGGTTCAGAAAACGCAGGCAACCATTTTCAGAGCGAACTGAATGTTGTCGTCTCTCAGGCTTTCTCGGTGTGATTGATCAATGGTGAGCTTCCGGGGGATTCTTCCGAGTTGTTGTTTCCATTTTAGGCACAATATTTCGGATATCATCATGAAATGAAATAAGATGAGACCAGTATCGTGATGCAATTGCCAAGTTTCTAGAGCAACGTAAATAAAGAGCTCAGCGAAATGAAGATGTCAGGCAACCTAATAAACATGTATGGAGGTTTCAATTAAAGTAACGCTTGGGGTCCAGCGCTCCATTTATAGAAATCTTGTCTGCCATCACATCCATTGGAGTTGGAAAACGGTGAGAGAATTTGTGTTTCACGAAATATCACCACGAGATCTTAAAACAACGGTGCATCAAGAGGCGTGGTGCGCGTCGGGAATCGAACGGGCGTAGTAGATGTCGCGAATCGAACTCGGTTACAAACAGCGGCGTGAGACCAACAATAGCTCACAATCTGGTTGGAGTCTAGGCAACAAGTACAATACTGGATCATTAAAAACAATTCTGTATGGAATAAACATCCAGAGTAGCGACAAAGAATTAATGTACATATAGCAGGCGTTACAGACAGTATCAAAGATAATTTCTATTTCTAAAACAGAAGACATAAATGGTGTGGGGCGTGTGCAGTTGGAGTGATATGGGAGCCCTGATACGTCTAGATACGACTCTGACAGGTGACACGTACGTAAGCATCCTGTCTGATCACCTCCATCCATTCATGTCCACTATGCATTTCGACGGACTTGCTCAATTCTAGCAGGACAATGCGACACGCCACACGTGCAGAATTGCTACAGAATGGCTCGAGGAACACTCTTCTGAGTTTAAACACTTCGTCTGACTACCAAACTCCCCAGACATGAACATTATTGAGCATATCTGGGATGCCTTGCAACGTGCTGACGCGTACGGACATGGAGACAACCTCATGAATCCACAGACCCTGGATGTCAGCGGGGGACTGTTCAAGCTGGTGGAGGCTCTGTAATGGTGTGGGGCGTGTGCAGTTGGAGTGATATGGGACCCATGATACGTCTAGATACGACTCTGACAGGTGACACATACGTAAGCATCCTGTCTGATCACCTCCATCCATTCATGTCCACTGTACATTTCGACGGACTTGCTCAATTCTAGCAGGACAATGCGACACGCCACACGTGCAGAATTGCTACAGAATGGCTCGAGGAACACTCTTCTGAGTTTAAACACTTCGTCTGACTACCAAACTCCCCAGACATGAACATTATTGAGCATATGTGGGATGCCTTGCAACGTGCTGTTTTGAAGCGATCTGCGTCCCCTCGTACTCTTACGGATTTGTGGACAGCCCTGCAGTATTCATGTTCTCAATTCCCTCCAGCAGTACTTAAGAAGTTATTCGAGCCCATGCCACGTCGTGTTGAGGCAGTTCTGCATGCTCGCGGGGGCCCTACACGATATTAAGCAGGTGTACCACTTTCTTTGGCTCTTCAGTGTATTTAGCAGCAGTCAGCCAAGGTAACTCATGTACCATTATGGCGTTTACCAAACATTTTATCAGCGGTCTCGTATTGTAGTATATGTTCTTTCAGACCAGCAACCTGTATGTACTAAGTATCGAAGGCCGATGCTTCCTTGTCCGGTGACCGTAAAAATTCTAGTTTGTGAGACCGTAACTCAAACCTGTAATAAGAATAATTATGTCAGTTTATCAATAAGTCACCGTGTAGTATGCGTAACAGTAATACTCGCTGCACCTGAAGAAGACGGCTAGGTGCACAAAATGGAAACAATACCTCGGGAGAACGTCTACTACTAATGAACTGATGTGCCCCTAAATGCAGTTGAGGTGACGTAAGAAATCCATTCATTTATCTTCTCCACGAGGCCAGACAATGGAAGTATTGTCCATATATCTCCAAAATACAGTTGGTGTAAAGACCGCGGATTGCAGCGCTCTGTCCTCAGAGTACTCCATAAAAAGAAGCTGGCCACTGGGGGGAAGAAGGGCGCTACTGTGTTCAAAATATTTTCGGTTTAACATGAAATAGATAGAGGAAAGAGCGTGTCGAACCAATGCATTAATGTACGTCTGCAGCTTATTACCGAATAGTTTTGAAAATTTTTTGAGAATGACCTTTGTAAAAAGTGAGACTACTTCGAAGTTATCGAAACGTTCTGAACGACTAAGACAGAGAGCCCCATTCTACTGATAAAATCGGTTGAGTGACGTAAGTGATGCTTGCATTTGCCCACCAGTGGTGTCAGCAAGGAAACAAGATGTTTGGTTAGATTTAGAGCACCACTGTTGCTTACTACTGACTGCAAAAGGGAGACTTTGATTGCGAATATTCGGTAGGCATTTAGGCCACGCGGTCTGAATGGTATACAACCATCTGGTCTTAAACTTTTAATAGTCTTTGACGTAACGGGAAATAATTCAGGGGTGTAGAAGTATTCCACTGCACGCATCTTGTGGGGTCTGAATACATCTTCCCATAGGCTGAATCACTTACGGGAGCATTCATCTTATCCACATACAGACTACGATGTAACACCACCATTGCATTATCTGTATCGGTCTTCAGAACACAGATGTTGATGATAGGGTGTTATGAAATCACTCACATTACTGTTGATGCATACAAAGAAATTCCTCTCTGTTATTTGCAGCTATCGCTTGAAAATGGCGAGAAATGCGAAATTAGCCAATACCGGGAAACAAAAAATAATTAGAGGCGGAAAATGTTGTCCTTTCACAACTGGAAACTGATCAAGGTGACACAGCACTACAGTAACGTTAGACTTACCAATCGATACAGCTTCTCCTCCGAAAACCCTCATCGAGGTCGACTTGTAGAGACTTGAGTAACTTCTACCAGTACGAGATGCACTCATTTTGACTAAACTTGAAGCAAAATTTCTGCAGGTAATCTCTGAGCAGCCAGCATGTTTTTAAGCCTACCGCAACGAATTATTTAATTTGTCCACATAAACTACTCTTTTTGCACCATCCCTCAGCATCCGGCCACTAACAGTTACTGAACCTAGCGATAATTTTCGCATTCGCGTCGCGTAAGACAGCTCAAGAGTAGCGTCCAGAACAAGAATACTACAGTACCGGATCAACACTATCTAAAATACTTTCCATTACCGAGATCAGAATTAAAGGCGCAGTTTACGCTTCGTTCGGAACTTGGCGATTACCGAGCTCGTGCAGCAAGTAGCAACAACGGCTGAATTAACGGGTTACTGTCGAGTCGACCGCTTCCTCGCAATCTGTGTAATGGATCGCAACTGACGTAATTTCAGGGTTATTTTATCATCACTATTTCAGGCTCCGTCCTACGTATAACGGGACACGTAAAGTGCCTCTTAGCCTTTCTATTTATGGACGGGAGCTGCAGTTACAGGCCCTGTCTCTGATCAGTCTTCTTCAGAAGATTATATAATTTAGAGGTAAGAGGTTTAGTGCTGAAGCACTTAGGACGGATAGTGTCTGCTCCAGAATAAAAGCTGGTTTTCATCCCAAAACATTATGGACGTTAGAAATGAACTCATTCTCGAAAACATACAACTAAAAGTAACGTGACAAGGACAGAGTAACTATAATACACTTCAGAGGAATCTACACTATTATGTATTCATTTACTGGATTTTGAGCAAAAAACTTACGATCTAATGTAAACTGCCAAGTGAGCATTCCCAGACCTGCAACTTCTATGTATTTCCGATCAAGTAAATTGCGATCCTGCTACAGCTGCGGGCTAGTTTTTGCATCCCATCATCGTGCAAGTCACGAGGTTTAATAACAGTATGGCATCGATCGTTTGTTCACGTACCTTAGGCGAGCAACGACCACCCTGAGAACCAAGGTTGCTTTAATAAATACTTAGAAAACCGCTGGATGTAATAAATTCACAAGCATTTCTCATTTTCTAAGAAATCCGTGGGATAAAACTCATCTAGTGCTCTCATTTCTAACTGCCTCTTCGAAACAATTAGATCTACACATGCTACCACTGATCTATGTAAAATGGTTCAAATAATTATTGGAACGTACAATGTGTCGTCCATTGTGGGAAAATAATCTTTTAATTTCCTCAAATACCATACGTAAGAAAATATTCTTATCGAAGCATTTTACACCCATGATTACTTCAATTAGAGACAGCCGGCAAGTTGGAGAGAAAGAAAGAAAGAGAGAAAGAGAGAGAGAGAGAGAGAGAGAGAGAGAGAGAGAGTTCTACTGTCAACAAAGCAAAAAAATATTTCAGTAATTCGGCATAATGTTCAGTTGATAAGACCGCAAATATCTATTGTCAAATACAGAGAGTAGTTGAATTTGTACAAAACTGCCGTGGAACCGCACTGGTTGTAGGTAAAATGGTTTATAGGCTATAACGGGCAGTCAAATGAGCACTCGACTTATAGGAAAAAAGCAAGCAAACTGTTCATTATTTCAAAAGAAATAGCCTTAAGTTTTAATACCCTTATTCCACTGCGAGACAAGACAGTCAATGCCTTCATGGAAAAATGTTTGTGGTTGCCTACTGAACCATGATTGTATCCAGGCGTGGACTTCTTCGTCCGAAGCAAATCGACGACCACGAATATCTTTCTTCAGAGCACCGAAAATATGGAAATCCGGGCCCACACTTTTCTAAGGTCTTTTCGACTACGTTGCAGAAGTTTCGCTGGAAAGACCTTACATATCCTCCATAGAGTCCCGATCTCTCACCACACAGTTTCAATATTTTTGTGCCCTGAAGAAAGACATTCATGGCCGTCGGTTTGCTCCGGAAGAAGACGTGCATGGCTGGATACAATTATGGTTCCGTAGGCAACCGCAAACATTTTTGCATGAACACACTGACCGACTTGTCTCACAGTGAGTTAAATACATTAACAGTTATGGTCATTAGTTTTGAAATAATAAACAGTTTACTTACTTTCTTCCCATCTGTCCCTTCTTCATTTGACTGTCCCTTATATAAAAGGAGGATCAGCAGCGCTCTTTTTGTTGGAATCACTGCAGTATGAAGTGTTTATCTCGTAGCCTGACAGTCCGCAGATCGTGGTCTCGCGGACGCGTTCTCGCTTCCTGAGCATGGGTTCCCGGCTTCGATTCACGGCGGTGTCAGATATTTTCACCTGCCTCGAGATAACTGGGTGTTCATTTTGTCCTCATCATTTCATCCTCATTCATGAAATTTGCGGGATTGGACTGAGCAAAGGTTGGGAATTTGTATGGATGATGATAGCCGCGCAGTTGGGCGCCCCACAAACCAAACATCATCATCATCATCATCATCGTAGCCTGAGAGATTCCATGTGCTGTACGTCTACATCTACTTGGATACTCTGCAAATCACACTTGAGTTCCTAGCAGAGAGTTCATCCAACCATCTTCGCAATGATTCTCTGTTATTCCAATCAGGAACAGCACGCGGAAAAAACCTACACTCATATCTTTCAGCGCGAGCTCTGATTTCCCTTATTTTATGATGATGATCGTTTTTCCCTATGTAGGTCGACGTCAACAAAATATTTTCGCGTTCGAAGGAGAAGGTTGGTGATTGAAATTACTTGCGAAGATTCCGCCGTGACTAAAAACGCCTTTGTTTTAATGATATCCACTCGAAATCCCGTATCATGTCCGTTACACTGTCTTCCCTATTTCGGGATAATACAAAACGTGCTGCTCTTCTTTGAACTTTCACGATGTACTCCGTTAATCTGGTGAGGATCCCAGATCACACAGCAGTAATAGTCCAATAGAGGACGGACAGGTGTAGCGGTGGGAAGGGGGGGGGGGGGAGGGGTTGTTTTGTGGAAGAGACAAAACAGCGAGGTTATCGGTCTCATCCGATTAGGGAACGATGGCGAAGGAAGTCGGCCGTGCTCTTTCAAAGGAACCATCCCGGCATTTGCCTGGAGCGATTTAAGTAAATCACGGAAAACCTAAATCAGGATGGCCCGATGCGGGATTGAACCGTCGTACTCCCGAATGCGAGTTCAGCGTGCTAACCACTGCGCCACCTCGCTCGGTTGGACCGGTGTAGTGGGGGCAGTCTCCTTAGTAGATCTGTTACATTTTTTAATGTTCGGCCAACAAAACGCAATCTTTGGTTTGCCTTCCCCACAACGTTTTCTATGTGTTCTTTCCAATTTAAGTTGTTCGTAATTGTAATTCCTAGGTGTTTAGTTGAATTTACGGTCTTTAGATTTGACTGATTTATCGTTTAACAGATTCTTTTTAGCACTCATGAGGATGACTTCACACTTTTCATTATTTATGGTCGATTGTCAGTTTCTGCGCTATACTGATATCATTTCTAAATCGTTCTGCAATGTGTTTTTACCTTCTGCTGATTTTACTACACGGTAAACGATAGCATCATCTGCAAACAATCTAAGACGGCTGCTCAGATTGTCTCCCAAATCGTTTATATAGATAAGGAACAGCAAAGAGCCTATAACACTACCACGGGGAACGCCAGAAATCAGTTCTGTTTTGCTCGATGACTTTCCGTCAGTTATTACGAACTGCGACCTCTCTCACAGGAAATCACAAATCCAGTCACATAACTGAGACGACATTCCATAAGCACCCAATTTCACTACGAGCCGCTTGTGTAGTGCCTTGTCAAAAGCCTTCCGGAAATCCAGAAGTAAGGAATCGATCTGAAATCTCTTGTCAATAGCTCTCAACACTTCATGTGAATAAAGAGGTAGTTGCGTTTCACAGGAACGATGCTTTCTAAACCCATGTTGGACGTGTGTGTCAATAGGCCGTTTTATTCCAGGTAATTCATAATGTTCGAACACAATATATGTTACAAAATCCTGCTGCATATCGACGTTAATGATATGGGCTTTAATTTAGTGGATTACTCCTACTACCTTATGGAAATTGGTGTGACCTGTGCAACTTTCCAGTCTTTGGGTACGGATCTTTCGTTGAGCGAACGTTTGTATATGATTGTTAAGTATGGAGCTATTGCATCAGCATGCTCCGAAAGGAACCTAATTGGTATACGGTCTGGACCAGAAGACTTGCTTTTATTAAGTGATTCGAGTTACTTCACTACTACGAGGATATTTACTTCTACGTTACTCATGTTGGCTGCAGTTCTCGATTCGAATACTGGAATATTTACTTCGTCATCTTTTGTGAAGGCATATCGGAAGGCTGTGTATAGTAACTCTGCTTTGGCAGCACTGTCTTCGATACTACCTCCATTGCTATCGCGCAGAGAAGGCATTGATTGTTTCTTGCCGCTAACATATTTCTCATACGACCAGAATCTCTTTGGATTTTCTGTCAGATTTCGAGACAAAGTTTCGTTGTTGACACTGTTGTGAAGTCCGCGCTAAATTGCTAGCTTCTGTAAAAGATCGTCAATCTGGGGGATTTTGTGTCTGTTTAAATTTGGCCAAAAAAAAGGCTCTAAGCACAATGGGACTTAACATGTGAGGTCATCAGTCCCCGAGACTTAGAACTACTTAAACTTAACTAACCTAAGGACATCACACAGCCATGCCGGAGGCGGGATTCGAACCTACGACCGTAGCAGCAGCGCGATTCGGGACTGAAGTGCCTAGAACCGCTCGGTCACAGCGGCCGGTGTATTTCTGCAACAGTGTTCTAATCCGTTTTGTGTACCAAGGATGAGCGGTTCCGTCATTTGTTGATTTATTTGGTGTAAATCTCTCAATTGGTATCGATGCGATTTCTTTGAATCGAAGCCACATCTGGTCTACACTTATATTATTAATTTGGAATGAGTGGAGAGGAAGGCGTCAAGTGAATTTTTATCTGCTTTTTTGAATAGGTATATTTTTCACTTATTTTTCGAGTATTTGGGGATTACAATATTCAATCTCGCTAAGACAACACTGTGTACACTAATCCCTGAATCGGTTTTGATGTTCGTTATTAACTCAGGATTATTTGTTGCTAAGAGTCACGTTTACTATTCGCGTGGGAACATGAAGTAAATGCTCGAAATAATTTTCAGCTAATGCGTTTAGCACAATTTCGCATGATATTTTATGCGTTCCTCCTGAAATGAACATGTATTTTCGCCAACATATCGAGGGTAAATTAGTTGCTAAGAGGTCAAGTGTTGTTCATGGTGTGGGTTCCTGTAGTCATGTCCCAGTTCATGAACCACGGGCAACGTATGAGTGGCCAAGTAAGTGGTCCCGACAGTCGGGATACCAGTTACTTTGGAATAAGGCTGGGAATCTCGGACATATTCTGAGTCGTGGTCACCTTTGTGATCATACGGCAAAGACTACCAAATCCACCGGTTAGTCCCTCAACCGTTAGGGGTAAAACCCAATGGGACTCGGGGCAAGTTAGGCTAGCAACCTGCTTCCCTGGTACTTCAAATATGATGCTGGCAACAATCAGAGCAAAATGCCTCGGACCTTTGGAGGTGACGGAGTCCCACCTCTAACTAACAAACCAGGGATTCCTAAGATACGACTTGGCAGACAAGTGGTAATGAGATGGCGAGCTATTAATATCAATGGGGGCTACTCTGGTAAGAAGGTAGAGCTGGCAGAGTCTGCAAGTAAGATGGGGCTGGACGTTTTAGCTGTTAGTGACATTCGGGTAAAGGGTGAGAAAGAAGAGGAAGTGGGAGAATACAAGGTCTACCTGTCAGGAGTCAAAGCTGGAAAAGCACAATGGGGTGTAGGGCTTTACATCAGGAAAGAAATGGAACTCAGCGTAGTTGCAATAAGGTATGTAAACGAACGACTGATGTGGATAGATTTGACAGTGTCTAGCAAAAAAATTAGGATTGTGTCAGTATATTCGCGTTGTGAAGGGACAGATCAAGATAAGATGGATAGTTTTTATGAGGCACTCAGTGATGTAGTTGTTAGAGTAAAGGACAAGGACAGTGTTCTTCTCATGGGTGATTTTAACGCCAGGATTGGAAATCGAACAGAAGGGCATGAAAAGGTTATGGATAAATTTGGAGAGGATATGGATTTGTATGGAGTGTAGCCATGTATGGAAGTGAAACATGGACGATAAATAGTTTCGACAAGAAGATAATAGAAGCTTTCGAAATGTGGTGCTACAGAAGAATGCTGAAGATTAGATGGGTAGGTCACATAACTAATGAGGAGGTATTGAATAGAATTGGGGAGAAGAGGAGTTTATGGCACAACTTGACTAGAAGAAGGGATCGGTTGGTAGGACATGTTCTGAGGCATCAAGGGATCACCAATTTGGTACTGGAGGGCAGAGTGCAGGGTAAAAATCGTAGAGGGAGACCAAGAGATGAATACACTAAGCAGATTCAGAAGGATGTAGGTTGCAGTAGGTACTGGGAGATGAAGAAGCTTGCACAGGATAGAGTAGCATGGAGAGCCGCATCAAACCAGTCTCAGGACTGAAGACCACAACAACAACATGGGTCAACAGGAACGGGAAACAACTCTTGGATTTCTGTGCCAGTATGGGCTTAGTAATCACAAACTCCTTTTTTAAACATAAGAACATTGACCGGTATACTTGGGAAGGCAGGGGAACCAGATGTGTCATTGACTATATAATAACATATCAGGAATTCAGGAAGGCTGTGAGGGACACACGTGTATTCAGGGGATTCTTTGATGACACTAATCATTATTTAATCTGCAGTAAAATTGGGATAGTGAGGCCGAAAGTCCAGGAGGTCAGGTCCATATGTAGGAGGATAAGAGTGGAGAAACTTCAGGATAAGGAAATCAGGCAAAAGTACATAACAGCGATCTCAGAAAGGTACCAGTTAGTTGAATGTAGTCAATTACAGTCATTGGAAAAGGAATGGACAAGGTACAGGGACACAGTACTAGAAGTGGCTGAAGGATGTCTTGGAACAGTAGTGTGTAAAAGTAGGATGAAGCAAACAGCTTGGTGGAATGACACAGTTAAGGCAGCCTGTAAAAGGAAAAAGAAGGCGCATCAAAAATGGCTACATACTAGAACTCAGGTAGACAGAGAAAGTTATGTTGAAGAAAGAAACAAAGCCAGACAGATGATTGCAGCATCCAAGAAGAAATCTTGAGAAGACTTTGGAAACAGGTTGGAGACTATGGGTCAAGCCGCTGGAAAACCATTCTGGAGTGTAATTAGCAGTCTTTGAAAGGGAGGTAAGAAGGAAATGACAAGTATTTTGGACAGGTCAGGGAAACTGCTGGTGAATCCTGTGGATGCCTTGGGCAGATGGAGGGAATATTTTGAAGAGTTGCTCAATGTAGGTGAAAATACGATAAGTAATGTTTCAGATTTCGAGGTAGAATGGGATAAGAATGATGATGTAAATAGGATCACATTTGAGGAAGTGGAGAAAATGGTCAATAGATTGCAGCGCAATAAAGCAGTTGGGGTGGATGAAATTAAGTCAGAACTCATCAAATACAGTGGAATGTCAGGTCTTAAATGGCTACACAGGATAACTGAAATGGCCTGGGAGTCGGGTCAGGTTCCATCAGACTGGACAAAAGCAGTAATCACACCAATCTTTAAACATGGAAACAGGAAAGATTGTAACAACTACAGAGGTATCCCTTTAATCAGCGTTGTGGGTAAAATCTTTTCAGGAATTGTTGAAAGGAAAGTGCGAGTATTAGTTGTCGACCAATTGGATGAAAATCAGTGTGGGTTTAGGCCTCTTAGAGGTTGTCAGGACCAGATCTTTAGCTTACGGCAAATTATGCAGAAGTGCTATGAGTGGAACAGGGAATTGTATCTACGCTTTATAGGTCTAGAAAAGGCATATGACCGTGTTCCTAGGAGGAAGTTAATGTCTGTTCTACGAGATTATGGAATAGGAGGCAAACTTTTGCAAGCAATTAAAGGTCTTTACATGGATAGTCAGGCAGCAGTTAGAGTTGACGGTAAATTGAGTTCATGGTTCAGAGTAGTTTCAGGGGTAAGACAAGGGTGCAACCTTTCTCCACTGTTGTTCATATTATTTATGGATCATATGTTGAAAAAAATAGACTGGCGGGGTGAGATTAAGATATGTGAACACAAAATAAGCAGTCTTGCATATGCGGATGACTTAGTTGTGATGGCAGATTCGATTGAAAGTTTGCAAAGTAATATTTCAGAGCTAGATAAGAAATGTAAGGACTATGGTATGAAGATTAGCATTTCCAAAACGAAAGTAATGTCAGTGGGAAAGAAATATAAACGGATTGAGTGCCAAGTAGGAGGAACAAAGTTAGAACAAGTGGACGGTTTCAAGTACTTAGGATGAATATTCTCACAGGATGGAAACATAGTGAAAGAACTGGAAGCGAGGTGTAGCAAAGCTATTGCAGTGAGTGCTCAACTACGATCTATTCTCTTCTGCAAGTAGGAAGTCAGTACCAAGACTAAGTTATCTGTGCACCGTTCAATCTTTCGACCAACTTTGTTGTATGGGAGCGAAAGCTGGGTGGATTCAGGTTACCTTATCAACAAGGTTGAGGTTACGGATATGAAAGTAGCTAGGATGATTGCAGGTACTAGTAGATGGGAACAATGGCAGGAGGGTGTCCACAATGAGGAAATCAAAGAAATATTGGGAATGAACTCTATAGATGTAGCAGTCAGGGCGAAGAGGCTTAGATGGTGGGGTCATTTTAACACGCATGGGAGAAGCAAGGTTGCCCGAGAGACTCATGGGTTCAGCAGTAGAGGGTAGGAGGAGTCGGGGCAGACCAAGGAGAAGGTACCTGGATTCGGTTAAGAATGATTTTGAAGTAATAGGTTTAACATCAGAAGAGGCACTAATGTTAGCACTGAATAGGGGAACATGGAGGAATTTTATAAGGGGGCTATGCTCCTGACTGAACGCTGAAAGGCATAATCAGTCTTAAATGATGATGATGATGAAGAGGTCAAGTGTGTTTTCACAACCGTTTACTATTCGCGTGGGCTCATGAAGTAACTGCTCGAAATAATTTTCAGCGAATGCGTTTAGCACAATTTCGCATGATATTTTATGCGTACCTCCTGAAATGAACGTGTATTTTCGCCAACATATCGAGGGTAAACTAAAGTCACCACCCACTGAAATTGTAAGAGTCGTGTAATAGTTTGAAATTAAACTCAAGTTTTCTTGGAACCTTTCGGAAATTTTATCATCGGACAATGACCTCTGCCCGTACTAATTCACATGTAGTACCTGCTTCAATTTCGCGACAAGTTAAACTACTTCCAACAGCAACAAACAAGCCACCGCCAACCGTGTTTCGCCAATCTTTCGGAACTCCGTTTGGTTCTTCGCAAAAATTTCGGCTGAGCTTATATCCGGCTTTAGCCAGCTTTCAGTGCCTATAACGATTTGAGCATCAGTGCTTTCTATTAGCGCTTGGAGCTCTGGTACTTTCCCAACTTAGCTACGACAGTTTACAGCTGTTATACCAATGGTTCCTGTATCTAGGTTCTTCCTGTGATTAGCCTGCATCCTTTGTGACTGAAGCCCTTCTTGTGTTTTCCCGAGACCCTCTAACCTAAAAAACCGCCCAGTCGACGCCACACAAGCCCTGCTACCCGTGTAGCCACCTCCTGCGTATAGTGGACACCTTTGGCGCAAGTCGAGGAATGTGCAGCCTACACGGTCGCAGAACCGTCTGAGCCTCTGATTCAGACCCTCCACTCAGCTCTGTACCAGAGGTTCTCAATCGGTCCTGTCGACTATGCTGCAAATGGTCAGCTCTGCTTCTTGCAAGCATTGGACACAGGGGTGAGGTTGAGGGTCCAATTCCAGGAATAATATCATTTCTCCAGTGCTGGATGCTGGCGTTAGCAATTGTGGGTAAAGAGCTGATGTTGATTTCATCAATTCCAGGTACGCTGATGCTAATGTCAGCGAAATTCCCGCCAGAACATACACTGCTACTTACAGATTTACAAAATAAAAAAAAAAATGTGAAATATATCTCCTTAATTTATATTCTGTGCTTCTGATACTTTAAGGGCATATTATGACAATGTAGTAGGCTATGGTGTAATTCAGAAGCTGATTTGAAATTATTGTCTGATGTTAAGTATTTAATGAAATATTTTCCTGACATTATATATTTTACACATTTACGAAATCAATATGTACATATTTTGGGTGTTAATATTACATAAAAGTCAGTGCTTTAGGCAGCGCAGAACGTGGAAATCAGGGATTTGCCCACTATGTAAAGCAAGATAGGCGGCGATTTCTGGCAGATCTTAGGGCAGAGTACTTTGCTGGTGCAGGCACAGCTGTATCGGAACATATCGTGCAGTGCATATTGTTGAAAAGGGTGTCTGCAGCAGACAACCCGTATGTGTTCCGATGTTGACCCAACAACATCGCCGAATAGGATTGCAGTGGACGTGAAATCATCGATGTTTGGCCGTGGATGAATGGATGAATCATAGATGAATCGTGTTACTATACCAGGTCCAGGGTTGTGTCTGCATACGCCAGCACCCGGGTAGATATCTGCCGCATCGCGCCACGGACACAGGCTTTTGGCGGTGTTTATTTTGACACCTGGGGTTCTATGGGACCTATGGTGGTAACCGGCGGCGCCGTGACAGCTGTGGAGTACATGTACATCACGTGACAACCTACATCTCTCCATACCTCCTAAATATTGTTTGACGTGTATGTAAGTACATATTTTCTCTACAAAGCAACTGTCGATGTTTTAAAATGTTTGTTACACTTCTCAGCAGTTCAGCACGTGAAATTTTAAACCTTCTCTATGCCATGAATTTTAGTGTGGCCGTTAATAAACTTTATTATTGCTCATTCTGCAATTCTGATATTGTAGTCCACCTTTTTTTATAAAACGGATTGTATCTCATAATCTTACTTTCACCTTTGGGTACTGGGGTAGGGGAAGTGACGCTGTGTTGCCTGAAGGTCACAGAAACGAGTTTCGAAATACTGTCTGTCTGTTTACAAGCAATGAACAGCAGTGTAAGTACGTTATCTGCTGTCTTTTCTTCATCAGACAGGTCAGATGGCAACCAGTGTCAGTAAAACATGGAGCTACGATACGAAAAATACCGTGTGTTTCAAAATTAGTATCGCGGATTTAAGGCCTGGCATTGTAGCATTTATTAAATTCAACTTACAATTTTAAATAATACCTGCGCATATGCGTATTCATTGTTTCCTCAGCACTTTTAAAAGCTTTTTTGCCAGATCGTCGCCGCGGCTTCCGACATTGCATCCCAACCGAATTCGCACGACAGCCAACGAAATGAGTATGGCGCCTTTTCATAAAACAAAACTGATTTTTAGCGTGGGTATGAGACCCACACTAGAATCAGAGCAACAATCGAAACTGATTGTTTTTTGGGGCAAATAACGGCTGAAAGTTTATGGGCCTTTCTTTTTCGGTGAAGCAACTGGAAATGGTGAGCCTGAGCGATGACTCTTTCCTCGACTGGAAGTAGCAGAACCACAGAACTTTACTTGGAAGCAAGATGGTGCGTCACCCCACTGATATAACTCGGTACGCGACTGGTTAAACGACGTTGTAACCGACCGCTGGTTTGGGCTCAGGAGGCCGAATGACAGAGCTTGTTTCGTAAGACCTCCATGCTCACCGATTCGACGCCATGCGATTCTAGTTTTCGGGGTAATAGAGGATTTTATGTGTATGTGCCTCCGCTACCAGGTGACTTTTTTTTGTTTCACGAGTCTTCTGACTGGTTTGACGCGGACCGCCACGAGTTCCTTGATATCTTCATCTGAGAGTAGCACTTATAATTTATGTCTAGAATTATCTGCTGGTTGCATTCCAGTCTCTGCCTTCCTCTACAGTTTTCACTCTCCACAGTTCCTTCTAGTGCCATGGAAGTTATTTCCTGATGTCTTAACAGATGTCCTGTCATCCTGTCCCTTGTTCTTATCAATGTTTTCCACATATTACTTTCCTCGCCGATTCTCCGGTGAACTTTCTCATTCCTTACCTCATCAGCCCAAACAATTTTCAACGTTCTTCCGTAACACCACATGTCAGATGTTTCGATTCTTTTCTCCTCCGGTTTTCCTGCAGTCTATGTTTCACTACATTTCGTTGCAGCGCTTCGGACATAAATTCTCAGGAATTTCTTCCTCAAGATAAGAATTATGTCTAATACTAGCAGACTTATCTTGGCCAGACATGCCCGTTTTGGTGGTGCTAGTATGCTTTTGATGTGCTCCATCCGTCACGTGCTATTTTGCTTCCCAGGTAGAACTCCTTAACTTCACCTACTTCGTAATCACCATTTGTGGTGTTAAGCTTCTCGCTGTTCTCATTTCTGCTGCTACTTCTCATTATTTTCGTCTTTCTTCAATTTTCTCTCAATCCATATTCTATACTCATTAGATTGTTCGTTCCACTCAACATCTCGTGTAATTCTTCTTCAGTTTCACTGAGGATAGCAATTTCATAAGCCACTCTCGCCACTGACATCCTTTCAACTTGAGTTTTCATTACACTTTTCAATCTGTCTTCTACTTCCGTTGTTGCTTCATTGATGTACACATTGAACATGAGGAGCGAAAGACTACTCCCCTGCCTTAAACCCTTCTTAATCGGAACGCTTCTTTCTTGGTGCTTTGTTACCACTTCCCATAATGACTTTACAAACGCTGATGGAATATTATCTAGCCACTCCGCCTCATTTGATTTTCCGTCTTCGAAACTCTCTCAAAATCTGATTCTAATACTGGATCCCCTATCTCCCCAAAATCGACTCCTGTTTCTTCTTCTACCGTTTCTATCACTTCCTGTTTATTTTATTCCTAAGAGACTTGTATTTCTGTATTCCTTGAATCTCCCTGAACGTTTTTGTACTTCCTTCTTTCATCGATCAACTGAAGTATTTCTTCTGTTATCCGTGGTTTCGGGCAGTTACCTTCTTCGTACCTACGTTCTACTTTCCAAATTCTGTGATTGCTCTTTTTTTCTACTGTACTGCCTACTGACCTATTCCTTATTACTTTATCTGTAGCCTTAGAGAACTCCAAGCGTATCTCGTCATTCCTTGGTACTACTTCTCCTCTTCTTCTGATCCTTGAACAGAGTATTCGCTATTATTAGCTGGAATGTATTGCAGAACTCAGTCTTTCTCCTTTCTCATTCGTAGTACCGAGCCCATATTCTCCCCTAGCTCTTTCTTCTAGTTCTTCTCCTACAACCGCATTCCAATCTCACATGACTGTTAGATTTCCATCTTTCTTTACGTACTGAATTATCCGTTCAGATTCCTCATATACTTTCTCTGTCTCTTCACCTTCGTCTTGCGACGTTGGCATGTATACCTGAACTATCGTTGTCGGTGTTGGTTTGCTGTCGATTCTGAAGAGAACAATCCTTTCACCGAATTGTTCACAGTAACTTAATCTCTGTCCTACCTTTCTAGTCACATGGAATCGTACACCCATTATACAATTTTCTGCTGCTGTTGATATTACTCTATTCTCTTCCGACCAAAAATCCTAATCTTCTTTCCATTTCGCTTCACTGACCCCAACAACGACTAAGCCTAAGAATTCCCCTTTTCAGATTTTGTAGCTCCCCTACCATTTTCAAACTTCAGACATTCCACGCCCCGAATTATAGAAAGTCAATGAACAGAACGTCATGATACTTTTGCAATTACAGGCATATGTCCCGTAGATACATGTTATTTGTCTTTAATGCCGTGATTGTCACTGCCTTCTGCATTCTCACGTCGTTGATCGTTGCTGATTCTTCCACCTTTACGGACAGTAAATGCCCTGAGCCTCTGACCGCTCGTCCGCCATCTTTCACAAGGTTCAAATGGCTCTGAGCACTATGGGACTTAACATCTGTGGTCATCAGTCCCCTAGAACTAAGGACTATTTAAACCTAACTAACCTAAGGACATCACACACATCCATGCCCAAGGCAGGATTCGAACCTGCGACCGTAGCAGTCACGCGGTTCCGTACTGAGCGCCTTAACCGAGAGACCACCGCGGCCGGCCTTTGACAAGGCTGTTGGCAAACTCGGGGTGACTTCTTCTTCTCGTTGTGGTCTTCAGTCCCGAGACTGGTTTGATGCAACTCTCCATGTTACTCTATCCTGTACAAGCTTCTTCATCTCCGAGTAAGTGCTGCAACCCATATCCTTCTGAAACTGTTTAGTGTTATCATGCCTTGGTCTCCCTCTACGATTTTAAGCCTCTGTGCTCTCCTCCAGTACTAAATTGATAATTCCTTGACGTCTCATAACGTGTCCTGCCAACCGATTCCTTCTTCTAGTCAAGTTGTGCCACAAATTTCTCTTCTCCCCAATTCTATTCAGTACCTTCTCATTAGTTACCTGATCTACCCATCTAATCTTCAGCATTCTTCTGTAGCTCCATGTTTAGAAAGCTGCTATTCTCTTCTTGTCCAAACGATTTATGGACTATGTTTCGCTTCCATACATGGCTACAATCCGTACATATACTTTTAGAAAGGACTTCCTAACACTTAAATCTATACTCGATGTTAAAAAATTTCACTTCTTCAGCAACGCTTACCATGCCACTACTTCTACGTTTTATATCCTCTCTGCTTCGACCATCATCAGTTATTTCGCTCCTGAAATAGCAAAAGTCATCGACTACTTTAAGTGTCTCATTTCCTAATCTAATTCCCTGAGCGTCTTCTGATTTAATTCGACTGCATTCCATTATCCTCGTCTGGCTTTTGTTGATGTTCATTTTATATCCTCCTTTCAAGACACTGCCCATTCCATTTAACTGGTCTTCCAGGTCCTTTGCTACCTCTGACAGAATTAAAATTTCTTCGGCAAACCTCAACGTTTTTATTTTTTCTCCCTGGATTTTAATTCCTACTCCAAATTTCTCTTTTGTTTCCTTTACTGCTTGCTCAGTATATAGATTGAATAAATCGGAGATAGGCTACAACCCCGTCTCACTCCCTTCTCAACCAGTACTGCCCTTTCGTGCCCCTCGGCTCTTATAATCGCCATCTGGTTTCGGCATAAATTGTAAATAGCCTTTTGCTCGGTACATTTTACCGCTGACACCTTCAAAATTTGAATAAGAGTATTCCAGTCAACATTGTCAATAGCTTTCTGTAAGTCTACAAAAGTTAGTAACATAGGTTTGCTTTTCCTAAATCTACCTCGTAACGTGAGTCGTACTGTCAGTTTTGCCTCGCGGGTTCCAACATTTCTACGGAATCCAAACACATCTTCACCGAGTTCGGCTTGTACCAAGTTTTTCCATTCGTCTGTAAAGAATACGTGTTAGTATTTTGCAGCAGTGACTTATTAAACTGATATTTAGGTCATTTTCACACCTGTCAACATCTGCTTTCTTTGGGGATTGGAATTATTATATTCTTCTTGAAGTCTGGGAGTATTTTACCTGTCTCATGCATCTCGCTCAACAGATGGTAGAGTTTTGTCAGGTCTGGCTCTCCCAAGGCTATTAGTAGTTTTAATGGAATGTTGTCTACTACCGGGGCCTTGTTTCGGCTCAGGTCTTTCAGTGCTCTGTCAAACTCTTCGCGCAGTATCTTATCTCCCCGTTCATCTTTATCTACGTCCTCTTCCATTTCCATAACATTGCCTTCATGTACACCGTCCTTGTATAGACCCTCTACGTACTCCTTCCACATTTCTGCCTTCTCTTCTTTGCTTAGAATCGATTTTCCATCCGAACTCTTGGTATTCATACAAGTGGTTCTCTTGTCTCCAAAGGTCTCTTTTAATTTTAATTTCCCCCAGTGATTTATGCCTCTACATCGTTATGTCTATTCTATAGCCATCTCTGCTTAGCTATTTTGCGGTTCCTGTCGATCTTATTTTTCAGACGTTTGTATTCCTTTTTGCCTGGTTCATTTACCATATTTTTATATTTTCTCCTTTCATCAATTAAATTCAATATACCTTCACTATTTCGTCTCTCAAAGCTACCCATTTTTCTTCTACTGTATTTCTTGCCCCGTTCTTGTCAATCGTTTCCTAATGCTCTCCCTGAAACTCTCTACAACCTCTGGTTCTTTCAGTTTATCCACGTCCCATCTCCTTCAATTACCACCACTTTGCAGTTTATTCAGTTTTAATCCATAGTTCATAACCAATATATTGTGGTCAGAGTCCACATCTGGCCCTGAAAACGTCTTACAATTTAAAACTTGGTTCCTAAATCTCTGTCTAACCATTATATACACTATCTGAAACCTTCCAGTGTCTCCAGGCCTCTTCCACGTATACGACCTTCTTTCATGGCTCTTGAACCAAGTGTTAGCTATGATTAACTAATGCTCTGTGCAACACTCTACCAGGCGGCTTCCGATTTCATTCCTTACCCCCATTCGTGAAGACATCGTTATTTTGCGATAGATATATATATTTATCTTGTTTTTTCCCGTCTGTTCATATACATTTGATGTTGTAGCGCATTTTTCTTTTGTCCTGTAATATAGAGATAAAAGTTGTTTTCTAGATGAAATATGTAACTGGAAATTATTTCTTTTTTGGAAGTAGATAAATACGTTTAGAGTTTATTGATTGTGGAAAGCTTTACTTTTTTGTGTTTATCGTTTACTGTAATAAGTTTGGTAGAAAATAGTTGTGTGAAGATATATGTAATTTAATTTGATGTTGTATAAACTTTGGGCGAGAGTATTGAGAAAGAGAGAGCAATATCGATAGTCGATCCAACAAAGGGGGTTTGTGTTGTTGGGTAGCTAGAGAGGCGGAGACATGTTTTACTGTGGGAGTTGTGACTTACGAACTGGTGAAGATTGAGTTTAGTAGCAAGCGATGTCCGTTTTGAATGACTGCTTTATACAAGTACGTGATATGATAATAGTGAGTGTAGAAACTGGGCGAAGTAAATACTGAGACTGTGCCGTGAGACGAAGTAACTATGACAATGCAACCGAGAATTGGCGGTTTGTAGCTCTGTGTCTGTGAAATGAACTGCACTTGTATTTTGACTGAGTTTCGTACACTCAAGTACTGTGAACTTACATATTTATTCGCGTTACGATGAACTGTCGGACGCCTATAATCAGTAACAGTCGTTATGAACTTACGCGAACTGTCTATTGTGTGTGAGTTCATTCCTGCCCTGGACGGGTTTTCGCGATCGCGGCAATCATAATACGAATTGACTTTCTATAGAATTCGCCGTCGGCAAGTTTTATAAACCGTTGGTGGCATAAGTAAACTTAAATTGCGTGTGCCAGAAACATTAATACTGTGCACATACGTACATTTGTAACAACAATTACATCGACCAACTTGTGGCCTACAAAACGCCACTGTAATCCGATTTACAGCTTAATGAATACCACCGCCCGCCCGATTTCGAGGAAAAAGCGTCAGCTGCAATCACACGACCGTGGGAGCAGAGCTCAGCATTTCACCAGGACCAGCCAGCTGCCGTCGATATCGCGACCATCGTCACAACACACAAGATAAGATTTAAAAGCAGCGCTCTCCTCTCGAAGACTCAAAATTATTGAAAATAATTTTAATTTCCTTTTGGCTGACATACACTTAACATTTGTCTTCTTTAGAATTAAAGTGTTCCCCACGAAGTGGTGTGTTCTATGTAGATATTGTTGACTTTCATTAGCAGTCGCCATTTCCCTTTTAATTATTTCCATTTTTATTTTGTTTTACATTTTAGATCCGGTGCCACTGCATGTGTATTTTTTTATAACTTTTGGAGGGTATGTGTGTAAATTCGTGTGCCGTAGCATTTACCAGAAGTATTGTAATGGTTTGCTACTTGGACAAATAACGGCTGAAAGTTTATGGGCCTTTCTTTTTCGGTGAAGCAACTGGAAATGGTATTTCTCATCGTGGTGCGCTTGAGCGATGACTCTTTCCTCAATTGGAAGTAGCAGAACAACAGAACTTTACTTGGAAGCAAGATGGTGCGTCACCCCACTGATATAACTCGGTACGCGACTGGTTAAACGACGTTGTAACCGACCGCTGGTTTGGGCTCAGGAGGCCGAATGACAGAGCTTGTTTCGTAAGACCTCCATGCTCACAGATTCGACGCCATGTGATTTTAGTTTTCGGGGTAATAGAGGATTTTATGTGTATGTGCCTCCGCTACCAGGTGACTTTTTTTTGTTTCACGAGTCTTCTGACTGGTTTGACGCGGACCACCGCGAGTTCCTTGATCTCTTCATCTGAGAGTAGCACTTATAATTTATGTCTAGAATTATCTGCTGGTTGCATTCCAGTCTCTGCCTTCCTCTACAGTTTTCACTCTCCACAGTTCCTTCTAGTGCCATGGAAGTTATTTCCTGATGTCTTAACAGATGTCCTGTCATCCTGTCCCTTGTTCTTATCAATGTTTTCCACATATTACTTTCCTCGCCGATTCTCCGGAGAACTTTCTCATTCCTTACCTCATCAGCCCAAACAATTTTCAACGTTCTTCCGTAACACCACATGTCAGATGTTTCGATTCTTTTCTCCTCCGGTTTTCCTGCAGTCCATGTTTCACTACATTTCGTTGCAGCGCTTCGGACATAAATTCTCAGGAATTTCTTCCTCAAGATAAGAATTATGTCTAATACTAGCAGACTTATCTTGGCCAGACATGCCCGTTTTGGTGGTGCTAGTATGCTTTTGATGTGCTCCATCCGTCACGTGCTATTTTGCTGCCTAGGTAGAACTCCTTAACTTCACCTACTTTGTAATCACCATTTGTGGTGTTAAGCTTCTCGCTGTTCTCATTTCTGCTGCTACTTCTCATTATTTTCGTCTTTCTTCAATTTTCTCTCAATCCATATTCTATACTCATTAGATTGTTCGTTCCACTCAACATCTCGTGTAATTCTTCTTCAGTTTCACTGAGGATAGCAATTTCATAAGCCACTCTCGCCACTGACATCCTTTCAACTTGAGTTTTCATTACACTTTTCAATCTGTCTTCTACTTCCGTTGTTGCTTCATTGATGTACACATTGAACATGAGGAGCGAAAGACTACTCCCCTGCCTTAAACCCTTCTTAATCGGAACGCTTCTTTCTTGGTACTTTGTTACCACTTCCCATAATGACTTTACAAACGCTGATGGAATATTATCTAGCCACTCCGCCTCATTTGATTTTCCGTCTTCGAAACTCTCTCAAAATCTGATTCTAATACTGGATCCCCTATCTCCCCAAAATCGACTCCTGTTTCTTCTTCTACCGTTTCTATCACTTCCTGTTTATTTTATTCCTAAGAGACTTGTATTTCTGTATTCCTTGAATCTCCCTGAACATTTTTGTACTTCCTTCTTTCATCGATCAACTGAAGTATTTCTTCTGTTATCCGTGGTTTCGGGCAGTTACCTTCTTCGTACCTACGTTCTTCTTTCCAACTTCTGTGATTGCTCTTTTTTTCTACTGTACTGCCTACTGACCTATTCCTTATTACTTTATCTGTAGCCTTAGAGAACCCCAAGCGTATCTCGTCATTACTTGGTACTACTTCTCCTCTTCTTCTGATTCTTGAACACAGTATTCGCTATTATTAGCTGGAATGTATTGCAGGACTCAGTCTTTCTCCTTTCTCATTCGTAGTACCGAGCCCATATTCTCCCGTAGCTCTTTCTTCTAATTCTTCTCCTACAACCGCATTCCAACCTCACATGACAGTTAGATTTCCATCTTTCTTTACGTACTGAATTATCCGTTCAGATTCCTCATATACTTTCTCTGTCTCTTCACCTTCGTCTTGCGACGTTGGCATGTATACCTGAACTATCGTTGTCGGTGTTGGTTTGCTGTCGATTCTGAAGAGAACAATCCTTTCACCGAATTGTTCACAGTAACTTAATCTCTGTCCTACCTTTCTAGTCACATGGAATCGTACACCCATTATACAATTTTCTGCTGCTGTTGATATTACTCTATTCTCTTCCGACCAGAAATCCTATTCTTCTTTCCATTTCGCTTCATTAACCCCAACGACGACTAAGCCTAAGAATTCCCCTTTTCAGATTTTGTAGCTTCCCTACCATTTTCAAACTTCAGACATTCCACGCGCCGAATTATAGAAAGTCAATGAACAGAACGTCATGATACTTTTGCAATTACAGGCATATGTCCCGTAGATACATGTTATGTGTCTTTAATGCCGTGATTTTCACTGCCTTCTGCATTCTCACGTCGTTGATCGTTGCTGATTCTTCCACCTTTACGGACAGTAAATGCCCTGAGCCTCTGACCACTCGTCCGCCATCTTTCACAAGGTTCAAATGGCTCTGAGCACTATGGGACTTAACATCTGTGGTCATCAGTCCCCTAGAACTAAGGACTATTTAAACCTAACTAACCTAAGGACATCACACACATCCATGCCCAAGGCAGGATTCGAACCTGCGACCGTAGCAGTCACGCGGTTCCGTACTGAGCGCCTTAACCGAGAGACCACCGAGGCCGGCCTTTGACAAGGCTGTTGGCAAACTCGGGGTGACTTCTTCTTCTCGTTGTGGTCTTCAGTCCCGAGACTGGTTTGATGCAACTCTCCATGTTACTCTATCCTGTACAAGCTTCTTCATCTCCGAGTAAGTGCTGCAACCCATATCCTTCTGAAACTGTTTAGTGTTATCATGCCTTGGTCTCCCTCTACGATTTTAACCCTCTGTGCTCTCCTCTAGTACTAAATTGATGATTCCTTAACGTCTCATAACGTGTCCTGCCAACCGATCCCTTCTTCTAGTCAAGTTGTGCCACAAATTCCTCTTCTCCCCACTTCTATTCAGTACCTTCTCATTAGTTACGTGATTTACCCATCTAATCTTCAGCATTCTTCTGAAGCTCCATATTTAGAAAGCTTCTCTTCTCTTCTTGTGCAAACTATTTATCGACTATGTTTCGCTTCCATACATGGCTACAATCCGTACATATACTTTTAGAAAGGACTTGCTAACACTTAAATCTATACTCGATGTTAACAAATTCCACTTCTTCAGCAACGCTTACCATGCCACTACTTCTACATTTTATATCCTCTCTGCTTCGACCATCATCAGTTATTTCGCTCCTGAAATAGCAAAAGTCATCGACTACTTTAAGTGTCTCATTTCCTAATCTAATTCCCTGAGCGTCTTCTGATTTAATTCGACTGCATTCCATTATCCTCGTCTGGCTTTTGTTGATGTTCATCTTATATCCTCCTTTCAAGACACTGCCCATTCCATTTAACTGGTCTTCCAGGTCCTTTGCTATCTCTGACAGAATTAAAATTTCTTCGGCAAACCTCAACGTTTTTATTTTTTCTCCCTGGATTTTAATTCCTACTCCGAATTTCTCTTTTGTTTCCTTTACTGCTTGCTCAATATATAGATAGAATAAATCGGAGATAGGCTACAACCCCGTCTCACTTCCTTCTCAACCAGTGCTGCCCTTTCGTGCCCCTCGGCTCTTATAATCGCCATCTGGTTTCGGCATAAATTGTAAATAGCCTTTTGCTCGGTACATTTTACCGCTGACACCTTCAAAATTTGAATAAGAGTATTCCAGTCAACATTGTCAATAGCTTTCTGTAAGTCTACAAAAGTTAGAAACATAGGTTTGCTTTTCCTAAATCTACCTCGTAACGTGAGTCGTACTGTCAGTTTTGCCTCGCGGGTTCCAACATTTCTACGGAATCCAAACACATCTTCACCGAGTTTGGCTTGTACCAAGTTTTTCCATTCGTCTGTAAAGAATACGTGTTAGTATTTTGCAGCAGTGACTTATTAAACTGATATTTAGGTCATTTTCACACCTGTCAACATCTGCTTTCTTTGGGGATTGGAATTATTATATTCTTCTTGAAGTCTGGGAGTATTTTACCTGTCTCATGCATCTCGCTCAACAGATGGTAGAGTTTTGTCAGGTCTGGCTCTCCCAAGGCTATTAGTAGTTTTAATGGAATGTTGTCTACTACCGGGGCCTTGTTTCGGCTCAGGTCTTTCAGTGCTCTGTCAAACTCTTCGCGCAGTATCTTATCTCCCCGTTCATCTTCATCTATGTCCTCTTCCATTTCCATAAAATTTCCCTCATGTACATCGTCCTTGTATAGACCCTCTATGCACTCGTTCTACATCTCTGCCTTCTCTTCTTTGCTTAGAATCGATTTTCCATCCGAACTCTTGGTATTCATACAATTGGTTCTCTTGTTTCCAAAGGTCTCTTTTAATTTTAATTTCCCCCAGTGATGTATGCCTCTACATCGTTATATCTATTCTATAGCCATCTCTGCTTAGCTATTTTGCGGTTCCTGTCGATCTTATTTTTCAGACGTTTGTATTCCTTTTTGCCTGGTTCATTTACCATATTTTTATATTTCCTCCTTTCATCAATTAAATTCAATATACCTTCACTATTTCGTCTCTCAAAGCTACCCATTTTTCTTCTACTGTATTTCTTGCCCCGTTCTTGTCAATCGTTTCCTAATGCTCTCCCTGAAACTCTCTACAACCTCTGGTTCTTTCAGTTTATCCACGTCCCATCTCCTTCAATTACCACCACTTTGCAGTTTATTCAGTTTTAATCTGTAGTTCATAACCAATAGATTGAAGTCAGAGTCCACATCTGGCCCTGAAAAAGTCTTACAATTTAAAACTTGGTTCCTAAATCTCTGTCTTACCATTATATACTCTATCTGAAGCCTTCCAGTGTCTCCAGGCCTCTTCCACGTATACGACCTTCTTTCATGGCTCTTGAACCAAGTGTTAGCTATGATTAACTAATGCTCTGTGCAACACTCTACCAGGCGGCTTCCGATTTCATTCCTTACCCCCATTCGTGAAGACATCGTTATTTTGCGATAGATATATATATTTATCTTGTTTTTTCCCGTCTGTTCATATACATTTGATGTTGTAGCGCATTTTTCTTTTGTCCTGTAATATAGAGATAAAAGTTGTTTTCTAGATGAAATATGTAACTGGAAATTATTTCTTTTTTGGAAGTAGATAAATACGTTTAGAGTTTATTGATTGTGGAAAGCTTTACTTTTTTGTGTTTATCGTTTACTGTAATAAGTTTGGTAGAAAATAGTTGTGTGAAGATATATGTAATTTAATTTGATGTTGTATAAACTTTGGGCGAGAGTATTGAGAAAGAGAGAGCAATATCGATAGTCGATCCAACAAAGGGGGTTTGTGTTGTTGGGTAGCTAGAGAGGCGGAGACATGTTTTACTGTGGGAGTTGTGACTTACGAACTGGTGAAGATTGAGTTTAGTAGCAAGCGATGTCCGTTTTGAATGACTGCTTTATACAAGTACGTGATATGATAATAGTGAGTGTAGAAACTGGGCGAAGTAAATACTGAGACTGTGCCGTGAGACGAAGTAACTATGACAATGCAACCGAGAATTGGCGGTTTGTAGCTCTGTGTCTGTGAAATGAACTGCACTTGTATTTTGACTGAGTTTCGTACACTCAAGTACTGTGAACTTACATATTTATTCGCGTTACGATGAACTGTCGGACGCCTATAATCAGTAACAGTCGTTATGAACTTACGCGAACTGTCTATTGTGTGTGAGTTCATTCCTGCCCTGGACGGGTTTTCGCGATCGCGGCAATCATAATACGAATTGACTTTCTATAGAATTCGCCGTCGGCAAGTTTTATAAACCGTTGGTGGCATAAGTAAACTTAAATTGCGTGTGCCAGAAACATTAATACTGTGCACATACGTACATTTGTAACAACAATTACATCGACCAACTTGTGGCCTACAAAACGCCACTGTAATCCGATTTACAGCTTAATGAATACCACCGCCCGCCCGATTTCGAGGAAAAAGCGTCAGCTGCAATCACACGACCGTGGGAGCAGAGCTCAGCATTTCACCAGGACCAGCCAGCTGCCGTCGATATCGCGACCATCGTCACAACACACAAGATAAGATTTAAAAGCAGCGCTCTCCTCTCGAAGACTCAAAATTATTGAAAATAATTTTAATTTCCTTTTGGCTGACATACACTTAACATTTGTCTTCTTTAGAATTAAAGTGTTCCCCACGAAGTGGTGTGTTCTATGTAGATATTGTTGACTTTCATTAGCAGTCGCCATTTCACTTTTAATTATTTCCATTTTTATTTTGTTTTACATTTTAGATCCGGTGCCACTGCATGTGTATTTTTTTATAACTTTTGGAGGGTATGTGTGTAAATTCGTGTGCCGTAGCATTTACCAGAAGTATTGTAATGGTTTGCTACTTGGACAAGGGCGTCCGCCATTAATTTCTTAAACGTCGACCAATGACAGTGAAGCTCGCTTGCTACTGGTGCTGACATTCTATAGTGGGTAATTCAAAGGTGGGTAGCTGTCAAACCACACGTGTTGTGATTACTTCGAATGAGAGTCGTGTAAAATTGTGGGTTCATCACTCAACTTTGGTATTCTTTTGTTTATTGATGTTAGAAACAAATTTTTTTGTCAATGTCCTTAAATCTTATTTAATATGGTTATTCTATGCTAAACTGGGATAAATGTACGGTCAGATATTGTGTTGGAAAGTAAAATTTGGAGAAACGTCTATTTAGATAAGACTTGATTTGGACTGTATTAGTTAACACGGTACTTCTCGGGTATTTTGGCGATACTTATGACAGGGTAGAATCGCAGTCGCCACACATTCCATATTCACCTACTACTTTTCCTTCTCTTCCTTTTCCTATTATTGAATTCCAGTCCCAAATGTTTATTAAATTTTCGTCTCGCTTCACTATCTGAATAATTTCTTTTATCTCATCATACATTTCTCCAGTCTCTTCGTCATCTGCAGAGCTAGTTGGCATATAAACTTGTACTAATGTGGTAGGAGTGGGGTTCGTGTCTATCTTGACTACAGTCATGCGTCCACTAAGCTGTTCGTAGAAGCTTACCCGCGCTCCTATCTTTTTTATTCATGATTAAACCTTCTCCTGCATGAACCCTATCTGATTTTGTATTTATAACCCTGTATTCACCTGACCAGAAGTCTTGTTCCTCCTGCCATCGAAATTCACTAATTCCCACTATAGCTGGAGGAGTTTCATTTTTAATAACAATAAAATTTCCCACTATATCTAGCTTTAACCTATCCATTTCCGTTTTGCAATTTTCTAACCTACCTCCCCGATTAAGGGATCTGATATTCCTCGCTCCGATCCGTAGAAGGGCAGTTTTGTTCCTCCTGATAATGACGTCTTCCTGAGTGATCCCCTTTCGGACATCCGAATGGAGGACTATTTTATCTTCGGAATAGTTTACCCAAGAGGACGCCATCATCATTTGACCATACAGTGAAGCTGTATGGCCTCGGGCTGTAGTTTCCCCTTGCTGTCAGTCGTTCGCAGTACCAGCACAGCAAGGCCGTTTTGTTTAATATTACAAGGCCATTCAGTCTATCATCCAGATTGTTGGCCCTGCAACTACTGAAAGGGCATCTGCCTCTCTTCAGGAATCACAAGTTTGTCTGGCCTCTCAAGAGATACCTTTACGTTGTGGTTGCACTTACGGGACGCCTATGTGTATCGCTGAGACACGGAAGCCTCCCCACCAACGGCAAGGTCCATGGCTCAGAGGAGGATGGGGACTTGTGATGCTGGTAGTAATCGGCCGCCATTGTGATGATTTTTGTTTTAAGAATTTAAGCGGTTATGGGTTCGAGGCCAGGAACAAGGACGTTTCGATTACTGATATTACGCTACTCATAGACCACGTTGTTTCTACTGTTATCAAACATGGGCTTTAATTCGAGGAAGAAATTTCTCAAGATGTACGTATGGAGCAGAGACTTGTATGGTAGTGAATCACTGGCAGCGAGAAAATCGGAACAGAGGAGATTTAAGAGTGTGATATGTGATGCTGCAGAAGAATTGTGAGATTTAGGTGTAGTGGTAAAGTAAAGGTTGTGGAGGCAGAATCAGCGGAGACAGGAACATATGGAAACACTGGCAAGGAGACGGGACAGGATGATAGGACATGCGTTACGACGCCACGGAATAACTTCTGTGGTACTAGAGGGATTTTAGAGAGTAAAAAGTGCAGGGGGAGACAGAGAAGTAACTGATACTCTGAGATGAGGAGGAGAGATGAAGAGTTAGCTCGGCATAGGAATTAGTGACGTATTATGTATGTGCATCAGCTGCCAGCTGATTTACCTGGCTTGAGAAACAGAATTGAAGCAGTTGTTCCAGCAATATCCCAGACACACTCATAAGATGTAGAGAAGAACTGCCTATCGCCCCGATGTGTGCCTTGCGACGAACGCTGCTCATCTTGAAAGCTGGTAAG
The DNA here is from genome assembly GCF_023897955.1 of Schistocerca gregaria. NCBI lineage: Eukaryota > Metazoa > Arthropoda > Insecta > Orthoptera > Acrididae > Schistocerca > Schistocerca gregaria. Next base: position 304,805,637 of record NC_064926.1, on the reverse strand, counting down.
AAAGCTGTGTGAGCTGCTCTTTGCTTTGGTGTATTATTTGTAACTGTAAGTTGCATGTAGTGAATGCTCCAAAGCCTTAAAGCCCCGATATTCATTTTGAAACACTCGAAACGTTTCTACGTGGCAAATACATGCCATCCGAAATGCTGGGATTGAACTGTCGTTTCAGGCTGAACAACGTCGACTTGTCCGATCGACTTAACGGCTGACATACTTACATTCGCAGCTGACGACGCTGCTCCGTGTTCGGATAACCTCTCAGATACCCCTGACACTGAAACTAGCGGCTGTATTCATGCGATGACTGTGTTTCGGCTGCTTTAAGGACCGTGTCGGCGATAGGATCAATAACAACTCTGGTTACGACATGAAGCTTTTAAGGTCTAAATGTGTAACACCAGGTCACGACTGTTATGATGACATCAGCAGCCAGGCGGAAAAAAGCTATCCAGCCACTCTGAGCGAACATTTATGTGCGATGAGCACCGAAATATTCTTTTTGTAGTTTATATATCGGCTTGTTAGCTCGTTTCCCTTGGGCGCATTTCCTCAGATACTCCTCGTAGTTTATTTTCGTGAGCTTCTTTGCTGAACAGTCACATCAGATAGGAGTGTTAGTGTGTTTAAAATCTGCAGGTTTTACTTTCCTCATTTGAGTTAAGAGGTCACGGGAACTTCAGAAATACAGGACGGGGCAGAGTAAGATGCTTATTTGAATTTGCCACCCTGAACCGAAGTTTGATCCAAGGAGGATGGGAGTAGCCACGTTGGAGAGTACGGTTCGTAAAGTTGTAACTCCGTTTGGTTTAGTTAGCGTCATGGAATGGAGGAACGTGTAGCAAGCGTTCTCTGTCGAGGTATACTTCTTTAATGGTCGCTCAGTCATCGCAACCAACCTGGGTACCGGACCTATTTCAGTGTTGCTCCACGTGGATGTGCTCCCATCCGGCAGTCGATTGTTTCATGGCTAAACAACTGCAGGAAATCTGATGATGTGAAGAGAAATCATCGGCTTGAACTAAGAGCAAGGTGACCTCACGACACTGACATGCCCGCAAACGTGCAACTGCTGTTCGGTTGCCTGTTCGTTCAGTGAATAACTAAAATTTCAACCCTACAAAAGGGCTGTGGTGCAGGAACTTCATCCACGCTCGAGAAAATGCCTGTGATGCGCTTCTTGGCATGCCTCACCACACATTTCTTTTCTTCAGTGATGAGTCCTACTTTCATCTTTGACGGTCTGTAAATAAGCAGAACACGCGGTACTGGAGCCCTGATACCCCGCCAGCTTCATCAGTGTCCCCTACATTCACAACTATTGCGAGCTGGATTAACTGGTCCACAGTTTTTTGAAGAAAACGAAACGACACTTCCAGTGATTTCTGACATGTACACGTGATTCAGTAGATTTTTTCCCCATAGCTCAAAGAGATGGATGTGGGAGACATAAGGTTCCAGGAAGAATGTGCCACGGCACACACAGCGCGTGTATCAAAGCCTCGTTTGTGGCAACACTTTCCAAGACACCTCATTGCTTTGATGGGCGATCTGCACTGGCCAGCACAGGCGCCTGATTTAGCACCCTGCGACTATTTTTGATTGGTCTACCTAAAATCATTTACAACGATCGTCGTAGGACCTTGGCTCAGCTGAAGAACGACATCCGTCAAGTTGTTGCTGACATATGTATCGATAGACTGTAAAAAGATGAATGAATCTTCAGAGCTCGGGTATCGCAGTATACTGAGAATAATGAACGCCATCTGCCTAATACCTCCTTTAAAATTGTGGAAGCATAAAAATTAAATGTTTTACTTGGTGTTTTTCAAAGAATTAAATATGTATCTTCATTACTTTTTTAAGCCCAATCTCTAATTAAACAACTTTGCTCTGCCTCACCTTGTATATTAAATAGAAAAAACTTACCCGATATTCTACAAAACGTTGTTTATTGGTCACGAATAAGCTTTCGACTTCTTAGGTCATAGCCAGATGACGACTGAATGTTGCAACCACAGATAAATGATCGTCATAAGGAGCCCGTACAGGAGCGACGGATCGCAGCGATCCGTCGCTTGGTCGACCGCTCGCTTCGTGGTTCGCCCATATGTGGGCAAATGGCAGCCATCGGTCGCTGATCGCGTGTACATCAATCACAAATAATCTGTTCGATCTCATGTGATTCGTGCACGCAATGTGGTTGCCTCGCTGGTTAGGAGTAGTGTGCAACAATACAACTACGACTTGTTTCTCTACTCATTAAGCCTGGCTGTGCAGCTTTGTTTAGTTTCGCTTTGCCCACGTTGCCCACCTTTACGTTAGAATTAAATATTGTTCAGGGACTACGAAGTATTCTGTGAAGTGAACTGCTGGCCGAATTTGCCACTTATACTAAGAATTACAGTTACTTTATTTGTTCCAGTGTTCAGATTATAACGTGATAAATATGTATGTGTTGATGACGATATTCCGCAATAGCTGTTATACATCGAAGTGTAGGATCACCGTGAGCACGCAGAAGTGCCGCAACACTATGTGCCATGCACTCGACTAATGTATGAAATAGTGCTGAAGGGAACTGACACTATGAGTTCTCCATAAACCCGAAAGAGTACCACGGGGTGGAGACCCGTTCTGAAGAGCACGTTGCAAGGCATCCCACATATGCTCAATAATGTTCATGCCTGGGGAGTTTAGTAGCCAGTGGAAGTGTTTAAACTCAGAAAGGTGTTCCTGGAGCCAATCTGTACCAATTCTGGGCGTTTGGAGTGTCGCATTGTCCTGCTGGAATTGCCCAAGTCCGTCGGAATGCACGCTGGACACGAATGGATGCAGGTGATCAGACAGGATGCTTACGTACGTGTCACCTGCCAGAGTCGTATCTAGACGTATCAGGGCTCCCATATTACTCCAACGGCACACGCCCCACACCATTACAGAGCCTCCATCAGTTTGAAGAGGCCGCTGCTGACATGGAGGGTCCATGAATTGATGAGGTTGTCTCCATACCCGTACACGTCCAACCGCTCGATATAGTTTGGAACCGAAAGCCCATATCGACGATGAATCGTTGAATGGTTCGTACGCAGATACAGAATTGAAATTTGCAGCAGTTTGAGGAAGAGTTGCACTTCTGTGACGTTGAACGATTCTCTTCAGTCGTGGTTGGTCCCGTTTTTGTAGGATCTTTTTCCGGCCGTAGCGATGTCGACGATCTGATGTTTTACTGGATTCCTGACATTCACGGTACACTCGTGAAATTGTCTTACGGGAAAATCTCCACTTCATCGGCGCCTCGGAGCTCCTGTGTCCCATCGCTCGTGCGCCGACTATAACACAATGTTCAACTCACTTAACTCTTGATAACCTGCCATTGTAGCATCAGTATCCGATCCAACAACTGTGCCAGACACTTGTTCTGTTGTATAGGCGTTGCCCACCGCAGCGCCGTATTCTGCTTGTTTACATACCTCTCTATTTGAGTAGGCATGCCTAACCATTTTCTTTGGAGCTTCAGTGTAATTTAAATGTTCAATGCAAATCTATTAGACAGCTGCACTCAAGTCCCATGTCTTTTCTGACGCCTGGAAGGTAGTTACACAACTCACCTAAAGATAAGTTTTCCTGATTATTATTTCAGTACATTTTAAGTGTGTTTTAGTGCTTTGTTTACTGTAAGAGTAGCGTCATGTGTGACAAATGTAGATGTTGCCATAGGGTAATTGGTATGGAGAAACATGTCATGACTGTGGGCTGGTATTTCTATGACGTGAGACTTACGGAAAGCAGCAAAGGTGTGGACGGGGCCTAATCAGTTACCGTTGGTTGCACAGAAAAAACATAGACTTTATTTTTTTTTTAAACTCATTTTTAAAAGATTTTACTACACTGGCGGCTGAAAGCCATATTAGAAGAATTGCAAGTTATTGTTGGCTGAAGGCCACAAGCAATGTTACACACAATTAACGGCTGAAGGCCTGATTATTAAAGGATTCAAAATTTTTGGGGGCTGAAGGCCACAAGCAATTTTCAGAATACTCAACGGCTGAAGACCTGAATTACAAGTAAGGAAAGCAGTTGCATCTTAAAATACTAAAAGCTTTTTAAAACAGTCTTAACGAACTGTAACAGACTATAGTGACGGCTGCAGACCTTATTAGGAGAAAATTGAAAATAATTTGTGGGCTGAAGGCCACAAGCAGTGTTACAAACAATTTACGGCTGAAGGCCAGAATTACTAGTGGGGAAGGTAATAACATGTTAAAACATTAGGGTAAATTTTAAACAATTATGACAACTTCTCCAAATAAGACGGAGCGAACCACAGACAGTGCTCCCTGGATCGACCTGAGGAAGGTGACTACAGCTGTGTAAGCGGTGAGACAGGCAGGCAGCCTAAAGTTGTACTCACGTAACAGGATGGCAACTCACACTAGGGGCAGCTCAAGCGCCGACCGATCACATAACGCCCGATCACAGGTACAACGATGGATTATGTTGAGGCAAGGGGGAAGAGACGGATAGCACCATGTCTTCAGAAACACACCCATGGCCGAAGGAAACACTGACAGACTACACTTGCTGCGGTTGAAGAATTAAACAATTAAAATCGCTCAAAAGAGGAAAGGCCGCTGGACCTGATGGGATACCAGTTCGATTTTACACAGAGTACGCGAAGTAACTTGCCCCCCTTCTTGCAGCGGTGTACCGTAGGTCTCTAGAAGAGCGAAGCGTTCCAAAGGATTGGAAAAGGGCACAGGTCATCCCCGTTCTCAAGAAGGGACGTCGAACAGATGTGCAGAATTATTGAACTATATCTCTAACGTCGATCAGTTGTAGAATTTTGGAACACGTATTAGGTTCGAGTATAATGACTTTTCTGGAGACTAGAAATCTACTCTGTAGGAATCAGCATGGGTTTCGAAAAAGACGATCGTTGAAACCCAGCTCGTGCTATTCGTCCACGAGACTCAGAGGGCCATAGACACAGGTTCCCAGGTAGATGCCGTGTTTCTTGACTTCCGCAAGGCGTTTGACACAGTTCCCCACAGTCGTTTAATGAACAAAGTAAGAGCATAGGGACTATCAGACCAATTGTGTGATTGGATTGACGAGTTCCTAGATAACAGAACGCAGCATGTCATTCTCAATGGAGAGAAGTCTTCCGAAGTAAGAGTGATTTCAGGTGTGCCGCAGGGGAGTGTCATAGGACCGTTGCTATTCACAATATACATAAATGACCTGGTGGATGACATCGGAAGTTCACTGAGGCTTTTTGCAGATGATGCTGTGGTGTATCGAGAGGTTGCAACAATGAAAAATTGTACTGAAATGCAGGAGGTTCTGCAGCGAATAGACGCTTGGTGCAGGGAGTGGCAATTGAATCTCAATGTAGACAAGTGTAATGTGCTGCGAATACATAGAAAGATAGATCCCTTATCATTTAGCTACAAAATAGCAGGTCAGCAACTGGGAGCAGTTAATTCCATAAATTATCTGGGAGTACGCATTAGGAGTGATTTAAAATGGAATGATCATATAAAGTTGATCGTCGGTAAAGCAGATGCCAGACTGAGATTCACTGGAAGAATCCTAAGGAAATGCAATCTGAAAACAAAGGAAGTAGGTTACAGTACACTTGTTCGCCCATTGGTTGAATACTGCTCAACAGTGTGGGATCCGTACCAGATAGGGTTGATAGAAGGGAGAGAGAGAAGATCCAACGGAGAGCAGCGCGCTTCGTTACAGGATCATTTAGTAATCGCGAAAGCGTTACGGAGATGATAGATAAACTCCAGTGGAAGACTGTGTAGGAGAGACGCTCAGTAGCTCGCTACGGGCTTTTGTTAAAGCTCCGAGAACATACCTTCACCGAAGAGTCAAGCAGTATATTGCTGCCTCCTACGTATATCTCGCGAAGAGACCAAGAAGATAAAATCAGAGAGATTAGAGCCCACGCAGAAGCATACCGACAATCCTTCTTTCCACGAACAATACGAGACTGGAATAGAAGGGAGAACCGATAGAGATACTCAGGGTACCCTCCGCCACACACCGTCAAGTGGCTTGCGGAGTATGGATGTAGATGGAGATGTAGATGTAGACCCTGGGAGCAGTAACACTCAGAAAACGGCGAGATCTCAGACAGTGGAGGTTCCAGTACTGGACACGGTTCACTCAACTTCAAACGTCCTGGGTTCTGTCGTCGGCTACCGCCGCTCGGTCCGAGAGTCTCTGCAAGCCGACAGCGGTCCCGGCCTGCCCTCTCGCTGCAGATCTCCTCGCTGCTCCATCCGAAGCCGAACTACGACATCCGAATGCAGACAGCATATAAATAACTGGACATTAAAAACCACAAGATACATACGGATTTGCGAAGACAATTCCACAGTATCTCAAACAATACTAAATCCAGTCACTGTGAAACAACACGGATGAATTACCAGTCGGGACAAACACAAAGAAGCCAGAAGCGGTCTGAAAACCAAATGCACGTCGTCCGCTGCGACAACCAACCGTACGACCAACCAACGGTCGTCCCCACTCAAGTCGGGCACGGAAAAGATCCCAGTATAAATCGTGGACTGACAACTTACTGCCCTGAGGGCACTTCGACTGGCGGAGACACACACGCAGCTGAAAGTTGCACTGCTCGAATCTCACGGTCCATTCAACTGAAACTCGCTGACTCCGGTCCTTGGCGTGGTCGTGCACTCTCGCGACCACATCCTTCGATCGGACAGTGCATGTGTGTCGCCAGCGGTCGGACGAATACGGCTATCCCGACCTCACTGTTGCTCCGTCCCAACTCAAGCCACTCGACACACGACGACCCCGGAAATATTAGAGGCAGCTCCAAAGATGGTACCACAGTACGCGCTATCGATAAGCACTGCTACTGCCACTCACGGACAGACAAGGCGAGCAAACGTAGTGGCGCCAGTGAACACACTAAGAAAACGAGACACCGCTATCGCTACTACAAGATGCCAAGCTATGAACGGCATAAATGGGAGCGGCACACGGCTCAATTTCAGTGGGGAGAATGCAGCGGCGAAATTAGAAGAGTGTCGGGTGAGGCTCTTCCATGAATTGTAGATTATGCAATCGAAACGAGAAAAACGTGGAAAAGGGAAAAAAGATTTGAGACCTCCAGGTGGGATTAGGAACTGCGTATTTTGAATTAGGTAGGTTGAAGAGGGGAAGAGACGATGGAAGCTCAGAGAAGATGATGAATAATAGGCAAAATTAGAAAACCTCACAAATCGCATTTTAGATTCCTGTTAGCAATCAATTTAACTTATTACTTGAAGCAAGAGGAAACTCTCAACCAATTTGGTGGGTGCAGCAGACTCTTAGGGACGATTTTAAGGCTAGGTCTGTAGAAACGTCGCATAGCAAGAAACGAGTCTTGCTACTAGAGAGCAGTAACAGGAGAGGTGTGGGCCAATTACTACAGGGAAAGCTAAGCGTATACTACCGGGTCACAGGCGTCGTGAAACCTAGCGCCAAGCTTAGCCACGTGACAGAGAACATAGGGGTATTGCGTAGAGATTTTTGTGCCATGGATGAGGTACTTATTATAGGAAGAGCAGGAAACAGCCTGGCTAACAAAGTAGTTGTGCTTATTGAATGCCTAGTAGATTTGGAAAACGCTGAAGGGACAGGTGGTCTCTGCCTCTCTGAACACCATGTAACCACAGGGATGGACAAGTTAAATCTCAGGGATTGTAGACATATCACTTTGGCGTAGAGTTAACATGGAAAAAGGAGGTGAACATCATATGTAAAAGTTGGACACAACGCGAAAAATAATTTAACAAATAGTGTGTGTTGATCGGAACCTATATGCATGTACTTGTGAGTTGTTACTGCACAATATTTCTCTGACAATCGTAACAGTCTACAGATCCTGTCTTGAAAACACCCAGCTTTTTGTGAGAAATCTAAATGCATTGTTGAGTTACTTGTCAGACAAGAAGAAACAGTTAGTTGTTTGTGGAAACATACCTTTTTCTTATTAGGTGCATTGTGCTGCCACTTACTGCCAGGTACTCCATATCAGCGACCTCAGTAGTCATTAGACATTGTGAGAGAGCTGAATGGGGCGCTCCGCGGAACTCACGGACTTCGAACGTGCTCAGTTGATTGGGTGTCACTTGTGTCACACGTCTGTACTCGAGATTTCCACACTCCTAAATACCCCTAGGTCCACTGTTTCCGATGTGATAGTGAAGTGGAAACGTTAAGGGACATGTACAGCACAAAAGCGTACGGGCCGACCTCGTCTGTTAACTGACACAGATTGCCGACGGTTGAAGGGTGTCGTAATGTGCAATAGGCAGACATCTATCCTCACCATCATATAGGAATTCCAAATTGCATCAGAGGCCACTGCAAGTACTGTGACAGTTAGGCGGGAGGTGAGAAAACTTGGATTTCATGATTCAGCGGCTGCTCATAAGCCACACATCACACCGGTAAATGCCAAAAAACGCCTCGCTTGGTGTAAGGAGCGTAAACATTCTACGATCGAACAGTGAAAAAACGTTGTGTGAAGTGACGCATCACGGTAGACAAAGTGGCGATCCGATGGCAGGATGTGGGTATCGCCGTTGCCCAGTGAACGTTATCTCCGACGAATGTAGTGCCAATAGTAGGATTCGGAGGTGGTTGTATTATGGCATGATCAAGTTTTTCATAGAGGGCTTGCACTCCTTGTTGTTTCGAGTGGTACTATCACAGCACAGGCCTACATTGATGTTTCAAGCACCTTCTTGCTTTCCACTGTTTCGCGGATGGCGACTGCATCTTTCATCACGATTGAACACCTGTTCATAACGCACGGTCTGTGGAGGAGTGGTTACGCGACAGTAACATCCATGTAATGGATAGGCCTGCACAGAGTCCTGACCTGAATACTATAGAGCGCCTTTTGGATGTTTTGGAACACGCACTTCGTACCAGGCCTCACCGACCGACATCGATACCTGTCCTGAGTGCAGCGCTCCGTGAAGAATGAACTGCCTTTCCCCAAGAAACCTTCCAGCACCTGATTGAACGTATGCCGGCTAATGGTGGGCCAACACCATATTGAATTCCAGCATTACCGATGGAAGGCGCCACGAACTTGTAAGTCAGTTTCAGCCAGGTGTCCGGATACTTTTTTATCACATAATATAGTTGTCTAGGGCACAATAGACGATGCCTCTTAATTTTTTCCATTTGTTCTCCACATCTTCGTCCTCATAACCGAATATTTGATGCTGACTGCTGAGATGTTCGTAAATTTGTATCCTGTCACCCTTGCTGAGCAAATATATCTTCTACCTTTCTTAACACTCCCTGTAGGACTCGTCGTCATAGATACTGTCACAGCCTTATGATCACTGATACCTACCTCTAAGTTAACTGATTCGATAAGTTCTGGTCTGTTTGTTGACAGGAAGTCTAAGACGTTACCCTCACGAGTTGGTTCTCTATCTGTTCAAGGTAATTTTCGGACAAAACATCCAGAACAGTGCCACACGAATCCCTGTCTCTGGCACCAGTTTTGATGGTGTAACACTCCCAATCTATACCTGGCAAGTTGAAGTCACCGTCTATTACAACGGCATGATCAGGAAAATTACTAATAATAGTCTGCAAGTTCTGTCTGAAGCGTTGTACAACTACAGATCCTGACCCTGTTGGTCTACAAAATCATCCGATCACCATTTTTGACCTTTCTGTGATACTCAGTTTCACCCAGATTAATTCATATTCCGAATCCGTGATAACCTCGCTAGATTTTACCAATTTTTTTACTGAAATTAACACGCCGCCACCAATGGCGACTAACTTATCCTTACGATGAACATTCTGCTCTGAACTTAGGATTTCTTGTCACTGTCGTCTGGTTTCAACCAGCTTTCTGTTCCCAATACTGTCTGTGCATTATAACCTTCAGTAAGTGATACTAATTCTGTAACCTTTCCTTGGTTGATCGTGCAGTTTACTAAAATCATATTAATCTTTTCTGATCTGCGAGGACCAAGATTCTCTGAGATCACTGTGGCTGATTTAACAGGAAAATCGTCTTTGATCCCAAGGGCGGGGTTCTCTAACCTAAAAAAGCCCCATGTGCACACCACACGTACTCCACTACCCTGTTAGCCACTTCCTGCGTGAAGTGCCTGACCTACAATTCTCCACCCGATAGCGGAGGTCGAGAAATTCGCATCCAGTACCGTCGCAGAGTCGTCTGAGCCTCTGGTTTAGACCTTCCAATCTGTTCCAAACCAGAGGACCGCGATCAACCCTGCGTACGATGCTACAGATAGACTGCCTAGCCCGTACCCCGCCTGCGTTGCTATTTGCCTTTACCAGATCAACCAAACGCCGAATGGAGCCGACGATGGCCTCATAACCCAAGCGGCAAGCGTCATTCGTGTATCTTTGTGCCACTACATGCAGCCGATTGCACCCAGTGCGTTCGGTAGTCGCCGGCAGGACCTCCTCCACATCACGGATGAGACCTCCCGGCAAACATACCGAATGCACATTGGAATTCTTTCCCCGACTTGCCTGCTATCTCCGTGGGGACTTCATCACCACCCTAACATTGGAGCTTCCACTGACAAGCATACCCACCCTCTGTACTTGTCCGGACTGGACAGGAAAATCGACCGCTAGCCCAACAGGAGAGGCATCCCGTGCTAGCTCAGAGTTATCATCAACACTGGGAAGCACCTCGTACATTTTGCTAAGACGCGGGGAGCCAGCCCACGGCCTGCTCCCTCTTTATCCTTCCGCCCAGTGACACGCGAACCCACCAGTGTCTGTAACCCACTCTGGAGTGAGGACGGACTGGTCAGATGCTGCGTATAAGAAGCCGCAGTGACCTCCGGGTCAGCAGGGGATTCCAGTGGCACCGCAACTTTGAGCAGTAGCTAGAAGCATGTCGATGGTAGCCAACGCAGCTTCCAGCTGTTCACAGACAGCAGCCAACTCTGCTTGTGTCCGCTCACAACAAGCACAGTCCCTAGGCATATCGTACTGTGTATACAACAGATATAAGATCTCAAATGGGGCTACTGAGTTTGAAATGTATACAAAATATACCAAATGAGAATAAAGTAACACTGAAAGTTGCAGTGCAGATTTGTCACTATACTCTAAAACCGCAAGCTATTAAACATAAATAAATGTCTCTACTGAAGGTGATGTATTTACAGATACCTGTTATTAGAAATCCTGTTTACTGAAAAGTTACTGCACGAGATAAATATTCAAACCACAATGCACTAACATAAACTGTATGCTGTCTGCTAGCACAAAATTAGACCTTAGTGACGTGACGGAGTTTCTGGCGCCGGGAAAATTTACATTATGAAGCCGCCCTACACAAGGATATTCACAAGACTTACGTAAAAACAGAAACTGCGGTTCCTTTTTTAGCCACTAGTCTACACAGTAGAATACACACGTATAATTCACTTCTTTGCAGAAGAATAAAAGACTAAATTAATTTACTGTTTATCAGACAAGTGATGCTGCTGCTGCCGCTTCACTGTAAAATGGTGCAAGACGTTCGAAATTCTGAGAAAACAAGGGTAAGCTATAGGGAGGGATATACAGTATGTAAAAGAGACGAGAGGGATTAATAAAGAGTGGACGACCAAGAACGAAGTGCTTGGATTAGCCGGCCGGTGTGACCGAGCGGTTCTAGGCGCTACAGTCTGGAACCGCGCGACCGCTACCGTCGCAGGTTCGAATCCTGCCTCGGGCATGGATGTGCGTGATGTCCTTAGGTTAGTTAGGTTTAAGTAGTTCTAAGTTCTAGGGGACTGGTGACCACAGATGTTAAGTCTCATAGTGCCCAGGGCCATTTGAACCATTTTTTTGCTCGGATTAAAAAGGGTGTAAGACTGGGATGTAGTCTTTCGCCTCTTCTGTTCAATCTGTACGTCGAATAAGCAGTGATGGAAATAAAATAAAGATTCAGGAGTGGAATTAAAATTCAAGATGAAAGGATATCGATGATATGACATAGCTATCCTGAGTGAAATTTAACAAGAATTACGAGTTATGCTGAACGAAGTGAAGTGGAGAATGTGGACTAAAAATAAATAGAAGAAAGACAAAAACAATGAGAAGTAGCAGAATGAGAATGGCGAGAAACTTAACGTCAGGGTTCATGGTTACGAAGTAGATGAAATTTTGGAATTCTTCTGCCTAGGTAGCAAAATAACCAATGACGAACGCAGCAAGGAGGACATCTTGGCCAAGAGAAGTCTACGTAGGTCTTAATCTGAGGAAGCAACTTCTGAGAATATATGTACGGAGCACAGGATTTTTCGGTAGCGAAACATGCACTGCGGGAAAGCCGGAACCGAAAAGAATCTAACCGTTTGAAATGTTGAAAATTAGGTGGAGTAATAAGCTACGGAATGACTTCCATGGTACTAGAGGGAGCTGTAGAAGGCCGAAACTGTAGAGGAAGACAGAGATTGGAATACATCCAGCAAATAACTGCGGGCGTAGGTTGCAAGAGCTAGTTTGAGATGAGGAGGTTTCCACAGGAGAGGAATTCGTGGCGGGCAGCATCAAACCAATCAGAAGACTGATGACTCAAAAAAAGGAAAGATGTACAGAACTCACTTGGCGTCGGTGAAAAATGTAATACTATTCTGTAAAGTAAACTACAGTTCCCAACAAAATCGTTTCAAAAGAAGTTTAATAAATTACAATTCGCGCTGTTTTAAATTTATTGTTTGCATGCTCTCGTGTGGATGCACCGAGATCAACTGCGGCTGCTCCTGAACGAAGCATATCCTGTCCCAGAGCAGAACTTCTCTACACGGTAACATTCTTAATACTGGTTGACATTGCTTGGCAAATCGTCGTTATATGGCGGAATCGAGGCGAGTGACCGGTTGCAGCGATATCATGTGCGACGGATCGCTGTGATGCTTAAACTTAACAGAAAATTAACATAACACTTCATTTTTAACTTTGTGCTTATTAAAAAAGTAATCCATTCTTTGTGAACAATTCGTAGCTGACCAGCTTATGTGTACTCTGTGTTTGTACAAGTAATACGTGTGTAAGACGTACGTCATTTTATCTTCGGTTGCAACGTTCAATTGTCAGCTGACGATGGCCAACTAAGCCGAAAACCCATCTACAACACGCACTCCGAGGGAAGAAAACAGGCGCACGACGAAGGGATTTTCCGAAAGCACGGAAATTGGTGGAAGTGATGTACTCGTACTTGAACATAGAAACAAATGATAATAATCTGAGAAAAACTGGATGATTTATTCAAATGATAGAGCTCTGCAAATTGAGCAAGTCAATAATACGTTGGTCCACCTCTGGACCTTATGACGCAATTATTCGGCTTGGTATTGTTTCACAGAATTGCTGTATGTCCTCCTGAATTCTGACCAATTGGCGCGTTAGACCGTCAAAATACAGGTTACCCTGTCACAAACATAAATGAAAAGCAAAGCTTTCATGCACCTTTAGAAAGTGTATGTCAGAGAAGCATTTGAACCCTGAACAAATCGGCAACAGCTGACCATAAATGCTTTCAGCTGCCTCAAAACGCAATAAGAACGTACCAAAGGGCATTCTTATTCTCTATTGTACATGTATCTGGCGCGGTTCTTCCTCAATACAACAAGAAATTTTAAACACCATTTACAATGAACTAATTGAAAAACCACAAATACTATAATTGCACATAGAGACCAGAATTACAAGTCTAATACATGAACACGAGCCAGATGCTTTGTTGACTGAACCTGTGACCAAGATGCATTATTATTAAGCAGATTTGAAATAAAATAAAAAAGTTTTGTTACTTCCATATATATTGACGAGAAATACATCATGATCAAAAAAATGGTTCAAATGGCTCTGAGCACTATGGGAGTTAACATCCATGGTTATTAGTCCCCTAGAACTTAGAACTACTTAAACCTAACTAACCTAAGGACAGCAAACAACACCCAGTCATCACGAGGCAGAGAAAATCCCTGACCCCACCGGGAATCGAACCCGGGAACCCGGGCACTATGATCATTGCAACATCTTCCATATATACATTACACCAACCGAACGGCATCTAATCTCGCCCAACAGAACAGTAACTGTACACGACGTGCTCTCCACTAGTACTGCTATCGACATCCTCTCAACAAGCACTTCCCACGCCAACCTCTGAACTACAACTGCCCCAGTGGATTCGGCGGAATAATACTCTTTGGCGCAATCTCTGGCGCTGTGACTCACTGTAGCCATCTTCCAATATAACACATCCAAAATTATGGTACAGTATTACGAGCTATATTCGTGCCAATTTATGTGTAACATTTTGTCTGTTGCTCTATCTCTAAGGGGCAGTCAAATGAAAACGAGACAGATGGAAAAAAATAAGTAAATTGTTTATTACTTGAAATGCAATAGACATATCGACGTAAATGTTAATAAATTTATCCCACTGTGAGACAAGATGGTAAATGCATTCATAGAAAAATGTTTGCAGTTGTCTACGGAATCATGATTGCACCCACGCGTGCACCTCTGCATCCAATGCAAATCGACGTCACGAATGTATTTCTTCTTCTTCATCATCATCAGTGTTCTGCCTAAAGGCAGGTTTTCACATGATGGTTCTCCAGGCTGTCCGGTCTTCTGCCATCCTCTTCAGGCCTGCATAACTTCCTCTTCCCTTTATGTCGTCTATCATCTTGTATCTCCTTCTTCCTCTCAGTCTTCTCCCACAAACCAATTCTTCCAAAGTATCTGCTAGGAAGCACTCCCTTCTCAATGAATGTCCCAACCAGTTCTTTTTCCGTTCTCTTACAACCTTCAGCAGACATCTTCTCTCACCAACACTACCCAATACTCTTTCATTACTCACTCTTTCCACCCAGCTTATTCTCTCCATTCTCCTCCACATCCACATCTCAAATGCGTCTAACCTTTTTTTTTATCCTTTCGTCTCAGCGTCCATGTTTCTGCCTCATATAGTGCCACACTTCAGACAAAAATGTTGCCAAGCCTTTTCCTTAGACCGAGCGAGGTGGCACAGTGGTTAGCACACTGGACTCGCATTCGGGAGGACGACGGTTCAATCCCGTCTCCGGCCATCCTGATTTAGGTTTTCCGTGATTTCCCTAAATCACTTCAGGCAAATGCCGGGATGGTTCCTTTGAAAGGGCACGATTTCCTTCCCCATCCTTCCCTCACCCGAGCTTGCGCTCCGTCTCTAATGACCTCGTTGTCGACGGGACGTTAAACACTAATCTTCTCCTCCTCCTGTTCCTTAGACCTTTACCTAATTTGCCACATAAGAGTCTCCTTTTTCTGTTGAATTCCTCCTTCGCTATGGCCAATCTTATACACTCCTGGAAATGGAAAAAAGAACACATTGACACCGGTGTGTCAGACCCATCATACTTGCTCCGGACACGGCGAGAGGGCTGTACAAGCAATGATCACACGCACGGCACAGCGGACACACTAGGAACCGCGGTGTTGGCCGTCGAATGGCGCTAGCTGAGCAGCATTTGTGCACAGCCGCCGTCAGTGTCAGCCAGTTTGCCGTGGCATACGGAGCTCCATCGCAGTCTTTAACACTGGTAGCATGCCGTGACAGCGTGGACGTGAACCGTATGTGCAGTGACGGACTTTGAGCGAGGGCGTATAGTGGGCATGCGGGAGGCCGGGTGGACGTACCGCCGAATTGCTCAACACGTGGGGCGTGAGGTCTCCACAGTACATCGATGTTGTCGCCAGTGGTCGGAGGAAGGTGCACGTGCCGGTCGACCTGGGACTGGACCGCAGCGACGCACGGATGCACGCCAAGACCGTAGGGTCCTACACAGTGCCGTAGGGGACCATTTTCCAGCAAATTAGGGACACTGTTGCTCCTGGGGAATCGGCGAGGACCATTCGCAACCGTCTCCATGAAGCTGGGCTACGGTCCCGCACACCGTTAGGCCGTCTTCCGCTCACGCCCCAACATCGTGCAGCCCGCCTCCAGTGGTGTCGCGACAGGCGTGAATGGAGGGACGAATGGAGACGTGTCGTCTTCAGCGATGAGAGTCGCTTCTGCCTTGGTGCCAATGATGGTCGTATGCGTGTTTGGCGCCGTGCAGGTGAGCGCCACAATCAGGACTGCATACGACAGAGGCACACAGGGCCAACACCCGGCATCATGGTGTGGGGAGCGATCTCCTACACTGGCCGTACACCTCTGGTGATCGTCGAGGGGACACTGAATAGTGCACGGTACATCCAAACCGTCATCGAACTCATCGTTCTACCATTCCTACACCGGCAAGGGAACTTGCTGTTCCAACAGGACAATGCACGTCCGCATGTATCCCGTGCCACCCAACGTGCTCTAGAAGGTGTAAGTCAACTACCCTGGCCAGCAAGATCCCCGGATCTGTCCCCCATTGAGCATGTTTGGGACTGGATGAAGCGTCGTCTCACGCGGTCTGAACGTCCAGCACGAACGCTGGTCCAACTGAGGCGCCAGGTGGAAATGGCATGGCAAGCCGTTCCACAGAACTACATCCAGCATCTCTACGATCGTCTCCATGGGAGAATAGCAGCCTGCATTGCTGCGAAAGGTGGATATACACTGTACTAGTGCCGACATTGTGCATGCTCTGTTGCCTGTGTCTATGTGCCTGTGGTTATGTCAGTGTGATCATGTGATGTATCTGACCCCAGGAATGTGTCAATAAAGTTTCCCCTTCCTGGGACAATGAATTCACGGTGTTCTTATTTCAATTTCCAGGAGTGTACATTCTACACTCTTTCCACCAATACATATTCATTTTTTCCCAACTAAGCCTTTCGCAATTTAAGGGTCCAAAAATATGGAAACATCATAGGGAGAGATCAGAATCTTTATGAGTCTTTCTGCAGACGACTCTGTTGCCTACAGGAAGTTTGCAACGCCGGAAGACTGCATCGAAAAGCAGGAACTCCTGCGGAACGTTGAAATTTGAAAATTTGTGGTAAGGCCTATGGGACCAAACTACTTAGGTGATCGGTCTCTACGCTTACGCTCTAACTTAAACTAACTTATCCTAAGGACAACACATACACCCACGCCCGAGGGAAGACTCCGACGGGGGGAGCGGCGCGAACCGTGACAAGACGCCTGAGACAGTACGGCTACCCCACGCGGGCCGGAAGATTGATGTTTGGTGCGGAGACTGGCAGTCAAATGTAAATATGTGGAAAACATAAGGTGTAAATACCACAAGAGATCCGTTAGTTTTCTATTATGTTGTGGTTAAAAATCATGGGAACAGTAACTACTGTAAAATACCCAGGAGTAACCATTTGGAGGTACCAAGTAAAATTAACTGTAGGAAAAACGTGTGCCAGGCTGAGATTCATTGGATGAATCTTAAGAGCATGTTCTTCATGCACGAAGTAAGTGTCTTAACAGAACACTTGTTCAACTGATGACAGAGCATTTTCTTCACAGGTCTGGGACCCATAATACAAGAGACGGAGAAAGCCGGACGAAGAGCGGCACGTTTTGTCACGGCGTCGTTTCGATAGCACGACGGCGTTATAGGGCCGCCCAAGGAACTCCAGAACAAGTCGCAGCAAGAGAGGCGTTGTATATCACAGGGACGTTTACTCTTGAAATTTCTTGAGTGCGCGCTCCAAGAAGTGTCTGGCAGCATGTTACTCCCTTCCACGCCTGTCCTGCGAAATTATCACGACGAGAAAATCAGAGAAAATACAGCTCACGCCGGAAGTTTATCGACAGTAGTTCTTCCCACCGACTGGTACGCCAGAAGGGTATTTTCAATCCTGAGCTGAGTAATTCGTCTTCGGTGATTAATAACATTTGGTCAGAGAGAGAATAATACGTTTCCACCGACCGAGGAACTCACATAGTCATGTAGTCTCTCCGTAACACCAACAAATTTTTTGTTTCCACGAGTAAAAGGATATCTGTCATTTTTGGTTACTTAACTTGGCTCTTCTTGCTTGTATTTTGGGATGAAATGTCTATGTAAGAATTTTGTAATAAAAATAAAAGTTTTAGCAATCAGAAATATTGCATTTCTTTATTTCAGTACCATGACCTTAGTACCAGTACCATGTCCTTAGGTCAGTTAGGTTTAAGTAGTTCTAAGTTCTAGGAGACTGATGACCTCAGAAGTTAAGTCCCGTAGTGCTCAGAGCCATTTGAACCATCTGAACTAAATACACCGACAATGGCCTCCATTGATCTTGCAGCCCTGAACAAAGCATCAGATGGTAGCATTCAGCTGACTGGAAAATTCTAGACTTGCTTCCTGTCTCTGTCTCTCTCATTTGGCTACTTCATGTATTTGTACGAACCAACATATCCAAACAAGAAGACAGAGGTTTTCATCCTCCCTCATCATGTTGTGTTCCTATTGGCTAATGCTGGGGACAGAGGGAGAGCTGGAGCAATTTCGATATCACAAATAGCGAGATATATCCCATTTGCACTATCTTATCAAGTTAATTGTTTGGCAATTCACAGGAGTCAAACAGATCACTTAAAATACCATTACTTTACAACAATTCTTCTTTGTAATGAAACAAATTTTCAGCGTCTGAGAATCACACATAAACATTTTGCAAATGAAGCAATTAAATTTTTGCCACAACCAGATTGTAGACCTAAATATATCTGAGGTCTTGTATGTGTCGACATTCGACAACACAACAGCCTTCCTCCACCACAATGTTTCTGCTAAATATACCTAGCGAAAAAAAACTTTCGACTGCACACACTCATATCTCAAAGCATGTACCATCCACTCCCACCAGGGGAGCTGCGGCCACACAGCTGGCTGGGACAGGACTAGAAACCCACACCTATGCCTGCCACACCAGTACTTGGGCGTACATCTCCAGCCATACCAGACGCTCAGAGGCCATTGTCAGAAGGCTGTCCAGCCCTATACCTGTCACTGGTTGTGTACAGAGCTATCACACTTGTCACCATGACTGTCAAGCTGTGAACCCATCAGTCTAGATGAGGAAGATAATCGTCCAGCGCAAACAGTCGCCATATGGAATCTTCTCAAATTTCCATGTAAAAAACGTAGAATACTGCGGCACGTGCAATTGCGAAAGCTGCCCAACACAAGCCGATTATTACTTTGGTGTTCAGTCGCCCAGAGGGCATGGTTAGGTCAACTGCACCCTCGTACCCGGCCTGACTGGTTCGAGAGGCTCAGCTTTGACTTAGCGCCTTAAGATGGAAACATCCATCTGTTCTGGTCACAACACTGCCAATTTGCTCAAAGACACAAACCTTAGTCGCCCTGTTAAAACCAGCAACATATTAATCAGTGTAATTTCAAATAAATATTATGATCGCAGTACCAATTGAGGACATTCAATAATGGGCAGATGAGTAAAGTATCAGAAATACCTCTTCCTGATGACTGAGCACTGACTGAAGAATCTGCAGTCTGTTCTAGAATCTGTTTGACTGTAAGACCTAAAAACCAAATACTTCCTTGAACTGAAGAAAACTGAGATACTTACCTGATGTTAGTGTGGACATACCATAATAGTTTCAGACAGTACACACATATACATGATAATTGCACTGCTAGACTGAAATGTGTATGTGTTGGAGTGTAAAGATATTGTGGTCAGTATTCCGACAAGTGCAAAGAAAATAATGTAGGTGGGACCTGTATAGGCGTATAGGAGGTACAGATCTGATGTGGAAAACAATGATTTCAATGCATCGATAGCCATAAAGGTTATGAACGATTATGTCCAGTCATAAGGAGGATACAGATTTACATGGGAAATTGATATATTCGGAGCCACAGTCGTCATTCACTCATTGTCGAATGTCACCAGATTGGATCTGCAATTGTAGTATTTAATTGTATTTACACTGATAAATATGTGACTGGTGTAGTAGGATGACTAGGGTTGGTGTCCGGGTATGTAGTGGAGGTAGCCGGTGGCCAGAATGAATGGCCGACTTAAGGCGTGAGCC
This sequence comes from Schistocerca gregaria, assembly GCF_023897955.1. Taxonomy (NCBI): domain Eukaryota; kingdom Metazoa; phylum Arthropoda; class Insecta; order Orthoptera; family Acrididae; genus Schistocerca; species Schistocerca gregaria. Next base: position 304,785,608 of record NC_064926.1, on the reverse strand, counting down.
ACAACTGAGCCTCCCAAACTGGTCAGGTGCTGTACAAGGGCGCAGTTGACCTAACTGTGTCGCCCTCTGGGTGGGTGAATAGCAAACTATTAATCAGTACTTACTGGGCAGCTTTTGCGGTCGTGTGTTTTGTAAGAGGGGATTCATTATGGAGAGTGTTTTCAGTGGACAATTATTCGCCCACGTAAACTGATTGCTTGATAAACTGATTGGTTGACAGCTTGGCAGTCACAGAGGCAGTCTCTCTGGCCTCTGAGCGTCTGCTACGGCCAGTGTCCGGATGCCGAGAGACGTGGGGTGCGAATATGACCAGTGGCGATGGGATTTGGATGAACTCCATATTAATATCTATAAACTGGTTCAAATGGCTCTGAGCACTATGGGACTTAACATCTGAGGAGATTATCAGTCCCCTGGAACGTAGAACTACTTAAACCTAACTAACATTAGGAGATCACACACATCCACGCCTGAGGCAGGATTCGAACCTGCGACCATAGCGGTCGCGCGGTTCCAAACTGAAGCTCCTAGAACCGCTCAGCCACTCCGGTCAGCCCATGTGCTGACAGCTGCTGTGTCTGATGCTGAGCCTTCTCAATGCATCCCAGTGGGCTCTATCTTGCGATGAAAAGGTGTGGTGTTATTTGTTTAAGTAAAGGTGAATTTTTTGTTGCTACTATCCTATTGTGCGGTAGACCCTTTCCCCTCCTTCTTCATGCTGTAGCAGAGAAACCAACTTGGGAATTGTTTTGGGAAGTGTTTTAAAAAATACACTTACCACATCTGTAGGTTACCGGGAAATGCACAATTGTGACAACATAAATCCTCGCCGAAATTTGAAATTACAGTTATCATTTTATACATCATTGCTTCCAATCAGGATGTCAAATTCTTGACTGAAGAGTTTATTGTTTCCAATAGTGGTATTGCGATCATACACCAATCAAACTCCTGCCCTGTTTCTTGCAAATGGTTTAAGGGCATAATTGTGCTGAAATTCGAAATTCTCACTACCACTTTCAGCTACCTCCAACGTAATTGATTTCCTGCCAAACCACCTAACAGTGCTAGTATCCACCACTAGGAGGACAGGACAAACCAGAAGAAGGAAGAGTAGAGTTTGGGAACCAGGTGGTTGCAGGATCGAATCCCAGACAGGCTCAGAATTTCCCACCAAATATGACAGTCCTAGTGTTCACCATTAAGAAGCAAGGAAAAAGTGTGCCACACAGAGGGTATCGATTTAATTAATTAGTCAGTCAATCTGATAGAGTGGGGGTAGCTCAAATGGACTATTTTCAAGACATCCACAGCCCAGCATTTTAAGGAGGGCTAGGGCTTTAGCAGGTAACTGATACTTTGTTCAGGACAAAAGAGGGGCTTAGAATGGTTTCCAGTGGCACACAACAACCATTCACTGATCACGAAGTAGCCATTAGAGAGAGTGAATGAGTGAGTGAGTGAGTGAGAGAGAGAGAGAGAGAGAGAGAGAGAGAGAGAGAGAGAGAGAGAGCATGTGTTTCGACAGGAATTTCCTAGATATCAATGTGAAAGAGTTGTAGCCTCTACTGGTGATATTGTGAACTAACTCAGCCAACATGTGCACAGCCGAGCGTCCATATAGAGCAGATGCTTCCACTGACCTCCTGTGGAAGGTGTATGTTTGGGAACAAAAACGGGCATGTATCAGGTATCAAGTTTCAAATGAAGCCGACATCCAATATCATGCATTCCTCTGCAGGCAACCAGCACCTGCCAATCCAGCACTCTGGACTCAGACGGTTGCTGGTGGTCCAATGTCTGTGGAGTGGTGAGGCACATGCAAAGACACATTGGGATATTTTTTGCAATCTGTAACATTTTTACTACATGTGGTGATTGTATTATGTTGACGCTGATTTTATGACGGTATTCCATGCGTGATCGGAAATGCGATGTATTTAGGTATTTAATTATCTCTTATCAATGTATTTTACAAGATGTGCGTCTTCCAAAATTAAGTAAAACTGCACATAATGATGAGCTTTGCCCACCAAAGAAAGACAGCCAACCCCTGCTAAATGGTATGCAAATCGAATTTTATATATAAACAACACATTATTATGTCCACTGCAATGTAGTTGAATTTCCTGTCATGGGGTCGCTGCAGTCCAATAGTTCAGGACAGACTGAGCGATTTTTCCTGCTCATTTTTTTCTGGATATGATAGGAAGGCAGGGGGCGAGGGGTAGGTTGCGGGATGTCCTCTGATGGTGGCATTGTGCACTAATGCAGTCGATATCTTCGTGTAAAAGTAAACACATAGACGAAAATTTTCCAGCAAGACATCATCTCCAATCTGCTGCAGTGTAATTACATAATTAGGACATTTAGTTGGTGGACATCAGCTTTTCTCACCAAATAAAGAGAACCAATCCCTGAAAGCTGTATTTTATATGTAAACAGTGTGTCCTACGCTATTTAATTGACATTGGTTTCAATTTATTATTGTGAGATCCTTCCTCTCCAGCATGGAGTGAACCTTTTTTCTGCCAATTTCCAAATATGTGTGGGGAGGAAGGAAGTAGGGGAGAGGAGGGCTGAGAGATTTTCCAGAAGGGGAAGGGGTAATTGATTTGATCAATTTAATTAATTAATCAAGTAATTTGATATGAAAAATGTGCTTTAACTGGTGAGGGTGAGGGTGAGGGTTGGAGATTTCCTAGAGGGGTGTAGTAGAAGCAGGGGAGATGTGGTGTTTCTCAGAAGGACTGATTATCCCCAGGGGGTCATATCAATTATCAAAACAATAGGTTTCCTCCTGAATGGATGCTTGCACCTGAAAGTATGCAACCCTCACAAACAAATTGGCCCAGAGCCCCTTTATCCTACTACTCACAGTTGCCGCAGGCCTGGTTTAGGATAACGCTATTTTCCCACTATCTTTCCATGCAGGTTATGCTTCCACATTTGGCCTGAAAGCCAGTGATGATTCCTTTTTGGACGTCAGAAAAATCATACTGTTTCAGAGTTACGAAACCGACTTCAGCGCTTATCCTCGTGGCTGTGGCTGGTTATTGCACATTGACGCTGAACTTAGGGGACAGTCAGGTTAATGTGACACTGTAATGCATTGTGTACACGTAATAAATACAATTTCGCTATCAATCTAGGTGTTGCAGTTTCAATGGTCAGCAGTGGAATTACTGAGGAGTGTATTTGCTAACTACATCTCGTTTAAGGTGAGTGGCGGAAGACACATTGTGTCCCACCGTCACTTTGCCCTGTTCCTGTTCCAGCCGCGAATGACTCGCTGTAAGAGAGAGTGCTGGCAAGTAGAGAACGGCGGAAATCCGTGCACGTTGTGCGACCAAAGTCTCCAGCAAAACGCGCTTCGTCCTCTACGATCTTACGTGGCTGTTCTCCCGTAGGTCAGAGACCCATGCGGCTGACAGCGGGGAGCCTCCGGCGTGCCATGTGCCGCAGCGGCTGGCGACTGCCGTGCAAGTCACGGGCGGTAATCGCTGGCCGCAAGTTCGCTGGCATGGGGCGGCCGCTGATGTCAGAGCTGAGCTCACACAGCCACACAGGTGGTCGCGGGGGCACCGCGGATCCGGCTGGAGCACGCACGCCGCCTCCGTACACTCGCATACCGTCCACCAGACGCGAGTGCTAGAGGGTGGCGGGTTGTCCTGGGAGAGGGTGATTACATGGAAACGTAATTACTGAAAGTGAGTGTATTTTCACGTAAATATATATCTGTATTTCTCTGCTAACTTTAGGAGAACAAAGCAGTATAAAAACTGCCTCAAACAATGCCATGGAATTCTACGTGTGGGACCATGTTCATTAGTAAGGAAGGTACAGATTTGATGTGGAAAACTATGATTTCAACGCATCGATAGCCGTTAAGGTTATCAAAGATTATGTCCAGTCGTAAGGAGGATAGAGATTTACGTGGGAAATTGATATATACGGTGCCACAGTCATAATGAGGTTTTCCAGATACTTCACTCGTTGTCGAATGTCACCAGATTGGCTCTGCGATCGTAGTATTTAACTGTAATATGTGACTGGTGTAGTAGGATGACTAGGGTTGGTGTCCGGGGATGTAGCGGGGGTAGCCGGTGGCCAGAATGAATGGACATTTCCGACTTAAGGCATGAGCCACCACTGAGTCTCCCGAACTGGTCAGATGTTGTAAGAGGGCGCAGTTGACCTTACTGGGTCGCCCCCTGTAAATTTGGATGTTTGTCGTTGTTCACCTCCGTCATCTATGGCCCATGTTTCACACAGTTACCCCGAAGCTGGTTGTCGATAGCACCATTTTGCCTTGCACGGTATACTTCTCGTGATGTGTTTACAAACTTATCCGTTTCGGAAATGCTATTACCCTTGGCCCAAAAACCAGTATCATGCCATTTCGGACGTCAGATAACTCGCTCCATTTACACGTTACAACAACTGCGCCGTTTTCCATGTCCCCGACGGGCTTTATAAACCCTCCATTGCTAGTGCTACGACCTGACGTCTATCAAAGACTATTGCACCTTGACATCGGACATAGGAACTTGTCACAGTGATGTGACTGGACCATATAGATACTTGTTTCCTTTTTTTATCCACTAGGCAATGACTCAGCAGTCACGATTTTCATTGTACTTTTGTTTCGTCTGTGTGGGTAATATCTGTAAACTTTATAGTAAATTCGCACCTATGGCTAATTTGGAGAATGAAATAGTAAATCAGATATTTCTTCTGCAGCAAAACAATCACGTTAATTAATTTGTTTTGTAAGTTGGTTTTAATGTTGATAACAGTAACTCGGAAGATTTCTCTGGATAAGTATCTTATGTGGCAACGAGTTTTTCTTCTACTGGATGACTCATAACAAATGGATGAACCCGCTATTTTCGTAGGCTGTTGTATCATCTACTGCTATGAACAACATGTAATGCTGCTGCCGCTAATATTTTAAGTTCAGAATGCCAGATAGCCTTGCGAAGTTCGCCCCTTGGCCGATTGCAACACAACTTCAGAGACAACAAATTTTGGTCGTAAGTTTTTATTTCGACACGATTACACCCGTCGCGATTATAATTGATTGAACTGTGGTACCCGTCTCCTACTATTTCAACTCTCAAATGTTAAGGGGTAAAAATTTTCAATTTTATTAAAAAATTCGCCAAAGATTTTAATTATCTCCTCATCCACAAGGTAATAGTCATTTATACTTAGCTGCTGCTATATTCCGGACAGCTCTTCCATTAGAACATCCAGTTTAACGTCGGCTAATTCCATGTTGTATTGTATAGCCACAGGAACTCGTGATTTTCTTATGTGTGGCCGAGAAAAACGCTTCAGACACACCACCGCTCCGAATCGACGAGAAAAAAGACTCGGGGAGAGACACTACGGGCGTTAATGAAACCAGCCCTTCGCTTGTGCTGTTGATTCCCATAGATTTTCGGTCGAAAATCACGGTCAACTGATCAATTAGCAATAGGACGATTTTCCTGACAACGTTTGTCACTGCTGCCACCCCCTGGACTTTTCAGCCTTACTCTAAGGCGCTGTAACCCCACTGAATATGATCTGAGCCCTTTGTAGTGCAGTGCGATCGCAATTTTTGCTGTTCTGTACAGTTGTGAATCAATAGAGACTGTTAAAAACCAGTTGACGAAATCTTAACACGATCCGAAACAGCAACAGGTCCATATGCTTTTTCATCTCTCTTTTTTCGCGCCCTCCTGTAGCCTGATCACAGGGGGCTGTAACGTTAAGATTTACATGAGTAAAACCTCAAAGAATCCCTCTAAGACCACCCTAGATCGGCAACACCCTTGACGCCACCAGTCAGAAGCTTCGACGCACATTCAGACCTGGCACCTAAACGCGGGTAAACACCACTTGAGGGGTGTCGATGGGATCGCCAACTCTCAGGGGCTTCAGCAGCCACGACGCTGAATGATAGTCAAAGTTTCTGACAGCTACATACGTAACTTGCTCAACTGAGGTACTAAGGTGGGTGGGTGCACCAAAGTTTATAGCGAGCTGGGAGAGGGACCCGTTGCCGTTTTATTCACATATATCCCACAATGTTGCACCTCCCTTCACCCCCCCCTCCCCCACCACCACCCTGTAGTGACACCATGAAACTTCTTTATTAAAATATTTTACTTAAACTGCTGAGTGAAATTGAATGCATGTGAAACTACTTTCTCTTCACTTATTCTTACCATGTCAACACTGACCCACAATATTCTCGCAACGCAATCTGATTGCTCAAAAAATGATAGCCTGACTTCAAATAATTAATTCGAAAGAATGGCCCTGACTAAAAATAAATCTTAGCAATAACCTATACATTTTATTAAGCACTAACCTCACAAAAATCTTCATTACGCGAACTACTAGTAATATCTCTTTATATTCAATGAATTATTCTGATACAATTCTACTCTTGAATGACGTTTACTAATTTTCTATCTTAATACTCGCAGAATCTATGCGCAAAGTAGTTTCATACAATAGCTATGCCATGAGTGCATAATTATTCGTTGTAGTACTCTCTCTGGTGGTTGTTAAAAAAAAAAAAAAAAAAAAAAAAACTTTCCGAGACTGTCTTTGTGCCGATTAGCCTGAGCTTGCTTTGAAGAATTGTAATCTGAATATTGAGATTTATGACAAAAGATAACTGATACGAAATTGTACGATTAAAAGGGAAATATATATATATACACTCCTGGAAATGGAAAAAAGAACACATTGACACCGGTGTGTCAGACCCACCATACTTGCTCCGGACACTGCGAGAGGGCTGTACAAGCAATGATCACACGCACGGCACAGCGGACACGCCAGGAACCGCGGTGTTGGCCGTCGAATGGCGCTAGCTGCGCAGCATTTGTGCACCGCCGCCGTCAGTGTCAGCCAGTTTGCTGTGGCATACGGAGCTCCATCGCAGTCTTTAACACTGGTAGCATGCCGCGACAGCGTGGACGTGAACCGTATGTGCAGTTGACGGACTTTTGAGCGAGGGCGTATAGTGGGCATGCGGGAGGCCGGGTGGACGTACCGCCGAATCGCTCAACACGTGGGGCGTGAGGTCTCCACAGTACATCGATGTTGTCGCCAGTGGTCGGCGGAAGGTGCACGTGCCCGTCGACCTGGGACCGGACCGCAGCGACGCACGGATGCACGCCAAGACCGTAGGATCCTACGCAGTGCCGTAGGGGACCGCACCGCCGCTTCCCAGCAAATTAGGGACACTGTTGCTCCTGGGGTATCGGCGAGGACCATTCGCAACCGTCTCCATGAAGCTGGGCTACGGTCCCGCACACCGTTAGGCCGTCTTCCGCTCACGCCCCAACATCGTGCAGCTCGCCTCCAGTAGTGTCGCGATTGTCGTGAATGGAGGGACGAATGGAGACGTGTCGTCTTCAGCGATGAGAGTCGCTTCTGCCTTGGTGCCAATGATGGTCGTATGCGTGTTTGGCGCCGTGCTGGCGAGCGCCACAATCAGGACTGCATACGACCGAGGCACACAGGGCCAACACCCGGCATCATGGTGTGGGGAGCGATCTCCTACACTGGCCGTACACCTCTGGTGATCGTCGAGGGGACACTGAATAGTGCACGGTACATCCAAACCGTCATCGAACCCATCGTTCTACCATTCCTAGACCGGCAAGGGAACTTGCTGTTCCAACCGGACAATGCACGTCCGCATGTATCCCGTGCCACCCAACGTGCTCTAGAAGGTGTAAGTCAACTACCCTGGCCAGCAAGATCTCCGGATCTGTCCCCCATTGAGCATGTTTGGGACTGGATGAAGCGTCGTCTCACGCGGTCTGCACGTCCAGCACGAACGCTGGTCCAACTGAGGCGCCAGGTGGAAATGGCATGGCAAGCCGTTCCACAGGACTACATCCAGCATCTCTACGATCGTCTCCATGGGAGAATAGCAGCCTGCATTGCTGCGAAAGGTGGATATACACTGTACTAGTGCCGACATTGTGCATGCTCTGTTGCCTGTGTCTATGTGCCTGTGGTTCTGTCAGTGTGATCATGTGATGTATCTGACCCCAGGAATGTGTCACTAAACTTTCCCCTTCCTGGGACAATGAAATCACGGTGTTCTTATTTCAATTTCCAGGAGTGTATATTGCTCTTTCATACCAGAGGTGTGTATTTGACATTTGAGAATTAATGATATTCATCGATATATTGCGCAGTTGTTAATCAGGAGGGAACTTCCGAAATTCTGGATACGAACCTGCATTTAATAATCCAAGAGCTCCATTACTTCTTCGGAAGGTTAAACTTCATCAAAGTCAAATATCCGCTTGATCTAAGGTTTCCCGACTGATTATACAACGCTCCCAAAATTACGAGGCATTTTATTTGTACAGATTATCAGACTGCTGCAAAGCACGAGTCTGCAGAGAAGAAGAATCATCGCCTGATTTCATTCTGACAAGTAAAATTTCTGAATCATTTTGAGTGACTGAGTTATGATTATGTTTCCTATTATGAATGACTGATTGTTCGAACGAAATGAGAACTACATAATTACATAGATAGGAGGAAAAATTCATACTGCATTACAGCGAGCGCCAATACTGCCAGCTAAATGAAAGATTCTAGCTACATAAGACACTAACTACTAATAGGCATGTGGTTAGCAAAGGAATGATTTTGTTGCAAAACCAAATAATGTATTTTTTACCTTAGTAATGTGACATCCAATTCAGACGCAAAAATAAACCATCATTGACATCTAGTACAAAGGTATATAATCATGAATAATATTTACTCTCCATGTTGAACATGTACAGATCCTTAGCCTACGCTGACACTTCAGACCTGTACCCTTCGTCAATGCTAACTTCTCACATCTAACATCCATCACTCCTGGCCGTTCACCTTCAACTGCCCAACAGTACATCAATCACTGCTGGCGACTAACTTCCAACTGCCCAACACTGCTGGCGATTAACTTCTAACAACGAGTCTAACCGGCCACAGAGTCTCTGACAAACAAAGCGCAGTCAGAGATCCAATGCAAAGCGCTACACAGCGCTGCAAGCACAGAAGCAGCCCACATACAACCATAGGAGAGAAAGGCATATGAATCCTTTGATGCTTTGGATCATGTCAAGAGCAAAAATTGTGGTCGCGCTGCACTCCAAAGGATTGAGAAACCATGAGGGTGATTATAGGGTCCAACGTCGTCAGGAAGGTCGACTTGTTGCTCATCGTAATGTGAGCTGCTGTATCCTACAGGGAAATGTGTGGGAATGAACGCTCCTAGCGAAGTGGTGATTTCATTGACACCCATTATGCCACCCCTTGCAGTCTTCTCGTGTCTATTCTGACCGGCGGTGTGTCTGAAATGTTCTTCTCGGTCACCAATAAGAAAATCGCGTGCTTTCAGTATTGGGTGCCACGGTTGTGCCCTCCATCGCAGAGGCGTCAAAAGAAGGAGTGGAATATGGGTAAGAGGGAGTGAGACGCCCTTCCCATTCTGTAACAAGTGCATGGTAGTCGTGGGGAGAATTGTGGTGAAATTTGGTGCCAATACATCACTAACCCACCTTACGACTGTACAAGGTATTCGCATCATTGCAGGGGAAGGTTGTAGGTAACTTTGAGCCAAATTTCAAGTTTACGAGCAGCTATGGGAGACAATTATGGGGTTTTGAAAAAGTGATACTTTAATATTGTTGCTCAAGAATAAGTCGCTGAGCACATTAATATGACGCAGAATAACAACGCAGTCACATGACGTAACGCAGCTAAAGGACGTCACTTTACCACGAAGACTTCACCTGAGCGAGGTCGCCCAATGGTATGACAAGAGACTTACATTCGGTGGCTTTAATCCGCTACTTACCATCCAGATTTAGGCTTCCTGTCATGTCCCGAAATCGCTAAAGGCAAATACTGTGAATTTTTTTTTGGGAAGAACATGTTTGATTTCCTTCTCCGGCCAAAAAAGGCTTTCCATCTCTAATGATCTCGTCGGCAACGGGATCTTGAAACCTAATGCATCCTCGGTTTCTTTTCCCCATTAGTAAATACAATCATATCAGCACACACAGACACAAAGTCACTAATCGTAACACCATTATTATGATAACAACTGATATTACATAAAGACAACTTAGTCACGTAGAACAGCTCTACGCAACATATCTTAAATACGTTGGTGTGTCATTTCAGCCTGAAGTGCAGGGGAAAAAAATGAAAGGGGGGTAGGACGTCAAATTTAAATTTCCACTGTCTATACTTTTACAAATAAATTCATAAAACTTTGTCAGCATGACCAGGGAGGATTAATAATTCACGTTCTTAGCAGTGGAAGTTCGAAAACATACGAAATATTTTTTTTACATGTGTAATTTCTTCATTTTTTCACTTACTAATGGCAGCATGTGTTGCTGTAGGTACACTTTTCTTCATAAGTAAGAGAGATTCTTCGATGAATTTTGCACAGCATGCAAACCATACTTTAATGTGTATGAAACTCTAGAATTTTCCAAATCTATTAAAAACTGTGGTAAAAATTGAGGTAATTAACTATAAAATTTGTGTTTTTTTAAACATGAAGTTTAAAATATAACAGTTCATTTGTTTTTTCATAAATTAAATAAATTCTAGAGTTTCATACACCTGTGAGTATGGTATGTATGGTGTGCAAAATTCATCGAAGAATCTCTCTAACTTATGAAGAAAAGTGTACCTATAGCAACAAATGCAGCCATTAGTAAATGAAAAATGATGAAATTTCGCACATAAAAAAATTGATTTTGCTATGTTTTCGAACTTCCACTGGAGTGGCTGTTAATCCTGAATCCTTCCTGGTGATGCTGACAAAATTTTATGAATTTATTTGTGAAAGTATAGACACTGGAAATTAAAATGTCCTGTGACGCCTCTCCTGCTCCAAGTCGACCTGTTTGACGTCCTACCCCCCCCCCCCCCCCCCCCTTAAACAAATTGCGTTTATGCATGGACAGATTTGGTAAATATCTATAAACTTCACCGATAACGTAATTACTTGTCACAGAGGAAATAAGTGGCGTTAATAGGGACAATCAAGATCGAAGACGCAGAATTCACCGAACTTGAAATATATTATTCAGAAACATGGATTATAACCGAGTGGTTTAGGTTCACAAGCGTGCTAAGCCCTAGCTAAATGCGTAGGAACAAAGTAGACTTGTGACTAATGTAGATGTGGTCTAGTAGCACCTGTCCTGTACGTAATTACGAGTAGGCAGCCGCTCATTTATTCACTTGGATCTACTGTTGCATCGAAGTGGACATTGTCAGTATACCAGTAAGGATTTCCAGTACACTCGTATTATCCGACCCAGCTTTGAGCGCTCTGTTCTTGAAGACAGATGCACCATTACTCAACCGCATCTTGCCTCGCACTGAGCTAGGGATGGAGAATTATTTACTGTTATCGATTCGTCGTAATTACACTGGTAATCGAGTATGGATGTACCGATATTTCTTTAACGTAAGTTAATTTTATTTTAGCAATTACTCCTACAATTAATTATTTAATTTTTTGTTTTAATACCTGTAGAGTGTTGATTCACAGTTTGTAGCTTAATTAGGGAAAGAAGTCCGGCTGTCTGCTAGTACACATTCTGTGACGTCGGAGCAAGTGAAAACATTTCGTGTCGGTGGTGTTCTGTTAACAGCTGCTGCCAACATCGGTGATCTAATAGTAGTGTCTCTTGAGTAGTGTGGCAAAGTGTAGTGTTGTGTGTGTCAATTCAGAAATACATAACATAAAAGTGTGTTTGAACATGAACGTCTCTATGATGTATTATTATAAAAGCTTGTTGCTTCTGTCGTGATTTACACCATAGCTGATGATCGGCAAGAGGTGTGTGAAGCCTTGGGTAGTCCGCGTTGTACAGAAATAAGTAAATATTCATCCTTGTGACTAGTAAGTAGCTGGGAAAAGTGACTCTCTCTGTTCCCACTGATAAGAGTGATAGGCTGACAGACAGGGGATACGGCAACAGCTTACCGTTTCATATTACGTAAATTACTGTTTCTCAGTTCCGTACTTGTAAGGATATTCACTACAGAATTCGTTTTAAAGACAACGATATTAATTAGTTTTATTGATAAATGTTAAATAGGTAAATGTTCCTGCTGAAAATTCAAAAATGATAATTATGTACGTGGTTAAGCTGAGTAGCTATTGTTAGTTACAAACACAGAGATATAAGAGTTATAAATTTTTTCCGGAAGAACTACCGTCAGCGCCAGCTCTATCTTCGCGACGACCAAGCAACAAAGCCAGACAGAAAAAATCGCTTTTCTAGTTCCACTTTAAACCGTTACTACTACGAAAAATCATTAACATTAACATACACGACACCAGATGTCATATTTCACTATAAATCGTGTAGGTCGGCGACTCTCGAATGGTTCAGCAGAAACATATAGAGGGCGAAGCGAAATTGGCGCACTCTGTCTTCGCAACGCGACTCCTCACATGTCAGCGATAAGAAACTGTCTCACAAAACTTCGTCCGGCGAGTACATTCGGCAGAAGAAGGACGCTAAAGAGTGGCAATCTGGCAACACTAACCACATATAGGGTAACTACCTCTGTCAGCTCGATTTTGTTGTGCTGTACTGTTGGTGCAGTGGCTAGAGTTTCGGGTTAGCGTGCAGGAGGTGGATGGTTCTGATCCTGGGTTGATGCATGTGTTTTCTATTTCGTAACTGTAGTCCAGGAGGTATGGCATCTGGCATCTTAATCGTCAACAGCGATTGCAGCGGGTCCTCTAGAAAACATTTGCACTTACATACTACAATCGGAAGATTGGCCAGCTTTGAAAGAAGCCCTTTCCACATCGAGGGCGTGAATTTATTCGCAGCACTTCATCTACTAGAAGCGGAACGTGTTTTCTCCCCCGTCCAACTGTCCCATAGATTAACATCCACTATTATTCTTGCCTCGATCAAGTCCATTACGTTTTGTTAGGGCCTTACGTTACAAGAAGGACTAGCAAGGTGTTTGCAAATAATGTCCATACTCGGTTACTATTTGTATGTGTTAGCACCGTGGTCCCACTAGTTATGCATTTCAGCACTGAGTCTGGTAACTGCATGCTGTTTAGTACATATCTCAATGCATTATTATTATTATTATTATTCTATCGATGGGATTGTGGAAACATCACGTCTATTAACATTAGGGAAACAGTGTAATTCAAAACCGAACATTGCACACTTACTTTACTTTATCGTGTCCGGAAACTACAATTTGTTTGCCCAGTATTGGGCAATGTCCAATGCTTCTTATTTAGCCAGCCATAGATCGTCGAGGGTGCACCTGTGGGGGCAGGCAGTGCATTGTAGGAAATGTTCCATGTCCTGTCGAGTGCCGAAGTCGCATTTGTCGTCATTTTCGTCCAACAAGCCCCATTTAATAAGATTAGATTTCACAGGAGCCACCCCAGTTCTGCATTCTCCAGGTTTTCCAATCACCAGAAACGCCGCTTGGTGGGTCCTCTCTTAGTGGATAGTAGATGGGGGGCTCATCTAGGGCGCAACTTAGGAAACGGCGTCTGGATTTGAATCTGCTAGGGCCACACTCTAGGCCAAATATTGAGTGACGGGCAACAAAAGTTTGTTTTAGCTTCTCGGTATGTTCATGGGCTTTCCTACGTGAGTCAGGGTTTGTGAAACCTGCGGCCTTGTGAAGGTTTTCTTTGGGGGTTGGTTTCATGCAGCCTGTCACTATCCAGCACGTTTCATTCAAGCTAATATCTACCTTTTTGCGTGGGCGGATCTGCACCATACCGGGCAATGTTCTGTCCAGCGTGACGCCAAGGTAGGTGGCAGTATCTGTGTGTTCTACTAATGTCCCATCCCAGCTAACATTGAGCCTGTACTTTGCCTTTCTCGATTTCAGATGGAATGCACTCACTTGAGTTTTGGAGGGATTGGATTTTAGAGAATTCTTTTTGTAGTAGGTTGACATTGTAGAAAGGGCGCTTTCTAGTTTCTGCTCGATGGCTTCAAACTTGTTGCCTTGAACTGTTATTGCCACGTCGTCTGCATATACAAAAGTTTTGGTTTTGTCTGGAGTTGGTTGGTTATTTGTATGTATGTTGAATAGGATTGGAGCCAACACGCTCCCTTGGGCGAGCCCATTTTTCAGATTCCGCCATCGACTCTTTTTCCCCCTCAAGCATTACGAAGAGCTGTCTATTTTGGAGTAGGGATTCAATTATCTTGACTAGGTGGTAGTCTTTCAGGGTCTCGTAGGTTTTATGTAGAAATGTACGGTGATCTACTGTTTTTGCACAGTTAGTGGTGTCGGAATGAATCATGCAGAAGAATATCTGTCAGAGGGGTAAGGCGCATGAGGTGAAACAGCGCTCAGGGCTGACGGCGTGTTCATGCACTGTCCACCAGACAGGGTCTAGTTGCGAGCGGAGTAACGCGCCCGTGACAGACTCCTATGTACATGTGTACACATTACAGAGTGAAATGTCAGAATGAAATTAGAAAATAAAAAATGCACTCCAACACAGGATCGAACCCTCGACCTTCTGTATGCTAACCCAAAACTCTGTCAACTGCACCAACTCTAGTGCACAATTAACGTGTACTGGCAGATGTACTTACCATACGTGTGGTAACAGTGTTGCCAGATTGCCAATCTTTAACGTCATTTTTCTGCCGGATCTACTCACCGCACGAAATTTTGTGACAGACATTTTTTTATCGCTGAAATGTGAGGAGTCACGCTGCGAAGCCCGAATGTGCGAATTTCGCTTCGCTGTGTATATCACTAGAAGTGTGAATACGAGCGTAATAACAAGTGTACGGTCAGTGTGCATTTCAAATGGTAGTTTTTTTGAGGGGGTCGGGGGGAGACTTGGAGCAGTGACGTCTCCTGCTGACGAAGGACAGCAGCCATTTGACAGGCGCATTTGTTGGCTAGCGTCAGCGATACCATCTGTGGCGGCTTGGCGCGCCACTATTTATACATGTAGATGGGCGGTCGGCTCATTCGTCTCCCAGGAATCCTGAAAAATGCGCTCCGAGGTCGGAACACGAGCAACGGCCTCCGAGCCGCATCAGATAAGGGCCGCGTGCCGTGGCTGTTGACCTGCGTCGTTCCAGTAGCGCCCCAACGACGCAGGGGTCGGGACAGACACTGCGCTGACGGTCTGGCCTCATTCTAAATAACCCTATGCGAATACTGACGCGTTTTCGTGGGGATTCCTTGTCCCGCACTGTTCTGAACTGAACAGTGGCCCGTGTTTAGTGCCTCCACAATCTCCTTATCGGAAAAGAAAAGAAAAAATCTAAAAAATTTGAACTACATGTGCATCTGTACCGAGCAAACTACGAGGGCTGGAACTGTAATAGTGGAAACTTTATTTACAGCTCGTACATAATAGATACGTGTTTCCCAGTTTTACTGACCTTCAAAGTAGTCACCAGCATTATGTATAACCCGTTGCCAGCGATGTGGACGTCGTAGGATACTCTTAGCAGTGCTAGTTGGTTGACAGCTCGAGCGGCGCGGTCTACTGCCCTACGGATTTGTAACAGTTCTGAAGCGAATGTCGTAAAGTGTTTCCTTCGGTTTAGTAATCGAGCTGAACTCACGAGAGCTTAAGTTAGGGGAGTGCAGTAAGGGGTATAGCACTTAGCAGCCCCATCAGTCAAACAAATCAATAACAGCTTGCACTGCACGTTCTTGAGGATTGTCCTGCAAAATGATGGTAAGGTCCTGCAGAAAGTGTCATCACTTCTGTCTCTGTGCTGTTCATTTTTGGAACACAACCTACGACCAGCTTAGAGACAAAAGTGATGACACTTTCTGCAGGACCTGACCATCATTTTGCAGGACAAAGCTCAAGCATGTACAGTGCAAGCTGTTATTGATTTGTTTGACTAATGGGACTGCTAAGTGCTATACCACCTACTGCACTCCCTTGACTTAAGCCCTCGTAAGTTCAACTCGATTTCAAAACTGAAGGAAACCCTTTACGGCATTCGCTTCAGAACTGTTACAAATCCGTAGGGCAATAGACCGCGCCGCTCGAACTGTCAACACAACTGGCACTGCTAAGAGTATCCTACGACGTCCACATCGCTGGCAACGGGTTATACACAATGCTGGTGACTACTCTGAGGATCTGTAAAACTTTGAAACACTTATCTATTTTGTACGAGCTGTAAATAAATAATTTCCACTATTAAAGTTCCAACCCTCGTCATGTATTATACTTTTAGGGGTTCTTCCCATTTCCATCGCATTCAGCAAGGGAAGAAAGGTTGCTCAAACGCTTGAGTGCGCGCTGTAATGATTCTAATCTTGGCTTCGTGGTCTCTACGGGAGCAAAGCATAGAGAGCTGTGATATTTTCTAGAGACGAGCGGCCTTCAATACGTAATGCAACACATTTTATCCTGTTCTCTTTTTGTTTTAGTCAGGAGCCCCATGCAACTCCATTTTCCAACGTAACCTCCGTTCAGTACCACGACCTTACGTCACCTTACTGGGAGGGCCTAGATGCCCGCATGGTGCCGATCCACTGGTCGACGTCGGAGCCAACGACTTGCTGCATCGATAACCTCCCCATCATCCACGTACCGGTACCAGAGAGCATGCCCCATTGGGTCAGATCGATGGAAGTCTGCAGGTGCGAGACCCGGGCTGTAGGGTGGATGTGGAAGAGTAGTCCTATGACGTTTAGTGAGCTCCTCTCGGGTGCGCAAACTTGTGTGAGGGTTTGCGTTGTGCAACTGAGCAGCGAGGTGTTTGACTGCGATCCGTCGATCGCCTCGAATGAGTGTGTCCGCACGTTGCAGCATTGCACGAGTCACTGCGGTGTGCGGCCGTCCGCCAAGCGGGTGATTCGTTACGGTCACCCAGTCTTGTTGTGATGGTGACAGACGCCCCCCCCCCCCTCCCCCTGCCTCCCCGCCAACCAACGACTCTCCATGCTTTCGTTCACTGCCAGATCTCAGTAGTCATTCTGCAAGCGACTGCGAATATCAGCAGTGCTCTAGTTCCACCGAAACAAACTGAATGACAGCTCTCTGTTGGGAATGCACCTTCGTTACAGACCTCATTCTGAAAGCTATGTATAGCCCACCACGTGTCGCAACTCCATGAAACTGTAGGAGCTGAAGCGGGAATATTCAACGATGTCCCACACCAAATCACCCGTTTTTCCAACCGAAATTGGCCGAGAAAAAAAAAAAAGTGTAGCATTACTTATTGAACGCGTCTCGTACTTCACTCAAATCCTGTCTTGAAATTTTCAAGTTTTCTTTGGTGAGATAGTTTGCGTCTATGTTCAGATGTCGGCCAATTAAGGTGTCCACGATGATCACGCATGGATCGAACAAACCTGTGAACACTGGTGCTCCCTTTCTTTGAGGACCTTCAATATCCCCTGTCATCTATGTTTGGCATGGTTCTCACACACATGAGCAACATTCTTGGATGAGTTGCAAGAGTGTTTAGTAAGATACAGTGTGTCAAATGAAGGAGTCCCTGATTTCATAAAAATATCACGAGAAGTAAGATCGACAGTCGAGTGCAACTAAGGGCACGTTTATTGTGAAAGCTAAGAATTTTATACAAAACTTATACAGAAGTTTCGAAATAGTTCAAAAAGCTGGTGACAGATGGCACTATAATCGCAGTACATACTATAGTGACTATAAATACTGCGCCGTAGATCAGGGCGGTCAGTTCCACCGCTGAAACGTGAAAGGAGATTAGCGTACCAAAGGAAAAGTTTCAAATCACGTGTTCCATTGAACAACTTGCTTTCATGGCACTTGGGTACCTCAGGTTAGAACACAGTCCTACTCCCACAATGCGCACTTTTCAGGCACGAATTAATGTTCCATAAGGTCACCGGAGGCGGAAACCATTCGCAAGCTCTTCGCAAAATTCCAAGAAATGTTGGCCAAAGGCGAACTGTAGTTACACATGAAAATGTCGCCATTGTTTCTGGAATTAATCAGCAAATCCAAGGAAATCCGACCGAAGAATTGTAGCAGAGACTGGTCTGAAGCGTTCCAGAACGCAGAAAATACTGTGAAACATCCGGCACATATTTCCATTCGAAATCCAAAGCAACCAGGCCACACGGGCACGACTTGTGCCACGGAGGGCTCATTTTGCGAACCAGATTCTCAAAATGATTGATAATGAAAGATTTAATGTTGTTTGCACTGGTTCACAGATGAAGCTCGCTTCCGCCTGTTTGAAGTCGTGAATAAACAAAACTGACGATTTTGGGGTTCCCAAACTCCACATTTGTGTGAAGCAAAACCACTATATTCTCCGAAAATTACTTTTAGGGTTGCGGCATGCGGCAGATGCATTATTGGCTCATTTTTTATCCGAAAAACGATCACTAGTGAACGTTACGTTTCAATTTTGGAACAATTTATTACCACGCAGCTAGCGCTGGATGATTAACTAGGCACGGAGTGGTTCATGCAAGATGGGTCCAGACACATCGCACCGAACAGGTGTTTCGCTTTCTTGATGAATACTTCGGAAATAAAATAACTGCGTTTGATTATTGCAAATTTACTGGCGTAGGGATGGGTTGACTTCCATATTTACCCCATTTGAGTTCTTGTGACTACTTTATGTGGGGCACATTGTCTACTGTCTACCGCAATCGTCGCACCACGCTAGATGAACTTGAATCGGCCGTTCTGTGTGGCACCAGAATCCATTTCCGTTGAGATACCATAGAATATTATGACAAACTTTATTGCTCGTTTGCTCCACCTTCCTACTGCGAGTCCTCTCATGCTGCTTTTCATGCGTGGGAATAAGAAAAAGTTGCACGGAGACAGGTCAGGCTAATGAGGTGCGTTCGGCAGTGCAACCATGCCACTTTTAGCATGTCTGCTCTCTTCTCTGCGTTCAACAGTGGAATTCCCATTCTACACTTAATGTTAACACTCTTTCTTTCAATTTCACTGAAGGTTCTTTTGACTTTTCCATATGCTGAGCCAGGAGGAAATTGGAAATTTGTGGTAAGATCTTATGGGACCAAACTGCTGGGGTCATCGGTCCCTAAGCCTACACACTACTTAATCTAATTTAAATTAAATTACGCTACGGACAACACACACACCCATGTCTGAGGGAGGACTCGAACCGCCGACGGGCGGGGGGGGGGGGGGGGGGGGGGGGGGGGAAGAGAGTCGCACGGACTGTTGCAAGGCGCCCAAGACTGCGCGGCGCTGAGTCAGTCCTTTCTTTCACCGATCAACTGAAGTATTTTTTCGCAGTTACCGTCTTTGTAAGCGTATTTTTCTTTCCAACTTCTGTGATCGTCGTTTTTATAGACGTCCATTTCTCTTCCACTGAACTGCCTACTGAGCTACTCCTTTTCGCAGTATCTATCACCTCAGAGAACTTCGAGGTTATCTCCTCATTCCTTAGCACTTCCGTATCCCACTTCTTTGCGCATTGATTTTTCCTGACTCTCACAAACTTGAGCCTCCTTTTCATCACTACTAAATTGTGATCAAAGCCTATATCTGTTCCTGCGTACGTCTTACAATCTAGCATCTGAATTCGGAATCTCTGCCTAACAGTGATGTAATCTAACTGAAATCTTCCTGTATCTCCCGGTCTTTTCCAAGGACACCTCCTCCTCTTGTCCTTCTTGAACAGAGTATTCGTTGTTACTAGCTGAAATGTATTGCAGAACTCAGTCTTTCTCCACTCTTATTCGTAGTTCCAAGCCCCTATTCTCCCGTAACCCTCAATGTCTCTCAATGTCTTCATCAGAAGATCGTCTTTCATTATCGGGAACCCATGGAAGTCAGACGGTGCTAAATCTTGACTGTATGGAGAATGCCAAACGGTGGTGATATTCAGTCCCCCAACGTGCGCTTTGTTTCAGGAGTCAGCATCCGAGGTACCCATCGTGCACAAATCTTCCGATAACCAAGCAAAGCAATAATGTGACCCAAGTGTTCTTGTGAAATGCCGATTGTGTTTGCAGTTTCTCCTGAATGATACGACGATCGTTCTGAATCAATCTGTCAGCATTTTGCTTGTGAAACTCGGTAGTTGCTGTCAGAGGACGTCCAACTCTTTGTTTGTGACGAAGGTCAGATGTTCCCAGCCTCAACATCTTTAAACATACTCGCCCAACGACTCACAGTACTAACCTCAACACAATCACCATAAACTGCTTTCATTCTCTGATGAATCTCCTTTAGGGTGGCACCTTCTCCTGTCAAGAATTCTATGACTGCACGTTGCTTAAATCTCATTGACCAATTGTCTGCGCGGGGTTCCATGATTTACACTGTAACAACACAATCATTCAATGCTAAGGCTTCCCGCCAACTGGAGCTGTAGTGAAGAGGCTACGGAACAAGCCAGTACTTGCCGCATATCAATGCTGCCAACTGTTGAAGAGTTACGAAGGTGGTGGCATTACTTTTCAATCAGCCTCCTTAGATTAAGCCTTTGCATTTCCCTTTTCTGATTTCCTAGTTTACCTATCACCTTTAAACTTCTTACATTTAACGCCTCGACTCGTAGTACATTACCCTTTCGTTGGTTATCCGATCTTCCCGTAGTCACCTCTACCTTGGCAGTCCCCTCTCAGAAGCCCGAATGCGGGGCTATTTCGGAATCTTTTGCCAATGGAGAGATCATCATGACACTTTTTCACAGTATCTATCTTTAATACAGTGGTTTCCATTACCTTCTGCATCCTCAAGCCGTTGATCATTGTTGATACTTCCGTCTTTAGTGGCAGTTTCCCACCCTGATGGCAAGAGAGTGCCCTGAACTTCTGTCCGCTCTTCCCCTCCCTTTGATGGGGCCGTTGACAGAATCAGAGATACCACTTTTTGTGGTTGGCAGGAGAGCCAACACCGTGTTACTAGAGGAGGCCGAAAGGCACGGAATTTATCTCACGCAGGCTGGCGTGAGGTCTGAACAGGACAAGGAAATAAGAATTTAGAAGCAACGGACGTAGCTGGCAGGCAGTAGGCAGTGAACCATCGCTAGCAAAGTCGGCTGTACAACTGGGGCGAGTGCTAGGAAGTCTCTCTAGACCTGCCGTGTGGCGGCGCTCGGTCTGCAATCACACAGTGGCGACACGCGGGTCCGACGTATACTACCGGACCGCGGCCGATTTAAAGGCTACCACCTAGCAAGTGTGGTGTCTGGCGGTGACACCACACTACTTATCCCGCAAGTTTCCGGCCGCCATTGCTGATGATTTTTACTCAAAATTTAAGCACTGGCGGTAACCTAACAAGCTACCTAACTGTTGATAAGAAAAACACGGTTCAGATTAGAAAATTTATCGTGCGCGAAGAGAAAAATAGATACAATTTGAGGAGCGAATAGGAATGAAGTTTTGGATGTGTAAATTAATCCTTCAGATATAAAAGTCTTATTTTTCAGTTAAAAATGAAAGAATTACTAGTTATTCAATGTATTTCTCTCTGGGAAGGCGCTCCACGCAAAGGGGAAATTTTCTTACTATTCTTGCCGTACATATCTCTAAGACGAGTATTGCCAGCATAATCAGTGGGAGAAATACTCCTAAAAATTAACATAGCTTTCCCTCTACAGCACGTTTATTACCCTACGATGCCGATATCGATTCGAGGGCAAGTTTCTCAGCGGCATCCGAGTCTGCGCCTACGTAATACGTACACTCGGCTACGTGAGCTTCCTGACTGTGTCGTTTCCGACGCTGTTTTAGGTGCCGCATGTATCGTCGGACTTCCAGCCAACAATTTGCACTTTGTGTCTCCCGATCAGAGCCTCTCCCCCCCCCCCCCCAACTCGGATATACGCCAGCTGTTCACCAGCGGTGGATCTGTTGTCACCGTCAGTAAGTTAATATCCTTCTCAACAGCCTTCGTTTCCATTAGTTACTCGTTCCATAGATAGTTTGAAGTATTCTTTTATTGAAATGCTTTAGAACGACTCAGTTTCATGTGATACGTCTACATAATTAGAGTTAGGGCTAATGAAAATATTGTAGTTTAGACCATCTCATGTAACTACATTTAAAAACAAGGTTTTATTTCAATTTTTGCAGTCTACCAGTTTTAAATAGAAATTCTCCAATAGAAGAGAAGGAATTGTCCGGGAGAAGCGATTTTACGTTAAATTTAAAACTTGCTTTGCTCGCTGCCATACATTTATGTTACTGGCAAATTTCACTCCTTTGTAACCCTCTGATAGCTTTAATAATGGGTAATAAAAGTAATTTTTTCCTCTATGTTGTAGGTATGAACATCACTGCTCTTCTCAAATCATGATGCATTATTTGTGACGAATTTCATTAGCCAATATATGTATTGCAACGGTGCATTTCAAAGGTCCAACTCTCGAGGAGGTGAGGTATGCACATGACAAACGTGGGTGAATACCACATGTTCTTACTAATCGCTTCTGTGGAATCAGTACTCTCTTTCTAATGGATAAGTAACTAAAGAGAATAATTTCATAAGAGATGACTGAGTGGAAATTTGCAAAATATGTCAGGAGGTTCTATCGTTTGTCTCAAAGACTAGCAATGATACGAAGAGCGCAAGTAGCTGAATTTGATTGGGAGGCTCAGTCATACGCTTCTTCCTGCTGAAGTACATCAACATGTACACCCAAATATTTTGAGCATCCTCCTCTGTTTACTGACTCCTTTTCGTGTACTACACCCCGTTATTGGCATGACTGTATCTGTTGTGCAGGACTGGATACAGTGCGTTTTCTCAAATTGTAGGGAGTTTCCATTTTCAGAGAACTACCTAATAATTCTTTGAAAACTTATAAGAGGTCCATGACTAAGGAATTTATGGCTAGTGCACTCGAGCAGATGTAATTTCGATGGATTGCTCACGCGCTCCCTACGATATGTAAGCTAAAAGAGAATCTCAGACCAGAGAGCCGTGTTGTCAGCAGTAGGAACTGTGTAGAAGTAGCAGCAAGTAGTAGCTAGCAGTCTGGTGCACCGAGTTAGCTGGGCCAGTCGTGGGGAGCGATGGCGGTGACTGAGCGATGCAGTATAAGGTAGAAGCAGCCTCGCGCATATGTACTTTTGTTATATGAAGTCCCATATAAATGTTTTAAAAAAATCTCTACTTACTAATTTCTCCAATCTATGGTCATCCCGATTATTGTAAAGAAAAATCAGTTGTTTCTTTTTATACATGATAGATCTATCGGCCAGCATTGCACTGGGGTGTGCCAGAAAAATTTCTTATAGGAGCAGATATATATGCGTTATCCTGCGACCTTATTGAGGCAAGAATTTTGAATTTAGTCAGTATGATCTTTCAGAGCCATGACGCAGCACTGCTGACATCCAGAATTTACCAGGTTAAATTCACAGTTAATTATTAAAAGGTTAGAAGTTAGCCGCAATTTTATTGAGAGGTTAGTCACATTTTATTGTTCCAAGGTTACGGAATTTATCTGTTTGTAGGTTATTCTAAATGTGAATGCTATATATAATTAATTATTTTTACTATTGGGAAATTACACTGAATGCTATACATAATTATTTTTTTAAAGATTTACATGGGACTTGATATAACAATAGTACATATGCGCAAGGCTGCTTTTACCTTATATTTTATCGCTCAGGCACCGCCATCGCTCCCCACGACCAGCCCAGCCAACTCGATACACCAGACTGCTAGCAACTGCTTACTCCTACTGCCACACAGTTCCTGCTGCAGCCAACACTGCTCTCTGGTCTGAGATTGTCTTATGGCTTACATATCGCAGGCAGCGCATGAGCAATCCATCGAAATTACATCTGCTCGAGTGTGCTAACAATAAATTCCTTATTCGTGGACCTCTTACAAACTTCCATTGAAAATCTTTTCTGTGGCTCTGCCTCTGATGGGATTTATTATACGACTTGTATCATCTGGAAAAAGTACCAATTCTGCTTTTTGAATGTTAAGTTGAAGGTCATTCAAACAGGGTGCCCCAGGAGGAATGGTCAGTATTCAGGGATGTGACGGGAAAGGTCATTCTAAGCAATAATATCTAGTAAACAAGGGCTCTAAAATGCGTGTGAGCACTGCTTCATCTTCGATAGTGGGAAACAAATATCTTCTAAAGCAGGCTCGTTGCTTTCCACATTCTGAGAGGAGGTGGTATGGACCAAGACAAGAAAAAATTGCCAGGTAAACACAGGCCCTAAGATGCATGCATATCTTAAGAGCTGTATGCACATGTTCAGTATAAGACATGTGTTTTACAGTAACGGAGATGAACAAGTGCTCATAGCTCTTAAGGCATGCAATTTTGAGCCATTGTTTACTGGACATTTTGTTGTTGTCTTAGTCCATTCTACCACCTCTAAAAACATGGAAAGCAAAACGTTTGCAGTAGAAGAGTTTGGGTGCGGAGTATCGAAGATGAGGAAGTGCTCAAAGCTCTTAAAGCATGCATTTTAGAGCCCATGTTTACTAGACCTTTTTTACTTCGAATAATCGTTCCTGTCACATCGCTGAATATTGCCCTTTCTTCCTGGGATATCCTGCATTGAGGCTTTGGAATGTTTACTCGCACATCCAAACATGTAGTAGCCAACACATCAATCCAACCTTCATGGTATTGCGTTTTTAATGGTCAGCAGAGTAATTAACTGTGCTATAGTGGTAAAATGTGGATTCGTTTGGGTGTAACGACTCGAAACACAAAAGCGCATGTTCTTTCATTGAGATATATTAGCTCTCAAGGCTCGATTGTGAAAAGATAAGGAAACATGTACGATTCAAAGTATTGGCCATCGCTGATCACTACTTTCCGCCATCTTTCGGGGAGCATACGAATTCCGAGGCGGAAGAACTGAAGAGGTCCATCAATCCATCAAATTTCGCACTTATTCATAAGACCGGAAATTCTGGTCAGCCAGACCGTGTGCCACTGATCGAAAGTAGTTGTCAGAGGGAGCATTTCCGGAGAATACATGGAGTGGGGTAGGTCTTGCCATTTCAACATCTCCAAGTACGTTTTGACGGGTATTCCGCATAGTGTCTCGCATTGTCAAGATGCAAAATCACCTTTTCGTGCCTATCCTTGTATTGTGGCCGTTTGTCTCTTAGAGCTCTGCTTAAAAGTATCAGTTACTTTCGCTGACGATCTCCTTCCGTCGGTTTCAGCAAGTTCGATAACCTTCCCTCTTCCATCGCAAAGCCGGCCTTCGACGTCAGAATCTCTGTTCTTGAAGTGCTGAAATCATTTTGTGTATATACTTTCACTAATAGGAGCCTTACCGTAGTTCGTACCCAGCATTTTAGGAGCCTCGGCTACAGATTTCTCCGTGAAAACAGAAAATTAAAACTCCACACAAATGGGCTTAAGTTGACACATTCAATCGAGAATAAATTTATAATGCAATCACAAATAGGCTAATATTTTGATGGAATCATGTTTGCAAAATGCCAAAACTTACCTTAAGGTGACAAAAGTCATAGGACAGTGACATTTACATATACAGATGGCGGATCGCGAACACAAGGAATAAAAGGGCAGTGCAATGGCGGAGCTTTCATTTGTGCTCAGGAGATTCATGAGAAAAGGTTTCCGACTTGCCTACAGCTTCACGACCGGAATTAGCTGAACTTGAAAGCTGAATGGTAGCTGGAAGTAGACGCATGGGACATTCCATTTCGGAAACCGTTACAGAAGTCAATAGCCCGAGATCCACTGTGTGCCGAGAAAACACAATTTCAGATACTGCCTCTCACCACGGACAACACAGTGGCCAGAGGCGTTTGCATAGATTTATCAGTGGTGACAAACAAACAACAGTGCGAAAATAACCACAGATATACACTCCTGGAAATTGAAATAAGAACACCGTGAATTCATTGTCCCAGGATGGGGAAACTTTATTGACACATTCCTGGGGTCAGATACATCACATGATCACACTGACAGAACCACAGCACATAGACACAGGCAACAGAGCATGCACAATGTCGGCACTAGTACAGTGAATATCCACCTTTCGCAGCAATGCAGGCTGCTATTCTCCCATGGAGACGATCGTAGAGATGCTGGATGTAGTCCTGTGGAATGGCTTGCCATGCCATTTCCACCTGGCGCCTCAGTTGGACCAGCGTTCGTGCTGGACGTGCAGACCGCGTGAGACGACGCTTCATCCAGTCCCAAACATGCTCAATGGGGGACAGATCCGGAGATCTTGCTGGCCAGGGTAGTTGACTTACACCTTCTAGAGCACGTTGGGTGGCACGGCATACATGCGGACGTGCATTGTCCTGTTGGAACAGCAAGTTCCCTTGCCGGTCTAGGAATGGTAGAACGATGGGTTCGACGACGGTTTGGATGTACCGTGCACTATTCAGTGTCCCCTCGACGATCACCAGAGGTGTACGGCCAGTGTAGGAGATCGCTCCCCACACCATGAAGCCGGGTGTTGGCCCTGTGTGCCTCGGTCGTATGCAGTCCTGATTGTGGCGCTCACCTGCACGGCGCCAAACACGCATACGACCATCATTGGCACCAAGGCAGAAGCGACTCTCATCGCTGAAGACGACACGTCTCCATTCGTCCCTCCATTCACGCCTGTCGCGACACCACTGGAGCCGGGCTGCACGATGTTGGGGCGTGAGCGGAAGACGGCCTAACGGTGTGCGGGACCGTAGCCCAGCTTCATGGAGACGGTTGCGAATGGTCCTCGCCGATACCCCAGGAGCAACAGTGTCCCTAATTTGCTGGGAAGTGGCGGTGCGGTCCCCTAGGGCACTGCGTAGGATCCTACGGTCTTGGCGTGCATCCGTGCGTCGCTTCGGTCCGGTCCCAGGTCGACGGGCACGTGCACCTTCCGCCAACCACTGGCGACAACATCGATGTACTGTGGAGACCTCACGCCCCACGTGTTGAGCAATTCGGCGGTACGTCCACCCGGCCTCCCGCATGCCCACTATACGCCATCGCTCAAAGTCCGTCAACTGCACATACGGTTCACGTCCACGCTGTCGCGGCATGCTACCAGTGTTAAAGACTGCGATGGAGCTCCGTATGCCACGGAAAACTGGCTGACACTGACGGTGGCGGTGCACAAATGCTGCGCAGCTAGCGCCATTCGACGGCCAACACCGCAGTTCCTGGTGTGACCGCTGTGCCGTGCGTGTGATCATTGCTTGTAGAGCCCTCTCGCAGTGTGCGGAGCAAGTATGGTGGGTCTGACACACCGGTGTCAATGTGTTCTTTTTTCCATTTCCAGGAGTGTAAATGTGTGACATATGATGAACGTATCCGTTAGGTCAGTGGGGCGAAATTTGACGTTAATGGGCTATGCAGCAGACGGCCGACGCGAATGCCTTTGCTGACAACACAACATCGCCTGCAGCGCCTCTCCTGGGCTCATGACCAGATCGGGTGGACCCTAGATGACTGGAAAACCACGAGTCGAATGACCTATCCCGTCACATCCCTTAATACTGACCATTCCTCCTGGGGCACCCTGTTTGAATGACCTTCCACTTAACATTCAAAAAGCAGAATTGGTACTTTTTGCAGATGATACTAGTCTTATAGTAAATCCCATCAGAGACAGTGCCACATAAGAGATTTTCAATGAAAGTTTTCAAGGAATTATTAGGTAGTTCTCTGAAAATGGAATTTCCCTACATTTTGAGGAAACGCACTGTATCCAGTCCTGCACAACAGATGCAGTCATGCCAATAAAGGGTGCAGCACACGAAAAAGAGTCAGTAAACAGAAGGGGATGCTCCAAATTTTTTATTATACATGTTGATGAAAACTTCATCAAGAAGAAGCGCATGACTGAGCCTCCCAAACAATTCAGTTCAGCTATTTTTGCTCTCCGTATCATTGCTAGTCTTGAGGACTAACGATACAACATTCTGACATATTTTGCGTATTTCCACTCAGTCATATCTTATGGAATTATTATCTTTGGTAACTTACCCACCAGAAAGAAGATAGTGATTCCACAAAAGCGGGCAGTAAGAACAATATGTGGTAATCAACCACGTTCGTCATGTGCATACCTCCCCTCCTCAAGAGTTGGGCCTTTGAAATGCACCGTTGCAATACGTATATTAGCTAATGAAATTCGTCACAAATAATCCATCATGATTTGAGAAGAGCAGTCATGTTCATACCTACAACACAGAGGAAAAAATTACCTTTATTACCCATTATTAAAGCTATCAGAGGGTCACAAAGGAGTGAAATATCCCAGTAACGTAAATGTATGGCAGCGAGCAAAGCAAGTTTTAAATTTAACCTAAAATCATTACTCCCGGACAACTCTTATTCTATGGGCGAATTTCTGTTTAAAATCTGGTAGACTGAAAAAAGTGAAATAAGATCTTGTTAATAAATGTAGTTACATGAGCAGGTCAAAAACACAATGTTTTCATTAGAGCTAACTCCAATGATGTAGACATATCGCATAAAACTGACTCGTTCCACGTCATTTCCATAAAAGAATACTTCAAACGATCTATGGAAAGAGTAACTAATTAACTAACTTAGTGTATGGAAACGAAGGCTGTCGGCGAGGACATTAACTTACAGACGGTGACAATAGATCCACTGCTGGTGAATAACTGGGGTATATGTGAGTAGGAGAGGCTCTGATCGGAAGACTGACAGTACAAAACTGGTTTGCTGGAAGTCTAACGGTATCTGCGGCAACTGAAACAGCGTCGGAAACAATACAGTCGGAAAGCCGACGTAGCCGCGTGGACGCGTTCGCACACTTGGGCACCTGAGAACCTTGCCACGGAATCGATATCGCCATCTTAGGGCAAGAAACTTGCTGTAGAGGGAGAGCTAAGGGCAAATACGTTAATTTTTAGGAATATTTCTCCCTCTGACAATGCTGACAATACTCGTCTTAGAGATATGTACGGCAAGCATGGAGCCCCTTGCCGTAGAAAAAATAAATTGAATTACTAGTAATTCTTTCAGTTTTAACTGAAAACTAAGAGACTTTTATATATGAAGGGTTAAATCACACATCCAAAACTTCACTCCTATTCGCTCCTCGAATTGTATCTATTTACCATTAGTCCCGATTTCAATTCATAAGAGCTAGTGGTAGGGTTCGAGTGTGACACAGACCACATGAAGCCATGGACCCAAACTGTCAGCAAGGCACTGTGCAAGCTCGACGTTGCTCCATAGCGATGTGGGCTCTGTTTACATGGAATGGACTGGGACCTCTGGTCCAAATGAACCGATCATTCACTGGAAATGGTTATCTTCGACTACTTGGGGGCAATTTGTTGCCATGATTGGTTTAAAGAACAAGCTGGACTATCCGAGTAAATAATCTGGTCACCTTGATCTGCCGACATTATTTATGAAACATTATCGAGAGGTCAGTTCGTGCACTATGTCCTTCTCCGCTAACACATTCGCTGTTATGAACAGCTGAAGGGGCAGCATGGCTCAATATTTCTGCAGGGGACTTCCAACGACTTGTTTAGTCCATGCCACGTAGAGGTGCTGCACTGCGAGAGACAAAAGAAGGCTCGACACGATATTAAGAGGTATCCCATGACTTTTGTCACCTCAGTGTCATATTATTGTCTAATGAACACTTGTGACAGTCCGGTAACTATACATTTAGTCCTTTTTTATGCCTGTCCTACTGTGCCAGTCTCGTCTGATCTGCTGCCACTGCTATTGTCGTCCGTCTCGCTTGTATTGTCTGTGCAGTCATTCAGTTGCTGTGCCTCGTCGCTGCAAGTACTGTTTATGCAGCTCTGTTTTGTGTTGCATGGATAATTGTTCGTATCGGTCCATAAAGGCAGTGACTGTATTACGTCGTGGTGTGAGTGTGCTAGTCGTCTTTCCTACCAGCAACTGACACAATATACACTCCTGGAAATGGAAAAAAGAACACATTGACACCGGTGTGTCAGACCCACCATACTTGCTCCGGACACTGCGAGAGGGCTGTACAAGCAATGATCACACGCACGGCACAGCGGACACACCAGGAACCGCGGTGTTGGCCGTCGAATGGCGCTAGCTGCGCAGCATTTGTGCACCGCCGCCGTCAGTGTCAGCCAGTTTCCCGTGGCACACGGAGCTCCATCGCAGTCTTTAACACTGGTAGCATGCCGCGACAGCGTGGACGTGAACCCTATGTGCAGTTGTCGGACTTTGAGCGAGGGCGTATAGTGGGCATGCGGGAGGCCGGGTGGACGTACCGCCGAATTGCTCAACACGTGGGGAATGAGGTCTCCACAGTACATCGATGTTGTCGCCAGTGGTCGGCGGAAGGTGCACGTGCCCGTCGACCTGGGACCAGACCGCAGCGACGCACGGATGCACGCCAAGACCGTAGGATCCTACGCAGTGCCGTAGAGTCGCTTCTGCCTTGGTGCCAATGATGGTCGTATGCGTGTTTGGCGCCGTGCAGGTGAGCGCCACAATCAGGACTGCATACGACCGAGGCACACAGGCCCAACACCCGGCATCATGGTGTGGGGAGCGATCTCCTACACTGGCCGTACACCTCTGGTGATCGTCGAGAGGACACTGAATAGTGCACGGTACATCCAAACCGTCATCGAACCCATCGTTCTACCATTGCTAGACCGGCAAGGGATCTTGCTGTTCCAACAGGACAACGCACGTCCGCATGTATGCCGTGCCACCCAACGTGCTATAGAAGGTGTAAGTCAACTACCCTGGCCACCAAGATCTCCGGATCTGTCCCCCATTGAGAATGTTTGGGACTGGATGAAGCGTCGTCTCACGCGGTCTGCACGTCCAGCACGAACGCTGGTCCAACTGAGGCGCCAGGTGGAAATGGCATGGCAAGCCGTTCCACAGGACTACATCCAGCATCTCTACGATCGTCTCCATGGGAGAATAGCAGCCTGCATTGCCGAAAGGTGGATATACACTGTACTAGTGCCGACATTGTGCATGCTCTGTTGCCTGTGTCTATGTGCCTGCGGTTCTGTCAGTGTGATCATGTGATGTATCTGACCCCAGGAATGTGTCAATAAAGTTTCCCCATCCTGGGACAATGAATTCACGGTGTTCTTATTTCAGTTTCCAGGAGTATAGAAACACGTGTTGTGAGGTCCCTCTCTCTCCACAGGCCCTGTCAACCTCCTGGCCGAGGTTTGGTTCAAATGGCTCTGAGCACTATGGGACTTAACATCTGTGGTCATCAGTTCCGTAGAACTTAGAACTACTTAAACCTAACTAAGGACATCACACACATCCATGCCCGAGACAGGATTCGAACCTGCGACCGTAGCAGTCGCGCGGTTCCGGACTGAGCGCGTAGAACCGTACGGCCACCGCGGCCGGCTAACCGAGGTTAAGAAGCAAGAAATGCTTGGAGTAAGATCCATGGTAAGTTAAGAAATGAACCATGTCCCGGCTAGATTTGAAGTCTTCCATTCTCAATCTACATCTGCGTGACTACTCTGCAATTCACAATTGACATCCTGGCAGGGGGTTCAGCGAACAACATTCAAGCTCAGCTTTCGACCAGTGCGCAGGAAAAATGAACACTTTAATCTTTTCGAACGGGCTCTAATTTATTTTATTATGATGATCATTCTCTCTTTCAAATTCTGAAGGTGGCATGGGTAAAATACAGGTAGCGGAAGGCTATTTACAATTTGAACAGAAACCAGATGGCAGTTATAGGAGTCGAGGGGCATGAAAGGGAAACAGTGGTTGGGAAGGGAGTGCGACATGGTTGTAGCCTATCCCCGATGTTATTCAATCCGTATATTGAGCAAGCAGTGAAGGAAACAAAAGAAAAATTCGCAATAGGGATTAAAATCCACGGAGAAGAAATAAAAACTTCGAGGTTCGCCGACGACACTGTAATTCCGTCAGAGACAGCAAAGGACCTAGAAGACCAGCTGAACGGATTGAACAATGTCTTGAAAGGAGGATATAAGATGAACATCAACAAAAGCAAAACGAGGATAATGGAATGTAATCTAATTAAATCGGGTGATGCTGCGGGAATTAGATTAGGAAATGAGACTCTTAAAATAGTAGATGAGTTACGCTATTTGGGGAGCAAAATAACTGATGATGGTCGAAATAGAGAGGATATAAAATGTAGACTGGCAATGGCAAGGAAAGCGTTTCTGAAGAAGAGAAATTTGTTAACATCCAATACAGATTTAAGTGTCAGGAAGTCGTTTCTGAAAGTATTTGTATGGAGTGTAGCCTTGTATGAAAGTGAAACGTGGAAGATAAATAGTTTAGAGAAGAAGAGAATGGAAGCTTTCGAAATGTGGTGCTACAGAAGAATGCTGAAGATTACATGGGTAGATCACATAACTAATGAGGAGGTATTGAATAGAATTGGCGAGAAGAGAAATTTGTGGCACAACTTGACTAGAAGAAGGGATCGGTTGGTAGGACATGTTCTGAGGCATCAAGGGCTCACAAAGTTAGTATTGGAGGGCAGCGTATAGGCTAAAAATCGTAGAGGGAGACCAAGAGATGAATACATTAAGCAGGTTCAGAAGGATGTAGGTTGCAGTAGCTGCTGGGAGACGAAGAAGCTTGCACAGGATAGAGTAGCATGGAGAGTTGCATCAAACCAATCTTTAGACTGAAGACCACAACGACAACATGATGATCATTGCTCCCTATGTAGGATGGCAACCATAACATATTTTCACATTCAGAGGAGAATGAAATTTCGTGGAAAGATCTCGCATTGTCTTAATGATTGCCATCCCATCTCACAGATTATATCCGTGACACGCTCTCCCCTGTTTCGCGAGCTGTCCTTTGAACTTTGTAGTTCTCGTACGTCAATCCTGTTTGGGAAGGACCCCACACGGCGCTGCAGCACTACATAAAAGGGCGGGCAAGCGTAGTGTAGGCAGTCTCTTTAGGAGACAACTTCGAATTCCTAATTTTTATGCCGATAAAACACTCTCTTTGGTTAGCTCTCCCACAACACTATCCTTATGATCCTTCGAATTTAAGTTATTCGTAGCTGTAGTCTCTAAGTGCTGCACAGGTTTTAGATATGTGTGATTTATCGTGTAACCGAAATTTATCGGATTCCTTTTAGTACTCATGTCCATGACTTCACACTTTACATTATTTATCGCACCATACAGATATTGTGTCTAATTTTGCATATGATTTTAATCATCTGATGACTTAACCATATGGTAAATGACGCCATCATCTGCTCACATTGCCTCATAAATCACTTATATACAGTACTGGCCATTAAAATTGCTACACCACGAAGATGACGTGCTACAGAAGCGAAATTTAACCGATAGGAAGAAGATACTGTGATATGCAAATGATTAGCTTTCCAGATCATTCACACAAGGTTGGCGCCGGTGGCGACACCTACAACGTGCTCACATGAGGAAAGTTTCCACCCGATTTCTCATACACTAACAGCAGTTGACCGGCGCTGCCTGGTGAAACGTTGTTGTGATGCCTCGTGTAAGGAGGAGAAATGCGTACGATCATGTTTCCGATTTTGATAAAGGTTTGATTGTAGCCTATCACGATTGCGGTTTATCGTATCGTGACATTGCTGCTCGCGTTGGTCGAGACCCAATGCCTGTTAGCAGAACATGTAATGGGTGGGTTCAGGAGGGTAATACGGAACGCCGTGCTGAATCCCAACGGCCTCGTATCACTAGCAGTCGAATGACAGTCATCTTATCCTCATGGCTGTAATGGACCGTGCAGACACGTCTAGATCCCTGAGTCAACAGATGGGGACGTTTGCAAGACAACAACTATCTGCACGAACAGTTCGACGACGTTTGCAGCAGCTCGGAGGCCATGGCTGCGGTTACCCTTGACGCTGCATTACAGACAGGAGCGGCTGCGGTGCTGTACCCAACGACGAACCTGGGTGTAAGAATGGCTAAACGTCATTTTTTCGGATGAATCCAGGTTTTGTTTACAGCATCATGATGGTCCCATCCCGTGTTTGGCGACATCGCGGTGAACGCACATGGAAGCGTGCATTCGTCATCCCTTTATTGGCGTATCACCCGGCGTGGTGGTATGGGGTGCCATTGGTTACGCGTCTCGGTCACCTCTTGTTCGCATTGACGGCACTTTGAACAATGGAAATTACATTTGAGATGTGTTACGACTCGTGGCTCTACCCTTCATTCGATCCCTGTGAAACCGTAAATTTCAGCAGGATAATGCACGACCGCATGTTGCAGGTTCTGTACGGGCCTTTCTGGATACATAAAATGTTCGACTGCTGCCCTGGCCAGCTTATTCTCCAGATCTCTCACCAACTGAAAACGTCTTGTCAATGGTTGCCGAGCAACTGGCTCGTCACAATACGCCAGTCAGTACTCTTGATGAACTGTGGTATTGTGTTGAAGCTGCATGGGCAGCTTTACCTGTTCACGCCATCCACGCTCTGTTTGACTCAATGCCCAGGCGTATCAAGGCCGTTATTACGCCCAGAGGTGGTTGTTCTGGGACTGATTTCTCAGGATCTATGCACCCAAATTGCGTGAAAATGTAATCTCATGTGATTTCTAGTATAATATTTTTGTCCAATGAATACCCGTTTATGATCTGCATTTCTTCTTGGTGTTCAATTTTAGTGGCCAGTGGTGTAAATCGGGAACACCAGTTGTCGGTTGTGTTTTAGTCAATGAGTTTCAGGCAGTTACACGAACCGTAACCTTTCTGAGAGGAAATCACGAATCTAGTCGCGCAGCTGATACGATTCTGCTTGTGAGGAACGGTATCCAAAGTCTTCTTTAAATCTAGAAATATGGAATCAGTCAGATCACTCGGTCCAACGTCTGCGGACTGAGGACTACAACAGCAAATCAAGACACGAGCGCAGTGGACGGCGGCCGGCGCGGGCCGGCTGGTCTTCAAGTCGAGACACGTCGGGCGCTATCGGCGGACACGCGGCGGGCGCGGCCGACCCGGCGACCTTGCCACTTGACCTCAATCCGGCGGCGTCTGCCGCGCCGGCTGCTGCCGACACCGCTCCGGCGCGCGCCGCCGCGCCGACTGCACCCCGGCACGCCTTGCGAGGTACCGGCTGCAGCAGCTCCTCCTGGAAAAACAGACGAGCTAGTTATGCAGTCAGGTGGCAAAAGTCCCAGTATCGTGTCGGAGCTCCTTTTGCCCGGCGTAGTCGTGCAACTCGACGTGGCATGGGTTCAACGACTCGTTGGAAGTCCCCTGCACAAATACTGAGTTCGCTACCTCTATAGCCGTCCGTAACTGCGAAGGTGTTGCCGGTGAAGCACTTTGTTGGGTTGGGTTGTTTGAGGGAAGAGACCAAACAGCGAGGTCATCGGACTCATCGGAGTAGGGAAGGAATTCGGCCGTGCCCTTTCAAAGGAACAATCCCAGCATCTGCCTGGAGCGATTTAGGGAAATCACGAAAAAATCTAAATCAGGATGGCCGGACACGGGATTGAACCGTCGTCCTCCCGAATGGGAGTCCAGTGTGCTACCACTGCGCCACCTCAATCGGTGCTGCATTTTGTGTACGAACAGATCTCTCGTATACGTCCCATTAATGTATGATGGGATCCGTGTCGGGCGATATGGGTGCCGAAATCTTTCACTCGAGTTGTCCAGAAAGCGAAACAATCGCCACAATTGTGGCTCGGTGACATGGGGTATTGTCACTTATAATAGTTGTGAGGTGGCTATTGTCTTCGGCAATTAGATTAGATTAGAGTAGATTAATTATTCATTCCATAAACCCATAAAAGAGGGCATCCTCCTGGGAGTGGAACATGTCAGATAAACATAAGACAAAAATGTAATTAGAAAAACTTGAGTTTCATTAATTTTAATGATCCTCAGTCAATAAACAGTAAAATTATGTATATGAATTAAATTTAAACTTCTAGTATTTGCAAGTTTAATACTTACATCTCCTTTCATTAAATCCATCATTCAGACATTTGATAGTTTTTGGGCTATTACAACCAACTATTGTCAAAAATTAAAGTAAATTATTCATTTCAGTGATACTCAGTTAAGAACAGTCAGATTATCTACAAGATTTAAAATTGAACTCCCACTATTTACAGTCTTAAGACTTACATCTGCTTTCCATACATCCACCATTCACACAGTAGGTAGTTACAACCAAGTATTGTCAAAAATTAAAGCATAATAAATTTTCATTAAAATGGTCTACTGCACTTGTTGAGAAACTCATGGATGGAATAGAAGGAGTTGGCCACCAAAAATTCTTTTAAATTATGTTGAAACTGTGCCTTGACTGAAACTAAACTCTTAATGGTTGTTGGGAACTTATTGAAAATATGCGTTGCTGAATACTGGACTCCTTTCTCGGCAAGAGTAAGTGATTTTAAATCTTTATGTATATTATTCTTATTTCTAGTATTGATACTGTGTACTAAGCAATGGAAACTCTCACTTACATTTCTAATAATGTAACAATATTTAATGCAATTGATAGTCGTGTTCTGAGAACACCAGTTTGATCGTAATAATAGCATTTTTGATCGTAATAATATCATTTAATTTACTTAGCCCTGTCTTGCTGTCGGTGTCTGAAAACCAACACCAAGTTATAAAAGAATGACCAGAGAATCGAACTGTTTTTAGTGATTGAATAAGTTAAGAATGCCCACTGTTTCCTATACTTCCTTATCCTATTGAGTCCACAGCAGGAGGGAGAAAGAAATGAATGTATGGAAATAATTGCAGGAAGAAAGTTTAGGGAAGAATAAGGGTCGAATGACATTTAGCGATTGTGGTGTACGAAAGGGAACAACTAGTCGATAGGCAGCGATTATGAAAGCTCTGAAACTTCAGCATTTGGCTGTAGCGAGGTGTAGGAAGGTTGGATAGTCTGAAAAACGTACGTTTCAGTGTTTGGGAGCCAAAGCGCGGGATCTTTCCCATTGTGTAGAAGGGAGGTTTGACCTGCAACTTTAAACCGCGGATATTCTGAGCTGATGATTGGTTGGGAGCCATCCAACCCACCATGAGCGGTAAGGCGAGCAGAACGGTAGCGTGGGTCCGTGTCGGAGACTGCTGCTGGAGACCTGGACGAGAGAAGACGCTTTTCTGAGATGGGTCGGGCAGTGCTCGATTTGAGTGTGGGAAATGTGCTATATTTATGATTAATGGTTTCACATTAGGTGAACAACCTTTTTTTTTTTTTGCAGCTAGACGTAAAGTAATTTTGGGGAACGAAATTTACTCAGGTAGGTAATGTGCAGTAGCGTGTGATGTAAAACTGTTGCTTTCCTTTGTGATAGTAATTTGCAATTTGGTGTTTTATAACAATTTCGTGGTGAATAATTTAATCTAATATGTCTGAGGAAGAAAGACATCAGGAAAAATGAAATATTTAAGCGCGTGTGGCAATTTAGTTTTACACCTGGGACTCACCACGTGGGACTGATCAAGAATTTTATAACTAGTGGATGCACGTGTGCTAGGAACTTATAGCATGTAAGTAGGAAGTGTGCTATTACATGAAATATGCGTGTGGAATTAAGTACTGTTATAATTTTTAAATTTTCTTACATATCTGCAATCTTGAAAAATTTAGTAACGTGGATCCTTTGTTGAGGACCGTGGTATCTCGTGTGAAACCATGTGTCGAAGTTTAGCAAACCGAGTGAAGATAATGCTTGGTTATTCATGTTTATTCGAATATAGAGTCAGGTGGGGAAATTTTCTGAATAATTAATATTGCAAAGCGGAGAAAGATATTAGTCAACTGATAACGTAGTCAT
The DNA here is from genome assembly GCF_023897955.1 of Schistocerca gregaria. Lineage (NCBI taxonomy): Eukaryota > Metazoa > Arthropoda > Insecta > Orthoptera > Acrididae > Schistocerca > Schistocerca gregaria. The sequence goes on along the minus strand of NC_064926.1, from coordinate 304,747,825 downwards.
GAACTTTGGCTGCGACAAAGTAAATAGTTCAACTTGAGTGTGTGTATTTTGTAGGTGTAATTTTGGAAAAGTTTTCATATTTCTAAGGGTGAATGTGTGTCGGGAGTAGGCAGCAGTACAATAGTGGCTATTAAAGTGAATAATCAAAAAGGCGCGGAATTTATAGGGGATAATTTTGGTTTTCGGTAGGATAATTTTGAGTAGATATAGTTACTGAATGGTGAATATCGGAACTGCTAACGGCTCGGTCCTTACGTTTCTCCTGTGCGTATCTTGTTGCAGTAATTGTGTGTGCATGTTGACTAATGGATACAGTTGTGGAATACCCTTTTCTTCCGATCCAAAAGTGGGCATTTGTGATAATAAGAGATACCATTCTGTAGGAGACCATAGTTTTAGCAAAAAAGTCAGATGCGTTAACGATAAATTTAAATACAAAGTCAGATGCGTTTAATTTACACTGTGGAATCTGATGCAAATCTCATGCTGTCTACAGATCAGATGCGTTAGGATTTGTTTAAAGAAATGAATTTTTTTATTCTTATAATTATCAGAAATGTTTAATGACTAAACCATTTGTTCAGAATGAAATTTTCACTCTGCAGTGGAGTGTGCGCTGATATGAAACTTTGGAAGGTAGGAGACGAGATACTGGCAGAAGTAAAGCTGTGAGTACCGGGCGTGAGTCGTGGTTCGGTAGCTCAGTTGGTGCCGGCACGGTAGCTCAGCGTGTTCGGTCAGAGGGTTAGCTGTCCTCTGTAATAAAAAAACTGAGTTAATCGAGCAACAACGAACATAATAACGGATGTATCGCGACGTCCGCACCGAGCAAATACAACGAACGAAAACGATCAAAATGAGATTTAAAAAAAAAAAAGAAAAAAAAAGGCTGGCAGAGCACTAGCCCCCAAATGGCAAAGGTCCCGAGTTTGAGTCTCGGTCGGACACACAGTTTTAATCTGCCAGGAAGTTTCTTAAACCATTTGTTATGCAAAATTCAAATTTGAGTCGGAAACTCAAAGCTAACTCTTACACATTTCAACTAAGCATCCTCACTCACCGGCTTCCTAGGGAAACGTAAAAGTAACCTACGGGGTCTACATAGCAACTCGGAAGGGCTCAGAGAGCGTAAGTGGTTTCTACCTGTATCAACCTCACAATGGATGCTCTGACCAACTTAGCCCTATTCAAAGTTCTGCACAAAGGTTGGCCAAACTTCCCTTAACATTCAAGGAAACCTCTAGGCAACAGAGAAAACACGAAGAGCCAGGTACAGTCAACCACATATTCATATTAGCACACGGCTGTGGAGACAGGAAAGATATGACGTGAACGCATGATAATTGATTACACAGATTCATACAGAACATAGTACCGAATCCTAAATGGAAAAAAAATCTCCTTTGGCGTTGAAATGCCACTGAGAAATGCCGCCGTAGTGTCACACACTCTCTCGTCCAACTTTCTCTCCCGCTATAGTCGCACCCAACATATGAGTCGTTAAGAACTGTAGTAAAAGCGAATGTTGCTTTCCAAGATACATGGAACGGCTCGCATGGAGACGTTTCAACATACGAGGGTTCGAATGACAAGTAATGCCACCACCTTCGTTAATTGGGTTTGGATGAGAATATTTTAATGAATCAAATGCAGAAATAATCTTTGGAATGTGATCTTTAATTCACAATATCCACTTTTCCACATAATCGCCAGCCAACTGGATACATTTATCCCAATGATAAACAAGTTTTCTGAAGCGTCACGCAAGAAGTCGACGCTCTGTTTCCGCAACCACAGTCTCACTGTTCTCTCGACGTCTTCATCAGATACATAATGATGTCCCCACAGATCGTCCTTCATTATCGGGAACAGATGGAAGTCAGATGGTGCTAAATCCTGACTGAATGGAGGATGCCGTACGGTGGTGAGATTCAGTCTCTGAAGTTGTGCTGTGGTGGCACGTGAAGTGTGTGATTTGGCGTTGCTATGCTGCAGGAAAACATTTCTCTTTTCCTTTCGGACCCTTGTTAGCCGTCGTTTCAGAGTTCGCAGCGTTGTGATGTAACGTTATGAATTTATTGTTGTTCCACGATCAAGGAAATCAACATGGATAACACTATCTGCGTCCCAGAACACTGTGGCCATGATTTTTCCACCTGCGGGCTGAGTCTACTTTTTCTGGGGCGAGTCTTTGTGTCGATATTGCATAGACTGACGTTTCGTCTCAGGGTCGTGATGGTGTACCCACGTTTCGTCTCCTGTCACAATTGAATGAAAAAAGGCGTCACCTTCATTCTCGTAAAGCGAGAGGAGTTCCTGGCAAATTTCAAGTTTGTGCGCTTTCGTTTCAGGAGTCAGCATCCGGGGTACCCTTCGTCTACAGATATTCCGATAGCCAAGTAAAGCAATAACTAAACCACACGTTCTTGTGCAATGCCGATTGTGCTTTGCAATTTCTCTGAGTGATTCGACGATCGTTCTGAATCAATCTGTCAACATTTTACTTGTGAAACTCTGTGGTTGCTGTCACAGGCTGTCCAACTCTTTGTTTGTGACGCAAGTCAGATATTTAGGCCTCAACATCTTTAAACTTACTCGCCCAACGACGCACAGTACTCACATCAACACAATCACCACAAACTGCTTTCATTCTTTGATGAATCTCCTTTGTGGTGACACATTCTGCTGTCAAGAACTCAATGGCTGCACGTTGCTTAAATCACACTGACCGATCGCCTGCTTAGGGTTCCATACTTTACACTGTAACAACACAACCGTCCAATGCTAAAGCTGTCCGCCAACTGGAGCTGTAGAGAAGAGGCTATGGAACAAGGCAGTACCTGCCGCATACCAATGCTGCCAACTATTGAAGAGTTACGAAGGTGGAGGCATTACTTTTCAGCCAATCCTCATATTACGTAAATTAAAGGTGAAAGGGGGGGGGGTGAGGGGGGAGGGAGAAAGAAAAAGAGAGAGCCTGTTGATGTTAGCTGTATCAGGCCTTTATGCTGTATCAGTAGCAACATATGATAATATGCGCAGGACTGGGATTCAAACCCAGGATAGCCTGCTTACCAGGCAGTTGGGTTAACCACTTAAGCATGAGGACATAGTATTTATCGTAATAAATCCACTACCGCCAGTGCGGGTGCACAACCACGTCCGACTACCTGGCGGAATCTCAAAGTAGCGAGCATGGGCGACATGGACGGTGACTGTGTAAAGGCAGCTCTAGGTGGAATGTGGTTGGCCCAGGGGCGTGCCTGGATAGTGTTCATCGCAATTTGGCGGACTGTGTCCTTGTGGTCCAGTGGTTAACACAACTGCCTACTATGATCCCTGGTTTGAATCCTAGTCCGGCATTCATTTTCACTCTTCGCTCCCGATGCAGCTGACATCAATAGTACCTTTCCTTTCCTTTGTCTCCCCTGCACCTTCAGTTTACATAACATTCCACTTTGCCTCACTCGGTCGGGTTTGGTTTATAGGGAGAATTTTAGGAAAGTGTGGCTCATCTATAGAGGAGACCGCATACAGGACGCTGGTGCGACCTCTTCTTGAGTACTGCCTGAGTGTTTGGGATTCGCTCCAGGTCGGATTGAAAGAAGACATCAAAGCAATTCAGAGGCGAGATGCTAGGTTTGTTATCGGTAGGTTCGATCAGGACGGACGTATTACGGATATGCTTCGGGAGCTTAAGTGGAACTCCCTGGAGGGAAGAAGACATTCATTTCGAAGAACACTACTGAGAAAGTTTAGAGAACCAGCATTTGAAGCTGACTGCAGAACGACACTACTCCCGGCGCGTATGGAACACGAAGATAAGACACGAGAAATTATGGCGCATAGGCAGAGATTTTTTCCTCGCTCTCTCTGTGAGTGGAACAGTAAAGAAAATGACTAGTTGTGGTATAGGGTACCCTCCGCTACGCACCGTACGGTGGCTTGCAGAGTACTTATGTAGATGTAGAAATAACGGGGAAGCTTTAAGAAACAAGCGGTGACCAAAACAGTGGCGAGTGAATGAGTGGCTGTGTGAGTGAGAAGCCAATGTTAGAAGGCCTAGTTTCCCCCTATAACTGGGAGCGGTTGAGAATGCACCATGCAGACCACAGTCGATATATGGTTCATTTTTTGACCAGACACGGCCCTTATACAACGCACCTTCATCGAGTGCACTTCTGCCAGAGAACAGTATACACGCGGAGAATTAGGAATGGCCGGCCGGTGTGGCCGAGCGGTTCTAGGCGCTTCAGTCTGGAACCGCGTGACCGCTATGGTCGCAGGTTTGAATCCTGCCTCGGGCATGGATGTGTGTGATGTCCTTAGGTTAGTTAGGTTTAAGTAGTTCCAAGTCTAGCGGACTGATGACCGCAGATGTTAAGTTCCATACTGCTCAGAGCCATTTTTGAATTAGGCATGCCTGAGAGTATACGTCTACACTGCACACCAAACGTGCGTACCTGACAAGCAAATTTCATAAATCACATGACGACCTCTGCGAATTCATAAGAGATGCTGACATATGCCGACACCAGAAGAGAGGCGTTGATACTACACGACGTAAATTATACGACGAATACTTAGAAACAAGACCGTAGAGACGAACCAGATAGACAGTTACTCGAGTCGAATCTGGGCCATGGTAAGTGTTCTATACAGAACAGATTGAAAATTCGTACTCTGTCAGTGATAATTCATAATTAATGAACGACGGACTGGAAGAAAAATGGAGCACACAACATGAAATTAAGAACTGAGAGATTGGTGGCTAACTGTCCCCAGACAGAAGGAGCGAAGAAGTAAAATTTGTTTACCACAACTAGCTACAACCGTACCACGCTTTGCCCTAAATAGGCACGTCAAACCTGTAACAGATGTGCATTATAAGCAGTATTACAAAATCTAAAACACCTGTGCTGGGCTACGTCTACGATAGGTTTGTTAAATTGGATACAGGTAGAAATGAAATACATTTATCATACACAAAGAACAATACGAGTATTTACACTGCAGAAATTCAAGTAGAATAACACAGAAGAAAGACTTTAGGTAGTACTCCACCATAGTTCGGAGATGCTTCCCTGCAGTCATTCCATCACTAGGTTTAGAAATCAGTATGCCGAACAACGGTGAACGGCTCAATGTATGTCACAGAAGGCCTTGTATCTAGGATGATGCTGATTGTGGTGTCATGCAAATTCTGTGCTTCTGTCATTTTTCCTTTCCAGTCAAATTATTTTAACTTGAATTCTTGCAATATCCCTGTTATTAGGTTTTTATTTACTTCTGTGAATAAAATTCTTCAGGATATGCGACGTCACTGTCAGTATGTAAAATTTTCAAACATTTCGGTCATTGTTACAAACTGTCTTCCTCTGGCTGTTATCTGTCTGCTGAATGAGAAAAATTAAGTTCTTATAAACTAGTGGAAGAAGCTGTTTTCGTAATCTTATATGGTATGGAGGATGAGGCGGAGGGGATGTTAGACGCCCCATCCTAGTGTTGGCCTTATTTCTTGTCATTGGTGGAAGTAGACACCCATTACTGGTATTTGCTTCATTTCTTGTCGTTGGTGGAAGTAGACACCCATTACTGGTATTTGCTTCATTTCTTGTCATTGGTGGAAGCTAGTGAATGATACACGTGCGGCAGTTTTGTCGTAGCGCTGTTTACTTGCACAGTACTCTGTGTACCTGAGGCCGACGACACGAAATAAAGCAAACACCTGTAAAGGACGTCTAACCACCTTCTTCCTCATTCTCAGTACCCTGTCGGGCTAAGAAAACAGTTCCTTTCACTAATATATGTCCGCAGCTCGTAGTCTAGTGGGTAGTGTTGGTGCCTCTGGAACACGGCGTCCACGGTTCGATTCCCGGTCGGGTTGGGGATTTTATCTGCCCGGGGACTGGGTGTTTGTGCCGTCCTCATCATTTCATCATCATCATCATCATTTGTGACTGTAGCTAGATTGGACTGTGTAAAAAGTGGGACTGTGTAAAAAATGGGACTGTGTAAAAATTGGGACTTCGTACGGGCGCTGATGACCGTGCAGTTGAGCGCCCCACAAAACCAAACATCATCACTAATATACACTAAGAACTTGCATTTTCCCATTCAGCAGTCAGCACAACGCCCTGAGGAATGCCATTTGTAGCAGTGGCCGAAACATTGGGGAATTTATATATTGACAATAAAGTAAGGTACCCTGAAGAATTTTGACAGTGACAACGCCCGTGGATGCCTGTGCCTATACTTTTTATATATTTACTAAGGTCATACGTATATTGTGTAATTTTAAGAAATGACAATAAAGATGTCTTTCTCTACGGCTTGGTGTAAAAATGTAATTTAAAAAACATCCCATGTAGTTAGCTAGGTGATGGATCATCAACAAACATACATGTAAATCTCCTTGCTACAATATCCTGTGCTAGTACTTTCGGGTTTGTATAAATACCCTAACCTACATTCACTTGCTACTGTTTCCTGTAGCCTTCGTGTAACTGCCGTTTCCCTGTATAATTATTTTCTTAGCCCCATCGCACTGCTGTCAACAAGCTGATCAAGAGCATAGACTAGGCATCAGGTTCAATGAGAATCAATAATAAAGCTGGTAAGGGAACTGTCCAAATCTCTCTCCTATCTGCCCTTGTGTTTTTGTTGGATTTAAGTTTTCTTTCAGTATATTTCATATAGGTGCTATTGGACTTGGTAATTGTTGGGTAACTGCTGCTATGGTGAGGTGTAATACTGTTGCAATGTTTGGCCTAGAAAGTTTTAACGGGAGAGATGTGAATGTATATAAAACTTTTCGTATGTCATAATTTGCTAATTTAGACTTTGGAGAATCTTCTTATATGAAGGATCCACCACTGGTGTTGCTTGCTCGTAATAGGAGGAGAGCTGGTGCAGCTGAGAACTTTTATTTCTGGATGAAAATTGACTATTCCTTGGCGCCTAAGGAACTGTCCTTTCAAGCAGTGCCTTCTTTTACTCAATCTGTGCCAAAACGCTTTTTTCTACCAAATTCTATTGATTAGCAAGGTGAAACCACAGTCGTAATATTTTCCGAGAACATGCAGCTCTACTTTATGGTTATATGATGTCACCATCTGAGGAAATATTCCAGAGGTAAAATAATCCTCCATTCGGACCTCCGGTTAGAGAAAGACGTCATCAGGAAAAACAAAAATGGCGTTCTGCGGGATGAAGTGTCGAATTTTAGATCCCTTAATCGAGTAGGCAGGATAGATAATTTAAAACGAAAAATGTATAAGTTTGAAGTTATATATTGTTGAAATTAATGATGTGCGATGGCAGGAAGATCAGAACTTGTACTCAGGCTAATACAGGGTTATCATCACAAACTATGATAGGCTTAAAGCAATAGTGGCCTAATTTGCATTAGAAAATTGGAATGCAGGTGAACTACTACGAACAGCATAACAAACACATCATCGCAGCCAAGATAGACACGGAGCCAAACCCATCACAGTAATACAAGTTTATGTGCCAACTAACTTCGTAGATGAGGAGGTTGTAAAGCATGTATGATGCGATAAGGAAAAACGTAGTTATGGGAGAGGTAAATTTAACTGTCATGGGTAAACTGAATTAGTGCGCACAAAAGGAAAAGTAGAAGAGAACCTTTACCGGGGGAAAGGAATGAAAGAGAAAGTTGGCTGACAGAATTGTGCACAGAGCAAAATTTAATCATAGCTACCTCTTGGTTTGAGAATCATGAAAGATGGTTGTGTATGTTGAAGAGGCCTGGGGACAGTAGCAGGTTTCTGATTGATTATTTAACGACAAGACGGAGATTTCGGAACCAGACTTTAAAGTGTAAGACATTTCCAGGAACAGATATGGACTTTGACCGTAAATTATTAGTTTTGAATTACATGTTAAAACTGAAGAAATCACAAAAAGGTAGGTAATTAAAGAGACAGGAATTGGATGAGTTTAAAGAAACAAAGGTTGTTGAGAGTTTCACAGCGAATACAAGGCAACGACGGAATGATACAGGGGAAATGAACACGATGGTCGAAGAATTGGTGTATTTGAAGGATGAAGTAGTGAAGACAATAGAGAATCACATAGGCAAAGATACAAGGCCTGGTAGAAGCCCTTAAATAACCAAGCAAATATTGAATTTAATTGACGAAAGGAGAAACTACAAAACGGCGGCAAATGAAGTAAGCGAAAGGCAATACATATATCTAAAAAAATGTGATTGATAGAAAGTGCAAAATGACTAAGCGGGTACGGCTAGATGACAAATACAAGGCTATAGAAGCATGAATATTTAGGGAAAACATAGATACCTTCTACATGAAAGTTAAAGAAGACTTTGGAGAAAACAGAAGGAACTGCATGAATATCAAGAGCTCAGATGGCAAGCCAGTACTAAACAAAGAAAGGAAAGTGAAGGATAGGAGGAATATATAAAGGATCTGTGTAAGGGGAACAAACATTTGGGCAATAATACAGAAAGCGAAAAAAGTAGTTACAGATCAAAGGGAAGGTAAGATCTTGCGAGAAGAATTTGGCGGAGCACTGAACGACCTAAGACGATACAAGGCCCTTGGACTAGACGGCATTTCCTCAGAATTATTCACATCCTTGGAAGAGCGAGCCACAACAAAATTATTCCACCTAGTGTGCAAGACTATGAGACGTCCGAAATACCCTCAGACTTCAGGATGAATGTAATGATGCCAACTCCAAAAAAGCAATATGGTGACAGATGGGAATAGTACTGAGTCATGGGTTTAATAATTCATGTTTTCAAGGTACTGACACGAATTATTTACAGAAGAATGGAAAAACTAGTAGAGGACGACCTGAGGAATGGTCAGTCTGGCTTCAGAAGAAATGTAGGAAATGGGAGGCAATACTGACCCTGCAACTTATCTTAGAAAAAAAGTTGAAAAGAAGTAAACCTGCTTTTACAGCATTTACAGACTTAGAGAAAGCTTTTGTCAGTGTGGAATGAACAGCACTCTTTGGGATTTTGTATGTTATAAAACTGAAATACAGGAAACGAAAAATTATTTAGAGCATGCACAAACCCAGACTGCAACTGAAAGAGTCTAAGGGAATATGAAAGAAGCCATAGTTGAGAAGCGAGTGAGGCACGGTTGTACTCTATCCTCAATGTTATTAAATCTGAACACTGAGCAAGCTGGAAGGAAATCAAGAAGAAATTTGGAAAGAGATTTAAATCTCAGGGAGAAAAATAAAAATTTTGCATTTTGCCGATGACACTGAAAAAATTCCATTTGATATGGCTAAGAAATCGGAAGAGCAGTTGAAAAGAAAGCGGAATGGATATCGCCTTACAAAAAGATATGAGGAACATCAATAAAAGTAAAACAAGGTAAATGGATTGTAGTCGAAGTAAATTGGGCGACGCTGACGAAATTAGATTAAGTAATGAGACTATAGACTGTTGTGGCACTAATTGGAGTTGGACGAAATGTGATGTGAAACAGAGTTAACGAACTATCTGCCGCTGATTCCCTATTAGCTGGAAAATGAATCTCACCTCTCAGTCTTCTGTTCCGTCGTCCGTGGTGAGACACCGGGCTTCTTCACGCCAAACCCAGAGCTTTCAATAGCTAAATAAGGAAATTCAGTGATATAGGGCAACAGGGGAAGGCCACAGACAAGCAAACACACATACTTGATAAATAATTCACTCGTATTCCACATAAAACACATGAAAAGTGAGGTAGCCTCTAAAATTCTGCAAGTGATCGAACCACTCACAATTAAACTAACAACTCGGCTCGACAGCATCTTGCTGCAGATTAAGACGAAACAAGAAAACTGAGCCAAAATAAGAAGAGTGTCCTAACAGAAAATCGCATCAAAGCTGTAGAACTTTGAATCAGAAAGGAAACAGTTAAGAGCCGTAAGATCTGCGTTGCAATGAAAGCACAGATAAAACAGGTCTGCGACTAAAAACTGCATAGGATTTTTTGACATTTTCTTATAGATTTTGACCTCCCAAGAACAGCAAAAGTATTCAAAAACTTCTATCACATAGGTTTTTTTAAAAATATTGCGGTATTTATGTTCATTAGTAATAAAGCTATGTGGTTTTCTTTAATTTAATAATTATTGAAAATTATATCAATTATAATTGATAAAATAAACCTACATTTAAAAAATTTACAATGTTAACTATTCTTTGTTACCACTTGCAGATTTTATCGTGAACTTCTGGGCTCCAGAAGCAAACGCAAACAATCTTATTGTTCAGTTTTATGGTGTTGCGACAAGTCAAATAACTATTTGAATCTCGCATGAAATGAAGAGATATTCTTAGTAGGCATATTGCTATTCAAGTGAACAGTGCTGTTGTTTCTGTCTAATCATGGCTACAAGAGGTTGTGTTATTTCTCCTAATAGTTTTTGTTACACCTGTATTGAATACATTATTAAAAGTCAATAGAGAAACATAAGTGACTTTTTGCGGAAAGTTTATTTTACTTACTTTAAATTAAAACTTAGTGGTCAAGATAAACCATGTGCCCCGCATAAGGTGTGTAGAAGCTGTGAAGAAGATCTTCGTGGGTGGTTTACGGCTAAGAAAGATTTATTTCTATTTGGAAGTCCTATGATATGGCGTGAGCAGGAAAACCATACCACTGGTTGCTACTTTGTTCAGTTGACGTAAAGACTTCAATTAAAAAAAAAAAAGAAGCATAAGCTATCCTAACCTTGACTCAGCTATACGTGCAGTGCCACATAGCTCTGAAATACCTATCCCACAGCCACCTTCCAGTTTGGATGAATGCCCGGGTGAGTTGGAGGACTAAGTTACATTAGCTCCTCAAGGGGACTCAAGCTCAGTTTTTTCTTCAGACGAAGATGAAAGGCCTCAACTATTTTCTCAAAGTGAGCTCAGTGATCTAGTACGAGATTTAGATCTTTCAAAAGATGCAGCCGAACTGTTAGGTTCCAGATGAAAAAAAAAAAAACCTTTTATCATCTGGTACCTCATTTTCATGGTACAGACACCGAGAAAAAGCATTTACCCAGTTTTTCTCAAAAGAAGGAAATTTAGTTTTTTTTGCAATGATGTGGAAAGGAGTCACGAATTGCTTTGCTATGCAGTATGACTCATCTGAATGACGCCCAGTCATTGATTCAATCAAAACTAGTCTTAAAGTAGTATTACTGTACAATGGAAATAAATATGCAGCCCTTCTGATGGGACATTCTGTGCATATGGACGAAAACTACAACAATTCGGCCATTATCCTGGAAAAAATCAAATCAGGACCATCGACGGATGGTTTGTGGGGACTTCAAAATACTCACGATGCTTTTGGGTCAGCAGGCAGGCTATACTAAATACCCATGCTTCTTATGCTTGTGGGATAGTAGAGCCAGAGAAGAGCATTGGACTAAAAGTTATTGGTAACCCCGAGAAACTTTAAAACCTGGAGAGAAAAATATTATTTTTTTGCTATTGACGTCTTGCTTTTCAGCTTTTTATATTAATTTTGGTTTAATTACTGACATTCTTTTTTCATACTGATAATATATTCCACTATGTACGTACCAAAAACAGATCTTCAAAATACAGTAAATAAAATGCTTTTGCTATTGTACTTATTTTACACTAAAAAGTATTAAGACGCAAGACTATAAGTATTTTTAATGCATTATAAAAATAATGCAGGGGTCTTGCAATCACTAACCATACCTACAACTATACACAGACTAACTGACCATAAGGAAAGGAATATCTGATGTTTCGATAGGAACTCAAATAATTTATAAGTAATATAAGGAAAAGATAGATTGCTACTCATCGTAAAGATGACACGTTAAGTTGGAGACTGGCACAACCAAAAGACACTTACACAAAGCTTTCGGTCACAGCAATTCCAATCCGAGCTGCCGGAGACGGCAGTCACGTGTGCGTAACGTGTGTATGTTGGTTCTTTTCTTTGTGGTTCCCTTTGTGACAGAAGCTTTGGCCGAAAGCTAATGTGGAAGTGTCTTTTCGTTGTGTCTGCCTGCAACTTGCCATCTTTACAGTATGTAGAGATCTGTCCTTTCCTTCTGTTGTTGATATTCCAACCTGGATTTAGCACTGTTTAATAATCTGTAAATGGCCATTTAACTTTGATTTCCTCAGTTTCCCTCAACAAGCACTTGGATCACTTGTTCTCTCAGCCCATCAATTAATAACTTGATTAATCCGTTACTGATATCACTAGATTCGAAATTTTACTAGCAATCCGAATCTGTGATCGGAAATGTAAATTAAATGTGGCTAGTAACTCACTTTCTTAGGAAAGAGCACCGGGCTTCAGTAGTGGCTTTCCCACGCATCTTCTGTGTTAGAGAGAAGCCTCTGAGTTACAAGACACTAAACGTAGTAGGTAGCAAAATAACTGATGATGGTCGAAGCAGGGCGACTGTAAAAAGCAAAGTCACAATAACAAGAAAAGTGTAACGGAGTGACAGAAGATTGGGAGAGCTGGTCGATGAAGTGGTTTATTCTCAACAATATTTGTTAAAGCAAGTGAAGCAGTACAATCATTCTTAGGCACTGTATCTCGATGTTCTTGAAGTTTGCACAAGGGTTGCCTCCACCTGGCACAGATAAAAAATACACACAAACGTTGTTAGGCTCAGTGTTGTCAAATCAGATTTCTTACAGATAACTCTGGAAATTAGCGGCTTATCTGGGTCCCAGAAGAATGCTTTCTTCACAGTCAATTGGCATCTTTTCTAGCTTTTTTTCTTGGTAATGAGAAAGCATTAAAATCCATATTTTGCAGTGAACACGTAGTGCGTAGTGAGGCGTTCATTCTGTTGTAGAAATAATTCAGAAGCCAAGATCGCTTAAATACTGTTTACTGGATAACTGGTTTCAACACACTAAAGATGCTACCATCGGATCTGTGAAGATATAACATGACAGGTTTGAGGGAGGGCTTACATGAGTTACACTATATACATTGCTATTAGTACAGTACCACATACCTGAATGTAGATTCGTGCTGTCTTTAGAAGACCTATTTTGTCACGCATCCCAGTGATTGTGACACCGTATCTTCTGAACTATGCATCGGACAATGATAAAATTTTTCAGGGATGTTCAGTGGTACATGTGAAAGCTGTCTGCAAAATATATTCCGAACTGAGTCAGTATTAAGAAGTACCAAATTAAAACGTCATGCTTGATGTGACATTTCTATTGAATGAAAAGCGAAAATGTAAGCGATAAACTTATTTTCTTTCCTCGTTTCGTGTTTGCGTGTGTGTGGTGATGGGTGGCGGGGGAGGGGGGGGGGGGAAATTATGTGTAAAGTTTGTTGAAAGTCTAAGTATTCTCATTTCCAAATGCTGGATGAATATAATTTGGTTACCTGAGCGCCATGCGTTACTCTTCTTTTTATTGTAGCCCAAAAAAATTGTAACCTAACAAAATTTCAGGTAGTTCTTACTCCCAAAATACTTCTTTTCAGACAGTGAGCAATACGTGTACAAAGTTTGACAAAAATCGATCCATTAGTTCAGGAGGAGATATTGAACATAGAGACACACTTACATTTTTATAAGATATACATAGAGACTGCTAATGACCTCTGTTTCGCACTGACCGATTTCTACTCACTCGACAGCTCTCTGTCGACTCCTTCAAACATACAGCTAAGGCACTCAGCAAGAACGTTATCCTCTCCGCGTGTGTGACGCACTCTGAAGTGGAAGGCGGAGATCCAGACTGCCCATCTGGCAATGCGCCTCGTTCTCCTTGGCCTTTATTAAAATAAAGCTTTTTAAAAGTATTTGTGGCTCGTTGCGTTCTTCACCAGCAACAAGATCCAGCACGGATAAAATAACAAGATTTTCGACAGTTTTGAGTTCTATTTTGTAAGCGATTGTGCACTGACTGCTCGTCCCCTCCCGCTTTCATGAAACTCAGGTGAGAGGCAGCGAATAATAGCAGACGTTGCATCTTATAGCAAAATAGTGTGACCTTTCAACACACCATAGCAAATATAGGCATTGGAATGTGGTTGTCAGTTGTAGGACAAATAATAAGCACCAGGACACAGAAGTTCTCGTGGCAAGAGCCTGGCAATGCTGCGGGCAGAGTCTGTGACAGGCAACGGCGTTTCCACCTCAGGCTGGATGGCGAACAATGAAGCAATTGGAGCTCCTTGAGCTTGTCGGCCGACCAGACGAGACTCTCTTCGGGTGGTCCAGCCGTGGCGCACAGCGCGGATCGCCCGTTATTCGTGCCTGTAGCATCGATGCCAGTGTAGGTATAGTGCTGAGTGATGAAGTGATGCGAACAGCCACGCACTTGTTGTGCAAATTGCACCGCCTTTTAAATTCAGCTAAGTTGGCAAAAACTCGTCGGTTGCAACGAAGAGACATTTCGCGTTCTCGTCTCAAGCAGAAATAGGGCTGTTTCATTTCTCAATCAGTGTTGCAAGTCTTCTAGTCGAATAGTTTCTAACGTCTCTTATATCATTACCCCAGAGTGCAATCAGACATTAGACACACTATCACCAAGTTCGGCACCTAACTAAATTGCAGAACGAAAGCCTTTCCTTGAACACTTTTATTTTTAAAATGATGAAAGATGAATAATAGTTACCAGAATGAGATTTTCACTCTGCAGTGGAGTGTGCGCTGATATGAAACTTCCTGTTAGATTAAAACTGTGTGCCGGACCGAGACTCGAACTCGGAACCTTTACCTTTCATGGCCAAGCGCTCTACAAACTTTTTTTTTAATGTCCTCGAACCGAATGTAAAAATTAAAATTTTACAGTTCCTTTTTATTTATTTTTTTACAGAGGGCAGCTAACCCTCTTTTTTTTCTCTCTCCACCAACTTTTTTTTCTTTGATTTTTAGAAATCCCCTTATCAAAAAAAAAACACCTAAGTGCCACCGCCACTTTTCATCCTATAGCAAAAAAAATCTGGTCCACTTCAGGCGTTGGCTCCTGACTAAATCTACCCCAGAGAGTTTAAGGATAAAAAAAAGATATGAAATATTTATTATGTAAAAATGTGAATGGATGAAAAAATGGGGAAGAAATGGCTTTAAATATTTATGTTATTTACACTTTCAGTACGAACTTTGTTGTAGAACCCCTTATTTACGTGTGGTAATAAAAATTCATTTAGACAGAATTAAGCACATTTAAATTTACGTGAACCTTAGCAACCCTCTCATGCTGATAAATTCAAACTAACTGATTAATAACATTTATTTGAAACTTATTTAAATTAATTTTTTCTTTATTTCGGCCTTGGCACACATTTTCTAGATGCAGTGGGTTTTTAAATATTTACTGAATTCTTTCCCGGCGCTAGCTATGGAACACAAGACTGTCTCTGTTAGCATAAAATGCCAAACTGACCTGAACGTTTAATTATCATTGACAAAACACACACTTCACTATAGGTTTAAGTTATTTGCTTTAGAAATGGAAAGAACCGACAGATTAACAACTTCAACGTTAATTATCCGCCTATGAATGCACAAATGTAAAACCAGTAATAAATTCAGTCAGTCTCAGGATCGCTGTAAAAGAAAAATATTTCGTAATTCACTGCTAATTTCACCTGTTCCCGATTTACGGGTTTCGTTAATTTTATAGCGGAACAATTTTTTAAATGTGCTGCCGCTGCAAATCGTTCGCTCGCGGCACAGCCCAGCAACACCAACGATAATCGCTAAGAGTGCTGAAAATTCTGTAAAGAAATATTATAGATGACATGGGCAAGCTAATTTACATTAGTAATACAAAATTTTGATAAATTATAGTGTATTTAGACCATAACAATAATTAAAATTACACACCTGTACAATTTCTCCTCTAATGGCGGCTAAAGATAGATACAGACAAACGAAGTCTACTCACTCATATAATGCTACGTCACAGGTTCCTCTCTCTGTCAGCTCTCGAGGAAGACGACAAAGAATGCACATTATGTAGTGCTTTTTATATTATTGCTGATTGTGAATGTCTCTTTGTAATCTTACATTATTTTCCTCTGTGGCTATATTTTACATTTTTTCATCGCAGATGTTAGCATATTTCGTAATTACATTATGAGTATAGAAATATTACAATCGTGAATACATCGAGAATATTGTTGCAGAAAATATTACAATAATAACCAACGTCCTTTACACAAAATTAAATAACATTTTTTGTTAAACAATTACAGTACATACGAATTGCTTCATAGCGGCGTACATAGTACAATTAAATGTCATTTAATTTTATTAATAGTGTGTGTGCTGCCAGGGAACGTTACAAGAGCTGCCTATATACCAGGGGAAATATGGGAAATCAAGGTTAGGGCTATGCTTACAAACAAAACAAAATCTTCCTTTTTCTGAATTTTATTTTTATTGTTTTTATTGTTTTTATTTCTTTCTTTTTTTAGTTTTGTTGTGTAAGTGATCAGAGGCCTTCCGCGCCCCGCTGGTAATATGTTGAGTCACGTCTTCTCGAAATTGATGTGTTCCGTTCAATTGTTCAGAAACCAACTGAGCTACCCAAGCACGACTCACGCCCCGTTAGTTTCAATCTGGCAGGAAGTTTCGTATCGGTACACACTCCGCTGCAGAGTGAAAATCTCATTCTGGAAACATCCCTCAGGCTGTGGCTAAGCCATGTCTCCGCAATATCCTTTCTTTCAGGAGTGCTAGTCCTGCAAGGTTCGCAGGAGAGCTTCTGTACGGTTTGGAAGGTATGAGACGAGGTACTGCCGGAAGTGTAGCTCTGAGGAAAAGCTGTGATTCGTGCGTGGGTAGCTCAGTTGATACAGCGCTTGTCCACGAAAGGCAAAGGTCCCGAGTTCGAGTCTCGGTTCAGCGCACAGTTTTAATATTTAGTTAGTTTTTCGTGGAGCATCGCAAGTGCTAACCTCAATTCTTTCTCAGAAAAGAAAGCTAACTATCCACAATGAGAGTACACATTTGTTACAAAACTCCTCTCCATTGCGGCACTTGCTTGACCGATATATTGCAACCCCATTTAAAATGAAACAAGTTCAGATGTGTGGACTATACTTATTGCTCGTAAATCATTTAATTGTTGCACTCCTTACTTCTTGACTGGCAGAAATTGGACGACTTGAGGCTGTTAATGTTTTGTCTCTACCCACTCTAATAATAATAAAAGTAAAACTGTGTACAGTACTATAGCAGCCCTTATGTAGTTACTACTGTGTCGTGCTGTCAATTAATTCATTAATCTGTTTCGAAGTGAGTAATGAATCAATATCTGGAATACTGCAGGTACTGCCTACAGCATGGAGAAGACATTTTCTTGACATATTTAGCATTTCAACCCTCTCACTTTTATATCAGCGAGGTACGGGACAAAGCACAACATATGTGCGTTATGAGTGGACTATGTGAGGAACCTGTAGCCTCCACCACATTAATGCTACTAATTGAGAAAAAAGTAATTATTGATCACTTATACAATCGGCATTAGAGTCTTACAAAATTGTGGTAATAGTAATGATCTTTGGAAAATAGTTTAGTCTCGTGACAGAAACAAAATCGAATCGTTTAGTTTTTAATTCTCGCAAAATTTCATTTTACCCCTGAGTGGGTAATTATCCCCAGATGGGGAATCACTGTTCTATTCAGATGTGGGCCGTTAGGTGCTAACATTTTCTAGGCGGCGCTTTCGAGGAATTAATTCTGTGTAGCTGAGCACATTGACGTTTCACTTGTGATGAGCAGGGATTGTACTGTCATAGCTGTCGCTGTGAAGTGAAACGGATGCAGGGGGACACTGATACCTCTGTTTCCCCTGACTATCAATTACTTGTCGGTGTACGGAAGTGAGGTGGCAGAACTGATCACTGATTCCTCCCGGTTATACCATTTTGCTCACAAGCTCGCTTCCCTGTGAATAATCTTACCAACTGAACTATCGAAGCGAGATCAAGCAGCAGATTTATATTATGAACCACACACAATTTAATCATCGTAGCCACTGATTCTGGAAAGTACTCGCAGTTAATGTATACAGGGTGTACCATAATTAATAGCGGGAACTGACACAGATGAAGGTAAACGATAACAGAAGCCAGAATGTCACAGTAAACTTAGGTCCGGTAACGATCCGTTTCTTGTACAGTTGTGAATATATGGTTGAAAGATGTCACCCACTACAGTAAGAAATATACTGGAGTCGAAAATTAAAGTAACAAACAAAAATTTTGCTAGGTTGCTTTTATTTTGCCACAAAACAGTATAGACAGGTGATAGTAAAGTAGAATCAACGTAAAGTATTCAAAACATAATCAACTGCAACATGCATAACGGTAGACAAAAATGTTCTTCGATTTTTTTTAACCTAATGGATTTGCACACCTTCTGACTAACGATTAATGTGCTCAATATGGGGTGTGGCCACCTCTGGCACTAATACAGATATATGATTAAGGGAACTAGTCACAACGAAATGCCGGCCGGTGTGGCCATGCAGTTCTAGGCGCTTCAGTCTGGAACCGCGCGACCGCTACGGTCTCGAATCCTGCCTCGGGCATGGATGTGTGTGATGTCCTTAGGTTAGTTAGGTTTAAGTAGTTCTAAGTTCTAGGGGACTGATGACCTCAGATGTTAAGTCCCATAGTGCTCAGAGCCATTTGAGCTATTTTTGAACTAATACAGGCATGACAACGACGGGACATGTTGTGAATGATGTCATCAATCTCATGTTGAGGCAATAACGTCCATTCTTACAGCAGTCCTGATCACAAGCCTTGGAGAGTGGCTGGTGGTTGCTGACATGAAGCAACCTGTCTCCCTAGTGCACCCCGAACATGTTCTGTGGGATTTAGATAGGGAGAGCGAGCAGGCCACGCCATACGTGCAATCTCTTCCGCTTAAAAAATAAATAAATAAATAAATAAATGAAATGAAATAAACTAAAATATAATTTAAAAAATTAAAAAAAATTAAAACCACCCTGATATGTCCGCTAAACGCGCTGGGCAGAACAGGTAATAGGATTGTGGAAAGGGCCAAAGGCTGAGGTCAGTTTCTCCTTCTAATTGTCATTTATTGTAATTTAGTAGACTTTACAACCAAAGCGGCACACAGCCGGACCTTTACCGAATGCAACTCTTTCAGGGCGTAAGGCCTTCAAACAAGAAATCTTAACAAATTAACAAGATAAAAATCTAATTAAGATAGCAATAAAATAATTTAAAAAACCAACAAACAGAAGCAAAGTGCAATACAAATGACTGAGGGCCACAATTAAATGTGGCCAGAATGTTTAAGGCCAGAATGTTTAACAACAAGAAATCTTAAAAATCGGCAAGATTAAAATGCAATTAAAGAGGCAAATCAGCTAAATAAAGAAACATATCACGGCTACATGGAAAGCCTTAAGGCTAAACAGATAGACATACATATGCAAGGTGCAACACCAATAGATGAAGGCCACAATTAAGTTTCAAAATTCTAAAATATATTACAATAATCTTTAAAGGCAGAAGGCCGCAATGTTCAAGCTTGAAAGATAAATTTAAGAATTAATTTTGCAAGTTTTTTAAGAAAATAAAAAAACCATAAGCTTTGAATTTAAAGAAGCTGACAACATATAATTAAACACCGGTGGCACTCAGAAGGCTCCGAGGAGGTCGGTGTGCCCTCGTTCACTTAGGCGAGACAGGTGGTGATCCCAACTATACTTGATCGGTCGGAACCCATCCAGGTGACAGCCATGGACCGACCGACACAACAACTTGCTTCCCGTCAATCAGTACATGAGAACTCAAACCGGAAAGGTTACAAGCGTGATAATCTACAGTGGAATATGTATTAGCTGTCAAAATTACACACCATGTTGGACAGCGACAAAAGGTGAGGAAAGGACGCTGCCTGAAATTACGTTAGTGGCCAGGGCAGGTAACCGGAACAAAAATGGTTCAAATGGCTCTGAGCACTATGGGAGTTAACATCTGAGGTCATGAGTCACCTAGAACTTAGAACTACTTAAACCTAACTAACCTAAGGACCTCACACACATCCATGCCCAAGGCAGGATTCAAACCTGCGACCGTAGCTGTCGCGCGGCTCCAGACTGTAGCGTCTAGAACTGCACGGCCACTCCGGCCGGCTTAACCGGAACACTAACGGCCACTAGGCAGAAAGTTCCGCTGGTACACTTGAATTTGAAGCACAGTAATATAGTTAACTTCACTCAAAAGAACGCTGCCTGAATTTACGTCAGTGCCCAGGGCAGGTAACCAGAACACTAACGGCCACAAGACAAAAAACTCCATTGGTGCACTCAAATTGTAGTCGACCAAAATAGTTAATTGCACCGAATGGCGGCTTAATTTCTGCAGTAGAAACACTCAGTGTTGCTCACAGGAAAACCTCCCTAACAGCAAACCACCGAAACGAACCACCACAACATGAATGGACGTGTCAATAAAATTCTTCTGGGTTAGAGACCTGAGTGCATCCTCCCACCACCATCCTATGCAAAAGAATTCGGCCCTGCGAACTTTAACTAAGAGAGCCTACAGGATCATCGATGAATACAACCTGCAAGCTGAACTGCAGAACCTCAGGACCATTTTTGGAGCTAATGGCTACGACATGAGGCTGATACGCAAAACCATGGCGCCGAAGGAGGAGGGCAACAGGAAAATACAGAACGAAGCACAGAACACCGCCGTGCTACCGTATGTACAAGTGGGTACTGAACGTCTGGGCAAAATTCTACGTCGGGCAGGTATTAAGCCGATTTTTCGTAGCAACAACAAAATAAAAGACATTCTGGGCTCGACAAAAGATACAATTGACAAGTTTCATGCCGCCGGAGTTTATGAAATCGAGTCTGAATGTGGACTGGTGTATGTAGGTGAGACTGGGCGTCCAATAAGCACGAGGCTAACTGAACATGAGAGATATATCCGCCTCAAACAATATAGCAAATCAGCGGTGTCAGAACATCGTGAGCAGTGCAGGATGAACATCGAATTTCGGAGGCCCGAGTACTGGCGAAACAGCCGTTTAGTTTGAGGAGGAAGATTAGAGAGGCTATAGAAATAGCCAAGCGACCCGATAATATGAACAGAGAAGACGGGTACAGACTTCCAGCATCTTGGCTGCCTGCTGTGACAGTTTTGCGGAAGGACAGCTCGCGCAAAGCAACAGGCGTGCGGTAGGCCACAGCGGAGGATGGTACACAGAGCGCTGACGCGGCCTAGTCGATACTAGGCAGTTAGTAAACAACGCTACGCTGCAGTCGCCGCTAAGTCTCCTATTCGCCGATTTCCACCAATGGCAGGCAGTAAAGGAAACTCCAATGGAAAACGCCTATTTCCGCCAATAACAAGACGCAATGCAAACGCCAATAAAATGAACTCCAGGTACCCTTCCTCCTCATCCTCACATCCAATCACAACACTCTTCCATAGTATATATGTACCCACACTTGCGCTCATTCAGCAGTTAGCAACACACCCTGAGGAAGGTGTCTTGCAACAGACGCCGAAACGTTGGAATTTTATAAATGACAATGCGGTCTCTAACCCAGAAGTATTTTATTGACATTGACAACGGCCGCGGAAGCCTACGGTTACATGAATGGACGTGGCTTGGGCAGTTGAAACCGCTACTTAACTTTGACGTCCTGGTCGGTGAATCACGAAGCTCGTAGCGATCGGACAGCTCCACACACGCTCCAACACTGCACAAAGGCTGCCAGCGGCCCCAGCCGACTGCACCGTGCGGAAGTAACTTCCCTCGTCCGCAACAACCGACCGACTGCCTCCAGACCCCCTAGCCAGAAGCTATACGCACCAAACCAAAGATGGCACACGGCGCAAATATCGATACACCTCACTGATGCCACACGTAGAAGGAAGAAGAACGGCTCACACCCGTGCTCTGTGAGGTCGAACATTGTCGTCCATCTGTGAACTCTGGGTCCACAGCATCTCGCTACAACTGTACATAAGATCCCAAGATCTGACAGCAGTTAAATCTTGTTGAATCACTCCTAGATACTCCTTGATATCGATCTCTTTTCACAATGTTTGGGTCTCGAAATCGTTTCCGAGCGCCCTCCAGATGCGAATCCGTCGAGAATCACTCTCCAGACCAAATTAGGACTCATCTGTTAAAAGGACATTGGCTCACCTTTAGACCGTCCAGGTGACATTTTGACTACTACGCTCTAGACGTTCCCTTCTTTGAAGATAAGCCAGAGGTAAACAAGCAACAGACAGCAGGTCTCTAACAGTATTGGACACTCTGCTGAAGCCGTCTGTACGCCGTTTGCCCTCAATAAAAAACGTCCAGGGGATACTCCGAGGTCAGATACCAGTTGCAGTGCAGTACTTAGGCGGTACTGTCGTGCCCTTACAGCCAAATAGCGATCCACTCTTTCTGATGTCACACGTGGTCGGCCATGTCCTGGTCTCCCGAATAGTTTCGGTCTGTACAAATTATCGCAACATCCGAGAAACAGCAGAACGTTTCACATTAAGCCATCGGGCCACATCAGTTTGCGACTCTCCTGCTTCCAACAATAACACCACTTGCAAAGTAGGTTAGAAATGAGATTAATAATGTTGCTCACACAACCTATGTTCGCTTTATCGGGCAACAACAAAGTTATTGACTGTGGATGGTATCGACAGAATGGAAAAATGAAGTCACTGTAAAAAAGGTCATTAATTTTGGCAGTTTTTTTGAATGGATCCAAATGGTTCAAATGGCTCTGAGCACTATGGGACTTAACATCTGAAGTCATCAGTCCCCTAGAACTTAGAACTACTTAAACCTAACTAATCCAAGGACATCACACACATCCATACCCGAGGCAGGATTCGAACCTGCGACCGTAGCGGCCGCGCGGTTCCACACTGAAACGTCTAGAACCACTCGGCCGCAACGACCGACGCTCTTGATTGGTTTCCCACGTAGATTTCGTAGAAGTTGTTATGGCTCATCTTGTTGAGTCTACGGTGATTCCACTTTGACTGCTAGAAGGTCCATATCTGTATTGTAGCAATATTTAAAGACCTAACAAATGTGTTTTTCAGGAAATTCTTAATGATCAAACAATCCCAGTTCAGAACAATGGTATGATAGAAATAATTTTTGACTTGGTGTTCACGATCCACATTTTTATTAAACTTCTTGTAAATTCACATATACTTCGTCTTAATTGTCGCATTATCAAGAAAACAGTTTTCTATCGATATTCATATATTTAATTTCCACTTTAACCGAACACAACACTTGACTGTTCTTTTACAAAGCGAAATAACAACTTAAATTCTGCTACGTGAAACAAAGACTGCTCTGTGCGCATTTGCGCCAAAACGGTTACAAGTAAGCCAAAGGTTATGACAGTCTACAAAAATGAATACACACAAGAACCATATCACTGTTATACGAGGTGCATTCAAGTTCTAAGGCCTCCGATTTTTTTCTAATTAACTACTCACCCGAAATCGATGAAACTAGCGTTACTTCTCTACGTACCGCCCTGCAGACATACACATTTTTCACAACGCTGACGCCATGATTCCATGGCAGCGGCGAAGGCTTCTTAAGGAGCCTGTTTTGACCACTGGAAAATCGCTGAGGCAATAGCAGCACGGCTGGTGAATGTGCGGCCACGGAGAGTGTCTTTCATTGTTGGAAAAAGCCAAAAGTCACTAGGAGCCAGGTCAGGTGAGTAGGGAGCATGAGGAATCACTTCAAAGTTGTTATCCCGAAGAAACTGTTGCGTAACGTTAGCTCGATGTGCGGGTGCGTTGTCTTGGTGAAACAGCACACGCACAGCCCTTCCCGGACGTTTTTGTTGCTGTGCAGGAAGGAATTTGTTTCTTCAAAACATTTTCGTAGGATGCACCTGTTACCGTAGTGCCCTTTGGAACATAATGGGTAAGGATTACGCTCTCGCTGTCCCAGAACATGGACACCATCATTTTTTCAGCACTGGCGGTTACCCGAAATTTTTTTGGTGGCGGTGAATCTGCGTTCTCCCATTGAGCTGACTGGCGCTTTGTTTCTGGATTGAAAAATGGCATCCACGTCTCATCCATTGCTACAACCGACGAAAAGAAAGCCCCATTCATGCTGTCGTTGCGCGTCAACATTGCTTGGCAACATGCCACACGGGCAGCCATGTGGTCGTCCGTCAGTATTCGTGGCACCCACCTGGATGACACTTTTCGCATTTTCAGGTCGTCATGCTGGATTGCGTGCACAGAACCCATAGAAATGCCAACTCTGGAGGCGATCTGTTCAACAGTCATTCGGCGATCCCCCAAAACAATTCTCTCCACTTTCTCGATCATATCGTCAGACCAGCTTGTGCAAGCCCGAGCTTGTTACGGTTTGTTGTCACACGATGTTCTGCCTTCATTAAACTGTCGCACCCACGAACGCACTTTCGACACATCCATAACTCCATCACCACATGTCTCCTTCAACTGTCGATGAATTTCAATTGGTTTCACACCACGCAAATTCAGAAAACGAATGATTGCACACTGTTCAAATAAGGAAAACGTCGCCATTTTAAGTATTTAAAGCAGTTCTCCTTCTCGCCGCTGGCGGTAAAATTCCATATGCCGTACGGTGCTGCTATCTCTGGGACGTATTGACAATGAACGCGGCCTCATTTTAAAACAATGCGCGTGTTTCTATCTCTTTCCAGTCCGGAGAAAAAAAAAAAAATCGGAGGCCTTAGAACTTGAATGCACCTCGTATATCGATACATCGGAGTACCTATACATTAATAAAACCAAATGTTAATATTGTCACAAAAATATGTATGTTACTTCGCAGAAAAGTAGTACGATATTACTGGTATCGAGAACTGGGGTTGGAGTGGCGTAATGGTCACGTAAATAAAGAATCATTACACATTCTTCCTATGGCCCTCCACAGCAGAGAGTCTGTAGGCGTATTCTCTGTGCCATACTACACTGTCTGTGACTGTGTACAAAGTGACTGTGGATGTGGGACTGCCCTGCAAATACTATCCCGCTTAACAGGTGCCTTAACGCCATTGCTGGCGTGGTTGTCCATTGATCGGAACGCCATCTTCCGTTCAGAACACGATCGTAACTCATCTGTTGACAGTCTGTATGATTATGTAGTGAATTAGACACAGGACAGTGAAATAGCAGTTTGTTGCTTTAATTTGGGACACTAGTGTATTTCCCTAGTTAGCACATATGTTACGCAACATGTGACGCCTTGGAAAGATCGATCGGGGTCAGTACCCTGGCCTCTAAGATCACCTGATATTTAACATCTGGATTTTTCTGTTTGAGTCACCCAGAAGTTGAAGCTTACAACATACCCAGTGATATAGCTGAACTACTTGCTCTGCGACTTGCCGTGGCAGCTGGTTACCGTGTGCTAATGTGCTACAGCACGCTGTAAATAACACACTAATTTTAGGCATTTCTCTCTGAATGTGAACCATAAATCGCACTGAAAATGTGTCATTTCTCTACGAATGTGAGTCAGGAGCTGCACTGAAGTTCTGATAATTCTCTTTGAACGTGTGCTGGTACGCAAATAAAACAGACGAAAGCTTATTTTGAAGCACTTTCCCCAATAACTAGAGACCAGCGTCGAGTGCTGAAATGACGGTCAGGCGTGCTACTCTCGGCTCAGAGAACAGAAGGAACTCTCTGTTTCTGACCATGCGTGCTCTGATGTGACATCCTCCCTTCCGGCTCTATGAGTGTTACATTGTTTACAGCATCAGATCACTAATTTTCATTTTATGCGAATTGGAGATGGTGGGGGGTAGATAGGAAAGGAGGAGGGAAGGAACTAATGATATCAGCTGCATCGGGGCTTTACGCGGAATCAGCAGCGATGAGTGACATGCGTGCGGACTGGCACTCGAAACTGGGGTTTCCTGGTTGCTAGGCAGTTGCGTTAAACACTGTGCCATTGGAAACAGTGTTTATCGCAAATGCGCGGACTATCCCGGCACGTTCCCGGCTGCTCACATTCTCACATAGTGGCACCTATACAGAGTCCACGTCCATGTCCTCCACGGTCGCTAATTTTAGATTTCTGCTGGAGGTCGAACATGCATCCCAACTGAACGTTGTGGATTCATTGCCCATTATTATATGTGTGAAAGAAGAGACCCACGCATTCATCAGCTCTGTGACTTTGAACATGGATTAGTCATTGGACGTCACCTGAGTAATAAATCCATTAGGAGAATTTCACCCTTTATAAAGCTGCCCAAGTTGACTGTTGATGATGTGATAGTGAAATGGAAACGTGAAGAAACAAGCACAATTAAGTTAAGATCAGGGAGCCACATAAAAAAATTAAAAAGCTGACGGATAAGGACCGTCAAACATTGCGGAGGCTGGCCATAGGATGTCGCAAGAAATCAGCGGAAGGAATCATTCACGAATTCGAAAGTGCTACCAGTGGTAAAGCTAGCACAATGACTGTGCCTAGGGAGTTAAAAAGAGCGAGGCGGTGTAAAGAGCGACACCGGTAGATAGTGGATCTCTTGAGACGAATGATGTGGAGTGATGGAGTGAGGAACAACCCTTTTTTTTTTTTGGGTTCGTCAGTGTTCTGACGAGTTGGTGCGGTCCGCCAAGAATTCCTCTTCTTTGGCAACCATTCCATCTCAGAGCAGCATTGGCCACATACGTTCTCAATTATACGCTGCATGTATTCCAATCTTCCTGTACAGTTCTCTCTAGCGCAAAGGAAGTTATTTCCTGATGTCGAACAACGTCCTATCATACTGCCCCTTCTTCTTTTCAAGTTGTACGCTGCTCCAATTACATGGAATGGTGTGGGTTTGGCAAATGCCTGGAGAATGTTACCTGCTTTCACGTTTAGTGCCACCACTGAAGTACAGAGGTGGTAGTGTTACGGTATGAGGTTTTTTCTCACTGCGCTTAAGATAACGCTAAATGGAGAAGAGGAACAGTTCACCGACGGTTACTGATAGCATCACCATGACAATGCACGCTGGCATAAAGTAGCAACTGTGAGGCAATGATTTGTAAACAGTAACGTTCCTGAAGTTAAATGGCCTTGCCTGTCCGATCCGAAACAAATGGAAGAGCTTTGTATGAGTTAGGCCATCGACTTGCCTCCAGAACTCAGCCTCCATCATCACTACCTATCTGCTTTCAGCCCTCGAGGACGAATGGTCTGCCATCCTCCACAGACATTCTGACCCTTCGTTGAAAACGTCCCCGGCAGAGTTGTCAGAGAGGGAAGAGTGGACACGGCCCATATTAATTTCCACTAATAGGTTGTCGTCAGATAGCATCTAATGTGTGGCCGCGATTTCGACTCGAGGCAGCCACCAGCAGTTCAGGGTGAATGTCTAACAACGCCAGCGACTCGTGGTGGCGAAACGTCAGAAAAGTCACTGAACAAATTCCGAGACAAAAGTGAGTACGCAGCACGTCAACCCTTGGCCACGAAAGCCTCAGCTGTTGTATTCCTGAACAGGTGTTTATTAATGACGGCATCCGCCTTCGAAGCACACCCTCGCATGATAATCCGAAGTTAAAACTCCAGTCCTTTGCAGGGACACAGCGGGCGACTGGTCCATCGTGGAATGAGAGGCCGGCGCGGTTCCGCCTCGGCCGCCGGCCAAGATTGTCCCCCTGCTCGTCAAATCCGTGCGCGTGCTCGGCATTAGGCGCGTCTCGTGTCGTGTCAGGAAACGACAATTGACCCCGGCGCCCGGGGAGGCGCGGCCCACGCGTCTGGGCGCCATGACAGAGGGGGGCGGCCGGGGGGGGGGGGGGGGCCCAGCAGATGAGGCGGGCACGTGCTTGCCGCGCTCCCTGAATACATCTGCATTCATTACGCTCCATCAAGGACAACGCTTGATTCTCTTTAATTTGAGCTTCACTTATTTTGCCCTTTTATTCTATATCGTGCCGATCTTTTATCGTATCAGTAGTTCAGTGCAGAGTATTGAGTGCATTTCTGTGTCTACATCTACATGACTACTCCGCAATTCGCACTCAAGTTTCACATTCGAACAGCGCGAAAGAGAACCGAACATGCAAATCTTTCCTTGCGAAATCTGATTTCTCTTCTTTTATTACGATAATCATTTCTCGTTATCTAAGCGTGAGTCAACAACATATTTTCGCATTCAAGGAAGAAAGTTGAGGATGAAAATTTCATGAAAAGATATCGGCGCAACAAAGAACGTCTTTGTTTTAATGATTTCCACCCCAACTCGCGTATCATATCCGTAACGTTCTTTCCCCTATTTCGCAAATATACAAAACGAACTGCTTATCTTTGAACTTTTTCGATGTCTTCCGTGAATCGTTTCTGGTAAGGATCCCATACCGCACAACAGTACTCTAACACAGAACGGACAAGGGCTGTGTGGGCAGACTCTGTAGCGGATTTGTTACATCTAACAGGAAACACTTTGAGTTCGAGGTCGCAAGTTCAGTCGTTAGCCTATTTGAAAGTGTTGTGTTAACAGTTATGACAGGACAAATTATTAGCTACCAGTGATTCTCCATGTGCATAAAATTGGAAATTTGTGGTATGGACTATGACACCAAACTGCTGAAGTCATCGGTCCCTAGGCTTACACACTAATTAATCTAACTTAACCTGACTTACGCTAAGGACAACACACGGACAACACACACGCCCATGCCCGAGGGAGGACTCAAACCTCCGACGGGGGGAGCCGTCCAATGTGCGTATGGAGGACGGCAGGTGGGAGCTGTATAGATCAACCTTATATGGGATGTATCTACGCTGAAGAGTCAAAGAAACTGGTACACCTGTCTAATATCGTGCACGGCCCCTGCGAGCACACAGGAGTGCCGCAATACGACATGGTATGGACTCGTCTAATGTCTGAAGTACTGCTGGATGGAACTGACACCATGAATCCTTCGGGGCTAAAATCCGTAAGAAATCCCACAAATGCTCAATAATGTTCAATTCTGGGGAGTTAGGTGGCCATCAGATGTGTTTCAACTCAGAAGATTGTTCTCGGAGCCACTATGTAGCAAATCAGGGTGTGAGGGGTGTCGCACTGTCCTGCTAGAATTGCCCAAGTCCGTCGGAACGCACAATTGACATGATAGGATGCAGGTGATCAGACAGGATGCTTACATATGTGTCACCTGTCAGAGTCGTATGTAGACGTATCAGGGGTCCCACATCACTCCAACTGCACGCGCCCACATTATTACAGAGCCTCCACCTGCTTGAACAGTCCCCTGCTGACAAGCGCGTCCATGGATTCATGCGGTTGTCTCCAGACACGTACACGTTCATCAGCCCGACACAATTTGAAACGAGACTCGTCCGACCAGGCTACTTGTTTCTAGTCATCGACAGTCCAGTGTCGGTGTTGGCGGGCCCAGGCAAGACGTAAGGCTTTGTGTCCCGCAGTCATCATGAGTACACGAGTGGGCTCTCTGCTCCGAAAGGCCATATCGATTATGTTTCGTGGAACGGTTCGCATGCTGACATTTATTGACGGTCCAGCGTTGAAATCTGCAGCAATTTGCGGTAGGGTTGCACTTTTGTCACGTTGAACGACCCTCCCCGTTCTAGCAGGATATTTTACTGGCCACAGCAATGCAGAGATATGATGTTTGTAAGACATCATGGTCTCCTGACCTTCATTGCTTACATATTCCGCCGTAACAATCATATTCCGCACATCAAGACGCTTCATTCGAACCCAAACTCGATAAGATAAAGTCAATGTTGTATGAGTTCATGTAAACTATATGCAAATAACAAGTAAGCGCATCGTAGTTGAAATACTCGAGGCTGGCGTACACACACACATTCAAGACACGACGGTCGCAGGGGCTTGCTTTTAGTTCGGGAGAGAAACCGCACAACGGGATGCTGGTCCGTTCAGAGGACGACCCAGCCTATCTATGTTGGCTGGTGACAGCCCGTGGAGCGGACAGCATGTGCCCGAGGGAAAGGAGGAACTACCCCATGTTCGGCTTAAAAGCAAATTCCGCTACATTGTGTGGGAGTGGCCAACCTACGCATTCTTTACACATAGCACGCAGTTTCAGAGATTTTCACAGGGAGACAGCAAACGCCGAACGCCGATACTACAGGTTTCCGGATTGATCGCCATAAACAAAACGTCATTCTCACGTTTTAAATGAGCAGTGCTGATTGGCAGACGATATTTCTGACGCCTTGAGCTGAAGGAGTAATGGAAGAGACCGAAAGATATACCCCTTCATTTCTGATGTGGAGAGGGGCCGTTCCGTTGTCGCTCTTGGAGCGAGAACATGTAACAAGAGCGTGCGCGCTTGTACGTGTACTCAAAGAGCGTACTTCACTGGGAGAGCACCTCTGTCGAGAGCGAATCGAAGTCCAACTCTATATTGAGTCCTTGCGATTAACCATTGTCACAGTGTTGGCTGCACACTTATTGTGCGGTGTGAACGGACAGAGTTATTGTTAAAGGCCTGTGAGCGAATTTTTGAGTGGCATCGCGGCGGACTGGTTATCTGACCGGTGTACCACGCCAGCAGTTAGACTAGGGGCGAATAGGAATCCTTGGCTTCATAAGGCATAGGGAGAGCTTGATTGGCGAAGGTCAATCCAGATAGAACGAGAGTTATCTTATTTGTCAGCAGGAAGCAGCGCCGACAGCAGTCATCGCAGCTTACGGTATTGTGCGCTACAGCTATTGCGAGCTCCATATTTCCTCCACAACAGTACGCTTCACTGCATGTCACATGCGACAGCCTCGACCGTACCTAGCAACATTCTAACGGATAATTATTCAAGTTGAGTAGGCGCGGCTCTCAGCCATTATGACAAGTCAATAACAATCTTAAACCTTCATTAGCGAATCCTCTCCTTGAGAGGTAACTTCACATTCCGAAAAGAACCAGGATATGACTTGTTCAATTCATAACTAAATGTGCCATTGTGATTTCTCAGAATTTTTGCAAAATAAATATTAATTTTCGGTAGTTTCATGTTTTTCTTACGCTAGCTTCCACTACTCCAGTACCCAAGAATCCCACTAGTTACGTAAGAAATTTTGTGTCATTTACTTGCAGCGGACGACTCCAGAAGATATTTTTGCTGAAAGTTTTTCAGGCATTTCTCTTTAGAACGTTAGGAGCGTCTGTATGACTTCTTTAGTAGTGTGTGGATGGAAATTGCATCTTGCAGGAGCCACAGGGTATAGGGTACATCTCAGATTAATCCGTTGCACAGAATAACACCTCAGATCAATTCCACGCTCACATGTTTTACCGGATTCCTGATATTTCCGGTACCCTCGTGAAATGGTCGTACGGGAAAATCCTCCCTTCATCGCTACCTCAGAGATACTGTGTCCCATCATTCGCGCTCCGACTATAACACCACGTTCAAATTCACTTGAATCTTTATAACCTGCCATTGTAACAGCAGCAATCGATCTAGCAACTGCGCCAGACACTTGTTCTCTTATATAGGAGTTGTCGACCACAGCCCCGTATTCTGTCTGTTTACGTATCTCTGTATTTCAATACGCCTGCCTGTACCAGCCTTTGGCGCTTCAGTGGACATCGTCAACATTCAAGAAATGATCAAAAGAAACTATTAACTTGAACCATAAACATCGAAAGAAAAATGGCGCTCTACACTGACCACAAAAGTATCTCACGATGAAAATCGAAGGCGAACTCCTTGGGAGGTACAAACCGTACAGGACGTTTAGCTAGATATCCAGTCCTAAACAATGCATACAGAATCATTGGTGTAACGGGGCGATCAGAATTGATGGAGTGTGATGGCATACAACCGAACGCGAAACAGTCTGTCTTAGAGGTTAAAGTGAAACTTGCTATTCTTTAGGACGTAGCTGCGGATAGTGCGATAATATGTTTTATAGATATGGAAAAAACAAACATGTAGACGTTGAAGTTGCCCAGTGGTTCCAGATGGTATGAACTACAATGTCAGACACTTTTCAGGAGAGGTAGTTTGGTCTAAAGGGGTATGACTTTTATATACAGACGAGAATTAAGCAAAAGCAAGTTATTTTGACTAACTATTGGCCAAAAGCAGTGCTCATACCACAGTTGTATTTTCCTACTCTTGCTAGCTGTGATGTAATTATTCCCTACTGCCCTTTCAAGATCATGCACACGAGATAGTATGGTAGGGGACATGTCACCTCCAACTTCTCGCAGCACAATAAAAAGCTTTCCAGCCAGATAACCATCCACATTAACCGTCGGCATGATTGTATACGAGTGCGTTAAGGCATTGATGTAAGTCAATCTTGATATAACTCTCTTGGTACCTTTAATTTCGAGGGTTCTTTTCATATGCGCTTCCTCTTCAGATTTTGATTGGTCGGAGTTGAAAACGAATTCCTTACTTAACAGTGGGATACGTTTGTTTATCTCGTCCACAAATTCTCCGGCCGATTCCGCAGTTCGCTATGCAACGTCAAGCTGACGGTTTAAAAGCTCGTTGTCTTACAGTTCTGTAGTACTGTTTGAAGTTACGCAGCCATCCACTGGTTCCCTTCAATTCGCTGTAATCTATATCGCGCTCAATTTGATGTGCATAGCGCAATAGGTCACGATCATGTACATCCTGCAAATTCTATTGACCATCCTTGAAACACGAAGACACCAGTTTTTGTAACAAGGACCCCTTGTCCTCCCTTAAATATCCATAGTTTTTCTTGCGCTCGACACGGTCATGCTGCTGCCGACTTATTCGAAATTGTTCATAATTGTTTTTTTTTACAATGCTGCGGATTATCTTCCATGCAGGTAGTTTTGTTTAGTATCCGTTCCTGAGATAACGATTGTCCTTCACTACGTTTCGTTGGAGACGGGATTAATGGCTCCATGTCCGACAAGGATGACAACAACACGGCTCGACACATGTTTCAATATCACTTTCACTTGTTAATCACTTATCGTCTGTATTGTACTCCTCACGTACATTGTCCGGACTGTTGAAGGTATCCGACAGCACACATTCCACTGAATCATATCGTAAAAACACTAATAATTTGACAGACACGCGAAATTCGACTATCTCGCCTTCTACGAGCCTACATCCACGTCTACATACGAACTCTGTCAGCTGCTGTACGGTGCGCCACGAAGGCTACCCTGTACCACTACCAGTCATTTTCTTTCCTCCTCCTTTCGTAAACAGAGAGAGGGAAAAACGACAGTCTATATGCCTCCATATGAGTCCTAATTCTTCTTATCTTCGTGATCTTTACGAGAAATGTTCATTGGTGGCAGAACAGTCGTTCTGCAGTCAACTTCAAATGCCTGTTCTCTACATTTTCTTAGTAGTGTTTCTCGAAAACAACGTGGTTCAAATGGTTCAAATGGCTCTGAGCACTATGGGACTCAACTGCTGTGGTCATTAGTCCCCTAGAACTTAGAACTACTTAAACCTAACTAACCTAAGGACATCACACACATCCATGCCCGACGCAGGATTCGAATCTGCGACCGTAGCAGTCGCACGGTTCCGGACTGCGTGCCTAGAACCGCGAGACCACCGCGGCCAGCGAAAACAACGTGGCCTTCCCTCCAGGTTCCGGTGCACTCTGCCCCTTGTGCCAACTGAGGAGCTACTCAACCGAATAGTAGCGGCTTCGGTCAAAGTAAACCATCATAAAGACCGGGAGAGCGGCGTGCTCTCCACACGCCTCTCTTATACGAGGGGCGTTCGAAAAGTCCGTTCAAAAGTTAAAACTAGTTACATGTTTGGGGTAAACCTATTTTGTTTTTCGACATAGTCTCCTTTTAGACTTATACAGGAATTGTCCAAGTCTGCAAAATAGCTATTAGTTGCTGCAATCACCTCCTCGTTCGAATAAAATCTTTGTCCCGCCAGCCATTTCTTCAAATTGGGGAACAAATAGTAGTCCGAGGGAGCTAAGTTTGGAGAATAGTGGAAACGAGTTGGAATCCTATTTGCATTAATTTTGCGACCACAACTGCTGAGATGTGAGCTGGTGCATTGTCGTGATGGAGCCGGTTGGAGTGGCCGAGCGGTTCTAGGCGCTACAGTCTGGAACCGCGCGACGCTACGGTCGCAGGTTCGAATCCTGCCTCGGGCATGGATGTGTGTAATGTCCTCCGGTTACTCAGGTTTCAGTAGTTCCACGTTCTAGGGGACTGGTGACCTCAGAAGTTAAGTCCCATAGTGCTCAGAGCCATTTGAACCATTTGTCATGATGGAAAAGGACATTTTTGCGGTACAATCGCTGGCGTTTTTCTTGCAGCTCAGTTTTCAAACGGTCCAATAACGATGAATAATATGCACCTGTAATAGTTTTACCCTTTTCCAGATAGTCTATGACGATTATGCCTCGTGAATCGCTAAAGACAGTCACCATAACCTTTCTGGTTGAAGGAATGGTCTTCGCCAGTTTTTGTGCAGATTTTCCCTTCGTAATCCATTGTTCAGATTGTCGTTTCGTCTCAGTAGTATAGTAATGTAACCATGTTTCATCCACAGCGACAAAACAACGCTTAAAGTCCTGCGGATTCATCCTGAACAGCTGCAAACCAGCCTTGCAACACTTCACAAGATTCCGATTTTGGTCAAGCGTGAGCAATCGCGCAACCCATCTTGCGGATAGCTTTCTCATGTCCAAATGTTTATACAAAATATTATGTACCCATTCATTCGAGATGCCCACAGCAGTAGCAATCTCACGGACCTTAACTCTTCTTTATCCATCACCATATCATGGATTTTATCAATGATATCTGGAGTCGTAACCTCCAAAGAGCGTCCAGACTGTGGCCCTTATGGCCACACCGAAAATTTTGAAACCACTTATAAACTGTTCTAACGGAAGGTGCAGAGCCACCGTAAAGTTTATCAAGCTTCTCTTTAGTCTCCTGAGGCGTTTTGCCTTTGATCAAGTAATTTTAATCACCACACGAAATTCTTCTTCGTCCCTTTTTTGACAATCACTCGACTTCCTTGATTCACACGAATGCCAAACACAAGGATATAAAACAATGTGGCTGAAACTTGGTGTGTGTTCTTTCCAAAGATGCTACTAACTGTACATAACCTCGATGCACGCCGGTGGTGCCGTCTCTCGGACTTTGTACGGACTTTTCAAACCCCCATCGTACGCATCCTCATCTGAGGATGACACGGCGGTCGGATGGTCCCAATGGGCCACTTATGGCATGAAGACCGAGTGCTTTTCCCTCCAGGGGTTCCCATTTGAGTTAGGCAGCATCTCGGTAATACTTTCGTGTCGTTCGAAACTACAGGTAACAACTTTAGCCTCCCGCGTCTGAATTGCTTCGATGTCTTCCTTCAATCCAACTTCGTGCGGATCGCAAACACTCGAGCAGTATGCAATAATTGGTAGCACTAGAGTCCTACTGCGGACTCCTTTGCAGATGAACCACACATTCCTAAAATTCTTCCAGTAAACAGAAGTAGACAATTGGCCCTCCCTACTATAATCCTTACATGCTTGTTCCACATCATATCGCTTTGCAGTGTTACTGCTAGATATTTAATTGGCGTGACTTGTCATGCAGAACACTGCTAATACTGTACTTAAACATTACCAAATTCTTCTTCCAACTCATCCACATTAACTTACTTTTTTCTACATTTAGAGCTAGCTACCACTCATCACATCACCTAGAGATTTTGTCTACGTCATCTTGTATCCTCCTACAGCAACTCTAGGACGAAACCCACCGGTGCACAAAAGCATCATCAGCAAACAGCCGCATATTGCTTCTCGCCCTGTCCACCAGGTCATTTATGTATGTAGAAAATAACTGTGGTCTTGTCACACTTCCCTGAAGCCTCCTGACGATACCCTTGTCTTTTACGAATTCTCGCTGGCGGTGATGATATACTGGTTCTTTTAGTTAAGCAATCTTCGATCCACACACATGTCTGGGAACAAATTCCAAATGCTCGCACCTTTATTAACAGGCTACGTGTCACATGCTTTTTTTGGGCTGAGGCAGGAGAATATACGAGGATATTTTCGTGACCAATACACAGCCTTGCCTTTCGCGGGAAATGATATTGCCCCCTGAGCAAGGTACGACTGAGGATCGCCCTCATGTCTTAACTTCTGCTATTACCTCTCAGCTATACTACTGCGTCGATGACGTAATGATGGTGAGTCTTTACATTGGAAGTCCTCGAGTACTATATTAAGTTTTCTGATACGCTGTTCAGTCACATTAATGGGCCACGTGTTAAAAGCCTGAATAACCATATTTTGCAGCGCGGACGACAGCAAGACATTCAGGAAGAGAGTCGGTGATGTCCTGGAATGTACCGACGTGCTGTCTCCACTACCGTGGCCAGATGCGCTAGGTTTCACGGTTGAGGTTTCAGTGTGCGTACAGCGCGATCGAGATGGTTCCACAGATAGTCGATTGAGTTTAAATCTGGGGAGTCTCAAGGCCCGGGGACTGCGGTAAACTCACCCTTAGTGCTCTTCGAACAACGCACGTACACTGCGAACTCTGTGATACGTTGTATTGTCCCGCTGGTAGATGCCAGCCTGCCGGGAAAAAACAAACTGCATGTGGGGGTGGACTTAACCCCCAAGGGTAAATGCATATCTTTATTGATACATTGCGCCTTCCAGAATGACAAGATTACTCAGGAAATGCCACAAAAACATTCCCCAGGCAATAATGCTACCTCTTTCGGTTGGACCCTTCCGACGATTGTTACAGTGTTTGCTTTGACGCTTTTCACGCCGAACATACCAATGGACATCTGTAAGATAGAGCATAAAACGTGATTCGCTACTCACTGGACGTTAATGATCGGTATTAGCATGCATATTCCAGCCTTCGTCGCGATGAATAGGGCTCAGCATGGGCGCACGATACACGCGGCTGCTTCGGAGACCCATAGGTAGCAACGTTAACTTGTAAGTGGGCTGCTACTGTGTTGGCTGCACTTTATTTGTAAGAGACTCTGTGGCTGGTTGGACTCGTTGTTGGAAGTTAGTCGCCAGCAGTGATCGAAGTACTGTTGGGCAGTTGGAGGTGAACAGTCAGCAGTGATGGATGTTAGATGTGAGAAGTTAGCATTGTTGGTGGGTAGAGGTCTGAAGTGTTAGCGTAGGCTAACGATTTGGAAGTGTCCGACTTGGAGATTGAAAATTATTCATGATCATATATCTTTGAACTGGATGACAATGACGATTTATATTCGTCTTTGTACTGGATGTCACATTATTAAGGTAAAAAATACATTATTTGGTTTGCAACAAAATCTTTCCTTTGCTAACCACATGCTTGTCAATCATTCAGAAATTTAAGTACAAACTCACAAACTTAAATAAATAAATTTCACACTGAACACTCGTTGCGTAGACGTTGTTGGTAGCCCCTTGATTCATCTGGAAGGTCAGTTGCTCAACGGTTGCACGTCTATTCGCCCATACACATCTCCGCAGCCGTCGTTCTCCCTTGTCATCTACGACCCGTGGTATACCACAGTTGCCTCCGCATCGGTTTTGGATAGCACCATTTTGCTACGCATAGCGTATTTTAACCACGTCGTCACGCGAACAGTTTACGGAACTTAGCCGTTTCCGAAGTTCTGCCGCCCTCGGCCGGAAAGACAACGATCACCCCCTTTCGGACGTCAGATGAATGTCTTCGTTTCCGCATTGCGATAACGACTGCACTGTTTACCGCGTCCCATCGACACGCCTTATATTCACTCCGCCATTAGTGCTGCCACCTGCCGCCTGTGAGTGGTTATTGCACACTGACGTCGAACATAGGCGGTGGTCACATTGATATTCCAAAATGCTACTCGATGCGCGTGTAAAATGAATACGCGCAAAGAAAAATAATAAACGCTAAAATGAAGATTTGGCCCTGTCTGACTACCTCCTGAACCATATCTTAGCATATCTTGATGGACTTTAATATATAAATTACAATATGAACATAAATGAATGACAAAGGTAACTAATATTACTAAATGATAAACGTTGTTCCTGCTTATATATTTATTGTATATTAAAACAAACCTTTGTATTACAAAGTTTACATTTCCTGAGTAAATTTACTGATCAATTGCCCAACTCTGCCACTTATTATGACTGCGCGGTCTAATACCAATAACGCGGAATGACTGACGTCATCTACATACCAAACACTACAAGACACTACATTCAAAGATGATCTAAGGTGGTGTGTAACCTCAGTGGAAATAAAATTTACGTGATCACAGCCATTTAGCTTTACAGCCCTAATAAGCCGAAGCAATTTGCGATATCACCGTATGTACTGCGTCCGGTGTGTCGAAGTGCTGGTTCTCGTACTCGTCTGCGACAATGGAAGAACTCCATCCACAAACTCTTTCAAACACTAGAACGGCAGAAGACGGTCCTCTGACTAATATACTCTAGTACTGTCTTCTACTCTCTGTGTTCTACAGACGAGAAACGCGAACTCGCAACCACAAGGACGGAGTTCAGATAACGTCTGAACGTAAGTATAGGCAGAGGAAATGCTCTCAATTACTGAACGCTGCGTACTCAACGACGACTTCCAACCCCGAGGTGAAGTCCAGAATCGTATAGGTTCGCAACAGTACAGTTCCTAACTGTTCTAACTACAAACTCTCCTGAGAGCAAAGGCAGCAAGTCCGTTTGCACCAACAAAAGCTGATATCTAGCGACCGCCAGACACGGGCGCTCACAACGGAATACTGCGTCTCTCCAGCGCTGGCTTCCCAGAAAGGCTTGGCTCCCCACCCTCGTAATTCCGAAAACGAATCATATCCCCGAAAGCACGGAACATTCTACCTCTCTACAGATTCTTCCGAACGCCGACCAACCATATTTTAGTCTTTCGTCGTCCAGCGCGGGAAGTTTGCGAGGAAAAACCTATACTTGTACAATGGTACGCTTCTGAGTAAAAATCCTTGGAAATAACCCAGCCTGCGTGGTTTCCTAGGTACCGCTTCTTCGTTCCTCTCACCTGCGTCAATGATTTTCAGCGTTTCTGAAGTATAGTCCTTCGGGTTCGCCTACAATTTGGCCGGTCGCGACTCTATTGTGCTCCAGCCCTTAGGTGCTACGACATCCGTCTTGCTATTTCCTGTGTTTGGCTCTGAGCACTATGGGACTTAACATCTGTGGTCATCAGTCCCCTAGAACTTAGAACTACTTAAACCTAACTAACCTAAGGACATCACACACATCCATGCCCGAGGCAGGATTCGAACCTGCGACCGTAGCAGGTTCCGGACTGGGCGCCTAGAACCGGTAGACCACCGCGGCCGGCTTTCCTGTGTTTAAGCAGGACCAACACACCTGTGTGGGCCTTCCACCCAGGGCATCAGTTCCGCCAGCCGCTTCATTTCCTCTGGCTTTCCACCCTTTACTAGTACAGTGAATCATTCATTACGCCGTTTTTATAATAAAGACACTCCGTCACCTTTCATGCAATAAGCGTTTACAGTTATTTACAACCCGTAAGTGACAATATCAATCTCCTTTATATATTCAGATATACGATACACAAGTTATCAAATGATAAGTGATTGTGATTGTAGTTCACGGCGAAGTATGTGGATGAGTGCTTGTAATTATAGGCATCTTACAATGTGACTCGACTGTGTTTAATATTGCATTATCAGATTAAAAAGTTCTCCAGGGATTCATTTCTGGATTTTGGTAGAGAAGAGAACTGTTAAAAATATTGAAGGAGAGTGGGTATGGAGCACTATCCAAGTATATACCGACATCGAACTCGAGATAGATCAGTAGATGCGTGAGGCGCAGCTTACATCTGCTCATCTGCGTTGACCTGCTACGCTGAACCTGCCGACACAAAGGAACTTCGGTTTATAAACTGGCGACGGACGTCTGGCTTGCACATTTATAAGCGACACCTGCCAGCGAGGGGACAACAGCGCAATGATGGCCATTGTCTGCCGGAGCGGGTGTTTTGAATAGCGAGCACAATAGCGTCGCGGCACATGGCGCTCCCGCAGTCTGCTGGCCAAATATTTGTCCCTGATGATAAACAGGGCTGGTACAAATATTATCAGAGCGCGGCCATGACGTCCGGGCCACCTGCACTCTGGGAAACATTGTCTACCGTCGCCGCCCACTGACTCCAACAGTCGCCCGCAGTTTTCAAACGTCCATCTCGGGCGGGATCCGAACTCTTCCTACAGGAATATAATCTCATCTTCAAGAGTGAGCACAGGCCCGGGAAATCCACTTCTGGTGAAACGTACAATTCATGATCAAAAGTATTGGGATTCCCCTATGTAAGACGGAAGTTGCCGCTAGATATCACGAGAGGCGAAGTCGCCACTGTAAAAGGAGGCGGGGAGTGTTGTCAATACAGAAGCAGTAACAGACGAATGGGTCTGTTAGGATAGGTCAGTTGGTTGTTTGGTTGATTTGGGGAAGTGGACCAAACAGCATGGTCATCGGTCCCATCGGATTAGGGAAAGATGGGGAAGGAAATCGACCGTGGCATTTCAAAGGAACGATCCCGGCATTTACCTGAAGCGATTTAGGGAAATCACGGAAAACGTAAGTCAGGATGACTGGACGCGGGTTTTAACCGTCTTCCTTCGAATGCGAGTCCAGTGTGCTGACCATTGAGCCATATGGCTCGGTAATAGGTCAGTGATTTCGAATGTGGGCTAGTTAGTAGATGTCACTGCAGTAACAAATGCGTGAGGGACGTTTCAATCCTTCTAAATCTGCGCAAGTCGACTGTTGATGATGTCACTGTGAAGCGAAAACGCGAAGGAACAACCACAGGTAAACCAAGACCAAACAGACCTTACTCACTGACCAACAGGGGCCGTCGAACACTGAGTAGAGCGGCTGTAAAAAAGAACCCACGAAATCAAAGGTAGGAATCACTCTCGAGTTCCAAACTGCTACCTGCAGTACCGCAAGCACAATAACTGTGCATAGGGAGTTTAAAAGAATGGGATACAATGGTGAAGCAGCTCCTCCTGGGCCACACATTTCTGTAGTGAAGCTAATCGAGTCTTGGGGTGATGTAAAGACCGACGCCACTGGACAGTCCAATAATAGAAACGAGTGATTAGCGGTGATGAAGGATTTGGGTTTGGTCAGTAACTGAAAAACTTTATGAGCCACCATGTTTATGCCAGCAGTGAGGTACGGAGGAGGCTGTGTTGCGGATGGAGATGTTTCCTGTGATTCGGATGTGGTGTCCTCATTGCGCTTAAGAAAATGAAAAATAATAAACAAATTCCGTGTGTCTAGGGTCTCCCGTCGAGTAGACCGTTCGCCGGGTGCAAGTCATTCGATTTGACGCCTCTTCGGCGACGTGTGCGTCGATAGGGATGAGATAATGATGGTTAGGACATCACAACGCCCAGTCCCTGAGGGGAGAAAATCTGCGACTCAACCGGGAACCGAATCCGGG
The DNA here is from genome assembly GCF_023897955.1 of Schistocerca gregaria. NCBI lineage: Eukaryota > Metazoa > Arthropoda > Insecta > Orthoptera > Acrididae > Schistocerca > Schistocerca gregaria. Next base: position 304,706,342 of record NC_064926.1, on the reverse strand, counting down.
CGCTTAGAATTGACAAAATGGGTCTGAGCACTATGGGACTCAACTGCTGTGGTCGATAGTCCCCTAGAACTTAGAACTACTTAAACCTAACTAACCTAAGGACATCACACACATCCATGCCCGAGGCAGGATTCGAACCTGCGACCATAGCAGTCGCACGGTTCCGGACTGCGCGCCTAGAACCGCGAGACCACCGCGGCCGGCTTAGAATTGACAGTCCGTCGCGATGACCACTCAGCTACCGAGGGCGGACTATGATAGGTAATGATGGATATGTACACAGTTTACTGCATTATGTATTGATTACAGTAGAGCAACAGTTCGGAGACGAAGAGTTTACCAGCATGACAACGCACCTTGTCGTAAACAAGCATATGTGAGGCTATGGTTTGTGGACAATAACAATCTTGAAATGGACTGGCCCGATCTGAACCCAGTGGAACAACATCTTTGGCATCAGAACTTAGCTCCAGGTCCCAGGGTACGACTCCTATACCTACTTTGGTTTACCATTCATCTGCAGACATTCAGACACTCTGTTTTGTCTGTGGCAGAATACAAGCCATCAAGAAGAAATTTGGAAATTTGTGATAAGTCTTATGGGACCAAACTGCTAAGGTCATCGGTCCCTAAGCTTACACACTCTTAATCTAACTTAAACTAACTTACGCTAAAGACAGCAGTCACAGCCCTGCCCAAGAGAGGACTCGAACCTCCGACAGGGGCAGCCGCGCGACCGCCAAGAAGGCGAAGGGTGGACGCACTCCATATCAACATCCACGAACTGGTGTCCGGATTTTGATCAGGTAGTGTAGTTCGCGTATTCGCTCACGCATTCAGGTAGGAGCTGAAGGCAGGCTTGAATCCAAGGGGAGCATTGTGAGGGTCATGGCTGCCTGCAAAAAGATTTGCTAAATCCATTTATGTTTTTACACATGTCAGTTTTCAGTCATCCTTATCAACTCATGTGGAATAATGTAGAATGAAAGTTAACCGTCCTGATAATTCCAAGGAATTGCGCTTTTTAGTTACTTGCCTATGGTTTGGCTCAAGCGGATGGGATTGCGGCCGAATTGGCTACAGAAAATATTCCACTTACCTGAAGGCGCTCAAGCGAAGGTTTATCGCCCCTGCTGCCAGCAAACTGGAGGACTACAAATAAGAAGAGGGAAAATTTTCCACTAAGAAAATAAAAACATAAAGACAGATCTTTCCCAAAGCAACACAGAAATGACGGGAACTGTGCTGCGTTATCTTTATTTCTTTCTCATAGATGTACCACAGGGCTTTGTCCGTCTGGCTTCCAGTATTGGTTGAAGGTGGCTTTTGTTTTGGAATCTAACTGATTATTTGCCTGCTTGACTGTGTATCTGTACTTTTTATGTCCTAAAATGTTTGGCTAGTGTGGAGAACAAACAGCATTCTGCCAACTTATGCGTTCGCGTAATCCTGACATGATAAGCAAATCCAGCACAATGTCACATAGCTCCGAATATATTGTGACATTAAATACGATCAACGAGTGAGCAAATGGAATACCACAGACTAACACAAGAATGCCTAAATACATGTCAGACCTTCCCACTGTGAAACAGACGCAGTTCCGGGGGGAGAAACGAGAACAGAAGCCTAGAGCAGAACCGTGTTAAACTAGAAGGCCCTACGATGAGGGACGGACACCCACGTCGCCAGCCAACCGCCAGGACCGCCCCCAGCCCATATCAAGAGATAGAGCCCTCCAAAAGAACAGTATAGATCTCACGATAACACAAAAAGGGCCACACCAGCTGAAAGTTTTAGCGTGAGACTTTTTCGCGTCTCTGTTACGTTGCAAACGTTAAAAACATTGCCCCACCACGAAAAGTATGATGTTTCTCATTGGATAGACAGAATTTTTGTTGGCGGAGTTTAAGGTTAACATTGAGACCCGGATTGGTCAGATGAAAACACAGCCAGATAGTTTTTTTTTTAAACGAACTTCGGTAAATTGTAGTAAGGAGAAGTTAGGAGAGAGTTGCTTCCGAGATGGCGAGAGGTGGAGCTGCGCTGCCCGCCGCCCCCTGACGCTGCCTAACCAACGACAAGGTAATGAACGCATGCAATGCCACATAACAGCACATAAAGCTTCACTCAGAACTGCAGAAGTCTAATCTGTTTCACCTCCTTTTTACGTAATACTAGTGCCGATCGTCAATTAAATCTCATGGTGTTCACATTTGCTACTTGAAGTAAAAATCTGAAACGCGATGATTTTTCTGTTATATAGTTATTGAGAAGCTACATCAGCCACTGTAATTTACGACAAGTTAGATAAGTAATTAAAGGTAATTGAGGGTCACTGTAGACCATTTTGATAGTTTTCTCTTATCTGAAACTTAATTTAAACCTATATTATAGATGTGATATGGTGCAGGTCATCCGACGATCCATTGTAGAATTTGGAAACCCATGCAGGGAATATTCGTTCACATTTTTGTTGAACGCAGTTTGTTTTTATCATCCTGTATTAAAACATTTCCTTTTTATAAACGATGTTTTGTGAGTAGAATAAAATTTCCAATGGTAAACTTAACTGCTTTTTGGACTTTATTTTACCAGCTAACTAAAAATAGGAAAGCCTTGAATCCCTTCTACTAAATTTAGTTAGTATTAAGATTCTTTTACAGGGAGTGCAGTGGAGCTGACGCTGAAATCATTAAGTATTTGGTTATATCATCGCTAGTCTCAGTGAACTCTTCTGAACTTTACATGTCATGTGTGGTCTGGCGTCTCCTTACCAGCAACAGGTCCCAGGTTCAAACTAGTCAATTCCCTAAAAAACACGCTCAGATCGTCGTTGCGCGAAAGTGGTAGGGAGACACAACTTAGAACAAACAGACACCACGCAGAATGTTCAAATGTGTGTGAAATCTTATGGGACTTAACTGCTAAGGTCGCAGTCCCTAAGGTTACAAACTACTTAACCTAAATTATCCTAAGGACAAACACATATATCCATGCCCGACGGAGGACTCGAACCTCCGCCGGGATCAGCCGCACAGTCCATGACTGCAGCGCCTTAGACCGCTTATTCTAAAAAATGGCTCTGAGCACTATGGGACTTAACATCTGTGGTCATCAGTCCTCTAGAACTTAATCCTAACTAACCTAAGGACGTCACACACATCCATGCCCGAGGCAGGATTCTAACCTTATGACGTTGGCTAAGTTGTGAAATATTGTTGCTGTTATAGTTCTTAAATCAATTGTGCGGAACTGCATCCAATGTTTTTCAGAAGTCAATGACTGCAGCATGAACCTGTGCGTCATTATTCACAGTGCTCTGCATCTCATGCACGAACAGAGCGTCCACAGCATGGATATGTCATCTTATAGAGCAGATTTTCGCTCTCCAAAATGATTATGATGCATTAGCATAAATTTCTACAGCTGAAGCCATTAGTGAAAGAGACCTATAGTCATGTACCACCCTTCCTAAAAATAGATATGTCCTGTACTTTTCTACGTCTGTGGTACAGTAAGTAAGATTCTCGATTCTATTTCTCTGCAAAATAAACTGTGCTCGTGACAATTGAGGACTAGCGAGTTCGACTGGTACGTGTTGACAACGCCCACATTGCCGTACGATGCGTACTGCACTACCTTGCCAGTATGCTGCCGGTTAGCGTGGCATTATCACTACAAAGTGTGTCCGCTCGCATTTAAGCGTTTTTCACTGTGTTGGCCGCCACAGCGAATATTGAGTGGCATCGCAGTGGACTGGTTATCTGACTGGGGTACCACGCCAATAGTTAGCCTAGGGGCGGATAGGAGTCCTCGACTTCATCAAGGTGTAGGGAGAGTTTGATTGGCGAAGGTCAATCCAGACAGAAAGAGATAGTTGTGTTATTTGTCAGCAGCGAGCGACGCAGGCAGCAGTCGTCGCAGCTCACGGTATTGTGCGCTACAACGTATGCAAGCCCCAACTGTCCTCCATAACATGACACTCCATTACCTTTCTCACGCGACATCCTTGACCGTATCTAGAAAAGTTATTCAAGTTGTGTAGGCGCGGCTCCCAGCCACTTTGCCGAGTAAATAACATTCTTAAAGGAAAAGGGAGAAAAGACTCTTTCCATACTTTGTAAAATACTAGCATTCCTATCCATAAGAGGCAATCTACGGTTCTGAAAAGAACTCGGAAATTTATTAATTTTATAAGAAAACGTTTCAATGATTTTCAGAATTTTTTTTGCAATAAATAATATTTTTCGTTCGTTTAATGTTTTTATTACACTAACTAGCAATACTCCAGTACCCAAGTATTCCACTAGTTACGTAAGAATATATAATATTTTTGTGTCTTTTCCTTACGGCGGATGACTCCAGAAGACATTTGTTGCTGAATATTTTTCAAGCAGTTCTTGTTGGTACATTACGAGCGTCTGTCTGACTTCTGTAGTAGTGTGAGGTGGAAATTGTTTCTTGCAGGAGCCAAAGGGTACTTGTTGGATCAGTCCATTGCACAACTTGACCAAATAATACCCACGCACTCACACTATATCTACATAGATATCCCGCAAGCCACCGTAGGGCGCTTGGGATGCTACTGTTTTTTCCCGCTCACACACTGCAGTTTTCTTGTAATTAACTGTGCGATGACTCTTATTATGACTAATCACTCCTTTCGCAAAGCTCTGCTAAATTTTCACTTTGTGTGATGTTCATAGTTTCACATTTCTCTGCATTCAACATAATTTCCAAATCTTTGGGGCAGTCTGAAATACTATGATGATGGTGAGGTTCCACACTGCGAGGAGCATAGGGGACGATGAGGGAGGCCCATACCGCTGAACTAGGCAAGGTCCTAGTGGAGATGGTTTGCCATTGCCTTCCTCCGACCGTAATGGGGATGAATGATGAATACTATAGAGTCCTGTGAATTAGTAGTCTCGTGATATTTTAAGAAGATAAGGAATCATAGCCAAGCCAACTGGCTGCTCATTGACAATGCTTGCAAACAAGGAAGGAAGATTTAGATGTAATGTTCCGTCGACATGGAGGTCATTAGAGTCGAAGTATAAGCTCGTAACATTTCAAAGATTGGGAAGGAAACTGGCCGCGCACTTAAAAGAACCATCCAGGCATTTGCCTGGAGCGATTAAAGAAAATCATCGAAAATCTCCCGAATGGGAGCCCTGTACGCTGAACCTTGCACCACCTTTACTCGCTGCCAATTATTAGATAGCCTTTGTGAAATATACAGGGTGCTAAAAGATACATTTTTACAATGTACTACGGTGGTGTAGGAGATGTCGAAACGTACGGTTTGATACAGGACACTTGCGGTGTATCAAGCCGGTAAACAACCTCAAACTGGTCTACAAAAGCTACCTAAGCTTCGTCGCATACACGCAACGCGAATTCTGAATACCTTATCGCCCTTTCACGCCACCAACTTAGTCCGAATTAATCGTTTGAAGCCCTTTCCTTTCCTTGATAATATCACCTTGAATATTAACCACACCTTTTTCTTGCATTTGCAAATTGTTAAACTGACGTTTGTGTAAAGGGGAACTGTAGATCATGAGTTTTAAGCGTACTGTTTTAAGCAACTGTGTTCTAGTATTAGCTGAGAAAGTTGCGGAGTGCAGCCATTTAATTTGTTAAAATTATATGTACTCTTAAACTGTGATATCCTTGTGTTTGTCTGAGGGTTTCTGTTTATGAATGTTGTTGCTTTTTTCATTGGGGTCTTTAATGTAATAAAATAGAAATGCAATTTCAAAGAAATGAATCACACTCACCTGGCTCTTTGACTTACTTATTTACATCAAAATTAACAATTAAGGAATTCTTTTCTCTCTGGCCTTATTGATGTGAGGCTATAGTACTTGTAAGGATTAAGTTTTAGTCGAAACGTAAACGTAGTTCCTTTTCGTAAGGAGTTTACAAAAGTCTTTTTTGTCACTGCTCCAACGTCAAAGTTTAAATCATTAATATTAACGAAACAAATGAATTCAAAAATCTGACCGATTAAGCCGGCGACGAAAGAGGGCGTAACGACATTCAAAAATCTCGCGCGGCTCCAATGCGCTGTAGCTTACATGGATTTCGTACGCCAATTTGAGGCCGTTTTCCGGCTTGATAGACTACAAGCGTCCCATTATCAAACTGATAGTTCTGCGTCCGCTATACCACTGTGCTTCGTTGTAAACAGTTGTCGTTTACACTCCGTATAACTTGTCACTACTAATGCTAGTGACCCATTCTAGCAATGAATGACCACCACGGCTGTTGATTCCACTACTGAAGAAATACGGCTATCGGCCACGTTATCCTCCCTATTTTTGTTTCGGACTTTCCACTATCTTCAGTTGTCTTAATGCAGTCGGATTGTTACAAATACTTTATATTTACCCCACTAAATTAACAAGGGAGTAGCTAAGTCAATGAAACAGCATTAATTATAGAGCTACACAATTTTAGTATAAGAATTTCTTCCAATCCATCCGCGAAATACAGCAAACCAGTGATTTACAGTACGCGTTACACCTTATTTAGGCATCTTCAGGTTGATCTTAATTTGGTATTTCTTAGAACGATCCTTAAGACAGTGTGGCCAAAGGGCATCGTCGAATACGTCAGACCAACATCGCCTTCGTTACACTCACCAAAAACTTCCTAGATGAACTTCCCTAAGTTTAACGAAGGCGATGTTGGCCTGACGTTTCAACGATGCCCTTTGGCCACACTGTCTTAAGGATCATTCTATGTTGTTGTTGTTGTTGTTGTCTTTTTCAGTCCTGAGACTGGTTTGATGCAGCTCTCTATGCTACTCTATCCTGTGCAAGCTGCTTCATCTCCCAGTATCTACTGCAACCTACATCCTTCTGAATCTGCTCTGTGTATTCATCTCTTGGTCTCCCTCTACGATTTTTAGCCTCCACGCTGCCCTCCAATGCTAAATTGGTGATCCCTTGATGCCTCAAAACATGTCCTACCAACCAATCCCTTCTTATAGTCAAGTTGTGCCACAAACTTCTCTTCTCCCCAATCCTATTCAATACCTCCTCATTAGTTACGTGATCTACACATCTAATCTTCAGCATTCTTCTGTAGCACCACATTTCGAAAGCTTCTATTCTCTTCTTGTCCAAACTAGTTATCGTCCATGTTTCACTTCCATACATGGCTACACTCCAAACAAATATTTTCATAAACGACTTCCTGATACATAAATCTATATTCGATGTTAACAAATTTCTCTTCTTGAGAAACGCTTTCCTTGCTATTGCCAGTCTACATTTTATATCCTCTCTACTTCGACCATCATCAGTTATTTTACTTCCTAAATAGCAAAACTCCTTTACTACTTTAAGTGTCTCATTTCCTAATCTAATTCCCTCAGCATCACCCGATTTAATTTGACTACATTCCATTATCCTCGTTTTGCTTTTGTTGATGTTCATCTTATATCCTCCTTTCAAGACACTGTCCATTCCGTTCAACTGCTCTTCCAAGTCCTTTGCCGTCTCTGACAGAATTACAATGTCATCGGCAAACCTCAAAGTTTTTATTTCTTCTCTATGAATTTTAATACCCACTCCAAATTTTTCTTTTGTTTCCTTTACTGCTTGCTCAATATACAGATTGAATAATATCGGGGAGAGGCTACAACACTGTCTCAATCCTTTCCCAACCACTGCTTCTCTTTCATGCCCCTCGACTCTTATGACTGCCATCTGGTTTCTGTACAAATTGTAAATAGCCTTTCGCTCCCTGTATTTTACCCCTACCACCTTCAGAATTTGAAAGAGAGTATTCCAGTCAACATTGTCAAAAGCTTTCTCTAAGTCTACAAATGCAAGAAACGTAGGTTTGCCTTTTCTTAATCTTTCTTCTAAGATAAGTCGTAAGGTCAATATTGCCTCACGTGTTCCAACATTTCTACGGAATCCAAACTGATCCTCCCCGAGGTCCGCATCTACCAGTTTTTCCATTCGTCTGTAAAGAATTCGCGTTAGTATTTTGCAGCTGTGACTTATTAAACTGATAGTTCGGTAATTTTCACATCTGTCAGCACCTGCTTTCTTTGGGATTGGAATTATTATATTCTTCTAGAAGTCTGAGGGTATTTCACCTGTCTCATACATCTTGCTCACCAGCTGGTAGAGTTTTGTCATGACTGGCTCTCCCAAGGCCGTCAGTAGTTCTAATGGAATGTTGTCAACTCCGGGGGCCTTGTTTCGAGTCAGGTCTTTCAGTGCTCTGTCAAACTCTTCACGCAGTATCTTACCTCCCATTTCGTCTTCATCTACATCCTCTTCCATTTCCATAATATTGTCCTCAAGTACATCGCCCTTGTATAAACCTTCTATATACTCCTTCCACCTTTCTGCCTTCCCTTCTTTGCTTAGAACTGGATTGCCATCTGAGCTCTTGATATTCATACACGTGGTTCTCTTCTCTCCAAAGGTCTCTTTAATTTTCCTGTAGGTAGTATCTATCTTACCCCTAGTGAGATAACCTTCTACATCCTTACATTTGTCCTCTAGCCATCCCTGCTTAGCCATTTTGCACTTCCTGTCGATCTCATTTTTGAGACGTTTGTATTCCTTTTTGCCTGCTTCATTCACTGCATTTTTATATTTTCTCCTTTCATCAATTAAATTCAATATTTCTTCTGTTACCCAAGGATTTCTAGCAACCCTCGTCTTTTTACCTACTTTATCCTCTGCTGCCTTCACTACTTCATCCCTCAGAGCTACCCATTCTTCTTCAACTGTGTTTCTTTCCCCCATTGATGCCAATTGTTCCCTTATGCTCTCCTTGAAACTCTGTACAACCTCTGGTTCTTTCAGCTTATCCAGATCCCATGTCCTTAAATTCCCACCTTTTTGCAGTTTCTTCAGTTTTAACCTACAGGTCATAACCAATAGATTGTGGTCAGAGTCTACATCTGCCCCTGGAAATGTCCTACAATTTAAAACCTGATTCCTAAATCTCTGTGTTACCATTATATAATCTATCTGATACCTTTTAGTATCTCCAGGATTCTTCCATGTATACAACCTTCTTTTATGATTCTTGAACCAAGTGTTAGCTATGATTAAGTTATGCTCTGTGCAAAATTCTACCAGACGGCTTCCTCTTTCATTTCTTAGCCCCAATCCATAATCACCTACTATGTTTCCTTCTCTCCCTTGTCCTACTGACGAATTCCAGTCACCCATGACTATTAAATTTTCGTCTCCCTTCACTACCTGAATAATTTCTTTTATCTCATCATACATTTCATCAATTTCTTCATCATATGCAGAGCTAGTTGGCATATAAACTTGTACTATTGTCGTAGGCATGAGCTTTGTGTCTATCTTGGCCACAATAATGCGTTCACTATGCTGTTTGTAGTAGCTTACCCGCATTCCTATTTTCCTATTCATTATTAAACCTACTCCTGCATTACCCCTATTTGATTTTGTGTTTATAACCCTGTAGTCACCTGACCAGAAGTCTTGTTCCTCCTGCCACCGAACTTCACTAATTCCCACTATATCTAACTTTAACCTATCCATTTCCCTTTTTAAATTTTCTAACCTACCTGCCCGATTAAGGGATCTGACATTCCACGCTCCGATCCGCAGAATGCCAGTTTTCTTTCTCCTGATAACGACGTCCTCCTGAGTAGTCCCCGCCCGGAGATCCGAATGGGGGACTATTTTACCTCCGGAATATTTTACCCAAGAGGACGCCATCATCATTTAATCATACAGTAAAGCTGCATGTCCTCGGGATAAATTACGGCTGTAGTTTCCCCTTGCTTTCAGCCGTTCGCAGTACCAGCACAGCTAGGCCGTTTTGGTTAATGTTGCAAGGCCAGATCAGTCAATCATCCAGACTGTTGCCCCTGCAACTACTGAAAAGGCTGCTGCCCCTCTTCAGGAACCACATGTTTGTCTGGCCTCTCAACAGATACCTCTCCGTTGTGGTTGCACCTACGGTACGCCCATCTGTATCGCTGAGGCACGCAAGCCTCCCCACTAACGGCAAGGTCCATGGTTCATGGAAATACCAAATTAAGATCAACCTGAAGATGCCTAAATGAGGTGAAACGCGTAGTTGAAAACTAAAAACTGAAAAGTGCAACCAAGTCTGTTTTTAACCAAAACTTTTAGTATAAGGTTTGTAATTTAAAAAGCCGGCCGCTGTGGCCGAGCGGTTCTAGGCGCTTCAGTCTGGAACCGCGCGACTGCTACGGTCGCAGGTTCGAATCCTGCCACGGGCATGGATGTGTGTGATGTCCTTAGGTTAGTTAGGTTTAAGTAGTTCTACGTTCTAGGGACTGATGTTAAGTTCCATAGTGCTCAGAGCCATTTCAACCATTTTTTCTAATTTAAAACAGCAACCAGCAAAAGTATTGTTTAAATTTTTTATTCGAATGAAACCATTTAACGTTTCGGATTTGTTGCAAATCTGTCTTCACGTGGCTCTTACAGAGTTTCTTTAGTTGGTTTGCAGAAACTATGTTCTAGGGACATCCATCCGATATTCGGGAAAAAAATGTATCAGCCATACAATCACAAAGACAAAGACTGATAATGATAAGGACTGTGGTAGAATCAGTTTGACGTCTGATGCATGCAAGTTGCTGTAAACAACACTAAACAGAAGAATGGCGAAGGAGCTTGAGGGTCTATTAGATGACGATCAATTCGGTCTTAGGAACGGTGGAAGCAACAGAGGCAGCTCGCTAGTGTTCACGCTATGCATTAAATAAACAATAGGAAAATAAAAGAAACTACCACGAGTTGGATTAAAATTCACGTTGAAAGGCCGTGGCCGTCAGTGATGAGGTTCTCCGACAACACTGCTATCCTAAACGTTAGTGAGGAAGAGCTGTTGAACAGAATGAACAGTCACATGAGCACACACCACGGACTGACAGTAAACCGAAGAAAGACGAAAGCAACGAGAAGTTGCAGGAATGAATTTAGCTATAAACCTAATTGTGAAAATTTAGGACCATGAAATGGAGGAATTACTGGAAATCTACTACACTCCAGGAAATTGAAATAAGAACACCGTGAATTCATTGTCCCAGGAAGGGGAAACTTTATTGACACATTCCTGGGGTCAGATACATCACATGATCACACTGACAGAACCACAAGCACATAGACACAGGCAACAGAGCATGCACAATGTCAGCACTAGTACAGTGTATATCCAACTTTCGCAGCAATGCAGGCTGCTATTCTCCCATGGAGACGATCGTAGAGATGCTGGATGTAGTCCTATGGAACGGCTTGCCATGCCATTTCCACCTGGCGCCTCAGTTGGACCAGCGTTCGTGCTGGACGTGCAGACCGCGTGAGACGACGCTTCATCCAGTCCCAAACATGCTCAATGGGGGACAGATCCGGAGATCTTGCTGGCCAGGGTAATTGACTTACACCTTCTAGAGCACGTTGGGTGGCACGGGATACATGCGGACGTGCATTGTCCTGTTGGAACAGCAAGTTCCCTTGCCGGTCTAGGAATGGTAGAACGATGGGTTCGATGACGGTTTGGATGTACCGTGCACTATTCAGTGTCCCCTCGACGATCACCAGAGGTGTACGGCCAGTGTAGGAGATCGCTCCCCACACCATGATGCCGGGTGTTGGCCCTGTGTGCCTCGGTCGTATGCAGTCCTGATTGTGGCGCTCACCTGCACGGCGCCAAACGCGCATACGACCATCATTGGCACGAAGGCAGAAGCGACTCTCATCGCTGAAGACGACACGTCTCCATTCGTCCCTCCATTCATGCCTGTCGCGACACCACTGGAGGCGGCCTGCACGATGTTGGAGCGTGAGAGGAAGACGGCCTAACGGTGTGCGGGACCGTAGCCCAGCTTCATGGAGACGGTTACGAATGGTCCTCGCCGATACCCCAGGAGCAACAGTGTCCCTAATTTGCTGGGAAGTGGCGGTGCGGTCCCCTACGGCACTGCGTAGGATCCTACGGTCTTGGCGTGCATCCGTGCGTCGCTGCGGTCTGGTCCCAGGTCGACTGGCACGTGCACCTTCCGCCGACCACTGGCGACAACATCGATGTACTGTGGAGACCTCACGCCCCACGTGTTGAGCAATTCGGTGGTACGTCCACCCGGCCTCCCGCATGCCCACTATACGCCCTCGCTCAAAGTCAGTTAACTGCACATACGGCTCACGTCCACGCTGTCGCGGCATGCTACCAGTGTTAAGGACTGCGATGGAGCTCCGTATGCCACGGCAAACTGGCTGACACTGACGGTGGCGGTGCACAAATGCTGCGCAGCTAGCGCCATTCGACGGCCAACACCGCGGTTCCTGGTGTGTCCGCTGTGCCGTGCGTGTGATCATTGCTTGTACAGCCCTCTCGCAGTATCCGGAGCAAGTATGGTGGGTCTGACACACAGGTGTTCCATTTCCAGGAGTGTATTTTACTAAGTATTGCACGAAGCAAGGATGTCATAAAAAGCAGTCTAGAGCAGGCAAAGAGGACATTCATGCAGAAGAAGTGGAAAAATTGACAACAAGAAGGAACAGACTGGCAGGGTATGTGTTAAGACATTAGGAAGTAGCTTCCATTGTATTAAAGGGAGTTGTAGGTAGTAAAAAGTGTAAGAGAAGACATGGACTGGAATATGCAACAGAATACGTGGAATGGTGAGGTGAGTTTGATCATTTCTTCGGAATTGCATTTCAATTTTATTACATTAAAGACTCCCATGAAAAATGCAACAATATTCATAAACAGAAACCCTTAGTCAATCACAAGGATATCACAATTTAAGAGTACATATAATTTTAACGAATTTATTGGCTACACTCGACAACTCTCTCAGCAAGGATGAGATCGCAAGCTGCAATAAACAGTCTGCTTGAAACTCATAATCTACAAGTCCCCTTTATACATTCGTAGAAAATACTCCCGGCAGATGAATTGGGCTGAAATTCCTTAAAACAAATTTTTGCATAGACAAAACAACCATCAACACAATTACACAGCGTGAAACGGCCGCTGTGACCGAGCGGTTCTAGACCTTTCCGTTTGGAACCACGCTGCTGCTACGGTCGCAGGTTGAATCCTGCCTCGAGCACGGTTGTATGTGATGTCCTTAGGTTAGTTAGGTTTATGTAGCTCTAAAACTAAGGGACTGATGACCTCAGATGTTAAGTCCCTTAGTGGTTAGAGTCATTTAAACCATTCGCAGTGTGACTCATGAGCTATCATGTAACTGAGCTCTGAGTAAATACAGCAGATCAGCAAGACTGGAGCCACGGCACTCACAAGCTCTTGAGAGAATTATCTTCCCTTAGCCACAATCATCATCTGCTTTCTGAACCACGATCAGAGCCTTTCTCCATAATAACCAAAGCCATCCAGTATATCGGCGCATCCAGCGAGATCAACCAGCTAGCTGAAGTTTGTGGAGTCACAACAACTCTTCCGTTCACCGCCACCGCTTACCATCACGGTATAAACTGTCTGAAGATGGTCACATTCTGACCGAAACCGTATCCATTGCAAGTAAATATTTTATTGCGCTCAAGACTGTTTTTAATCCATCTTAAAGTATCTAAGCTAGACCTTTTTTCTCCATAAGAAATGTTCTCAAAAATTACTTCTTGTCACTGACGAGTAAACCGTCCCCAATTTCGTTTCATTGAGGAAGTTTTCACCAACAAATCAGCAACACTAAAAATATGGAGAGTTGAGTCCGGCTTTGCTTAATAAAGAGTGTGTCACACTGGTTTATTCAGTACACGACTACTGGTACATCCGTGAGCCTAGGCATTCAGCAGTAAAACGGAGGGGAGTAGGAGGGACTAAAGAAAGAATGAGCGGAGCGCTCCGCAGGTGCTATTTGCATAACACTGGCCCCCTCTCCCCATCGTTTTCCTTTCAGCACACAAAGTGACCAGTGATCGTTGCAGGAGGGTAGCATTATTCCTCCTCGTATACAGAAGTTGACCCGTTCAAGTTGGCTGCAAACGTTTCCATTACGAGTTAGTAGACGCTGTGGAAGCGAGGGCGTTGTAATGGCGAGAATTACAAAAATAATGAAATCAGTGACAGTGGCAGCAAAAATATAATGCCGCATAAGAGAGAAGCATAAGTAATTCGACGTAAAAGGATGTATGTTTGTAAGCAGCCGAGTGTTGAACCTGCCACTCTCAAGCTCTTCGATGAGAATATACGAAATCAGGCCCAAAACTGCGGATGTACAGAAAAGTAACGGTGGTTACACGCAGATCAGTTAAGCAAGGACTCGTTTTGATGGCGCTCTCAGCGGCAATGTATCTTGTCCAATGTCTTCGTCACTACATAGCTATTGGAGTGTCCTGTAAGCTGCGGTCACTGAAATTTCCGCCCAGAAAAGGTCGTTAAAAAGTCCAGTAATACACCTGTCGTAACTCCGCAACTTTCCCGGTAGGTAGAAGTGCCGAGGGCTTCTATGTGGAGTAATGATGAAGATTACTGATGATGCTATAACAACAGCTGTAATACAGTATTTTTTTACATCTACACTTAAGTTCCTGACAGAGGTTTCATCGAACCACCTTCACAATAATTATCTATTATTCTATTCTCGAACACGGTTTGGAAAAAACAAACACCTTTATCTCTCTATACGAAGTCTGATATCTCTTATTTTATTACGGTGATCGTATCTCCCTGTGTAGGTCGGCGTCAAAAAAATATTTTAGCATTAGGAGGAGAACGTTGATGATTGAAATTTCGCCAGGACATTCCGCCGCAACGGAAAAAAAAGCCTTTGTGTTATTAGTGTCCTACCTAAATCCTATATCATGTTCGTCACACCCTTCCCCCCTGTTTCGCAATAATACAAAACGTGTTGCTCTTCTTTGAAGCTTCTCGACGTGCTCCGTCAATCCTGTCGGGTAAAGATCCCAGACCGAGCAGCAGTACTCCAAAAGAGGACGGACAAGCGTTGTGTGGGCAGTCTCTTTAGTAGATCTGTTACATTTTCTAGGCACTCTACCAATAAAACGCAGTCTTTTGATTGCCTTCCCCACAAAATTTTCTATGTGTCCTTTCCAACGTAAATTGTTCGTAACCGTAACTCCTAGGTATTTAACTGAATTTACAGCCTTCAGATTAGACTGATTTGTGGTGTAACGGATTCCTTTCAGTACTCATGTGCATCACATGACTCGCTTCATTATTTAGGATCAAATGCCTCTTTTTGCACCATAGAGATATCTTTTCTGAGTCGTTTTTCAATTTATTTGATCTTCTGATGCCTTTACTAGACGATAAACGACAGCATTGTCTGTAAACAAACTAAAAGGGCTGCTAAGATTGTCTCCGACATTGTTTATTTAGATAAGGAACAGCTGAGGGTCTATTATTGTACCTTGGGGAACGCCAGAAATCACTTCTGTTTTACTCTACGACTTTCTGTCAGCTACTATGACCTCTGTGACAGGAAATCACGAATCCGGTCACATAACTGAGTCGATATTCCACAAGCACACAATTTCAGTACAAGCCGATTGTGAAGTACGGTGTCAAAAGCGGTTTGGAAATCTAGAAATACGGAATCAATTAAAAATCCCTTGTCAATAATACTCAACACTTCTTGTGCGTAAAGAGCTAGTTGTGTTTCTATGTGCTGTTAAACCCTTTATTTTACATATTCCATTCGGGTACTTTTGTTTATTTGAATACAGATTATTGATATAGTCAACAACGATGTTTTCTAAATCCCTGTTTACTGTGTGTTAACAGACAGTTCTCTTCGAGGTAATTCATGATATTCGAACACAATATATGTCCGAAAACCCTGCTGCATATCGACGTTGTATATGATTGCTAAGGATGGAGCTATCGCATCAGCATATTTTGAAAGGAACCTGATTAGTTTGCATTCTGGACCAGTAGACTTGCTTTTATTAAGTCATTTAAGTTGCTTCACTACTCCGAGGGTATCTACTTCTAAGTTAGTCATGTTGTTAGCTGTTCTTGATTCGAATTCTGGAATATTTACTTCGTCTTCTATTGATGATGAAAAGGTATGGCAAAGTGTTTTGGATAGCTCTTGTCTAACATTCTGCGTGGTGTCTCTTTGTTCTAAGTCGTGTCTCCCTACCACTTTCGCGCAACGCCGCTTTGAGCGTGTTTTTTAGGGAACTGACTAGTTTGAATCTGGGACCTGTTGCTGGTAAGGAGACGCCAGACCACACATGACATGTAGAGTTTAGAAGAGTTCAGTGAGACTAGCGATGATATAATCAAATACTTAATGATTTCAGCGTTAGCTCCACTGCACTCCCTGTAAAAGAATCTTAATACCAACTAAATTTAGTGGAAGGGGTTCAAGGCTTTCCTATTTTTGGTTAGCTGGTAAAATAACGTCGAAAAAGCAGTTAAGTTTAGCATTGGAAATTTTATTCTACTCACAAAACATTGTTTATAAATTGCACTATTGATAAAAGGAAATATTTTAATACAGAATGATAAAAACAAACTGCTTTCAACAAAAATATGAACGAATATTCCCTGAATGGGTTTCCAAGTTCTACAATGGATCGAAGGATGACCTATGCCATATCGCATCTATAATCTAGATTTAAGTTAAGTTTCATAAAAGAGAAAACTATCAAAATGGTCTACAGTGACCCTCAATTATCTTTAATTACTTATGTAACTTGTCGTAAATTATAGTGGCTGATGTGGCTTCTCAATAATTATATAACAGAAAAATCCTCGCGTTTCAGATTTTAACTTCAAGTAGCAAATTTAATTGACAATCGACACTAGTATTACGTAAAAAGGGGATGTAACAGATGAGACTTCTGCAGTTCTGAGTGAAGCCTTATGCGCTCAAAAATGCGGCATCGCGTGCATTCATTACCTTGTCGTTGGTTAGACAGTGTCAGGGGGTGGCGCAGCTCCACACACCTCGCCGTCTCGGAAGCAACTCTTTCTAACCTCTCCTTACTACAATTTTGTCGAAGTTGGTTTAAGGAAAGGTATCTGGCTGTGTTTTCAACTGACCAATCAGCGTCTCAATGTTAACTTTAAGCTCCGCCTACAAAAATTCTGTCTGTCCAATGGGAAACGTTATACTTTTCGTGGTGGGGCAGTGTTTTTAATGTTTGCAACGTAACAGAGGTGCGTATTGTCTCACGCTAAAACTTGCAGCTGGTGTGGCTCTTTTAGTGTTATCGTAAGATATATACTGTTCTTCTGGAGGGCTCTATCTCTTAACAGGGGCATGGGGGTGGTCTTGGCGGTAGGCAGGCGATGTGGGTTTCCCTTATCGTAGGGCCTTCTAGCTTACACGACTCTGCTCTCGGCTTCTGTTCTCGTTTCTCCCCTCGGAACTGCGTTTCACAGTGGGAAGGTATGACATGCATTTAGGCGTTCTTGTGTTAGTCTGTGGTATTCCATTTGCTCACTCGTTGATCGTATTTCTTTGGTTAATTTAATGTCTGGATTTATTTGGAGCTATGTGACATACTGCCGGATTTGCTATCATGTTAGGGTTTTCATGGAAGGTGTTGGATTTGCCTGACACCTTACACTTGGTCTAGGGATCATTTATAAAGCCAAAAGAAGAACCGCCTTAGTGTCACTATCCTGCAATACACGGTCAACGTATGAATATTGCACATTTTCTCCTGCTTAGAGAAATGGTTGCTTCTTTGTGCATTTGATGTGGTCCACAGAGGTTTGATGGGACTTATGGAGATACCATTAGTCCATGGGCGGTTGCTTGGAAAACCACTATACAAGTACTTTTCACTACAGTTTCGCCATCACTGGGGGACCAAAACCGAGCCGAGGATTCCAAGATGGCTGCGTACAGAAAATGGCTGAAATTTTTAAGAAGCATTCCTAAGATCTAGATCTCGAACTATTTTGAAATTTTTCTTGATATGTTTATCCGTTTCCCTGATAAAGAGGTAAAATATGGTATAAAGTGAAATTTAAATTGTCAATAATAGCAGCAAACTGATCAGAATTCGACAGTATGTTTTCTAGACATTTTTCTAGGAGAGCCATCTCCCCGTTTTTTAAAATCTTTATCCGTTATCGAGAGACACTCAGCGACGGATTCGTAGACGGCTAAACACAGCAGATGGTGAAACGCCTGGTTAAATCTGCAGAAAAGAACAGGTAGTTGAAATTGTGGAAAGGGACAAAAATGGCCGGCTGTCAGTTACACTAAAACACTTGTAACTTTATTTAGTTGCCCAAACATTACAGCGCAAAGTTCCAAGCTTAACTATCGACTGAATATGTCACACAATCTTATGGCTTTAAGGGCACAACCTGTTTAATTTTTAAATCCGCTGAACGCCCATGATTTAAGACACAACTACAATAAATTTTCAAAAGGCACAGAGCGCAAGGTTTTATCCTTAAATAATATTTCAAATGAGACTGAAGGGCCAAACAATCTAACACTTAACAATAAGAAATTTTACCTTTGAAACGGCTGAAGGCCCATAATTCAAAACACAACTACAATAAATTTTTACAAGGTTGAAAGCCCAAGGCTTTATCCTTAAACATTTTTTTAAAAAATGAGGCTAAAGACCCAAACAATGTGAGTTTTAACAAGTAAGGAATTTAAATTGTAAGACGGCTTAAAGCTCATGATTAAAAAACACAAGTAAAATTAATTTTCGAAAGACAGAAGGCCCAGGGCTTTATCTAGAAAAAAAATTTTAAACGAGGCTGAAGGCCCAAACAATCTAAGACTTTGCAAGTAAGTAATTTTAAGACAACTGAAGGCCCATGATTGAAAAACGGAACTACAATGAATTTTCAAAAGGCAGTAGGCCTAAAGCTTTATCGAGCAATGCAAGACTTAACAAGTAAGTAACTTTCAATTTTAAAACGGTTGAAAGCCCATTGTTTGAAACCCAACTAAAAGCATACAAATTCAAACCATCGGCTATGAGCCATTAAAATACACAGTCAAACACCAACAAGAAAAGTCAGTAAAACCAGCGGCTCTCACAAGCTTCTGGGGGTCGGTCTGCACTTGAAATATTAACGTTCGCTTAGGGGAGACAGGTAGTCGTCCTAACTATATCCGATCCGCTGGCAACCCAATCAAGAGACAGTCAACGGACCCACCGACAAGACGACGTGCTTTCCACCCGACCAGTACACAAGGAACTCCAGAGGCAAAACGTAAAAGGCGTAGCCGCCCACAACCAAGTACGCATAAGCTGTCAAAACTTCACACACGTGTTGGACAGCGACAACATGGTGAGAAAAGGACACTGCCTGAATTTTACGTAAGCGGCCTGGGCAGATAACTGGAACGCTAATGGCCACAAGGCAGAAAATTTTGCTGGTGCACTTTGGCTTCTAATAACCAAAATACAGTTAAACTCCACCGGATGGTGGCCGAACTTTCACCATCTCGAACACTCGCTGTTGCTCAGGGGAATACCCCCAACAGCCAGCCGTGAAAACCAACAGCACAGTGTGAACAGACTGGCTTCGGTAACTAAATCACCACTCAACTTTGATGTCCTGGGTCGGTGAACTACGAACCTCGTAGCAATCGGAACAGCTTCCACAAATTCCGACACTGCGTAGAGACCGCCAGCGGTCCCGTCCCACTGGGCTGTGCGGAGATTTCCTCGCTGATCCACACCAACCGACCGACTGTCGCACACCGGCTAGCTGCAAACTATAAGCACCAGACCAAAAACAGTAACAGCTGCGAATATCGAAACACTGCCTCACGTAGAAAGAGGAAGAACAACAGCATAACCGCAATAACCGCTGGAAACCAAACGCAGGGTAACAGTCAAGGTGTTTAAACAAACGCATAAGCCGGGGTCAGCACGGCTCAGATGGCTTTAATTTTTACAATATATTTCTAAGTTCTCGATCTCGAGCAACCTTGAAAATCCTCTCCAAATCTTTATACATTTCCGAGATACAGAGGTTCAAAGTCACCCTACTTTTACATGTGAAACACGCGCGTAAAATCCGGCGAGGCGAAAACTTAGTTTATGAAGTGACGTAACAAAGAGAAACGTGCAGTAGAGTGTCTCTGTTATCATCTGGGAATACCATGTTGTAGTACTGAAGCACACGCAATTTTTTTTTACACGTAAAATCCGGTCTGAGGCGTAAAAGTTGTTTTGCGTTGTTTTAGTATCAGATAAGTGAAATATCTAAATTTCACTGACCAATACATTTATTTTCATGTGAGTTACATGTTCTGCTGATCAGGGAAAAGAGAGGACCCACATGTTAGCATGCCCAAATTGTAGGGAGTTTTTTTTTTTTTTAAAGGTGCTGAGAGGAAGGTAGAATAAAATAGCTGGTGCCCCACTTCTCACTCAGAGTCTTTTAAATAAACAGGAACATATGCGCATTTTTTGTGATCCGATAGGAGCATTTTTCAGCTCTTATGAATGTCTGAGAATTATTATACAGGGCGTCAATCTCAAACGCTTTTGAACTCGTTCAAGATGTCGCAGCAAGCATTTGCAGAAGTGAAAGCAAAGAAGCAAGTACTTTGCAGTAAAATAATTTCTTGCAATTTCTTACCTATGTGATAATGAATTACAATTTTGTATCTGTGATATCACGAATCAACTATTTTTTAATGATTGATATGGACGGTCAATGTCCGTCAAAGAACGATCAACGAACGTCTGCATGGTGCACGACGCCTCTCTTGTTGCATCTGTAACAGCAATTTGATGAAATTTTCGTAGTGCCCTTGTACTTTTTAAGCGAACCTGTGACAAAGCGGCTTCTCGACTTTGGACTTTCTCTATCTCTTCTATTAATTCTGTTTGTTAACGCTCCCGGTCGTCGACTCTCAGGCTGTTGTTTTTTATGATACAGAAACTGTTCATTGGCAAGTTGCTCAGACGTATTGGAGATTTGTACCATCCAGATATTTATTCTGGACAATTAAAACCTTAGCTCAGAGTATTCGGAATAGGTTCTCTAAGGCAATGTTCCCCAACCTTTCCGATACCATTACCGCTCAACAGAGTTCTCACCTGGCGAGTGGAATCGGTAATCTTATGGTATTTTCTGAGATCTTGGTAGGTATGTGTTATTTACTGTTTTAACGAAATCTATTTCCACCATGTTGTCCATGAAAATGGTCTTATAACCTAGTTATTCTTATGTAGATTTTCCGAATCAGAAAATAGGTACTAACAGAATGTACTAGTTGACCTGTGCGAAAAATTCGCCCTTTATCTTGATCAGTCAACAACAGTTAATTTAGTAATGGCGAAATAAGTAAACGCAAGTATTTGTAAATGAAAGGCATTATAGTTTGAAAAGTAGTACTAAATATTAGATTCACTGTAAAAAATCACTTCATTATACAGGGTGTTACAAAAAGGTACGGCCAAACTTTCAGGAAACATTCCTCACACACAAATAAAGAAAAGATGTTAGGTGGACATGTGACCGGAAACGCTTAATTTCCATGTTAGAGCTCATTTTAGTTTCGTCAGCATGTACTGTACTTCCTCAATTCACCGCCAGTTGGCCCAATTGAAGGAAGGTAATGTTCACTTCGGTGATGTGTTGACATGCGACTCATTGCTCTACAGTACTAGCATCAAGCACATCAGTACGTAGCATCAACGGGCTACTGTTCATCACGAACGTGGTTTTGCAGTCAGTGCAATGTTTACAAATGCGGAATTGGCAGATGCTCATTTGATGCATGGATTATCACGGGGCAATAGCCGTGGCGCGGTACGTTTGTATCGAGACAGATTTCCAGAACGAAGGTGTTCTGACAGGAAGACGTTCGAAGCAATTTATCGGCGTCTTAGGGAGCACGGAACATTCCAGCCTATGACTCGCGACTGGGGAAGACCTAGAACGACGAGGACACCTGCAATGGACGAGGCAATTCTTCGTGCAGTTGACGATAACCCTAATTTCAGCGTCAGAGAAGTTGATGCTGTACAAGGTAACGTTGACCACGTCACTGTATGGAGAGTGCTACGGGAGAACCAGTTGTTTCCGTACCATGTACAGCGTGTGCAGGCACTATCAGCAGCTGATTGGCCTCCACGGGTACACTTCTGCGAATGGTTCATCCAACAATGTGCCAATACTCATTTCAGTCCAAATATTCTCTTTACGGATGAGGCTTCATTCCAACGTGATCAAATTGTAAATTTTCACAATCGACGTGTGTGGGCTGACGAGAATCCGCACGCAATTGTGCAATCACGTCATCAACACAGATTTTCTGTGAACATTTGGGCAGGCATTGTTGGTGATGTCTTGATTGGGTCACATGTTCTTCCACCTACGCTCAATGGAACACGTTATCATGATTTCATATTGGATATTCTACCTGTGCTGCTAGAACATGTGACTGGGTGTTGTGTGATGTCCTTAGGTTAATTAGGTTTAAGTAGTTCTAAGTTCTAGGGGACTGATGACCATAGATGTTAAGTCCCATAGTGCTCAGAGCCATTTGAACCATTTGCTAGAACATGTGCCTTTACAAGTACGACACAACATGTGGTTCATGGACGATGGAGCTCCTGCACATTTCAGTCAAAGTGTTCGTACGCTTCTCAACAACAGATTCGGTGACAGATGGATTGGTAGAGGCGGACCAATTCCATGGCCTCCACGCTCTCCTGACCTCAGCCCTCTTGACTTTCATTTATGGAGGCATTTGAAAGCCCTTGTCTACGCAACCCCGGCACCAAATGTAGAGACTCTTCGTGCTCGTATTGTGGACGGGTGTGATACAAGACGTCATTCTCCAGGGCTGCATCAGCGCATCAGGGATTCCATGCGACGGGAGGTGGATGCATGTATCCTCGCGAACGGAGGACATTTTGAACATTTCCTGTAACAAAGTGTTTGAAGTCACGCCGGTACGTTCTGTTGCTGTGTGTTTCCATTCTATGATTACTGTGATTTGAAGAGAAGTAGTAAAATGAGCTCTAACATGGAAAGTAAGCGTTTCCGGACACATGACCACATAACATATTTTCTTTCTTAGTGTGTGATGCATGTTTCCTGAAAGCTTGGCCGTACCTTTTTGTATCATCCTGTATGCAATATGATTAACTGTAAAACATAAGAAAGCAAGTATTGTCTTTTTCAGATTAATTTTATTTTTTAAAATTCCTTTATTTTACGAAACTACTTTCAAATCAGTGTTAACAGTTACAATGTGATCTCGTTTACTTTTTGGCTTCATGTGTCTTTAGCAGAAACCTAAATATCACTAAATCTGTGAACTCGTTTTAAAAGCCACGTATAACTGTCGATGTGAAGAAACAGATTCTGGTGAATACAATGCTGCCGTTTGAAGCGTCCGACCTTGTGCTTTATCAGTGGACATAGCGAAGGCTACTTTTATTATGAATTGTTTCCTTGTCATCTGGAGCGGCCTAGTTGGATCAGAAGGCGTGAGACTAAAGCGGGTATGTGTACAGTTTTATCGGACTCAATTAATTTAGCAGTAACGATGAACTCGTCCAGTGAGTTCCCATTAATCTTGCGCCACTAAGTGTTCTGACATGACAACAGCATTTTTCTTCAAAAGCATTGAGTCGGCCTTGTCTGCGATTGCGCTGAGCTTCTGTATCTTGCTGAAGTCCAAGTTGTCTTTGTTCGTCGCATTTTGTGGAAATTTTTCTGTTGTGGCCTGTGACACGTTCCAGTGGCGTGGAAAGCCTTGTGCTTGGGGGACCCTCCTCGTCTACCTGTTGTGCCCCGTGGCATCGCAATGACAAACATTAGTGCAACTCAGAGTATTCACGCAGTCAGGAACGCTTGCTTTAAGAAAGTAAACAACTCCAGCCGCTGTTGTGCATAATATTAAATGACACCTTCTACACTGTTTTTATAAAATGTGTTCAAAATAACGTTTTTTTAACGAAAACAATAACTATAAGCTATCTGTGTGTTTTCCGTCATTACCGATGGACAAAGTCTTGAAAATGATATGTCAATCACTAATTTTGATTACGTAATACGTGAGATATGGCATACCGACGAAAAGGACACCTTTAACAAATAATATATATGATGATCATTAATATAAAACAGAAAACCGAAAATAGGCTGGCAGACTAGGCTTCCGATTTAGCTAAACTTGACTGAAAATCTGCGTGAATGATAGTTTTGATTTAGTACTTTGAGGCATGGACTTTTAATGAGAAAATCAGTCAAAACTTGAACGTTCCGCTATCGGATATGGAGAGGTGCATTATGGGAATCATTGAGTGAGACGTAAAATAAAGAAATGTTTCAGGAGATGAGTTGAAAAATGTGGTTAATACTCCAATGAAAATACAGGAGTCGCGAGTAAATCAAAATCGAAGTCTTGTCGTTTTTACCGTTTTATGGATCTGTGCATTGTACTATATTTATTTTGACGTAAAAATGCAATCAGTGGCAAATTTCTGGTGTTTGATACAAATTTATCTTTTGCGTAGAACTTCTGTGTCTGCAGTTTCTAAGTGCTGTTAAACCCATTCGGGTACTTTTGTTTATTTGTATACAGATTTTTGATATAGCACCAGAATGACGCTAAAATAAAGTTTGACTCTGAATATTTTAAAAATTGCTCTGCAAACAATTTCAACTTATACGACTTATTAATGTGTATTTCAAACCACAAAAATAACAATCTCAGCACATGTATACGTCAATCGAACCACACCATAATAAAAACAACACGGTTTCTGTTTGAGTTTGTTTAATATTTCGTATTTCAAAACGTTTTCAGTTGTAAATTTCACATATTTTTCGAAACCTCATGCTTTGGTCAACTGATAAAAATTAAATTACTGTTACTGTTTTTATACATACTGGAAGCTGTCAACAGTAACTACGATTTACAAAACAAAATAGTAAAATTTTGGTTAATATCATAATTTTATTACAAAACGTCGGCATTTGTACGAGAAAAGCCACTTCTACAAACTCAGGCTATTTGGATATTAAAATTTCTGAATGTGAATTCGTAAACCTTCGATTACACACAGTACTATGGAAAAATATTTATTATCGTAAATGATTTATATTAAGAAGCAAAAAAACTGAGACAATCAAATGTTGGGTAGTTTAGCCTTTCGGCTCACACTATGCACATTTACGAGGTATCGGTTGAATTCTGGACTCAGCAGGAGAAAGACGTGTGCCGCATGTACTCAGTTTATTTATGATTTTTGTGAACTTTCCAGGCTAGCAGGACTGTACCGTTGTATCAGGAGGGACGAAGACTAGATAATAAAATCTGAGGTGAATCGACAATTTTGTGGTCAACCATATATTTATAAATTGAAATGTCTGTAAAAGCCGAACCTTCTACAAAATAATCAGGCCTGTGGACTAATTGTTGTGGTTTGCAGAAGAGCCAACCGTGTTAGTAAAGGAGGCCGAAATGCACGCGTTTTAGCTCACGCAGTCTGGCGTGAGGTCTGGAACATGACAAGGGAATTAGAATTGAGTAAAACGGACGTAGCTGGTGGAATACTTAACTTTAATCCATTAATGGAGAACGTCGCTCTCTATGGTACATGACTCACAATATCAATAGTACGGATACTGGCTCCTTGCTACGTCGTAGCAAATAACGTAGCTGAAGGCTATGCTAACTATCGTCTCGGCAAATGAGAGCGTAGAAGTCAGTGAATCATCGCTAGCAAAGTCGGCTGTCCAACTGGGGCGAGTGCTAGTGAGTCTCTCTAAACCTGCCGTGTGGCGGCGCTCGGTCTGCAATCACTGATAGTGGCGACACGCGGGTCCGACGTATACTACCGGACCGCGGCCGATTTAAAGACTACCACCTAGCAAGTGTGGTGTCTGGCGGTGACACCACATTCCTCCCCCGCAAATCGGCGTACGGTTGTGGCATAAGGCTTCCACCCGCCGTGGGGAGGACCCCATGTTGACGTATGCTGGGAGGTGGGGAGACTAACAACAGGCGAGGCTGTGCCACCCGCACCCTGCCATTCGGACCGCGGGGAGCTAGGAAACGCCTGAAAACCTGCTCCAGGGTGCACGCCAACATGCGGTGTATGCGCCCTTAGAGAGACAGGAGGGGCCGAAGGGTCGACCTCCATCGGGCCGGGGCACCCGACGGGCGAAGACGACGTATGGTCCGGAGCGGGCAAGAGTGACGGAGGAAAACTGGTCACGGGAAGCGATCGGCGGCGCGTGACCTAGGGAGGCGCCCGACGGCTGCAGCGGTGCGTCCACTGCGGGCGTCGCCGGCGGGAGAACAGGCGGCGGCGGCGGCGCTTCGCTATTTGGCAAAATGGAAGGCAGCGTCGATGACACCTGGGGCTGAGGAGAGCCGGTAGATGGGTCCCCAGGGCGCTGACCGGACGGCATCATCGCTGAAAGCAGACGGGGAGCGGCAGATCCCGTGCGACGACAGAGGCGCAGCTGATTGAGATGCCGACGCACCTCACCAGAGGCCCCCAAAACCAGATACATAGCGCGGCCGAGGCAGCGAAGAATGCGCCCTTCGAGCCAACGCCGTGAACCTCGATTGGGGCGGTAGTAGACAACGTCGCCTGGAGCAAAAGCAGGTGTCTGTCGCTGCACAGGAACCTGATGCGGCGGATGTAGCAAAGACATCAAGGTTCGATGATGACGACCGTGGAGCAACTCAGCCGGCGAGCGACCATCTCGGGGCTGAGAGCGATACGAGGACAAAAAGAGCAATAACGCGTCCTCCCGAGAATGCGACTCTTTCAACTTCAACATCTGTGACTTGAAAGTCCTGACCAATCGTTCAGCGGCACCGTTTGACTGTGGCGAAAACGGCGCGGACGTCAGATGTTGAATACCATTGGCCTTGTAGAATGGCTGAAATTCTGCGGACATGAATTGTGGGCCATTGTCGGAAACAATAGTCTGTGGAAGACCTTCAATGCAAAATTTAGCGGATAACGCTTGGATGGTGGCAGATGACGTCGTGGAAGACATCCGGACAACAAAAGGAAAATTACTGAATGAATCTACCACAACCAACCATCGAGCATTCCAGAATAGACCAGCAAAAACGATGTTAAGCGTTGCCAAGGGGAAGTGGCTTTTGGCCATGCAAAGAATTCCCGCGGTGGTGCTGACTGTTGTTCGGCACACACCATGCAAGAAGAGCACATCGCGGCATCGATTCCGAACCAAGTACAGTGCTGACGAGCAAGTTGTTTCGTTCTCACTATATCCCAGTGTCCTTGGTGGAGAAGTTGTAAGACAGAGGACTGTAACGAACGTGGTACCACGACCCTGGACTGATCATTATCAGAACGCAACAGCAAAACACCACGTCGTACAAAAAGTCTCTCCTTGTGAGCAAAAAATCGGCGAACCAACGGGTCCCCGATCCGTGACTTTGTCAAGGGCCATTGCGTAGCAACAAAACGCAGAACGGGAGCAAGGACAGGGTCGGCAGCTGTGGCTGCAGCTACACGACGAAAATCAATCGGAAACGATTCGACCACGTCATCGGTTTCCGCATCAATGAACATGCAAGCGAGTTCGGAGGAATCGAATGCCCTATCCTCAGCAACAGGCAAGCGGGACAACGCATCGGCGTTTCCGTGCTTAGCAGTGGACCGATACAATATATCGTAGCGGTACTGCGAGAGGAAAATAGACCAGCGAATGGATTTCTGCGCTGTGCGTGGAGGTACAGGCTTGGTCTGATGAAAAAGCGATGTCAAAGGTCTGTGGTCTGTGATTATAGTAAAGTGACAACCATACAAGAAATCATGAAACTTTGCAACACCAAATACGGGAGCCAATGCTTCTTTCTGGATCTGTGAATAATTTCTTTGCTCAAACGAGAGCAATTTGGACGCAAAGGCAATAGGACGATCATGTGATCCATCTTTGTGCGCAAGCACAGCACCGATCCCGAAATCCGATGCATCCACCATCAACAAAAGGGGCTTCTGGGGATCGAATGGCGTAAGACAAGTATTGGAAAACAACGCCGATTTCAACTGGCGAAAGCCGCGTTCGCATTCCGTCGTCCAGACGAACAGAACACCCTTACGGCGTAAGTGATGAAGCGGACCTGAAATGGAAGAGACATGCAGAACATAGCGGTTATAATACGTAATTTTTCCCTCACACTCTGTAGCTGCTTCAAAGTCTGCGGCGAAGGCAAGTCTTGTATGGCACGGAGGTGCGTTGGACTGGGATGTATGCCTTGGGCATGTCCCAAGTATGGTAAGTCCCGAGCAAAAAACACATTTGTCCTTCCGCAAGCGAAGACCAATTTGTCGCAAGACCTGAAATAATGTTCTGAGATTGGCCAAATGTTCTTCTTCCGTCTTTCCAGAGATCACAATATCGTCCAGATAATTTGCTGCAGTAGGGACCGATGCACAAATAGTTTGTAGATATTGCTGAAACAATGCAGGGGCGGATGCACAGCCGAATGGCAGTCGGTTGAATCGATACAAACCAAGATGCGTGTTAACCACCAAAACGCGCTGGGATTCTTCGTCCACCGGTATTTGCAAGTACGCATCTGCTAGGTCCAACTTCGAAAAATATTTACCCGGGCACAGTATGTCAAAAAGATCTTCCGGGCGGGGTAAAGGAAAAGTTGCAACCACTAGTTGTGGATTCACTGTTGCCTTGAAGTCCATACAAAGTCTCAATTTTCCGGAAGGTTTTGGCAAAATTACTAAGGGTGATGCCCAGAGAGAAGCCTGCACACGTTCAATTACACCTTGTGATTCTAAATCGTGTAACGTTTTTGCGACCTCATCACGCAATGCGTGGGGAACACTGCGCGCTCTGAAAAATTTCGGTTGCGCGTTTACTTTCAGTTCCAAATGTGCCTTATAGTTCTTAGCGCAACTGAGGCCCGGTGGAAAAATGTCTGCAAATTCTTCACATAGACGAGAAACACTGTCTGAAGGCACCGTCTGGTTCACTGAGAGGACCTGATTTACTATAGACAAGTTAAACAACTGAAATAAATCGAAACCAAAGAAGTTCACTGCAGAAGAAGAACGAAGGACGTAAAATGACACACGTTTCATTTGTCCTTTGTATGTTGCAAGAAAGCTGCACTGTCCTAACACAGGGATATCTTGACCGGAATAGCTAGATAATTTAACATTTGCGGCACGCAACAGAGGTGTGCCCAGTAGTTTGTAAGTGTCTTGATTGAGCAGTGAAACTGCAGCTCCGGTATCGAGTTGGAATGGTATCACTTTGCCGTTAATGTCCAAGTCTACAAAAAATTTATTGTCCCGCTGACGACAAGAGCGACTGTCTCGTGCAACGTGAACTGACACTGGTACATAATCACTTGTGACTTGACGGGAGTTCCGGCGATGTCGACGCACACTATTTTTGGGACGAACACAGTCACTGTTAGAGAGAGTGGCACTGCGCGGAGTGGAATGAACTACATGGATTTCCATGGGCGAAGTTTCGCGAGCCTGACTATCCTTGGTTCGATTCCGATTCCGGCGCGAAGCCAAGGGCCTGGAACTGTATTGAGCTTCCGATCTGAGCTTTTTCTGGCAAACACTCTGAACATGTCCTTTTTTATTACAATAAAAGCAAATACACTCCTGGAAATGGAAAAAAGAACACATTGACACCGGTGTGTCAGACCCACCATACTTGCTCCGGACACTGCGAGGGGGCTGTACAAGCAATGATCACACGCACGGCACAGCGGACACACCAGGAACCGCGGTGTTGGCCGTCGAACGGCGCTAGCTGCGCAGCATTTGTGCACAGCCGCCGTCAGTGTCAGCCAGTTTGCCGTGGCATACGGAGCTCCATCGCAGTCTTTAACACTGGTAGCATGCCGCGACAGCGTGGACGTGAACCGTATGTGCAGTTGACGGACTTTGAGCGAGGGCGTATAGTGGGCATGCGGGAGGCCGGGTGGACGTACCGCCGAATTGCTCAACACGTGGGGCGTGAGGTCTCCACAGTACATCGATGTTGTTGCCAGTGGTCGGTGGAAGGTGCACGTGCCAGTCGACCTGGGACCGGACCGCAGCGACGCACGGATGCACGCCAAGACCGTAGGATCCTACGCAGTGCCGTAGGGGACCGCACCGCCACTTCCCAGCAAATTAGGGACACTGTTGCTCCTGGGGTATCGGCGAGGACCATTCGCAACCGTCTCCATGAAGCTGGGCTACGGTCCCGCACACCGTTAGGCCGTCTTCCGCTGACGCCCCAACATCGTGCAGCCCGCCTCCAGTGGTGTTGCGACAGGCGTCAATGGAGGGACGAATGGAGACGTGTCGTCTTCAGCGATGAGAGTCGCTGTTCCAACAGGACAAAGCACGTCCGCATGTATCCCGTGCCACCCAACGTGCTCTAGAAGGTGTAAGTCAACTACCCTGGCCAGCAAGATCTCCGGATCTGTCCCCCATTGAGCATGTTTGGGACTGGATGAAGCGTCGTCTCACGCGGTCTGCACGTCCAGTACGAACGCTGGTCCAACTGAGGCGCCAGGTGGAAATGGCATGGCAAGCCGTTCCACAGGACTACATCCAGCATCTCTACGATCGTCTCCATGGGAGAATAGCAGCCTGCATTGCTGCGAAAGGTGGATATACACTGTACTAGTGCCGACATTGTGCATGCTCTGTTGCCTGTGTCTATGTGCCTGTGGTTCTGTCAGTGTGATCATGTGATGTATCTGACCCCAGGAATGTGTCAGTAAAGTTTCCCCTTCCTGGGACAATGAATTCACGGTGTTCTTATTTCTATTTCCAGGAGTGTAGCTTGGCGTGACGGGCAGTTCTCACTCGAATGCGTAGTAGCACACCACGGGCATGATTTGAGCACTGCATTTACTTGCCTGCGCGGCACACGTGGCTGAGAGACTTGCGGCAGCGGCGCGGCCGGGCACGAGGGCTGTTTACTGCTCCGTGCAGTGTTAACCTGACAAACTGCTGGCGAAGTTTCAAATGATTCATGAGCATAGTCAAGTGTGTCCTGCCGATCCAATATGTCCATCACTTGATGAAGGGAGGGATTTACTAGTTTCAAAATCTGTTCTCTTATACGAACATCAGAAATGCAATTACTGATAGTGGCGACATCTGGGTCCGACGTATACTACCGGACCGCGGCAGATTTAAAGGCTACCATCTAGCAAGTGTGGTGTCTGGCGGTGACACCACACTAATGATGGATAATAATAAAGAGTTGAACTCATTGCTTCCATTCTTCAAGTTTGTTGCAATTAAATGCCCTACTATGACAGGAACCTGCAAGAAAAATTAATTTTATCCCCAAAAATGGGAGGACCGGGCAATGGCTGCCACACTGGGAATCATTGCTCTAAGTTTGTCCCTAAAGGCACTAAAAGTGGGATGTGAAAAGCATGTGGACGAGATGTTGGTGGCGTCACAGAGTGGGATTCTTACTTTCCACTACACTGCGAAGCGTGAAATAAAGAAACTGGCATGTCAGGTTTTTGTCTCATGTAGAGGAACGTGGCCAACAACGTGCGACGTAGTTCTTACGTCACAAGCAGAACTTAAGAGCTGCTATATTCTGCGGCTTTAAGCATGACATTTGGTGGGTTTTCTTTATCATACGAACAGTACGTGGTGTGAGTATAAGCTGTTTCAGTGCATCAACACAGGGAGGATCTCTCGAAAACACGTACTTTTAGCTGAGATTTTTTATAATAAAACAACAGGAAACTATATATCTCTAGATGAAGCTTTATATAATTGATGTGTTTAGTGCTGTAACTTGTGTGTTATGAAAGTATACGATACCATTTCAGTGCTACGGCACAATGATTATCTATCAAAAGCGCGTCTTTTTGGTACTATTTGCGTATTAAAACTCAAATAATGGAGTTTGTAGATACAGTCATTAGACAGCGTATACCACACACGGAGTCTTTGCTGTTATGCCTAAGCTGCAGTGTAGCTGATAGCGTTGTCAGCTTTAGAGAGAAAAGTAGCACGTTCTTGCCCACCGTATTTCCAACTTTTTTTCCATCATTTGTTTTCTAGAAGATTCTGGGTCTTTATTATCAATTTAATGGAAGTATTAAGTGCAAAAGTGTATGTTATTTATTATAAGTGATGACTTTGCGGCAATTGCTGGAGCACAGGCAACAAGGAATTTTTCCCCTTGGCCAGAAATCTCAACGCGATTTCCGGACTGTCAGAAAGTAAACACAAGTTACTCGCTGGAAATTTTGGCTATTATGGAACTTTCTGTATCTCACGTTTTTACAGACTGCCTCACGTTTTAATCTTAAATATAAGTAGCGTTTTCAGTGATGGTGAACAGTTTCCAAAAAATCTCTTTGGTTCAGATCAAATAACAAAACGAATCTCCATCTTGAAATCTATGTGATGTACGTTATTCCAGAATGATACATTCAGTAGTTGCTTTTATAGCGACGCCAACACAATTGATCTTGAAGTGCTCCTCCATATTTATTGGTTATAGCAGGTTAATACAAGAGTTGTTTCAAATTATATAATCTGTAGGTTGTATATCGTAAGCAGTAAGCATGTACTAGAAAATAAAATTTTTTGCGAAAAGAATCGCCGTTCTGTGAGGAGCAAACCGCGGCACGACAAACATCAGAACCAAGCAGTGACTGTCATTTGTGATATTTTTTTAACTGTATGGCGCCTCGGTTAAGAGTACGCTATAAGATAAGGGGAAATGTAGGGTCCCCCTGAATAGGTCAGGCGTGCACTACACGCCGGAAGCGGCTACGAGGGTAGCGGAGTACGTGTGGAGTGCACATGGGGTTTTTTTAGGTTAGAGAATTCCCTCCCTAGGCCCGACAAGACGCCTCCTGAGACGCGGCAAGGCAGGAGTAGGCAAAATGCAACAAGGAATAACAATATTAATGTGCTAATAGTAAACTGCAGAAGCGTCTATAGAAAGGTCCCAGAACTGCTCTCATTAATAAACGGTCACAACGCCCATATAGTACTAGGAACAGAAAGTTGGCTGAAACCAGACGTAAACAGTAATGAAATCCTAAACTCTGATTGGAATGTATACCGCAGAGATAGGCTGGACAGTGAAGGGGGAGGCGTGTTTATAGCGATAAGAAGTGCAATAGTATCGAAGGAAATTGACGGAGATTCGAATTGTGAAATGATTTGGGTGAAGGTCACGGTTAAAGCAGGCTCAGACATGGTAATTGGATGTCTCTATAGACCCCCGGGCTCAGCAGCTGTTGTGGCTCAGCACCTGAAGAATAATTTGGAAAATATTTCGAGTAGATTTCCCCACCATGTTATAGTTCTGGGTGGAGATTTTAATTTGCCGGATATAGACTGGGAGACTCAAACGTTCATAACGGGTGGCAGGGACAAAGAATCCAGTGAAATATTTTTAAGTGCTTTATCTGAAAACTACCTTGAGCAGTTAAACAGAAAACCGACTCGTGGCGATAATATATTAGACCTTCTGGTGACAAACAGACCCGAACTATTTGAATCAGTTAATGCAGAACAGGGAATCAGCGATCATAAAGCAGTTACTGCGTCGATGATTTCAGCCGTAAATAGAAATATTAAAAAAGGTAGGAAGATTTTTCTGTTTAGCAAAAGTGACAAAAAGCAGATTACAGAGTACCTGACGGCTCAACACAAAAGTTTTGTCTCAAGTGCAGATAGTGTTGAGGATCAGTGGACAAAGTTCAAAACCATGGTACAATATGCGTTAGATGAGTATGTGCCAAGCAAGATCGTAAGAGATGGAAAAGAGCCACCGTGGTACAACAACCGAGTTAGAAAACTGCTGCGGAAGCAAAGGGAACTTCACAGCAAACATAAACATAGCCAAAGCCTTGCAGACAAACAAAAATTACGCGAAGCGAAATGTAGTGTGAGGAGGGCTATGCGAGAGGCTTTCAATGAATTCGAAAGTAACGTTCTATGTACTGACTTGGCAGAAAATCCTAAGAAATTTTGGTCCTATGTCAAAGCGGTAGGTGGATCAAAACAAAATGTCCAGACACTCTGTGACCAAAATGGTACTGAAACAGAGGATGACAGACTAAAGGCCGAATTACTAAATGTCTTATTCCAAAGCTGTTTCACAGAGGAAGACTGCACTGTGCTTCCTTCTCTAGATTGTCGCACAGTTGACAAAATGGTAGATATCGAAGTAGACGACAGAGGGATAGAGAAACAATTAAAATCGCTCAAAAGAGGAAAGGCCGCTGGTCCTGATGGGATACCAGTTCGATTTTACACAGAGTACGCGAAGGAACTTGCCCCCCTTCTTGCAGCGGTGTACCGTAGGTCTCTAGAAGAGCGAAGCGTTCCAAAGGATTGGAAAAGGGCACAGGTCATCCCCGTTCTCAAGAAGGGACGTCGAACAGATGTGCAGAACTATAGACCTATATCTCTAACGTCGATCAGTTGTAGAATTCTGGAACACGTATTATGTTCGAGTATAATGTCTTTTCTGGAGACTAGAAATCTACTCTGTAGGAATCAGCATGGGTTTCGAAAAAGACGATCGTGTGAAACCCAGCTCGCGCTATTCGTCCACGAGACTCAGAGGGCCTTAGACACGGGTTCACAGGTAGATGCCGTGTTTCTTGACTTCCGCAAGGCGTTTGACACAGTTCCCCACAGTCGTTTAATGAACAAAGTAAGAGCATACGGACTATCAGATCAATTGTGTGATTGGATTGAGGAGTTCCTAGATAACAGAACGCAGCATGTCATTCTCAATGGAGAGAAGTCTTCCGAAGTAAGAGTGATTTCAGGTGTGCCGCAGGGGAGTGTCATAGGACCGTTGCTATTCACAATATACATAAATGACCTGGTGGATGACATCGGAAGTTCACTGAGGCTTTTTGCAGATGATGCTGTGGTGTATCGAGAGGTTGCAACAATGGAAAATTGTACTGAAATGCAGGAGGATCTGCAGCGAATTGACGCATGGTGCACGGAATGGCAATTGAATCTCAATGTAGCGAAGTGTAATGTGATGCGAATACATAGAAAGATAGGTCCCTTATCATTTAGCTACAAAATAGCAGGTCAGCAACTGGAAGCAGTTAATTCCATAAATTATCTGGGAGTACGCATTAGGAGTGATTTAAAATGGAATGATCATATAAAGTTGATCGTCGGTAAAGCAGATGCCAGACTGAGATTCATTGGAAGAATCCTAAGGAAATGCAATCCGACAACAAAGGAAGTAGGTTACAGTACGCTTGTTCGCCCAATGCTTGAATACTGCTCTGCAGTGTGGGATCCGCACCAGGTAGGGTTGATAGAAGAGATAGAGAAGATCCAACGGAGAGCAGCGCGCTTCGTTACAGGATCATTTAGTAATTGCGAAAGCGTTACGGAGATGATAGATAAACTCCAGTGGAAGACTCTGCAGGAGAGACGCTCAGTAGCTCGGTACGGGCTTTTGTTGAAGTTTCGAGAACATACCTTCACCGAAGAGTCAAGCAGTATATTGCTCCCTCCTACGTATATCTCGCGAAGAGACCATGAGGATAAAATCAGAGAGATTAGAGCCCACACAGAAGCATACCGACAATCCTTCTTTCCACGTACAATACGAGACTGGAATAGAAGGGAGAACCGATAGAGGTACTCAGGGTACCCTCCGCCACACACCGTCAGGTGGCTTGCGGAGTACGGATGTAGATGTAGATGTAGAAAGGCTACGAGCGTACTCTTAACCCATCTCTCTCCCTCTTTGTTTCTAACGGTAACTAACAGAGGAAGGCCCATTAGGCGGACATGTGAGTGCTTTGTTTCGAGCTGCATATTCTAGAGAAGCCGCAATCCAAACAGTTGAGAAATCCTTCGGTTGGACGGAAATATTGCCGTTCAGTCCTGACGTCTTCGCAGGCGAAGACATTGTTCGATCAGAAATCACTGAGAGAGCCGAATTTCCATCAACTGAAGAAGGCAAAGGAGTTCAACAGGAGCCCACGGACAAATGCTACTCCTCAGTGACAGATGATTTGCGTGTACACTCACCAGGAAAAAACCAAGAACGTGACACAAATGAAGTTCAGAGTGCTGATGTACGAACAAGTGTAGGCCTATCCGGCATCTAACCACTGCCAAAACATGATCGTCCCACAACAAAGAAGAAAGTGTAAAAAAATCCGAGAATTTGTCTGGGTCTCAGTACAAAAATTCATTGTTAGAAAAACAAGCTAAATCAGACAAAATTAAAAAAGAGACAAAATATCAGTAATCCCCAGGAATAATCTGAACTTAACTGCGCCATCATCTACAGGAACAATCTGTTCCACATCCAAGGAGGGATCTGATGTTCTGAACTTCTCAGGGTGTGGCGAAGTCTAGGAAAAGCTTATAATGAAAGACAACATTAAGTGTGATAAGTGCCGCCAGTGGTGGTATGAAGAAACGCACAGTTTATGAAGGACATGGGAAATTTTTTTGTGATTTATGTTAATGCATACTCTTCGACTACATGTCGCGTACTCTTACGAGACAGCGTGGCTAAAAGTATGAACGAGGAGTGTCTTGCGTGTGTTGACATTTAAGATTTGTGTTAAATGTTAGGCTGTTGCTACAGATGTACGTTGTTCCTAAATAAACTAGCAATAATTTGTTATAAGAAAAGTTTGTTTTAATATTCTCATCTACAACATCTGAGATGTTAAATATTAAGTTCGCACTCTTTCCTGACCTTTCCCTATGCTTCAGATATATTCGACTTAAAACCGAAAATGGAACGAAGACGCATTTGAGTTAAAGAAAAACTTCTACCAGTGTGTAATCTCAGATCGTTGCACAGCATTATGTAGTTTTCTTGTACCAGCAATTCGCTATCCAAACCCTCAACGAGTCCAGAATCTTCTTCGCGATTTCGTCCGCTCTTCTGAGACAATCGATAACAGTACAGAAACTCCGAGATTAACACACCAGATGCACCCGACAACTGCCACTGGAAAGCGCTAAGGTCGCAAATCATTGAGATGTGGCAGGTTGTTTCAGAGCAGCAAGCACGACGGACACAACGTCTGACGTGCTTTGGGATAAGAAAAACGTCCTTTGTGAGAACGGCTTAAAGCCTTCCTCACACGGGACGAGGCAGCTAACGTTGACGTAACTGCAGATGGCACATCTGACCTCATAAGAGAAACCGCCCTTGGCACACGGGGCTGGCTGGTTAACGTGATTTGAGCCATCAGCGCTCTCCTGCGGCCGTTGTCGGCTTCATCTGACCCTCCAACCACACAGTTTCTTTACGAAAACGAATGCGCGTTAACTCTGTCAGCGACTGTCGAAGAAGAGCAGAGAAAATCTCGAGGAAGATTCTAGACTCGTCGATGGCTTTAACGGCGAACTGTTGGTTAAGGGACACTACGTGACGCTGTACAGCGATCTGAGGTACACACTGGAATGGAAATGAGGTCCCAAAAACGGTTCAAATGGCTCTGAACACTATGGGACTTAACTTCTGAGGTCATCAGTCCCCTAGCCTGAGGCAGGATTCGAACCTGCGTCTGTAGAGGTCCCGCGGTTTCAGACTGTAGTGCCTAGAACCGCTCAGCCACCCCGGCCGGCGAAATGAGGTCCCATGCTTCTTGACAGAGTGTAGGGGAATGATGCGGGAGACCCCCACGACCGTACTAGGCAGGGTCCTAATGGCGGTGGTTTGCTGTTGCCTTCCTTCGACCGTAATGGGGATGAATGATTATGATGACAACGACACAACAACACCTAGTCATTTCGAGGCAAATGAAAATCCATGACCTCACCGGAAATCGAACCAGGACCCCGTGCTTGGGAAGCGAGAACGCTACCGCGAGACCACGTGCTGCGGACGAGATACACACTGGTAGAAGTTATTCGTTAATGCAATGAAAATTTCATCCCACATTCAGTTTTAAACTGAATATAGTTAATGATGATGATGTCTGGTTTGTGAGACGCTCAACTGCGCTGTCATCAGCGCCCGTACAAATTCTCAATCTGTGCACAGTCCAATCTAGCTACTTTCACGAATAATGAGGACAACACAAAACATCCAGTCCGCGGGCAGAGAAAATCCTCAACCCTGCCGGGAATCGAACCCGGGACCCCGCGATGTAGAGGTAGCAACGCTAACCACTCTTTTTTTTCTTTTTTTTTCGTTACTGTTCGTTGTATTTGATCGTAGCGGACGTCACCGTAGCGGTCGCGCGGTTCCAGACTGTAGCGCCGGAATCGCTCGGCCACCAGCGGCCGGCTTTATCCTTTTATTCAGGTATTTTATTACAGAGAGGAGCCAGCTCTCTGACCGAAAACGCTGAGCTACCGTGTCAGCTGGCCACTAGATCAGGAACTGTGGACTAATAAAGTTAAGGTGTAATGTCTAATGTCTGTTTATATATGCCTAATATGGACGTTCTCTATGTTGCATTGTCTACCACCACTCTGTAATAGCGTACTTCACCACAAAGATTCCAAGATGCAGATTAGTTTCGTTGTTTCATTAGAATGGGAGAGGAGATTGTTTTGAAGCCGCTCACTGAAAAGATATTTACCGGCAATATACAAAAACGAACCATTCCATAAATCGAGAGACAATATATATAGGGTGGTCCATTGATCGTGATCGGGCCAAATATCTCCCGAAGTAAGCGTCAAACGATAAAACTACAAAGAACGAAACTTGTCTAGCTTGAAGGGGGAAACCAGATGGCGCTACGGTTGGCCCTCTAGATGGCGCTGCCATTGGTCAAACAGATATCAACTGCGTTTTTATAAATAGGAACCCCCATTTTTACTACATATTCGTGTAGTACGTAAAGAAATAGAAATGTTTTTGTTGGACCACTTTTTTTCGCTTTTGGCGCTGTAATTTTAGACAAACGGTTGGTAACAGGTAGGTTTTCAAATTAAAATACAGAACATAGGTAGGTTTGAACATTTTATTTCGGTCGTTCCAATGTGAAACATGTACCCTTGTGAACTTATCATTTCTGAGAACGTATGCTGTTACAGAGTGATTAGCTGTAAATACCACAGTAATGCAATAAATGCTCAAAATGATGTCCGTCAACCTCAACGCATTTGGCAATACATGTAACGACATTCCTCTCGACAGCGAGTAGTTCGCCTTCCGTAATGTTCGCACATGCATTGAAAATGCGCTGACGCGTGTTGTCAGTCGTTGTCGGTGGATCACAATAACAAATGTCCTTCAACTTTTCCCACAGAAATAAATCCGGGGACGTCAGATCCGGTGAACGTGCGGGCCGTGGTATGGTTCTTTGACGACCAATCCACCTGCCATGAAATATGCTATTCAATACCGCTTCAACCGCACGCGAGCTATGTGCTGGACATCCATCGTGTTGGAAATACATAGCCATCCTGTCATGCAGTGAAACATTTTGTAGTAACATCGGTAGAACATTACGTAGGAAATCAGGATACACTGCACCATTTAGATTGCCATCGATAAAACGGGGGCCAATTATCCTTCCTCCCGTAATGCCGCACCATACATTAACCCGTCAAGGTCGCTCATGTTCCACTTGTCGCAGCCATTGTGGATTTTCAGTTGCCCAGTAGTGCATACTATGCCGGTTTACGTTACGGCTATTGGTGAATGACGCTTCGTCGCTAAATAGAGCGCGTGCAAAAAATCTGTCATCATTCCGTAATTTCTCTCGCGCCCAGTGGCAGAACTGTACACGACGTTCAAAGTCGTCGCCATACAATTCCTGGTGCATAGAATTATGGTACGGGTGCAATCGATGTTGATGTAGCATTCTCAACACCGACGCTTTTGAGATTTCCGATTCTCGCGCAATGTGTCTGCTACTGATGTGCGGATTATCCGCGACAGCAGGTAAAACACCTACTTGGGCTTCATCATTTGTTGCAGGTCGTGGTTGACATTTCAGTTGTGGTTGAACACTCCCTGTTTCCTTAAATAATGTAACTTTCCGACGAACGGTCCGTAAACTAGGATGATGTCGTCCAGGATACCGAGCAGCATACATAGTACACGCCCGTTGGTCATTTTGATCATAATAGCCATACATCAACACGATACTGACC
Source organism: Schistocerca gregaria (assembly GCF_023897955.1). Taxonomy (NCBI): domain Eukaryota; kingdom Metazoa; phylum Arthropoda; class Insecta; order Orthoptera; family Acrididae; genus Schistocerca; species Schistocerca gregaria. The sequence goes on along the minus strand of NC_064926.1, from coordinate 304,666,308 downwards.
TTTTCCGCGTTTGGTAAAGGGTCCATTTTAACACGGATAATGTATCATGAAGCAAATACCGTCCGCACTGGCGGAATGTTACATGATACCACGTTTGTGACTATTACAACGGCATCTATCACAAAGCGAAAAAAGTGGTCCAACTAAAACATTCATATTTGTTGACGTACTAGACGAATATATATTGAAAAATGGGGGTTCCTATTTAAAAGAAGGCATTTGATTAATATCTGACCTATGGCAGCGCCATCTAGCGGGCCAACCATAGCACTATCTGATTTCCCCCTCCAAGCTAGACGAGTTTCGTTCCTTGTAGTTTTTCCGTTTGATGCGTATTTCGTGAGATACTAGGCCCGGTCACTATCAATGGACCACCTTGTATATGTTTGACAAAAAGTGTCATAACAGTTCGCAGCTCGTAGTCGTGCGGTAGCGTTCTCGCTTCCCATTCCCGGGTTCGATTCCCGGCGGGGTCAGGGATTTTCTCTGCCTCCTGATGACTGGGTGTTGTGTGCTGTCCTTAGGTTAGTTAGGTTTAAGTAGTTCTAGGGGAGTGATGATCATAGATGTTAAGTCCCATAGTGCTCAGAGCCATAATAGCAAAAACTTCCAGTGCGTAACTTGTATTTACTTTCAGACATAGACTAGGAACACAATCCACTCAAGTAACTGGTGTTTCCATTGTTTATAATAAATAACATCGGTTTTTCAGATAAGACTTCTAGTAAAAGAATAAGACGCAGCGTCTTTTATGAAGCAAAAGGTTAAAAGAAATTGGAAGGAGGTGGACGCAAACACTCTACTTTTCGCTTCATAGTTCAAGACGCTACGTAGTGCGCCACAGTTTCAACATAAGAACTTGAGATCCGTATATGCCATACAGTCATATGCCAGATTCTTAATTAAGCGCTTCGAAATGTATAGGAACTCAGAATTCCACGCTGCGACGTCACCAGTTCCTCGCCCACGTGCGTTTTCACGTTCCATGTGAGGACAGCTTTAAGTATATTCTTTCGAGATATCACTTCTGGCCGTCTATTCCACTCCTGCCCGTCGGGCATTGTGACAACGGCTCGGTGTGCACTGAACTGCTTAGCCTGCGCGCTAGGTGTCCTTCTACGAAGGCCGTCCCGTTAATAGGGGCGGCTGAGGAGGGTAGATCTCCGCCCACGCCTGTCTGCGCTCCCAGACAGACAAGGGCGCCATTCAAACGCGCCACCCGCCGACACGTCTGCCCGCCGTATAACGAACATTCACACGGCTCCGGCCCCGCGGACACGCGAGGCAGCCGGGAGGGGGAGGGGGGGGGGGAGGGGGCAGCTAGGCGACACGTTGGCTGCGCCTCACAATGCCGGCCCCGCAACGTATAACGTATCTCCGAGCCTACCGTTCCGTTTCAAACGCTCCCCGCCGCGCCGCGCCGTCACAGCCGCAGCCTGCAGGGGCAGCCAAACGGCCGCCTCTTCCCGCCACATCGATTCAAATCTGGACGCACTGGGTCGCGACACAGCCGTCACTACCAACCCACCCCGAGAATCCGTAACCGTAATCGTAGGCGTCCGCAAGGGGACGAGGGCAGTGCCGAACTAGCCATGTACCAAGAATTAGCAAATGCTAAAGGAAACAAAAGAAAAATTCGGAGTAGGTATTAAAGTCAATGGAGAAGAAATAAAAACGTTGAGGTTCGCCGATGACATTGTAATTCTGTCAGAGACAACAAAGGACTTGGAAAGAGCAGTTGAATGGAATGGATAGTGTCTTGAAGGGAGGATATAAGATGAACATCAACAAAAGCAAAATGAGGATAATGGAATGTAGTCGATTTAAGTCGGGTGATGCTGAGAGAATTAGATTAGGGAATGAGACACTTAAAGTAGTAAAGGAGTTTTGCTATTTGGGGAGCAAAATAACTGGTGATGGTCGAAGTAGAGAGGATATAAAATGTAGACTGGCAATGGCAAGGAAAGCGTTTCTGAAGAAGAGAAATTTGTTAACATCGAGTATAGATTCAAGTGTCAGGAAGTCGTTTCTGAAAGTATTTGTATGGAGTGCAGCCATTTATGGAAGTGAAACGTGGACGATAAATAGTTTAGAGAAGAAGAGAATATAAGCTTTCGAAATGTAGTGCTACAGAAGAATGCTGAAGATTAGATGGGTAGATCACATAACTAATGACGACGTATTGAACAGAATTGGGGTGAAGAGGAGTTTGTAGCACAACTTGACAAGAAGAAGGGCTCGGTTGGTAGGACATGTTCTGAGGCATCAAGGGATCACAAATTTAGCATTGGAGGGCAGCGTGGAGGGTAAAAATCGTAGAGGGAGACCAAGAGATGAGTACATTAAGCAGATTAAGAAGGATGTAGGTTGCAGTAAGTACTGGGAGATGAAGAAGTTTGCACAAGATAGAGTAGCATGGAGATCTGCATCAAACCAGTCTCAGGACTGAAGACAACAACAACAACAGACCCCGCACAGGCTTACCACATCTACAAATGAAAAAACCGAGGGACTATTACAAACAATACTACAGTGAAGCACAAGGGGTTACTTCTTCAGGAACTCATTCTTTGAAGCGGCAAAAGTTGTGGGACGGCGATGCACGTTAGAATTGTTGATGTTTTTGAAAGTTTCGGGACTCCGATGTATTGACATTTATAAAAAGTATCATTTTCTTCGTCGATATATCGAAGAAATTATCGATGTACGAATGGGAGAAGATATCGACCTATCGGCCAAATGCAATAGCGGCTGTATATTGTAAATGTTCCGCGAATTTAAGAGCTGTGTATTGAAGTATTGATTTTTTATTAGATAATCTATACATCAACAAGCAAGCAGCCTGCGTATCACTTTTAGAGCAAGAATTGAAACGATGCACATTCATACTTAACGATAACCACTTGGCTAACAATGACAACTGCAGGTAAGTGTCACAGTAAAATGTGTCCGATGAATCCGACATTCTGTTTCGTCACATATAGGAATTTGTCCGAAACACTTCATGTCAACTTCCCTTTTTTTTCATTTTTGCAAACTCCAGCAACCTAGCAGTTGTGTCGAAATTGCTTGGTGAAGCTTAACGTTGCAGCTTCTGTTGGCAGTACGGAGCGCCGATTATGGCACCATCTTGTCCTTTAGGATTTTGATCATCAGTTTCAGCAGCTGTTCTTGAAAAATGCCGATGTGGAGGAACAGTACACTAATTGCGTTAAAAATCTTTTTTTTTAACGCAACTGTTGTGCTATTTCTTCGTGCATCGGATATCTTTTTATTGCATTCACACCTGAACCCCAGCCCCCCAGTGCAATCCTACTTGCCCTTTGTGCCATATATACTTGCTTCGCACAGACAAAGAGAAAGACTGACGTGATGAAACCTCAAAAAGTTGTAAGACCCCTTCACACAGTGAAAATAAAATTATGTTCTACTACAATTTCAAGAGAGCAACTTCAAATATTTATCGAAAATTCAAAAAAAAAAAAATACTACAAAATAAAAGTATTGGCACTCGATAGTGCTATTTCGATATCGATATATCGGAGGAAAAATTAACGTACATGTATATAGACATTTGGAAGAGAAATAGTATATCGATATTTTGTCAACAGCCGTAATACACATATACAGATGGGGGTAGTATTGCGCACAGAAGGTATAAAAGGGCAGCGCATTGGCGGAGCTGTTATTTGTACTCAAGTCATTTATGTGAAAAAGTATCCAACGTGATTTTGGCCTCTCAGACTGAACGCAAAACGGTTGTTGCAGCTAGCTGCTTGCGGTATTCCATTATCGCAATCTATTCATTATTCCGAGATCCACAGTGTCAAAAGTGTGCCGAAAATACCACATTTCAGGCATTACTCTGATCATGGAGAACACAGTGGCCAATGGCTTTCACTTAACGACCGAGAGCATTGAGTTCAGTCCTAACAGACAAGCAACAACGAGTGAAATAACCACAAAAATCAATGTGGGACATACGGAGAAAGTATCCATTATTGCCACAGTGCGGCGAAATGTGGCGTTAATGGCGGGAGGTAGCACAACATAGCCTGCAGCGCCTCTGATTGCTCGTGACATTATCAATTGGACCCTAGACGACTGACAAAAGGTGGACTGGTCAGATCAGTCCCAATTTCAGTTCGTAAGGTCTGATGGTAGGGCTCTAGTGTGGAGCATACCCCACGAAACCATGGACCCAAGTAGTCAAGTGCAAGCCCAGTAATGGTCTGGGCAGTATTTACGGAGAATACTGACTGGAAATGGTTATGTTAGGCTATTGGGAGACCATTTGCACCCACTCATGGACTTCATGTTCTCAAACAACGATGGAATTTTTGTACATGATAATGCGCCATGTTTCCGGATCACAGTTGTTTGACTGATTTGAAGAACGTTCTGGACAATTCGAGTGAACAATTCGGCTCCCCCGATCGCCCGACATGAATCCCATCGAAAATTTATGAGATATAATCGAAAGGCCAGTTCAGATAGAAAATCCAGCACTGGTAACACTTTCGCAATTAGGACGGCTAAAGAGGCAGCATGGCTAAGTATTTCTGCAGGCGACTTCCAACAACTTTTTGAGTCCATGCTGGACTACGCTGTGCAGAGGGATGTCCGACACGATATTAGGAGGTATCCCATACTTTTGTCACCTTAGTGTATTTCTCGCTCCGTTGAACCTGCAAATTAACGCTTTCTTGGATTTGATTTCACCATAGTATTGAGAACAAGTGAGATATTTGTAGTTTAAATTTGTATTTGTGCATATTCGAAACGTTATCTACAATCAAACCATCTAACGGGCGGAACGCTACAGGAGCGAGGCTGAAGATCAAATCGACGTGCCACGACAGTCGACGGTTGCCTGAAGTGTTGCCAACTTGCTCTTACCTATCCCAACTTACGTCCATTTTCAGTTTCTTTCCGTCAGATGACATTTGACATCACAGAAAAACATCTTGACTTGGAAGTCCAAAAATCGGAGGTTTTCACTGTTTTATAAATTTACAACCTGGGGTTTAAATAGAGCATTAAAACTGGGCGGAATTCGTGTAAACCGTATGATCTGATAACCGTAGTCTTGCACATTATGGAACCCTGAGTCTGGGTGTAGCAAAATCTATCAAGTTAGATGGCAACGGTATTCTAGCTCACGTCTATTGCAAAGACGGTGCTGACCAAATCTACAATGTGTGGTAACAGTTCTTGCACACCTCGAAAAGCGAGCGCTGACCCCACCGTACATAGTGTGTCGCAACCTGACACCATGGAAAAAGTTTCAGAGGAATTCCATAATGTTGTCCGAGCTATGGTCCGATCCACGAACGATGGCGGTTCGCGCAGTTGGAGACACGGACGAGGGCTGCATTGTCGCCGGTTCCAAGCGATGGTTGCGGCAAGCGCATTCACGTGATGTACGACTGAAGAATGCGTGCTTACTGCAAATTATGCCTCTCGCTTACAACCACCGTCAGCCGTGACAACCGGCAACAAAGGGAATAAAAATTCACTACATAACTCGCTACGATCACGTTTAACGCTCGCAGTGGCTGCGACATTCAAAGCACAGCTCCGAGAATACTGTTGAACACTCATTGTCATTCCTTCAACATGCGTTTACTTTTCGTACAGTACTTTAGATACGAGCCGCCTAGGGCAGGGGTTGTCAGCGTAGCGGTCGGCGGGCTGCATGCGTCCCAAGAAGTGAGCATCTACCATACGATAGGTGAAAAATAATGAATTACAAAGTAATTAATTCTAATAACTTAAATGTGTCGTGTCAACTATATAACCCTGACTCATTTCTTTTTCTCAGTGGTTAGTATTAAGTGCGATCCTATAATACTCGTTTTCTTCCACTGTAGTGCAGGTAAGCTAGAATGCTGGACACACCTGGTTTGCAGTGAAGGTTGATTTCTTCTTGGGGGATTACTCTTGTATAACGTGTTATAGTTTCAGAGTTCCCGTTTTTTTGTACGTCGTTTCTCTGCCCATCACTGTGGACTGCAGGATAAAATGCTATTGTTTAACAGCATTAGAAAATATTACGATAGTGAAATATAATTTGATCTATGTGCTTGCGAAATTTGCCATCAGGAAAATGAGAAGCACTGAAGAATAAGGTAAGCTTATTTGCTTTGTTTATATAGGCTACAACGTTAAAAAAACCAAGTCGGTTCTAAGTACAACATATACAACATTGCACGTTTCAGTTATTGATGTTTGATCTGATGATAAAAACTTATAATTATAATTAATTTACTTACGAATACAGTAAAGATTTATTTGCCACTGAGACACGAAGGGTGGAACTAACTAATTGAAACCACCCAACTGTGTAGGCTTGGATGCCCGGTTTCACACTGTGCAGCCATCCACCCTGGTGGGCCCTCATTTGTGGAAATCTCACGAGAATAATCTCTTGTGAGACACTAACCCATCAAAAATAACATGAGTTTACCCAGAGCTCCGCAGCATAATGGCCCGCAAGATAAAGGTCGCGTGTTCAGAACGGTAATTCTTGTAAAATCTTTATCAGAGTGATGGTGATACTTATTTTTGTTCGTTTCATTTGGTTGTAAATATAATTATTTTCTTAAATTTAATTTTCGATACATTTCAATCATTTTATTAAGTATATTGTTTTGCACAAATTCAATTAAGTGAATTTGTGTTAAAACGTGACTGTAGAACTGTAACGTTTATATTTACTTTTAGGGCGTGAAGAATTTATGGTTCAAACTTCTATGTAGCGATAGTCATGCAAGAAAATGTACATAGCGTTTTTGAATCAAAGTTAAGTGCTGTATTATTTTATATCCCAAACTTTCAGGCCTAAAGCAAACGAAGGGTCTCTTCTTAGTACTTCCTACAGACCCAGCGCTAGATTAATCGGAGGAGGGGGGGGGGGGGAGGCGGTAAGTTGGGGGGGGGGGGGGAGGACTGGAGGTGAGGAGAAGGGAGGGGAAGGAAGATTGGGAACTTCCGCTCCTGGAATCTGGGGTACGGACGTTTTATTCATTGCACAACTCTCACGAAATTCTAGCACTCATTGCCTCCGACCCTACTAAATTTCAGATCGAAATATATACACAAAAAACTGTGATTTATTTGAGGAACAACTTTTTAAAATGCATAATGTCCACTGGCGTAATAAAACTGAGTTTTAAATGAAATCGCCTATTTTCTGACCAGCTCTGCTCACTCCTAAAATCACGACCCATCAAAACGTGTTTTAAGGCATTCAAAATGAGCTTTGCAAAGTAGCAAATGCAACAAACAGAATTTTGTCCTGTGGTATGAAAGCATCAAGCTGCATAAGGTCCACAAATTAATTTTATTTTATTGGCTGCAATGTAAGAACGGTGAACTGAAGCGCAACCTTTTAACTGACCAGCCAGGATTAACTTCCATTCGTTTTCGATATTACAGCATTGGTGAGTGTCTGATTTTGTTTTTTCATTCTGACTGTTAGAAATACAGAAGATAAATTTGAAATCTTTGTGCTGTTAAGATGCGTGTAGAACAGAGTGTGGATGGGCATTTTTAATTGATTTTCGCCATTTTTAGTTAGAAAATACTGTCGAATGCATGTGAGTGATACGCTTATCTCCTTTACAGTGAGAGGGCACTCCTTTTTAGCTGCTGACCGCAATTTTCGCCGAGTGGAAAGGGATCGATATATAATTTCAGAAATATTGAATCCAAACACATACCAGGAAGTTTATGCAGAAGTGGGTGGAACAACAGTTTTGGGAAATATTTGATTACAAGAAGCTACGGAAAAATTTGAGGTCTGTGAATGGGATCTGTGATCCTTAGAATTCATTTGAAGAAATGCGTTGTACGCGAAAGGGTAAATTATGTGAAAATCAAAATTCACCTTAAATGCTTTTCTGATGATCCTTCAACGTGCCGTTTGCCATTAGGCAAACATGCATAAGCTTTTGCAAAGTAGCAAATTGATCCAAAGTGTGACCTCTGAACAGGATGAAACAAGGACACTAAGGCGAAGAAGAAAAACAACTAAGCCTCAGATGTGGAAAAAAAAAACTGGAGAGAAAATAAAGTTTTTGAGTATTTCAATGTGATTATTAGATTACCATGCAAAGAAGTAAAAAAAAAAAAGGTTCAAATGGCTCTGTGCACTATGGGACTTAACATCTGAGGTCATCAGTCTCCTAGAACTTAGAACTACTTAAACCTAACTAACCTAAGGACATCACACACATCCATGCATGAGGCAGGATTCGAACCGGCAATCGTAGCGGTCGCGCGGTTCCGGACTGAAGCGCCTAGAACCGCTCGGTCACCACGGCCGGCTTACAAAGTAGTAACTTCCCCATATACTGTATAGATTGTATAGAAGAAGCGGCTGTTTTGGAAGAATGACGAGAGCAGTACAACTGAAATAGAGCTCATTTCCCGTAATAGAGTTCACATTTTTTTTAGTTCTGTTTCTGCTGTTGAAGCGTTTTACTGAATATTAGTAAGCGAATTTTAAAAAAAAGAAAAAAGTGTTTTCAAGTTCTATGTTATTGAAAACTAATCGAAATGCATTATAAAATAGGTCAAAAGGCATGTTGTCCAGTATAACACAACAAATCACATATAGTCTATCACAACAGTCCGCATACCTTGAAGGTAAGATAAACATTTACGTCGTAATCAACGCATTTTTATTAACAGCCCTAATGCGTATTTTGCGTAAAATTGGAAAAAATAATGAAATGCTTTTGCGGTTTACATTTTTCGCGTCTCCTGTAACTTTTTATTTCTGTGACATTATGCATTATTGACAGTTGCTCCGCATTTGGTTTTCACACTGTTAATGAGAAATTAGTTTAATTCCTTGGCGTGGTGAGTCTGTCTTTTACTCGTACAGCCCTTTTCGAGCTGCAAAATGGATCCGCAAATACCTTGAAGCGCTGAATGCTGTACAACATAAGTATGGCAGGACGCAGGACCCAAAACGTCCGTGAGCATGTAGGCTTAGCAGGTGGCAGAACCCGTGCCTCTCGAACAAATCTAAATAACCGAGCCCTTCGTGCCTCCTCGCAGTGGTAGTTTGTGGGCTCATGTGTCAGTCTACCGCAGATCGTTTCGTAGTGGGCTTGTCCTTCGACGCTGTTGCAGTTACTGCGAGTAGGACAGGAAACAAAATGCTTCTTCAGAAAGGCTACGTTCTCGTATTCAAAAAGTTGTTAAATGGTGGCGTAGCGCGATGGGCATACCATATTAAGAATTTGCAAAAATATCACTAAAACTGCGTCCATTGAAGACACCGATGTGCTGGAGAGTCGAGACAACCACAACCACGCAGAAGTCGCTGGTATAAAGTTCAGAGATAGGAAATAGTTTGTGATCTGAAGAGAAAAGCTACAGAGAGGCCATCAAAACTTATATGTAATCAATTGAAAGGGGACCACACGGAAGAGATAACCATTAAAGATGTCGACACCTTTCTTAAATTCATGTACAAAACTAAGCGGAAAACTCTGCCGAAAGTAGTAAGTATTCAGGAGGTTCATGTTGTACTGAACATATTAAATGTTACATAATAATGCTGACAAGGACGTTGTAATATTCGCTGAAGCTGGGAACTTCAAAAGACTTAGTTTAAACAATGTGCACTGTTCACTCAAGGTCAACGTGTAATAACCACTCACAGATGGCAGCTGGGAGTGCCAGAAGTGGAGGATGTGCAAAGCGCGTCGGGGAGACGTTGTCGTAATGCGTGAACACAGCGATTTATTTGACTTTCCTTCTGTATGTTCAGACTAATCTCAGAAAGTACGTGGGGATTCTGGTACGGTTTCACTAACAGACAGACTGATTTACGAGGGAGTGTTGTGTGTTAGTGACCCACGGCGTTTTTCTGCCTGTGGGTGAAGGCTAATCTCAGCAACTACCGGTAGGTAGTGGAAGGTTTGTGTATTTCACTACATATTATAAGCAAGTCGTTAGGCCGTACACACTTAGTGCTACCCATGCGGGCTGGGGCGCGTCGGTAGTGTAGATAAAAATGTGATATTTTGGTAGATTCTTAAGTTGATGATGTTTTCTAATTTTGTATCTGGAAAGAAATGTACCTGATGTAGCTGCATAGGTTGTATTACCATTGTTAATCCAAATTTCTACAGATAAAGTTTAAGTTAATCTTCACACAGGTAATATTAGAATGCAATAGTGCGTCTTAAATAAATAACACACATGGATGTACGGGGTCGTTTAAGTGGAATAGTAAACGACAACCTGTGCTGTAAACAATGATGACAGTCAATGAGAAACAGAGTTATTGCATGCAAAACATGGTACATCATATGCTTTATCATAGTAATCAACAGCTCCACAATAAGGCAAGAAATGGCAACTCTGTTTCTAAATCCAAATTCTTATTAATGACAACTTTACCAGGAAGAGTGCATGTAAACACCAGTAAGCACCAAAAACCTGGCTGCCAGTAGGAGTATTTCGCGCCAGGAAAAGGCTTTTGAGGTAAAATTTGTACAAATCCGATGATGATGTGGATAACTACGATTTAGATAAATATCATGAATGTGTTCCTGAAGGCAAATGCGCTTCAATATGTGTTGCTAATCACTCAAATGTGAATAATTAGTAAATTAATTAAACAATGTTGTGCCCCACACAGTGGTTTATATGAATTTACGTGGAAATATGATGGCAGAAATGTTAACGGAGATCCTTAACTTTTTTTACGTCATATAATAAGGCGTCAATAAAATAAATTTTATACTGTGCCAAATTATGGATTTATTTTTAAGGTTATTATACTTTATTACAGGAAAAAAATGATAATGAAAGTCACAGTATCACAAACAGAAACAGTTTGGTTCTTTTAAATTTTTTTGGGGAGGTTTAGCAGTGATGCTCTGTTAACTCGCCCAGCGAGTAAAAGTGATAAATCGGTGCTACCACATGTTAAGTGCAATCAGCTCACAAGTAAACATCATTAAACACCCATTGACGAATTTTGAAGAATCAGGTTTTGAACAGCTCTTTTTTTTTAAAAAAAAATATGTTGTTACTCTAAAAATATTTAAAAACAAAGACCTACCGATTTTAAACAAATCACAATCGATGTTCTTGAAATACTGCGCAATTTCTCGAAACAACCAAGTTACACACCTTAGCATTTTTTACAGCCGAGGTCTTCAAATATCTTGTGAGGAGGTAGTACAGACTCTTCTTCTTTCGGTGCCTATCCGGTCCGGATGTTAGCGATCATGATGGCTATCCATCTAGTTTTGATAGCAACAAGGAATAGTTCTGCTGAAGACATATTGAACCGGCCTGTATGGTTGTCAAACAAAGGCATTCCTCTTCTTCCAAGGCCTCTTTTGCTGCTGATTTTCCCTCGAAGTGTTTTTTGTAACAAACCGTATCTATTTGTATTCCGCTTGATGCGTTCTAGAATTGCAACTTTCGCCATTTCACTATCTCGATTAATTTAGGTGTAGTGTTCATTCTTCTCAAAATTTCTGCGTTTGTCACTCTCTGGGTCAAATGTATTCTCAGGATCCGTCTATAAAGCCGCAATTCAAAGGGCTCCAGCTTGCTCTCCATGTTTTTATTTAAGGTCCACTTGTCTATCCCATATAGGAGAACAGAATATACATAGCAGTTCAAAAGTCTAATTTTTGTTCTTGACGTTAGGTCATGGCTTCTGAAGACAACACTCATCTTCTGAAACACATTTCTTGCTTTCCCCGATACGAATCTTGATTTCTTGCGAGTTATCCCAATTTTCATTTACTATGATTCCAACGTTAGTATATTGTTTTACCCCTTCTATAGACCTTTGGTTTGTGACTAAGTTTACTCCTGTAATATTTTCCTTACTTACGTCCATGAGTTTTGTCTTTGTGGTATTTGCTTCAAACCCATACTGATTGCTAACCGCCTACAGTTTTATCCATTAATAATTGTAACGCTTGGATAGTGTCAGCCAATAGAATAGTATCATCAGCATATCGAATGTTGTTTAATCTTATTGAGTTAATCACAATTCCTTCTTCTACTTGTTCCAGGGATTTTCTGAATATGAATTCTCCGTATATATTAAATAGCATGTGTGACAAGATAGATCCCTATCTTACTCCTCTGAGAATTCTGACTGCCTCAGTGTGTTCTACATCAATAAGCAACAACGCTATTTGATTCCAGTACAGGTTCTTCATGATTTGCAAATATCTTTCCCCATTTCCAATATTTCTCAAAATCTCCATCAATTTGTCCTGTTTTACTTGATTAAAAGCCTTCTGGTAATCTATAAGGCAAGCAACTACCTTTTTATTTACATCTATATACCTTTGAACCAATACTTGTACACTGAACAAGGTTTCTATCGTTGTAGCCACGTCATTAACAAACCCTAACTGACTAGGGCTACCTTTTCCTCACATTAAGTATATATTCTTCGGTGTTTCACCCTCAAAAAAATTTAAAGATATAGCTCATGAAACTTATCGCACAATAATCTTCATATTGTTTTGCGTTTGGCTTTTTGGGCAGAGTACTGAACTCTGATTTCAGCCACTCCAGTGGAATGTTATTATATACATAAACTTGATTCAAAATTTGAGTTAACCATTTTACATGACTTTCATCCATCAATTTAAAAACTCTACTTCTACTTTATCTCGCCCCACAGCCTTTCATCTCTTTTTCTTGGCTTCTGATTCCATCATCCGGTTCCTTGTGTTACTGATATCCAGCAGTTATCCTGTATATTTATGGAACAATCAGTACGCCAGGAAAAGCATTAAACATCAGAGCACCCATATCGCTAAGATCTGAGTTTCTCCGTGGCCCTTGTAGTGACTCTGCTTTAGTTGTTGGTAGTGGGGGTGGGATGGGGAAGGAATAACGGTTATATTGGATTACCCGCACTTACGTGCTGGCAGGGAAGAGGATACTCATGTAGATGGTCTTCCTGTAATTCCCTGTTATTTCTTTGGCTTTCTTGTGTACACTGAAACTGTCATGTTTACTCTGAAAAAACTCGATTTCTTTGCACTGCTCCACTTTTTTCATTTTCTTTTGCTTTCCTTGTTTTTCTACTGATGTCCTAATATATCTTACTGTGTTCCGTTGGGTTTCTGTTATCTCCTTTACGCCATTAGATTCAGTATCTCATCCATCACCCATGACTTCCTCTTCTTTCTCTCTGGTTTCATGTACTTTTATTTTCTGTACAACATACTGTAATGTGTTCCGTTCTAAGCTGACATTATTACCTGTGACGTCTTTTGTGTTAATCGCTAAGTCGAGTTCTGTTCGCATATTCTGTTTTACTATCAGGTCTTTCTGTTTCCTCAAATTGTTGATCTGAATTTTCATTCCCTTCACTCTCTTCATTCTCACTTTAAAAAGTCCTACAAGTGGTGTGTGATCAGAGTTTACATCTGCTCCTGCGTGTGTTTTTATTGGTGTATAACTGTTTCTGAAACGTATATTTACCAGTATGAAATCAATCTGATTTCTTACACATTTGCCAGGTCTGTCCATTGGACACTTCCATATATACAGTTTTCTAGGTGGAAGCTTAAACCAGGTGTTCATAATCACTAGATCATTTGACACCGCAAAATTTTCAAGATAATGCACTCTAGAATTCCTCTCTCATAGTCCACATGGTCCTACCATATCTGACGATCTACCTCCCCCTACTTTCGAATTAAAATGTCTCATCACAACTGTCAACTCGTTATTTGTTAAGTTTTTTTTCAAAATTACATTTATGTTATTATAAAATTCTTCTGTCTCTTCATCTTTCTAGTCCACTGTAGGGGCATACACTTATATCACTAGCGCTACCATTCATCTGCAATAACATTATACGGGCTGATACAGGTAGGACACTTTTGAGACATTCTGCTAATTTCGCTAGTAGCATTACACCGACTCCATGCTCATACTTCCCATCTGTTCCTCCTGACCATAGCACTATGTATCAATTTATGTAAATATCTCCTGTGTTCGGTCATCGCATCTCGTTAACTCCAAGTATCTCTATTCGCACCCTTTCATTTCGTGAATTGTGTTATGTATTTTCCCTCCTTGACTCACTGATTTTACATTCCACGTTACTACTTTTATCTTTCCTTGCCATTTGATCCTCTTTATGTTTGTACTCGTAACTGTTACTCCCGGAGTTGCGAGTGAGGAACTTACTCTGGCTACTAGTTTCGCCAGGAGCACGGCCATGATGATTACTAAGACATCCCATAATGCCTTTAATGTAGCCGTTATCCAGTGCGTTCTACATCCTTATGCCGTTGACCATCTTCATGGTTCCTCCACCTTTAGCGCCAGTTTCCCAGCTCTGGGACAAAAGAGTGCTCTAATCTCAATCCGCTACTGCCAAGAAAGAGGGGGGGGGGGGGGGGTGGGGGGGTGGGGGCTTATCCCGGAGTTACTCAGTCGCCAGAGCCTCAGCAGTCTAAATCAGGTTACACAAGGTGCCGATGAGGATGACATTTGGGTAGAAATTACTCCTTACATCCCAAGACTTTCAGATAAAACATTTCACATAAAATGGGTGAAGTTTTTATTGTTTACAAAGGTAGAGACAAGTTGTCATTACGCTCGTTGGTACTATAATTGGTATGGATTTACGTAAAGAGAAAGAGACCACCCACACTATTTCACACAGCAGCAAAGCCCTAAAAGCCCTACAAAAACGGATGCACTCGAGGAACTGGGAACACTCACGCATGTTAAAAGAGAGCAGGACAATTTGTTGAACGAACAGACAGAATTACGTAGCATATGGTTTTAACAGAATTTTAACCTAGTGTCTGATGAAGCGAAGCTGTGTGCAGGGGTTGGACAAAGTATAGAAACACGAAGAACCCAACGCATTCCTACGCCTAATACGGTGTAGGAAAACTGTTGGCTTCCAATCGTTTTGTAATGGATCTCCTACAGGTCCTGTATGGTTTCCAAGTGAATCTTGTACGATTCTTCCCGCAAAATACTGAAAACAATATATAACAATAATGGAGGGGGCTAGGAACCGTGCATTCTTTTCTCCGAAGTAGACCAGAAAGGCTCCATAATCTGGTGAATGTGATGGTCAGCGGAGATGCGGCAATTCATCCTCGAGCTCACAAAACCATTCCTGGACGATACAAGCTAATTGGACAGCGGCCCTGATGCTCCTTTCTTGTTCTTTATGGTCTTCTATTCTTCGGCTAGGAACCCAACGGGCACAGACCTTTGAGAACCCCAACTGGTGTACGAGTGTGTCAGCACTACCAACAGCGACATCCAGTTGAGGAGTGACGTTTTTGAGTCTGATCCGTGGATTATCTCGAATGAGAGTGTCCGCATGTTCCAACAGTGCAACAGTCACAGCTGTGTGCCGCCTGCTGGCACGCGGGAGATCGAACTGGTTTGCGCGACCTTGTTCCCATGTGCCAGACGCCTGACCCAAAGACTCGCCGTGCTTTTGTTCACTGCCAGATCACCGTAAACATTCTGCAAGTGCCTATGAATGTCTGCAGTGTTCTGGTTTTCCGCCAAAAGAAACTCAGTGACATCTCTCTGCTTGGAACGCACCTCCATTTCAAACACCGTTATGAACACTACATATAGCGTCGCCACCTATCGGAACTTCATGAAAATATAGGGGCCAAAGCGAGAATATTCCACGAAGTGACACAACAAATTCTACCTTTCTCAGAACGGAATTGTCCAAGAAGAAATGTGTAGCATTACTTATTGAACACCACTCGTATAATTTACGAACCAGTCTGTCGTTAATGTAACCTGTCGATCTTTCGACCGCTCTGATGTGTCTGCCTATTCCCGCAACCCTCTCCACCAACTGCAAGCAGCGTCCACAGAATTACTCCTCATATACCCGAATCCTCCGCCGTCGCCGCCGTCGTCTCCCGGTGCTCGCCGCCGCCCAGTGCTCGTCGCTGTCATGCGTTTTAGTTCCTTGTGTACTTCGGCGACTCCTGTCGCCCGTGGGCACTGTCTGAATCGTGGACAACCCTACTACCACCATCATCTACACCTCCTCTTCACCTGTCCCCACTGTAATATGATGGAGTGCTTCCTCTAGGATTAACCCATCTCATCCACCTCCCCTACGCACAGTCTCCTCCCCTTCTATCTCCTCCTCATCAATGTATCCCCACCTTTATGTCACTCCTGCCCCTGCCCCTGCTCCTGCCCCCCTCCCTCTCCTGTCGCCCACGGAGACGATTTTGCTTCCCTCCCCACCCTTCCCCCTGCAACTACCCCTGCTTCCCCCACCTGAGTCACCGCCTGCCGCGCCACAGTCACCACCACACAGCCCCCTACCCTCTTACCCGATGCCACTGCCTCACAGTAGGGCCCTGCCTCCCACCACCTCCCCATGCATCCAGTCCCTCATCCCTCCTCCCAGGCGACACCCACCAAAAAATCTTCCAAATGCCCCAGTGGCGACCTCTCCTCTAACCCCTAATCCAAAAAACCACTGCCCACCCCATCTCCTTCTGTCCCTGCCATTGATACCACCCCACCTCCCTCCTCTCCAGCCCCCTCCCTGTATACCTTCGTCCTAGCTAACCCTGATCCAAAATTCCTGGATGCCCCCACCATCAGCCTTGAAATCCGGAAGTACCAACCCCTTCGTCGTCCGCCGACTCTCCCCGCCATTATCACAAAACTTAGCCCTGTAGTAATGGAGGCTGAGGTGTTGGCGTGACTGAACGCCCACCCTGCCCTGGAAATCCACTCGCCCTTCTGTATTTACAGCTCCTCTGGCCCTACTTTTCTCATGCGTATACTTACAGAATCCGCCTCCTCCACCGACCACCTCCTCACGCAGGGAGCCCCGATTTTCAACTGCTGCCACCCTGTAGACCTGTCCGATTCCCCTCCTCAATCCTACCACTACCAGCACTGTCTCCTGTCCAACGACCACCTCACCCAAAAGTGCAAGAAACCCCCCACCTGCCCCCATTGCAAAGCCTCCCACTTCCTTAAACAGTGTCTCAACCTTGCCTGCCCCCCTTCCCGCAACACCTGCAATGAACCTCACCCCAGCTATTCCTCCAAATGCAAAGCCAAACCCCCTCCCACCAACCCTGAACTCACTGTCCCCATTTGCCCCATCGACCCTTCCATCCACCCTAACAATTCCCTCCATTCCCCCCACAGCAGAAGACATCATCCATTTTGCTTCCCACCTCTCCAAGGTCTTGTCCATTCATGACGATCCCCATTTTGATTACTACCTCCTCCCCACCGTCCTTGACCGCATTGACACCTCTGTCGCCACACTTGCCCCTAGCTTCCAGTATGTGGATTGGTTATCCTCCTCAGACATCAACACTCCCATCAACGCACAAGACATCACACTCGTCCTCCACTACAAATGCAACACTGCCCATGGTCATGATGGCATCACCTACCACTACCTCAAGGAATCCCCCTAATCCTTCCTGACTGTCGTTACTACCCTGTGCAATGTCCCCCTCTCCACTGGGTTTTACCCCGACCTATGGAAGACTTCCCATGTCCTCATGTTCCCTAAACCCAATAAACCCCCCTCTGATACCTCTTCCTATCATCCCATCTGCCTCACCTCCGTGTTCACTAAGGTCTTCGAGACCATCCTCTCTCACCGTATTCACTGCCACCTTAACCAGCACCACCTTCTTCCCCTTACCCAATGTGGCTTCTGGCCTTCCACCTCTGCTGACAACCAGCTCCTTAACCTTACCAACCTTCTTTCCCTCCAACTTAACTCCTGTCGCTCCACTATCTTTGTTTCTCTTGATCTCCAGAACACCTATGACCATGTCTGGCATCCCGTGCTCCTCTTCAAACTCCAGACCTATGCTCCCCCATCATCTTCGTCCATCTCATTGCTTCCTTCCTCTCCTATCGTCCCTCCTATGTTACTATCCACAATTCTCACTCCTGTACTTTCTATCCCTCTTCTGGTGTGCCCCAAGGCTCTGTCCTTTTCCCTCTATCTCCTGTACACTGCTGATGTGCCAAAACCTTCCCTGCCTGTTCATCTTCTCCAGTTTGCTGATGACACCGCCTTCCTAGCCCCTTATCCTACCCTTCAACCGTCCTAACATACCCTCCAAACCCACCTTGACCAATTCACCGTTTGGTGCAACCAGTGGTTGCTCCATATCAACCGCTCCAAGACCAAGGTGATCATCACAGGCCACACCACCCACTCCTTCCATCTCTATGATTATATGTAACATTTTATTGTTGTTTTAGTTGTTATGAAGAGCGGCGGATTGTGCTGCTGACAGCCCTCCCCTGCCCATTTGGGGCAGGGAAATGAAATCACAATAAAGGAAAATAAAAACAAAATCTTTCTCTGTCTTCCAGTTTCCTAACTCATCAGTGCACCAACATCACAAAAACTGAATGCTCAACCTTATTGGTCAAATGTTAGACAGGGTGAAAGAAAACCTATCTAGAAATTTCACAACGGATTTCTGCCCAAATTGTCATAGCCAGTCGAAGAGAGAGTTTCAAACGTAAGGTCTAGTTTTACAAAAATTGATGTAACTGGTTGAAAGTAATCAAGGTACTTAAGAAAAGTATTTGTTTGATGGAAAACTGAAATACTTCACAAACAGCTGCTTTCACTTGTGCTGTATTTTCCTAATAATAATAGATTACCATTCTATATTTAAATACAGGACTACCATAAGGGGCAATAAAAATCTGTTTTAAGGCCGTACATTCCAGAATAGGAATGCTAATCTGCCAAAATCACCATGAGCTTCAGGAAGTCATCCCACTAACGCACCAGGTTGAAGATACCTGTGTGATAAAACACTGTGTCCTGCTGTTTGAAGAACTCAGTCACTGCATGTTGCCCTCGTCCGACAGAAATTGTCGACCTTTCAAGGCCTTTTGTAAAGGAATAGAAGCGTGATAATCGCAGGAGTAGCGTAGAGTCACGCAGTATCGCCCGGCTTACAACACCGACCACTGCCTCCCTTTCAACATCTAAATGACAGAATAGTACAGTAAGCAGAAGTAAACTTGTGTGTCCATGTGCGCTGCACTCTGATAACTTCTCCCTCTCTTCATTGCTTTGTATCCTTAGAGTGCTTGATCATCTCTCTGTAGTTCTTAGCACAACTAAGGTATTTTGAGGCCTGTGGTACCCTTTCTTGAGGAAAGTGATCAATTTCTTTGTTATATTCAGTTATTTATGTTAGATTTTGTATACAAGAAAGTTTAATATGACCAGATCCCTACTGCGTGTCTGCTGTGCAGCACTGGTCAACCGATTGTCTTTCGTGCTCGATCAGACGTAATTTCAATTTTTAATTTATATTTTCTTCTTCTTACTCCTTTGAGAATTCCAAGTGGTAGAAGAGTGTGTCAGCACTATCAAAAGTGGTATCCAGTTGAGCAACGAGGTGTTTGATTGTGACCCGTCGCCCACTTGGAGTGAGTGTGTCCGCACGTTCCAACACTGCAGAGTTCACAGTTGTGTACGACCGGCCGACATGCGGGAGATCGCGGGAATGCGCGACACTGTGGCGATGATGACAGACGCCTCGCACAACGACTCGGCGTGCTTTTGTTCACTGCCAGGCCTCCGTAGACATTCCGCAAATACCTTTGAATATCTGCGACCAAAAGAAACTCCGTCACAACTCTCTGCTTGGAACGCACATCCTTTACAGACCCCATTCTGTTGTAGGCTAAGTACCGTATAGCGTCGTCATCAACCAGACCTTCATAAAACTATTGGGGACTGAAGCGGGAATGTTCCACAACGTCCCACAAGAAATTCCGCATTTATTCAAACCAAAGTGGCGGAGAAAAACGTATGTTACGTTACTAATGCACGCCCTCGTGTATTACTGTTACGAAGTACTAGTTGGCGACTTCAGCGCTGTGATAGGGCGTCGTTTCCGCGTGGCAGTCATGGCGATGGTGCATTATTGAGCGTCTGGGGCCTGTCTGCAAGTGGCTATTACGGGACACAGCAATGTTCTTTTTCCTTTCTTTTTCTTCTTCTTCTTCGTCTTATACAATATGTCTGTATCGACTTTAGTTATTTAAGAGCGTCTTTTTCACGATGATAAGGATTTTGTCTTCTTCCATAACTTTAAAATGTTTCCTCCATTACTTCCTATGTTCTTCCGGCTACTCGTTTAAGTTGAATATTTTTAATTCATCTCCTTTACCCTCATCTTTTATAAGACTCCTGCTTGAGCAACCTTTCACACATCTTACAGATCTCGCTTCAGCCTGTCTGTTGTTCGGCACTATTGTCTTTATTTTCCTCAGTCTAAGATCCGCTACCCCAGGGCGTGACAGACGGAGGCATTACTTTGTTAAACATTAATTTTGTATCTTTCCTCCTCTTTTTTCTTCAAGGTTTTATTTATAGTATTCTACGAAGAGCCTCCTCATTTCTTATCAATCCACCTAACTTTCAACGTCCTTCTGTAGCATTACATCGCAAATGCTTCGATTCTCTTCTGTTTCGGTTTTCCAATAGTCCATAATTCAATACCGTACGGCGCTGTGCTCCGAACGTACATTCTCAGAATTTCTTCCTCAATTTAAGGCCAAAGTTTGATACCGGTAGACTTTTATTGGTCAGGGAAGCCCTCTTCGCCAGTGCTAATCTGCTTTTAACGTCGTCCTTGCTTCTCTCCTCATGTGTTATTTTGCTTCCAAGTAAGGAGAACTCCTCCAGTTTCACTACTTAGTGGTCCCCAGTTCCGATGTAAAGTTTATCACTACATTCCATTCAGCACGTCCAGAAATTTTTGCCTACTTTCATTGAGGATAACAACGTCATTAACAAATCTTGTCTCTGATATCCTTTCATCCTGAATTTTAATCTCACTCTTGAACCTTTCTTTTATTTCCGTCATTGCTTCTTCTATGTACCCGTATACATCAATTAATGGGGGTGAAAGCCTCAAATGGCTCTGAGCACTATGGGACTTAACATCTATGGTCATCAGTCCCCTATAACTTAGAACTACATAATACTAACCAACCTAAGGACAAGACACAACAGCCAGTCATCACGAGGCAGAGAAAATCCCTGACCCCGCCGGGAATCGAACCCGGGAACCCGGGCGCGGGAAGTGAAAACGCTACCGCACGACCACGAGCTGCGGACTGGGTGTGAAAGGCTACATCCCTGTCTCACACTATTTTTGAACTGATAACTTCGTTCTTGGCCTTTCATTCTTACTGTTCCCACTTTATTCTTGTATGTAATATGTATTATCCTTCTTTTCCTATAGCTTACTCCAATTTTTCTCAGAATTTCGAAGATCTTATTCCATTCTACATTGTCGAACGGTCCTTCCAGGTCGATAACTTTCAAGAAAGTGTCTTGATTTTTCTTAACTGTTCCCTCCAGCCGCCCGGAGTGGCCGTGCGGTTCTAGGCGCTACAGTCTGGAGCCGAGAGACCGCTCCGGTCGCAGGTTGGAATCCTGCCTCGGGCATAGATGTGTGTGATGTCCTTAGGTTAGCTAGGTTTAATTAGTTCTAAGTTCTAGGCGACTGATGGCCTCAGAAGTTAAGTCGAATAATGCTCAGAGTCATTTTTTGTTCCCTCCAACGCCGAATTGTTTTTCGAACTGTCTTTCGAAAACCAAACTGATCGTCATATAACAACTCCTAATTTTTTCCATTCTTCTGTATATTATTCTTCTCAGTAGTTCGAATATATGTGCGGCTACGTTGATTGCGCAATAGTTCTCGCTTTTATCTGACCTTGCTATTTTTGAGATTTTGTGGATGATATTTTCCCTAAAGTATGATAGCATGTCCAGACTCATGCATTCTGCACACCAATTTGAATAACCGCCCGATTGTCGCTGCCTCCAATGGTTGACATGAGATTGTGTTTGTACAGCATTTGTAAATATTACGAGTCCCCTGTATTTTATATTGGAGCTGTTTGGGAGATATTTTTAATTGTTCAGTCATAGAGTTTTATGGTGAGTAATATTCTGCATATATTTTAAACGTTATAAAGTGTGGACGGTTGATACAACTTCTCCAGTCGTTCCCGATGTTGTACCTTGAAACAAAGAAGACCTTTTATCATGGAACACGTTATTTTTGCAAATGAAATGAGCTTCTTTAATGTGTTAGCAATTTTCCCTGTCTTGAGAATAGAAATTTCAATTAGCAGCTTCTATTTCAAACTGTTTTTAATTGTAACTGGTTTCTGACATCACGTCTTTTTAAGTTGATTTGTTCCTACTTATATGACCAATCTGTACCTTGGAGCAGTTTCTCACATTTCGAAAACCTTAAATTTGAGGAGTAATTTCTGTGATTTCAGAAAATTATTGCAGCACACATATAATGAATGCTATTTCTAAAAGGAATAAGAAAATATGTTAAAATTATATTTAAAAATGTTCAAATGTGTGTGAAATCTTATGGGACGTAACTGCTAAGGTCATCAGTCCCTCAGCTTACACAGTACTTAACCTAAATTATCCTAAGGACAAACACACACACCCATGCCCGAGGGGGAACTCGAACCTCCGCCGGGACGAGCAGCACAGAAAATTATATTACAGGGCTGGCTTGAGGCAGAAGTCTGATAAGTATTCCGAGGTACAACGTTCGCCTCTCGTCTTTCCACCAGTCCGCTCTCTTCTCTGCACTTAACATTGCAGTTCCCACTGCACTCTTAACGCTGAATTCCTTGCTTTTAATTTCACCGAAGATTGTTTCCACTTTTCTTCATGTCAAATCAGTTCTTTCGAAGACCATTTCTTTTTCGATTTCTTCACATTTAGCTCCATCCATTTCGCCTTGGCTTTCCTACTCTTCCTACTATTTTAATTCCTAAGTGACTTATATTTGTGCATTCTTAAATCTCCCTGGTCGTTTTTGTACTCCCTTCTTTCGTTGATCAATTGAAGTACCTCATCTGTTATCCAAGGTTTCTTCGCATACTTCCTTGTTGCTATATTTGTCTAACTTCCGTAGCCGCGCTGAGTGGCCTCGCGGTTTGTGGCGTTTTGTCACGGACTGAGCGGCCCCTCCCGCCGGAGGTTCGAGTCCTCCCTCGAGCATGGGTGTGTGTGTTGTTCTTAGCATAATATAGTTTAGGTAGTGTGTAAGTCTAGGGACCGATGACCTAAGCAGTTTGGTCCCTTAGAATTCACACACATTCTAACATTTATAGAAATGGCAATTCATCTTCAACATAACTGCCTAGTGTGGTGTTCAGTGTCCTCAGAGAAATTCAAACACATCTCATCATTCCTCATTGCTTCAGTACCCCACTTCTTTGCATACTGATTCTGCCGGACGAATTTCTTAAATGTAAGACTATTCTTCATCATCACAAAATTGTGATTCGAGTCTACATCTGCTCCCGGAAATGTCTCATAATCCAATACCTGATTTCGGAGTCTCTATCTGACAATTTTGTAACGACACGTGTGGGCGCTGTGGCTTGCAGTCTACCAGTGCCATAGCAAGCATGGAGTCCAGGAAATCTTCCAGTTGAAACGCTTCCGCCAGTTTTCTTGCGGTCTCGTTCCATTTTTTGTTTTTCCGTCACACCAGTAACAGAAACAATTGCAAAGAACGACAGTTAGCCCCCTCATACCCCGTCTGTATCTGACAATTAGATGTATCTCTTGCATAGGCCGTGACTAAGCAATTTTGATGTTAATAAAACAGTAAAATTCCATTATGTACCGAGGACTGATATTCGTCTTTAGTTTTAGTCATATTAGAGTTTTCCGTGGACAGAAGGTCTTCGCAAGTCTCCTCTCATGCGATGAGGTGGTAACAGCTCGGCTCGTCACGTATACTTTACCAGTTTATCTTTCGTTCGAGCATCTATTCGGTTACGTTTAAATTTTTCTAGGGGGCAGTTTCCCCCCCTATCGACAAGGACGTGACAGGTTCCCGCCTGACTGTTTCCTGTAAGTGCGCCTTGTGTTCCGTAAGGCGTGCCTGGTCGGTTATTACGGCGTGCCGGAGGGTCATTTCTAATTTCTCTAGAGTGGGGGAATTGTGAGGGACGTCTCTTCTGCCGTCATAGTATGACAACAGGCCATACTTCTTGAATGGCTGATGCTAGTTTAGGTGCGCTTTTTCTTCGGAGGGTCCGGGAGGAGAGAGAAACAAATTTTTGGTGACTCTGACTCTGGATATCGAGTCAGTGCTGTCCACACCTAGCCAGTGTAATTACTGCTTTGCTTCGATGGTTGACTTGAACAGACAGTGGGTAGGTTGTACTTTCCAGTAGGCATCGTTTGATATTAGTTTACTCGAGGTGATATTTGATTTGTCTAGTACCGCGTTCATGATTTTCCTTCTTCTTGGCGATCCTCGTGTGAGCTTTATCTTAGTGGATTTTTGATCATATGTTTTTACGTGACACCTTCTTACACTGCCATTTGCGTATCACCAACTCATTTCAATGGCTTTCATGTACTCCTTCTCACTGCATGGTCAGGGCGATTTTTTCTTCAGTATCAATGAATGTAGGAGACAATGTTTTTCGTTTTGTGTCCCTTCATAAGTGTTGAACGCATGGGCCATATAACCTTAATACAGTACTTTCCCATGTAGAAGGTAGTTACAATCAAATTTTTGCTACCTGAGAGGGCACCCATAAAACACGAGTGATCACAAAGCAATGAAACTTTTTGAAATCATTATGCGGAAGAGAATTCACAAAAAACCATCGAAAGAAACATAATTTAATCGCCACATGAGAGGGTAACATTTGTTAATTCCGTATAGTGTTTACATTCCAGTTTACAAACGTTGCTCACTGCGATGGTCATCTGCACCTACGACAGCATGGAACCGCACTAGATATACCGTTTCATAATTCTACGCAGCACTTTTCGAACAGTGGACCATGTTGGTTGGTTTGGAGAGAAAGGGATCAAACTACAGGGTCACGTAATGTTCACCTGTCTTGACAAGGCTCGTACGCTGCTTGAAGACACCACACTGCCTCCAGCATTGTCAGATACGGCAACAGTAACGTCAACAATTTGTGGCGCAACTGGCCGTTGGCCCCACGCAGGGGCAATTCCCAAATCGCCAGTTAATTAGAACTTCTCTATCTCGCTCTCCAACCCCAGTGAGGACCTCTCCGTATTCCTTTAATGCATGTTTTGATAAAACAGCTTTACGAGTAAATCCTATTAGCCTTTTCCATATCCTCGTTGACTGTCTGCAACTATAATGCACACCGATGGTTGTGTTTCAGCGCCGTGTCATCTTAACAGTACCGGCTCCTAAAGGCAAGTCATGATCCTAACTCTACTAACAATGCAAATCCTACAGAACAGTCTGAACATCATTCCTATAAAGTTGGCTGCCCAAACAGTAAAGAATTTTCTGTCTACACTGGCTCAACTATCCCCAATTGAATCATAATCACCATGTATGTTACTGGTATTCGTACGTAAATTTTCTTCTTATGTAATTTAGAGCACACAGACACCATGCATGAACGCTTGGCCCCCGGAGTCAACCAGAGTACCGGAGAAAGACAGCCAAAACTGTATATTAAAGAGAATGTGGCAGTGACTGGATTTTTTCCTATTAAATCTATAGTTAGAATCCGCGCCCGTATTACTGAATGATTTTGTAAAACCCTCACTGATTCATTAATTTACTATGAACTTACCTTTTTAGGCCGTTGTGTAACGTAAATAACGTATCTGAGTTAATGAGGAAAATTTTAACTGCTGTGAGGTCCAGTTAGCGTCGGACGTTAAACTGAGAAGTCACAACACTGCTCACATCCGGCATCTTGCACACTATAAATGTTCTTCATTCAAATTGACTTCCTTACAAGAGGTGGTTGTCGACGTCTCAGTGGCATATGTGGTTATTCACGCCACAGAGTGCTGCCTCAGCATAGTTCCTGGTGGCATGCTAGGCCCCACAGCACCGGGTGATTTCTGGTTGCGCGGCTACGTGAAGGACGAGGTTTACCAGGGGAACATTCATACATATGATGATCTGAAGCGCAGCATATCAAGAGAGGTAGCCAGCAATATCTAAGGACATGCTTCATTCTGCGCTTTCAGACGCTTGTGGACACTGATAGGCGCTGAGCCCCTTTTGTAGCACTGATGGTACCAATATGTAACAGTACGATGTACCATAGCAGCAGATTAAAAGTTTTTCAGTTAAATTGATTCTGCATTATTTCTGTTCCCAATGTCCTTGATATTAAAGCTACCAAGTTTGATACTCGTGCCGTAATTAGTTTCCATGTTGCTACCAAGTTTGATACTCGTATGGTAATTAGTTTCCATGTTACAATGTGTTAAATAAAAAAAGTTTAATTATAACCACCCGGTATATATAGGAACTCGTCATTTGGCACAGAAACAGCAGGTCTCACAAGTATCAGCACTGTGGCTTCTATGTTTTTTGCAGTCCCTGGCATATAGGCTGCCCAAAATGACAGACATATTGTGTAAAAGCAGTATTGGCAAACCAAATCAACCTGCTTTGCAGGGAAGCTTACAAGACATGAACATTGAAACAGTCTTATGGACTGTGACATCTAGTGTGCGTACATGAAAGGTGTGATGTGTTGGAGTAGTATTGGCCTGTTTTATCGACCTGTTTTGCATGATGGCCTCTAAATCATGGACAAAAAAATTATTTTCATGCCCTGCATGACAGACATGCTATGGGAGTAAGATAGGTACTTCTTTGAACTGTTTTGGAGGGCTACACGTGCTGATGAACATGACAGGGAACAGCTTGAGATGGATAGAGGAGGGCATGAACAGAGCGAGGGTAAGAAGGAAATGAACAGAGAGAGGGGAGCAGAGTGAGTTGCTTAAGCCAGGTGGAAGTTGTACAGGAGCTGCAGGCAGGTGGAAAGGATGAGGGGGAAGGCGGATGTGGAGAAAGAGAGGGGAAGAGGAAATGGTCAGAGGGAGATGGAGGAAGATATGGTCAGACAGAGGGATGGAGATAATGGATAGAGAGAGGGGAAGGGGAGAATGAAGAGACAGAGAGCATCAGGAGGAGTAGGTTGACAGAGATGGGAGGATGAGATGGACAGACAGAGGGAGGAAGAGGTGGACAGACAGAGGGAGGTAGAGGTGGACGCAGAGAGAGAGAGAGAGAGAGAGAGAGAGAGAGAGAGAGAGAGAGAGAGGGAGGAGGAGGTGTGTGCAATGTATCTGTCGAAAGCATAAGCCATTGAAGCAGCGGGAAGATACTGCTTTTGTCAATAATTGATATGAAATTAAAGTATGAGCCCATGATCATAATAGGTGGTGATCAGAAAACTCAGTTTTCGTTTTCCACCGGTGTGTCCAGGTACTCCCATGGAATGCCTTAGAGTACTTTACAACCTGTCAGAAGTATAGCTACCGTTGCCAGGCCTGAGGTGGGAAACGGACCTGTTGAGGCAAACAAAGGTATTGTCTTCGGCTGGGCGGCGGAGCGCGGTACCCAGGCTGCGAGACTGGGACAGCCGCCACCGCCACGCACTGCGGCGCCGCCGCCTTGTCCCGCGGCGCTGGACCGTCCCGGGCGTTCCGGCAGGCGGCCACTAATTCCACCACCTGCCACCTGCCGCAGCCACAGACACAGCCGCCACCAGAGCTTGACGCTGCGCACCGGCGCTCTACCGTGCCGCTTCTTCTCAGCGAGGACACATCGTCAGACTGGTGATGCGGATGTTCCCAGAGTCAGAAACGTTCGTCCCTGGTCTTGTTTGGTTCCTGCTCTATCTCTCTTACTCCTTTCTGTCGTCTTCCTGCGCCAGTTACGGCAAGAGTGAGTAAGAGAGAAGCGATATATACGTAGGCTCGCTAAACCTCTTCCCTCAAAAATATTTTTCTCCTTCATACCTCCTCAAACAGATGACGTGTCACTGATCTCCTTTGTACTAAGACTGTCTATTTGCTTCCACCGCCCTCAGTGAGATACATAAGTTCTAACAAGTGTTCACCAACCTGCAGTCTTTGACGTTGTCTTGCACAGCCCAATTCGGAATGAATAAAATGATTACATACGGCTATACAGAGGGGTCCAAAAAAATGTATCCACTGTTTAAAAGTCCATAACTGGCAAACTAATTGACGGAGTTGTCTCATCTTTGGTAGTGTAATAGTCTGTACTTCCCGCTATCACCACACAAGCATTGTATTGCGTTGTTTTGTTTTGTCAGATGACAGTCGCTAGACAGTCAGTGTTTTGTTCTTAGTTGCATCTAGTTACTTGAGTAAACACGGCTGGCGCAAGGCTTGCATTCAATGAAAGGAAGTCAGTTTTGAAGTAGTATTTTAAGTACGAAAACATTAATGAGGTTCAACGGCAGTGGAAGCAGCGATCCAAACATTTTAAAGGTGTACCCAGACCCTCGCATCAAACTGCTACTGCTACTGCTGTTGTCTCTATGACACGACCATATAAATATACAGGCACCGCAAGAACCACTTTAAAGTTTGTTCACCTATACTCTAGACCAGGGCTACCCAACGTGTGGTCCGAGGACCCCTTGGGGGTCCGCTGGAACTTTCTATGGGGTCCGCGGCCACCTTTTACCAAATCGTGTAAAATGATGAGTAAAATTATTGAATAAAAATGTGAAAATAAAATTCATCACTATTTTCTTTTTTCGTGTGAAAAACACGTTTACTTTTACTTCAGGTCGTATTCCCAAGCAGCGTTTGCGTTTTTAAGCGAGAACGCATACACAGTTTAGTGCCGGAGAATACGGCTTCTCTGATCGACTGATCGCGGCAATATGGGGGTCGTTTGTGCGCCGGCTCACGGCGGTAGACGCGCTGAAACCTTTTACGCATGCGCGGAGCGAGCTTTGTAGACCAATCAGCAAACAGTTTGGACGTGACGTTGATTGCTCTTGGTGGAAGGCAGCTCCAACGCGTGTAATGTCAATTACAAAGTAATTTTAATCTGGCTATAGTGTGTTGAAAAAAGGGAGTAAATCCACTACCAAGTGTCTGGATACAGTGGGAATTCAAATTGGATCGTTAATTTCAAGTTGTTTTCATTCATCTCTAAACCAAAGACTATACATACTTTGGGGGGGGGGGGGGGCATTTGGAACATGACACTTGCATTAAGAAGCTTTCAGTTCCAATGGGTTTCGTTTTGAAAGTTAAAGTTACTGTGCTCTTGACTGATTAGGGGTCCGCCATGGATTTTCGACTGAAGGAGGGGTCCGCCAGCTGCTCTAGACCAATGATCGTATGAGACGCTCCTTCTGGTCCTGTTTAGCTGTTTCAAACACTGTTTTCTAACACGCTTTTGTACAACGCCAAACATTTCATTTTTTCTGCCACGAATTTGATGTCTGAGTCACGTTCTAAACTGGAATTTAGACGCTCTGATCGACGGCCTCTCACAGAAAACTAGACATTGCACAGTGTAAATTGTAAGATAGCAAGAATTATGTCCCTTACATGAAGTCATTAAAGATCACCTAACTCACATTGAGCGAACAGTAGGGCTGAACAAAATGATTGACAAGGCACAATGCATCTTGTAGAGGGTATAGTATGGACGTATTGCAATCATTAATGTGGGGTGATGGTTTTAAAGTAATCCACACGACATGAAAACTTTGTGGAAATGAGTCGATTTACTGGACGCTAGTTTACCCAAGGGAAGTATTTAGAGTCGACTATGGCCGGCTGGGGAACGCTGAAGGGAATCGACAATAGGCAGCTTAGGGCGGCTCAAGCTCAGAAAAAGCAGTAACGCGGCGCGGCCTCCAGCCGCCTTAAGATGAGTGACAGCGTGGGTGGTTGACCCCGATCCCATGCTGTTATACCGGGAAGCAGACGGAGAACTTGTATGCCTGTTGATAAATGTCCGTCGTCACGTTTTCAGGGAAACATGCGAGAAAGCCACGCAAAGCTACGATGGAGCATTCAACAGAGGTCAAAATATGCGTGTTTGTGACTCTAGCAACTTCACGCTGAATTCACGATCCACAGAGTCTGAAGCAAATCAGGTGAAGAGCGACAGAATGAAATACGACGGCCTCCAAAGGGAACGTAGAACAAAGGAATTTGGAGTACTCTCCTGGGAGTCAGAATTCCGGAAAACTTGGTGTTTGTGGAGACGCTAACCTTGATGGGGGGCCTGGGAGGAGCCAAAACAGAAGAAGTTGAGAGGAAGGGAAATTTTGTGGGAATTTGTTCACTTCCCAGAGCAGGCATCGGACAGTGCTGGGAAGTGATGCATAATTAATGTGACTTGGGCTGCAATTGGCGTAAGTGATTTTGCTGGAGGGGAAACCAAGGTGAAGAGCCGACTGGGAGAAGTCCCCGTAGAGGTCTCTGTTCCCAGCTTGATTAGAGTGCAGACATGGCGTTCTTTACTCAGATTGCCTGAGAAAGAGTGAGCATCTCTGCAGTTTAGGACTTAGCAAACAGAACGGTTGAGCTTGGGGATAGGAAGTTTTGGTTCAGCTATTTGCTGAGCAAGATAGCTAGGAGTGGAAGATGAGCACAGCCTTGCAGCACCATGAGGTCGGCCGACGTCTGAACAACGACGACGCCCCACTACGCTGTATTCGGTGTTATTGCGCCCGCTCCAGCCATGGATAAATTTGCTTGATAACGTCGGCAAAGTTTCCACGAGGGTTTCATGGGCCGTGTATTGTAGAATTCTTCTCGCACTTCACATTACGCCTGGGTCAGTCGATAGGAATTACTTTTGAGTTATCACGCTTTACTCCGCGCAAACGCAATTTATTACCACTGCCTGATAGGAGATTCATGTTATGTTATGATTGAAGGTCGTGAGTTAAAATAAATCTGTGCTAATCGACTACATCTGTTTTCAATCAACTAGTAGAAATCCCAAGTCACTTTCTTAATTAATTTTATGTTCAACATTTGCATCTGTGTTCAATAGCTGAATATAACACCAATGTGCACCGCTTTTTAATTAAAAGGCATCAATTCTGAACCACTTAATGTCAACACTGCCACTGCAGTTCAATCAGGAGTCACAAGCCCTTATTACTTTCTTTGCGTTATCCGACATTGCGGCAGTTTTGCACTCTCTGTTGATCTGTTAGTCAATTACCTGGGGTGAACACACCAAAATCAGATAAGAGACGGGTGGGTTGTTACAAAATCATTTTCTTACGGTAACTACGACAACACGTGACATACGGTGGATGATTTTAAACAAAAGACACTTACAACATAAGGAGACTAGAAGACTTTGGCTGCATTGTGGGGAATTTCCAAACTGATGTCCAAAAGCTATTGACGACCTTTACATTTAAACTCATCTGTCACAATGACAATAGATGATAACTCTGCATTCCTCATTTTGCACTCATGTATGCGACCACTGTTTTGCTGCCAGCAATCCCCAGAAGCTGTCAACCATTCATAAAACTCATTCCCCTGCTCAAACAAGACTTAGTCATTAACTATGTCATAACAAACAGCGCACCAATGCACGGATGGGATGGAAAAGACACCACCCATGTACTGTAATATTAAGCAACCAGTTGATAGCGCGAACAATTTTACCAATTCTACAGTAACTCCAACATCGGCCAATCATGTGACAGCATGCATCCCCAATTTCAGCATCATAGCTAAACCATCCCTTCTCTACTTTGCGAGTATCATTGCGAACATTGATAGATCACTGCTCAGTAAACCCATTGACTGTTAATTCTCGAACACATCAATCATCGAAATATACCAGACAGCGCTCTACATATTTCCAAGACCTCGAACATAGTACTTAACTTACGATCCATCTGCTTGTGTATGGGAGTCACATAGCATTCTCCCTGTCGTAGGGTAAAATTAGAGAGTGAAAGACCATCCTCACACTGTCACTGACCATCCTGCCACGCAGCACTGTTACCGAATTAATCTGCAACTGATCAGAAGAAGAAGACCGCCACACTCCATGTCTCGTGAATGAATCGCGCTTTCTGAGTGCTAACCCATCCAAGTGCACCAGTTTTCTCTAGATGGGACCATATCGACGAGCTTAGCACTCCTTATCAATGTATATTAACAAATTTCAAAGTGCCGTGATGTAATAGCACACAGTTAAGAAGAACAAGAAAGTTTGATTTTTATATGCATTGTAGTTCCAGACGGATGGAGTTCGAAACATTTTTACATAAATCATCCAAGCTATCAAGTCTAAAGTATTGTTCTAGAGTCTAGGAACGGTAACTGGAAGGTATTGGTAAGAGAGAGAACATAAACACACACTCCTAAGGCTACAACGTTCTGCACTTAAAACAGGTCTATAATGTTAGATCGCCTTCGTTTCCGACCTATCAGTCATATGGACTGTAGCGTTGTTAATATTGCATTGTGAGAAATATATTTCACGCACATTACATTCATCCTTCTTCCCGGTTTCTCTACGATGAACTATCTTATCGAAGAGTAAAACGAAAAACAAACTACTTCCGTAAAACGCTCGCTCTGTGTGATACGAGATCAATATAACTTTGTGGAGACGTATAGCATCCACTGTCCACATCCGATCACAGTTCAGAAATTATACCATCCCTCCATAAGGTGTATATGAAATAATTGTTAGCAGCGGGGGATACATCCTACATGGAAACAGATAAACGCATAGCAGCAGCGTCCTACATGTGAAAATTACAAGTGATTCTGTCACTAACTCTGTAAGCACCATATCTGTCGGGCAATTGTGTACACGGGGAGTGCAGTGCCTCAAAAGCTCCTATCACTAATTTAGTTATGACGCTGAAGTCTCGATTTTACACCCAAGATGCGACAGGGGGTATCATAAATCAAAGTTTGTTTAGAGGACTGTGTGAAGTTTCATCACACCTGAGATGGAAGTCCTGTGATGACCGACAGGTTTAAAGTTAACGATCGCAAGTAGACAATGCTTTAAACCACATATGGAACACGTGGCCGTATACAAGTAGAACGCGGGCTATGTCACGTGACTGATACATCTGGACAGAATGCTGAAAAAAAATAGCGAAAGGAACGTTTGTTGAAATCTGGATTGGTAAGACGTTAGGAGCGCTGGGAAGACTGCATTCGGCGTTATTTTCGTAAACAGGTTCTGTTAGGATAAGAACTTCCGTGGATACAAGCTGAGGCATGAAGGAAGCGAGCGTTAACTACACTCCTGGAAATTGAAATAAGAACACCGTGAATTCATTGTCCCAGGAAGGGGAAACTTTATTGACACATTCCTGGGGTCAGATACATCACATGATCACACTGACAGAACCACAGGCACATAGACACAGGCAACAGAGCATGCACAATGTCGGCACTAGTACAGTGTATATCCACCTTTCGCAGCAATGCAGGCTGCTATTCTCCCATGGAGACGATCGTAGAGATGCTGGATGTAGTCCTGTGGAACGGCTTGCCATGCCATTTCCACCTGGCGCCTCAGTTGGACCAGCGTTCGTGCTGGACATGCAGACCGCGTGAGACGACGCTTCATCCAGTCCCAAACATGCTCAATGGGGGACAGATCCGGAGATCTTGCTGGCCAGGGTAGTTGACTTACACCTTCTAGAGCACGTTGGGTGGCACGGGATACATGCGGACGTGCATTGTCCTGTTGGAACAGCAAGTTCCCTTGCCGGTCTAGGAATGGTAGAATGATGGGTTCGATGACGGTTTGGATGTACCGTGCACTATTCAGTGTCCCCTCGACGATCACCAGAGGTGTACGGCCAGTGTAGGAGATCGCTCCCCACACCATGATGCCGGGTGCTGGCCCTGTGTGCCTCGGTCGTATGCAGTCCTGATTGTGGCGCTCACCTGCACGGCGCCAAACACGCATACGACCATCACTGACACCAAGGCAGAAGCGACTCTCATCGCTGAAGACGACACGTCTCCATTCGTCCCTCCATTCACGCCTGTCTCGACACCACTGGAGGCGGGCTGCACGATGTTGGGGCGTGAGCGGAAGACGGCCTAACGGTGTGCGGGACCGTAGCCCAGCTTCATGGAGACGGTTGCGAATGGTTCTCGCCGATACCCCAGGAGCAACAGTGTCCCTAATTTGCTGGGAAGTGGCGGTGCGGTCCCCTACGGCACTGCGTAGGATCCTACGGTCTTGGCGTGCATCCGTGCGTCGCTGCGGTCCGGTCCCAGGTCGACGGGCACGTGCACCTTCCGCCGACCACTGGCGACAACATCGATGTACTGTGGAGACCTCACGCTTCACGTGTTGAGCAATTCGGCGGTACGTCCACCCGGCCTCCCGCATGCCCACTATACGCCCTCGCTCAAAGTCCGACAACTGCACATACGGTTCACGTCCACGCTGTCGCGGCATGCTACCAGTATTAAAGACTGCGATGGAGTTCCGTATGCTACGGCAAACTGGCTGACACTGACGGCGGCGGTGCACAAATGCTGCGCAGCTAGCGCCATTCGACGGCCAACACCGTGGTTCCTGGTGTGTCCGCTGTGCCGTGCGTGTGATCATTGCTTGTACAGCCCTCTCGCAGTGTCCGGAGCAAGTATGGTGGGTCAGACACACCGGTGTCAATGTGTTCTTTTTTCCATTTCCAGGAGTGTATTTCTGGGACGGTATACAATATACAATTCCCAAGAGGTCGACTTGGATCTTATTTTTCTACAAAGCGATGTGACGTAAGAATAACATTGGGAACGTTGTTAGATGAGTTTGTAATTATGAGCTTGCACTTGGGGGTGCTGCGTCAGTCACACTAGGTAGTTAAGTGTCCTGTTGCACTAGGAGCAATGAGCGCTGAGCTATTCCGTCATCCACGGTAAAGAGAAGTGGTGCATGGAGATATCTCGCATATGAGACTGGCGTGGGACCGCCCTGCACTTCTGTGATGTCGGTATAATGGAGACTGTATAGAATCAACTTTCACTTGAGTTCAGTGGTGGTGGCTCGCGGGTGCGACGAAGCACGTGTCCCTGGCCAGTCGCGCCAGGTGCTGTGTCTAGGTGAACACGTATTTGGATAGGAATTTCTCAAAAATGAAGTATGAAAGAGATGAAGTCGCCTCATGCTTGCGAGACATGAGCGAGGGTCTGTGCATGGTTTGACAGCTGACGGCCATGTCACTTTGCTGTCCTTTGATTGCATTAGTTTGTGAGCAGATCTGTGGGCTGTGATATGTGCTATTTGGATAGTTTACGACTACTTAGCGTGTCTACACATCAGTGTGCTGTATTATTTAGGAGCGGTTTGCAGGCCTGTACTGAAATTATTTCGGAAAATCAGGAATTGTTTTGCTATCTGCAGAGTGTGTATTGTGACGCCAAGCAGATTAGGTCTAGTTTTCGGCGTGAGTGTGATAATTATACTCAATGGCTGAACAAAATGTTCGAAAATAAATGGAGTGCACTCTTTCCTAACTCTATCCAACAGCCCAGCGCAGCCTGAGTCATTTTCAGGCCATTTACCCACCCAGACCATGACCTTGGATTACTTCATATGAGGGATGACAGCACCATCTGATGGCAGTAGCGTGTACTACGTCAGTTGGAGTCTAGATCTCGTGGCGGAGAAACTGGATGCAAAATAAAGACTTGTGTTCAGATCTGCTTTCCCTCCATCTCGCGCCACCATATCTGATGATGTGATGCACTGTGCACGATACTACAGGTTAGTGCGCGTTAACCCACCAACATGGGTCAGTAAGGGGACGTGTTGCTGGGCTGAGGATCGTGGTGGAGACTTTAACTATTTGATTATAACTCTAGGTGGGTGACTAACATTGATTCCAAGTACTAAGTTCTATGATGTCAAATCACATGCCTAATAAAGCAGCCAATAGGAGTGCAGCATTCTAGGGGTTGGGGGTGCTAGGTCATGAATGAACACTGCACTCATAGTGGGAAAATGTGGAACTTCTCATTTGATCAATGAATATTGATACTGTAAATTCACTTATTGAATATGATTAAAATTAAAATGGAATTAAATACTTACCTAATTTACACATTAGATGTGTGACGTGGGTGTTAGTTTAGTTACATTATTTATAGAGGACCATGTGCGACACGAGTGTAAAGGTCTAGGCTGGAGGCTGTGGCATCAGCAGCTGTTCGCTCGTGGGCTACTGATGTGGCTCATGTCCAGTTATAACACGGAGAGAGAGAGAGAGAGAGAGAGAGAGAGAGAGAGAGAGAGAGAGAGAGAGAGAGCAGACGATCTTGTGTCATCATCAAAGTCACCTTAGAGCCCTCTGGTGGCCACGATATGAACTAAGTCAGTTGGGATCTGGAGCTCGCGGTGGACACACAGGGTGCAGCCTTCTTGAATAACAGTGTTTACGTCATGATCTGACATCAGGAGAGGGCCCTCTGGTGACACCGTTATGAACTAAGCCAGTTGGAGTCCAGGCCCAGTGACGAACACATCTGCTTGAAATTGTTTAAATAATAAAGACAAGTCCTTTGCTTAGTAGAGATAACTGAAGTTTGGTGCAGTATCATGTTGGAATTTGAGCTTTGCGCCATTTTTTCTGTAGGGTTAGCTTAGTGGAGGTAGCCCAATTGAACATCTTCCTGCCAAAATCCGCCATCTTGATTGACGTCAAGACCGCCATCTTGACTGGCGTCACATCCGCCATATTGGATGATGTCATTGCCGCCATATTGGATAAAAGTACTTTTGACTGGTGCCCACCTTGTTCCAATACTCCTCTCCTCACATATTAGATCGACTATGTCCAGCATCTTGGCTGTACCCTCTCATGACATTAATTCTTTTTCCTTCTCCATCTCAGCTTTTGCCACTGTTGAATGTATTACCCCATAACCTACATCTCATCCAAAACCATTCTGCAGTCAAGGAGAGATTAAAACTTTATCTGCTACCATCGGCATATCCTGGCTACACAGGGAGTCAGTATCTCTGTCACATTGTAAACTATGTAATCTTTTCCAGCTCTTACTGTTCCTCTTTTCTTTCTTCCATCTCATCTTACTATTTCTTGCTCTTCCTCT
Source organism: Schistocerca gregaria (assembly GCF_023897955.1). Taxonomy (NCBI): domain Eukaryota; kingdom Metazoa; phylum Arthropoda; class Insecta; order Orthoptera; family Acrididae; genus Schistocerca; species Schistocerca gregaria. The sequence goes on along the minus strand of NC_064926.1, from coordinate 304,629,314 downwards.
GACCAGTCAATTACTTCTCCGCATTGACTGCTTCTATACTGCAGCTACACGTTTCTTTTACACTCACATTCGGCAAGGGCATAATGTGGAAATTTCTTAATAAGACAGACGTTTCGTAAATTCCATATATCAACTACCACTCATTTCATAATTATTACCATATTTCTCATATGCTATACAATTCGTAATATCTGCTCACTATGGATTTCTGGTTAAATACAAGAGAGGGTGTGAAGGCGCTGATCTTGCTAGATGAAATAAATCTGAGTATACTAATAATAAAATTGTGTAACTGTCGTGTCTGTCTGCTTGAACGCTCTAATTTCCAAAAGCACTAGAACAATTTTCAGGACGTTTTCACAGATAACTTGAGTGTAGCTTGGGGCAACGTATAGATTTTATTTCATGAAAATCGGATCGTGGAAAAATGATATCATGATTTAAATGTTTATATAGAACGGTCGTTTACATTTGTTTGACACACTAGTCTGCAAAACTTCTTGATGAATTTTCGTGAAGTTTCCACAGGTAATTTGAGCGTAGCTTGGGGCAACATATAGGCGTTATTTCGTCACGATCGGAGCACTAAAAACATTGTAATTTAAAGTTGTATCTAAATCTACTGCTCATCTTGGTAGTCTATGTTTAATCATCACGGCGTAGTACCACAAAGAACCAAGAGATGACGCTATTAGTTTTCACTGACTGAGTCAGATAGAATTAAGCACCGCAGTCTTATCTTTACGAAAACGAACTAACAGCGAATTAAGAAATGTACTCGAAAACTGTGAATACTGTAGCTCAACAGCTGTAGAACTTACTGTAAACATATGAGAGTTTCTGCCCCATCAGGACTTGAACCCGAGAGCGGTCGCCTTAACAACTTCGACTATCCAGGCATGGTTCGAGAACTGACTCAAATCTTCATACACCCCAGTGTCTGCTTCCAATAGTGCTCGCACAATTATGTAATTACTGTGTAGGAAGAGACTTATTTATTTTTCTCGTCAAGCTGGCATGAAATGCAGGGTGTCCCACTCAAACCTCCCTGATTTCAAAGACCCAGAGAAAAAAAACCGCCGTAGATACGACAATGAAAAATACAATACACTGTAGAACATGTCAAAGGATTTATTTGTCATCAATACACCTCTAGATGGGAACCATTTGTAGCATGAAGAATATCGAGCCGATATTAAATTTCTTGCCAAGTTCTTTGTAACATTTCCTCTATTATTGTTTCAATCGCATTAGTGATACGATGTCACAATGTAGGAATATCGTCCACTTTGGTCGCGTATACGCGGTCCTTCACGAATCCCCACATGAAGAAGACTATGCAGGAGAGACGCTCAGTAGCTCGGTACGGGCTTTTGTTAAAGTTTCGAGAACATGCTTTCACCGAAGAGTCAAGCAGTATATTAATGCCTCCTACGTATATCTCGCGAAGAGACCATGAGGATAAAATCAGAGAGATTAGAGCCCACACAGAAGCATACCGACAATCCTCCTTTCCACGAACAATACGAGACTGTAATAGAAGGGAGAACCGATAGAGGTACTCAGGGTACTCTCCGCCACACACCGTCAGGTGGCTTCCGGAGTATGGCTGTAGATGTAGATGTAGAAATCAAGCAGCATAATGTTGGGTGAAGTGGTGGCCAGGCAATGGGTCATCCACGTCCGATCCAACGACTGGGAAATTTACTATCCAGGAACTTGCGAACAGCTGTTGACCAGTTGTGGCGGACCTCCATCTTGTTGAAAAATGATGTTGGGTTGCAAATCTTGCATCTGAGGGTGCACAAACTGTTCCAACATGTCCATATACACTGAAACATTCACTGTTTGTTCCGCAAAGAAGAACAGTCCACCAATTATGTCGTGTATTAGCCCGCACCAGACATATTGTTTAGGGCTATCATGAACATGTTCATGATAACATGTGGATTTTGCGAACCCCAAATCCAAACATTATGCCTATTAACCCTTCCTGATAGATGAAAGGTTGTCTCATCTAAGAATAAACATCTTTCCAGGAAGCTGACTTCCATATTAATACGCTACAGCATATCCGCAGCAAATCGTTGTCGGCAGGGTTTGTCGTTCGGCGTCAGATGTTGCAGAATTTGTACTTTGTAAGCACACATACGAAGACGCTGGTGAACTACACGATGAAATGTTAATCGAGGTACATCAAGTTTCCTAGATGCTTGACTAACTGACTTCCGTGGGCTTCTGATAAACGTTTATCTGATGTCCTCCACTGTCTCTTCGGAAACTCCACAACGTGCACCGCCAGAACGTTTCAGAACACTTCCTGTTGCCAGAGACTTTCTAGACCATTCCTTAATTGTTTTCACATCAGGTGGATCACATTCATACACACGACGATAATTCCTTTGCACAGTATTCGGCAATTTAGTTTCTGCAAACCACACTACTGCTTGCGCGCAATGCTGTGGTATCGCCATTTTCACTTCATGCGACCATGCTGCACTTTGGAGACGGTACTTGGCGCTTCTGACGCAGGAATATATATTCTTTGAGATGCTCTAGAATGTGGTGCATTTTTCATTGTCGTATCTACTGTGGTTCTTCTCTCCTTGGTTCTTGAACTCAGGGAGGTTTGAGTGGGACTCCCGATACATTGGTGCAATGTCCGCCTTTGACAGTTTCTGTATAGTTCCATGCAGTGTATGCAGTGTTGCTTCGGACATGCATTCATGGTTGCGGTAAATTGTATAGCTGTTGCGGTACCGAAATCGCAATTTGCGACTACATTTCTTCAATTAATACCGGTACAGATCAGCACCAGCGTCTGTTTCTTCGGACATGGGTCCATGTCTGATGGAACCCCATCGAATTGTACGAACATTGTCAAATGCAGACACTGCACCAAAGTGTTTCATGCCAAGGCCAAGACAAACTGGCGACACATAAACAACGCTCCCCCTGTACGGAAATCTCACAACTGTGCAAGCACTATGGCAAGCAGACACTGGGATATGTGGAGATTTGGGTCGATCCTGGAATTGTCGAAGTATTTAAGACGACAGAATTCACCTCCAACGTCTTGTGATTTTGTCGTCTGGGTATACATTAAGGAGCGCGTTTTCTATATCCCCCATTGTCAAGAACACTGGAACAGCTCAGAGAACGGAATTCTGGTGTGATAACCACTGACAAGATGGTGCTTTATAAGGTAGGGATCAAAGCTGACTATAGCTTGGACATGTGTCGGTGACATTTGTAGAGTGCAAAATATAAGCTTGGCGAGATTTCTGTCCTATTCACTCATCAGTCATAACTGTATATGTAATGCTTTGGAAAATATAGAGCTATGAAAACGAATGAATCATTTATATAAGGGGCGATCACAAAGTTTTCGTTTGAGGGCTTTGCTACGGCGTATATGCAACCTAGCTCGAGTTTGATGCTGGTAGATAGGCACAGACACGTAGCAAATGATTAGTGTGGCAATGGTATCTTTCTGGCGTGAGCACAGTTAAATGCTAAAGTATAAGACGGCGCCGTTATTAGCAAATGCGTCCAAACAAGACCAAAGTGCTGTTATTCTTTTCTTGGCTGGAGAAGTACAAACTCGAGCAGATATCCATCAGCGAATGAAAAATGTGTGTCGGGCAGCAAGTCCGTCGAAAACCAACGTTGTGGAATGATGTCCAAGTTGTGTGCTGGTCGCGATTTGACACAAGACCCGATCGATCAAGGAGAATCTAGTGGGAGAGGCTGGAGCTGCCGTTAACTGCATCGACAGTAAAAGGATTACAATTATAAGGCTTGTAGAAAATGTCTTGCAGTATCGGCCATTGTCTTTTCTGTGATTATATCAGCTGTTAATGATACACCACACTATTACTTACTGAGTAATAGTGAAGCACATAAGCACGGGAACTTATTCTTAACATTGCAGTTCAGTTCAGCAATGTTTAGCTCATTGTTTTACAGATGTCGCAAATAAAGTACTATAGTTTTTCCTACTCCACACACATAATATGTGCCCAGCATCTACACTTGGTGCACGGAACTCTGTCTTCTCCAAACGTCTCCAAACTCATAATACACTTTTCAGTCTCTTCAGTCTATACTTTACAGTAAATTCCAGTTTTCTTCGGCGTATTGTAACTCGCTATCCAAGGACCCGCTTTGCATATTTATTTTATTTTGGAACACCTGACTTAACTTAAGCTTTCTTCAACGCTCTTTCAGGATTTATTTTTTCTGTTTTTAGTCTATTCGCTTCGGTGGCTATCTGTTTCTTTTCAAACTGTTGAAAACACTTCAGCTGCTTTCCTCACAATCATTCTGTTAGACATAACTTTGCTCACAGCGTTTTTCATTTACTCTTCATTCCATTTTCCTCTTACTTTCTTTGCATTTTCCACCATTTCAGTCTGAAAAGAAAAAAGAAGAAGAAAATATAATTTAAAAATTGAGATATGTCTGCGTGATACCGAAAGACAATCGAATAACCCGTGCTGCAGGACCAACACGCAGTAGGGATCTCGTCGTATTATACGTTCTTTTATAGAACTACAACGAGATTATCAAACAGTCTATCAATGAAGAGAGGGAGAAGATATCAGAGTCCATCGCACGTGGAAACACAAGTTCACTTCTGCTTACTGTACTATTCTGCCATTTGGATGCGGAAAGGGAGGTAGTGGCTGGTGCTGTAAGCCGGGTGATAATGCGCGTTTCTACCCCAGTCCTGCAATTATCGCACCTCCAGTCCCTTACAAAAGGCCTTGAAGGTTCAACGAGGATGTGCAACATGCAGTGACCGACTTCTTCAAGCAGCAGGACACCGTGTTTTATCACTCGAGTATCGTCAACCTGGTGCATTAGAAGGATGACTGCCTCAATGCTCGTGGTGATTTTGCCAGATTAGCATTCCTGTTCTGGAATGTACGGCCTTGGAACAGATTTTTATTGCCCCTTATGGTAGTCTTGTATTTAAATATAGAATGGTAAGCAGTTCAAGTGAAAGCATCTGTTTGTGACGTATTTCAGCTTTCCAACAAATAAATAATTTTCTTAATTACCTTGGTTACTTTCAACCAGTTACATCAATTTTTTGCAAAACTAGACGTTATGCCCCCTCAGGGGACTCAGGATTTCTTTGCTGGGTACGGGCTTGGCGAACCCGGGGTCCCCGAGCTGTGGACTGATGTGCGCCGCAAGTCCTCTGACACCGTAAGCTCTGGGCATGCTTCAGCGACCACCGTGTGGCGCAGCGGTGGAACTTTGTATGTCTCAGGGACCGGGGATCTTGGCTTGATTGCCTGGATTGCGAGGATGGTACATACCTCTATAAAAAAAACCTTCAATCTTAAGGTGTGCTGCGCGCCGATAAGATGCATGGCTGTTGAGGTGGAACAGTCGCTAGTGGGCGACCTCTGAGGAACCTGCCGCACCTCAGTTGTATAAGGCTTCCCCAGGCATGCGGGGCTCTGTCTGGGCGGACGTTTAGTTCCCTAGGTGCTCGTGGGACGCACATGGCAACCACATACTTTCCTTCACCACCTTCGCAGTCAGTAAAGCGCATGAGGGAGGCTAGTCCTCCAGATATACTGATAGAACTGATAGAACAGAGTAACAGGGCTCATGGAGTCGTAAATGACAATGTTTTCATCGTGATTAAGAGGAAGGAGGGCTCATTTGAAAAAGTGTCTCCTTTCTACATACATAAAGGTTTAGAAAGACTCGCAGGTACACTGAAAACTATTAAACGCCTGAGGAATTGTACTACTAGGGCAAAGCAAGTGGAGCTGCTTCGAAAGGCAACCAAGTTAGGCGAGTATGATATTACTGTCGAGTTGTACAATTCTCTCAACTCCAGTAAAGGCGTTGTCACCTGCCGTGATTCAATGGATATCAAGGTAGAAGAGCTGAAGCAAGAATGGGCAACACAGGGGATTGTAGACGTGGAACAAAGGACATGTAAGAATAATGGAGTTATTGACAAATCTGCCACCTTCATTGTGACTTTCAATTCGCATGTCTTACTGGAATACGTTCTGGCTGGTTTCCTCCGACTTAGGGTTAGGCCTTATATACCTAACCCTATGTGATGTTTCAAATGTCAGCGATTTGGCCATACGACAATGAGTTGTGAGGGTGAACCGACCTGCGGTATATGTGGTAAGGCAGCTCATGAAGCTGGAACCAACTGCACATCTCCAACTGCTCTGGGAGCCATCCCGTCTGGAGCAGAGACTGCCCCGTCTTTGCGGAGGAAAGAAAAATTCAGGAGATCAAGTTGACGAAGAGGCTACCTTATGTGGAAGCCAAAAAAGAGTATAGGGCGACAAAACCTCCTGTCTTTGCCACATCCTATGCCTCCTTGGTGCACAACCGTGCATCAAAAGTAGACGCTTCGACGCAGACCATGTTCAGCGTAGCAGTAACCTCCACCAATACCTGTACCTGCGTTTGTACCTACCAGAGCACTACCAATAATGATGTAGCTATTCAGGCTGCTCCGACTGCACCAACCGCTATTGCAGCGAAAGCTACACCAAAGCCTTCGAAGGCCATTCAGAAACAGAGTGCCTTTCCACTTCCCCCATCCCCGACTTCCACAAAGAAAACGGGACCATGGAAAGGGGCACGGCGTTTGATGTCAAACCTGCCAAAGGCACCATCGGATGTAGTCATGGCATCCCTTACTGATGAAGAGGAAATCGTCATGGATTTTGATACCTCTTCCCCAGAACCTGGCAGCCCCTCTGCTGCCACTCGCTCCACAAGTGCCTCACCAGCGCGGCGCAAAGACAGGGGGAAATCTAAACCGAAAAGCTGATATGGCTCCCATACTTCAGTGGAATCTGAATGGAGTCAGGCCTCGCTTTGAAGAATTGCAGCCGTTAGTACAGGAAAACCCCTTTTGCATCTCTTTGCAAGAGACACATTTTAAAGAGACTGACACGCCTGTACTTACAGGATATCACATGTACAGGAAAGACGACCTGGCTGGTAATAGGGCTCAGGGTGGGGTGGCAGTGTTCATTAAGGACACATTCCATTCCTCACCTGTGCCCTTAACCACAACGCTTCAAGCGGTTGCAGCTCGGATCCTGGTCCAGGTTAATGTCACAGTGTGCTCCTTGTATTTACCACCCACTGAGCTCATTGACAGTGAAGCCCTCGCACAGCTTATTGATCAGCTACCCCGTCCTTTTCTCAGTTTAGGAGATTTTAATGCTCATAATGCATTATGGGGTTCAAACAAAACCTGCCCCAGAGGCCAGATGATTGAGCAGTTGATCAGGACTTCAGACATCATACTGCTGAACACAGGTCAGGCCACGCATTTTAGCACCGCTTCAGGATCGTCTTCTGCCATAGACCTCTCTCTTTGTCCGCCTGTGCTTGCGGACATTGCTCAGTGGGTCGTAGACGACGACCTTCATGGCAGCGACCATTATCCTATCTGGCTCCATCTCCCAGTTGAAATGGGTCGTGTCGAACAGCCGCCGAAATGGTTGTTCTGGAAGAGAAACTGGTCGCTCTACCGGCAGTTGGCTGTTTTTGAACAGTGTGAAGGCGTCCAGGATTGGGTGGATCACATTACGGCGGTGATGCACCATGCCGCTGATGAATCCATACCAAAGTCAAAGGGAACACCTGTGAGGCAGCCTGTCCCTTGGTGGAATGACGACTGTCGTACCGCAATCAGAAGGGTGGCTCTGAGAAGATTCCATCGGTGTCCCACTGATGCGAATCTGGCAACATTCCGAATAGCACGGGCACGGGCAAGAAGAATCGTTAGGGAGAGTAAACGGAGGTCTTGGTGTGAATTCCTGAACTCCATCAATAGGTCCGCATCTTCAAGCAAAGTATGGGAAGCCATTAGGAGGATCTCAAGGCGATACTCTCTACCGCCAATAGCAGCTATACGTGAGCGGGGGTGTCTCTTAACATCTCCAAGAGACATCGCCCGGGCGTTGGCAGAATCTTTTCAAACTATTACGGCCGATTCTAGCCTGGACCCAGAATTTCTTCGCTATCGGGGTACAAAGCAGAGGGCTGGTTTTGATTTCCGTTCAGACAACACTGAGGTATACAACCAGCCTTTCTCTTTGTGGGAGCTGGACTCTGCACTGTCAGTATCTCGGGATACTGCGACTGGTCCAGACCTGATATCGTATAGCATGCTGCAGCAGTTATATCTGCGGTCAAAGGAAGTCCTCCTTCAACTTTTTAATGAAATTTGGAAGACAGGTGACTTTCCTAGTTCGTGGGAAGAATCGATTTTAATTCCACTTTTAAAACCAGGGAAGGATCGGACCGAACCCAGTAGCTATCGTAGCATTAGTCTCACGAGCTGCGTAGGAAAGACATTTGAGCGTATGGTCAATAGGCGCCTGGTGTGGGTTCTCGAATCCAGATCCTTACTTATCCGCTGCCAGAGTGGGTTCAGGAGGTATCATTCCACCCTAGATAACCTGATCCTACTCGAAACAGCGATACAAGATGCTTTCCTACGTAAGCAACACCTTATCGGAGTTTTCTTCGACCTGGAGAAGGCGTACGATACTACCTGGAGGCATAAAATTTTGCGGCAGCTTTATGAGTGGGTTTTCCGTGGGCGTTTACCCAGAATCATCAGATCCTTTCTGTCAGACAGGTATTTTAAGTATAAGGTTGGGAATGTCCTGTCTGCCCGTTTTAAGCAGGAGAACGGTGTCCCTCAAGGCAGTGTCCTCAGTGTGACAGCTTTCGCAATTGCAATCAATAGTATTGCGTCCATGGTACGACGGCCTGTACAATGATCCTTGTTTGTGGACGATATCTCCATTTTCTGTGCGTCTTCCTCCCTTACAACTGCTACACGCCAATTACAGCTGACACTCGTGCGACTGGAGGAATGGTCTAAGACCACAGGCTTTAAATTCTCTTTGGAGAAGACTGTTTGTGTAGATTTTAACCGTACCCGTTCTCTTTTTAATCTCCCTGTTTTAAAACTAGGAGACACTGTTCTCCCCTTTATGGGAAAAGTGAAATACTCTCCTGGAAATGGAAAAAAGAACATATTGACACCGGTGGGTCAGACCCACCATACTTGCTCCGGACACTGCGAGAGGGCTGTACAAGCAATGATCACACGCACGGCACAGCGGACACACCAGAAACCGCGGTGTTGGCCGTCGAATGGCGCTAGCTGCACAGAATTTGTGCACCGCCCCCGTCAGTGTCAGCCAGTTTGCCGTGGCATACGGAGCTCCGTCGCAGTCTTTAACACTGGTAGCATGCCGCGACAGCGTGGACGTGAACCGCATGTGCAGTTGACGGACTTTGAGCGAGGGCGTATAGTGGGCATGCGGGAGGCCGGGTGGACATACCGCCGAATTGCTCAACACGTGGGGCGTGAGGTCTCCACAGTACATCGATGTTGTCGCCAGTGGTCGGCGGAAGGTGCACGTGCCCGTCGACCTGGGACCGGACCGCAGCGACGCACGGATGCACGCCAAGACCGTAGGATCCTACGCAGTGCCGTAGGGGACCGCACCGCCACTTCCCAGCAAATCTGGGACACTGTTGCTCCTGGGTCGCTTCTGCCTTGGTGCCAATGATGGTCGTATGCGTGTTTGGCGCCGTGCAGGTGAGCGCCACAATCAGGACTGCATACGACCGAGGCACACAGGGCCAACACCCGGCATCATGGTGTGGGGAGCGATCTCCTACACTGGCCGTACACCTTTGGTGATCGTCGAGGGGACACGGAATAGTGCACGGTACATCCAAACCGTCATCGAAACCATCGTTCTACCATTCCTAGACCGGCAAAGGAACTTGCTGTTCCAACAGGACAATGCACGTCCGCATGTATCCCGTGCCACCCAACGTGCTCTAGAAGGTGTAAGTCAACTACCCTGGCCAGCAAGATCTCCGGATCTGTCCCCCATTGAGTATGTTTGGGACTGGATGAAGCGTCGTCTCACGCGGTCTGCATGTCCAGCACGAACGCTGGTCCAGCTGAGGCGCCAGGTGGAAATGGCATGGCAAGCCGTTCCACAGGACTACATCCAGCATCTCTACGATCTTCTCCATAGGAGAATAGCAGCCTGCATTGCTGCGAAAGGTGGATATACACTGTACTAGTGCCGACATTGTGCATGCTCTGTTGCCTGTGTCTATGTGCCTGTGGTTCTGTCAGTGTGATCATGTGATATATCTGACCCCAGGAATGTGTCAATAAAGTTTCCCCTTCCTGGGACAATGAATTCACGGTGTTCTTATTTCAATTTCCAGGAGTGTATCTCTGGCTTATTTTTGATGAGAAGCTCACATGGTTGCCACACTTACAGGATCTATGACCTTCCTACCTCAAACTGTTGGATGTGATTCACCATGAGGGTATTAGGCTTTCAACGGGGGCTTATCGCACGAGTCCAGTTGCTAGTCTATGTGTCGAGGCGGGAGAGCCTCCCCTGTACATTCGGCGTCTTCTCCTCGTGGTACGGCACGCGTACAAGGCCAAGTCCACTCCTTTTTCATTGGCGTCCAACACTTTTTCCCAGCCGGCACTGGAACGTCTCTTCCGCCACCGTCCGAAGGCAACAAAGCCGTTTGGCATCCGTGCAAAGGAGAGTCTCGAGTCAGTACACCTGGAGGACATTAAGGTCCTCCACCAGGGATAGAGTAGGGGATCTCCCTGGCTACTACAAAGGCCAAGATTACTTGTTGATCTGGCTACTTACAAGAAGTATTGTACCCCGGACCACCTTTTTAAAATTAAACTTACTGAGATTTTAGAACGCCATTCAGATTTTATTGCTGTTTACACGGATGGGTCTAAACAGGGGGATTTTATGGGCTGCTCTGCTATGTTTCCGGATACTGTCTGTAGGATAGGGTTCCCAGAGCAGTTCTCAGTTTACTATGCAGAACTGTTTGCCATTCTGCAAGCATTAGAGCATATGCACCGACACCATGGCACCAAATTAATCATCTGCTCCGATTCCCAAAGTGCTCTACACCCTCTTGAACAGATGTACCCAGCCGATCGGATGGTGCAAGAAGTGCAGGACTGACTCCTTCTCTTGCAACAGAGGGTAAGGATGTAATTTTCTGCTGGGTTCCAGGGAACATAGGGATTCCTGGAAATGAACTTGCAGATGCGGCTGCCAAGGAGGCTTGCTCCATCACACCTCCTGCTCGTTGTTCCGTCCCCCTGCGGGCAATAACATATTTCGTGACTCGAAAGGTCATGCGTTGGTGGGAGGCTCATTGGCTGGACGTGAGGGACAATAAGTTGCGAGCGATGAAGGATTCTGTCCGACCGTGGCTCACCTCCTTCCGACAACGACGACCTGAGGAAGGTAGCCCTTACACGGCTAAGAATAGGACATTGTCCTTTGACACATGGTTTTCTGTTACGTCGTGAGGAGCCACCAAGGTGTCAGACATGTGGGACACAGCTGTCGATACGACATATTTTAACTGAGTGTGTTTTATATGCGGGTTTGAGGGAAGATTTCAGTTTCCCACCGCACCTGCCCTCTCTTTTAACCAATAATGAGGCGAGTGTCGCTAGAGTTTTACGCTTTTGTGTGATGTCTGGACTTCTTCCCAAAATATTGGGATTGAGGTCTTAATGTGCTGTACAGTGGTTTGGTCACCCATTTTTTGTAAGTGGTCACTCAGCCGCCGTTACTTATTTTTACCTGTTTTGTACTGCTCTTTTATTTCTAGTTTTATCTACCTGTTTTGACTTGCTGTGTCCAATCTTGTAATATGAACATTACCAATTCTCGCAAAGATCGGCTCTGAATTTATCTTTTGGGAAAGGGCGCTGATAACCTTGTTGTTGTGCGCCCTAAAACACTAATCATCATCATCATCATCATCATAGACCTTATGTCTATCAGTTCGATACCCCCTCTTCGTCTGGCTATGATAATTTGGGCAGAAATCCACTGTGAAATTTCTAGGTAGGTCTGCTTTCACCCCGCTCAAACATTTGATAAAAAATTTGAGCATTCAGTGTGTGTGATGTTGGTGCACTGTTGAGTTAGGAAAATGGAAGGCAGAGAAAGATTTTTTTTCCTTTATTGATTGGCGATTCGCCCTGAAGGGACAGGCTGGCAGCAGCTTAGTACACTGCTCTTCAGCCTACAGAATTTTTAAAACATAAGAAGATAAGAAACAATAAAAGCAGGTGATAAAACGGTGACTTAAATTGTAAAACGGCGGAAAATTGTGGAAAGTTAAAACATAAAACAAAGGGGTTGGTGATGATAATAAAATGCACAGGAAGCAGACAGATGAAATAGTAGACAGACAATTAAAGAACACAGCGACAGTCTGGTATCCGTTTGCGAGATATAAAAATCACACCCAGCGACAGTATGATGTCCATTCGCAAAACTTTGGAAAAGGCACACAACACTTAACATTTACTGGAAACACAGCACTAAAAATGTGGCACGAAGATGACTCAACACAGCGAAGGGCAATTGGGGGGGGGGGGGGGGGGGACCTGAACAGATGAGGGGGAAAAAGGGAGAGGAGAAGAAAAACGAAGGGGGGGGGGACCGACAGAAGGAGTGGACTCATAAGGGGGGGGGGGGGTAGGGCAGACACGAGAGAGAATGGGGAAAGGCAGAGGAGGGAAATGCCAAAGGACTCGGGGGACAGAAGGGAGGCAGAGAGAGGGTAGGCGGAGAAAAAACAGAATGGAAGGGGGAAAGATTGGGGTAGATGAGGAGTATTACTGTGGACGCTGCTTGCTGTTGGTGGAGAGGCTTGCGCAAATAAATAGACAAATCAGATCGGGCGAAAGATCAACGGGTTATGTTAACGATAGAATGGTTCGTGAATTTTATGGGTGGTGTTCAATAACTAATGTGACACATTTCTTCTCGGGCAATTTCGCTTTGAAGAATGTGGAATTTTTGTGGCACTTTGTGGGAATATTCACGCTGCGGCCCCAGTAGTTTCATGAAGTTTCGATAGTTGTCAGTGCTATATGTAGCCTTCAAAATGGCGTCTGTAATGGAGGCGCGTTCCAAGCAGAGAGCTGTCATTGAGTTTCTTTTGGCGGAAAACCAGAACACTGCAGATATCCATAGGCACGTGCAGAATGTTTACGATGATCCGGCAGTGAACAAAAGCACGGTGAGTCTTTGGACGAGGCGTCTGGCACATAGGAACGAGGTCGCGCCAACCAGTCCGACCTCCCGCATGTCGGCAAGCGGCACACAGCTGTGCCTGTTGCACTGTTGGAACATGCGGACGCTCTCATTCGAGGTGATCGACGGATCAGACTCAAAAACGTCGGTGCTCGACTGGATGCCCCTGTCGGTAGCGTTGACACACTCGTACATCTGCGAGTTCGATTCCCGGCGGGCTTAGGAATTTTCACCTTCCTCGAGTTGACTGGGTGTTTGTGTTGCCCTCATCATTTCATCATCATTCATGAAAGTGGCGAGACTGGACTGGGCACAGTTTGGGAATTTGTACGGGTGCTGATAACCGCGCAGTTAAGCGCCTCACAAACCAAACATGATCATCATCGTACACCAGTTGAGGTTCTCAAAGAACCTGGGCTTCTAGACGCCTAACAGAAGACGAAAAAGAGCAACTAAGTACCATCTGTGCAGAATTACTTGCGCTTTAGAAATCTGATCTTGACGATTTCTTATCGACCATCGTCACAGGTGATGAAGCATGGGTTCATCACTTCGAATCTAAAAAAAAAAACAACAGTCCAGGGAGTGGCGCCACACCAACTCTCCTCCGAGAAGAAAGTTTAAAATTACACCTTCAGCCGGCAAAGTCATGGCGACGGTCTACTGGGACTTTGAAGGGGTTGTTCTGTTTGATGGCCTCCTTCATCGTGCACCGATCAACTCTGAAGTGTACTGTGCTATCCTCAGGAAACCGAAGAAACGATTTCCGCGTGTTAGTCACCACAAAAACGCAAACGAACTTCTCGCTCTCCGTGGCAAACGCAAGGTCTCATTCGTCTGTACATCCTGGAGGGGCTCAAAAAACTTCGGTGGACGTTCTTCCTCACCCACCCTACAACTCGGGTCTCCCACATTTTGACTTCCATGTGGTGGGCTAGATGAGGGATACGCTCTGCGGGAAACAGTACATGGATGATAGGGAAGTAGTTGATGCAGCGATACGTTATCTCCGACGTCGATCATTAGAGTGGCCCCCAGTATGGCGGCGTAAGGTCATCGATTTGGTCGACTGTGTAGAAGAATAGAGTTTTGTAGCCAAAAAAGTGGGGAATCATATAGTCTATGTGGATCCTAAATAAAACCAACTTGATATGACTTCGTAGGCTTTCCCGGCTTAATAAGTCTTGAAAGTCTCTTCGGGTTTGCTGCCGGATCCTAAAATCAACTTGACTCGATGTTTCGGCGATCCGACTGGTCGCCATCTTCAGGAGAATGCTGCTTCCTCTGGAAGAGTCCCTTAGCTTGATTAGTGAAAAACTGGATGAAGAGCTGGTGAAACTTCGTCGTCATGTGCTGACATCCACATATTTTTTATTTAACAGTAGCATTTTTGAACAGAATGACGGAGTGGCTATGGGTAGTCCTTTATCACCTATAGTCACCATTTTATTATTGAAGACTTTGAGGATATGGCACTGAGGATTTCAGCTTTGCAACCAAAGCGCTTCTGGAGATATGTGGATGATACCTTTTTCGTCTGGCCACATGGACGTGATGCTCTTAATAGAGTTTTGGACCACTTCAACTGTCTCCATCCCTGCATCAAACTTACCATGGAGGTTGAAAGTGATGGGATGCTTACATTTTTAGACGTTATGGATTATAAAAAACAAGATGGTACTTTGGGACACAGCGTTCAACGAAAGCAGACGCACACAGATCGGTATCTGCATTCTAAGAGTTGTCATCCACCACACCAACGCAGTGGCGTCCTTGGTTCGCAGAGCATATGCCATTTCCAACGCGGACAGCTTAAGTCATGAATTTGCGCATTTGATGACTGTTTTTAAGGAAAATGGATACTCCGAGAAGCAGATTTGTCTGGCTATGGAGTTTGGACCATCTCTGGAGGCATATCGTTTAAGACTGGACGAATTTTAAGGAATTTTAACATTAAGAGTGTGTCCGTCCACCTTCTCAGATTAGGACACTACTCGGCTCTGTGAAAGATGAATTGGGGCTTAGGAAACCCGGTGTATGCGAAATTCCGTGTCAATGTGGGAAGGCTTACATTGGCCGTTCGATTCGCACAGTTCATGACAGGTGTGTTGAACATCGCCGTCATACGAGGCTACAACAGCCGGAAAAATCGGCAGTGGCAGAACAGTGCTTAAATGAGGGACACAATATGAAATTTAATGAAACTGTGGTAGTTGCCAACATTTGCGGTTTTTGGAACAGTGTCTATAAAGAGGCGACTGAAATTAGGTTGACGGATAATTCAATCATTAGAGACAATGGATTTCCTCTTAGCAGGACGTGGAATCCTATACTATCTCGCATCAAAATTGAACGTTCTTCGGTGTGGCTCTGAGTGCGATATATCGTTGCCGCCAGTGTCTATTAAGGGCGGCGCCACTTCCCTGTCTTGGAGAGCAGCAACCGTGATGGGCGGCGCATGCGCCCTGTACTGAACGGTGGCCTATGTAGGACATCGATTTGCAGTCTGGCGTCAGTTCTCAGCTGGACTCATCAGCAGAAGCAGCATTCTCCTGAAGATGGCGATCAGTTGGATCGCCGAATATCGAGTCAAATTGATTTTAGGATCCGCCAGCAAACCCGAAGAGACTTTTAAAACCAACTAGCTTTCAGAAAAAGTGTGTTGTATCACTTACTGAACGCTCCTCGTACTAACGCATTTTATATCCCGAAAGCGAAGGCTGCCAAAGACAGGCGGCACAGCAGCAGGGCGGCGACAGCCAAAGAGTCCATTTAAAGATGTCCGGGAAGCGTTGAGGAAGGAAGGAAGGCGGCAGCCGCCAGTCGCCGCCGCGGCCGCTGACCCCTTCCTTCCGCTGCGGCGGCGTCGGTTTCGCGTTTGCCTCTATCGGCGACTTCCATCTCTGTGGCGGCACACTGCTTGCAGCGTTCATCCGCCGGAAGCTTGCGTACCACGTCCGCAGCTTCCTCTAAGCTCTCCCCGCTTCAGGAACTGGGTGTAAACAAAGCTGTCAACGCAGCAGTCTGGACCATTTCTATCAACAGGCTAGGTTGCCCCATTAGCTGCATTTTAGTCATTGAAACTGATAAGGCGAAACATTATGACCACCTACTATATAGTGTGTTGGTCCACCTTTGGAACGCAGTACAGTAGCGACTCCGTGTGGCATGGACCCGACAAGTCCTTCCTTGGTAGGTTTCCAGAGTTATATGGCACCGGCTGTCTATGCGAAACGCATTACAGGTTGGTTGTCTGTGGGCGCCTAGCTGGCGACCGATAACGTTCCTGATATGCTCCAGCAGGTTCAGATTAGGTGAATTTGGTGGGAAAGGCATCAGCGTGAGTTCACTGTCGTGCCTATTTTGAGTCACGAGTCTTCGAATTGGTCTGATACTGCTCACGATTAATTCCTCTCCCATGCCAACCTTTGCATCCCGGAGAAGCAATTGCAACCTACAATCTTAATTATTTCCTGCATGTATTCCAGTCTCTGCCTTCCTCTACGGTTTTTACGCTCTAGAGTTTTCGCTTGTATCATGGAAGTTATTCCCTGATGCTTAACACGTGATTTTTTATCATACCGTCCCTTCTTGTTGTAGAGTTTTCCACACATTCCTTTCCTTGCTAATTCTGCGCAGAACCTCCTCATTTCTTACTTTATCAGTCCGCCTAGTTTTCAACATTCTTCTGTAGCTCCAAGTACCAAAACCCTCCATTTTTTTCTGTTACGATGTTCCTACAGTCCATGTTTCACAACCATACAAGGCTGTCGTCCAAATGTACGTTCTCAGAAATTTCTTCCTCAAATTACGGCCTATGTTTGATAGTAGTAGACTTCTGTTGTCCAGGAATGTCCTTTTATCCAGTGCCAGTCTGCTTTTTACATCCTGCTTGCTGCATCCGCCATGGTTTATTTCGCTGTCTAGGTATCAGAATTCCATAGCATCATCTACTTCGTGATGGCCAATTCTGGTATTAATTTTCTCGCTGTTCTCATTTCTGCTATTTCTCGTTATTTTTGTCTTTTTTGGATTTACTCTCAATCCATATTCCTTATTCATTAGACTTTTCATTCCATCCAAAACATCTTGCAGTTCTTCTTCAGTTTCATTCAGGACAGCATTGTCATCAGCGAATCTTAACATCAATATCCTGTCACCCTGTATTTTAATCCCACTCTCGAAATTTTCTTTTATATCCGTCACAGTTTCTCCGATGTACAGGCTGAACAGAAGGGGTGGAAAACTACATTCCCTTCTTGTACCCTTTTTAATGCGAGCACTTCTTTCTTGGTCTTCCAGTCCTAGGGTTCCCACTTGGTAATTGCAGATATTACTTATTACTCGTCTTCCCCTATAGCTTATCACGATTTTTCTCAGAAATTCGAACATCTTGCACCAATATGAAACTTGCTGGCAGATTAAAACTGTGTGCCGGACCGAGACTCTAACCCGGGACCTATGCCTTTCGCGGGCAAGTGCTCTACCAGTTGAGCTACCCAAGCACGACTCACGTCCCGTCCTCACAGCTTTAATTCCGCCAGTACCTCGTCTCCTGTGAGGAGGGGACGTGAGTCGTGCTTGGGTAGCTCAGTTGACAGCCGGCACGGTAGCTCAGCGTGTTCGGTCAGAGGGTTAGCTGCCCTCTGTAATAAAAAAAAACTGAGTTGATCGATCAACAACGAACTTAAACAGAATATGTCTTACGACGTCCTCTCCGAGGAGATGCAACGAACAAAATGAGATTTAAGAAAAAAAAAAATGGTAGAGCACTTGCTCGCGGAAGGCAAAGGTCCCGAGTTCGAGTCTCGGTCTGGCACACAGTTTTAATCTGCCAGGAAGTTTCGTATCAGCGCATACTCCACTGCAGATTGAAAATTTCAATCTTGCACCATTTCGCATTGTCGACCGTTTTTTCCAGATCGACAAATCCTATAAATTTGTATTGATTTTTCATCAGTCTTGCTTCCGTTATCAACCGCTACTTCAGAACTGTGTCTCTGGTACCTTTACATTTCCTAACGCCAATCTGACCGCCATCTAACAGATTCTCAATTTTCTTTTCCATTCTTCTGTATATTATTCTTTTCAGTTACCTATCTGCACGACGTATTAAGCTGACTGAGCTATAATTCTCGCATTTGTCGCATCTGATTATCTTCGTAATTGTGTGGATGATGTTTTCCGACCGTCTGATGGTATATCTCCAGTTTCATATATTTTATACACCAACGTGAATAGTCCATATGTTGCCACTTCCCCCAGTGATTTTAGAAAATCTTATGGAATATTATCTATCCCCTCTGCCTTACTTGATTTTAGGCCGTCCAAAAGTCTTTTAAATTCTAATATTGGATTTCCTTTCTCTTCTCTGTCGACACCTGTTTCATCTTCTATCATGTCATTACTGTCAAGGTCCTCAGATACCTGTAGCACGATTCTGGCATTGTGACACTAGTAGTTATCCTGAGGGAAGTGCTATCGCTGTCAGAAAAGACAGCATGAAGGGATACAAGACGTCTGCATTCCTGTTGACGTAAGCTAAAGCTAACAAATATCCCATGGAAGCCCAAGTGAGAGTACCCCATAGCGTAACTCTGCCACTCCCTTCTGCGTCAAATGGTGCGGTGAAGGTGCAGGCGTATCTGGACACGACTATCGATATGATGTGTCCATAAACCGACCAAGATACTCATTTCCACTCATGCACGGTCCAATAGCGATGACTCATTGCCCATTGCAATCTTAATTGATGATGGAGTTGGGTAAACATGACAACATGTGTGGATAATACGCTGCGGAGCCCCATTTTCAGCGACGAGCGCTGAACGATGTCCTGTGAAACTCTTGAGCGTGCAGCAGCGTTGTCGTTTGATCTGCCAAAGAATACCGCCTATTGTGCTTTACAGAGCTCGCAGCTCTCCGAGCTCCACGTTAGTGATGATGTGTGGACGTCCAGCGTTGTTGCCTACTCGTGGTTTCCACAAATACTCACGACAGTGGCACACTAACAGGTGATCAACTGCTTCCGTTCCACAGAACTATATCAATCTGTCCTTCGTTCAAATCGCTTATGTCAGTGGATTTCACCATTTGCGGCCAGTATCGTCGCTAGAATGATTTCTCAAATCAATTACGTGACACATTTTTGGATGAATGCTTTTCAGATGTAATTCGCTGAACTGGACTTTCTTAGAAATTGTATTGAAGTGATGTACTCGCTCATGTAAATAAATTATTGGTGTATGGAAAAACTGAGTTTTATGCATTGGTAGCGCCGCCAAGTTACATTTGCGGTAGAGGGAGTCTGAGTCCGTCCCACCCGAAAAGCGAACATTGGATCTGCGCTTTTCGATGTATTTATGCAACATCATATCGAAAGATCTCATCAAAGAATATCAGTCGGGTGTAACAAGGCAGGCAGAATTGTGTGGCTACGCTGTAGACGAGGCCCTCGAATTTGGCTCTCCCCTACAGCATGTTGGAATACTATAGCAGCACTCGTGTGGTCAGTGGATAATCAACTGCAGCACACAATAAGAGCACTTTGCACTTAGCGTGGCACTATGTGGCTTGCTTCCAGGCGTGGTGCACATCGGATATTCTGAGGACAGAATACTTCTGCGGACCGTGAAAGTACAAGAAAATAAAGAACAGCTCCTACCTGCTTATACACGAAAATCTTATATGCATTAACGATATTAAATATTACTGCAAGCACGCCATGGGAAGTCACCATCTTGTAGGTGTCTCAGGTGTCGCCGAAGCTGCGGCCTTAACTGCCAACATTGGCTCGCTTAATACACGCAGTGTGAGAAGGCTGATGTGGGCCTCTAGGACCTCGCTACTCGTGTTGTGCATACGCACAGGATATTTTTCTCTCACTGTGCTTCAAAAATGAGTCAAATGGCTCTAAGCACTATGGGACTTAACATCGGAGGTCATCAGTCCGCTAGACTTAGAACTACTTAAACTTAATCAACCTAAGGAATCACACACATCCATGCCCGAAGCAGGATTCGAACCTGCGACCGTAGCAACAGCGCGGTTGGGGACTGAAGTGCCTTGAACCGCTCTGCCACTGCGGACGGCTCTTACTGTGCTCTCTCGTCCCTCTGACAAGGTAAATCTAGTGGCGCCACCATAGTATCCAAGGGACTGAAACATGACCTAGGGGTCCGTCAAGGGAGTGTTCGCTCACCAGTGCCCTCCATTATAATGACGTAAAACGTGACACGAGAAGTTCACCAAAGATCAGTTGCAGTCCACGCGGACTCTGTGAAGATACGGGAAGAGAATGAGCAGAAATTGAAAAGAGGGTATCCCCTTCCATGTATTTCATAATAGCTTGCAGAGTATGTTTGTAGATGTAGATATACTTAAATAAAACGTGAATGATTGCTGTTTGTAAAAAGCGTTACAAAAGAATGCACGAAGTCTGTGTTACAATAACAGAGCACATTAAGAACTCTAATGTTTTTGATATTCCTAGAGGAAAATAAGTATCTCTCTGAGTCGACACATTTTTTTTTGTAGGGCGTAATATATCGTCGATGACGAGCTAATTACAGACGAACCATAAATTGCAGTTGATGAAGGAAGGGGAAGAAAATCGACCGTGCCCTTCTCAAAGGAAGCATCACGTTATTTCATTAAGCTATTTGGGGAATCAATTTCAGTTTCTACTACAAACAGCCAGAAAGATATTCAAGCTCGATTTCCAGACAATCGTTCCAGAGGTGTTACACAGGGTACACATGCCGCTTTCTTCACATAAACTCTTGAACCTTACCGTCTTGCTAGCTTTTTTTCACGAAAAGAAAGCCTAACCAGAAAGGGCATTCAAGACATAAAATTGAAACGTATTCCAGTGGATTACATACTGCACCCCTCTGGGTCGATATGGCATGTACATGCTGATTATAATTAAACTTTCACACCATTGTAGAAATAACGCCACTGGTCAGAATGAAGTCAAATTCCAACGGAATATTATCGGAGAAGGGGGAAAACATATGGCAGAAGAAAAATAAATAGTTACAAAATGTACCAATAGACGGCACTGTATGCATCATCATTTAATAGTGATGGACTACAAATGACAAATGAATCATACAACAATGCCTAAGGTGTACGTTTGACGTTAAACAAACTGTACTACTCAGTGTGCATGGGCGTACAGGTGTGATACTGTTAGTTACGTAAGCCCATCCAGCACAGCAAGGTCATGTCACATCGGATGGTAAAGATCGGATTTTAGTTGTCCTGAGGTAAAAAACCGCATACAAAGCATCAATCAGATTCAATTAGGATTACTAGTTTCCGCGTGACTGGCGCTAAACATGTTTAATATGCTGTCCACCGTTCTCTGCAACAAGTTGAAATCGAGAAACAGCACGTTCCACAACTGATCGAAGTGTTTCCGGGGTCACGTTTAGAATGTGTTGAACAAAGCGTGCCTTCAATCAAGCTAAGTTTGCAGTCGGAACACTGAACACAACATCTTTCAGAGAGCCCTACAGCCAGATGACACACGGATTAAGATCAGGTGATCAGGACGGCCAGGCTGTAGTGAAACGGTGGCTAATAATTCTAGGATTTCCGAAATGGCACTTTAGCAGCTGCTTAAATGGATTTGCAAAGTGCAGAGGTGCACAATCTCGCATAAAAATAATACCATCCACACATCCATACTATTGGAGAGCTGGAGTGACGTGGTAGCGCAAAAGACAAACATAGCGCAGTAAGATGGCAAGAACTATGCCCCTTACATGAACTCATTAAAGATCAACTAAGTGACGTTGAGTGAAGAGTAGTGCTGAACAAAAATGACTGCCAAGGCACAATGCACCTTGTAGAGGGTATAGTACGGACGTATTGGAATCATTAATGTCGGGTGATGGATTTAAAGTAATTCACACGACATGAAAACTTTGTGGAAATGCGTCGATTTACTGGAGGCTAGTTTACCCCAGGGAAGTACTCAGAATTGACCGTGGCCGCCGGGGGAGCGGCTAAGGAAAGCGACAATAGGCAGATTAGGGCGGCTCAAGCTCTGAGAAAGCGGTAACGGTGCGTGGCCTCCAGCCGCCTTAGATGAGTGACAGTGAGTGGGTGGTAGACCCCGACTCCACGCTGGTGTACTGGGAAACATACAGAGAACTTGTACGCCTGTTGATAAATGTCTGTCGTCTCGTTTTCTATGAAACATGCGAGAAAGCAGCGCAAAGCTACGGTGGAGTGATCAACAGAGGTCAAAATATGTGTGTTCGTGACTATAGCGACTTAACCCTGAATTGATGGTCCTCAGAATCTGAAGTAAATCAGGTGAAGAGCGACAGAATCAAATACGCCGACCTCCGATGGGAACGTAGGACCGAGTAATTTGAAGTACTCTCCTGGGAGTCAGAATTCCGGAAAACTTGGTGTTTGTGCAGACGCTAAACTTGATGGGTGGCCTGGGAGGAGCTAAATAGCAGAAGTTGAGAGGAAGGGAAATTTTGTGGGAATTTGTTCACTTCCCAGAGCAGGCATTGGTCAGCACTGGGAAGCGACGCGTAATTAACACGACTTCCGCTGCAATTGGCGTAAGTGATTTTGCTGGCAATTGGCGTAAGTGATTTTGCTGGAGGGGAAACTGAGGCGAAGAGCAGACGGTGAGAAGTCTCCGTAGAGGTCTTCCATTCCCAGCTTGCCTAGAGTGTGGACATGGCGTTCTTTACTCAGCTTGCCTGAGAAAGAGTGAGCATCTCTGTAGTTTAGGACTTAGCAAATAGAACGATTGAGCTAGGAGATAGAAAGTTTTGGTTCAGATATGTACTGAGCAAGGTAGCTGGGAGTGAATAGACGAGTGCAGCCTTGCAGCACTACGAGGTCGGCCGACGTCCACACAACGACGCCACTCCGCCACGCTGTATTCGGTGATATTGCCCCCACTCCGGCCACTGATTAATTTGTTGGATCACGTCGGCACAGTTTCAAATCAAATGGCTCTGAGCACTATGGGACTTAACATCTGAGGTCATCAGTTCCCTAGAAATTAGAACTACTTAAACCTAGCTAACCTAAGTACATCACACACTTCCATGTCCGAGGCAGGATTCTAACCTGCGACCGTAGCGGTAGCGCGGTTTCAGACTGAAGCGCCTAGAACCGCTTGGCCACACCGGCCGGTGGCAAAGTTTCCACGGGGGTTTCATGGGTCGTGCATTGTAGAATTCTTCTCGCACTTCGCATTACGCCTGGGTCAGTCGATAGGAATTACTTTTGAGTTATCGCGCTTTACTCCACGCAAACGCACTTTATTATCACTGCCTGATAGGAGATTCACGTTATGTTCAAATAGATTTCGGGCTTGCAGCCGGTCGTCGTAAACTTCTTCGCACGATATTTCGGCTGGACAACTGCCAGCCATCTTCAGGTGAGCCTCGTTCGGCTCACCTGAAGATGGCTGGCAGTTGTCCAGCCGAAATATCGTGCGAAGAAGTTTACGACGACCGGCTGCAAGCCCGAAATCTATTTGAACAATTGATTCGCCGGGAAAATTTCAAATTTTACGATTCATGTTATGTTATGATTGAAGGTCGTGAGTTAAAATAAATCTGTGCTAATCGACTGCATATGTTTTCAATCAAGTAGTTGAAATCCCAACTCACTTTCTTAATTAATTTTATGTTCAACATTTGCATCTGTGTTCAATAGCTGAATATGCAACCCTTTTTAATTAAAAGTGATCAATTCTGAATAAATTAATGTCAACACTGCCACCGCAGTTCAATCACAAGTCACAGGGCCATATTACTTTTTCGCGTTATCCGATATTGCGGCAGTTTTGCACTCTCTGTTGATCTGTTTGTCAATTAGTTGGGGTGAACACACGCCAAAACCAGCTAAGTGACGGATGGGGTGTTACAGCGCTTACCAGTGACGATACAAGTAACAGGACCGGAAGCACCTGTCTCTTCGAAAAAATATGAACCTATGATACATGAAGCCGTAAAACCGCACCACACAGTGATCTTTACAGGATGAAGTGCTACTGGTTGATTTGCATGAGTATTTCCGTTCCCCATATCCCACAATTCTGTGTATTGACATATTCTGTCGGATGGAAGTAGGCTTCATCAGTCCACAAAATCTTCCACAGGCAATCATTGTCCACTTCCATGCGAGCTAGAAATTCAAAAGCGAAGGTGTCTCTTGCTGGCAGGTCAACATAAACCATCTCGTGCATATGGGTAATTTTTATTTGACGGCAAAGAAGGATGTTTCGTAGGATTTTACGCAGCGTGCTCAAGGGTATGTCCAATGTTCGGGTAATTCTCCGTGTACTAAACGTTTGCACACTACCACTCGTCTCCTGCTGCATTGCTGTGGCCACTGCTTCCACTGACGTCGAATCATTTCGTTTCCTCCCTGAACCAGGTTGCACACCAAAAGAACCCGTCTTTTCGAGTTTCCGAATAATTTTCTCCAGACCACGGCAGTCAACGGACCAACACCTTTTTTGAAACCCTTCAGTGCCCAGAACTTCTCCAGACCGACGTGTGCACAGTCATCATTCTTGTAATACAGCTTTACAAGCAGAGTGCGATCCTGAAGTCCTGGTGAACGCCGCAAACGCGAAAGGAGGAAAAGCCGTGTACCAGGCGTGTTCATACCAACTTCAATGGGTCCTGCACATGACAGGTGTTTTCATTTACATTTTCCGACACATACAGCGCCATCTATTGACCAGTTTTCACACAATTTTTTTTCTTCTGCCATAGTTTCCCCCTTTCTCCGATAATATTCCGTTGCAATTTTACGTCATTGTGACCAGTGGTGTTATTTCTACACCGTTTTGAAAGCTTAACTTTAATTATAACCACCCTGTACTTTCCACAAAACGCCAACTTCTTAGCAATTAGAGGTGTGAAAATGTGAATCGTTTTATGAAGGAAAACGATCTCATTTAATGATCTAGGCATTCAGACAGTAAGATAAAAGCACTATTTTTCAAAATTAATATCCTGCATAAGATGCAATGAAATATTGAAAGAATAAAAATAAAGATATGCTGTTATGAATCATGTGTGATTTCTGAGAGCAGGTTACCCCCTTGAGTGCGCCTGAACTTATATTATCTGATCAAAAATACCCGAGCATCTATTAACTGGCAATGATGTGGAGTGTGGCCACACTTCGCCTTTATGAAGGCTTGGACTGTGTTGGGGACAGTTTCACTGAGCGTCACTTTGGGATCTGAAGTGAAGTCGACGTTCTGACTGATAAGTAAAGCGTTCGACTGCATTAAGGCCGGCATTCTGTGCAGCCTAGTTCATGTTGTGCATAAACTATTGCCCTAAAGCTGCCACTTCATTAAAGGATACACTGTCATGCTGATACAATTACACATTGTCTCAAAACTGTAATTCTGTTGTACGAAATACACAATGCTATAAAATGAGTTAATATCCTACCGCATTGAGCTGTTTCTTAAGTTCAATATAGGGACCACATCTTAAACACGAACTCCCCCCCCCCCCCCCTCCACCATACTGGAACGCCATCTCTTCTGTATTCCACTGTTAGCGTTACACACGACGGCAGGTAGTGTTCTCCTGGCATTCGCCAAGTCCGAACCCTCTCATCGGTGTGCCATAGATCATTCCTTCATTTATCACTCCACAACACTCGCTTCGTCATCCACTGTCCGGTGGCGTCGCTATTTACACCAGCTCAAGCGTCGCTTATTACTGACTACAGAAATGTGTGGCTTACGGGCAGCTGCTCGACTACTGTAGTCTATTGTTGTAACTGTCAACAAACACTCATTGTGATAGCTCCGCTGCTGGAAACAGTATGGAACTCACGAGTCATTCCAAACGATGAATTCATGCAACATTTTACAACCATCCCCCGCTATGCTCACAGAGCTGCTGTCGGCCAGTATATGAGATTTGCTTGGTCTTGGTTTAACTGTGGTTATTCCTTCGCATTTCGACTTCTCAGTCACATCACCAAAGGTCGACTTGAGTAGCTTTAGAAGGGTTGAAATGTCCCCGATGGATTTCGACCTCAGACGACGTCCCATGACTATTCCACGTTCGAAGTCACTGAGCTCTGCTAACCGACGCACTCTGCTCTTATTGCTTTTCTATCGACGACGCAATATTGCTCACGTCCTTTTATACTGGTGGGTCCACGCCTCGTGACACTTAGTAGTAAATTCTGCATTACTTAGGGGTGCACGGATGCTTTTGATGAGATAACATAATGTGCGTATCACGCAAGTAAATATCATTTATCCAATGTTTTACGTCGTCGCTTGCTAAGACTACGTATCCTTGTGTACATACAACGTTCATTTCGAGGCAGCTAATAGGATGCTCCTCCGTCCGCACTTCCATGTCCGTACATTGGTTATCAGCTTCATAGTATCACTGCATTTGAGCGCCTCTATATCTGGTCACTCTAGTTCACATCTACTTAAAAATCTGTGTGGTCTCTAGGAAAGTTCTTACAAGGGAAACTCCCCATCGCAACCCCCTCAGATCTAATGGTAAGAGACCCAGCTGACAGCCCGTCAAAAACTGAACTCAGATCAAGCATGAAAACAGGAAGAAGGTGTACTTAAGTGTGAAAAAGATCAAAAGAGAAGTAGTGAAGTAAATAAAAACAGTGAACGGTCCAATCGCAATAAGTGTAACATAGAGTAGTATAGACGAGCAACGGCGTCGTGGTTAAGTGGTAATCGTACTGCACTGTGAAACGGGCGAGCTGTGTCCAAAACTCCCGCGTCCGAATTTTTTTTTCGCTTTATTCAAGTTAGTGTCTGTTGTATGGTGTAATGCCCGTTAGCAACAGCGAGGTGTAAGGAAGGGACCTATAATGAAAGATGATTCTGCAAAATTACTCCACTAGCAGCCCAAAAGTAAGTGGCTTTCAATTGATAACCGTAAACGTTTGACGACAAGGCGATAAGTCAAACGAATTCTCCACCGGAAAACAGGTGTAGTGTGTCATACACGACATTAGTGATGGGAATCTCTTATCGACGCACCTAATTTGTATGACTAGCAGGTGAGTAGGGTATGCCTCCTTGACCGATTTAGGTGTTCGTATGAATGTTAATGTGATCACTCCCAAGGAAATGATAAAAAGAAAGTAATAGTGTGTCACATATGCAGCAACAAATGAACTAAACAGATTCACAGTCACACAGTTTTCACTGTGCTCTGTCAAAACATTTCTCTTTAACGCTTTTGAAGTTGTTTTCCGTTTTGCACGTTTTGACTCTTGAATTCCTTTGTTGTAACATAGTTCACGCCCGTTTATGTGGTATGTCGCCTGCTCTCACTATTCATCACATTTTCTTGCGACGGTAAAGTATTCTTACCACTTCTAACAACCCTACCACAACAAAGGTCAAAATTTAATAATGATTGTGGTGTTGCTCACGCTGCTAAATACTGCATTTTCGGGCAACAACAAAGTTATTATGTGGTAAGTGTCATTAGAGCACAGTTAATAAAGTCATTTCATGTAATAATAAACAAACTAGGCACTCATCTTTTCGTGTTTCCCACGCTGGTCTCGTTGTAAAATCATGGCTCAGTCGTTGAAAATCTAGGTGGTGATGATTTCAAGCTCGGATGCGTAGAGGCCTAGGTTTTATTCTGCGATATTCAAAAGTTTTATAGATGTGTTTCACAAACCATTCTTGAAGATTAAACCTTTGAAAGTTAGCACAATGGTGATGTAAAAAAAAGTAATCAGCACTCCGAATTTAAGTTACACTTCTTTTATATTGCTTTTGTTGCAGTATCAAGTAACACACAAAACACACTTCACAATACAAAACATACTTGAAAACATCTTCCTCACTGTTAAAGTTCATATTTTATAAACTGACTACAATATACGTCTTTACAACAAGACGCCCAACACTTGACTTTTTCAAAGTTCGACTCTCTAACTAATAATCGCTTACGCGCCAAAAAATCAGAGTTACAAGTACGACAAAGATCATAGTGACAAAACAAAGAATACACATTTGAATAATATCATTGCAACATAAACATATCGATGTATCAAAGTACCTCTACATTAATGAAATCAAATCTGAATGTTGTCTCAGAAATATGTTAACTACTTTACGGAAATACAGTAGAATATTGCTGGTATCGAGAGGTTCAGGTGGGCTGCCGTAATGGTTACGTAATTCAACTACCGTTGCACACTTGACTCATATTCTATAACCAATGTTTAGTATAACTGCGAAGAATACAGAAGGAGAATAAAAGTTTCAATGACCGGACGGACAGTTCAAAATTTTGTGAAAAAAATAAAATTAAAATTAATGGCACGACGCAGTTCTGAACATTAATGTTGTCTTCGTAGTAACTCAACACCATGACCACTTACCCAAGACGTCGTCACTATTCCGTTGCGCTCGATGTTGCACTTGTTGAACTTGGACCGTTCACTGTTTCTATTTTGCTTTTTTTACACTTCACTGCATCTTGTTCCTGTTTTCATGCGTGATATGTGTTCAGTTTTTGACGGACTATCCACTGGGCCATCATACCACTAAATCTGACGGGGGTGCGACTGGGAGTTTCCCTGGTTAGCCAGCAGTCACGTAATCGTTTTTCCTGTTGACTCTCTTCGTGGAACAATGAGGAGCTCTTCAGGCTTATTAATGCGGAGAGTGGTTCATTGTATGAAGCTCTGCATTGATTCCAGGCGCGGGACAGTGTGGTTATATGGAGGGCGCTGCTCATTTTCCGTCGACTCCACCCTTTCACTTTCTACTGCTACCTGGTGCCGAAGCTACGTGATTCTATGCGGGCGGAAGAGGAAAGTTTGCAAACAGCCGGGGTTGGCCTGACGCCCGTCTCGCACGCGCGACTTCCTTGTGTCGATCGACTGCTCCAGGTGGGTAAGTCTGTTGCACCGCACCCGACGTCAAGCCTTTTAGCCCAGTAGCGAAGGGTGAAAGTGAGGTTAAGGCGGATCAGGGGTCTTCCGTCTTACAAACAGTGTGAGAATGGGAACACAATTATGGAAATAGCAATGGAAATAGAATTTATTAATGACTTAATTAAAATTCGAACTGGCGTTCATTGACAAGCATTGTATGATGAATTTTCGATATTACTGAGAACCGGAAGAACAAAAAAGTATCTTCTATACTTTTTAAAACGTCAACATTTATTTACTCAAAAAAATAAGCGCACTGACGGAAAAAATGGGAACACCAAGAGGAAGTTTTGCGACAGAAACGGAAGTTGGTAGGTGTGTTTCTACATCTTGAACGAAGATGTCTATTTAAATTTCAAGCCAGTCACGTAAGAGTCACTATGAGGATGCAAATCAGGTTTCTTTAAAGACATGCTGACAGGGTCCTGAGCTTTAGTTACCTTTTAGACTGGACGTGCTGAGTTGATATTAGTCAGGGGTGGTGGTTCAAATGGTTCAAATGGCTCTAAGCACTATGGGACTTAACATCTGCGGTCATCAGTCCGCTAGACTTGGAACTACTTAAACCTAACTAACCTAAGGACATCACACACATCCATGCCCGAGGCAGGATTCGAGCATGCTACCGCAGCAGCTGCGTGGTTCCAGACTGTAGCGACTAGAACCGTACGGTCAGCGTGCCGCCGGGGTAGTGGTCATGAGGACTGGGCCGCGGAAGGCCACGTGGCACTACCGAGAGGGAAGACCATCCTGTTCAGTGCACGGCTCTGGCGCGTCATACTGCATCTGCAGCAGCAATCTGAGCACCAGTTGGCACCACAGTAATACAACTAATTTTTACAAATCGGTTACTTTGAGCACGGCTCCGAGCCAGAGGCCTTGTAGCGTGCAATCCACTAACCCAGAACCAACGACGTTGGGCGACTTCAGTGGTGTCAGGCGAGAGGGCAGGGTGGAGATATGCTGTGTTTTCTAATGAAAGCTGGTTCTGCCCCGGTTCAAGCGATGACCGTGTGTTGGTTAGGAGGACGTCAGTTGAGGACCTACAACCAACCTGTCTGTGCGCTAGACACGCTGCAGCTACACCTGGGTTATGGTCTGGGGTCCGACTTCATGAGAAAGCAGGAGCACTCTCGTGGTTACCCCACGCACCCTGACTGCAAATTTGTACGTCAGTCTGGTGATTCGACTTGTTGTGCTGCCACTCACGAACAGCATTTCAGGGTGTATTTTCCAGCAGGATAACGCTCGCCCACTTACCGCTGTTGTTGCCCAACATGTTTTACAGATTGTCGACACGTTGCCTTGTCCTGCTCGATCACCAGCTCTGTCCCCAATCGAGCACATATTGGACATCATTGGACGACAACTTCGGCGTCATCCACCACCAGCATTAAACGTACTGCTAGTGATCGACCAAGTGAAACAGGTATGGAACTCCATCCCATCAACTAAAGTCCGGCACCTGTGCAATACATTGCTGGTTCAAATGGCTCTGAGCACTGTGGGACTTAACTTCTGAGGTCATCAGTCCCCTAGAACTTAGAATTACTTAAAACTAACTAACTTAAGGACATTACACACATCCATGCCCGAGGCAGGATTCGAACCTGCGACCGTAGCAGCAGCGCGGTTCCGTACCGAAGCGCCTAGAACCGCTCAGCCACCACGGCCGGCTGCATGTTTACATGCTTGCATTCAACTTTCTAGCGGTTACAATGGTTATTGATATATCAGCATTTCACATTTTCAGAGACTTATCTCTCGCTTGCATTAGCGCGTGATATTACAGTGTTACTCACTTAAATTTTGTTACGTAGGCAAATATATTGGTTCAAATGGCTCTGAGCACTATGGGACTTAACTTCTGAGGTCAACAGTCCCCTATAACTTAGAACTACTTAAACCTAACTAACCTAAGGACATCACACACATCCATGCCGGAGGTAGGATTCGAACCTGCGTCTGTAGCGGTCGCGTGGTTCTAGAATGTAGCACCTAGAACCGCTCGGCCACCTCAGCCGGTGCAAATATATTCCTGTAGTTTGTTTGCTCTGCAACAATTACTTTTGGTGCTGCAACTTTTCTCCTTCAGTGTAGAAACACATTAAACAATGATCAGAAAACAGCACATAGCGCTTTTTACTTAATTGTTTGTGTCTTCTTTTTTTTCGTAAGTGTCATGTAACGTCAAAAAAAAAAAAAAAAAAAACCTGTATTTTTCTCTTCAGCAGACATGATTTTAGTACTGATTTCTGCATAATGTTTTCTTTTTCTTTGTACAGCTACTATAAAACCGACATTAGTTTCTGATTTCGTGTATTTGGTATCTTTATAGGGTGAAAATTGGTTATAGCTCGAGTGATTGAGAGATACCAGCGAAAAGCATTACATGTTGCGTGTGTGAAACACGTGTATCAAGAACTCGAATACGATAAAGAAATCTGTGTATGTCACTGTACAGTACATTTGTTTTGATTCATTGTGTTTTTTCTTTCCTCTCTTATTAAATAACCTGAAGAGTCAAATCAGAGCAATAATGTTATTCTATCGTGGCCAGTATCATCCCTTTAAAAAATAAAGTAGTCATATTGATAGTTTTTTTGACAAATGAAGCCAGCTATCTTCATTTTTTCATTTCGCGTTTTTGGACACTTTTCTTGCTGACATCGATCTGTGAACATGTAAGTGGTAATATCCTGTTACTAGGCCGAAATAGACTGAGGCCAGACTGTTCGGTGATATAATGACTGGGCACGTTACGTGTTCTTTTGTTATTTATTTCTTATTACAAACCAGAATCATCCTGAGATTTATTTTCTGATCATTTCTTCATTCTCGTGTACATTTTCACGTAAGACTTTTGTCGGACTGATGGATCACATATCACCAAACAATGACGTCGTCATTCTCTTCAATGGTCTGATGTCCACAATCTACTTCTCACTGCCGCATGACGCATGTCCGCTACCAGTAATCGGTTTAATCAACATGTAGTAGGGGCAGAATAATAAATGCTACCACTCACAACTGACGGTGATTTCACTTAGTGCACGACAGGTTTCGGGCTTATGCACTTATGTTTATCAGTATCTACGCTTAATCTTATACACAATGTCCGACTCAGTACTGTTGATGAACAAAAAGAAATTAACATTACCAGAGGTTCTCAACACAGAAAACGAAACAATCCAGATTAACTGATAAACTTAACAACAAAATCAAGAATAAACAGTGCACACTTCGTGTATCAGGTTCACAAAAACAAATACACACATTGGCTCGCGTCCACTTTATACGAAAATTTCATACCTAGTTGCTAACCTTTTTCGCAACAGTGGTATTCAAATATCCTTCTACAGTAACAATAAGTGCAACAGCACATCACTCGCTGCAGCGAGAAATTTTGGAAATTCGTTGTAAATTTCTATGGGACCAAACAGTTCAGGTGGTCGGTCCTTAGGCTTACACACTACTTAATCTAGCGTAAACTAACTTATGCTAAGGACAACAGAGACAACCATACCCGAGGGACGGCTCGAACCTCCGACAGGAGAGAGAAGCGCGAACCGTGCAAGGCGCCTCATACCACACGGTTACCACGCGCGGCGCTACAGCAAGACAAGTAATCAGTGTCACGGCAAATCAGGTATTTGTAAACTTTCATGCGACGATTGCCTACAGTTATACATAGGCCAGAAAGGAAATGGTTTCACTATAAAATACCGGGAAAACATGGATGAGTTCCGGTTAACTAACTTCGATAAGTCCACTTCTCTAACACATCTGAAAGGACGTGATCACTCAGTCACAACCATTGCAGACAATCTGCAGGTACCACACACTGCCAGTAAAGAATAAACGTCTGGTCTGAGGCGCCTTGCCACGGTTCGCCCGGCTCCCCCCCCCCCCCCCCCCCCCTCCTCCCAATTCCTATCATCCCTCCCCGTCGGAGGTCCGAGTCCTTCCCCGGACATGGGCATGGATGTGTGTGTGTGTTGTCCTTATCGTCGTAAGTTAGTTGAAGTTAGATTAAGTAGTGTGTAAGCCTAGGGTCCGATGACCTCATCAGTTCGGTACCACAGGAACTT
Organism: Schistocerca gregaria; assembly: GCF_023897955.1. Taxonomy (NCBI): domain Eukaryota; kingdom Metazoa; phylum Arthropoda; class Insecta; order Orthoptera; family Acrididae; genus Schistocerca; species Schistocerca gregaria. The sequence continues at coordinate 304,596,097 of NC_064926.1, read as the reverse complement.
ACCACAAATATTAAAAAAAAAAAGGGAAAGAAAATGAATTTCCTTGGAGAGCTGAAAATTTACATCCATACCTCCAACTTACCAAACATCGTTCTCCGTGAGCAAGAAGACATGTCAAATAAGTCAGTTTTACACATCTTTAACGAAATTTTTAGACTACTCTTTGTCTTTTCATAACTATTAAAAAATGATAACAACGTATATCATATGCCAGCTAGCCTGCTGCATGCTGTAAATGAGAGTCTGGTTCCATAATCACGAAACAATTATTTTTCATAATCTGTAATATCAGTTTTGTTTCCGTATGTGTCACAACTTTGAACATCTTATATCTAAAGGTCTTTGACCATAACCTCTGTTTCCCTGTGCTGATACGATAGATGTTGTGAGTGTATGTGCTTCTGATGTTATTAACTTGTCAAAGGCATAACATGGAAGTACCAGTATTTACCATGACGTATAATACACAGTTGATGTGTAAAAATTTAGATATTTTTGTAAAGTATGTAATGAACGTAACATGGAAACGTCATGGATACTCCAGCTCTAAATAAGTACTATAATGTTTTACAGCATATGTAGCTTAGCAACTTCCAATTATTTCAGATGAGTCAATTTAGTTACCATAATCTATTTAGTTATCATCACATTAGTTGCCTTTATTTAAACAGTGATCTCCAACAATGAGCACTGAAACATGTAACTGAAAGTAAAACCATCTGACGATGGGCGTAAGTCCGATATCGGTCGTGCATTTAATAAAATCACCTTCTATTGTGACTGGTAACAGATATTATTCTGCAATCTGTAACCCTAAGGACATCACACACATCCATGCCCGAGGCAGAATTTGTACCTGCGACCGTAGCGGTCGCGCGGTTCCAGACTGTAGCGCCTAGAACCGCTTGGACACCCCGGCCGACGTTACGTATGCAGTCACAGTAGTTAAAAGCACGAGTTTTAGCAAAATATATAGTTAAAGAAGCTTGAGGCCAATTCAGTCTTGTATTCAGGGATCGTATGCTGCCATCACCTCTCCTTTGCAGATCAGAGTCCGGTGATGAACATTTGGTCTGCATTAACTCGAACGGGTGGTCTTTGGAACACAGGGTATCATATAATAGCGACTTAGAAACCAGTTACAGATAGTCTGCCACACCGGCACGTATGTGAAGACGACGAAACTAGGACCTGTGAAGGATTGGTGCGTTTCCCATTTTTTCCAGTCCTTCGGTATCTATCGCTGCCACAGTTCCCCCAAAACAGGAATGCCCTTCCGGCATATTGTTCAGTTACCAGCTGGAACGGTTGATCGGTCACCCTCCCGTGCACGAGATGGCCCCGTTTCCCACGGTGGGTCGGAAGCGCAGTAACGAATCGACAGATGTTGCCGCCGCAGAACCGGTGGGATGGGCAGATGAGGCGCCGTTCTCCCACCTCCACCTCCACCCCCGCCCCCCCCCCCCCCTCCGTCGCAGCGTCCGGGAGGCGGCAAGGGTGGCGACCGCTTCCCACGCGGAAGTGGTGGCTAGCCAGGGCGAAGCGGTCCAAGGTCAAGCCGCCAGCTGCCACCTCGTGTGAGCAACAGGAAGCTTCGTTGCCGAAGAGGAAATCAGGAACCGCTCGGGCTATAAGGTACAAAGATCAGTCGTGAATAAGACACCGGAACTGTGAATAACTGTGAATGGTCTGGATTCAAATCTCGTTCAGACCTTCCACTTTCAGATTTTTCGTGTTTCCTAATATTTTTGAAATCAAATCCCTCAAAATTACCCTCAAAAAGTTGGCGAGAAAACGTTTTCCACATCCTAATGTAACTAGTGATCCATTGATCATGCCCTTGACGCCCTCAATAAATCACACTACAACTATGGTCCAGCTAGTCCTCATCCTTCACAATTCTCGCTTTGGTCAGACACAAGCTTTAACAGTAACCACGAGACTGGAAGAAGGCCCAGGTCATAGCAATGTACAAAAAGGGTTGAAAATCGGATGCACATAATTACCGGCCAATTTCACTGCCATCGATCTGTTGTAGAATCATGGAATATATTTTGTGTTCAGACATAATGACCTTTCTAGACTCTGAGAAGCTCATCTGCAGAAACCAGCACGGTTTTAGCGAGACACAGCGGGCCCTCTTTGTGCATGGTATACAACAGGCTCTAGATACCGGCTCCCAGGTTGATGCCATAGTTCTCGAGTTTTGAAAGGCGTTCGACTCGGTTCCGCACTGTCGCTTGCTCCAAAATGTGCACGCTTACGGTCTATCCGATGACATATGCGGTTGGATAGACAGTTTCCTAACAGACAGAGAGCAATATGTCACCCTGAATGGTGTCACTTCAACAGAAACAAGCGTAACTTCAGGTTTGCTCCAGGACAGCGTAATACATACATAAACGATATGGTTGATAGTATTGACAGCGGCATTAGACTGTTTGCCCATGATGCTATAGTCTACAGGAAAGTAGTATCACAGGAAAGTTGGGAAGAAATCAATGAGGATTTGCAGAAAATAAATGCTTCGTGTAATGACTGGCAGTTATCTCTCAAGTGTAACCTACTGCGTATAACAAGGTGAAAATCTCCGTTAATGTACGAATACAAAATAAATGGCCAGTGTTTGGAAGTGGTAACATCCGTTAAGTACCTCGGTGTGACTATTCGAAATGATCTCAAATGGAATGATCAGATTACACAAGTAAAGGGAAAGACAAACTCTCGATTGTGGTTTATTGGTAGAATCATGAAGCGTTGCAGTCCTTCAACAAAGGAAACTGCGTACAATACGTTAGTTTGTCCAGTATTAGAGTATTGTTCGTCTGTATGGGACCCTTACCAGTTGGGTCTCATTCAAGAAATTGAGAATGTCCAAAGAAGAGCAGCAAGATTCGTGACTGTTTCATTTAGCCATCGCGAGGGCGTTACAAATCTCATAGAAAGTTTGAAGTGGGATACATTTTCAGACAGACGACGCGCTAAACGAAAGGGGCTGCTCACTAAATTCCGAAATCCGATTTTGGCTGAGGATGTAGAGCAATATTATTATCACCAACTTTCAAATCGCGCAATAAGCACCACCCAAAGGGGAATTAGAGTTCGTACTGAGGCGTTCGAGTGGAACAGAGGGGGGATATATGATTTTGGTGTGAATTGTGCCCTCCGCCGCACACTTCTTGGTGGCTAGCGGAGTATATATGTAGATGTAGACATCCTTAGTAGTCAGAAGTAACTGATGGTAGAAAAACCATCGTTTGAAGACAACACTGAAAGGAACGAGCTAGTCTTCCCTTTAATAGTAGTCTGCAGCCACCTTGGATGTCCCTTCTGGGAGACTGCGTTATTTAGACTGAAATGTTCGTGAAAACAGATCAGTTTGTTGGATAATGGCAATTAAGCCACGGATCAGTGGAATTTAACTCTTTTGTGGGCAAAATTATAGAGCAGTTTTTTCTAGTGAATGGAGATCAGATAGTAGTTAACAGATAGGTATATTTATCATACAGAATATCAAATTTGCTCCAACTGTGAAAGTGAGGTCACACAACAAGGTGGGGAGTATTCTTCCCACTGCCCTTCCTTGGAGTTAAATGACAAAAACAACTTTTTCAATATATGTCATATTTATTTGATAAATTAACTTTATTACAATGATTGTTCACAATTACCTGCCATGAAATTTTTTGAAACATGGGTTTATGCAAAGTGGTATTTGACAATATGTAGAAACACAGCGAGTGCTCTTTTCCGCAGCTTTGGTACTACAATGACGGCACGTCCAGTAGGTTTCTCTTAAAATGGGTTGATGGTCCCCAACAGCCACATGACGAAAATCTTCAAGTACTTTACCCCTTTTTGCCAGAAAGACAGGTTTTTATCCACGCCTTTTTTGGGATGAGAAGCCAGCGATCAATTGTCTGGCTAGATGGATCCTGTATGTGAGCTGATCATACTGTCCACTTTCTCTTTTACTAATTTTCCACAGGATAAAACTGTTTACTGCAGCAACATCCACCAGGAAATAAAATATTCTGTGCCACCATTTTACAGAACGTCAGCCAATAGCATACCTTTCTAGTAATTGATCAAACTTATCGACACCACCCATTATTTTTTTTGTATTCTGCCACAACTTCAGGACAAGAAATCTCTGTACTAGTACCATCCCTGGTTTTCCTTTTCACTGTCGTTGTTTCTCATGGGTTATGAATTGAGGGCAGGAAAGTGACTGGATCGTTATCCATCCATTTTACTGCAGAAATGGCTCCTTTTGTTTCAAACTGGAATTCTCCTCGTTCCAGTTTTACGTAATCCTTCATAAATTTGAGTAAATCAAAATTATTTACCTTATACTATAGCTTTGAGGAAAAAATCACAAAATGTCACGCAAACAGCACTGAAAGGCTCCTCTACAGAGCAACACTCAGCTATACAATGCCTCTGCGCGAAGGTACAGCAGAAACGGCGGGAACTTCCGATTGGAAGTAGTACCCTATACTGTTCACTGGTAACACCGTACAGAGGTGGGAACAGTGAATTCCACGGGACTAGGAGCGAGTTCATTGTAGTGAGAAGCATGTTTCCCACGGCTCACGAAAGGGTTAAATTAGTGATTTTTTGTGTTGCTTCAACTAGGTAAAAGTTTAGAACCTAACGTAGCTAATAGTAAATAAATTTCTTGAATGCGTCCGCAATTATTGTAGACTTTGTTAAATAAAACCATCCAGATCGCTTAATATACACTCTAAGGGGGGAAAAAAGGCGACGCATCACAAAGGAATTATCTGAACGGGCCTGAAATCGATAGACATGACGTACATGTACAAACTAATGATTACAACTTCAGCAAAATTGGACAAATTGGGCTAGTCAATAACTCGTTGGTCCACCTCTGGCCCTGAGGGTATCGCGGTTGACAACTAAAGACGTCATCCTGTGAAATGAATTTGCACCCCAGACGATAACTCCTGGCCGACGGGCCTTGTGGCGACCGACCATCAGGTTGGTACTCCACCACTGCCCGAGGGGTCTCCAGATAAGTCTTCGCTGACCATCGAGGCTCAGTTCGAAGCGGGACTCATCAATGAAGATAATTCTGTTCCAGTAAATGAGATTCCAGATCGTAGCGTCTGTTACTGGCGTTTGTTGATCACATCAGTAACGTTGTCACACCGACTAAACGATCCCTTGACCAAACGCGCCTCTCTTCATCGTATCTTGCTTATTTCTCTAATAATCCAGCATGGTCCCAGATTGACGATCTGAAAAATCGGTCGAACAAGTGATTTGTAAGCCACTACTTTCTTGTGTAAATTGCTTTCACTTAAGGTTCTACCTATGTATCTCAGCCTGGTGCCTGCGTTTGCTACCGTTTGTTTTACGTGGTTATGCCACTTTTAGGTCACCTACCAATATTCTTCCAAACTTCGACTGACTCTGCTGTGGGTTTGCTCTGTTGTGGCCCATTAACTGTCTACATGCCAAGAGTCAACACTGTCTTCCCGTTGGAAGGACAACACTACTTCTTCAAGACTGCATGGAAATCCACTACTTCCGTGTGCATTTTCTTTTACTACTCAGACTTTGAGAAAAACACTGCAATTTTACTGTGATCAGCGATAAGGGCTGTCTTTATGGACTGCTTTTGACCAACAGTGTTTCGATAAGTGTGTGCATTTGATACATTTGTTAGCGTTAATATAATTTTTTTTAACAAATATGAATTGGCCACTGCCCAAAACAATTTGTTAAAATGGTTCAAATGGCTCTGAGCACTATGGGACTTAACGTCTATGGTCATCAGTCCCCTAGAACTTAGAACTACTTAAACCTAACTAACCTAAGGACAACACACAATACCCAGCCATCACGAGGCAGAGAAAATACCTGACCCCGCCAGGAATCGAAACTGGGAACCCGGGAAAACAATTTGTAAAAATTTTTTATGGGGAGCATGAGGGCTATGTAAGTAGGCTGTTTATGTTTTTATGTTGGTAACGTCACATAGCGCTCTGTATGAAAATCACTGACTAAGCTTATGCAGTCTGTGGCTGGTTTGCATTGCTGGAATTTGCTATTGTAGTGTTGGGCAGTTGGCTGTTAACAGCGCGTAGAGTTGCACTGTTGGAGGTGAGCCGCCAGCAGTGGTGGATGTGGGGAGTGAGATGGCAGAGTTTTGAGAGTGGATGATCTGAACGTGTGTCCATCAGAGACGGTAAATTTGTAAGACTGGAAGTCATGAACTGATACATACATTATGACTTTTAAACACTATTAAGGTAAATACATTGTTTGTTCTCTATCAAAATATTTCATTTGCTAACTATGCCTATCAGTAGTTAGTGCGTTCAGTAGTTAGAATCTTTTATTTAGCTGGCAGTAGTGGTGTTCGCTGTATTGCAGTAGCTTGAGTAACGAAGATTTTTGTGAGGTAAGTCATTTATGAAAGGTGTAGGTTATTGTTAGTCAGGGCCATTCTTTTGTAGGGATTTTTGAAAGTCAGGTCGCGTTGCGCTAAAAATATTGTGCGTCAGTTTAGGCACAGCTATTTATAATTTTTCTAAGGGTCGTTTCACAGTAAATGAGATTCCAGATTGTAGCGTCTGTTACTGGAGTTTGTTGATCATATCAGTATCGTTGTCACACCGACTAAACGATCCCTTGATCAAACGCGCCTCTCTTCATCGTATCTTGCATATTTCTCTAATAATCCAGCATGGTCCCAGATTGACGATCTGAAAAATCGGCCGAACAAGTGATTTGTAAGCCACTACTTTCTTGTGTAAATTGCTTTCACTTAAGGTTCTACCTATGTATCTCAGCCTGGCGCCTGCGTTTGCTACTATTTCACGGTAGGTACTGTTTCCAGCGATTTTTAGCGGATAGTTTAAATAAACTAGAGGATTTCTTCTCCTACGTATGCGAAATATATTGAATTTATTTATCTTATGGGTCATCTGCCAGTCGCTGCACTATTCGTCAATTTTCTTCAGGTCTTCCACGTGATTGTTATATACTTCAGGGGTTGCTATGTAGTTACTTCATAAAGTAAGTTAATCAAGCAAAGGGACCAGCATCTTTTATGTAATCTTTTTTCGAGTTAGCGTTAGGAATGTCTGTAACCCAGAGAATGCGAATAGAAAAAAGAACGCAAATCGCATAAATAAGAGTATTCCTTTTAAGAATAAGTCGCCACAGATTCTTTCGGTTCTCGGTATTCGACTCTGTTCAAAGTCCTAGCCTTAGATCTTCGTTTTCATTCTGTCAATTTCGTTGCGTCAGATCATTTTTGGGTGTTGTAGACATCTTATCTTCGCTTCTGGTGGTTTAATGCGGTCTGTGCTACACGTTAGAAGTTACACGTTACGTAATTTCACTTACAATTGAACAGATAGCGTTCTTATTATACATCCGCGTATGGATACATTTTCATAAACTACTAGTTTTTGAGAAGGAAGAATCCGGGAAAAGGGACTATAAACTTGGTTTAGGGACTGTAACACATTAGTATGCGCTTGATTTGCAGTAGAACCATATTATCTCTAACCTGGATTGGTTTTATTTAGCACTAAATAAGACAAACGAGATAAGTAGCATATTTAACTTCTATAAGGATTACCAAAAAATAAAATCAGGTTGGGGATACCGCGATGCCTGTTCTCAAACAAATTATCTCTAACAGCGTACGTTTTTTGAGGCAGAGCGGTCACTTTCACGTAATCAGCGTCCTTAGTTCTATGGGGCAACTGGAGCAGTAATACATAGGTTGCAGTAGCCTCGTAAAGCAGTAAACAGCATAGAACTATAAAGGTTTGTTAACCTTCTGTTTGTCTCAAATTGAGCAGATGGGCAATGAATAAACATGTGACATATGCAGACATACGTGTTCTTGGTGAGCTGACCTACCGAATTTTTCTCGGCTTATCGCTTAGCGAAAGTCTCTACTAAGTACAACGTTTGGACACATGTTTACTCTTCGTCTTCGGTCAAAGATAAGGAGTAAGCATTCTATAAAATCTTTCGGCGTTTTGACGATTCTGCTTGACTGTTACTCGAGAAATTTCCACCTGCGATCTAACAGTGTTGGCGTTAGCGCGTGTGGCACTTCAGATATGTCGTGTTCTTAGTCATGGACCGATACAAAACTAGCTAAGACTGTCGGTGTATTCGCTCAAATTCCTGTAATTATACGAGAAGTAATATGAGAACGCATATGCTAATCAAAGATTACTGGACGAATTGGTGGTGATAAGTTTTCACTAACGTTGAAAGTGAACATATGATCGTAACACCATCTAAAAATATGGAAATTTGTAGTTTTGAAATTGGAATTTGACAAATTTGCCATTTAGCGAAAAATGTACACACTCTTTATTCTTACGCTCTTCACGGGTATGCTGCCGGATTTGATCGTCTTCACTACACGATATTTCGGCGATCCATCTGGCCACCATTTTCAGGCGCGATCGCTGAGTTCACAATTTTATGCGTGTCCGGCAGCATATCCGTGAAGAGCATAAACATGTAAGACGCCTGGATAATCTGCGGAATCACAATGTACACACTGTTGTCTTTGGAACCACTTATTTAACCGATTATACACTGAAAAGCCGGAAAAGAATTAGCAAGAAAATTCTTTCTCTGCGCGATGGGACAGGAATCCCATCCAGGAAAGTATATGAAGAGGGAGGCTCAGCGTACTCCATTCTAAGGTAAAATGTATGTCCTTCGTTTTAGTTGCGTGACGTATGTGTTGCAAAATACAGTATAACGATGTCGAAAATGATCTTCACGGTGACTTAATAGTAAACAAGTAAACAGAGAATTGTAGAGGCTTTTTGCCATTCCTTTGCGTTATTACGTACTGCGAACTATGCGTAAACAGCAACAGGCATATTCCACATTTCTAAATTTACGAAAAACATTTGACACGATGCTCCACTGCAGACTGTTAACAAAGGAAAGCGCATACGGAACAGCTTCGCAGATGTGTGTTTGGTTCGAACACTTCTAAGCAGTAGAACCCAGTACCTAGTCCTCAACGGTGAGTGTTCATCGCTCATTCTTGTCTGGAGTGCCCTAGGGAAATGTGATAGAACGATATTGTTTTCTGTATACATTAATGATCTGGTGGACAGGGTGGACAGCAATCTGCGGCTGTTTGTTAATGATGCTGTGGTGTACGGTAAGGTTTCGCACTTGAGAGAATGTAGGAGGATACAAGATGACTAGGACAAAATTCCTAGTTGGTGTGATGAATGGAGAGCTAGTTATAAAGTTAGAAAAATGTAAATTAATGCAGATGAATAGGAAAAACAAGACCGTAATGTTGGAATACAGCATAAGTAACGTGCTACTTGAAACATTCACGCTTTTGAATATCTGAGAATGTGGTTGCAAACCGATATGAAATGGAACGAGCGTGTAAGGAGTGTAGGGGGGAACGCGAAAGGCCCATTTCGGTTTATTATGAGAATTAGGAAAATATGGTTCATCTCTAAAGCAGACTGCACGCAAGACACTAGCTTGACCTATTCCTGAGTGCTGCTCGAGTCACTGGGATCCGCAGCAAGTTGAGGTAAAGGAAGATATCGAAGCAGTTCCGAGGCGGACCCCTAGATTTCTTAACGGTAGGTTAGAACAACACGCAGGTACCTAGGTAGATGCTTCAGGAACTCAAATGGAGGGAACGTAACGTTCTTTTCGAGGAAGGCTGATGAGGAAATTTAGAGAACCGGCATTTGAAACCGACTGCCGAACAATTCTATTGCAGCCAACCTACATTTCGCGTAATGACCACAAAAATAAGATATATTAGGGCTCATACGACGGCATGTAGACAGTCGTTTTTCCCTCTGTGTATCTGGGAGAAGAATAGAAAAGGAAACGGTCAGTAGTGGTACAGAGTACCCATCGCCACGCACCGTACGTTGGCTTGCGGAGTATTATGTACATGTATACATGGTCTTGCGGTAGCTTTCTCGCTTCCCGCGGACGGGGTCCCGGGTTCGATTCCCGGCGGGGTCAGGGCTTTTTCCTGCCTCGAGATGACTGGGTATTGTTGTATCGTCTTCATCATCATCATTCATCCCCATTACGGTCGAAGGAAGGCAATGGCAAACCACTTCCTTGCCTATTACAACGATGTGGGTCTCCAGCAACATCCCCTACGCTCCTCGGAATATAGGACATCATCATCATCATCATCATCGTACGTAGATGTACTGATACGGAGCTTCACAACTAACCCATAAGAATAATAGTTTCTCTCTCTGTTTTTTTTTTTTTCAATGTGTGAGGCAGGTACAACAGAAACCAGTATTCGCGATCTCTGTTTAGCACAAGAGTGAACTCAAGTTCTCGGTCCAATTCTCTTGCTGATGATGTCATTGTATATTGACCATAGCTAATCATCAGCACAGAATGAACTGCTTATTAAGTTTCCACTTCACTTGCACAACGGAGAAAACAATTATATTATATGTCGTAATTTCCTGAGACTGAAACTGTGTGCCGGATCTGGAACGAAATGCAGAACTTATCCTTCACCGACGATGCTGTTGTTGACTGAGCTGTTGAGGCATTGCTCACCATGTGCCCTGAGAGTTTCACATCTTCGAACGATTTCACTCTTACTACATTCTAGTTGTCTTCTTTCTGCCGACTATACCAACACTAAAACGATTACTGTAATTTGCGCCAGCCGGGGTGGCCGAGCGGTTCTAGGCCCATCAGTCTGGAACCGCGCGACCGCTACGGTCGCAGGTTCGAATCCTGCCTCGGGCGTGGATGTGTGTGATGTCCTTAGGTTAGTTAGGTTTGTTCTAAGTTCTAGGGGACTGATGACCTCAGAAGTTGAGTCTCATAGTGCTCAGAGCCACCACTGTAATTTGCTTGATGCCTTCTGTCCATTATTGTGGTTTAGCAGCTCCTTCTCCAATACATAATTTACAATCAGCGGAGCCTTTCTTTCGTTTTTGCTTTTTGTGTCCACACTCCTGCCCCAAATGGACAGCGTTTGTCACAAAACTAGTACATACTCGTTTGTTTGTAGTTTTAGATATTCTATTATTCCATAATATTTGATGTAGCTGCTTAATTATGAATGTCTCTTTATTTTATCCTAGACATATTGAACACACTTCCCATATTCTCAGAGTGGGCGCAGAACTTACATGAGATTTACTTCAAAAATTCGTTTCTCGGTTTTGAAGACATGTTTTCGACCCCCATGACCATGCACTGCGTTTTTGCGAACTTTATCTGAACTCGTCACTCCTCGTAGACCTCTACAAATTCTCTAAAAAATATATATTCTTGATTCTTGGATGCAGTCACTCACTAGGCTGCGTATAACAAACTTATTTCCTATTCGCATACTTATGCTTTGACGTTTTTTGCTCCAGTTTTTTGGGCCTTGTCAATAAATTTTTTTCACAACATAGAATGGACGCAACAGTCTTGTCTCAATTCCTTGTTAACTCTCTTTCGAACACGGTTACCTATTTTGACTAGTTTTATTATGTTTATAAATCATTTTCACTGCAGTGTAGGCTGCAGAAATCTGTTTGTCTTCCATAGCTATCCCTAAAACTTTACTTGTCACCAGTCAGTTTGAAGAAGAAGACATAGGCGATCAGGTCTCAAACTGACTGGGCCCTAGCTCAGTAGCAGGCGAACGTTCGCGTGCAGTATCCTGATGGAGTAGCAATGGATCGGTCGCAGGCGGTAAACTCCTGCAATTGGCCACCCCATTCGTGACCGCTCTGAGAGAGATTTGTTTCAGCCGTAATTCGTCAACTGTTAAGTGTACATCACTGTGCGCCACCAGACAATGAAAGGATGGTTTATTTACGATCAGTGTTGGTGACAATAAACCCCAACGGAATAACACAATTGATAATCACTCTTAATGTTCTAGGAAGTGCATGTCTAGGCACTGTGCGACTCCTGCTAGATGCGCAGTTCCTCAGAGACTGAGTCTATAAACGACAACCTCCACTGGCCTTCCCTGAGACGGCGTCGGGTAGGTTCGGTGAATGAAGCTGACGCAAGTGTTACGGAAAAACAGTTGCTTCAGATAGTTTATTTTCTTTCCGCTAGAGATTCACAAGCAGGCCAACTGCTTGGAGAAGCTCCATATAGAAGACGAATGTTTGGCTTAGCACGTTTATTATGTCAACAGCGGATTTAGAAAAACTTGACGAGTGCAGCACAGCGCTGCAAATCCCAGGAGGACAAGGCATCGACTGCAGCGGCAGCTGGTACGTGGAAAACAGTGCTGTGGGCGCCCGACGCCTGCTGACTTTTTGGAGTTTGCGGGCTTGGTGTTACCGCCACATCTTCTTTCCCGACTTGGAAAAATTGTAGCTCGCGTCTCCACCGCGTAGTGCCTACGTCAGTATAGGAACAGCTCAGCGTAGTGGAGTTGGTCGCTTTTCCAATGTATTCGGGGCACTCATACATAGAGTGCATATCGGTCTATCCTTCATCGGTAAAGCTGTTCATACTGCTGTGTACGCTGAACGATTCCCTTCAGTCGTCGTTGGTCCCATTCTTGCAGTATCTTCCTCTGGCCGCAGCAATGTCGGAGATTTGATGTTTTGCTGGATTCCTTATATTCACGGTACACTCGTGAAATGGTTGTACAGGAAAATCCCCACTTCGTAGCAACCTCGGAGATGCTGTGTCTCATCGCTCGTGCGGCGAGTGTGACACCACGTTGAAACTCACTTAAATCTTGATTACCTGCCGTTGTAGCAGCAGTAACCGATCTAACAACTGCGCCAGAGACTTGTTGTCTTATGTAAGCGTTGCCGACCGCAGCGCCGTGTTCTGCCTGTATTTGAATACGCATGCCTATACCATTTTCCTTGGTGCTTCACAGTAGCTTGATATCAATTTAAAAAATCGTCTGGATTGTTGTAGAAGAGGCCTAATCTCACTTGAGACATGACAGACGGTGAACACAATTGGGAAATGGTACGAAATTTAATAAGTGATTCAGTTTTCTTTTTGCCTGCTTCCTGTAGCTGCAGAATTATTTCAGAGCACAAG